>NC_064645.1:392692731-394118981 GCF_023864345.2 Schistocerca serialis cubense | reverse complement strand
AATACAGAAATTTATTTATTATCGCGTCAGAAACATAAGGAGTATAATAAACAAAAGGAAATCGTTCGGTGACGTCAGTTTATACAGTGGTTGACAATAAATTGTCCACGTCCAGTGCATTCACTGCCTCCCTCATCAGGTATCTCATGGCGCATGTGGCTGGAGACTAAGAACGTTGTAGTAGATGATCGTTACTCTGTACAGCACGATACTTGCAAAAGCCGACACCGCAGGAAGGCTCCCCTTCTACATATAGGTTTTGCATCCCGTGGTACTAGAGTGTAGCCTGTAGAGAGACTTCCATCTTGTCCACTTCTGTGAATGACTAGGAGGGAGCTCTTCCTTCGAAACCATCCGTTTCTCAATATGTTGACACAAGCTCTTTCTTGATTTCAGCCGAGGAACTGCTGGCTGACTGCCATATGAAGGGTGGGCTTCCGTTGTCATAGCCTTTCAGCAAAACGGTGAGTGCAAGATGACGCAGAGCAAATTTCTGTTTGGTGTGACGAATGGCAGCTTGCCTTAACGCAGAAACAAGTTAATATTTGTGAGTAGGGAAAACCATCCCATAATGTTCAAATACAGTATTGGTCGTGTGCTGCTTGACGAAGTCACGGTATTAAGTATCTGGCCGTAACGCTATAAACAGACGCGTAATGGAACGAACAAGTAAGCACGGTAAGCAGGGAAGGCGAATAGTCGGTTTCGGTCTATTGGAAGAATTTTAGGAAGGCGTGGTTTACTATAAAGGAGACCGAGTATGGAATACTAGTACGACCCAGTCTTTAGTATTACTCGACTGTTTGGGGTCCCAATCAGGTCACGTTAAAGTAAAAACATCGACGCAATTCAGAAGCGTGCTGCTAGACTTATTACCGGTAAGTTCGAACAAGACCGAGTGTACGGAGATGTTTGCTGAACTCAAATTAGAATCCCTGGAGGGAAAGCGACGTTCTTCTCCGGAAAGACAGTTGAGAAATTTTGGAGAACAGGCATTTGCAACTGACTACAGAATGATTTTACTGGCGCCAACGTACATTTCGCATAAGGAACACGCAAACAAGTTATGAGAAATTTAGGCTCTTACGGAGGCGTATAGATTGCAGATTTTTCTTGCTCCATTTCCGAATTAAATAAAAATTGAAATGAATACTAGTGGTACCTGGAAATCTCTGACATACACCATACATTAGCTTGCTGAGTATGTGTGTAGATGTAGAATTACAGTAAAGCGTAAGGCAGAGGGTATTTTATATTGGACTTCATGGCACCAAGACATAGTGCACGTCTAACTCTACATCGATACTCTGAGAATTAATGTGAAGTATGCAGCAAAATGTGCTATATAGAGTTGCCCAAAGGGGGAAAGGAGGAGAAGAATGGATGAGGTAGAGGAGTGGATGCTGTTGCCCCTAGTGAGAATTCGTTCATATTACGAATATGAAAAACGATCCATAACCGCAATGAAGGGATTTTTTATAATACAGCATTAAAATGACCTGAAATTACGGACAGAATGCCGTAAGAATGATACATAACACATGTAATGTAAGTTCAAACGGAAGCAAGGAAAAACTTGACAGGAGGTTAGAACTGAAATTATAAAAAGAATAATTAATATGAATTACTACATTTCTATTTAAGAAATCTCATTTTCTGAACGTGTGCGAAACTTGTATATCCATGTTAGAACTATTGCAGTGTACGACAGTCTACATGCACAAATTCTCCAAAGCGGGGGAACGTCCGTTGGTCAGACAACATGTACCTACAGTTACAAAACCTTTCTACATGTGATGAAACAACTGGAGCGTGCACTTAGATATTTTCGTGTAGTTTCAAGAAGACATCTAAAAATTAATACCAATGTTTCACCAATGGACTTTAAATCTGAGACATTATGAAAAAGGATGCCAGGTTCTGATGTTTTAACACGCGCAGCTGGGACAAGTTAGCAACAGCAAGTGACGTGACAATGACATTAAGAAGAAGAACCACCAATTTGTTTCCAACGTGTATCAATGCATTCTATAACAACACTGTTGCGTTTTATCTAAAGGCAGTTGCACTGTTCCTTCTTGCCAACATTAAAAGAATGAACTGGTGGGTCACAGATGGAAGTTGAAACACAAAAACATAAAACTGGAACTAAAAACTGCACAGTTTTGTGTTACGTATTCTCCTGCTTGTTGTGTGTGAGCGCGGACACGGTGTAGTTCCCACCTAAACCGATTTGAAAACAGATGTTGAATCGCATAATGTGGTAGCTGTTATCCATATGAAATTTTTAGTTGCAGGAAAACAATCAATTGTATTAAAACAGCACTGTAGGAACTGATACGAAAAAATGATGAGCAGTTAACAATGAGCTCAAAATTTCTAACCTACGTGCTTGTGGAATGTTTTTTGCCCCTACCGAGGTAAAAACCAGCGGGCGCCTATGATTGATTGTATTGTACTACTTGTGAACTGGAAGCTTTATAGCTTTCACGAACACCATTGGAGAACCCGCAACGAGCGCTTCGTCCATTCCTTACTAAGTAGAAGTTCTTAAATATTTAATTAATATGAAATATAATCATAAACTCGAAATCTAGAAGAGATTACGAACCAAATGACCGGAGTCAAGGGTCAGTTGTGACCACAATCAAGAAGCCGGTAAATTTGCTAGCCTAATTTCCCCCACGAAAATAATTTTCAACACGATTCCGAACCTACTAAATGTTGCCAAGGGGAAGTGCCACAGTTTGAAAATGTTCGGATAATTTTGTGGTAGCTGGAAATCAATTTATTAAATCAGTTCCACGATGGTATGTTCATCAAAAAGGAAGAAAGAAACCGTTGCGTTGTAATTTATTTCCCGGTTACACTGTCGCGAAACAGCGGAGTAGCATCTTTTTTCCGGCTTCTCTAGACTTTCTTAGTTGATGCAAAGACCAAAGAGTTTCTCTTCCGTGCAGCAATAAAGCTATGGGAGAGGTTAGCGCCGCCTCCCCTGTAAGGCGGGCAACGCGCCCGATTTTTTTCAAGGCAGGCACACGAAACAAGGAAATAAATCCGAGGAAGAAACACGCTCCCGTCCTCTCTGGAGTAGCATCTACTCGCGGCCGATAGGTTTCGCCTCATCTTCAAGATTGGCGTGCCAATCTGCCGTCATCTTAGTTGCAACAAGTGCTGAACTACATTACCAGGGAGCCACAGGTGTGTTGGAAACACACGATAGTAATCCCGTCTTATCTGAAGAAAACGCACGCGATTTCCGCGGTTGCTGTAACAACACGCGCCCGCGTCCGGTTCTGCAAGCAGCCTAGCTTCAGAACGACGATGCTTTCATGATAAGCTACTTTCACGTGCACCAGTGCATTCCTTCTTGTATCTGTTGCTCTCGTCGCTCAGTAACTACTTAGTTATCTCCCTCAGATTAGTTCTCTCTCGATTCATACAGTAACCATTCCAAAGAGCTGGATCCAACTTGCACCGTTATTTTATTTGTGCGCTTTCATGTATTGCTTTCCCGTGTGCAGGTTGGTTACGCCAAAGGTAGTCCATAATTATGGGTTAATGGTTTTTCCCACACTGTGAACGCTGACGCGGCTTTTCCCATGTGTATACGGCTTTTTGATTGAGAACCAGGTTCTCTGTCACTTGCCTGTTGCTTTCCCCTGTCCCAAAAAACTCAAACACGTCACTGTTGAAACACGCATTGGAGGTTGTGGATTCCGATGCTGACGTACAGTGAGAAAAGCAGATCTATCAACTAATCCCTAATTTATTTTGAAAATTACAGGAAAGAGTGACGGACTTGCAGATATATTTGTGATCACCGATAGGAATCAACCATTCTTTCCATACTAATTTTTAATAGTTATATGGACGTTCGTACCCCACACCTTTACATTAAACAAACTCGTCACACGTGGAGACGAATCACCGCCACGTATCTATCCAGGGCTTTACAGGCTTGGAACATACCAAGTCCAGAAAAAGGTACCGACCGTTGTGAGAACATAACGTCTGACTGAGGCAATTTATCAGGCAAAACTCCCAAAAAACTTGTTTCTAAACAAAGACTCTAAGAACAATGCTACTCGTACTATCGTATGCTGTCCGGATGACCACCTTTCTTCAATGTCACGGTGTGTGAGGGACCTGAGCTTTAAACTAAATCCTAAGCAGTCGTTGGTCATCCTCATGTAACACCAAAAGTTCACCTGAAGACGAGTTTCTGAGACACTTCCTTCAAGAGCCAACATGGAAGCCGATTGACACATGAGAAAGCAGTAAAAGACCTGAGCTAAATGTGTGAGCACCAAAATTATCGAGAAGGAGTTGTTACAAAATGAAGGAAATATCTCTTTTGCTAAAGTGCAATTTAAACATTTAGAAAAATATTTACAGTTCAAATTAAGCAAAAATTAGTCCACTATTCAACGCGCCAAATCCTTGCTACTGCAGTGTAGGTCAACACGGCATACGAGAGAAAAATCCAGACGACTAGAACTGGTAATGAATATTTGCATAAGAAATCACATTCGGCTGTGGGATCACGTCTGTACTTTGGGCAGATGTGACCTGAAAGCTACGTTTTCTTAATGCACTATGTTTTCTTCATCAGTTTCTTATTCACTGGTATCTGCATTGCATATTTTGACATATATTCCCTAATTGCAGTAACGGCCCGATACATTCAGTATCTGAGTTGTATCTGTCCATCACAGTAAACCTGTATCCATTCCCTTTTTCATTTTAGCCACTGGAAACATGTGCGTCGTCCAAACCCACCCTGCGTGCAGGAAAAGGTAACAGCTTTATCTTTTACCATCAACGTAGATTCCCTTTCGGTACATCCCAACTGTTTTTTTCTGTCCAACACTTAACCAGTATCTATGTCACAATGTCAGTACCGACCCTGCCTTTCTTGTCGCTATCTATTTCTGTTTTCTTCCTTCCACTTCATCTGCTAATCATATCCTGTTATATCTCGTTCTTCCTCTGGCCTGTGAACTTTGTCTTTACTATTGATATTTCCTGTGCTGCTACCATACGTTTCTGTTAAGATGTCGTTAAATTCTACAAGAGCGCAATAAGGAAACTGTTTAACACAATGTCATATACGTTAACAGGGGTCCGCGAGCTATGCCAGAGGGGTCCGAAAGATGCTATTAGGATAAAAATATATTAAATATATTTCGTATGATAACATATTTTTTGTTTTGGACGCTTCCTGCATGAGCAGAGCTTTAGCGAACGCTAACTTCTGCGTCTATCGTCTTCTTAGAGCCAACTGACAGTAGCACACTCTAGCGCAAAGGTAGCATTAGATAGAGGCAAATAGTTCTGCTGCATGCCTTATTTCTCACACATGTTTACTCAATGAAATCTCAAGTGTAGTACACTTGAAAGACCAATACACTCAGTTTTAATTTTTTCCTGTGATTTTCAGTTGATATTCAATTTTTTATTTTTTTTAAGGAGTTTGTTATACTAAACACCCAGATTTGAAGACAAAGATTTTGAGCAATAATCAAAAATTTAACAATAAAAATGATGACTAAATTGAAAAAGTATTAAGCTCAATATTTTTTCAATAATGAATATGTAATGTTTTTCTAAGTAGCAAAAATAAAAACGTATAAAAAGACTCTTAATTTGGCTTTTTTACGTACTTGTTACTGTGATATGACAAGGTACCAGTCATGCTCGATGAAGGGGTCCTTGAGAAAATTTTGTTGGGAACCCCTGACCTAAGTGAAATAAAGGCACTAATCAATAAATGAATGGGCGTAGGCTTTCGCTGCCAGAGTCCCTTTCTGTAGGAACCTTCTGCGATCACAGATGGTTGTGATCTAACAGTAGCACAGAGAATGAATTAAAGCATCTTTCTTGTGGTCTGAGAGGTCATTTGTCTCCGGTCAGACCCCCCAGACCACCCCACGAGGTGGGCCGGCGCAGGTGCGACGCGCTCTCCTCACGCAAGCTGGCGCTGCCGGCAGCTGGCCTGGCGTCCTCTTGCGAGGGTGGACGCACGCCTGACCGCCAGCGAGGCTAGCGTGCCACCTCTCTCGTCGACACCTGCCCACGCATCTGTCACCCGCTACTTTGAGCCATTCCGCTCCGCTGTACGGCCACCAGAGGCAGCCTCTCAAGTGCTTCCGTCCCGGGGAAAAGTCCGCGAACGGTGTGCCTACATCTGCTTCCTGCGTGCGCTGGCGAACCGTAATACGCTCTGACTCCACATCTCCATACTGAAGGAAGTCTGACAGTGACGCACTTTCGCAACTGCTGTGACGACAAATTCAGAATCATACAAGAACTACTGCCGAAACAATCTGATACATAACGCGTTATCAACTACAGGCATACAAGGGTAATCCGCAACGTTAATATGAAGAAGGTTGACTACTGTTTACTGATGAAATGATACAGGGTAGCCGAGCGGTTCTAGTCGCTACAGTCTGGCACCGCGCGACCGCTACGGTAGCAGGTTCGAATCCAAGCGTCTAGGATCGCTCGGCCACAGCGGCCGGCTAGATCACGTCTCGTGCGGAACGATTCAGTAGCGTTTGGTTAGTGCTGTGAATGAAACACGCGTGTATCATTAGCATCGTTGTGTGTGTTTGTGTGTGTTGCTTTCAGTGTGGTTATTACGTGTGATGAAAGACGAAATAAAAGGCCAGATCCAGGATTCGGGATCCAAGCACTTCAAGAAAGAAAGCCAGACAAGTGACCTAACCAATTCTTGTGGCAGTCTGGCGGCTGCAAACAGTTCAGGCGTGATGTTAACCCCCTCCGACTGGAGGAAATCAGCTCCAGCGCTCTAAGTGTCAACTATCAAGTAATTTAAATTGGACTGTAGTGTCCAAGCCATTGCACCTAAAACGAGATGGGAGGAAGATGTGTGAATACATAACATTTTTACAGCCTCATCAGTTTAGGGAAGCAAAAAAAAAAGAATTTTGTTTAAAGTAAACAACTGCTCAAGAAATTATATTACGAACTGTTGAAATTATTTTTGTTATCAGATGAGGAATCAGAAAAAACAGAAACGGTGATATCTGCAAGTAAATCACAGCTGAACAGAGTCATGTGATTAACTATCAACTCCTAAAATTAAAGAAATTAACTTTGTTGCTGTTTGAAGGTCTCTTTCTGCAGTCCCTATAAAAATTGAAAACCTAGAGCCACTGCATGCTGCCAGATAAACCAAACGAAAACATCACAGTCGACTGATCAAGTAGATGATTATACGGTAGTACGTAGTTTTTCCTCTATTTGAAGGAGAAGGACTCTTCAACAGTGCATGCTGAGTTGGTGGAAGTGTACGAGAACGAAGAACAATAATCTGACATACTTATCTGATGACGTAGACTGTTCCATTGCTCTCTAACAAACCTGTTGAAGAACCTAAATAGCAGGCCAGCTCTCTGTGTAGAACCAGGAATTACAAGACAAGTAGAGGCCTTCGTGCTAGAAGACTGGCGTATCACAGCGAGGCGGCGACGTAAGAATTGCATATCAGTCATGGTTCAGTTTCCAAGACTTTGCACGAAATTTTGAACATATCGCTGCCTGCTGTTGTTCCACAAATGCTTGCACCCATTCTAAAAGATCACCGGACACAGGCAGCACTGAAAGTGTTGCAACTGTGGCAAGTGAGTCAAGAGTGTCTTCAACTGCCTTACAACTACAAGCGAGTGCATGTTGCATCACTGTGACCCTAATACAGAGGACCAGGGCAATCAGTGGAAACATGTGAATTGCCCAAAATCGAAGGAGACGAAGACACAATCATCGTCAGCAGTGTTGCTAACAGAAGAAGCAAGTAAGTGGCAAATCGTGATAGCAACATACAGTCAAAATCTCATGACTCGGTTGTGGGAGGCAGTCACCGGTTCGCTGCAATTAATACAATTAGAAAAGAACAAGAGCTCTTGAGGAGTTGATAGAATTTCAGACAGAATTCTGAAAAGTTTTTCCAACTTAATAAGTCATGACCATAGTGGATACGTCATGCATCTCTGGCAAGGGGAATTTTTACAGAGAGGTTAGAAAACGAAATTATTAAACCACTTCATAAGGAAGGAGACGAGTCAGGCTAAACAATTATTGTAAAATTTCCTTACTGACGTCTTTTTCCAGAACATTCGAAAAAGTAATGTACTCAATAGTGGATTCCAGAAAGGTTCCTCAACTGAGAATGCTGTTTGTACTTTCGCTCATCAAACAGTAAAAGCCTTAAATAATAATTTATCAGCAGTTGGTATTTTTTGAGATCTTTTCAAGGCACTAAACAGTCATATTTCATGCCACTGATGGCTTTACACACAGCTGATCTGAATAATACCTGACAAACAGAATACAGAAGGTTATGCTGAATAATTCAAACAATGTCGGAAAGGTAGAAAATTTTGTGACTGGAGAAAATCACAAAGGGAATCCCCCCACATGTGAATGACGTCCCTCTTAACATTCACCAAGCACAACTGGTGTATTTTGGAGATGATGCTAGCGTTATAATAAATTTCATTAGAGAGAAAGCAGCAGAACTGGAGGTAAGTGACGTTTTCCAAAGAATTATTTAGCGGTTCTCTTCCCACATTTTGAGAAAACGCACTACATTCAGTTCTCTGCAACAAGTAGTCATACCAACAATTGATGTAGCACATTTAAGAGGCCGGTGAGGAGGATAGAATGCTTCAAAGATTTAGGTGTACGTACTGATGAAAACTCGAATTGGTAGAGGTACAGTACTGAGCTTCTCAAACACTTAAGTTCAGCAGCTTTAGCTCTTTGTGTAGTTGCTAATCTTGGAAATAAACGTAGCAGCCTCTTCACATATTTTGCATATTTCCACACAGTAACGTTGTAAGGGATAATTTTCTAGGGTAAATTATCACTTATAAAGGAAGCACTGATTGTACAAAAGCGGTAGTAAGAATAATAGGGGGTGTTCAAGCAAGGACGTCTTGAAGGTACCTTTTCAAGGAGATAGGCATTTTAACCGCGCCGTCACAACACAAATTTACGCTAGTGAAATCCGTCATAAATGATCCATCACAATTTGAGGAGATCGGTCATGTACATAACTGCAACAGTAGAAGGAAAAATACCTTTATTATCCATTTTTAAAGCTGTAAGTGACTGAGAGAAACGTTCAATACACAGCACAAAATTTTTTTGATTATTTGCCCAATAACATAAAATGTCAGACAGGCAGCGAAGCAGGTTATAAATGTTATTTGAAATCATTACTCCTGGACAACTCCCTCTATCCCGTTCACGAATTTCTGATAAAAACTGGCAGCCACTCAAAGCAATTAAGTGTAGTTGGATGAGAAGGACTTTAATAATAATGTTAATTAATGCTATCGCTAATAATGTATACAAACCCTGTAAATTGACTCGTTACACAACATTTCGATAAAAGAATCGTTCAAATGATCTATGGAACTTGCAACTAACTGGCAGTCAAGAGGAGGCATGGCAGGAAGCATTCAGTGAGGTTATTTTCGCTCGATGTCAACGGCCCAGCTCTTTGTGGACATGACACAGTCATACACTCCGCTTCTATAGCGCCAAAAATTTCGCCTTAAGCAAACAATCTTCTGACACGATACACGATATCATCATCCTCGTTCATCAGGCGAAGAAAACACTGCGTTACAGGCACTTCCAGAACGACGGTGATGTGATTGTCTAGCTGCAACGGTTTCTCATCAGTCAGCATGCAGATTTCTACAACCAAGATCTCAGTGAAGCCATCCATCGTTGAGAAATATCTCGCACTGAAGGGTCAATGTGTACAAAAACAACTAAAACCATCCTGATCGTAGTTAGATAGTATCGAAATTAATGCAAAAATTTTGTGACTAGCACTCGTAGTTTAATCTCATAATGCTGTGCGAACAGTGTGCATAAAGCTGTTGGTGAAATCCCACATCAGCGTTAGGACTCTACCAAATTCACAGTTGTGTAACGTACCAGGAGCTCCAGCTTGACAGTTCATTTGCGTCGCTAATGAACCTCCCACCGGATAACGTTAGCGGGGAATGTTACAAGAGCAAAGTAAGAGGAGAACGCTAGGAAAAGCACACGTGTGAATCCCTGATAATGAGACACTTAACCACGTAGCTACTACGGCTGTATTATCTCGTGCAGATGCTGCACAAACTGAAAGAAATGACAGGGAAGGTCAAGCTGTTACTCCGTTATTGTACTTGAAAATTGTTAGAAATAATTACAGAGCAGTAGCAAGGGTGCACTCTGTGCCCTAAATTCACGGTGCATCAAAGCAAGAAAGAACGTGATATAGGTAATATGCAAGCTGATTAGAATATAAACACTAAAAGTAAGAAGATGGTAATGATGACGAGACTAACTTCCTTATTCTGCTAGGGCTAGCACATGAACTTCAGTTTTCATTTGAATTACTTTGATAATCAAGATAACAGCCTCATGCTTAAAATCTTTTGGATGGAAAGCTGGTCTTTCAGATTATCATTATGAGCAATAACTCGCAGAAACGAACATTCTTGGAAACTTGGCGCTACCTAGAGCGGAAAAGGAGGTCATTATACAACAGTGAGCAAGCATGTTAACGAATATGTCGACTGGCAAAGCAAAATATGTAATTTTGCCAAAAAGATGTACCAAAAATGTATTACTACAGTCTACTGTCTCACTGTTTCTCTGTGATAACCAGTTTCGTTAAGTTGCAGAACACTTCTGGATCATATGAAACTACAGAGCAACAAGTAAGTCATTATCAGGAGCTGGACACGCTATTCATGAGTCACTACTGCCTCAAATGTACTGTTATTGTTGCTGTAGTCTTGAGACCAAGAACTGATTAACTGAAGCTCTATCTGTCCCTTGTCATATTCTTTCCTGCATACTCAATATACACTACATTCATTTGAATCTGTTTCCTTTAAGCTTTGGTATATTTCTTTAAATTTTATCACAATCCCACTCCCCCTCAAAATACCTTGCAGTACCTAATTAATTATGAACTGAGGTCTCAGGATGTTTCCCATCAAAATATCCTTCCATTTGTTTGCGTGGAGCCATAAAGCTCTTTTGTTCTACATTAATTTCTATACCTCTTCATTAGTTATTAAAATTACCTATCTAATCTTCAGCAGCGTACCGTAATTCAAAATCTTTTATTCTCCTCTCGTCTCTGTAGTTTGTTACCCATGTTTCAATTGTATTGAGAAAACATTCTAAACAAGATCTCCAAAAGACTTCGTAATAGTTACATTTGCATTCGGTGTTTAAGTACGTCCTTTCCTCACAAAAATTTTTCTTGCCATTACCGATCAACATATTTGCGTTTCACTTCTGTTAAAGTCAGGATTCTGTTAGTCAAACAGCACAACTCGTTTAATATTATCAGCGTTTTTTTATCGACTCTAATTTACCATCACTACCTCATGTAACCCTATTTCACTCTTTTATATTTATTGATGTTCATCTTACAACCTGTTTTCAGGACGCTATGCCTTTCGTTCAACTGACCTTCCATCACAACGAAACCAATAACGTGATTTTTTATCGGATCTGGTGTTGCATTAAATGATTAATTACGAGTTCGCCCTTTGCGTGATTTTAGCGCAATAAAATAAATTTATTTATAACCGACAGTATTTAGATATACAATAACTATTTTTAAAAGGATTTTTCGGTACCTGGCTTGTTGGACTTCAACTTACTTGTCCTCAACTGAGTCAGTTCTTATAAAAAAAGTTTCCAGAGTCAGAAATAAAACTAAAAGAAACATCTAGAAATTTGATCCTATATTATTATTATTATTATTATTTGCGAATAGGCTGATCAGGACTAGGCAAAGCACTTACAGGTGGAAATTTTCCTTCCTTTCTGAACCGTTTCTTTCATTCTCTTCAACCGGCCGGTGGTGGCCGAGCGGTTCTAGGCGCTAAAGTCTGGAACCGCGCGACCGCTGCGGCCGCAGGTTCAAATCCTGCCTCGGGCATGGATGTGTATGATGTCTTTAGGTTATTTTAGGTTTAAGTAGTTCTAAGTTCTAGGGGGCTGATGACCTCAGCAGTTAAGTCCAATAGTGCTCAGAGCCATTTGAACCATTTTTTTTTTCATTCTCTTCCTGTGGTCTTCTTTTCTCGCTTCAGAACACATACTTTCAGTCTTCCTCTTTGATTTTTCGTCTTGGTCCACTTGCCAATTGTGATTTTTGGATTTGAAAATCTCATGGTTTTGGAATTTTTCTGAAGCAGTTCTTGCCAATTTCAGATCACTCATGATATCGATAGCCCAACTCATCGTGTCCATTTGGCTTTGCCCCTGTTGTTAAAAGAATCGACTATTTGCTTTGCAAGTCTCTCTGGGTTCCTTCTTTTAACGTGTTCGTAGAATCTTAACCTACATTTTCTAGTGTCACTATGGATATTTGTGTATTGATTGATTCCGGATTGTTCATGATGCGGTATCGTTCGTCTACAAGTTTTGACCATAGATTTTTTTTTCTCACGATTTCACGTTACTTTTCTCATTGTTCTACTAAATGGTTTCACCGAGACATTTAAATCGCGACACTTATTTAGTTTCGTAATACTTCCTCTCCATGATGTTTGGAGCTTCATTGTTGCAGGTAATGTACTCGGCCTTTTCAAAAGATATTGTGAGAGAAATCTTTTCTGCAGTTTCCTTCAAGACATGACTCTGATTCTGGGCTAATGAAATGTCACGAATTAATATTGCAAATCTTCACGCAAGCTATGGGTAACTTGTCTCTGTCGACAGTGAGTGGCTGGACGATTTTGAGGACTGAACTCCGTTTGTGCCATTCTTGTCTCACGTTCTCAAGGAGACAGTTGAAAATTAATGAATAGAGCCCCCTTTCTTGTTTTACTCCCGTTTTGATTTCGACAGAATATGAGAGCTCCCTCATAAATTTAACCTTGGACGTTGTACCTGTCGTTGCCCCTTTTATGATTACAAATTGTTCTTTTATTATATGGAAGAGAGATTGTCGATCAACTGAACTACAGGCTTCTCTGAACTGAACAGAGGTACAGACTAAATTTTTACTACAAATCCTTCGATGTTTTAGGATTAGCTTTAGGTTTAAGATTTGCTCTGGACACGAACGGCCTGAATCCTACCTTATATTGTCCAGCTTCCTTGTTCAAGCTGATCCCTTGGCCTATCGAGAAGACACCGAGTTAAATTTCTTTATGCAAGTGATATTTGCGAGATTTCCCTGTAGTTACTGACATCTGTTCTGTCTGCCTTATTGTACAACGAGCAAATTAAGGCATTTTGCAGGTTTTTGGAATTTGTTCTATTTGTCATATGTCTTTCATGCTTTTGGTTGTTTTTTTTTTTTTAATTGCTTCTGAGCCTTCTGATTCGAGGATTTCTGCTATGATTCAGTCTTTTCCCAGCTGCTGTATTGCTTTCAAGTCTCTTGATATATATGCCTATTTCTTCTCCATGTGGTGATAGTAAATTTGGATTTGTGTTCTCAGGTTCTTGTGGTGGGAATGTTCGTGGTGGTTCGGGACAGTTAAGTATTCTTTGAAACATCTGGCATGTTCCTTAAAATTTTGTTGACTGTATAGAACCAACTGTCTATTTTCTTTCTTCAAGCACAGACTTTGCGGTTGGTATCCTATGAGTTTGTTTATGAAGTTCTTCTAGAAATTTGGTGTGTTGTTTCTTTCCAATTCTGTCTCGAGTGCAAATAGTTAATCCTTTTCGTATTTCCTTTTGATCTTCCCGATTAATCTACCAAGCGAATGACGCAGTGGTTAGCACACTGGACTCGCATTCGGGAGGCCGAAGGTTCAATCCCGCGTCCGTCTATCCTGATTTAGGTTTTTCATGATTTCCCTAAATCACTCCAGGCAAATGCCTGGATGGTTCCTTTCGAAGGGCAAGGTCGACTACCTTCCCCGTCCTTCCATAATCCAATGAGACCGATGACTTAGCTGTTTGGTCTCTTCCCCAAAGCAACCCAACTCTAACAGATTAATCTCTCTGTCTCTTTCGTCACTGTTAGGAACATTTTGCAGTTGTCTTCAGTTTTATTGCTGTTCCTGTTGTTGTATACGTACTGTCGAGATTCAACGCCATAATCACACTCTTCATTCCACCGTGGGTACTTTTTTTCTGCAGAGTAATTTGATTTTGAGTTGTTGCCTGTTGTTTGACTGCTTTTTCTCCAGTTCTTCCGTGGGAGATGCTTGGATCCTGCTAGTGTCGAATTTGGGGATTTGTGTCTTGTTTTTTGTGGACCTCTGAAGTTTTATTGTAGTTTGGTAGTGGTCTGAGTCTATGTTTCCATCCATTCTGATTTGGATGTTTATAATTTCTCTGTGGTTTGAATAAGAAATTAGTGCATGCTCTCATGTTTCCAATATGCATAAAGATTTATCATACAATATCAACATTACACAGGATTATTCGCTGACGATACTGTTCTTTACAGACATCTACAGCTGCATATACATCTACGTGATTCCTCTGCTATTCACAATAAAGTGCCTGGCAGAGGGTTCAATGACCACCTTCATGCTGTCTCTCTACCGTTCCACTCTCGAACAGCACGCGTGAAAAACGAGCACTTAATTTTTTCCATGCGAGCCCTGATCGTGATGATCATTTCTCCCTATGTAGGTGGGTGCCAACAGAATGTTTTCGCAATCGGAGGAGAAAACTGATGATTGAAATTTAATGAGAAGATCGCGCCGCAACGAAAAACGCCTTTGTTTTAATGATTGCCACTCCAATTCACGTATCACGACTGTGACACAATCTCCCCTATTTCGCGATAATACAAAACGAGCTGCCCTTCTTTGTACTTTTTCGATGTCATCCGTCAGTCCCACCTGATGCGGATCCCACACCGCACAGCAGTACTCCAGAATAGGGAGGACAAGCGTAGTGTAAGCAGTCTCTTTGGTAGAACTGTTGAACCTGCTAAGTGTTCTGCCTATGAACCGCACAGTCTTTGATTTGCTCTACCCACAATATTATCTGTGTGATCGTTCCAATTTAGGTTATTTGTAATTGTAATCCCTAAGTATTTAGCTGAATTTACATCCTTCAGATTCGTGTGACTTATCACGTAATCGAAATTTAGCTTATTTCTTTTAGTACTCATGTGAATAACTTCGCACTTTTCTTTATTCGCACCATACAGATATCTTATCTAAATCATTTTGCAAGTCGTTTTGATCATCTGATGACTTTACAAGACGGTAAATGATAGCATCATCTGCAAACAATCTAAGACTGCTACTCAGATTGTCTCCTATGTCGTTAATATAGATCAGGAACAATAGAGGGCATATAACACTTCCTTGGGGAACGCCGGATATTACTTCTGTTTTACTCGATGACTTTCCGTATATTACTACGAAATGTGACCTTTCTGACAGCAAATCACGAATCCAGTCGAATAACTGAGGCGATACTCCGTAGGCACACAGTTTGATTAGAAGGCGCTTGGGAGGTACGGTGTCGAAACCCTTCTGGAAATCTAAAAATATGGAATCAATTTGACATCCCCTTTCGAGAGCACTTATTACTTTATGAGTATAAAGAGCTAGTAAGACAGTCCCAACCACATCGAAAAAAATTTACACTTGGTGTAGTCAATGGCATCTTCTTTAAATGGCGATAGACATACGATAATGCCTGTAAAAAGTGAAAGAACCTGACAGTATAAAACATAAGATTAGCAGCGAAGATCTTGAGGACGTCACACGGCATTCGTACGAGGGGCGTTCAGTAAGTAATGCTACCCACTTCTTCTATCGGCAAATTTCGGTTGAAAAATTGGGTAATTTCTTGTAGGACATCGTAGAGTATTCCTGCTTCAGTCGCTATAGTTGTATGAAGTTTGGATTGGTGGCGGTGCTGTAAGTAGTCTTCAAACTGACGCCTGTAATGGAGGTGCGTTGGAAGCAGAGAGCTGGCATTGAGTTTCTTTTGGTGGAAAACCGGAACATCGAAGATATTCACGGATGCGTAATGAAACTCTACAGAGATCTAACAGTAAACGAGAACACGCTGATCCGTTGGGCGAGGCGTCTTTCACCACTGAAACAAGGTCAAAGAGACCCGTTCGACATCGAGGTGGCCGCACACGGCTGTAGCTCTTGCAGTGTTGGAACGTGCGGACACTCTCATTCGAGGTGATCGACGGATCACACTCAAACACCTCGCTGCGCAGCTGGCCGTCTGTGCTGCTAGTGCTGACACATTCGTCCACCAGTTGGGCTATTCAAAGGTGTGCACCCGTTGGCCTCCTCGCCTCCAACAAAAGACCATAAGGAGCAACGAAGAATGACCTTTGCGGAAGAGCTCGAGCGTTACGAGGCCAATCACGACAATTTTTTTCTCGAACAACGGCACACGTGATGAAACGTGGGCTGAACGTATCGAACTGGAAAGTAAATGACATTCCATGGAGTGGCGCCACAGCGCTTCTGCCCCCGAAGAAAAAGTTCAAAGACATACCCTCAGACGGCAAAGTCATGGCGACGATCTTCTACGACGACGAGGGAGTTATTCTGGTTGATGTCATCCCTCATGGCACAGCGATCAGCTCTAAAGTGTACTGGGCTACCCTCAGGAAATTGAAGAAATTGAATAAATAACTTCAGCGCGTTCGTCAACACAAAAATTCGGACGTACTTCTCCATTGCAGTGCAAGGCCTCTCCAAAAATCTGCCCACCCGAGAGGAGCTCAGAAAACATCATTGGACTGTTCTTCCTCATCCACCATACAGCCTGGGTCTCGCATCTCCCAACTTCCATTTCTTTCGAGCAATGAAGGTGCACTCCATTGGAGACAGTACGTGGGTGAGGGGAGGTTATTCAGGTGCCAAGGCGTCGACTATGTCGACCAGTAGAGCTGTACCATGTGTTCAACCTTATCCCAGAAAAAAAAATGTATCTCATTACTTATCGAAAGCCCTTCGTAATATCAAGGAGCTATATGAAATGGAATAGTCGTGTAAATTCAGTATTTGGGATAGTAAATGGAAGACAGATTAGGTATAGGGATTCCGGGAAAGTGTAATGTGTATGTAAAGCAAATAGAATACAAAATGCTATGGTAACTGACTTTAGAATATTGTTCCAGTGTTTGGAGGCTCTACCAAGCACGCATGACCACAGACACCAAACTGATTCAGTGCCACTCTGCTATTAGTTTAACAGATAGGCACAGCTCATACGAAATTGTAACGAAGATTCTAAGTGAGCTGGAAGAAAGACGACATAGTTCCTATAAAACTATACTGAGTTAATTTAGAGAAGGTATATTCGAATCAGATTCTGTGACCATTGTGCTGCCACTATCCTATTTCTCACTTAGAGATGAAGAGAAAAAGATTAAGGTTTAGAGGTAGCCATTTTTCCCTCGTTCAGAATGAGGATGGCATAGTATACACATAAACCCTTTTACATGCACTGTACAATGGCTTGCGGAATATACAGGGCGTCTGTGATGTAGGCACCTATATCGTGGTAATTGGTACTTTAACACACTACTAGCCATTAAAATTGCTACACCACGAAGATGACGTGCTACAGACGCGAAATTTTACCGACAGGAAGAAGATGCTGCGATATGCAAATGATTAGGTTTTCAGAGCATTCACACAATTTGGCGCCGGTGGCGACACCTACAACGTGCTGACATGAGGAAAGTTTCTAACCGATTTCTCATACACAAACAGCAGTTGACCGGCGTTGCATGAACAAACATTGTTGGCTCAAATGGCTCTGAGCACTATGCGATTTAACTTCTGAGGTCATCAGTCGCCTAGAACGTAGAACTAATTAAACCTAACTAACCTAAGTACATCACACACATCCATGCCCGAGGCAGGATGCGAACCTGCGGCAGTAGCGGTCGCTCGGGTACAGACTGTAGCGCCCAGAACCGCACGGCCACTCCGACCGGCCAAACGTTGTTGTGATGCCTCGTGTAAGGAGGAGGAATGCTTACCATCACGTGTCTGACTTTGATAAAGGTCGGATTGTAGCCTATCGCGATTGCGGTTTATCGTCTCGCAACATTGCTGCTCGCGTTGGTCGAGATAGAACGACTGTTAGCAGAATATGGAATCGGTGAGTTCAAGAGGGTAATACGGAACGCCGTGCTGGATCCCAACGGCCTCGTATTACTAGCAGTCGAGATGACAGGCATCTTATCCACATGGCTGTAACGGATCGTCCAGCCACGTCTCGATCCCTGATTCAACAGGTGGGGACGTTTGCAAGACAACAACCATCTGCACGAACAGTTCGACGACGTTTGCAGCAGCATGCACTATAAGCTCGGAGACCATGGCTGCGGTTACCCTTGACGCTGTATCACAGACAGGAGAGCCTGCGATGGTGTACTCAACGACAAACCTGGGTGTACGAATGGCAAAACATCATTTTTTCGGATGAAACCAGGTTCTGTTTAGAGCATCACGATGGTCGCATCAGTGTTTGGAGACATCGCTGTGAACGCACAATTGAAGTGTGTATTCGTCATCGCCATACTGGCGTATCACCCAGCGTGATGTTATGGGGTGCATTGATTACACGTGTCGGTGACCTCTTGTTCGCATTGACGGCACTGTTAACAATGGACGTTACATTTCAGATGTGTTACGACCCGTGGCTCTATCCCTCATTTGATCCCTGCGAAACCATTTATTTCAGCAGGATAATGCACGACCGCACGTTGCAGGTCCTGTACTGGCCTTTCTGGATACAGAAAATGTTCGACTGCTGCCATTGCCAGCTCATTCTCGACATTTCTCACCAACTGAAAACGTCTGGTCAATGTTGGCCGAGCACCTGACTCGTCACAGTACGCCAGTCACTAGTCTTGATGAACTGTTGTATCATGTTGAAGTTGCATGAGTAGCTGTACCTGAACACGCCATCCAAGCTCTCTGTGGCTCAATGCTCAGGCGTATCATGGCCGTTATTACGGCCAGAGGTGGTTGTTCTGGGTACTGATTTTTGAGGATCTATGCACCCAAACTGCAGTTCTAGTATAATATATTTGTCCAATGAATACCCGTTTATCATGTGCATTTCTTCTTGGTGTAGCAATTTTAATGGCCAGTAGTGCATGTACCCAATTCAGTGTGATAGTTGTTTTTCTCTAAGATTCTCTCCACAAACACACAACATATTATACTACCTGAGTTTTCTCCACAGCTGTAACTGCACCACGAATTCGACTACGCCTGTCAGTTCAGACAATCCCCTTTACGCCGACGTGTAACAATACAGTACGTGGCCCGCTATCCGCATGAAAGTAAACATTAAAGGCTTGCTGGTGCCAGGTGTAGTTGGAAGTACTAACCAACCAAAAAACCTACTACTGTAATTGGTATAATCATTAGTCTGCAGATAAAGTAAATAATTATGTAACGTTATTCAGAACACTATCCTGAGTCATCAATAGTAATATTAGGTGATTATTACCCTAACGCGCTGTATATATGCCTGCAGATATTTCATTTCTGTGCTACAGGGGTATGGATATAGACAAAAATATATGTTATGGGTTGAAAGAGAAGGTAAAGCACTGGTTACCGTCACATCCCAATTTACTTTGGCCTCGGGCAAAGCGAGGGTGCAGGAGGGGACGGCTCCGGCAGCGGTAATGCGTTTATTCGCGGCTGGGAGAGGAAGCGGACGCAGACCAGGCGTCAGGGGAAAGTTGTGACGAGGTGCAGGAAGGAGTCGGGCGGCGGTGCGGCGCGGCAGCTCATCTCGGCCCGTGATATATTCTTGTATTATGTATGCCAGCCAACAAGCCGGCGGGGGCGCACCTCGGCACATTCGCCGCGCGCGTCGCAGTAATTCCGCGCGCCTAAGCCGGCGGGCCAGTATTTTTCCCTTCCACTTTCCCGCCTCGCTTCCCATCCACCTGCGCCGCTTAAACGCCGTGCGCCCCGTGGGGCCGGCAGTGCAGCCAACTTTGCAGCCTCCCAGGCGGGCCGCCCCGCGCAGAGATAACGCGGCCGGTCCCGCCTGCCGACTGTCGCACTGCCGCCTTATCAGTCGCTGGAAAACAATAGCCGGCGCTCGTCGGCCGGGGCGCGCAGAGCAGATAAGCGCGTCTCGCCGCGACGCCACGGCTCTGCCTACCATATCGCCTCCACCCCCCCCCCCCCCCTTCGCAACCCGCTGCCGAGGCTTACCTGCACGCCCACTGAACCGTCCACTGTCCCGTCAACACACAGCGGCCTTCCCGCAGCAATTCGCGCAAAGAGGACTACAAGCTACGTGGACTACTTAGAGAAAACTATTCTTTTCTACAGATGTGTGAATGACGTTTGCGATGAATGGACAATCAAATGCTAAAACCAACCTGATTTTTTATTTTATTTTATTTATTTTTGTCTGTTTATCTTGAGTCATCATATTTCAGATACCAGAAGGTATCAGATAGATTATATAATGGTAAGATAGAGATTCAGGAACCAGGTTTTAAATTGACATTTCCAGGGGCAGATGTGGACTCTGACCACAATCTATTTGTTATGAACTGTAGATTAAAACTGAAGAAACTGCAGAAAGGTGGGGATTTGAGGAGATGGGACCTGGATAAACTGAAAGAACCAGAGGTTGCAGAGAGCTTCAGGGAGACCATTAGGGAAAGATTGACAAGAATGGGGGAAAGAAATAAAGTAGAATAAGAATGGGTAGCTTTGAGAGACGAAATAGTGAAGGTAGCAGTAAATCAAGTACGTAAAAATCCGAGGGCTATTAGAAATCCTTGTGTAACATAAAAGATATTGAATTTAATTGATGAAAGGAGAAAATATAAAAACGCAGTAAATGAAGCGGGTAAAAGTGAACACAAACGTCTCAAAAATGAGATCGACAGGAAGTGCAAAGTGGCGAAGCAGGGATGGCTAGAGGACAAATGTAAGGATGTAGAAGCACGTATCACTAGGGGTAAGACAGATACTGCCTACATGAAAATTAAAGAGACCTTTGGAGAAAAGAGATCCACTTGTATGAGTATCAAGAGCTCAAATGGAAACCCAGTTCTAAGCAAAGAAGGGAAAGCAGAAATGTGGAAAGCGTATATAGAAGGTCTTTATAAGTGCGATGTTCTTGGCGGACAATATTATAGAAATGGAAGAGAATGTAGATGAAGAAGAAATAGGAGATATGATACTGCGTGAAGAGATTGACAGAGCACTGAAACACGTAAGTCGAAACAAGTCCCCGGGAGTAGACAACATTCCATTAGAACTACTGACAGCCTTGGGAGAGCCAGGCCTAACAAAACTCTAGCATCTAGTGAGCAAGATGTATGAGACAGGCGAAATACCCTCAGACTTCAAGAAGAAAATAATAATTCCAATCGGAAAGAAAGAAGGTGTTGACAGATGTGAAAATTACAGAACTATCAGTTTAATAAGCCGTAGATGCAAAATACTAACACGAATTCTTTACGGACGAATGGAAAAACTGGTAGAAGCTAACCTCGAGGAAGATCAGTTTCGATTCCGTAGAAATGTTGGAACACGTGACGCAATACTGACCCTACGACTTATCTAGAAAGTAGATTAAGGAAAGGCAAACGTACGTTCCTAGCAATTGTAGACTTAGAGAAAGCTTTTGACAATGTTGACTGGAATACTATCTTTCAAATTCTGAAGGTGGCAGGGGTAAAATACAGGGAGCGAAAGGTTATTTACAATTTGTACAGAAACCAGACGGCAGTTATAAGAGTCGAGGGGCACGAAAGGGAAGGAGTGTTTGGGAAGGGAGTGAGACAGGTTTGTATCCTATCCCCTATGTTATTCAATCTGTATATTAAGCAAGCAGTAAAGGAAACAAAAGAAAAATTCGGAGTTGGAATTAAAATCCATGGAGACGAAATTAAAACTTTGACGTTCGCTGATGACATTGTAATTCTGTCAGAGACAGGAAAGGATCTAGAAGAGCAGCTGAATGGACTGGACCGTGTCATGAAAGGAGGATATAAGATGAACATCAAGAAAAGCAAAACGAGGATAATGGAATGTAGTCGAATTAAATCGGGTGATGCTGCGGGAATTAGATTAGGAAATGAGACGCTTAAAGTAGTAAATGAGTTTTCCTATTTGGGGAGCAAAATAACTGATGGTGGTCTAAGTACAGAGGATATAAAATGTAGACTAGCAATGGCAAGGAAAGCGTTTCTGAAGAAGAGAAATTTGTTAACATCGAGAATAGATTTAAGTCGTTTCTGAAAGTATTTGTATGGAGTGTAGCCATGAATGGAAGTGAAACATGGACGGTAAATAGTTTAGACAAGAAGATAACAGAAGCTTTCGAAATGTGGTGCTATAGAAGAATGCTGAAGATTAGATGGGTAGATCACATAACTAATGAGGAGTTATTGAATAGAATTCGAGAGACAAGATATTTGTGGCAGAACTTGACTAGAAGAAGGGATCAGTTGGTAGGGCATATTCTGAGGCATCAAGGGATCACCAATTTAGTATTGGAGTGCAGCGTTGAGGGTAAAAATCGTAGAGGGAGACTTAGAGAAGAATACACTATACAGAATCAGAACAATGTAGGTTGCAGTAGGTACTGGGAGATGAAGAAGCTTGCACAGGGTAGAGTAGCATGGAGAGCTGCATCAAACCAGTCTCCGGACTGAAGACCACAACAACAACATATTTCAGAATAGTTTGGTACTGCCCGCCACGAAGTCCTCTCCTTTGTCAACCCTTTCAACTCAGACTTAAGTTTGCAACCTACGTCTTCAATTATTTGCTGGATGTATTCCAATCTCTGTCTTCCTCTGCAGTTTTTACCATCTGCAACTCCCTCTAGTACCACGGAAATTATTCCATGATGTCTTGACAGATGTCCTATTATTCTGTTCCCTTCTCTTTTTAGTGTTGCCATACATTCCTTTCCTCACCCATTCTGCGGAGAACTTTCTCAATCCTTACTTCCATCAGCCATCCTAACTTTCAACATTTTTCTGTAGCAGCACATCTCAAATACTTCGACTCTTTTCCATTCCAGTTTTCCCAAAGTCCATGTTTCACTACCAGACAACGCTGTGTTCCGGACGTACATTCTCAGAAATTTCTTCTTCAAATTAAGGTCTATGGTTGGTACTAGCACACTCCTCTTGGCAGGAATCCCGTTTTTGGCTGTGCCAGTCTCCTTCTTATTTTCTTCTTGCTACGTCCATCACGGGCTATTTTGCTGCCTAGGTAACAGAATCATTAACTTCAACTACTTCGTGATTATCAATTCAAATGTTAAGATTGTCGCCGTTCTCATTTCTGCTATTTTCATGGTGCTTCTTCAATGGGCATTTCATTTCCTTTGTATTCAAAGCTGTTTACAGATTCCTTTATATACCCTGGTGCAAACATGATTTTGGCTCTTGATTTTATATGGCACTTCATTCATCCTGATCTCAGAGTTTTCAAAAACTCTCTCCTACAGATAAAAATAGTAAATTGTAGGGGCATTGATTCCTTCTACTTTCAATAGGGGTAAAAGGCCATCTTCTAGTTCTTCTGGAAACGGAATAGTTGTTGCCTAAATGGTCAACTGTGTCCACACCACCTTTAGTTGAATTATGAAAGGAGATGGTGCATGTCTGGATCCAAAGCTTCATCATCGTTCATAGTGGACATCAGTACAAAATATTTCACATTCATTGGTACACGGGATACAAGAGTAGCATCCTTTTGAAATCCGAAAGTAGAGGACCGTACATCTCTTCTGTAACTGGCCATAAATTCTTGAGGTAGTTTCCGTTTGTTCTTCTTAAGAGTTCCTAAAAATGATATCTTGCACTTCAGCAAACAGTTAGGGACGCGATGAGGTACCATTTATCCCATGTGAGATTTCTGTTCTATTCTTTCGCATCTTCCAACAACCAGTGTACAATTTCTGTGGATGTTTTGGATTATTGTCGGTACTTACGGCTGTTCGCCACAATAAATCTCTATATTACCCGTGAAATTTAAGTAGTTATTAAGTATTCAGTGTTTCTTGTTGTTATTCGAAATGATACTGAACACTGGTTGCACTCCTCAGAAAGTTGTTTGTATCATACTTCGATGGTTTACTCGACAAGTATTGAATGAACCCACAGTTTCCTCTAAAGGGAGTCAACATGTCTTCTACAGTGAGAAATTCTCTTAGACAGTATGCTTCTTTGCAGTTTTCAAAAAAATTGTCGAAAAAAATTGAATTACTTCTCGTTTCCTAGTGATCAAATCTGATGACGGTGAGAATAAACAGAAATCTCTTGTAGTTAACAAAAGCATTAAATATTTCTATTCCAGTGCCATCAATGGCCCTTGGCTCAGCAGAGTGTGTGTGATGGTATGTTTCTCTCCTGAGAGCAAAAGAAAAGCCCAAGAATGCCAGCGTTTCCTCTCTGGTAATAAACTAGGCATCTCTTTCTCTGTCATATCTCTGCTCTCAACAATGGGTCCTGAAATAATTTTCATAATAGCAGGAAATTTGCTGTGTTGGTTTTTGCCTTTCATGGCAACTGAAGCATTTTATTTTCTTGTCTTCTGCAATAAAATATTCCAATTGTAAGTCGATTTCATCATCTGAACTAATGTTACTATTCTGTTGAGAATCTGCATAATGGTCATTGAAGTTTATTTCTTCCGTACTCCCATAGTAGTCAGAACCTCCCATTACCTCGTCTACGGATCCTTCATGGAACGTAAGGCATGATGCCATGTTCACTTCATCGTCAAACAAAAACGACAAACTGTCTTGGTAAATAAACATTGGCCAAAACTGCTATAAGATGATTACAGGTATTAAAGACACGAGCCGGCCGCTTTGACAGAGCGGTTCTAGGCGCTTCAGTCACGAACCGCGCTGCTGCTACGCCCGCAGTTTCGAATCCTGCCTTGGGCATGGATGTGTGTGATGTCCTGAGGTTAGTGGGTTTAATTAGTTCTAAGTCAAGGGAATTGATGACCTCAGATGTTAAGTCCCATAGTGATTAGAGCCATTTGGACTATACAGACACTGAAATATACTTACAGAACACTGCATAGACATGAAGTTATTGCAAGATACTACGTACTCGCCAAGAGAAACGGATAACCAGCTCACCACGGACGAATACACCGACAAACGACCGCTCACACAGCTTTGATTGCCGCTACACTAACATGCGCAAGGTGTAGAGTTAAACCAGGTGGCCGCGGCAAGATGCTTTTCCACACACTGGTGAAATGCTCCATGCGGGAAGGAAAACAAACCAGGCAAGTTTGAAACCTCAGTGATGTAACAGGTGAATTGCCAAGGTTGAGCAACACAGTTTCTTCATAGAAAAAACAGAAAACTATAAGTGTTGCATGCACTACACCAGGACGAGTATTTAAGGATTAAATAGGCAGGATGTCCGTGGAGATATGGTCAGTAAGCAGGAATATGACAGGAACGATATTATAAATCAAAATATTTCCCTTGGACGTATGACCTATTCCGGATGGCCTCCGAGATAGAACACGTGTAACGCACATTGTGATTTTCATCTGTGTTACTCAACACATCTTCAGAGCTATGCACGTATACATGTACAACAGTTAGCGAACATTACAACGGTGAGAAGTTTCAACTGAAAAATATGTTGTTTTATCACTTGAGAGATTGGCACTTGCCGAAAGTCATCTCCTGGTAGTAGGACTACGCGGCAGCATTCCAACAATACATGAAATGTATTCGCAGTAGCGAACGCGAACAGAAATCAGCTGTGCGAATGAATTACGTCAATGGAAACTTGTCTAGGACGAAGTCTTGAAGTTTGGGTCTGATCGTGAGTAGCGTACGGATAGCCGTAGCGGTTAAAGCGAGAGCTCGCGTAAGGGAGGAAATTCGGGTGCTTGTCCCGGTCCGGCACGAATTTTCACTGTCGTCATTCCCTTATACAGCTGAAGGCTATTCGTATTCGCAACTGCGGATACATTTCATGCATTTCACAACGGCTGCAGTGGCCTCATTGCATCGTTCATCTTACCAACACAGGCACTGCAGTACCGTATTTATCCTCAGACACCAGGCAGCCAGGTTCAATTAAAATGTCCTCCCTTCTACGGGAATTGCGTAATGTGAGTAAAGTATATGGAAGTTTCGGCTTGGCCGAGAGTCGTGCTTTCATAGCCAAAGAGGCTGAAGTCACCACAGTGACTTGACCGTACATACTGCTTCGTTCTCCTTAACAACACAGGCACTGCAATGCCGTATTTAAGCAACATGTGGCGACTCCTGCCCAGATAGTTCAACTACGCGTTTAGAACAAAAATGGGAACTAGGAAGAATACCTGTCTCACAAAATTTGCAAATAGTTCTGTTAAATACGAGGGTGAGTCAAATGAAAACCCTATATATATTTTTTTAAATATTATTTATTGTGCAGAAATGGTACAAAGCTGTATCAATTTTCAACATAATCTCCCCCACGCTCAATGCAAGTCCTCCTGCGCTTACAAAGTGCATACATTTGTTTAGAAAAAAATTCTTTAGGTAGTGCGCGTGCCCACTCATGCACCGCGTGGTTTACCTCTTCATCAGAACGGAACTTCTTTCCTCCCATTGCGTCTTTGAGTGGTCCAAACATATGGAAATCTCTTGAGGCAAGGTCGGGTGAGTATGGTGGATGAGGAAGACACTCAAAATGCGGGTCTGTGATTGTTGCAACTGTTGTACGGGCAGTGTGGGGCCTTGCATTGTCATGCTGCAAAAGGACACCTGCTGACAGCAATCCACGTCACTTTGATTTGATTGCCGGCCGCAGATGATTTTTTAGGAGATCTGGTGACAGTGGTCCCTCTAGGTATGTAATGCTCCCAAATGACGCCTTTTTCGTCCCAAAAGAGAGTCAGCACAACCTTCCTGCTGATGATTCTATTCGAAACTTCTTTGGTTTTGGTGATGAGGAATGACGCCATTCCTTGCTCGCTCTCTTCGTTTCCCGTCGGTAGGAGTGAACCCAGGTTTCGTCCCCAGTAACAATTCTTGCAAGGAAGCCATCACCTTCTCGTTCAAAGCGCCGATGAAATTCTTCACAAGCATCAACACGTCGTTCTCTCATTTCAGGAGTCAGCTGCCGTGACACCCATCTTGCAGACACTTTGTGAAACTGGAGCACATCATGCACAATGTGGTGTGCTGGCACATGACTTAACTGTAAACATGCTGCAGTGTCATTCAGTGTCACTTGGCGATTTTTTTTCACTATGGCTTCAACTGCTGCAATGTTCTGTGGAGTCACAACACGTTGTGCCTGACCTGGACGAAAAGCATCTTCCACTGAAGTCACACCATTTGCGAACTTCCTACTCCATTAGTAGACTTGCTGCTGTGATAAACATGCATCACCGTACTGAAGCTTCATTCGTCGATGAATTTCAATAGGTTTCACACCTTCACTACGCAAAAACCGAATAACAGAACGCTGGTCTTCCCTGGTGCAAGTCGCATGTGGGGCGGCCATCTTTGTACAGATACTACGACGGTACGTGTGCATCTGCACTATGCTGCCACCTACAGGCCATTCTGCACGCCGTTTGTAACACGCTTAACAATTTACAGGATAACGACGCAAAATTTCGATTTGTTATTACAGATTTAAGGTTTTCATTTGACTCACCCTCGTACTTCACAATGAGGAATTCGACGTGTCGTAATGCACCGATGGTATTGTTCGACAGTAGCAGGAGCACTACCGTCGCAGAACCCACAAACAAACATCACGTGTGCATAGTGTAAATATGTGGCATTTAGACAGTGTGTGCATAAACACAAGTAACCAATTCTTCTGTCTGTTACACCCTCAGTCCGTCACACTACTTCACTCAAAATACACCTCGGACAATTACGCCGCGCGGGGTAGCTGTGCGGTCTCAAGTGTCTTGTCACGGTTCGCACGGCTGTCTTCGTCGGACGTTCGAGTCCTCCCTCGGACATGGGTGTGTGTGTGTGTTGTCGTTAGCGTAAATTAGTTTAAGTTAGACTAAGTAGTGCTTAAGCCTAGGGACCGATGACCTCAGCAGTTTGGTCCCATAGTCCTTACCACAAATTTCCAAATTTTCGGAGAAAATCAGAAAATTGTTAGTTTGTAACTATTCCAAACGAATATAATTTATATTTTGTCATTTCTGATTGAGCTGTTTGTCTATCCTTCTGTTAAGACACCTTCTCCTCAGCAATTACAAAAGCAAATTCGAAATTACACGAAAAGTTTAAACTTAAATCTCATAATCAAAAGATTCTCGGAAGTCTTGGAATTGTCGGGACTAATACCTGCCAGTTTCGATAGCGATAACAGGCAAAAGTTGTAGAGATTTTCGATTCGCGGAATGGATGAACTACCTATAAACATAATTAAGTTTGTACGGAATCCTAATAGCGCGTGTCCTATTCGCATTTGGCCAATATTTTTCGTTAATTTCACAACTGGCAGAAAACTTAGTTACACAGTGCAGCTCCCCGCCAACGAGGTTGCTTGGATATTTTTGTCATTGTACGTGCACACCACAAACTTGTCCTTGTAAACAGAAATTAATACAGGTATGTAGAGCAAATAAAGGCAGTACGCGGCTCAGGGTTAGAATGAGAATGTAAACCGGTAAAGATATGAGAACTTGTAGCAGTAGATTTCATTTAACGTGAATGGTTCTAGTGTTCAACCATTCGTCTGTTTATGTACTAGAGTCACGGATTCTGAATATGAATGACGTTAGAATAAAGGAAACGGACACGCGACGTTCTGGTCACGACACTGTCGAGGATTGATGGCTGTAAGTGTCGGGGGGCAGCCAGCATGCGCCGCAAGCATGACAGGAAACTCATTAAGCAGCAGTGCACAGAACCGCCTTGTCTGACTGGCGCATGCATATGGATGTGGCCACTATTTTACTTCAAACTTGTCTCTTCTGTGCTTTTGTTTCACGAATTACCAACAACATCCACGATTTGTTTTCAAATTCTCATGCACGCCATGAATTACCATCAAGGGCTGTAGTGTGCCTAACAGACGAAGGAGCAAGATCAGAGAATAAATTGTCGCTCTGCAGTGGAGTGTGCCCTGAGTTGCAACTTCCTGGCAGACGAGAACTACGTGCCAGACCAGGACTCGAACCCGATCCGGGACACCGTTTTAAGCTGCCTTCAAGTTCAGAGCAAGATTAGGATGAGATTAACTGATATCTATATTATGAACGTTAATAAAACCGATAAACTGCAGGGAGACTACTGACAGGAAATGAAGGAAAATAGGTCTTAGGAACATGTGTCCGAAAATGCACAATTGCCATGGAAGATCGTAGATGGCACTGACGATTGACGTTTCCTCTGATCATGTGCCGTGGATTCCTCGTGCGTTGCTGGCTGTGTGATAGACGCAGCGTACTGTAAGCAACAGAATGGTCCAGTATTCAAATGAGATGGTGTTTTTGTATGGCCAAGCTGATGGAAACGGTCGACAGGCTGCACGGCTATATCAAGATAAGTACCCTCATGGACACCAATCATTTCACACAACATTTCAAGTTCTTTTCGGGGGTTTGTGTGATCATGCGTCCTTTCAGACAGACGAACATTCAGGGAAGTGGCGGACGGTGCTTACGCCGGATTAGGAGGACCGGGTTCTATAGGATATTGAGACGCCCTCTAGTACAAGATCCAGGCAAGTTGCCTGCCTACATGGTGCAGGCCAAGTACGGTTATGAGTATTTTTTTTCCTTTATTGTTATTCAACACCTTACAATAAGATGGGCTGGCAGCAGCACACTACGCTGCTCTTCAGCCACAAGTTTTACAGAGAAAATACAATGGAGACAGAGAATATCCAGAACAAAGTGGGGGGCAAAAAACAGTAGACACAGAAACAAAGAACACGTAGCCGTTCACACGCGAAGACACCTAAAGAAAGTGTTGGCACTGCACACGGACACTGATGACGGAGACGATACGTGAACGATGGAGCGTGGACGGCGAAAAACACTGAGGTACAAACACGACAGCACACACACTAAAACGATGGCGATGATCTCTGCCACGCGAATGTCCACTTTAGGTGTGCGAGTCCGGGACCCTGCCAAGGGGAAGAAGATGGCGGGGGAGGGAGGGGAAAACAAAGATCCCAAGGGCAGAGGAGATGGGGGGAGGAATGAAGGTAAGGGGGTAGAGGAAGCCCATAGGAGAAGGGGTGAGATAGGGAGGAGGGATGGAAGGGGGAGAGAAGGGAGAGAGGGTGCCTGTAGGAACAAACACAGGAAGAGGGAGGGAGTATCAAAGTTGGTAGTAGGGGTATATTGAGGGGAGGAGGCATCATCAGGGAGGGGGAGCTGGCAGAATCCACCTTGGGAGAGGGTATGGAGAGTGGAGAGATGGAGAGCAGGTGGGACGTGGAAATACAGGCGCGGCAGCGGACGGGGGGGTGGGTGGGGGAGAGGGTGGGACAGACAAGCGGGTGAGGAGGATCGAGTTTACGGGAGGTGTAGAGGATCCGTATCCATTTGAGGAAAAGGAGGAGGTGGAGGAACGGAATAAGGTCGTACAGGATCCACGTGGGGGAGGGGAGACGATTGCGATAGGTGATGCAAAGAACACAGATTCTTGGATCTGAACAGATTTATAAAAGGTAGGGGGAGCGGAGATACAGGCAGGGTGGGCATAGGAGAGGATAGGGCGGATGAGGGATTTATAGGTATGGAGGATGGTGGAGGGATCCAAATCCCATGTACGGCCAGAAAGGAGCTTGAGGAGACGGAGTTGGGAGCGTGCCTTGGCTTGGATTGTCCAGCGGTGGGGGGTCCAGGAGAGGTGACAGTCGAGGGTGACGCCAAGGTACTTAAGTGTGGGGGTGAGGGCGATAGGATGGCCATAGATGGTGACATAGAAATCGTGGAGGCAGAAGGAGGGGGTGGTCTTGCCTACTATGATAGACTGGTTTTTGGAAGGATTGACCTTAAGCAACCACTGGTTGCTCCAAGTGGTGAATCGGTCAAGATGGGACTGGAGAAGGTGTTGGGAGCGCTTCAGGGTGGGGGCGAGGGCAAGGAAGGAGGTGTCATCGTCGTACTGGAGACGGTGGATGGAGGGTGAAGGCGGCGGCATGCCCGCCGCATACAAAAGGTACAAAGAGGGGAAAGGACGGAACCTTGGGGACACCGGCGGAGGGGAAGAAGGTGTAGGAATCCGTGTTGTGGATGGTGACGTAGGAAGGACGTTGGGAAAGAAAGGACCCGATCAGACGGACGTAGTTAATAGGAAGGGCGAAGGTTTGGAGCTTGAAGACGAGACCAGAATACCACACACGGTCATAGGCGCGTTCGAGGTCAAGGGAGAGGAAGATAGCGGAGCGACGGGAATTCAGTTGTTCGGAGAGGAGATGAGTGAGGTGAAGGAGAAGGTCATCGGTAGAAAAGGACAGCCGAAAGCCACACTGAGTAACGGGAAGGAGGCGGTGCTGGCGGGGATGCTGGTGGATGCGTCGGATAAGGATGGATTCCAGTACGGTTATGTGTACCCAGCGTGACAACTTCTACTATCCTACCCCTATGACCTGCATCGAGTGCGAGGATTATCAGCCGCTGATTTCCCTCTACAGGAAGGATTTTGATGATAGTTATTCCACCAGACCACCACAATTATGGGAGTTCTCGTATCAGTCCTCTTTAGACAACACTGCACCAATCACGTGTCCTGCAACACACAAGGGACACACGTTATGTGGTCAGAGGAAATGTCATTCGTCAGCGCCATCTACCATGGCAACGATGCGTTTCCGGAAAGATATTCGTAGGGCCATTTTTCCTCCATTTCCAGTTAGGAATCCATCCCTGCAGTTTGTGGATTTCATTAATGCCTACCCTGTACACAGAGTGAGGCATATGAAACTCTTTTTGGCAATGTCTAGAAAATAAGAAATCGGATTAAAAATAGGTTGTAATAAAAGTGGTCCGTCTGAAGGAGGACATCCAATGAAACCTAATTTGACCCCATGCCCCACTCTCAGAAAGATGATTAGAGATGGAGAATGAACTCACATTGAGACAGAAGGGGGAAAGTTAATCCTCTGTGTTCTTTCCAGACAATCCATTTTAGAATTTGGCTCAAACACTTTTGGGAAACCACGAAATGTCTAAACCTGGGTAGCTGGACAGGGATTGGAACCAAAGTTATCATTATTTTAGTGTGTTATAACTGTCCACTTCACCCAGTAGTGTCTCAATGCTTTCCACGTACAATATGTCGTGTTTCCACGATGGTAACAGAACTTTCAGTGATGATGGATAACAATGAAAATGTCAATTTGACATAACAATGCTGCATTTACTGGCAGTTAATAAGTAGCGAAGAAACTTTTCTTTTGTAAATAAAAACCGCCTTTTCTTGCTGCACTGTGTTTCATTCCTCCCAGACACGTCTCGCCTTTTACACTTTAAAGCATCATCAGTGGGATCTACACTCCTGGAAATTGAAATAAGAACACCGTGAATTCATTGTCCCAGGAAGGGGAAACTTTATTGACACATTCCTGGGGTCAGATACATCACATGATCACACTGACAGAACCACAGGCACATAGACACAGGCAACAAAGCATGCACAATGTCGGCACTAGTACAGTGTATATCCACCTTTCGCAGCAATGCAGGCTGCTATTCTCCCATGGAGACAATCGTAGAGATGCTGGATGTAGTCCTGTGGAACGGCTTGCCATACCATTTCCACCTGGCGCCTCAGTTGGACCAGTGTTCGTGCTGGACGTGCAGACCGCGTGAGACGACGCTTCATCCAGTCCCAAACATGCTCAATGGGGGACAGATCCGGAGATCTTGCTGGCCAGGGTAGTTGACTTACAGCTTCTAGAGCACGTTGGGTGGCACGGGATACATGCGGACGTGCATTGTCCTGTTGGAACAGCAAGTTCCCTTGCCGGTCTAGGAATGGTAGAACGATGGGTTCGATGACGGTTTGGATGTACCGTGCACTATTCAGTGTCCCCTCGACGATCACCAGTGGTGTACGGCCAGTGTAGGAGATCGCTCCCCACACCATGATGCCGGGTGTTGGCCCTGTGTGCCTCGGTCGTATGCAGTCCTGATTGTGGCGCTCACCTGCACGGCGCCAAACACGCATACGACCATCATTGGCACCAAGGCAGAAGCGACTCTCATCGCTGAAGACGACACGTCTCCATTCGTCCCTCCATTCACGCCTGTCGCGACACCACTGGAGGCGGGCTGCACGATGTTGGGGCGTGAGCGGAAGACAGCCTAACGGTGTGCGGGACAGTAGCCCAGCTCCATGGAGACGGTTGCGAATGGTCCTCGCCGATACCCCAGGAGCAACAATGTCCCTAATTTGCTGGGAAGTGGCGGTGCGGTCCCCTACGGCACTGCGTAGGATCCTACGGTCTTGGCGTGCATCCGTGCGTCGCTGCGGTCCGGTCCCAGGTCGACGGGCACGTGCACCTTCCGCCGACCACTGGCGACATCGATGTACTGTGGAGACCTCACGCCCCACGTGTTGAGCAATTCGGCGGTACGTCCACCCGGCCTCCCGCATGCCCACTATACGCCCTCACTCAAAGTCCGTCAACTGCACATACGGTTCACGTCCACGCTGTCGCGGCATGCTACCAGTGTTAAAGACTGCGATGGAGCTCCGTATGCCACGGCAAACTGGCTGACACTGAAGGCGGCGGTGCACAAATGCTGCGCAGCTAGCGCCATTCGACGGCCAACACCGCGGTTCCTGGTGTGTCCGCTGTGCCGTGCGTGTGATCATTGCTTGTACAGCCCTCTCGCAGTGTCCGGAGCAAGTATGGTGGGTCTGACACACCGGTGTCAATGTGTTCTTTTTTCCATTTCCAGGAGTGTATAATGATACAGTTTTGTTTGGGTATGTGTGATATGTAGATTACAAAACAGCTCACGTCTGGGTTTTATATAAATAAGTGATTACTTATAGTTCTTCGCGTTCTTGGTTGGCACCTGCGTTTCCTCTCATCTGCTCATATGCTGGAGGCCACTCTACAGCTCTATTTTCCAAACATACGCATGTTTTTATGATCTGAATTTTTTTCTTCCTATTTTTCATCTTGTTTTCCCTTATTATTTTTGTGCACTATTAGTCTTCTGTGACTAGTTACAGATATTTCGTCGTAAACAGTGGTTTCTAGACGTGACTACCATGAGTTCACTCTGTGTCTCATACTCCTCGGTTTGTTTGTGTGCATGTTGTCAACCTCATAATGTATTTGCGCGAAAGTAACGTCTATTCATTTCTTACGTTATATGTTATGTGGACGCGCGAGTACTTGTGTGTGTGTGTGTGTGTGTGTGTGTGTGTGTGTACGAGAGAGAGAGAGAGATGGAGGGAGGGAGAGAGGGAGGGAGGGAGGGAGGGAGAGTTTATATATGCATGATAATTTTGTGATGTGGGCGTGTTGGTGATTATTCAGTGCGAGTTGTAGAATTAGAAAAGCATCAGTGTAAGGCAAATAATTCAAAAGCTACATAGTCCGTTGGCACCAACAATAATAAAAATAAATCCAGGAAGAGTGTAAATACTGCATACATTTAAAAGTGGGGGAGGATTAAATCTAATGTTCCATTGATGCTAGATAATGTGAGATAAACCGCGATGGTAGATCGGAGAGGCATAGCGATTTAATCACTTGTGTCCATTTTGAAGAAATCTTTCAGCCACTGACATTAAGCAATCTAGGGAAACCACAGAAAGCTTAAATCTGAATTGATCTCAGTGCAAAATTAAGTAGAAAAGAAATATTTCACAACAGAAAATCTTGAATGCAAGAATTATATGCTCGCAATATTATTTAACGGAATGTAGCAACCGTCGTAATACAGTAGGTATTTAAAACTGTTTTTGGAAATATATGGAAAGCTATAAGTCGGATTAAAGACAGGTTGTAACAAAAGTTGTTCGGCTCCAAGCGGACATCCAGTGACTCCAAATTCTATTCCCCGTGCCACAGCCTCACCACAGGACGGAGGGAGGTCAGTTTAGAAATCCTGAATAGGAATTGCAATTCTTTATTGCGCATTTGGATTTTCCTGGAAAAATATACGTAAGTTTCGCGTGATAGATAACACTATAATCTAAAAATAATTAAAATGCGTTAAAAATTTTGTATGATAATATCTAAAGAAATAAATACCAGATTAGGGTCCCAGGAGGTTATAAAGGCAGTTATTCTAAAAAGTTTATAGAGGAACCGGTATTTTGTTGGAAAAATCTCGATTCTCAAGAACATGGTACTTTACTTCGTGGACATTATTGGTGTGATTTCTTTCAAAGTCCCTGCGTAATACTGAAAGTAATTTTTAATTCACTGATGAACAAACCAATGAATTGTTGCAACTACTTTCCATATCAGCAACATCTTTACGAGAAACTACACCAATAATTTGAACAAAGAAATGTATTATATTCTGGAGAATTAAGTTAGCTGCTATAAAATACCGGTTTCTTACTAAATATTTTAGGATAACTGCCTTTCTAACTTCCTGTGATCCTAATGTGATGTATATTTCTTGATATATTACAATTTTTCAACAGTTTTTAGCCATTTTGAATACCGTCGATTACAGCGCCATCCACCACTGAACGAAAAAAAATTTTATTCTTGAAACATTACAATTTTTCAACAGTTTTTACCCATTTTGAATACCGTCGATTGCAGCGCCATCCACCACTCAACGAAAAAAAATATAAATAAAAAGTTGAGTATTTTTTCCCAGAGAATCGGAATTCACAATAATAAATGGGGTTTCCAGTTTAATATTTCGAAGTTGAGATCTCTCTCGCACCGTGGCTGTTGGGCATGATTGGAGTTATATGTCTTCGGATATTACCCTTCGAGACGAACAACTTCTATTAAAACCTTTTTTTTAATCCGATTTGCTGTTTTCCAGATATTTCCAAAAAGAGCTATAAATGCTTCACCGTAGGTATATTAGTTAATCTCATTAAAGTCACCTACGGTCCCTCCACTAGGATTCCGAAGTATTCTCTCCTTCCCTCTAACCATAGCATTCTTTGACCTCGCCCCTCTATCCCACCCAGAATCGATGAGATGGGAGCTTCCATATTGTCTCTGAAGTTGAGGAAAAATAAAAGTCCTCGCTAAAATATTCCTATATTACACTTCGGCATCCCGGCGCAGAGAAAAAGACGTGCGTAGGCGGGACGCAGTCGAGACGAACAATAACGTCTCTGGGGTGTTTTCGGGAATAATCGTCCGGTACAGAGGATTTCTAGCTTAGCGCGATATACACCGCGAAACGCACATGGTTGTCGAGGCACTTTTTAGAAGATCCATAACGTAGAGAGGAAAGAGATGGGCTAACATTTTAGCGTTAAGTGCTAAATATCTTATTTATATACATATTCCGTGGTTTTCGATTGACATTTATTATCAGATGTAAGTCTCTGGAGTAATTTCGATTTGGTGCCAATTCGGCTACTTTGTCAAGCAGCTTCAAAATTAAAATTTGCTATAATCTAAAATGTTGTTTTTTGCTATACTGAAATTCTGAAAGATTATCCGAATGTCAGTCAACATCTTCAGTTTACAAATTAGTCTGCATAGTTTGTCAAAAATGGAACACTGAAATTAAGTAAATATTCTAATATTTTACATTAAACAGATATACTATAATTGGTTTATAGTTCCATTACCTCGTATCCTTTGAGAACGTGGGTTTTCGTGGAGACTTTCTTGGATAGATGTTTCTTTGCTTTTCTGCAGTGTCAGATTTTTTCGTACACAGCTTTCAACAGCGTCCGCTCTCGTCATAGAGCGGAGTAACTGCTTTCGTATGTTGTTGGTCGACTTTTGGCTCGCTTACTTCATGAAGTCACGGAAATTCCTTTTGATACCAGAGACTATGTCGACGTCTATGATGAAGTGTCATCAGCAGTGATGCTGAGCCAGCTTAGTTCTCCATAGCAGCGCAGCATCGAACACCAATTTGGATGCACTACTGAGCTAACTTACTCCTATCGCAATGAGTACAACTACAATAGTTCATCCATCACAAACATCGACATAATCTGTGGTAGTATACGGTAGTTCCGTGGCACTTCTGTCACATAATTCGGCGAACAACATATAAAAGTCCACACAATCTCTTAGTACGACTGGAAATCCTGACCATGGCGAGACCCTTTGCTAAATGCTTGAGTGCACAAATAAATCTCGCGCTGCAATGAAATTAAGAAATATCTTTCCACATCGTATTATATCTGTCCGCCATTTAACGCGCCTTTGGATTATGTAGCAAAATTACTCCTGGTTAAAGCACCAAACAATCACCGTTTGCAAGATAGTCTTTCGTAATGTATGCGATGTGACAAAGCAGAAAGATGTTGAACTACGTACATTGAAGGTAAATTGTGCGTCGTCGGAGACCTTCGAGACAGAGAGAGAGGTAATCCATCAACAAAGGAGGTGGCTTACAAAACACTCGCTCGACCTATACTTGAGTATTGCTCATCAGTGTGGGATCCGTACCAGGTCGGGTTGACAGAGGAGATAGAGAAGATCCAAAGAAGAGCGGCGTGTTTCGTCACAGGGTTATTTGGTAAGCGTGATAGCTTTACGGAGATATTTAGCAAACTCAAGTGGCAGACTCTGCAACAGAGGCGCTCTGCATCGCGGTGTAGCTTGCTGTCCAGGTTTCGAGAGGGTGCGTTTCTGGATGAGGTATCGAATATATAGCTTCCCCCTACTCATACCTCCCGAGGAAATCACGAATTTAAAATTAGAGAGATTCGAGCGAGTGCGAGGCTTTCCGGCAGTCGTTCTTCCCGCGAACCATACGCGACTGGAACAGGAAAGGGAGGTAGTGACAGTGGCACATAAAGTGCCCTCCGCCACACACCGTTGGGTGGCTTGCGGCGTATAAATGTAGATGTTGATGTAGATGTAGATAGAGCACCATTTCGTTTCGTCATTGTAACAGAGTATATGAAACTCAACAAACAAAATTTAGCTATGTGTTCGAGTGCGTAAGGTTGTTGCCGATTACTTTGTTCTATGAAACTCGACATATTGGTATTTGTTAACCCGGTTGTATTATGTTCCGCATAAAACCCAAACCTGCACGAACGATGGCCTTATGGTTGTAACGCACAAATAGCGAAATAGTGACATTATTCGAAACTCATTATGATATCATGTGATTGAAACCGGTGTAAAGTATTCTTGCCGCATAACAGGAAATTATCTAGGAGAATTGGACACTGAAATCCTGTAACTATAAAATTTTATGCTATTTTCGACAGAAACCACAATTTTCAAACCGTGTACTTAACCTGTAGGACTTACCCCATTTCGCTAATGAACTAAGTGCACTTGAAAAATGCTTTAAATACGCTCTTCTCCACACTCCACAAGAAAAACACTTAGCTGTAATGGAAAAAGGGTATGGAATACTCTTTGTCCAACAACACTGCGGCGTAGCATTCGATCGTTGCGCGCTACATAGCAAGAACATCCACAAGCTTAATAATTCTAAGAAGAAACTGAATCCTCAACGTATCATTTTGAATAACTGTAAATACAAAAAAATGGTCAACTTTTTCAGGTTTCCCAGAAGTTTTAATGTCGTTTCCAAAAGACACCAGTAAAGTTTTTGAAGATGAAATAAAAATGTAATTAATTTTTGCGAGTGTATACATTCTGATAATGAGGCAGAACATCAGTCAACGTGAACCTAGTAACTCCTGATTGCTCTTCCCAAGAAAAACCATTCGGAAATATTTTTTGGGGGATTGTTAGTATTCTACTATATGCTTACCTTCTTTGAATAATTTGGGGGGCTCATGGGTTAGCTTTAAAAGAGACAGCGCGTGAGCTGACGGAATTTGTTGTCTGTAATGAGTCTGGTAGCGGCTGGACTTCCTAGCAGTCGCAATGTTCCTCGCTCATTCAAATACGTAATTTAAAATTCAGGTTTGCGCAACGGATTTAAAACCAAAAAGAAGGGTAAGGCTCTCGTACATGAATAATGGGTTCCGGTTCCGGAAAATCAATAAATATCGGAGAGGGGGGGGGGCGGGAGGATGACTATTTAAATACGGATTTGATGAGAGAAAAATATCCAATTAATTCAAGTTTACTTTTTAATGTTTACACATATAGGAAATCCACGTTGGGGATATTTATATTCAACAAGCACATCCACACACGGAAAATCATTGAGATTACATGAGACAGACTTCAAAACACTTTCAAGGAATTTCCATCATTTGCTATTACAACCACACACCAGGTAATGACACGAAAAGCCATCATTTAATGTGAGCTCATACAACGCTATTCTACCTCATTCAGGTCCAATCTTCTGGCTTTATTGTTTGTAAATGTCACTCTAACAGCGAATAAAATATGTAATATTAATTCATTTTTATATAAAATATACTATAATGTTTTTATAATACTCAGTATAGCGTAGTTACACGATCACTACTGCACTTATTTAATAACCATCAGAGCACTCAGCACATTCTTGCTAAAAAATTTTAAGTTTTTTTTTTCCTTTTGGTCATACAGAAGCTTCAACTAGAAATAGTACTCTCAGAACCTAAGTAAAAATATAACTTTGACTATAGATACAATTTTCCATTGTAAACAAAGATGTCAGTTGGCAATATGAGTGATACTGCGTTGTTTTTTGCAGGATGTGAGTAAGAAAGTGTTTGTGTCACATCTATAAGAACGAAAACTGGAATACTAACAAGCCGAGTAGATAGTAAGTAGGTGTGCCTGAAGAGTAACATATGACAAATGCCGTCAATGTTTTACCGATGTACTTACACGAAACGAAGATGTATGATAGCCCGAAACGCGTACTGACATGGATAAAAATACATAAAAAAGTGTCTGGTGGCAGTATTCCTTTAAAAAATCTTATGAGTAGGTTGCAGGGTAAGAGGAAACGAACGAAAATATTGCCTGAATGGTTCTCTCTCGAATCTACTTTCGTTTGTAGCACAGGAATAATTGCATCCTCTAAGTTGGGAGTACTGGAAAGAAATGCGAAAGCAGTTAATTGCGTACTTCTGGCATTGTACGAGCAATCAATACGTTCAACCAAAGTCTTTTGGCCAAGCTTTAAGAGAATAAACCCCCCACTGTACAATAAATAACTTGTAAACTCGCGTAAATAAGCCCATAGTGACGATAGCTGCATAAGAACACTCTGAACTCCACATCCCATTGTGCGTCAGAATGTACCACTTGTTCTGGCTGCACAACGAAATCCAAAGAAATTCGTAAAATATATCGTGGAAAGAACCACGAGAAATTAGTTGAGGCAAAGGAAGCAATAAGGCGGTGATGGAACTTGTAGAGAGACATGAGCAACCGTGATGCACGTTTCAGCACAATACGTGCGAGGACCACAAAGAAAGCATGATAAATATAAATTTAGTCGAACAAAAGCTGCTGGAGAGGATAGTGCTGACCAAAAGAAAGATTATGACTGATAGAAAGCTGAGACGGTTGAACTAGCAAGGAACGTCGAAGAGCCATCTCAAGTACGTGCACCCTCATCACAAAGAAAACTCCAATATTGGAGAAAACAATAACATGCGGTTTATTCTGAAGCGAAATACAAACTTTAATTCAATTAAAATCTCCAAATGTGAAGCACTCTGTCAGCTACATCGTAACTACCCACCTGGGAGCACGTGCACAAAAACTCATCCAGGAACTGAGACAAAATTCACTCCAAAATCGCCAAAGAAGTATTAATTAGTTAAAATTTCACCGTAAAGACTCTAATAATCAACCGATGCTTAACTGAAACTACATCTTCCCAACTTCCGTTCAACTCAATTATCAGATCGGCGCAGCACTTACCCAGCCTAGGTGTGGACCCTGCTCTCGCTACATGAAGTGACATTTAAATTGCTCAGCACTGCCTGTGCAAGTGGTGCACCTAATTATCCAAAATTGGACGAGATATAAGAGAGCTAACTACTTCTCGTTACAATTATTTGTGTTATTCTTTTATATTCTCGCATTCAAATGCAATCAAAGTGACAGAAACGCATATAAAAGGGAAGAAATCACCCACAAAACTGGCAGACGCGTTTCGGGGTGTTGTAGTAGTACTGCTTCACGGGCGTTCCTTTCCGTCTATCCGAGGTTTACCATACCTTTTGACATACCTGTCACGTCATAACGCTTTGCACAGTCGTTTATGAGAAATCGTCCCCCACACCTACAGAACCGCAGATATGCAGTAAAGTTACATTTAATGTATGTAATGCTTTCAACAGTGTTAAATTCCTGTTTACCCCCAGGCATCTCAGCACAGTGTTTCATCTGATGAGGTTTTATGTTGGTCTAAAATTCCAAATGTTAATAATGGTGCCAGTTCTTACAATTAGTAATAACTTCTGTATTATAAATCACACAGTAACACAATGGTTATACACCATTAAGATGTAAACGCTCAGTAAGGCTATCTTCACGGACAACTACCTTTACTATTTCCCTTGCTTAGTTCTGCGGACATTCTGAATTAATTTTTATATTCTTATTGTGTAACGATTCTTCCGACTAAGGCGGGTATGATGTAACATATATTTCCAAAGCTTCTGCTTTATCAGTCTTTTTATAGAGAGGTGAATCAATGGTTGACCGTCTCTTGAGTTGATGTAACTTTCTTGGATATTCTGTCAACTCTGATCGTATCCCTTTACCTTTCTTTAGCAAAGTGAATGGTTTAGATAGATTTTTAACAATGGATAACAATTTAGACTTTTTGTGCAACAATATACTTTTAACGCCACAATTTGAATCACTGATTATAAATTCCTAAACTCTCTGGTCTTAGAAATTCAAACGTCAATGTGCTCTTAATCAAAATATAATATCATTATCTGTATGGAACGTCCCTTAATAGGGGCATGATTATGCATGGTTTACAATTGCAGTATGTTAACTGTTTTTTACTTCGTAAGGATCTGACAAGCACCATGGTTAACTGCATAACATTTCGATGAACACACCTTGCACTGGCGTTACACACACGCCACATTTGAATGATTCACGCATATTAATCATTTTAATCATAGTTATTTGATTAGGATATGTCAAGAAATCTACATCTCGACTAAATTTCTGGAAGGTTGAGTTAGTGCTAAATTTTAAATTTATTTGAATTTTTAAGATCAAAACGAGTCTGTAAATATGCTATATTTCGAGTGAAACAGCACGATCACAACCTTTCGGTTTCAATTTCGATTTTTTTATCATTGTTTCCCCTTGTAAGAATCTCGTGTTCTCCTGTTCATACAATACCAAAGACTTTTCGCCTTGGCTTGTATTACAATCAGATTGTATTCGTGAAATGAAAACCATTTCGCCTGACAATAGTAAAGAATTGGCATCCAGTGACTCACAACTAGATTGTCATGTCACGCAGATTTTTGATAGAACGGTAACAGTGCGATATAGAGTGGATCGATAACAAACAACTAGTTGTAGATATCAAATGGCAGGTTACATGTCAGTGGTACGACAGTGCGAAACAACAAGAGGAACTGTATACAGAACAGCTGTACAGGGCACACTTTAATATTGTATAGAATTCATTTTCCATTTTCAAGAAGGGTAGTCGAGCAGACACTCTAAACTATAGGCCTATATCTCTGACGTCGATCTGTTGCAGAATTTTAGAACACGTTTTATCCTCTCTTATTATGTCGTTTCTGGAGGCAGAAAATCTGTTCTGTAGAGCCAAGCACGAGTTGCGAAGACTACGATAGTGCAAAACCCAGCTCATGCTGTTCGCCCATGCGACCGAATATGCAATAGATACAGGCGCCCAGGTAGAACCCGTGTTCCTTCACTTCCTGAAGGCATTCGATAGAGTTTCGCACTCCCACGAATTGACATAATGCAAGTGAATATCAGATCAACTGTGTGATTGCATTGAAGAGTTTCTAGCAAAAAGAACACATTATGTCTTTCTGAACGAAGAGAAGTCTTCAGACGTAAAAGTGGCCTCAGGCACGCCTCAGGGGAATATCATGAGATCATTACTTTTCAGATTATACCTAAATGACCTAACACGTAACGTCGGAAGTTGCATTAGGCTATTCGCAGTGATACTGTTGCATGCAGAGACGTTGCGACACCAGTGTTCTATCGTCCAGAGATGCCGGTGGCACCCCATAGTCAGCAACTCACACCGATACTACATATGTCAGCAATCCGCAATTACGCATGGGAGGCGCTTCTCAAGCCCACTCTTCCTCTCCCGGCAGCGCCCTAGCACCAGCGGAAATTATAGAGCCATGCGTGGAAGCTCTCTGCCCAGTTCGTGACCGCATCTGAAGGAGTCAACATCATACGGTAGGACCAGCGAGTTCTTAAAGTTTCTGGAGAACGTGTACTTTAATAAGGGTTGAACATTGTACCACATGAGAACAGGTCATAAATTACTGCATCAAATGATGCTTTCGAATTCAGTAATAGTTGTACATTATCCAGTAATCTTACAGCAAAGAACTGCATCAGAGTCAAGTGAAGTTTTCGTTAGTTAAAGTAATAAAGTGAACTAAAATTTCATGAGTTACAGTTCCTATGTGCCATCTCACCGAGCAGTCAAAGAACCCACAACAACTAGAAAATTGTAGCGAAATGCATGAAGACCTGCGGGGATCGGCGCTTGGTAACGGCAGTGGCAATCGATCCTCAGCACAAACAAATCTAAAGTTTGCGAATGTACAGGCATAAAGGACATTTATTGTGTGATGGCACGACTACAGAGCTATCACTGAAAGCAGACACTCCCCTAACCTTTCTGGGAATCTGCATACGGAACGGCCACATAAAATTAATCGCAGGTATTGCATATTCAAAACCTAGATTCGTTGAAAGACTCCTCAGGAAATATTGTCCACCCACAAAGCAGGTAACTCACAAAACTCTAGTTCGGCCAGTACCTGAATACTGCTTGTTTGTCTGGCATCTGAACCAGATAGAATTAACAGAGGAAACATGGAAGATCCAATGAAGAGCAGTGTAGTCCGTTATAGGTTTTGTTTAATAAGCACAAAAGCGTCACGAACATAATCAACCGATTCCAGTGGCAGACGGCGAAGACAGACGTTTTGCATTGCGGTGTGGCTTTCTGTGCGTGTTCCGAGAATATACGTTCCTAGAAGGGTCAACAGATATATTGCTTCCCCCTTCATACATCTCGAGAAAAGGCTGTGAAGGTAAAATTAAGAGAGGTTCGAACCCACACGGAGACACAGAGCAGTCGTTCTTCCCGCAGCCCATTCACGAATGGAACGGGAAAGGAGGAGACGTGAGAACGGTACACAAATTACCCTCCGCGATATACCGTAAGGTGGCTTGCAGAGCGTAGATGTAGATGCACATTTACATGCTGATGCAGAAGCGCCGCCCGCAGTGGCCGAGCGGTTCTAGGCGCTTCAGTCTGGAACCTAGCAACCACTACGGTCGCAGGTCCGAATCCTGCCTCGGGCATGGATGTGTTTGATGTCCTTAGGTTAGTTAGGTTTAAGTACTTCTAAGTTCTAGGGGACTGATAACCTCAGATGTTAAGTCCCATAATGCTCAGAGCCATTTGAACCATTTTGAACAGAACGTAGGTACGTTTGAACATTTTATTTCGGTTGTTCCAATCTGATACATGTACCTTTGTAAACTTATACTTCCTGAGAAAGCATGCTGTTACAGCGTGATTACCTGTAAATACCACATTAATGCGATAAATGCTCAAAATGATATCCGTCAGCCTCAATGCATTTGGCAGTACGTGTAACTACATTCCTCTCAACAGCGAGTAGTTCGCCTTCCGTATTGTTCGCACATACATTGACAATGCGCTGACGCATGTTTTGAGGCGTTGTCGGTGGATCACGATAGCAAATATCCTTCAATTTTCCCCACAGAAAGAAATCCGGGGACGTCAGATCCGGTGAACGTGCCGGCCATGGTATGGTGATTCGACGACCAATCCACCTGTCATGAAATATGCTATTCAATACCGCTTCAACCGCACGCCAGCTATGTGCCGGACATCCATCATGTTGGAAGTACATCGCCCTTCTGTCATGCAGTGAAACATCTTGTAGTAACATCGGTAGAACATTACGTAGGAAATCAGCATACATTGCACCATTTAGATTGCCATCGATAAAATGGGGGCCAGTTATCCTTACTCCCATAATGCCGCACCATACATTAACCCGCCAAGGTCGCTGATATTCCACTTGCCGCAGCCATCGTGGATTTTCCGTTGTCCTATAATGCATATTATGCCGGTTTACGTTACCGCTGTTGGTGAATGTCGCTTCGTCGCTAAATAGAACGCGTGCAAAAAATCTGTCATCGTCCAGTAATTTCTCTTGTGCCCAGTGGCAGAACTGTACACGGCGTTCAAAGTCGTCGCCATGCAATTCCTGGTGCATAGAAATATGGTACGGGTGCAATCGATGTTGATGTAGCATTCTCAACACCGATGTTTATGAGATTCCCGATTCTCGCGCAATTTGTCTGCTACTCATGTGCGGATTAGCCGCGACAGAAGCTAAAACACCTACTTGGGCATCAAAATTTGCTGGTTGACGTTTCACATGTGGCTGAACACTTCCTGTTTCCTTAAATGACATAACTATCCGGCGAACGGTCCGGACACTTGGATGATGTCGTCCAGGATACCGAGCAACACACATAGCACACGCCCGTTGGGCATTTTGATCTCAATAGCCAAACATCAAAACGATATCGACCTTTTCCGCTATTGGGAAACGGTCCATTTTAACACGGGTAATGTATCACGAAGCAAATACCGTCCGCACTGGCGGAATGTTACGTGACACCACGTACTTATACCTTTGTGACTATTACAGCGCCATCTATCAGAAAGCGAAAAAAGTGGTCCACCTAAAATATTCATATTTCTTTCCGTACTACACGAATATGTAATAAAAATGGGGGTTCCTATTTATTACAACGCAGTTGATTTCCGTTTGACCTATGGCAGCGCCATCTAGCGGGCCAACCAAAGCGCCATCTGGTTTCTCTCTTCAAGCTAGACGATTTTCGTTCTTTGTTGTTTTTTCGTTTGATGCTTATTTTGTGAGATATTTGGCCCGGTCACTATCAATGGACCACCCTGTATACTCAATTTGCCCTCAAAAGATTTCATTTTCATCACGAATCTTTTTAATTTCATCCTTGCCTCGCCTTGAACGAGTTTCGTAAATGCCATTTGTATAAGTACAGAAAAGTTTCAGCTCTGTCGGAGAAATATCCACTTTTCCAAAGATTTATATAAAAAGAGAGAACCTTATAGTCTGTACTCCTATGAGACCTGCGAAACACCCAGTCTGTAGGGGAGCGTTACCACTCTCTTCACGATGTGCTCCTCCACACGTACAATCACACAAAGAGGACACACTGCCTAAAGGAATACGGCCGACACGAGCAGTAACGTGGGTTTCCAGCAGAGATAATGAAAGTGGTGTGTATGTGTCGACGAGAGGGTGGGGGGAAAATCAGTGAGGGTTGAAGAGGGGGGGGGGGGGGGGTACGATACAGCGCGCTTCGCGGAGAGCCACCATCGAACAAAGACTGGCGGTCTGCGCCCCTCCCTCCACCCCCACAATCCTCCCCACTAGACTAGTGGATCGGCTCTTCGCTCGCGGCCACACAGCCGTACCGTGCCCCACTTCTTAATTAAGCCGTTATTAAGCGTTCTTCCTCCGCCGACCGACTCGCTTGTTTCGTTATTAAATATCGACCTGCGACGCAGCGCCGCTAAAAGGATAACCGCACCGGCATCGCGCCTTTCGCGCCAAGCCCCCCATAATTCGCATCGCGTCCGCAGCTCGCTTTAACGCTGCTGCTGCTGCTGATTTTAATCCCCGCGCCTCTCACCCTCCTTACCTAAAATCCGAGATCCACTCGAGCGGAATCATCGCTCTCGTTCCGCCGGTCTGTAAATGGGACGGCGCGAGACGCACTCAAAAATTATCTGGCTTAGGTTTATTAACAAAAATTAGAGGCGCTTAAAATTTGTGACTTAATCACTTCAGAAACTTGCAAAAGAGGTAGCTTATATCGAGCAATGCTTCTAATGATTGCAGAATCCTTAGCCCTCGTCAAGGAATAACATGGAGCCTTTCAGCGTCTGGTTTCGTTCCTCCTTACGCACTACACACCTTTATTCGAAAATTTGCAACTGTAAGTTTGCGACGACCACAGTTCACTGCATGGAACGTTACCTTTCATCTACATCTACATCTGCATCCATACTCCGCAAGCCACCTGACGGTGTGTGGCGGAGGGTACCTTGAGTACCTCTATCGGTTCTCCCTTCTATTCCAGTCTCGTATTGTTCGTGGAGAGAAGGATTGTCGGTATGCTTCTGTGTGGGCTCTAATTTCTCTGACTTTATCCTCATGGTCTCTTCGTGAGATATACGTAGGAGGGAGCAATATACTGCTTGACTCTTCGGTGAAGGTATGTTCTCGAAACTTCAACAAAAGCCCGTACCGGGCTACTGAGCGTCTCTCCTGCAGAGTCTTCCACTGGAGTTTATCTGTCATCTTTGTAACGCTTTAGCGATTACTAAATGATCCTGTAACGAAGCGCGCTGCTCTCCGCTGTATCTTCTGTATCTCCTCTATCAGACCTATCTGGTGTGTGAAATCTTATGGGACTTAACTGCTAAGGTCATCAGTCCCTAAGCTTACACACTACTTAACCTAGATTATCCTAAGGACAAACACACACACCCATGCCGGAGGGAGGACTCGAACCTCCGCCGGGACCTGCCGCACAGACCTATCTGGTACGGATCCCACACTGCTGAGCAGTATTCAAGCAGTGGGCGAACAAGCGTACTGTAACCTACTTCCTTTGTTTTCGGATTGCGTTTCCTTAGGATTCTTCCAATGAATCTCAGTCTGGGATCTGCTTTACCAACGATCAACTTTATATGATCATTCCATTTTAAATCACTCCTAATGCGTACTACCAGAAATTTATGTAATTAACTGCTTCCTGTTGCTGACCTGCTATTCTGTAGCTAAAGGATAAGGGATCTATCTTTCTATGTATTCGCAGCACATTCTATGTATTCGCAGCACATTACACTTGTCTACATCGAGATTCAATTGCCATTCCCTGCATTATGCGTCAATTCGCTGCAGATTCTCCTGCATTTCAGTACAATTTTCCATTGTTACAACCTCTCGATATACCACAGCATCATCCGCAAAAAGCCTCAGTGAACTTCCGATGTCATCCACAAGGTCATTTATGTATATTGTGAATAGCAACGGTCCTATGACACTCTCCTGCGGCACACCTGAAATCACTCTTACTTCGGACGACTTCTCTCCATTGAGAATGACATGATGCGTTGTGTTATCTAGGAACTCCTCAATCCAATCACACAATTGGTCTGATAGTCCATATGCTCTTACTTTGTTCATTAAACGACTGTGGGGAACTGTATCGAACGCCTTGCGGAAGTCAAGAAACACGGCAATCGTTGTTGGAAGTTTCGGTGACGGAGAGAAGCTGCAATCGACATGACCAGAATCCATCCTCATAAAGCCACGTGCCGTGACGAACACGTGAGCGGCCGCGCTAGGATGAGTTGAGAAATAAATAATGAATGCGAAAAAAGGTGACAGATTCGGGACCTTCTGATGCGAAACAAACTGCTGTTCTATCCATAATTTGCGCATCAGTTTAATTTCGACTTAGATAAAAAATCGGCCGCGAATTGTAGCATCAAATTAATTACAGAAACGAAAGAAACCTTATAATAATGTAATTACTTTTGAATACATTATGAGAGAGGCAGTGATCAATATCTTACAAATATTTACTAATAAAAAAGTCTTGATCACGATTTTTTTATCTAGGTGGCCGGTTTCGACCACTACTGTGGTCATCCTTAGACCATTGGGTAGGAACCTCTTTCTGTTGGAGAATCACTACAGTAGTGGTCGAAACCTGTCATCTGGGTAAATAAATCGTGATCAAGACTGTTTTTATTAGTAAATACTTATAATAATGATTCTCTAGGTACAGTGGACACTGGAAACAAATTTAGGCTTCCGTCATTCTGAGATAAATTAATAATTTGTTCAATAAGGTGCTGGCCTTTAAAAATATTCAAGCTTAAACAGAACGTCTTTTTGGTCTTGAGGCGCGCACTAATACAGAAAAACCTGCTGCGCTAGGTTACGAAACCTGTGGCCCAACAGGCGACAGCTAGCCTCTTGAACACCCAGCAAGTTGGCACCAGGACTGTTCAAAATGGCTCTCAGCACTATGGGACTTAACATCTATGGTCATCAGTCCCCTAGAACTTAGAACTACTTAAACCTAACTAACCTAAGAACATCACACAACACCCAGTCATCACCCAGGACTGTTTTTTCCCGACGTAGGCATATTAATGTGAGGTGCCGGACAGCTATAAAAACCCCTGAGCACTGCCGCTCCCGGACATCTGCAACATCTTCTTGGAAGGACCACCGGCTACTATCTCGTCCATGCCCGCTTCTTGTCTGAAGATACACTCCGGTATGTTGCGGTAATGTCTGACGGTTCGTAACTTGGCACATTCTAGTAATGACGCTCCGGTTCGATCGCTGTTTCGGTCGTTAGACAATCGCGAGTATTTCGCGATACTACAGCAAAGCAGCAGCGCTTGTCATGAGGTAAGATTTACAGAAGTCTGCCACCCCGTTTTCGTTCCCTAAAACTAGTTCCCGTGGTACAGTATTCTCTCTCCGAAGTTTTCTCAAGTTAACATTGTGTAGTTATAGGTGAGTGCTCTTTTTGTATGTCGTTCTGGGAATGTTTTATGTCAGTGGAGGCTCCCCGAGTTAGGAATACCTGGTTCTGTATCCATTTCACAATATATCTCTTTGTTTATTATCTAAACCGTTTGTTTATTAGTTTTGCAATTACTGCCACCTTCCCAATATCAATTCAGATCAGTGGCTTATTGCAAGTAAGGTGGTAGTCCATGGCTTTGCCACGGTCTGATACTAGATGGCATCTACATCTACATGGATACTCTGCAAATCACATTTAAGTGTCTGGCAGAGGGTTCATCGAACCACCTTCACAATTCTCTATTATTACAATCTCGTATAGCGCGCGGAAAGAATGAACACCTATATCTTTCCGTAGGAGCTCTGATTTCCCTTATTTTATCGTGGTGATCGTTCCGCCCTATGTAGGTCGGTGTCAACAAAATATTTTCGCATTCTGAGGAGAAAGTTGGTGATTGGAATTTCGTGAGAAGATTCCGTCGCAATGAGGAACGCCTTTCTTTTAATGATTTCCAGCCCAAATCCCGTATCATTTCTGTGACACTCTCTCCCATATTTCGCGTTAATACAAAACGTGCTGCCTTTCTTTTAACTTTTTCGATGTACTCCGTCAGTCCTACCTGGTAAGGATCCCACACCGCGCAGCTGTATTCTAAAAGAGGGCGGACAAGCGTAGTGTAGGCAGTCTCCTTAGTAGGTCCGTTACATTTTCCAAGTGTCCTGCCAGTAACATGCAGTCTTTGGTTAGCCTTCCCCACAACATTTTCTATGTGTTCTTTACAATTTAAGTTGTTCGTAATTGTAATACCTAGGTATTTAGTTGAATTTACGGCTTTCAGATTAGACTGATTTATCGTGTAACCGAAATTTAACGAGTTCATTTTCGCACTGGTGTGGATGACCTCACACTTTTCGTTATTCAGAGTCAACTGCCACTTTTCGCACCATTCAGATTTTTTTTATAAATCGTTTTGCAGTTTGTTTTGATTTTCTGATGACTTTATTAGTCGATAAACGACAGCGTCATCTGCAAACATCCGAAGACGGTTGCTCAGATTGTCTCCCAAATCGTTTATATAGATAAGGAACAGCAAAGGGCCTATAACACTACCTTGACGAACGCCTGAAATCTCTTTAATATGAGAGCCAGACGGCCTATCAATATTTATCTCGCCCGCTAGCTGTGGCAAGGACTTTTCATTTAGGCCTCCTGGGATACGAAAACCGAGGTACTCACTTTAAGTGAGGTGGCGCAAAGTGATCCTGGACCCAATCAACTCTAGCACTGTTAACTTACAAAACACTCTTAGAAAACGTCACTAAACTTGCTTTGACCCACAAGGTACGGTTAAAATAACACCAAAATAAGTGCTCATTAGCACTGCAACTGCATTCTGAGATGCGGTTACTGGAAATATTTACCGCTAACGGCCGGTCTTCTCCACCTTCCTCAAATAATCTCTACAGAAACAAAACAGGGTAGCAATTTACAGCCAGCATGTCATAAATTCTCCATTAATCACAACAATTCAAGGAAGAGCAAAACTAATGCAGTTGATTGCTTTCACATTGGCGGAGTCTATGAAGGGACGTGTGGCTGTGGCAAAGTGTACTTAGGCGAAACTAAAAGGACAGTAAAAGACAGTATTAAAGAGCACGAACTCAACAAAGGTTTAAAACAAAATGTGAAACATGTGGTAGCGGAATATCAGGACAACTGCATCCAAGATATATGTCTTAACAACGTACTGGTGCTGCCTAAGAAATGCAATATTTATGGACAGAAAGTCGGAGTAGTTGAGATTTCTAAGAATATATGTGATGTCAACAGAGAAGATGGCTACAGGCGCCCAGCTTCGTGTCTTCCCGCCTTGAAGAAAGTAAAAGCGCAGAAACAGTGATGGAGGAACAAAAACAACGACCAGGAAGCCGTCTCTGCGGCACGACTATAGTATTTCGACTAACAGTCCCCATCTCTTCTCCTGCCTGTTTCGCTTCCTATCCAATGACTGTGGTCCACCAATAGCAGGTGGAAAAATTTCACCTAATAAACCCACTTCTTCAGTGCAAATGCGGGACACCTCAGTTTCGTAAGTGAACAAAAAAAGTGGTCTTTCACAGTGTTCAGTTGAAAATCAGAAGGTGGTGAAGAAATCCCAGCAGAGCTGTCGAAACGTTTATTACGTAACACGAAATGCAAGATGGACATGTGGTCTCACAACTTAGAAGATTTTATTTTCAAGAATAATTCAAGTTCCCACGTGAACAAAAAGCAGTTCCTGGCCTTAACTGGGCTTTTTCATCTCTGTCAAAATACCACCTGGGACTAGCTAAAGGCACCACTATCTGATATGAGGCCGATAACAAAATAGCAAGTGCACTAAGCTACAAAACTCGCCTAAAATAAATGGAAATTGAATGAGCATAATTCAACACTTGCGTACGGGAACCCTCTTGAACACTCTTCTAACCTCTCCGTACTGGAACAACAGCTATATCGATCAGTCGAGAGTACCAAACCGGGAATTCAGAAATGTGATTCACTTTTAAACTTCACCTACACCGCGGAGGGCCAAGCAATATCCTGCAACTCTAAGGAGGGCTGCCTGACGGCTGCTCGATTTCCCTAGCTCCACTCACTTCTCGCAATAGCAGACAGCTTCCAGGAGGGTTGTAACAGGTACTTCACCTCCATAATGTATACCGAGGTACTTTGTGATTGTCTCCTAGCACGCTAATGTAGTGGCACCACCGTTTAGAATAGGGAAAGTTAGTTTTGTGCGGTATTCTGCGCACAAGCTACAGCCAGGTGCAGGTCGTATTGCATTGAGTTACGCATACCAGCAGTTGCGAAGGAAAATGGAGGCCACAGTGGCGGAGAACTGCCTGAGAGGGCGCACACAGCAGTTTCCATGGCGCAAGTCATAGGCGGAATGGGGCCACTGGCCAACCTAAGTATTATGCATACGTGACACGAAGCGGTGCGCTTGCAAAACATAGCCGCACAGCCGGGTATAAATAGGTGACGTTTTCTAACGAAAGTCATTCTAGTTTGGCAGCTCTCCTGGACGGTGGAATGTGTCACACCACCGGGCTACACGTAGCAACAGATAGGGCGCCAGCGTCCCAGTCCATTGTTGGTTCGACACTGAGGACGACTCAGGGTCCACAGCCAGCCAGCGGTGGGACACTCTTGGGCTCGTTGCTGAGGGCAGTCATCTTGGCTCCCGACACACGCCGGAGACATCCCGAGGCGAGGGCCGCAGATTCAGACGCCTGACCACAGGAGCTTGTTGCTGCCGCGATCTCAGCTATGCCAGCGAGAAAGAAGCAGCAGCGGGACCGGCCTACGGGTCCCGGCGGAACAGTGCTGAGAGAAGAAGAATGGTGGCCCCTGAGTCGGCTGCTGGCGCAGCTATCCTGACATCATCAGAGCTCAGCAGGCCGGCCAAGGCTGACACGATACGGCATTTAGTTGCACAGGCTGCTGGGATGCCACCTCAGCAATGCGGGGCCCTGTGACACAGACCAAGAGGATCGAGGGCACTGTAGCTAAAAAACAATAAATCACTTCAAAAGTTCGCGCCGAGTTTTAATACGGCACCTCCTGGCACCACCAGCTACAATAAGAACATAGTGCACCGTGGTGTCGTTTTAGATTTTGGAGGTAATAGAAGCTGATTAATTTCTGGTATGGTGTGAGACCTGATATCGACACTGGAAGGATCTAGACAACTGGTACCTGCGATTCCTTGCAGAATGGTTAGGGTAGGATGTGTTCCATGCTACATATGAAACTGACTTTTTGAATGGTGTGGTCATCTCAGTGAAGTTAGGGAACTGCCAGTGTAGCATCGTCTCTGAGTAGTTCCCAGTGGCCACTCACAACTGTGCTACCAAACTAGATGATCGGCTGCTAAAAGTACGCCTCATTTGAAACGTCCACGTCCTGGTGGTGGTGTGTGGAGCTAGGTAATGGGTCGACCAGTGGAGGTATCAAACCAAATTTAATGGTCAGCTGAATGACACAGAAAACACGGCAATTGTAACGAAGGGAGACTGTAGTTAGATTGAACAGTGGCCCTTATCTTTTGAGAGCATAATGCCAAGTTTTTGTTATCTGAGAGCATCTGAGTATCTGATCTAAGCCTTCTAGATTCCGAACCAGAGTTTCAGAAATTCTGTAACTAACAATAGGATGAACACTGAACATATAGCCTGACATCGCTTCAAACCACCAATACTTCACTGTCGTTATCCAGCTGATTAAGCCTCAAAGCCATTCCATCAAGTTGGTTGTCTCATGACAGCTCAGTCTCATAGCAGAACATTCTTCGACAAAATTCTTACAGTATGTAGTCTGTGGGTGCTGAACGCCAAAATGCTGACAATGGAACTGCAGGCATCTAGGCAGGTGCATCTTCGTAATGAAGGAAGATCCTTTTGTTACGCAAAAGTGTTAACTGTCTTACTATCTGTTCATGAAATTTCTTGAATGAAGCGGATTATAAAATCTGGAAGCATACGGTAAATATCGCGTCTACCGATTTCCATCTTTCTTAAGATATCAAAGGCGTAATTTACAGTCTCGGGCGTTATTTACCTCAAGGATTATGCCTACATACATAAACCTATTGCAGATCTTACTACAGCACCCCAAATTCTCATCAGTATTACTGTGTGACATTTATTAACACTTTGATAACGCTGTGACAGCATTCTCATGTCAAAACATCCATTCAGCATATTCAGATCCGATGGCTTGGGATATTTGCATTTATCGCTATTTTGAGGGAGGACAACAGTGCACCAAATTATAGAGGATACTGTGGTCCAGGGTTCTAGCTAATATAATGGGGCTTGCGTACAAGGATGGACAGACATCGAAATGCAATGAAACGTTGTGAAGTATGTTATGCGACAGGTCGATGTCCAGTTATATTTTCAGCTTTCCTTTCATTTTTGTAGTCTGTTTGGCGACAAAGAAATTATTCACTATTCTTTAATTGATCGATGAATCATGTTGATTTCAGACGCTCTGATGAAACAACAGGAGACAAACAGAAGGAAGGAAGGGAGATTAGGATTTAACGTCCCGTCAATATCGAGGTCACTGGACACGGAGAAAGAGCTCAGATTCTTTCAAGGATGAGCAAGGAGTGATTTAGAGAAACTACGGATACCTAATTCAGAATGGTCGGATGCGGACATGAATCTTTGTCCACCCGAATGAGAGTCCAGTGTGCTAACCACCGCTATAAGTCTCTCAGTAAACAAACATAACTTCTGTTCGAAAGTGAACTATGATGCCGTAATTTAAAGCGCACTTCCATCTTACCGAGACATTTCGAAGGCTTCGATTACTCACACTGCTGTCAAAATCGACTATTACTAACGTCATGTCTGGCAAATAAATGAAAATTAATATGGCAAAGGTTAATACTCGTACTGGTTTTTCGTCGTGGAACTACGCATGCGTGCGGATAAATCAAAACATTCATTGCTACTTCTCACATAGGGGGAAGGGGGGGGGGGGGCTCCTTGATGGTCTCGTTAGTGTGGAAGATGAGCTAGTCTCCTACTCCTCAGGACCTCGCATAGCAGCCTACATCTGTATGCATCGAAAAACCCGTCTCTCCCTGAATTACGTTAGGGGACAGTCGCTCAAGGAAAGTTAGTAACTAAAAACCAAGTGTTAAAAACACTGACTTCTCTTTCGATCGCAATTCATACGCCGTCTCAAAATTGATCCAACTCCAATAGAAACTGCTAAGCGTTTGTGGGCTAGTGGCCACTTCCGATGTACACAATGGCTCCTGCCTTCAGGTTAATTATCTTCTTGACAACATGGGCAATTAGCTCACAAATAGCAATCATTTCACCGCTACTAAAACTGAAATAAAACTACTCTTTCTCCATAATCTCACAACAACGCCTGCCCTAATTTGTGTTACGTCACTTCCTACAAGAACGAAGAGATATGCCAGTAATACATTTCTGGAACATTAAAATTGCGACACTACGCTGGATAGCAAATAATTACATTTTTCTTATTGTGCATATACGGTGCTAAGTGAAGCAAGCAGGGTTGACTTCTCTGAAGCACAAGCTCCGTAATACAGTCTAGCGTAATTTGCGATCTGCGTCAGCAGCCCGATGACGTCACTACAAACATTCGTGCGTGCTAAACTTATTTGAGTTCCAAAATTAACAAACAAATTTTTTATAATCTTTGAGGATGAGTATTAGAAGACAAAACGTTAGGCACATATACTTGTACAGCCTTAAGCATTTACAACTAAGATCACGAATGATAGTGGGTCCCAACAGTCAAATATCTTCGAGCTAATCTCATACCTAGAAGTATCTTGATTAGTAGTCATTTGATACAATTTCGAACACCTTTTGTAAATATGGTAAGACGGACTCTACACATTCACCTGCATACGCTTTTTGGAAGATGTTGTTTATGAATGAACCATGATTTGCTCATACGACTGGTTTTCATTAATTCGTACTACGTTATTGAGAGGAGCTTTGACCCTGTAGGGCCGCCATAATTTTTGAGCTTGAAGTACATTTACGCCAGACTTATGGCTGCGAAAGATGTTTAAGAAAAATGTGAGCTAGTAGAACAGCCACTTCCGTACCGTAATCAAATGTAAACAGTAATTGCATTTCCGTCTGGAACTGGTGCCTTAATCGCTTCTAGCAGCCCTGATTCATTTTTTAATACGGGAATACTGTTCTCTCTTTTGTGATTCTGTGTGGCGGTCAAACCCCGGTACGGTAGTCTCACTCGTAAATACATTTTTAAAAGCAGTGTTAGATATTTCTGCTTTCTGTCAGCTGCCAACAGTTTCAACATCAGACGATAAAACCAGAGACTGAATGGAAAGGTTTTTACCCGTCCCTCGACCAGAGGCGTAACCAATGTGGGTCAACAGAGGTATTGCAGCGGGTCTCCCGCTGATAAGCAGCCCCTGGCGTATGCAAGAAAGAAGAAAATAAAGAAACATTAGTATATCATGGAAAAGTGGAAAATTAGTAAAGTTGTCAGTCGAGTGGTCCTTCCATACGTTAAAAGAATCAAAGTCTGTTTTGGAAATTGGAAATTTGTGGTAAGGTCTTAAGAGACCAAACTGCTGAGGTCATCGGTCCCTAAGCTTACACACTACTTAATCTAACTTAAGCTAACTTACGCTAAGGACAACACATACAACCATGCCCGAGCGAGGACTCGAATTTCCGACGGGGGAGGGGGGGGGGGGGGGTGCGCGAACCGTGACAAAACGCCTAAGACCGCGCAGCTACCCCGCGCGGTCGGTTTTGGAAACATTTAAGAGGTAAAGATATGACAATCATTTACCGCTTTTACCCAGGTCAAAGATCAATTTACATTGGACTATAGCATTAGTTAACTGAACCTATAAACACGAAGGATTATAGCGTGAGCAAATGATGCAGTCAGTTGTATGGCGAACTTTTTAACTTCAAGACGTATTTGTGAGATACGGGCTGGAAATGCGGTGTAAGTGATATAATCTGAAACACACGTGGAGGCTGCCTCTTTTGGAAACAGATATCCCAAAAATTTACCTGTGTATATTTGTTAAATGACTATAAATCTCAGGCTGCAAACACGTTCAGAATATCATGTAGAATAAGCATCAAGGGACTTCGATGATTACAGGGTTAAATTACATGACATATTAAATAGTATATTTCTAAGCAAAGTCATCATACAGTCAAAATGTATCTGTTTTGAAAGAACCAAGAAATATTTGGGTTTACTGTCGCGTCGACGATGAAGTCGTTTGAGGAAGTTCGCCGTCTTAGATGGGGAAGTGTAGGATCTAAGAAACGATTTAAGATAATCACCAAAGACTTTCAATCTGAGGAATTTGAGTCGCTGTCCTTCCCAATACGAGTTTACGTCTTATCCCTGCATGTGTGATCGAAGTGTGTGCCCTCCTGCAATCGTTGTAGCTCCCAAGATTGCCTGCGATATATGTTTCGTGTTTGGGGCCCCAATGAACTCGTCGTAGACGGAATTACGTAATATGTCACATCAAAGTCTTACACGAAGACGTAATAGATGGTGCACAAATAATACTTTCTTCGATATATTACTGATCACAAAAATTAAACACAGCTTTAGGCACCGATAGCGGCAGGCCTACTTCCCACGATATTGCATAACTGCAAAAGCTGATAGCGCGAGGAATCAATATATTAACTTCTAGTCTTCCAGGGACTTTTACCGACTTATTATTAGGGATACGAGAATCTATGGAAATGTAAGCGCTCTGTACTGGGATCCATGATATGAACTGCACTGGCATAAACACGGTACGGTATAGGTGATCCAACGGTTGAAGACTCTTATTGTCCCCCCCCCCCCCCCCCCTGTGCTGATATAATAACATTTCATTACGCAATTAACGTGAAATGCGTGGCAATGTATACACTGACATTTTCTGGAGTCATACGCAGGGTTTTTATATACTTAACTATTACTATTAGTTATTAACGATCCACTTTTTATTTATTATACGCCAGGAGAAAGACTATCTCGTTCCGTTAATTAGACGCTTTTTTTTTCAAAAATTACTTTTCTTGCAAAAATGCAGCTTGATGAATGAAATCCGTCTATCGTGCGTCAAAAAATTCTTGTGATAATGTAGTATTTCTTACGATAAGTGCATGGGAAACATGTTTCAACACTCATTTTAGTTGAACCTTATCTATAGGAACAAATACAAAGAGCATTTGGCACTGAAACGCCGTATGAGAATGTATAATTTGTGATAAACTAGTTTTTCTGCAAGTACAAGATTTACAAAATTCATCCTTGTCCAACACATACTTCCTCAGACAAATTGTGAGACTCAGTCTGGCTGGCAGACTTAGATAATCGGCTTACAGATTTCGAAACTCAGTTTACTGTGACTGTAAGGATTGTGTCTAAACATCCAAATTCATTTAAACATACACGCTTATGAGAATACACGCTGTGCGTCCGCAGAAAGGTACCATAAATTAACCGGCAACGTTTTGATTGCCTTCTAGTGTCAGAACTTGGATGACTAGGGAACCGCTTACCTTCCCACTGCTATCGTTACTCCGTACCCTTGATGCAGTTCAACGTTTTCTTCAGGTTTTGTTGAACGCGGAAAGAAACGTTCATGCTGCTCGTCATTCCACTCGCCTCGAACTGCTGCTAAGCAACGACGTGGGTCACAGCAAGGACTCCTGTATTGTTGATTTTTACGTCACGTCGCGATTTGTTTTTTAGTTTAAGAGCATTAGAGGAAAATAATCACCACACAGTTAATAAAACTATCCAAACAACAAGGGCGTAACTAACCATGGGCGACCGTGGAATTTCCCTTGAGTATAATTGCTACCTGGCACCCGAAGGAACGAAAGGAAAAAATTAGGGAAATTAAAAATGGAAATGAGAAATAGAAGAAAATGAACACTCTGTCACTCAAAAGGCGTCTTACACTATGCAAAACTAAAAAAAATTGTTCGGAAAATCTGTGTTAAAGATATGTGAAACATACATCCTCCACCAAAGTGCTTCGGTGGCTCAGTGATGAAGTGGAAGACTGAAAATCCAAATGTCTCGAGTTCTGTATATGGCGAATGTGGGACACTGGTCTGTCGTTTTTCACTTTATTCGTTAATGTGACATATGCCGAGTTGCACTGTGTTCCGGAATCGATTTAAAATATTAATTCGCTAGTAAATTTCATCATAAATAATCCATCACAGTTTGCGAAGAATAGTGATATCCACACCTTCAACAAGAGGAAAAAATAGGCTTATTACCCACTATTAAAGCTGTCAGTTGTTCAGAAAGTAGTTCAATGTGCAGGAATAAAAATTTGTGATCATTTGCCCAATACCATAAAATATCTGACATGTGACAAAGCAAGTTTTAAAACTAACCTACAATTAGTTTTTAATTGTAGTGCCATGGCAAAGACTGAGAAATAATATCTTTGTTACTGATCACACTAATCACGTATATCTGTAAATTGACTCGTTCCACATAATTTCGATAAAACGATCATGATGTGTGAAATATGTAACTATCTGCCGGCCGCTGTGACCGAGCGGTTCTGGGAGCTTCAGTCCGGAACCGCGCTGCGGCTGCGGTCGCAGGTTCGAATCCTGTCTCGGGTATGAATGTGTGTGTTGTCCTTAGGTTAGTTAGGTTTAAGTAGTTCTATGTCTAAGGGACTGATGACCTCAGATGTTAATCCCCAAAGTGCTTAGAGCCATTTGAACCATTTGATCATTCGAAACAAAAAAGTATAGTAAACCTGGGCTATAAAATTCTGTAAGCATTATACTTCTTCATCTTCGACATTGTGAAACAAATCTCTTTTACTGCAAGTTCCATGCTCTCGATATTTCGGGAGGAGATAGTATGGACAAAACAAGATAAAATTGGCTAGAAAACATGAGCTCTGAAACGCATACCTTGTAAGTTAAGAGCATTTGTCAAGTAGAGGACATGTGTTTCACAGTATCAGTTATGAACAAGTGCTTATAGCTGGTACGGTATGCTCTTTAGAGCTGGTGTTTATTGAACAGTATTTCTTTCTTAGTCTATTCTACCACCTCTCAAAATACGTAAATCAAAGGGCTTGCAATAGAAGAGATTGGTTTTACAGTATCGAAGATGAAGAAGGTCTCATAGATTTTAGGGTATGCACATCAGGATCAATGGTTACTAGATTTACTTGCTTCGAACGATCGTTCCCGTCATATCCCTGAATACTGACCGTTTCTCCTACGGCAATCTGTATAACGCAATGTCTGCCGTACAAGATTTTGCTGTTATCTTAACGTATGACACCCGCTCTGATGTACGTAACAGAACATATAGCTGTTTGCAAATATTTAAAAAATTTCTTGCAATTTAAACTTGATGAGGCAATACTGTCCCTGCCAGATGGACGGTGCGAATAGTCACAGGATTGTTTGACTGTCGAGAGAATGAAACAGCAATGATGAAATTTATTAACTGCGAGACGGACTCACTAAATCTGTCAATAACGTGCTTGGAAAATTCCAACAACAGTTTTTCTGCTCAGAGATCTGAAATGGATTTCAGCCCCATACGTATCTATTTTGCAAAGATGTTGCAAATAACAGTTTTTATTGAGGTCTACAAAGGGTTTTCCCTCGCTCCCAGTAGATGGCACAATAAACTGAATCCTCTTATACGCAACCTGTAGTGTATCTCACAGTTCAGATGAATATTTGCAAGTGCATGTATAAAATGAATGACTACGGAATGTAGAGTTTTCTAAAGTAACGAACTGTGACTCTCTGGCAAGCAGGAGGAAAAGTTCACCGTAGAAAGACAAGAGTTTAGATCACTAAGAGTTTAAATTTGATTAGTATTTCACATTATAAAAAGATATTCACACCAAGTACTTCTTTAAAATTATATTTTTGACAGTTGCAATACAAAGTCAACCAGTTGCAATAAATTGTGGTTTTCAAATAAACTTTACCATGCTTTCGACAGAATTAAACCCGTCTTCCTCTGGAGGGCCAACAAACGTCACATCGGCAGTCAGTCACTAAAGGTTAAGGCACCTACAATCAGGAACATGTCAAATCAGTAAAAACATTATCTTAAAATAACAGACCGTGTTAATAGCTACGTCTACTGCGGTCGGAATGTAGGTATTTACATGGTCTACTATTTTAAGAGACTGGTTTTACTGATGTGACATGTTCCTGATTCTAGTGGCCTTAACTTTTATATATGGACATTCAGATCGTTGCCGATAGATGTCGTGTGGAGGTAGCTTTACTGAATGATTTCTGATGTGAAGTTTGTTTGTCCGTCTGAGGAAGACAGGTTTAAATCCGTCGAAACCATGTTAAAACTTATTTGGTAACGACCATTTATTGCAACTGGTTGGCTGTCTCCTGCACCTGCTGTTCGTTTACCGTTTGCTGTAGTGCAGCCATGTTCAAAATATTGTATCTTCTTTTGTGCTTTGTCTTCTGATACAGTATTAGAAATTATATCCCTTTTTCTGACGTTATACAGTCTTGCAGTTTATTAATTTTTAACGTGATGATGCAGCTGGAGCATCTGTCCTACAGAAAAGACGCCCCTCCGCCCCTTTTGTGTGTTATTTGTTTAAGATCGCGTGGTCTCCTTGACAACTTCTTCAGTGCGGATGCGCTAATATCGTCCGAACTCCTTCTGGAATCAACAATTTGCTGGTAGGGGTGGACGAGGGACACTGCACTGCAACGTGTGATGAGTTGGAAATTTGAGTCGGTCAGGGACCGTGTACGGATGGCCGAAGTGGTTAAGCCAACCGCTCACGAGAAGCAGTAAAGGGAGTCATGGTCCGCGACAAGTTTTCAAATTTCGCCCCTGCATTACAGTACCCTGTGGGACTGGAAGTCACGAATTTTCACCCGTCTCTTCCCTTTCTTTCCGCGATTCTTCATTTCACGTAAAATGACTCTGTTACTGGTTACATACAAAATCTCACAAGAAACATCTGGTTTTGTGTTTACTTCAAACGTTCATTGGATAGAGTGCTTAAATTGTTATCTATGGTGGTGTAGGGGCCAATAACTGTTTCATACGTGTGTGGATAAATCGGGGGAAAATTTCTATGGATGTAAGTGGCGTCTTCATACCTACAATTCCACGGACGCGACGGCTCTTTGATGAAATAGTTGTAATGCAGATGCACAACCGGTGTCCGAAATCCTACGGGAATCAGAAATCAGCTACTAGCGGGTTAATGGGCGGGGGTAGTTGCGGTGTGGCTAGCGGGAAGTTGGGAATTTGTGTGTGACGGGAAGCGTGTCAAGATAGCCGAGAAGGGGTAAGGCAACCGTTCCAAAATAGCGAAGCATCCAGTTTTGAGTACTGGTCCGGCACAAATTTTCAACTCTCGCCGTTTCATTGCCGCAGTGCCCTGTCGCGATTGGAAGTCATTATTTCCTTCCTATCTCTTACCCCTCCTGTTTCATTTGCATTTCTTTCATCCCGGTAACTGAGAACAAGCAGTTCGTTTTACCAGTGTATTTCAAACAAAATATACTGTGATTTTAGGTTATTCTTATTAGTTTCATTGTTTGACTCGAGTGGAAGGGGAGTCGAGTAATAGTGTAATGTAATGTGTGTATTTGTGGGGAGGGAAGGGGCCGGTTGGTTGTTGTAACATAAGATGTGTGAGCGACAGTTTGTTCAGTTGGGAACGAGGTGTGGTGGGGTGTAGATAGGTACGAAGGAAGAGCTGGGCGCCCCATGTTAAGGAACTGTCCCGGGACTCCGATGACTGTACTATGTGTGAACGTAACTTCCTAGATTTTTTGTGGATCTTTCGAGAGGATCTGTTTGGGAAAATTACTGCAGCCTTGACGCATGGCCCTTCATACGGATCCTTCAGTTGTTGTCGAGGTTCCTCAGTTTCACTGGAGTCTCTACTGCACCGAAACTGTAGCATTCTCTGTTTTCGTAACATTCTCAGAATGAAACCATGAAACCAAGGCGAGTTTTGCCGTTTATTATTGCTTCACTTGTTATGTACTTATCCTGGCCGCAGTTTATAACGTGTTGCAGCTTTAATCAAAATCGTTCTGCGTTTGCTGGATCTCAGCTAAGTTTTCTCAGTTCACGCTTTAAGTAAGATGATAGTGACAGTACCAGTTCAGCCAAACAGCATTCTTTATCACCTCTCGTGACCTTGTTTCCTGCAAAAGCATGACAGTGGCTAATTCCTCTCTCACTGATGAGACACGAGGATCGTGCAGGTTCCATAGCACCGATTACAGCAATCAGTTTCTCATGACGAAATCGCTGTAGGTAATAATCGAAGCATTATTATTTTCCCCTTACTTCACAAGGTAAAGATGTTGACAAGATTTTTATACCGTTTTCCCCCGATTGCGGCGTACCGCATTTGCTGACAACGTTGTCCGACACTGGCGCCCCACTTTCGTGGGAAAGCAACAAGAAAACCGAAACGTCGGCTTGCCGCGCGGCTGCCTGTTCTGCATAACAGGGGGCTTACCTTAAGCCGGCTGAGGACATCATTTAAGGGCAGTGAAAGGTGATAAGGCCCCCTCCCACTCCCCCACACCCTCCCACTGCCAGTGCTGCCCGCAGCCGCCATCCCTCGCCCGGGGCTGGCTGGCTCCCTTCTTAAGTTCCTGCTTTACGTTTTTTTCTCACGCTAGCGCTGGGGCCCTCTACTCGGCTTAGCGGGCGTCTCATTTCACGGTAACTTAAGTCGTTTACAGCTTGTACGGCTTGAGACCTGGTCCCAACTGGAACACGAGTTCCTTTCGCGTAGCCTCCAATTTTGCAGAGGCGGCTCTGAACACCAGAAACACGATAGCATTTTTTTAATGCATAGCGTAATCTCTCTGAGGCAAGTCTACAAAGCGGTAGATACGCAGTGTACCGAACGAAGTGTAGAGCTCACGGTATGTATGATAATTGGGCCACGCGTTAATTCCAGCGATGAAAGAAATTCGTAAAATCTTTTCTTTACTATTTCGAGCAGCTTTTAAAATAAACGTTAGAGCTTAAACGATAGTTTCTCGATCTTTTTGTACCCGTTTATTATTAATAGAAACATACCACATGGCGACAAACCTTTTTTTCCTTTATTGTCATTTCCGTTCTCCATCACGGGCGGGCTGGCAGAAGCACAAGCGCTGATCTTCAGCCAAAAGACATAAACAGACAGGAAGACATTTAAAAATAATATAAAGGCGATAACATGGCGGAATACAGAAACAAAAATGGCGGAACAGAAGCAAATAAGACATACAAAGCGGTGACTGTAAATCGGAGATAAAAATCTAAAAAACTATGTTCCACAAAAAAAACACACACCACATTAAAAGGCACCAGACAAAGCACGGCTGGAGCATAAAAGTCCGTAGAACGAGTAAAACAGCCACATGACGGGCGGCATAGCAAGGAACTGTCATGGACAATAAACAGGTGGAGCACACAATTAAAACCCACGTCACTAGATGGCACTGTAGAACGGCACCGAAACACAACACTAAAGTAGCACACTGATACCGAATAAAAACCTGGGAGGATCTGCGTGGGAGGGGGGGGGGGACAAGGGATATGGGAAGAAGGGGAAGGAGGCGAGGAGGAGGGGAGAGAAAGGGGGATGAGGTGGGGGTCACTCGTCTGTAGGAACGAGATTCTCTAGAATATGTAACGAAACAAATTACATGTAAGACATATTGACAAGAGAGCTGATATGCTAAAGTTCCTTCCTTCCAAACCATTTGAGATCGTCCTCACGTATGCGAAAAAGTAAAATACTTGTAAAGTTTTATTCGCTTGCACATTAATGAAAATGATTGCCACATACACTTAGGTGACAGCGAATAGCACATATAGAGATGGCGGTAGTGTCGCATACTGAAGGCATAAAATGTCTGTGCGTTGGCGGAACTGTCATTTGTACGTAGGTGATGCTCGTGAAAAGGTTTCCGACGTGATTAGTGTCCGTATGACAGGACTTGACAAATTTAGAACGCGGAATTCTAGTTCTAGCTAGACGCATCTGACATTCCATTTCGGAAATCATTAGGAAATTCAATATTCGGAGATCCACAGTGCCAATGGTGTGTCGAGAATACCAAATTTCAGGCATTACCTCTCACCACCGACGAGGCACTGACGGAGACACTTGACGACCGAGAGCAACGGCCTTCGCGTCGAGATGTCAGTGCTAACAGACAAGCAACACTGCTTGAAACAGCAACATTGTAGAAAATGATAGTTTGGGTGGTCTAGGCATCACGGTGTGGCGAGCATAATTTTGGACGGGCGTTCTGTCCTCCAAAGCTTTCAGTATGGTACTCTCATCGGTCAGCGTTATTGCGACACGATACTGCTTCCCCAGCCGCCTCTCCTCATGAGTGAAACGTGCCATACTCCTACGTTTCGCGGAGTTCAAGAGACGATCAAACGAATTTTTCTGCGCTCGAGCACTGTTTTAAATTCTAAAAATTTCTGTATACTTTTTATTTTGTGGAACTTTGTAGAGGTAAACTGACTCATATTCTGTTCAGCTACGTAAGTTGCGATCCAAAACTTCCCGTTTGAGAGCGTTGATGCAAAGCACATGCAACGGATGCACGAGATCTCTGTCCTAAGAGCTCTCAGGAGCATTTTCTCTGGCGTTTCGCAGGTATTTGCAGTTTCGTTTTGCAACATGTCACTGGAATCAGATCAAACAAATACCACTCATCACTTCTTTCATGCACGCCCAGCGTGAAAGGAATGCATCGGTTTGTTTGTCGTTATAAACGAAATGGTTTTTAACGTGGTGTTTCACGTGTCCATTCGACAGAGCGGTCCCGAATTAGTCTCTTGCGATATTCGTTGTGTCGATGTGTTTTAACAGGGCCAATAAAACATGAGGAACACTCAGTAGTCCAGCAGTGACAGCACCGTCCCGTCCTTCACTGACAGCTACGGCCATGCAGCAGAGCTGCACAGTCGCCACTGGAGTACCCAATATTATTAATGTTCTAAGTTCCTGTTACTACAAATAGATACAACGAATATCGAACTGTATTACACTACTGGCCATTAAAATTGCTACACCACGAAGATGACGTGCTACAGACATGAAATTTAACCGACGGGAAGAAGATGCTGTTATATGCAAATGATTAACTTTTCAGAGCATTCACACAAGGTTGGCACCGGTGGCGACACCTACTACGTGTTGACATGAGGAAAGTTTCCAACCGATTCCTCATACACAAACAGCAGTTGACAGGCGTTGCCTGGTGAAACGTTATTCTGATTCCTCGTGTATGAAGGAGAAAGGCGTACCATCACGTTTCCGACTTTGATAAAGGTCGGATTGTAGCCTATCGCGATTGTGGTTTATCGTATCGCGACACTGCTGCTCGCGTTGGTCGAGATCCAATGACTGTTAGCGGAATATGGAATCGGTGGGTTCAGGAGGGTAATACGGAACGCCGTGCTGGATCCCAACGGCCTCATATCACTAGCAGTCGAGATGACAGTCATCTTATCCACATGGCTGTAACGGATCGTGCAGCCACGTCTCGATCCCTGAGTCAACAGATGGGGACGTTTCCAAGACAACAACTATCTGCACGAACCGTTCGACGACGTTTGCAGCAGCATGGACTATCAGCTCGGAGACCATGGCTGCTGTTACCCTTGACGCAGCATCACAGACAGGAGCGCCTGCGATGATGAACTCGCCGCGTGGGATTAGCCGAGCGGTCAAGTCCCTGCACTCATGGACTGTGCGGCTCGTCCCGGCGGAGATTCGAATCCTCCCTCGGGCATGGGTGTGGGTGTTTGTTCTTAGGACAATTTAGATTAAGTAGTGTTTAAGCTTAGGGACTGATGACCTTAGCAGTTAGATCCCATAAGACTTCACACACATTTTAACATTTTGATGGTGTACTCAACGACGAGCCTGGGTGCACGAATGGCAAAACGTCATTTTCTCGGATGAATCCAGGTCCTGTTTACAGCATCATGATGGTCCCATCCGTTTTCAGCGATATTGCGGTGAACGCACATTGGAAGCGTGTATTCGTCATCGCCATACTGGCGTATCACCCGGCGTGATGGTATGGGGTGCCATTCGTTACACGTCTCGGTCACCTATTGTTAGCATTGACGGCGCTTTGAACAGTGGACGTTACATTTCAGATGTGTCACGACCCGTGGCTCTATCCTTCGTTCGATCCCTGCGAAACCCTACATATCAGCAGGATAATGCACGACCGCATGTTGCAGGTCCTGTACGGGCCTTTCTGGATACAGAAAATGTTCGACTGCTGCTCTGGACAGCACATTCTCAAGATCTCGCACCAACTGAAAACGTCTGGTCAATGGTGGTCGAGCAACTGCTTGTCACTATACGCCAGTCACTACTCTTGATGAACTGTGGTATCGTGTTGAAGCTGCATGGGCAGCTGTACCTCTACTCGCCATCCAAGCTCTGTTTGACTCAATGCCCAGGCGTATCGAGGCCGTTATTACGGCCAGAGGTGGTTGTTCTGGGTACTGATTTCTCAGGATCTATGCACCCAAATTGCGTGAAAATGTAATCACATATCAGTTCTAGTATAATATATTTGTCCAGTGAATACCCGTTTACCATCTGCATTTCTTCTTGATGTAGTAATTTTATTGGCCACTAGTGTAACTTGGAGCCGTTTTATCGGATGGGCACGCAGCATTAGGATTTAAAAATCATATTATTTTTAACGCTAAACAAACTGACACTTCCCGTCGACGCTGGGCGTCATATAAAAGAAGTGGTGAACAGGATTTGTTTTGGCTGACTCCAGCCACACCTTGCAAAAACGAAATTGATGAAATATGTGCCGAGGCACCAGAGAAAAGAACCTTATAACCCGTGGGAGAGACAACTAATTTAATCACCGACTTGTAGGCAGGAGATTCATGTGGCACTCATATCTTTCCGACGTACGTACGGTAAATGCGGAAACGGGAAATTTGGCGAAGTTATTACCAACCACGTCAAAACAGGACCAACTTGCGGTTATTATTTTCCTGGAGGCCGATAGACAAACACAAGTAGACTTCCATCGAAGAATCAAGAATGTGTTTGGTACTCATTAATATCTACGGTGTCTAATTAAGGTGAACTTCCGGGAAAACTGCGAGAAGTGGTGCTGCTGCTTCTGATAAAACACGTCTGATATCGCTAACGTTGTAACGAATATGTTACGCTACCTTTCGTGAGAAACACTGGAACACTTACCCTATTGTCCCGACCTGACCCCATGCGATTGCAACGCTTTGGTCCTTCAAAGACGTTGAAGGATCGACAATACTTGTCGGACAAGGATGTGGAGCAGGTACTTTCGGAAATCGGCAGCCTAGTATCTTCAGCCTGGGGCGTTGGTGTGGTGATTGCCTCAATGCAGCCGGCTGCTGTGGCCGAGAGGGTCTAGGCGATTCAGTCAGAAGCCGCGCTGCTGCTACGGTCGCAGGTTCGAATCCTGCCTCGGGTATGGATCTGTCTGATGTCCTTATGTTAGTTAGGTTTAAGCAGTTTTTAAGTCTAGGGGACTGATGACCTCAAATGTTAAGTCTCATAGTGCTTAGAGCCATTTCAACCATTTTTTGAGGCTCAATGCATAGGTGATTCGGCTGGAGTTCCATATCGATTCTAAAGCCTCCCAGATATGCTAAATAGTCTTCATGTCTGGGGAGTTTGATGGCCAGCGGAAGTGTTTAAACTCAGAAGAGTGCTACTGGAGCTACTCTGCAGCAATTCTTCACGTTGTCCTGATGAAATGCCCAAGTACGTCGGAATGCGTAATGGACACGAATGGATGCAGGTGATCAGGCATGACGCTTACGTACGTGTCACCTGTCAGAGTCGTATCTAGAAGTATCAGTGCTCCCACATCATTCCAACTGCACACGCCGCACACCAGCACAGATCTTCCACCAGCTTAAACAGTCCCCTGCTGACATGCAGGGTCCATGGATTCAAGAGTATGACTCAATACTTGTAGACGTCCATCCGCTAGATACAATTTGAAACGAGACTTGTAAGACCAGGCAACATGTTTTCAGTCATCAACAGTTCAATGTCGGTGTTGACGGGCCCAGGCCGAGGCGTAAGGCTTTGCTTCGTGCAGTCATCAAGGGTATACGAGTGGGCCCTCGGCTCCAAAATCCCATATCCATGACGTTTGGCTGGATGGTTCACACGCTGACACTTGCTGATGGCCCAGAATTGAAATCTGCGGCAATTTGTGCAAGAGTTGCACTTTTGTCACGTTGAACGATTCTCGTCAGTCGTCGTTGGTCCCGTTCTTGCTGGAAATTTTCCCGGCCGCAGCGATGTTGTAGATTTGATTTTTTATCGGATTCCTGATATTCACGGTGCACTCGTGAAATGATCGTACGTGAAAATCCCCACTTCATCAATACGTCAGAGATGCTGTGTCCCATCGCTCGTAAGGCGGCTATAACACCAAGTTCAAAATCACTTAAATCTCGATAACCTGCCATTGTAGCAGCAGTAACCGATCTATTAACTGCACCAGACGCTTGTTGTCTTATATAGCGTTGGAGGCCACAGCGTCGTATTCTGCCTAAACCAGTTTCTTTGGCGCTTCAGTATATATGACTAACGAACTAACAGCGGTCATTTGCGGGTGCCGGTGGCTCTTAAGACTGAGTTGTGAAACTTTAGTCAATGATTTCCATCGTTATGTTTCTTACGGAATGAATATTCCGTCCGTGAGGGACGCCATTATGAGGGCTGCGACTGCTGCAGTTTGTGCGTCAGTCACTTACTTATTTTGCCGCTACGCTTTTCGATGATTCACATCATTTTCTTCAGGTGTAGAATTGTTCATTTACAAAGCTGCTATTGGTGAAGAGTACAGACGTCTTTTCACATTAGTAGACCATGGGCAATACAGGTTACTTTGCGTCTTTTGCTAATAACGAAAAATTTATGTTTTGAAGAGGCGCCTCTGATGTTAAAAAGAACATGAATTTCTGACAGTAAATTGTACTTACAGGGATGGTGAGGCTGTAAAAAGGCTGCATAATGCTGCCTGATGTATCTTGTCTCCACTGCATGCTATGTTTACACTGTGGCATGTTACAGCTATGTTTTTTTTTTTTTTTACATTGGATACGAAGATAAGAATTTAATATTTTCTACGTAAGCAGAAAAAGATGTTTAAGTAGAAAATATTTAATCTTTCATCTTTGTATCTAATGGAAAAAATCTTAAACGTGTATAACATCTCTGAAGTAACACTATAAGCATAATGTGCAGTGGAGAGGACACACATTAGGCAGCAACATGCTGACTTTTTACAACTCTACCGTCCCTGTAAGTACAATTCACTGTTAGAAATTAACGTTCTTTTATAAACATCAGAAGTGCCTTTTCTAAACAAACATTCTTCATCTTAGCAAAAGACGCAAAGCAACCTACACTACCCTTCGTCTGCTACTGTGTAAAGAAGTCTGTACTCTTCACCTACAGCAGCTATGTACAGAGGACAGGCAAACTAATGTGAATAGTGGTAGTAATGGGATGGTTATGTTTGACGGTCAACAACGCATTTAAGGCATTTGATGAGCTGCGCTGCCCATGTTCAACACGGACTAGGCATCAGTGCAGTTTGTTTACGAGTTGTGCACACTTCGTTTTTGCATTCACAGGCCGAGGTCGAGGTGCAGTGAAACACCTAACAGAGCTCCGAAGAGTGCTGAAAGTGGGTCCCGATTAGCTGGAGCTTCAGTAACCAAGACAGCCAACTTATAAAATATTTCAAGAGCAACTGTTTCAACAGACACGACAGTCTACACAATACATGGAAAGATATCATCGTGCAAACGTAATAGTGGGCGAAAATCAAAATTAAATGACAGGGATCGTCGTACGCTAACACAAATTGTGTTAAAACACCAGAAAACTACGTCGGTTAAAGTGACTGCAGAGCTCAATAAACATTTTCGACAACCCGTATCTATCGACACTACCGCCGAGAATTCCATAAAGCAAATATTCATTGACGAACTGCCATATCGAAACCATTAGTGACGACAACCAACGCAAAGAAACGTAAAGCATGGTGTCAGGAGCATAAATCCTCGACAACTGATCAATGGAAACTCATCGTATGGTGCGACGGGTCAATGTTTTCGTTATTTCCAACATCGAGCCGGGTTTACGTCTGGACAACTCCAAAAGAAGCCTACAATCCTGATTCCTTGATTTCAAAGGTTAAGCATGGAGGTGGAAGTGTGATAGTGTGGGCAGCCATATTCTTCTGGTCCCATCATCACTCTCAAAGACCGTGTTACAGCCAACGATTATGCGAACATTTTATGTGGTTAGGTGCACCCCATGATCCAAATGTTGTTACGCAACAATGATGTCATATTTCAGGACGATAATGGACCCATCCACACACCCAGGACATTCTAATCGTGGCATGAGTAGCATGCAACTGCACTGCAGCGTCTTCCCTGGCCAACACGGTCCCCGGACTTGGACATTAGCGAAGCCTTGTGGGAGCGCAGACTGCGGAGCAGATTTCCGCATCCCTCGTCACTGCAGGAGTTAGAAGAGGTTCTGATCGAAGAGTGGCATAACATTCCACTGGATGCTGTACAATTATAACATGTCAGTATTCCGAGAAGAATCGCAGCTGTATGATGCGCATATGGGGGTCCAGCCCCTTATTAATAAATCATTCCCAAGTACATCTACATCTACATGTATACTCTGCAAATCACATTTAATTGCCTGGCAGAGGGTTCATCGAACCACCTTCACAATTCTCTATTATTCCAATCTCGTATAGCGCGCGGAAAGAATGAACATCTATATCTTTCAGCACGAGCTCTGATTTCCCTTATTTTATATAGTTCATCGTTCCTCCCTATGTAGGCCGGTGTCAACGAAATATTTTCGCATTCGGAGGAGAAATTTGGTGGCTGGAATTTGGTGAGAAGATTTCGTCGCAACGAAAAACGCCTTTCTTTTAATGATGTCCAGCCCAAATCCTGTATCATTTCTGTGACAATCTCTCTCATATTTCGCGATAATACAAAACGTACTGCCTTTCTTTGGACATTTTCGATGTACTCCATCAGTCCTATCTGGTAAGGATCCCACAGCGCGCAGCAGTATCCTAAAGAAGACGGGCAAGCGTAGTGTAGGCAGTCTCCTTAGTAGACCTGTTACCTTTTCTAAGTGTCCTGCCAACAAAACGCAGTCTTTGGTTAGCCTTCCCACTACTTTTTCTATGTGTTCCTTCCAATTTAAGTTGTTCGTAATTGTAATACCTAGGTATTTAGTTGAATTTACGGCTTTTAGATTAGATTGATTTTTCGTGTAACCGAAGTATAACGAGTTCCTTTTAGCTCTCATGTGGATGACCTCACACTTTTCCTTATTTATGGTCAACTGCCGCATTTCGCACCATTCAGATATCTTTTCTAAATCGTCTCAGAGTTTGTTTTGATCTTCTGATGACATTATTAGTCGATAAACGATTGCGTCATCTGCAAAGACGGCTGCTCACACTGTTTCCTAAATCGTTTATACTGTATAGATAAGAAACAGCAATCGTCCTATAACACTACCTTGGGAACGCCAGAAATCACTTCTGTTTTACTCGATGATTTTCCGTCAGTTACTACAAACTGTGACCTCTCTGACAGGAAATCACAAATCCAGTCACTTAATAGAGACGATATTCCATAAGCACATAATATCACTACAAGCCGCTGGTGTGGTACAGTGTCAAAAGCCATCCGGAAATGCCAGCCGCTATGGCCGAGCGGTTCTAGACGCTTCAGACTGGAACCTTGCGACTGCTACGGTCGCAGGTTCGAATCCAGCCTCGGGCATGGATGTGTGTGATGTCCTTAGGTTAGTTAGGTTTAAGTAGTTCTAAGTTCTAGGGGACTGATGACCACAGCAGTTGAGTCCCATAGTGCTCAGAGCCATTTGAACCATTTTTTAACCTGTGCAAGCTTCTTCATCCCCCAGTACCTACTGCATCCTACACCCTTCTGAATCTGTTTAGTGTATTCATCTCTTGGTCTCCCTCTACGATTTTTTCCCTCCACGCTGCCCTCCAGTACTAAATTGGTGATCCCTTGACGACTCAGGACATGTCCTACCAACCGATCCCTTCTTCTAGTCAATTAGTGCTACAAACTCCTCTTCTCTCCAATCCTATTCAATATCTCCTCATTAGTTATGTGATGTACCACTCTAATCTTCAGCATTCTTCGTAGCACCACATTTCGAAAGCTTCCAATCTCTTCATGTCTAAACTATTTATAGTCCATGTTTCACTTCCATACATGGCTACACTCCATACATATACTTTCAGAAACGACTTCCTGACACTTAAATCTATACTCGATGTTAACAAATTTCTCTTCTTCAGAAACGCTTTGCTTGCCATTGCCAGTCTACATTTTATATCCTCTCTAGTTCTACCATAATCAGTTATTTTTCTCCCCACGTAGCAAAGCTCCTTTACTACTTCAAGTGTCTCATTTGCTAATCTAATACCCTCAGCATCACCCGACGTAATTCGACTACATTCCATTATCCACGTTTTTCTTTTGTTAATGTTCATCTTATATCCTACTTTCAAGACACTGTCCATTCCGTTCAACTGCTCTTCCAAGTCCTTTGCTGTCTCTGACAGAATTACAATGTCATCGGCGAACCTCAAAGTTTTTATTTCTTCTCCATGGATTTTAATACCTACTCCGAACTTTTCTTTTGTTTTCTTTACTGCTTGCTCAATATACAGATTGAATAACATCGAGGAGAGGCTACAATCCTGTCTCACTCCTTTCCCAACCACTGCTTCCCTTTCATGTCCCTCGACTCTTATAACTGCCATCTGGTTTCTGTACAAATTGTAAACTGCCTTTCGCTCCCTGTATTTTACCCCTGCCACCTTCAGAATTTGAAAGAGAGTATTCCAGTCAACACTGTCAAAAACTTTCTCTAAGTCTACAAATGCTAGAAACGTAGGTTTGCCTTTCCTTAATCTTTCTTGTAAGATAGGTCGTAGGGTCAGTATTGCCTCACGTGTTCCAATATTTCTACGGAATCCAAACTGATCTTCCCCGAGGTCGGATTCCACCAGTTTTTCCATTCGTCTGTAAAGAATTCGCGTTAGTATTTTGCAGCCGTGACTTACTAAACTGATAGTTCGGTAATTTTCACATCTGTCAACACGTGCTTTCTTTGGTATTGGAATTACTATATTATTCTTCCTCCCCCCAGGAACCATGGACCTCGCCGATGGTGGGGAGGCTTGCGTGCCTCAACGATACAGATAGCCGTACCGTAGGTGCAACCACAATTGGGGGTATCTGTTGAGAGGCCACACAAACATGTGGTTCCTGAAGAGGGGCAGCAGCCTTTTCAGTAGTTGCAGGGGCAACAGTCTGGATGATTGACTGGTCTGACCTTGTAACACTAACCAAAACGGCCTTGCTGTGGTGGTACTGTAGGTTAGAAAATTTATAAAGGGAAATGGATAGGTTAAAGTTAGATATAGTGGGAATTAGTGAAGTTGGGTGGCAGGAGGAACAAGACTTCTGGTCAGGTGAATACAGGGTTATAAATACAAAATCAAATAGGGGTAATGCAGGAGTAGGTTTAATAGTGAATAAAAAAATAGGAGTGCGGGTAAGCTACTACAAACAGTATAGTGAACGTATTATAGTGGCCAAGATAGACACGAAGCCCATGCCTACTACAATAGTACAAGTTTATATGCCAACTAGCTCTGCAGATGATGAAGAAATTGAAGAAATGTATGATGAGATAAAAGAAATTATTCAGGTAGTGAAGGGAGACGAAAATTTAATAGTCATGGGTGACTGGAATTGGACAGTAGGAAAAGGGAGAGAAGGAAACATAGTAGGTGAATATGGACTGGGGCTAAGAAATGAAAGAGGAAGCCGTCTGGGAGAGTTTTGTACAGAGCATAACTTAATCAAAGCTAATACTTGGTTCAAAAATCATAAAAGAAGGTTTTATACATGGAAGAATCCTGGAGATACTAAAAGGTATCAGATAGGTTATATAATGGTAAGACAGAGATTTAGGAACCAGGACTCTGACCACAATCTATTGGCTATGAACTATAGATTAAAACTGAAGAAATTGCAAAAAGGTGGGAATTTAAGGAGATGGGACCTGGATAAACAGACTAAACCAGAGGATGTACAGAGTTTCAGGGACAGCATAAGGGAACAATTGACAGGAATGGGGGAAAGAAATACAGTAGAAGACGAATGGGTAGCTCTGAGGGATGAAGTAGTGAAGGCAGCAGAGGATCAAGTAGGTAAAAATACGAGGGCTAGTAGAAATCCTTCGGTAACAGAAGAAATATTGAATTTAATTGATGAAAGGAGAAAATATAAAAATGCAGTAAATGAAGCAGGCAAAAAGGAATACAAACGTCTCAAAAATGAGATCGACTGGAAGTGCAAATTGGCTAAGCAGACATGGGTAGAGATCAAATGTAAGGACGTAGAGGCTTATCTCACTAGGGGTAAGATAGATACAGCCTACAGGAAAATTAAAGAGACTTTTGGAGAAATGATACCCACTTGTATGAATATCAAGAGCTCAAATGGAATTCCAGTTCTAAGCAAAGAGGGGAAAGCCAAAAGGTGGAAGGAGTATATAGAGGGTCTATACAAGGGCGATGTACTTGAGGGCAATATTATAGAAATGAAAGACGATGTAGATGAAGATGCAATGGGAGATACGATACTGCGTGAAGAGTTTGACAAAGCACTCAAAGACCTGAGTCGAAACAAGGCCCCGGGAGAAGACAACATTGCATTAGAGCTACTGACGGCCTTGGGAGAGCCAGTCCTGACAAAACTCTACCATCTGGTGAGCAAGAAGTACGAGACAGGCGAAATACCCTCAGACTTCAAGGAGAATATAATAATTCCAATCCCAAAGAAAGCAGGTGTTGACAGATGTGAAAATTATCGAATAATCAGTTTAATAAGTCACGGCTGCAAAATACTAACGCGAATTCTTTACAAACGAATGGAAAAACTGGTAGAAGCCCACCTCGGGGAAGATCAGTTTGGATTCCGTAGAAATGTTGGAACACGTGAGGCAATACTGACCTTATGACTTATCTTAGAAGAAAGGTTAAGGAAAGGCAAACCTACATTTCTAGCATTTGTAGACTTAGAGAAAGCTTTTGACAATGTTGACTGGAATAATCTCTTTCAAATTCTATAGGTGGCAGGAGTAAAATACAGGGAGCGAAAGGCTATTTACAATTTGTACAGAAACCAGATGGCAGTTATAAGAGTCGAGGGACAGGGAAGGGAAGCAGTGGTTGGGAAGGGAGTGAGACAGGGTTGTAGCCTCTCCCCGATGTTATTCAATCTGTATATTGAGCGAGCAGTAAAGGAAACAAAAGAAAAATCTGGAGTAGGTATTAAAATCCAGGGAGAAGAAATAAAAAGTTTGAGGTTCGCCGATTACATTGTAATTCTGTCAGAGACAGCAAAGGACTTGGAAGAGCAGTTGAACGGAATGGACAGTGTCTTGAAAGGAGGATATAAGATGAACATCAACAAAAGCAAAACAAGGATAATTGAATGTATTCGAATTAAGTCGGGTGATGCTGAGGGTATTAGATTAGGAAATGAGACACTAGAAGTGGTAAAGGAGGTTTGCTATTTGGGGAGCAAAATAACTGATGATGGTCGAAGTAGAGAGGATATAAAATGTAGACTGGCAATGGCAAGGAAAGCGTTTCTGAAGAAGAGAAATTTGTTAACATCGAGTATAGATTTAAGTGTCAGGAAGTCGTTTCTTAAAGTATTTGTATGGAGTGTAGTCATGTATGGAAGTGAAACATGGCCGATAAATAGTCTGGACAAGAAGAGAATAGAAGCTTTCGAAATGTGGTGCTACAGAAGAATGTTGAAGATTAGGTGGGTAGATCACGTAACTAATGAGGAGGTATTGAATAGGATTCGGGAGAAGAGAAGTTTGTGGCACAACTTGACTAGACGAAGGGATCGGTTGGTAGGAAATGTTCTGAGGCATTAAGGGATCACCAATTTACTATTGGAGGGCAGCGTGGAGGGTAAAAATCGTAGAGGGAGGCCGAGAGATGAATACACTAAGCAGATTCAGAAGGATGTAGGTTGCAGTAGGTACTGGGGGATGAAGGAGCTTGCACAGGATTGATTGGCATGGAGAGCTTCATCAAACCTGTCTCAGGACTGAAGACCACAACAACAACAACATATTCTTCTTGAAGTCTGAGGGAATTTCGCCTGTCTCGTACATCTTGCTCACCAGATGGTAGAGTTCAGTCAGGACGTAGTGCCAAAATAAACAAGTGACTGAGTGACTGACGCACAGACTGTTTTATTTAGATCCCCGTATACTGCTGACGAATGAGTCCACAACAGATGACGCACACGCTCGCATTTATTCACCCAACGGCATTGCTGCTTACGAAAATATTTGTTAGTACCGACAGCGCACGACTGGTTGCTGACCCATTGCGCTCTAGGGGGAATCAAATTACACGAAAGAAAACAGCTGAGCGCGTGCCGGCGGCAGCTGTCGTGGCGCGTGCCGCATCTGCCTCTCGGGCGGGCCAGCCAGCAGCCACCTGCCCGCTCAGCGCCGCGCCTCTGTCTGCGCGCGGCCCGGCCGCCTTTGTCCGGTCACCGGGCCGCCGCCCGCTTCCTTCCGGCCAGGGCCGAGCCGGGGCACCCCCCCCCCCCCCGCCTGCCGCCCCCGCCGCCCACAAATTAAACGCCGGACGGTGCCGCTTCCTTTTATTGGGAACTCGTTTCATTACGGAGGCCCACTTCCAAGCAGCGCCGGTCGCCGCAGATAGAGGCGAATTTATTGCTCATTTAGGACCGAGCGGTCACGACGCAAGCCAGCGCAAGAAGGGGTTGCGCGCCGTCTCCCGCTCTACTCCCCACCTCTGTCCTCATTCTGCACGCGCTGAGATGTACCTGCCTACAGCAGTTGGCATAAAATCGAAAGGGCACGAAAAAATGAGGGCTCATACGGAGGTTTATAGACAGTTGTTTTTCTGAATGAGATTTTCACTTTGCAGAGGAGTGTGCGCTGATATGAAACTTCCTGAGAGATTAAAACTGTGTGCTGAACCGAGACTCGAACTCGGGACCTTTGTCTTTTGCGGGCAAGTGCTCTACCAACATTTTTTAATTTTTTTAATCTCATTTTTGTTCGTTTTCGTTCGTTGTATCTGCTCGGGGCAGACGTCGCAAAACACCTGTTTCAGTTCGTCGTTGATCCATTCACTCATTTTTTTTATTACAGAGGGCAGCTAACCCCCTGACCGAACACGCTGAGTTACCGTGCCGGCGACCAACTGAGCTACCCAAGCACGATTCACGACCCGTTCTCACAGCTTTGGAAGGTAGAAGACGAGGTACTGGCAGAATTGAATCTGTCAGGCGGGTCGTGAGTCGTGCTTGGGTAGCTCAGTTGGTGCCGGCACGGTAGCTCAGAGTGTTCGATCAGAGGGTTAGCTACCCTCTGGAATAAAAAAAAAAAAAAAAACAAAAACAAAACTGAGTGAATGGATAAATAATGAACTTCAACGGACGTCATGGGACGTTCGCCGCGAACAATTTCAACGAACTATAACGAACAAAATGAGATAAAAAAAAAAGTTGGTAGGGCACTTGCCCGCGAAAGGCAAAGCTCTCGACTTCGAATCTCGGTCCTGCTCACAGTTTTAATCTGCCAGGAAGTTTCAGTCGTTTCTCCGTCTGTCTGAGAGTCGAACAGGAAAGGACATGGCTGGTAGTGATACAGGGTACCTCCATCACTCTCCTTACCGTGGCTTGAGTAGTATCTATGTACGAGGGACACTCCAAAACAAGTACACACTATTTTTGCAAAAATACTGTTTCCATTCTGCATGTGTGAAAGTTTTAGTGTGTAGATACATCCTTCCCGCTTGTTTTCAAACTTATATCAACCTGTTCCAGTGAGTGGCGCCGTCACAGCATGTCCTCAAGATGGCTGCTACACATGACGTTCGTCAGAAGCAGCGTGCTGTCATAGAATTCCTGTGCTGTTAAAACGAGACAGCGGGAAACATCCAAAAGAAGTTGAAAAAGGTGTATGGAGATGCTGCTGTCGATCGCAGTACAGTTAGTCGGTAGGCAAGCAGGTTACGTGAGGAAAGCGGGCACGGCAGTATTGAGGATTGTCCTCGCAGCGGCAGGCCTCGTGCTGCACACACTCCAATGCACAGAGTTAACGAATTGGTGACTGCTGACAGACGCATCACAGTGAACGAATTGTCACGCTACGTTGGGATAGGGGAAGAAAGTGTTTGCAGAATACTGAAAGTGTTGGCGTTAAAAAAGGTTTGTGCTAGGTGGGTTCCCAGGGTGTTGACAAAACACAAAGAAACAAGAAAAACGGAATGCAGCGAACTTTTGGAACAGTACGAGAATGATGGAGATGAATTTCTTGGAAGAATTGTGACAGGTGATGAAACATGGCTCCTCCATTTTTCACCAGAGACGAAGAGGCAATCAGTGGAGTGGCATCATGCAAATTCACCCAAGAAAAAAAAACACACCTTCTACTGTAAAAGTTATGGCTACGGTATTTTTCGATTCCGAAGGACTCTTGCTTGTGGACATCATGCCAAGTGAAACCACCATAAATTCTGATGCATATGTGACGACACTTAAGAAACTTCAAGCTCGACTGAGTCGTGTTCGACCACATCGGCAAAAGCAGGATGTTTTGCTGTTGCACGACAACGCACTGCCACATTTCAGTCAAAAAAACCATGGAAACGATCACAAAACTCGGATGGAGAACACTGAAACACCAGCCTTACAGTCCTGACCTGGCTCCATTTGACTATTATCTCTTTGGGAAACTGAAAGACTCTCTTCGTGGAACAAGGTTTGAAGATGATGACTCCCTTGTGCACGCTGCCAAACAGTGGCTCCAACAGGATGGTCCAGAATTTTAACGTGCGGGTATACAGGCGCTGGTTCCAAGATGGAGTAAGGCAGTCGAGAGGGATGGAAGTTATGTGGAGAAATGAAAATATTGTTCATAAAGGATGTACCTACACACTGTAAAACTTTAAAAACATTTAGAATAAAAGATGGATTAAAAAAATAGTGTGCATTTCTTTTGGAGTAACCCTCGTAGATATAGAAGTAGATGTCGCTGGGCTATCATTGTTCTGCATCGTAAAATAAACCCCGCAGTTTTCATCATCCACATGCACCAGCCAGTACTTACTTTGAATTTCGTGACACATGCAGTGTCTTAGAACTTTATCTCCTTTTTGTGTCTACAGAAATAGTGGGTAAGAATGGGATTAGTGAGCAGCAGTCAACGACTAGATATATTTGGTGCGGGCCTCAGTGCGTAACCAGTACGAACAGTTATTCGGAGCTACCCGTAAGGTTCTTTAAACTACGATATGTTGTATTGTTTTCGGTTTCAGTTAACCCAGATGTTAGGGTTACATCCCCCAGGCTGTGGCTAAGCCATGTCTTCGCAATATTCTTTCTTCTAGGAGAGCTAGTTCTGTTAGGTTCGCAGGAGAGCTTCTGTAAAGTTTGGAAGGTAGGAGACGAGGTACTGGCAGAAGTAAAGCTGTGAGGACGTGCCGTGAGTCGTGCTTGAGTAGCTCAGATGGTAGGGCACTTGCCCGCGAACTGCAAAGGTCCCGAGTTCGAGTCTCGGTCCGGCACACAGTTTTAATCTGCCAGGAAGTTTCAACCCAGATTTTATTTAAAGAATTTACAGGTTTCAAATTCGCTAATTTATATTGCTAAAATCGTTTATGCCATTGTTTTTCGGAGCAGGTTGTAAATCGCATTTGAGCCATATTTGTAATTTATGAATATGATATGCGCTGGATATGTGTAATTTATTTTGTTCTAAGTATTAAAGTAAGTTTAATTTTGCTGCCTGCTATTTTGTTTCATGTATTAATAAACTATGTATATTGATTGGTACACTATCTCGGTCGTAATATGCATTCTATGTAACTCCACGCTTATTTATTTGTTCCTGATCTCGGGCTCCTTAATAAGACAGCCACTACCTATTTATGAGAGTTTAAATGATGTTCCTCTGATTTACCTAAAGGTCATAATTCGCATTGTTTTTACGGTTGCTCACTGCCAGTTGTAATTTCATCTGCTTACAGGTATCGTTTAATGCGTTAACTAAATGTTACTTGATGTTTGATGTATTACAGTCGAGCAATTGAAATGTTTTTCTGTCGTTCAAGTAGCACCTGAATTAATACTGTGCCTTACCGAGCCAGCCGGTGTAGCCGAGCGGTCCTAGGCGCTTCATTCTGGAACCGCGCGACCACTATGGTCGCAGGTTCGAATCCTGCCTCGGGCATGCATATGTGTGATGTCCTTAGGTTAGTTAGGTTTAAGTGGTTCTGAGTACTAGGGGACTGATGACCTCAGATGTTAAGTCCCGTACTGCTCAGAGCCATTTGAACCATGTTTTTGTTTTACCGAATATATTTTCAGATAGATCTGCTTAGGTGAGGTTAGGCTACGCTGTGTCGCGAAGTGAAATCTTAATTTAATATTGATCAAACTTGAAACATCAAATGTTGATTCTAGATCTTCTTGGATTGTTGCAAATATTTCATTCATTTGAGCTTGTCAAATTTGATGCTTTGAAAAAGAAAATTTCCCGTAACAGCAGTTTGCGCAACTACCGGTAGTTAAATGAAATCAGTTTATTTTTTTCTGGGAGACTAATCGCGTTCTTTGTGGCCTGATAGCTTAACATCCGTAGCTCCTCGCCGGCTACTGTTTCCAGTACTGCTCGGCAGTTCCTTTGCCGTTACTGCGTCTGGATCATTCGCAAAGGCATGTCAATTCACTCGGTGACAGCATCTTCACTTCTCATTGGTCGACCGTAGCACGGAGTAATTTGGTAGCATCAGTTTTCGTGGACGTTGACTGCTCAAAACGTTTGAGACGGATACTCCACTCCTGATTACGACAGAGCTGGGTGGCGTCCACAACTGAGAGCGGTCGAAAATGCGACATGCGGCCAGCAATAACTGTAGTAAGCTGAAAATACGCTAGTGCACGTTACGAGCGTTGGGTGGTGGCGGCCGATGTGAACAGTCCTCTGTGCAAGGTGTCAGGTCGCGATTACTATTAATCTGAGCGGAGGTGTGCAGAATGCCAAGAAGAGTATTACTGATCGTTAACATTGAATCAGTGGTACGATACTCTGATCCAAATTATAATTAGCGAGCTAGGTTCGTGACTTAGGAAGCAGTCAGTCATCTTAAGTGTTGTCTAATATTTCGTGATTGTATTTTGAATAGTGTTGTGGCAAGAATCTTTTGGTATCCCTTAAAAAAGAATTTAACTGCACTTTACTGGAAAACAGGCAAGCATCTACATCTACAACTACGTCTACATACAATCTCAGCAATCCACCATACGGTGTGAGGCGGAGGGTACATCGTACCACAACTAGCATCTTCTCTCCCTGTTCCACTACCAAACAGAACGAGGGAAAAATGACTGCCTATGTGCCTGTGTACGAGCCCTAATCTCTCTTATCTTATCTTTGTGGTCTTTTCGCGAAATGTAAGTTGGCGGCAGTAAAATTGTACTGCAGTCAGCCTCAAATGCTGGTTCTCTAAATTTCCTCAGTAGCGATTCACGGAAAGAACGCCTCCTTTCCTCCAGAGACTCCCACCCGAGTTCCTGAAGCATTTCCGTAACACTCGCGTGATGATCAAACCTACCAGTAACAAATCTAGCAGCCCGTCTCTGAATTGATTCTATGTCCTCCCTCAATCCGCCCTGATAGGGATCCCAAACGCTCGACCAGTACTCAAGAATAGGTCGTATTAGTGTTTTATAAGCGGTCTCCATTACAGATGAACCACATCTTCCCAAAATTCTACCAATGAACCGAAAACGACTATTCGCCTTCCCCACAACCGCCATTACATGCTTGTCCCACTTCATATCGCTCTGCAATGTTACGCCCAAATATTTAATCGACGTGACTGTGTCAAGCGCTACACTACTAATGGATAATTCAAACATTACGGGATTCTTTTTCCTATTCATCTGCATTAATTTACATTTATCTATATTTAGAGTTAGCTGCCATTCTTTACACCAATCACAAATCCTGTCCATCTTCCCATATCAGTTTCAGCCGCCTCTTCATAAACGGAATCACGATGGTGTGTGCTATTCTGCAAAGGGGACTTTAACGTTAAAAGACGCAAGGTGAGCAAGTAGAATTCTGCGATGTGTGCCAGATGCTGAACACATCCAAGTGCATCCCGCATGTGTACCACCAGGCTGTTACCACGACCCACACTAGAATGAATTTCAGAGTAGAGATGTTGCAACCCATTTTTTCAGGGTTTCAGGTCAATGGCTCTGAGCACTATGAGACTTATCTGAGGTCATCAGTCCCCTAGAACTTAGAACTACTTAAACCTAATTAACCTAAGGACATCACACACATCCATGCCCGAGGCAGGATTCGAACCTGCGACCGTAGCGGTCGCGTGGTTCCAGACTGAAGCGCCTGGAACCGCACGGCCCCAGCGGCCGGAAATGGCTACATATGAGACGAACTGAATTATTTCAGTGGCAAACAGAAACTTAGCGTTATGTTTGTTATTATTCAGCTTGAAATAAAGGCGTATTGTGCGATTTTAATATCGCCTTGTCCTGTTTTGCCATGACATTATTTATCAGAACCGAAGGTACCCAGTGTCACTACGACAGCCCTATGACGCAGTGCGCGATGAGATGATATTTGGCATCTTACATGAAATGCTTCAGTCTTCTCACAAACGGCCAAAACTGGGACTGCGTGCCCACGGCAGAAGGCTGTGACGTATTGTGGAAGATAGCAATGGAGGGAAAAACGTCAAGAACACCATCAGCTTGTTTTCCTTCCAAGGCACGGATGAAATCAGAAATCGGGGTGCTTCGCAATTTAAAAACTCGTTGAACACGGCAACACACATAGTGCGGGCACCTCCTTCTACATATGCTAATTTATGGCGTATCCCTGCCACCGAGTGTTTAAAGTGTCACGCACAGTTGTCTCACTCGTGCCTCGCAAATGAAAGTGTGTTCATGTCTCGAAAAGTCAGCTGTTGTTAACAACATGTTTAATTTATACCAACATCTTGGGGTATCTTTTATGGGTAAGGCGGCTGCAGAGAGTAAAATTTGTAGACGAAGACGGAGATTGGAATACAGTCGACAAATGATTGACGTTAAGAATAACAGCTGCTCTGAGAAGAAGCGATTGGCAAAGGAGAAGAAATTGTGGCGGGCCTCATCAACTCTGTCAGAAGACAGATAACAAAAGGGAAAGAAAGAAAAGGAAAAAATTGTGGAAGACTGCGAAACTGTAAGCAATACTAGTCTTCGAAAACATCAGCGTATCCGAGATTGTATGTTAGAGCATATTTCAAGATGAACTCCATTTTCAACATTTTGACGTAAGAAATATTGATGTGTTAAGTGACGTTTCAGTGTGCTTACCATTATTAAATAACTACTAAGAGTTGTAGAAAATGGCTTCTGTCATTAAAATAAAACATACCCATCTCAACTTTAAAGAAATTCATCTTCTGTGTGTGAGGAATAGATGACGTCCTGTTTTGTTCCACCTTCTGTCACATACTTCTTTCAGGGCACCATGGTGGACCGCCATCATTACATTGAAAAGAACTGGACTGTTAGCTGCTATCTGAGGACGCCCTACATTTGGTCGAGAAAACACGTAAGTCGACGGCTTCTGTCTTGTTGCGAAATACGAATACTTCATAAATGGATAGAATCAATTTATGACGTCGCCATTAATCCTATTCCGATTTGGTATGACCATTAATTTTAGAGACAACGTGGTGTTACAGGCACAGTTACAATCTACGAAGACAGCCAATGATGTCACACACCCGTCCACCACATTCCTTACGTCCTGAACGAGCTTTAAAATTAGTTGATTTGAAGAATGATTTCTGAGAAAACTTGCTTGATGTTTGTACAAAATTTCTTACTGTTGAAGATACAATTTAGTTCTTTATTCATCATTACTTCCAGTGCGTTATGTAGAATTTTCGTTAATAGGATTTGACAGGAAATGTTCTTGAAATGACAACGTTACTTGGCTTAATGATTGGATTTATTACAGTTTTTTCCGAATTTAGTGGCATTTATGGTTCCTGAATCAAACTGAAAAGTAGGGGGCTCGTATTTTGACCGTTTTTAAGAAAAATTTTCAAAAATCCACCAACAATATCATCAAGGAATTTTTTTTTCATGGGCTTGATAAATTTGCTTCTAAGTTGCCTCCATATTTCAACCGATCACTTTAACAGAAAGTGTTGGAGCTTCAGATGTACAAGCATACAGCCAACTCTTTCACTGCGACCATAACCTTGGCGGGTATTACGATAACTTCGATGCACGTTGCATAGGACCATTGCATCACGAACAAAGGAATTCCCGAAAGCATCGTGCTTCGTAAGCTAAGCTAAGTAAGCTAAGTTCTACAAGCTATATTTTCATGGCAATAGTAATCATCATCAAAATTATGTCTAACATACATACAAGGCAAAAGAAGTAATATTGAAATGGATACAATTTGATATTGGACTAAACGGTATGTTGGTGACATAGCAATTACCAAAACATTATTGTGCCCAACACTGATACGCTAATCTATAAGAAGCTAATAAGTAAAAATTTCGGATATATCTTCCAGGATCGAACGGATTTATATCCATCCCCTGACGATTTAATTTGTAATAAAGACGACAGTTTGTACAAAGTCGTCATTCGCTAACTTGTGAATGCGCTATAGCACTAGAAAACGTCTCATTTGTAACTGGGAAGCCGAAAAAGAAATGGCTGCATCCTAGTGTTAAAAGCACCGAATAAATGAAATGATTTTTTAAAAATATTACAGCCTCAATTTAATTTAATTTACTAAATGCTTCAAAAGTCTCAGTGAATGAAAAATTACGTAAATTACGTTCTTGTTGCCATTAGTGGAACAGCCAGAGATTTGTTTGAAGCTATAAGCGTAACAACGAGCTGGTTCCGTATTGATTTTTCACTTTTGTTACTTGGCTCATTGCTGGAAATATAATTTTTGCATTCTGTCAATCAAAATACGATCGTTATTTCCCTAATTTCCTACCTGATGCATAAAAATGATACTTGTAACGAGTACTGAATGTAATAAATTAATGACTGACGTAGGAAACTGTCAATTATATCTAATTATCAATCGTGGCTCTCTAGTGCAGCCATTATGTACCAATAATTATCCCAAAACTGCTAATCGCCAGTTTGCATCGTCTATTCGGTCTCTGTCTGATGCAAGTCTCTCTGATTTTCAATATATTGTTTATTTTAAATTTCCGTGATTTTTTGTTAAATGTGCTGTGATGCTGATTATGGTTCAAATGGCTCTGAGCACTATGGGACTTAACTTCCGAGGCCCCTAGGACTTAGAACTACTTAAACCTAACTAACATAAGGACATCACACACATCCATGCCCGAGGCAGGATTCGAACCTGCGACCGTAGCGGTCGCGCGGTTCCAGACAGTAGCGCCTAGAACAGCTCGGCCACTCCGGCCGGCTACCGATTATGAAAGGGTACTGTCCACACCTAGGTCAAGCCGAACGATCCCAGCTTTGCGCGTTGGTCCTTTACCAGGTTCGTTCCTTTCTGAATTATTAAACACAACTTCATTTCTCATTCTGTGTGCCTATGTTGTACGGAAGACTCATCTCCAAGACCACACTTCAAAGCGCAGAAATCTTTCTCATTAGGTTCCACGTTTCTCGGCCAAACGGAGCAACGCTGCAAAAGCCGACTCAAGAAGAATATTTAAACTAAGTGAGAGGCCGAAAGCCGCGCAAAGCTTATCCCACCTAAAGATGGGCCGCGTTGACGCCCGTACGCTGCGGCTGCATTCGGCGTATGTCAGTCTCGATATCTCAGCAGTCTGCTGCAGGCATCTGTGCAGTGATGACAGCAAAACGTCGCGAGTCAGTCGACTCTGAACGCTATAGATCATTCGTCCAAAACTGTAGAATATCGGAGACAACACAAGAACTGTCGTTTCGGCAGGCACTAGCGCCTACAGTGGATCTTACACAGTGCAGAGACAGTGTTCCCGCACTCGTAAACCACTGCACGTAATTACAAAAAGTATTTGAGGATTGGAGGTCACGTCGCCTCACATGCATCGATCGACGGTCTACTGAGTCAGAGTGCCTCCGATTTCAATGTATGTGAGTATTTGGCTTTTCCCGGGTGTGTTCCTATTCCAGTATTCTATTAATCCATACCCCACCTCCCCCTCTCACTTTCCACCTGCTCCTCCTCACCCCCTCTCCTAAATACATTTCCTCCGCCCCATCTTTCTGTCCACCTGCATCACTCCCACTCCCTATCCATCTACATCTGCCCCTCTCTCTGTCCATCTGCTCCTCCCACCCACTGTCATTTGCTACTTCGCCCTCTGTGACTCTCCTCCTAACCCCTACATCCATGTCCTCGCCCCGCTCTCTCTGTCCTTCTCTTCCTCTTCCCCTTCGACATCCATTTCTCCTTCCCCTCTCTTTGCCCATCTCCTCCGCCCCCATATGTCTCCATCTCCTCCTTCCCATGTCATTATCTCCGTTTCCTCGTTTCCCTTCTCTCTTCAAATTATCATCGCTACCACAATAACAAGTGTCTGTACCTACTGCCGCGGTATTTCTATCGGATAGTAAGTTATGTGTTTAACAAATTTGGTTGAAATCTAGGGGTCCAGGAGGTGCTTTTTACCCGTGGCTTTGCCTGTGTATGCAGATGTCACAGATACGAGAGCTGCCCGGAAGGTAATGCGCCGCATTTCTTTCTCAGCCGAAAACAATGCTACGAATGAGAAACGCTACGTATGTGTTTTTTGAAGTCTCCTAAGTGAGCACGCAAAGTTTCTCCCGCTTCCGACAGATGGCGTAGCTACAGGACAGTTCCAAAATGGCATCTGTAGGTTATGTACGTTACAAGCAACGTGCCATCATTGAATTTCTCACTGCAGAGAGTGAAACTGTGGGGAATATACACAAACGCTTGTGCAAAGCCTATTGAGCATCTGCTGTCGACAGAAGTACAGTTAGTCGCTGGATACGTAGGGTGAGATCGTCAGAAGGCGGTTCGGCGGAGCTCCACGATTTGCAGCGCTCGAGGAGACTATCCACGGCTTTCACGCCTGACATGTTGCGGCGAGCTGATGTCGTCATTCGCGAGGACAGATGGCGCTGCATCTGTCAGTCAGAAAAGCAAGTATGGATGCAATTATCCGCACTCTTGGATATTCAAAAGTGGGAAAATAAAATAAATAAAAATTAGATCTAACCCTACTTCACACCGTCACGGCCAAAAAAAGTGAACTATCCCTCTTCAGGCGTTGCCCCTGATGGCTCTGAGCACTATGGGACTTAACATATAAGGTCATTAGTCCCCTAGAACTTAGAACTACTTAAACCTAACTAACCTAACTACATCACACACATCCATGCCCGAGGCAGGACTCGAACCTGCGACCGTAGCGGCCGCGCGATTCCAGACTGTAGCGCCTAGAGCCGCTCGGTCACACGGGCCGGCCGTTGCCCCTGATTATTCCACAAAAATTCCTCCAAGGCACGGGTTCTATGCGTCTATAACTTATATTTTATGTTACATTTTAATTTTCATTAACTTATTTTATGTATGTACGTGATTATAATTAGTGAATGTGTATAATTGAAAATGTTATAAAACAAAATGTTACAACAAAAATGTGATTCAAAGTATAAAGTAAAATAGCTTTGTATACAGACTGCGCGACTTCGGCGACAAAAAGTTTTATTCAAGAAATGGTGCAACCGGAATTTCCTTGTTTTCTACCAGTAGCGTTTGCTACGTCCATTAATACCGTCGAAAATATCTACAACAAACTTGTGCTGCATTGCTAATGCCTCAATGACTGCAGCTTTCCTGGAATCAACTAATCACTTTCTTTTGTCGGTGCTTGTAGCCCCTAGACCACGGGTGCAGTGGAATTATCGGTTCGATGTTCTTTGAATTCACTGTCAACGCAGAAGATTATCTTCAGTTCTCGAAAACTCTTACTCTCAGTCAAAAAAACATTAAAGGTAGCGCCACTGTTTCCAGAAAAATAGAACTACGTGCCACAAGCCTCATCAGTCGCTGTCTCGTATTCATGAAGCCTTTCACGGAAGAGTGCGCAGTAAGACAAAGCTCTGTGGCAGCCTCGTCCGCCGGAGTTGCCTTGTAATGACTTTTATCTGTAAGGGTATTCAAAAGGGAAACTTCACGGAAATGAACTTGAAACGGTAAACCAACTGATGCGAAACGTACGACATAATAATGAAACAATCGATACCACAGTTAAGAGTGTAGTCAGTTTGAATGTGATTTGACTAGCACAAAAATGCATACTGGCGACGGTTTCCGTCATTTGCATTTAACTCTGAACTGTAAGTTTTAATTTCTAAAAGTGTTTTCTGTTTTTAAATAAAATGATTTTTATATTTGACTGAATGTCTGTATCACAAATGTCGGGTTTCTTTCTCTTTATGGCACTGTATAATTGTGTCTGTTTCCGATCATTGTCTGTAAATGTGATGTTTGTGGTTACCGTTGTATTCACGTATTGTTGTGTTAATTTACTGTATTTGTGTTTCCTTTTCTATGCTAAAAATGTACCTAGAAGTCGTATTGCATTGTTGGCCGGGATACCCTACAGGGTGGGTTCAGTCACCTGTCAGAAAGTGTATTCTTCCCCTGTGCACATGCCCCTCTTTCCATGTCAGAATTGTGTAGTGTGTCGTATGCATGTTAGCAGAGTGAATGTGACTGTAATGGATGCGTCTACAGCGTAGTGTTTTGTTTGTGTTGTATGTTGATGATGGTGGTGAAGATTATAAGAGAAAAGTCAGAGTAGCGCAGTACTCAGGAAATGACCGCAGGAATCCTGCATCGCCTTTTCGGAGCTGTTAAGAAGTGTCACGTGTGCATTTGCATCCCATGAATGTGTGCAGTGTAGTGCTGATTTTGTGTTGATATGGCTGAAGGGAAGGGAGGGAGCGAAACGCTGTACCGATATCTGATCAGCAAGAACATCACTGATCAGCCTAATATCCGGTGTGTCCACCTTTGGCACGGATAACAGCGGCGATGCGTGGTGGCATGGAAGGAGAGAGGCGTAGGTAGGTAGCTGGAGCGAATTGGCAACACTTCTGCACACACAAGTCACCTAATTACCATAAATTCAAGGAAGCAAGGCAATGGGCTCTGAGGCCACGTTCAGTCACATCCCAGAAGTGTTCGATCGGGTTCAGATTTGGCGAACTCGGAGCCCAGTACACCAACTGGAGCTAGCCACTGTGTTCCTCGAACCATTCCACCACACGTCTGGCCTTGTGACATGGCGCATTATCTTGTTGAAAAATGCCACTGCCATCGGGAAACATGATCGCCATGACGGAGAGCACATGGTCTGCAACCAGTGTACGATACTCCTTGGCCGTCATGGTACCTTGGTTGAGCTCTGTTGGACCCGTGGATGCCCAAGTGAATGTTCCACAGAGCATAATGGAACCGCCGCCAACTTGTCTCCGTCCCGTGCGGCTTCAAGAAGAAGGTATCGGAATTCATCAGATCCTGTAATACTCTGCTACTGCGGCAACCTCTGGTGCCGACGGTCACGTGCCTAATTCAGTAATAGTCGTCAATGCCGTGGCGTTAACAGTGGCACATTCATGTTTCGTCGGCTGTGGAGGGCCATCGCTAGTACAGTTCGGTGCACTGTGTCTTCAGACACACTTGTACTCTGCCCAGCATTAGCGCCTGATGTTAGTTCCGCCATAGTTTGTCGCAGTCCTATTTACCAGTCTGACCGGCCTACGACGTCTTACATCTGTACAGAGGGGTGGCCGCGCAACCACACGACGTGCGGACGTGGTCTCACCTTGGTTTCGCCACTCACCACAGCACTTCCCGAACACCCGAAAAGTCGTGCAGTTTCCCAAATGTTCACACGAGCCTCTGGGCCATCACAATCTGCCCTCGGTCAAAACCCAGATACACGGAGCGCCTCCCCATTATACACACGTCAGCAGGCTCACTGATATTACATGCACCGTGCGTGTGTCTTACTAGCAGTCAGTCTCCACCAGGTGATACTGCTATAGCGCAGACGGGGATATATAGATAGTAGGTTGGTGGTCATAATGTTCTGGCTGATCAGCATACACTCTTTTTCTTCTCTAATAAAGGCAAGGTGTCCGCCGACAGACTGATCACCATCTACAGCTTCATATATCTTCGTGAGACACTGCTTAGATGTTTGGAATTTAAACCAAGACAATGGCGTGAAGACTAGAGATGAGAAACTTTACGCCACCGTACAGACAATGAAAATTTCATGCACTGCTAGGGTTCGAACTAGGTTATTTCTGTCTCGATCGCCAACTCGTAGGAGTGCGTTAGCGTTCACCGCTAAGGATGTGTGTAGTTTTTGTAGTGAAGTTGATGTTTCTACGTGCTCTGCTGATTTTTGTGTGAAGCTGATCTCTTTGCTATGTTTGTATGCCTGCCATACACCTACCGGGTGATCAAAAAGTCAGTATAAATTTGAAAACTTAATAAACCACGGAATAACAAAGATAGAGAGGTAAAAATTGACACACATGCTTGGAATGACATGGGGTTTTATTAGAACCAAATAAAAAACAAAAATCACAAAAAGTTCGACAGATGGCGCTGGAGAGAAAAACGTAAGTGACGGCGCATGACAATCGTGTATAAAAGGAGCTGTAATGAGGGAGAGAATCAGATGCGCCAGCAGTCGCAGCATGTTGACGTTACCTGAAAAGGCGCTTTTAGTGAAGCTGTATTATCAGAATGGGGAATGTGCTAGTTTAGCGGTACGATCCTATAGCCATAGGAACGGGATTCGAACGGGTAAAGGTCCGTTGACAAATGCAACTGTGGCGAGAATGGTTTCGAAGTTTGTAGGCACGGGTTGTTTGGACGATAGACCCCGTAGTGGCTGACCGAGCACAAGGTGTAATGCTGCTGAGACACTTCAGGAAGAAATGGAGACTGTAGCGGGTTCGTCTATGCACGGGGAAGTCAGCTCTCGTGCAGTCGCACGTCGCACCGGCATTCCATACACTACTGTTTGCTTGACACCCTCCTATGCTAGCCCTATAAAATCCATCGGCATCATTAACTGTTACCTGGCCATTTAGTGAAGCGGAGGGCATCTGCGGTGTGGGAGTTTCAAAACTTGGTAGAAGATGACGATTGGTTGAGTAACGTGTTGTGGACCGACGAAACTCATTTCACGCTCCGAGGGTCTGTCAACACCCACAACTGCAGAATTTGGGCTACGGAAAGTCCTAGAACTTTCGTGGAAACTCCATACCACGACGAGAAAAATCACGGTATGGGTTGAATTTACCACATCTACCGTTATCGGGCCTTTTTTCTTCGAGGAAATGCGTGATTCTGTTTTGTAATTGCTACCGTGATACGTGAGAGGTACGCCGATATATTACAGAATCGCTTCATCCCCAGCCTAGCTGATAAACACCTGCTGTAACGTACGATGTTTATGCAGATGGTGCTGCACCCCATATTGCTAGACGCGTGAAAGATCTCTTGCGCGCATTGTTTGGTGATGATCGTTTGCTCAACCTCCCGTTTCGTCATGCTTGGCCTCCAAGGTCCCCAGACCTCAGTCCGTGCGATTATTGGCTTTGGGGTTACCTGAAGTCGCAAGCGTAGCGTGATGCCTCACCCTAACTCCGGACATGCTTTACAGTGCTGTTCACAACATTATTCCTCGACTAAAGCTACTGTTGAGGAATGATGGTGGACATATTGAGCATTTTCTGTAAAGAACATCATCAGTGCTTTGTCTTACTTTGTTATGCTAACTATTGCTATTCTGAACAGATGAAGCGCCATCTGTCGGACATTTTTTTGAACTTTTGTATTTTTTTGGTTCTAATAAAACCCCATGTCATTCCAAGCATGTGTATCAATTTGTACCTCTCTATCTACATTATTCCGTGATTTATTCAGTTTTCAAATTTATACTGACGTTGATCACTCGGTATATTACACGAAACTTTAATAGTCTGTACCAACAGATAATTTTGCAGTCCGCTTTATTAGTTAGGTAGAAGAGAATTTACAACAACGTACAGTGCTCAGTTAGATGCAGTAATCGGTAAGTAATACATTTGTTCTTACAACTTACAAGCAAGCCAAATTGCGCTAAAAGTTCCCAGTCTAAGTAGTAATTGAAAATGAAGTTTACGTGGCGTCTTCCCTACCAGTGCGTTGGCGCGATAATTATGTCACTTAACACCACCTCACTCGCTGCCTGGCAACACCATATCAGACGAAAGTGCTTCAGGCGGAAAACTGCCAACGACAGCTGCTGTAAACGTTGGCGATATAACCTACAAACATCGTGGTCTTGGACACAATTCCCGGCAGTGTAACATCACCACGGAATAGCGTGTCTTCCGTGTCGAGAACTTTGATGAAGCAGCGCGTGATCCGAGCTGTCCTACCGGGACGGGACTGGCAAATCCCCCGGGGCCATGATCCAGTATTTACCGCAGCACGGCAGTTCGTTCGCCGGAGGTCTTTTCAGCACGGAAAGTGGCGTGCCTAGGGGCGTACCCTCTAAAATATAAACACACACATGCGGTCGCTTTCCCCGTGAATGATTCCTACTCAGACCGAAGCAAAAGGAAATTCCCCGGAACACTATCTCTTTCCGTTCAGAATTTTCAGTATCAAATTACTGTACATCGATACTGTCTAAAAATCTATAATCTTAGCACCAGTGGTTTAAATACAAATCGAAATACATAATTAACAAGGATTTCAATCAGTAACATCCAGATGTTAAAGTGGGTAACCACTGTAGCTGTATTTATCGAAGTCCTTGTAGGCTCGCACTACCGGTTTCGCAACGCTTTTAGTTTCATCATCTGATGCACCTCTGTATGAAAATTAGTAGTGTTTTTATAGCAGCAAACAAGTAATCACATAGTCGGAATAAAATACTTAGGGACTGACTAATTCAAAGTGCTGGACATGAATTAACCAGACTACCAATCTGATTAATATAAAACATATAGTGGTGTTCGAAAATTAAAACATGCGTGATCACCTTTGGTGTGCGTCGTACTAGCCAGGAATATGTGCAAACTGATGAAATGACTTACGCTGAAACTTCCCCCTTGGAAATTATGAATGACTGTGCTGGTAAACCTCTTACGTTATTTGATTTTCAAACAGCTGAGCAAAACTGAACGTACTCAGACATTTCTGTCTTTACTTATTCTGATCGACAATAAACTGACACACAATATTTTTAGTGCAGCGCAATCTGACTTTCAATAATCGCCACAAAAGAATGGCCCTGAATAACAATAACCTATACCTTTCATGAATCACTTATCTCACAAAAATCTTCGTTACTCGAGCTACTGCAATACAGAGAGCGCCAATACTTCCAGCTAAATAAAAGATTCTAACTACGGACGGCACTAACTACTGACAGGCATAGTCAGCAAATGTAAGATTTTGATAGAAAGGAAACAATGTATTTACCGTAATAATGTTCAAAAGTCATAATACATATATCAGTTCATGACATCCCGTCTTACAAATTTCCTTTTTCTGGCGGACACGCGTCCAAATCGTCCGCTCTCAAAATTCTGCCCTCTCTCTTCCCACATCCACCACTGCTGGCGGCTCACCTCCAACTGCGCAACGCTACGCGCTGTTCACATCCAACTGCCCAGCACTACAATAGCAAATATTCCAACAATGCAAACCAGCTACAGGCTGCACACAGCACAGTCAGTGATTTTCATACAGAGCGCTGCGTGGCGTTACCAACGTAAAAACCTAAACAGCCTACTTACAACGCTGAGGGAAAAACATACGAACTGTTCACCCGAAACTTAAAGAAACCAACTTTAATATGGGCATGTCATTTTGTGTTTTGTAAGGTATCGACGTGCGCGTCAGAGAGGGTGAGAGAGCAAGTTATGTTACTGTTAAGTAACGTTTGGTCTTGTTGTGGCACCGTCTTTGCCTCTGGCCAGTCTGATATATTCTTAGTTGAAGTGTGGTCTGCTGTGCTGACTTGTCATTGTATCTGTTAGATGAGGAAAGATTTATTGTAAAGGTCAGCAAGTATACACAGATACGTAAACCCAAACTTTCTTTTTCATGCCTTTTCATACGTATTTAATATGCCCCACTCGAGATGCACAGCACATGTCAGTGCGGTATTCAGGTTGTTCCCACACTGCAGCGAGCATGTCTTGCTTCCACAGCTGCTGTTATGCGAGGTTTCATTTCATTCATTGTTGTTGGTAACGGAGGCACACAAACAGCGTCTTTTATAAACCCCCGCAAGAAATAATCACATAAAGTTAGGTCCGGTGACCTTGGAGGCCAGTAATGTAAGGCTAAATCATGTGGTCCAGTGCGATCGATCCATCGTACAGTAATCCTTTGTTTTAAAAATTCCCGCACATCCAAATGCCAGTGTGGTGGTGCCCCATCCTGTTGGCAAATGAAGTAGTTTGAATCAGTCTCCAACTGTGGGAAAAGAAAGTTCTCAAGTATATCGAGATATGTGCTTCCTAAAACAATATTCTCGGCACAGAAAAATGGACCATATACCTTTTCCCGGAAAACTGCACAAAACACTTAAAATTTTCGAGAGTCCCTCTCACACTGACAACTTCATGCGATTCTTCCGTAGCCCTTATTCTGACATTATGACGGTTCACCTTTCCATTAACATGGTATGTTGCCTCGTCACTAAACTTTAAGCGTGGAAGAAAACTGTCAACCTCCATCTTGCGAAGAACGAAAATACATAACTCCACACGTTGTTGTTTGTCACCTTCACGAAGAGCTCGCAGCAGCTGAATTTATACGATTTCATTTGTAAAGACCGACTCAGCACACGCCAGACGGACATCGGGGGCATGCTGAGCTACCGAGCTGCACAGCGAACGGATTTCTGAGGACTCCTTGTGAAATTATGGGGGATGCGTCCGACGCCTGTGTAAGACATTCGGGAACGGCCTGGTGATTTGCTTTTACACAAACCCCCTGATTCTCGGGAATTGTTGGTGCCATCATCCAATGTTCTGTGCTGTAGGAGGATATATATATATATATATATATATATAAAGTGAAGATGTAAGTCTCAGGTCTCAGGTAAGACTGCAGCAATGCTCAGCTAGTTTGGCTGAATGATAATTGTCAGGTAGCTAACTTTGTTCCTTTGTTCAGAGACGAGAGAGAGACCACACCGCTCCCCTGAGTCGTGCATTAACAAAAAAAATGGTTCAAATGGCTCTGAGCACTATTGGACTTAACTGCTGAGGTCATCAGTTCCCTAGAACGTAGAACTACTTAAACCTAACTAACCTAAGGACAGCACACACATCCATGTCCGAGGCAGGACTGGAACCTGCGACCGTACGCGGTCGCGTGGTTCCAGACTTTAGCGCCTAGAACCGCTCGGCCACCCAGGCCGGCGTGCATTAACAAATCAACTCATTAAGCTCATTGGATTTTATGGAAATTCTCTATTCACATAATACCCTTTGAAATCAGTGCTCACTTTGTTAAGCACAGTGTTGTTCAGACCAATGTTATGTTTGAAGATCACGCGAAGTTTTACTCCGCCTTTTTGAATACGAACTTCATTCCTAAATCTGTCTTCGAATATCATTTCATGGAATAGTTATTCACTCCAACCCACTGTTTAAAGAAGGTTTATCATTACGCATTACAACATTGCACCACGTGGTATGCAGGACTTTGAATACTGTTTGGAAGATTTATTCAAAAAATAGAAATCTAGCTTAGCCGCTTTGTTGTTGTGCTTTCGAGAAATCTGCAAAAATGTTGTTAAGACGCGAGGTAAGTCGAAATTTTAATTAGGTACCTATAACTGCTTTGCTTCAGTTGCGCATATAGTATAAAAAACTGTATTGATACCAGTTCAATTCAAGTTAGATTCTGTTTGGTCAAAGGTCAGAATATGAGGTTAAGCAGGATAACAGTTTGTGCGTACGTAGTATTGGTAATAGGTAGACTTTGAGTGCGTAGCGTTCTCGCTTCCCGCGCCCGGGTTCCCGGGTTCGATTCCCGACGGAGTCAGGGATTTTCTCTGCTTCGTAATGACTGGGTGTTGTGTGCTCTCCTTAGGTTAGTTAGGTTTAAGTAGTTCTAAGTTCTAGGGGACTGATGACGATAGATGTTAAGTCCCATAGTGCTCAGAGCCATTTGATCCATTTGAACTTTGAGTGCGAGGTAAATTTGGGCTAGATATCGTAAAGAAACACATAGTGGAGAACTTACAAATAAGCCGTTGAATATCATATGTGCTGGTGTCCTGTGTAGACAAGAGTATTACTGTTGTAACTAGTAAATGTTTCATCCGGATCAATTGAATGGGCTATAGCTAAGTTTCTATTGTAGGATGGTAATTAAACGGATAATCCATAGACAGGGCGAGCTGAGTCACTCTGTATGACTTTAGATCATTTGTCAAGGTCGCAGATGAAAGTAGAAGCACTCTCCTAACAGGCAAACTCAAAAATTAGTGGCCGACTCATACGACACAATGTAGAAACAAATGAGAGCTAACCACGTTTATCAGCGTCCGTCAGCATATTTGTATCACAAGTATAAGAACTGAAGGAGTGAAACGAGTATGCTGTCGGTCTCCGACACTCTTTACGATGTAAATGCAGAAGGCACTTATCTTTGGACTGGACTCGCATTCGGGAGGACGACGGTTCAAACAGGTCTCCGGCCATCCTGATTTAGGTTTTCCGTGCTTTCCCTAAATCGTTTCAAGCAAATGGCGGGATGGTTCCCGTGAAAGGGCACGGCCGATTTCCTTTCCCATCCTTCCGCAATCCCAGCTTGTGCTCCGTCTTTATTGACATCGTTGTTGACGGGACGTTAAACACTAATATCCTTCTCTTCCTCCCTATCTTTGGTGTCATAATTACACTACTGGACATTAAAATTGGTACACCACGAAGATGACGTGCTATAGATGCGAAATTTAACCGACCGGAAAAAGATGCTGTGATATGCAAATGATTAGCTTTTCAGAGCATTCACGCAAGGTTGGCGCCGGTGGTGATACCTACAACTTGTTGAAATGAGGAAAGTTTCCAACCGATTTCTCATACACAAACAGCAGTTGACCAGCGTTGCCTAGTGAAACATTGTTGTGATGCATCGTGTAAGGAGGAGAAATGCGTACCATCACGTTTCCGACTCTGATAAAGGTCGGATTGTAGACTATCGCGATTGCGGTTTATCGTATCGAGACATTGCTGCTCGCGTTGGTCGAGATCCAATGACTATTAGCAGAATATGGAATCGCCAGCCGGTGTGGCCAAGCGGTTCCAGGCGCTTCAGTCGCATGGCTGTAACGGATCGTGCAGCCCGCCTCGATCCCCGAGTCAACAGATAGGGACGTTTGCAAGACAACAACCATTTGCACGAACAGTTCGACGGCGCTTGCAGCAGCGTGGACTATCAGCTCGGAGACCATGGCTGCGGTTACCCTTGACGCTGCATCACAGACAGGAGCGCCTGCGATGGTGTACTCAACGACGAACCTGGGTATAAGAATGGCAAAACGTTATTTTTCCGAATGAATCCAGGTTCTGTTTACAGCATAATGATGGTCGCATCCGTGTTTGGCGATATCGTGGTAAACGCACATTGGGAACGTGTATTCGTCATCACCATACTGGCGTATCACCCGGCGTGATGGTATGGGGTGCCACTGGTTACACGTCTCGGTCACCTCTTGTTCGCATTGACGGCACTTTGAACAGTGGACGTTACATTTCAGATGTGTTACGACCCGTGGCTCTACCCTTCATTCGATCTCTGCGAAACCCTAGATTTCAGCTGGATAATGCACGACCGCATATTGCAGGTCCTGTACGGGCCTTTCTGGATACAGAAAATGTTCGACTGCTGCCCCGTCCAGCACATTCTCCAGATCTCTCACCAACTGAAAACGTCTGGTCAATGGTGGCCGAGCAACCGGTTCGTCACAATACGCCAGTCACTACTCTTGATGAACGGTGGTACTGTGTTGAAGCTGCATGGGCAGCTGTACCTATACACGCCATCCAAGCTCTGTTTGACTCAATGCTCAGGCGTATCAAGGCCATTATTACGGCCAGAGTTGGTTGCTCAGGGTACTGCGTTCTCAGGATCTATGCTCTCGAATTGCGTGAAAATGTAATCACATGTCAGTTATAGTATAATATATTTGTCCAATGAATACCCGTTTATCATCTGTATTTCTTCTTGTCGTAGCAATTTTAATGGCCAGTAGTGTATATGGTTGTTACACCAGTATTTATTTCAGCCAAATAATGTGAATGAGTAATGGTAACGCCTTCATAGAACTGACTCTGACGCTGTAAAGTTTTTAAATGCGATGGCTCATGAAAGTCTTTTATCACTGTTTGCTACATACTCATCACTTCCAGTATTCAGGGCTATTTTCAGGTTTATTCATCTAGAACAGCTGAAAACTGTCGCTTGCACACACAAAATCAATAGTTACTATAGTTTCATGTATCTGCATGTCGCAGGACTGTTCCTTGAAATGAAAATTCCTCAGTTTTTACGAAAAAGGTCTCTGGGGAAGAAGTAATGATTTAAAGATTTATAAGGGCTATTAACGCACATAAAATACCAACTCGTTACATGAATTTGTTATTATGAAGTAAACAGTTAAACGTCGAACAACTTAACTGACCTCTAAATAACGTAAATGCATCACCTGTAATACTTAATGAAATTTGAAATGAATGGGAAGCGTAAGATAGTAATAGTGTTGTAGGAAAAATTATTTTCTGTAAAGCTATAACTTTATAGTGTATTCCTATTCACTCTCGCATTCCAGTGGTGCAATAATGTCCACAACTGCAGAAAATCTCTTTAAGAGATCACTTTTCACAGAGACAATTATTTTTTTCCATATTAAATGTTTTAAATGTTATGCATACCATTTGACAGACAGGGAGGGAGAGAGAGCGAGAGAGAGAGAGAGAGAGAGAGAGAGAGAGAGAGAGAGAGAGAGAGAGAGAGAGAGAGAGAAATATTTGGGGGAGGGGCGAGAGGAGAGTCAAACAAACGAGTATTAAAATATTTCATGTGTCCAGTACGTTTCATTTCCGCACTTGGTTCCGATTACATGTCGCTCTTGACAATATAAAAATTTGAAACCACAATGTGGACTCATTTTTTCCGTTTCATAATTATTAGCGTTGTGTACCACCAGGACAGGAATGAAACATGTTGTACATATTTTGATAGCCAGTGTAATTATTACGGAGGGCCGACAGAGGTAGTTTTGTATCGTTTAACCGGGGAAAGCATGCTTATAGCCCAACTCTGGCATTTTTCATTGCGTTTTGTCACGGTTTTTCTACATTTTGTAAAATGATTCTTGCGACAAACACTGCGCTGAGTTTCTTCTTATAATGCAGGAGGTGGACTGTATAAGTTCTCGATTCCGTCAAGACTTAATACTGCAACTGTCTTTACTTCGTAGAAGCGAGTAAACTTACTTTCTTGTGAAAGTTTTTTTCTGTATGTGTAAAACGGACTGGAGATATTTCCAGCGTGTATAGTTGCTTAGGAACCGACTGCTGGGAATAAGTTGAAGTGGATGCCAAGGTTAGGCTTGACCTCGTAGCCGCTGCACTGGTTACTCAGCCGCCATTAACAATTGGTACGGGCGCTGTTGAACATCACTGCTATCATGTGACAAAGACGAGCTCTTAGGTAACTTATTTGGTTCGACCCTGAGCGCTTTATTTCTTGAGAGGAGGCCATATCTGCTGAGCCCATTCCCTCGTCCATCGACGCTCGATGAGAGACTGGTAACCCGCACCGGGCACATCCTAAATAGCCTGAACAAGATAAATTTAGATAACATTTTGAAAAATTAAATGTCAAGTCCAATTCGCTTTTGATAGTAGTTCAATATCTAGAAGAAATTTGTATGCAGAAAGAAACTGAAGACATCGCTAAATACAGAGACCGAATTAAAAAAGTAGGAATGTTCTTTAGACTAAGTTGTTTCAAGTAGCCAGGGAAGAAAATGGAGGAGACAAAAGGAAAAAAAATGTGAGCAGATGAAGAAGTATTGGAGAAAACGTGAACGGCGTTTAACATTGTCTTTCTCATCTCTTGGGACTAGAGAAGCACTAAGTGACTACCCAGCGTTAACTGTTTATTTATCTACCCCAGTCGTATATTACGAAAGGAATGAACATGTCAAGCCACGCGGGATTAGCCGAGCGGTCTCAGGCGCTGCAGTCATGGACTGTGCGGCTGGTCCCGGCGCAGGTTCGAGTCCTCCCTCGGGCTTGGGTGTGTGTTTTTTCCTTAGGATAATTTAGGTTAAGTAGTGTGTAAGCTTAGGGACTGATGACCTCAGCAGTTAAGTCCCATAAGATTTCACACACATTTTTTTGAATGAACATTTCACCCCTGTTTCCATTCCCATCCTCATCCATATACCCACCAATATGGATCAATTGCAACTTGCCCGCGAAAGGCAAAGGACCCGAGCTCGAGTCTCGGTCCGGCACACAGTTTTAATCTGCCAGGAAGTTTCATATCAGCACACACTCCGCTGGAGAGTGAAAATCTCATTCTGGAAACATCCCCCAGGCTGTGGCTAAGCCATATCTCCGCAGTATCCTTTCTTTCAGGAGTGCTAGACCTGCTAGTTTCGCACGGGAGCTTCTGTAAAGTTTGGAAGGTAGGAGGCGAGGTACTGGCCGAAGTAAAGCAGTGAGGAGGGGGCGTGAGTCGCGCTTGGGTAGCTCTGTTGGTAGAGCACTTGCCCGCGAAAGGCAAAGGTCACGAGTTCGAGTCTCAGTCCGGCACATAGTTTTAATCTGCCAGGAAGTTTCACTCCGCTGCAGAGTGAAAATCTCATTATGGATCAATTGCCTTCAGGACTGTCATCAACTAGCTTCAAGGGATACAAGGAATTCAAAAATTCTGTCGGTCGTTTAAAATCATTTTTACATGCCAGTTGTTTTCCATATCGAACACCACACCTAGATCTGCAATAATCTCAAAAATTTTTTGCTGACAGTAAGCGAGATATCTACAAAGTTCAGCTGAATTTCTCCATGAATTTCTGAGTTGAATATCTCACATCCCCCTCGCTCTTCCCACTACTTCCTTGGAGTGACTGGTGTATTTGAAGGCTAGCGCTAGTTTCTTCAGACTTTGTATACAAGGTGTCCGGAAGAAAAGGTTGCAGTGCTTACAGAGGATGTAGGAAGCATCAAGGGAAGAAGAAAGATTCCTACAAATGTTGATTGTGAACATCTTATTTTCGGAGTTGTACTTTGGCGAGAGAAAAATAAGATAACAGATTACGTACAAGATGTTTCTGCAGCACATAGTGTCTGCATTGGTATCAAGCATGCACCTAACACAACAACAGTATTCCTCAGCGACCCTATAGTGCGTAGTGTATCGGTCATAAATGTTGTTTTTATCTGGTGTACCAGTACCGTTGGTATGGTACATTGCTTGTTGTGATACAGCAGTACATTACTGTAATTTGTTTCCGTGTACGCCACTGGACATACAGTTCGAAATGAAGGCGTGCTATTCGACATAAGAGATGGAAGATATGATCTGTTGTTGTGGGCAAGCAGATGGGAGCAGCCTATGGGCATGTAAGCTATATGTTGCCAAATATCCATGACACCGTACACCATCTGTAAACAGGTTTAGTACACTACTGGCCATTACAATTGCTACACCACGAAGATGACGTGCTACAGATGCGAAATTTAAGCGACAGGAAGAAGATGAGGTGATATGCAAATGATTACCTTCTCAGAGCATTCACAAAAGATTGGAGCCGGTGGCGACATCTACAACGTGCTGACATGAGGAAAGCTTCCATCCTATTTTTCATACGCAAACAGCAGTTGACCGGCGTTGCCTGGTGAAACGTTATTCTGATGCCTCGTGTAAGGAGGAGAAATGCGTACCATCACGTTTCCGACTTTGATAAAGGTCGGATTGTAGCCTATCGCGATTGTGGTTTATCGTATCGCGACATTGCTCCTAGCGTTGGTCGAGATCCAATGACTGTTAGCAGAATATGGAACCGGAGGGTTCAGGAGGGTAATACGGAACGCCGTGCTGGATCCCAACGGCCTCGTATTATTACCAGGTGAGATGACAGGCAATTTATCCGCATGGCTGTACCGGATCGTGCAGCCACGTCTCGATCCCTGAGTCAATAGATGGGGACGTTTGCAAGATAACAACCATTTGCACGAACAGTTCGACGACGTTTGCAGCAGCATGGACTATCAGCTCGGAGACCATGGCTGCGTTTATACTTGACGCTACATCACAGACAGGAGCGCCTTTGATAGTGTACTCAACGACGAACCTGGGTACACGAATGGCAAAACGTCATATTTTCGGATGAATCAAGGTTATGTTTACAGCATTATGATGGTCGCATGCGTCTTTGGCGACATCGCGGTCAACGCACATTGGTAGCGTGTATTCGTCATCGCCATACTGGCGTATCACCCGGGTTGGTGGTATGGGGTGCCATTGGTTACACGTCTCGGTCACCTCTTGTTTGCATTGACGGCACTTTGAACAGTGGACAGTACATTTCAGATATATTACGACCCGTGGCTCTAACCTTCATTCCATCCCTGTGAAACCCTACATTTCAGCAGGATAATGCATGACCGCATGTTGCAGGTCCTGTACGGGCCTTTCTGGATACAGAAAATGTTCGACTGCTGCCCTGGCCAGCACATTCTCCAGATCACTCACCAATTGAAAACGTCTGGCAAATGGTGGCCGAGCATCTGGCTCGTCACAATACGCCAGTCACTACTCTTGATGAACTGTGGTATCGTGCTGAAGCTGCATGGGCAGCTGTACCTGTACACGCCGTCCAAGCTGTATTTGACTCAATGCCCAGGTTATCAAGGCCATTATTACGGCCAGAGGTGGTTGTTCTGGGTACTGAGTTCTCAGGATCTATGCACCCAAATTGCGTGAAAATGTAATCACATGTCAGTTCTAGTATAATATATTTCTCCAATGAATACCTGTTTATCATCTGTATTTCTTCTTGGTGTAGCAATTTTAATGGCCAGCAACTTCGGGGAAAGGGAACCTTTGCTCCAAGAACACGGGGTCGTAGCAGACCTCCAACAACTCGCACAGCTGATATGCAGCAACGCGTATTCGAACATGCGGAGGACAACCTCTGAATGAGGGTACGAAGAATACCTGCAGCGGAAGGTGCTTCTGAGTCTGTTATCTGGACAGATCCCCGTGAACATTTGCTTTAACCGTATCATCTGGAGCGAGTCCAAGCTCTGTTTCCACACGATTGGCCCACCCAATTGCTATTCTACAAGTGGTTTCTCCAAATGTGTGCTCAAGATCTGCAGTTCGAGGACGGTGTTTATTCATGAGAAACGGTACCATACTTGTCCACTTGTATGTCACTTCGGCACTTCCTTCGACACAATTTACCTTTGTTGGTCGAGAGTGTGCCATTACATAAACGACTGGAAATGTGCTACCTGAATGATGGGGCACCGGTTCATTTTCAACGTCGGGTGAGGCGTCATCCAACACGAGTCTCTCAGGAGCGGTGGATTGGTCATTCTTCTGTGCTCAGCCCTTTGGACTATTGGCTTTGGGGACACGTAAAGACTTTGGGGTATGCAGACTCCTTAAACGATATGGATGCACTACGAGAACCCGGGTTCAGCGCGTGCGATGCAATCTGGTGACAACTAGAGGTGTTCCAACGAATGAGTGATTCCTTACATACTTCTATAAATGCGGTATGAACCATTTAGGCTAATTAACTTACCTATTATTGTATTACAAAATAGTTCAAATCGCTCTGAGCACTATGGGACTTAACATCGAAGGTCATCAGTGCCCTAGACTTAGAAGTACTTAAACCTAACTAACCTGAGGACATCACCCGCATCCATGCCCAAGGCAGGATTCGAACCTGAGAACATAGCAACAGCGCGGTTCCGGACTGAAGCACCTATAACCGCTCGGCCACAGCGGCCGGCATTATTATATTACATTAAGGTGTATAATGTATTTTAGTGTTTGATACAAAATGAGGTAATGTAATTCTGTCTTATGTGACATTTAATGGAAATAATTTGTTTACCATATTTCCTCTACCAACCAATCATTTAACTAGCTACTCAATATATATATATATATATATATATATATATATATATATATATATATCACTGCGTACTTACTCCTACGGAGGTAGCTCCGTCTGCCGCCACAAGCAGCCATAATGGCGGAGAGAAGCCGGAATATGGTACGAGGAAAGGGTCGAAACCGAACGTTAAAGAATAAAAATCTGAAAACGGGAACGAGAGAGATTTATTTAATTTTTTTGCATTTTATACCGATCGCTGCTTTGCTGCAATTACAAAATCCTTTCTAAAATTTAAATTCACAATAATAGTTCGAAGCAACCGAAGTCATCGAGTGAAACGGTTGCTTAATCTTAGCACACTGTGTAGTAATACTTTCTTGTGTAAGTTGTTTTGTGTTCTTGTGCGATGTTTTGTTGGTAGATTTTAATGAATAGCAGGATACAATGCAGTTAACAGTGTTTCAGCGTTCGGTATTGTGGTGTTCACCACAGGATTGTACATCTTCCAAAGTAATGTTTTTGTCCTTCTGCAAACAATAATCAATAATATGAAAATATTTCTATGTTTAATTGCGAATTTGATTAATTTATCGCTTTAACCACGTCAGAGGTAGCGACGTCATTTCGAGAGCCGAACGCGTTTGTTTACTTAATGCCGTGAATTCATAGCATACTGACGCAGGTAGCTAATTAGCTACAAATCATTATTTAGGATTTTTGTCTCACTTGAACAGTAGAAGCACCATATTCTAGTTAGACGGATGAATTAATGAAACAGTAGACCAAATCCGTTTAGTTTTCAAGTATTCACAATTTCCTGACAGATTAGTGGTTTATTTCGGTGACTAGCTCGTCCTTCAGGGTCAGCAACGAGCAGGTCTTTCTCGAGAACTTCACAAAACTTCCAGTCAGCCAATTAGTGCCGTTGACAGAAGTCGTTATAGTACTCTTCTCCTTCCTTCTAATATTTCCAAAGCGTCTTACCTCCTTTCTGCCCCTCATTGTATCAAAGCAGTTCAAAACAACGTATACTATATTTTGCAACAGCAGATTGGATTGTCTATCGACGTTTATTAAATGAGCGAGCCATGATACCAGTTTAAAACGATTTCCATAAATAGAGGTTACATCGTCGGTCACGCTCTGCGGTTGACATATAACTCGTGTGGTCTTTGAGCTGTGCATGTTATGCAGTGTTTTTGTTTGATCCTAACTCGTCTCTGTGTAAATGAACTCGCGGCTGTACTGGTGTCACGACCGGCATGGACATTAAATGCCACTAGTCATTCGTTGATGCATCAGGCCTTGTGACATAAATTTATGATCTTTACGGAGAGTAATCAATTTGAAATTAGCAGCTAATCGTACACTACTGCGAAAAAAATAGCTACTATAATATGAAGTACTTTCGTGCGAATGTTGCAACAAACTCGACGGTCTTTTGGGAAACCTGTAATGGGTCGTGGCATGGAAATAATATATTTTCGTGCGACTCAAGTTCAAATATCAAAACCATCTGATACGGTACTCCAACTACAAAATAGATGCAGTACTTTAATGTGTCAGATCAGTTTAAATCTTGATAAAAGTTGAGTTTTTTTGTAGACAGAAGAATATCTGCCGACAATATATAAAATCTCTTCCACTGCAATGAAATGATATTGAATGTCCTCCATTGCAAACTTTTTGTCGAGGAAAAGTCTCTGCAAGTTTCCTCACTCCGACATTTTTAAATCAACTCCACCAATTAAGATTCGGAAGCCTGTTATTAAAACTGTTTGGCAGTAATCAATAAGCAGTTTCCAGCTTTTTCTCTTATCATATGAATAGGCAGCAGATATTTTCACAACTTTTGACGTGCACACTTAATAGGGTTTCTAAATTTTGTAGTTCCTAATTGATATCTATAGTGTAACCACCTCAACCTCTTTTCACTAGCAAGTACTTGTGGAGGAAACAATAATAAACATTAACATTAATTTCTCAAAGGAATAAGGCTTACATTCAACCACGTTCGCTTCCAGATTAAATGAACAAAGCAGCGACAATGATACCTGTACACAGGATAACAAAATCCACCAATACTAAGTGTGTTCAACTAGGAGGAAACCCAAATAAAATCACCATAGATTGTCTAGCATGTGCAGATGACGTGTCATTAATTACTGACTCATTGGATAATGCCAAAGAAACAGATCACGGAACTATAGAAACAAGCAGAAAAAATATGACTAAAAATATGTTTTGGACAATATTTAAAACAAGCTGTTTTAAATACCTGGGAGAATGGTTAACAAGTAACACAAAAGAAAAGACAGCCACAGAAAACAGAGTACATAAATGGAAAGGCAATACCAAATGACAAAAAACACATAACGAAAAAAATTATGTCCTGGAACACAAAACTAAGAGACTATCTAACAGTGATAAGGCGTGGAGCTTTGAATGTAGCAGAAACACAGAAAATAGATGGATTTGTGGAATTTGAAAAACTGGGAAAAGTTGAAAGAAGAATTCTAAGAAAAATATTGAGATCTAGATGTAATAGCAACGTTGAATTCATATTAAGATCCAACAGAGTGCTCTATTCGAAAATGGAAACACTAACTAACGTAATGAGGAAAAGAAGACTGCAGTTTTCTTGACACACATGCTGAATGTGTAATAAGTTTAACTAAGCAGAGCTTCAACTTGCTGAACTGCTACAAATCAACACCCACATGATTCATCGAAATTGAAAAAGATACGAAACAAACAGGAATTAGAATGAACGTAACACATAACAGAACACTTTTTAGAGAAGAAACAAAAAAGTCAGGATTTCAGGAGAAAAAAGAGGTCTGCAAAAGCAAAAAAGTGGACCAGGGAAGAAAAGGAATGACACTGTCGAAGAATGAAGCAAGTCTGGGAGCAACGAAAATTAGACACAACAAGCAAAATCAAAACAGATTTCTCGTAGTCTCAACAAGGGTTTTTGGAATAAATAAATAAACAAAACGAAGAAATTAACGACGAAAAACATTGTTTACTGCTGGTTCCTGTGTTAAACAAAGAAAGAAAATATCATGCGAAAGTATAAAATAGTGAAAGTGATGAGGAAAGCCAGATATTGTGAAGTTCCATCAGTTTCTTCACAGCAACATACGTCCGAAGAATACAGTTAATGCTACACGAACCATGGACCTTGCCGTTGGTGGGGAGGCTTGCGTGCCTCAGCGATACAGATAGCCGTACCGTAGGTGCAACCACAACGGAGGGGTATCTGTTGAGAGGCCAGACAAACGTGTGGTTTCTGAAGAGGGGCAGCAGCCTTTTCAGTAGTTGCAGGGGCAACAGTCTGGATGATTGACTGATCTGGCCTTGCAACACTAACCAAAACGGCTTTGCTGTGCTGGTACTGCGAACGGCTGAAAGCAAGGGGAAACTACAGCCGTAATTTTTGCCGAAGGCATGCAGCTTTACTGTATGGTTAAATGATGACGGCGTCCTCTTGGGTAAAATATTCCGGAGGTAAAATAGTCCCCCATTCGGATCTCTGGACAGGAACTACTCAGGAGCACGTTCTACGGATCGGAGCGTGGAATGTCGGATCCCTTAATCGGGCAGGTAGGTTAGAAGATTTACAACGGAAAAAAGGTGTAGATTGGAGTTAGATACAGTGGGATATACTGAAGTTCGGTGGCAGGAGGAACAGAACTTCTGGTCAGGTGAATACAGTGCTATAAATACAGTATCAAATAGGGCTAACGCCGGAGTGGGTTTAAGAATGAATAAGGAAACAGGATGCGGGTAAGCCACTATGAACAGCATAGTGAATGCATTATCGTAGCCAAAACAGACCGAAACAAACATTCACCACAGCAGTACAAGTTTAAAAGTGAACTAGCTCCGCAGACGATGAAGAGTATGAAGAAATGAATGATGAGATAAAAGAAATTATTTAAATAGGTAAAGGAGTCGTAAATTTTATTATGATGGGGGAAAAGTAAGAGAACGAAATATGGTACGCGAATATGGACTGCGGGAAAATAACGTAAGAGGAAACTGCCTGGTAGAATTTTGCACAGAGCATAATGTAATCATAGCTAACATTTGGTATAAGAATCATAAAACAAGGTCGTGTACGTGGCAGGGACCTGGAGTCACCGTAAGGTTTCAGGCTGATTATACAGAGATTTAGGAACCAGGTTTTAAGCTGTAAGATCTTTCCAGGAGCAAATGCGGATTCTGACCACAATTCACTGGTTATGAAATCTAGATTAAAACTGAAGGAATTGGAAAAAGGTAGGAAATTAAGGAGATGGGATGTGGATAAGTTGAAAGAACTAGTGCTTGTAGCGAGCTTCAAAGGGAGCACGAGGTAACGGTTGACAAAAGCAGGATAGGGCGATAAAACAGAAGAGGAATGGGTAGCTTCGAGAGATGAAATAGTGAAGGCAGCAGAAGATCAGAAAAAAGACCAGGCCTAGCAGAAAACCTTTGATAAGAAAAGATAAATTTAATTTAACTGATGAAAGGAGGAAATTTAAAAATTCGGCAAATAAAATACGTGAAAGGGCATACAAACGCTTAAAAATGAGATTGACAGGAAGTGCGAAACTGCTAAGTAGGACTGGCTAGGGGCCAAATATAATGATTTAGAAGCATACATCAGTACGGGAAAGACAGATACCGGCTACAGAAAAATTTGAGAGGCCTTTGTTGAAAAGAGAAGCAGCTGTATAAATGTGAAGCTCAGATGGTAAAACATACCCACGCAAAGAAGGGAAAACTGGAAAGTGGAAAGAGTATAAAGAGTGTCTATATAAGGAAGATGAAATTGAAAGAAACGTTATAGAAAGGGAAGTGGACGTAGATGAAGATGAGATGGGAGATATGATACTGTGAGAAGAATCTGACAAAGCTCAGAAAGATCAAGCCGAAAGAAGGGCCCAAGGATAGACGATATTCCGTCAGAACTATTGATGCCTTGGGAGAGCCGGCCATGACAAAATTCTTCCATCTGGTGTGCAAGACGTCTGAGACAGGCGAAATACCGTTAGAGTACAGGAAGAATGTAATAATTCCAATTCCAAAAAATGGTTCAAATGGCTCTGAGCACTATGGGACTTAACATCTGTGGTCATCAGTACCTTAGAACTACTTAAACCTAACTAACCTAAGGACACCACACACATCCATGCCCGAGGCAGGATTCGAACCTGCGACCGTAGCGGTCACGCGGTTCCAGACTCAAGCGCCTAGAACCGCACGGCCACTCCGGCCGGCGCCTCCAATTCCAAAGAAAACAGTTGCTGATAGGTGTGAAAATTACCGAACTACCAATTTAATAAGGCATGGTTGCAAAATACTAACATGAATTCTTAAGAGAAGAATGGAAAAACTGGTAGAAGTCGACCTTTGGGAAGATCAGTTTGGGTTCCAAATACATGTTGGAACACGCGAGGCAGTACTGATCCTACGACTTTTCTTAGAAGACACGTTAAGGAAAGGCAAACCGACATTTATAGCGCTTGTAGACTTAGAGAAAGCTTTCGACAGTGTTAACTGGAAAACTCTCTTTGAAATTCTGAAGGCGTATGGTTAAAATACAGGGAGCGAAAGGCCATCTACAACTTGTACAGAAACCAGACGTTGGTTACGAGTCGAGGGGATTGAAAGGGAAGCAGAGGTTAAAAATAGAATCAAAGTGGGTTATAGCCCATCACATGTTATCCAATAAGTACACTGAACAAGCAGTAAAGGAAACCAAAGTAGGATTAGGAATTAAAGTTTATGGAGAAGGAATAAAAACTTTGAGGTTTGCCGATGACATGGTAATTCTGTCGAAGAGAGCAGAGGACATGAGAGAACAGTTCAAGGGAATGGACAGTGTTTTTAAAGGAAGATTTAAGGTGAATCTCAAGGAAAGCAAAATAATAATAATGGAATGTAATCGAAGTAAATCAGGTAATGCTGCGGAATTAGGTTAGGAAACAAGACCCCTAGAGTAGTAGATGGGCTTGGTATTTGGGCAGCAAAATAACTGATAATGGCTGAAGTAGAGAGAATATAAAATGTATACTGGAAATGGTAGGAAAAGCATTTCTGAAGTAGAGAAATTTCTTAACATCGAACATAGATTTAAGTATTAGGAAGTATTTTCTGTAGCCACGTACGGAAGTGAAACATGGACGATAAACGGTTTGGATAAAAAGAGAATGGAAGCTTTTTAAAATTTGGTGCAACAGAAGAATGATGAAGATCAGGTGGGTAGATCGCATAATTAATGAGCAGGTACTGAACAGATGTTGGGAGATAAGAAATTTGTGCCATAGCACGAGTGGAAGAAGGGATCAGTTGATAGCACTCATTCTGAGACATGAAGAGTTCACCAGTTTAGTATTGGAGGTAAGTGTTGGGGTAGAAATTGTAGAGGTACACCAAAAGGTGAATACAGTAAGCAGATTCAAAAAGATATAGGTTGCAATAGTTACTCGGAGATGAAGAGGCTTGCACAGGATAGAGCAGCATGGAGAGTTGTATCAGATCAGTCTTCGGACTGAAGACCACAACATCCTCGATTATCTCTAGTCTGTTAACCTTCTGCCTCACATGTCCTAAATTAGACTGCACCATAACGGTCTGTGTTGCTGTTTCCCTCTCGTTTCAACCGCAATCTCAACTCAGGTATTTCATTTGGTATGTGTGTAACTTTTCTTCGCAGTTTTTCCAGGTGAACAAGTTCTCCAGCTTCTACTTGGATTAGTGAGTTTCTTGCTTTGTCTGTTTCATAATGTAAAAAGAAATGTCAATGAAAATCTTTGAAGCCAATGTCACTGATTGAGTTCCTGTGGTGGTAGGGACTATCTTCACGTTAGGTTCTTGTTTTTGTTTTGTTGGTTCTAGCAACCCATCAAAGCTATTCTTGCTTATCTATCTTTGTGTTTGACTTGTAATCGGATGCACTTATTAACGATATTCTCAACATTATCTTGCTCTTTACCGCAGTGAAGGAAGCACCACACTTGTGTTTCTATGAAATGGAAAATAGTACTGTGCGGGCTAAAGGCAACGAACAACAACAGTTCAGTTTAAGCCCTGATCTATAAGTAAAAAACAACAATTGCTATTATTTATCATACTAATACACACAAAGTATTATCCTCAACGAATTCATATCATTAAAAGTGACTAGTTTAAGATAGTTTTCAACTTTTTACTATAGACTCAGTCTGAAATGATTGGTTTCCATTTGCTATCACATTTACACTCCTAGCCAAAAGTTTTGATCATTTATCACAACTATGGTTTTTGAATATTCTATCATATCCCCCTTGTGATAGTAAAACAAGTAAAACAATTAAACATACCAAGACTAAGCGCATTTGTTGTGTATTTGGCTGGATGTTCGTATAGAGGGGCGCTGGTGAGTGTCATAACAACAGTGACGTGCCTTTACCTACGACGGTTCCATTCGAATGGGCCCCATGCTTTCGGCTGTCTGTGTAACAATCAGTTCTCACTAGTTTAGAGTACACTGTGAGCATCAAGCTATGGGTTTGCATACATGGTCAGGTTCATACCGTATTGCCTTCTAATGGGACGGAAATAGGGGACTGGGATTAAAGAAGTGCTGTAACTGCAGCTTTGCGTTAGCAAGGCTATTCTAGTAAAAAAAAGAGTAACGTAAGTTGGTATAATCCCATTTGCTGCGGTGTATACGTTGCAGCAGTTGAAGCAAAATGGTGTTAATGCAAGTGTCTCGTAATCTGATGGACACCGATGAACAACATAAAGGAAGATCCGTTAACATGCGTGCAGAGTAAACGTTAGAGAACTCGTACTGTCCCTGAAATTCGCGAGGAAGTAAACAGTACGCGGGCAGCTCCAAGCTCTGTCCCAACCGTGCAACGCCGTCTTCTTGAACAAGGTTTAGAGGGCTGCATAGCGGCCAAACAACCTTCTACCTTTAGTACGCAAACGAAATAATGTGAAAAGATAGCGGTGGTTGTAGTAACATAAAAAATGGAGCGTGCAGCAATGTTCCAAGGTTTCATTTACGGAAGCACGGAAGAATCTAAGACTAAAGTATATGGAATCTATCGTCGAATGTTTGTTCCTCTGTTCGTTGACTTCGTGGAAAATATCGGCGGGTGAAAAAGTCAGTGATCCATCGAGAATTAATGGAATATTAAAGAAGGAAGTGTATCACAATATAGTGATCAAAAAATGCCGTTCCATCTGGCAAGAAGCTTATTGGTCGTGGGTTGCTTCTGCACTAGGACAATGATCCCAAACATGCTCCTGAATTGTGCAATAGGTACGTCAGTAGAAAATAGAAATGTAGGGAACTGAATGATATGATTTGGCCAAGTCATTTACGTGACTTAAATTCCATTAAACTTTTTTGGGACGAACTTACCAAGGAGGTCAGAAAAGTGAAGTCATCTGATGTTTAAGATCTATGAAGGAATTTACCCAAGCGTTGGATTGCAATATCGACAAAACCACTACAAAAGAGTTCGCGAAGCTCTTCTGAGGGTAGTGTGAGTACTTTACAGAGGCTAAAATCTAAACTATAATGTTTTGCACTTAATGACAGAAAGAGAAAAATTTTTATTTTGTTGGTTTATTTAGTTTTTACTCTGAGATGAAGTATATAGTTTTAATCATAGATACTCGAATACTTTGGATCGTTACTGTACACAGTCAATTGTTTTTCACGAGTCTTTCACTTCGTAGGTGCTCTTCTGTTTCTATACAATGTCCCGCTGTGAGATTTGAGTGAATAGCAGTATACTGCGTTATTAATAACGCTTTGACGTCAGCCATTGTGGTATTCATCAAGGGATTTTATCTCACTGTTAGTCGTATTTTTCCCCGTATGGAAACAGTCTGTGTTTCAGAGGCAACTGAATTTATTTGTTCTTTTAATTATATCAGTGGTAGTGATATTATGACGTTAAAGCGGTTATTCTCTACCACTGACTGGAACATGCTACGTACAAGCCTAACTGTAACTGTAGGAAAGTCTCGCTGTAAAAACAGTGTTGTGACTATTGTCAGTGACAGAGAAAAGGCACGACTGTTGTATGTGGAGGAGGGAATATGTAAGGCAGCATGACCTAGCGTGATTACTCGTGTGGGAGTAACAGTGGTACATCATTAGTAGAATCGTTGTATTTGGAATTGTCCGTTAATGGTAATATAAGGCATGTCCCTGCTGACTGAGTCTCTCACTGACTTGATCACCAGCCCAAACCACTAAGAATAGAAACTTGAAATTTTCAGAGGGCTTTGACCTTATATTGTAGGCGCCGTTCAAGAAGGGATTTTCGATATTCCACCCAAAGGGAGGTGAAATAGGGAATGTAAGATTTTTTGAAAATATGTCGCTATAAAGGCAATTTTGAAGCTAGACCTACGAAAACTGGTATTTGGTTTCTCCGTCAGGAATAAATACACGTTTCAGAATTTTTGGAAATTTAACCCGTATGTGGGAGAAATAGTGGGCGAAAGCGTTTTTGAAAATAAATTATTGCTAAAGAATGCTAAAGTATTTTTAAAGCTACGTGAACGAAAATTGGTATGTGGCCTTTCAGTTACAAATAAGAAATATGTTCGTCATTATCATAGATAAAAAATATGTGTTTAAGTGCTTTTAGGAATTCAACTCCTAAGGTGATGAAATAGCATAACGAAATGTTTTAAGAAAATGTTTCATTATGAAAGGATTTTGAAGCTAAATGTATTAAAATCGGAATATGGCTTCGCGGTTAGAAATAAAGAAATACGTTTTTCACTCATTAAGAAAATTCAGTCCCTATCTGGGTGAAATAGGGGATCTACATTTGTATGTAAATATTTCCTTATGCAATCATTTTTGAAACTAAATCTTTGAAAATTCGTATTTGGCTTCTCAGCTAGAAATTAAAAGATAAACATTTCATTATTTTCTCGAATTCAAGCCCTAAGTGGAGTGTAACAGGGAAAAATTGGTTTTTGGCTTCTCAGTTAGAAATGAAGAAATACGCTTTTCACTGTTTTTAAAAATTCAACTCCTAAGGGAATGAAACAGGGCCAGACTGATTCACTGAGTCATCATTGCCCAATCCATACCCTGTTTGGAGAGGCTGTTGATCTTACGAGGTAACGATAACTTTATAATACAACTACGACTACAGAGGACAAGCTATAAAGGCCGAATATAATGTAAATGAAATTTGTACGACGTGAAGTTGAGTAATTTTCAGTCGGTAAATCAATATCTCATAATAATGATGACTGACTTAATTTTTTAGCTTGAGTATATCCTTCTGTGGGTTTGGTGAAGTATGATTTTCAGGTCTGTTATAGTTATTGAACAGATGATAGTTGCTTATTGCTGGAACATGGAATTTTGTAAGCACTGTCACTGATCAGAAACTATGAAACATTGCTATGTGGAGCACGGATATAGGATGAGGGAAGTTGTTAGTGCGAAACATAGAGAAGTCTTACTAATTTACTTTGTGAATCTTACATCGCTGGAAAATTTAACACAAACGAATAATAAACTGGAGGAACTGGTCGTTTAAGCTATGGATCTGGTAAAACTATTTTTCCTAAGCTGTTAGTTCTTGCAGCGATCTAATATTTTTTTTATAGAAACGTACCCTCGCATTGGCTTTCAATACATTAGTTTTTATTAATGACACTCTGTTTAATTGTCTTTCATCATAACGGCAAAAAAGGTATAATACTAATCAGGTACCATAGCATATCATATCAATAAGGCAAAGTTAATAAATACAGTGAATACTGAAAATTTGCTTTGTTGGTGTATTTTACTGATCATACAACCGATTTTGTCTTCTTATTGTGATGTTTATGGTTTGAATACAGAAGTTATTGTGTTTCGGTGCGAGTGGATTAGCACATCAATCAAAGTAAGTGATAAGCGTAAGAAAACGATGTGTTCTCTTCATCTTTACTGTACATGACAATAGAACAACGTTGTTTACTTGGAACCTGAATAAGACGAAAATAGGTGGAGGATAACATGTTGTACTGTATCTCGAATGACATTTTGGCTTTGTCAGAAATACTCTTAAGTAGAAGAACGCCAACGAATTTTCTATACGTGCAGTCTGATGTTTGTGTGATCGACAAAAATATGTCCCATCTAAATAGCTATTCATTGAGTTTCTCCTTTCAAATGAAAAGTACTTTTTTGCCAGTCTAGATGATAATCTGCCAATACTTTCGATTCGATTACCCACTGTCTACATGGGGCCGCAATGAAATATTTGCATTTATCTATCCTGTGAGTATAATTTGGTCGGTCACTTTTCTTTCGACTTTATATCGGAATCAGCTTCATTGTTTCATAGGTCGAAAGGGGGAAATTTCCCTTCCTGCAGACCATATAGCCCAAGTTAACACAATCTAAAGGTAGTTATCTCTTTAGTCTGGAAGTTCAGACCGCTTTAATCATTCATGGCTTGTTAATGGATCGGCAGCTTACGACGGTGAAACTTGCAACGGAGAGAAAGAGAGAACGAGAGAGGGCTGGAAGAAGAGAGAGAGAGAGAGAGAGGGGGGGGGGGGAGAAAATTCCGCAGAGAGAGAGAGAGAAAGAGAGAGAGAGAGAAGGAGAGAGAGAGAGGTGTGTGATTTGACGCCGGAGGTTTATGTAGAACGCTGCGCTGTGTCCCCAATTTTACTAATGGTGACCTGTGACACGGTGACTCTCCGGTTAGGCGGCCAGGCGGGTACGGCTTGGCCAAGTAAGAGGATCAGAGCTGCATTTTTCTCACTGACCCACGCCAACAACTGTGTCACCGACCGGTAAAGAATTTGCTTATCACCTCGTTCCAGGAATGGAGCTACGATCGATGGAAACTGGTTTCTCTTTCCTTCTCTCTCTTCTGACGTGGACTCAGGCACCAGCATTAGGTACACATTTTCGTGAATTATGTTGACAGAGATAGCTTGCTTGAACATTTCATGCAAACACAGAATAATGTGCTTCATAATATTACCTATATGGGCAGTACTGCGTCTTCATTACTGTGTTACAGCGAAAGTTACATATTCAACGGCCTATGATAAATTGTAAAACTGCAGAAGACAGCTACCTATAAAACATCAGTTCGAAACTCCAGAGCGATTGTTTTCCACCTTAAAATCTCGTATTCTATCAAAGACAATGATCCATTATATTCCTCTTGAACAGATATCACGCTTCTTTTAGGAGCTGATACAAGCTACAATGAGGACCAAGATAAAACAAACTTTTGGTCGAGGCTTTGAAGGCGTAAGGGATGTCGACCAGCCTCCGTGTCGTGCTCTACCATGGGGTGTCATGCATATGAGGTATGGAGAGCCATGTCGTCAGAACACAGTTCTCCCTGCCGCTTTGCCGACTTTCCAGACCTTGGAGAGGCTACTTCTCAGTCAAGCAGCTCTCCATTTGGCATCACTAGTCCCCGATTACACCCCGTACCAGTCCTCCCACCAAGGAAAACTCCCTGGCAAGACCTGGGATCGAACCTGGGTCCTGTACATGGCAGCTACCTATGCTGACGACTCAGCGGTGGGAAAACAAATTGACTGTCGCCCAGCAACCAGCACTGATGGTCTGGGATGCCATTTATTTTCATAACAAGACACTTTTGGTTGACATTGGCGGCAACCTTATAGCACAGCGGTACTTCGACGATATTACGCGCCCGGCTTTGTTGCCCTTCATAGCAAAGTCATCCTGAGCTACATTTCAGCAAGATAGTGGCCACCCGGACACGTCGAGTGTATCTACTGCTTGTCTTAGCGCTTGCCAAACCGTACATTGGTCAGAAAGGTCGCCGGATCTTACCCCGACTGAGAACGTTTTGAGGATTACAGGCAGGGGTCTCCATCAGTTCGAGATTTTGACGATCTAATTGGACAGAACTTGGCACGATATATCTCATGACATCCAACAACTTTGTCAATCAAAGGCAAGATGAATAATTACCGGCATAAATGTCAGAAGTGGATCAACGCATTATTGACTTGCTCAGTTTGTGAAGCTTCTTCTCTTGAATAAATCATCCAATTTTTTTCTGAAGTTTCAATCCTTTGTTTGTCTGTACATGCACATCACATCTACCTATTTCCGTCAAATTAGAGTAATTCCTTCACGGTGGGTCGATTTTGTTAAAAAAATGGTTCAAATGGCTCTGAGCACTATGGGACTTAAAATCTGTGGTGATCAGTCCCCTAGAAATAAGAACTACTTAAACCTAACTAACCTAAGGACATCACACACATCCATGCCCGAGGCAGGATTCGAACCTGCGACTGTAGCGGTCACGCGGTTCCAGACTGAAGCGCCTAGAACCGCACGGCCACACCGGCCGGCTGACAATTTTGTCTTAGAGTGTATTTTTACTTCATATTTTCATGCCTGGTTAATGATAGGAGTTTGTATGCATACCGTATCGTGTTGTATCGTTACATGAACAAACGGTAAGAAGGAACTGACACTGCATTCAGCACGGCTAAAAGAGAAAAACTTCCGAGGAATACAGTAGCCTGGTAGGGAATATTTTCTCAGAACATAACCTCGAACAAGGTGAAGAAGAGTTAGCTCTCGGTAAAAATGCTGAAGAAGTAGAATCCCGAATGTGTTTGCCTTAAATAGAAGTGAAGTACCACGAAAGCTGCACTTTCTGCAGTAGCTCCTAGAGGCAAGAACACCAACACTTCAGCTAGGTGGTGATCTCCGTGCCATCTTGAAATAGTTTCCTACGCAGATGACAGGAAAAGGAGCTACATTTGAACTGTGTGGTTATGTTGGCACAACTCTGCTCCCTAAATGACCAAACACCTTATCTGTCTTGAGGATAGAGTGCAGTCCTGCGTTAATTCGTTCTACCGGCAGTTCCTCTAGTGCTGCTTCATTATTTTTTTTACTTTTCCTTTTTTTTCAAATTAACGGGACGTACACTGATGAACAAGAACTTTATCACCACTGCTCAACTATAGACTAAATGTGATGTGGTGGTGCTGCACGCGCGTGACGCGGTAAGGACTATGTGTAGGTGGAGCGGAGACGATTGAGGTATCACCCCAGCGTAGGTACGGTCCGTAAATGGAAAAATCCGCTGACATGAGCGACACTGAGAAGGGACAGTTTATCATGGCCCAGAGCTTGGCACCGAGCATCTTATAAACGGCGAAACTGGTCTGTTGTTCGTGTGCTGCTATTGCGAGTACGGTGAAACGAAGAGTGGACGACAAACTGTTGAACGTTCTCACCTTTTCACATAACTTATAGGTCGATGACTTGTCAGCTCTATGAAGTAGGGTCCGCGGTGATACGTAGGAGATTTAACGATTTTAACGGAAGCGTACAAGTCTTCTGTAGGCACAAATCTTCTGGAACATACCTTCAGCAAACACTGTTCAACTTGGGGCTTACCAGCAGACGACTCCTACTTCTACGTTCACATCTACATACATAATCCGCAAGGCACCATAGGGTGCGTGTTGGAGGATACCCTGTACCACAACTAGTCTATTCCATTCCTGTTCGACTAGCAGATAGAACAAGGGAGAAATGACTCTCTATATGCCTCCATACGAGCCCTAATTTCTCACATCTTATCTTCATGGACACTACGTGAAATGTATGATGGCGGCTCTAGGATCGTTCTGCAGTCAGCTTCAAATGTCGGTTCTCTAAACTTTCTCAGTAGTTCTTTTAAATGAACGTCCTCTTCCGACCAGCGATTCCCAGTTTAGCTCCCCAAGCATATCCGTAACACCTGCATGCTGATACAACGTACCGGTAACTAATCTAGCAGCTCGCCTCAGAATTACTTCGATGTCTTCCTTCAGTCCGATCTGGAGCGGGTCCCAAACACTCGAACAGTACTCTAGAAGAGGTCACAGTAGCGTCCTATACGTGGTCTCCTTTACAGACGTCCTACGTTTCCCTAAAATTCTCCGAATAAACCGATGTCGACCATTCACCTTCCCTACCACAATCCTCACATGCTCTTCCACACCATATCGCTTCGCAAAGTTAGGCCCAGATATTCAAACACGTCGTCAAGAAGAGCACTACTAATGCTGTATCTGAACATTACGGGCTAATCCGCATTAACTTACAATTTTATAAACTAAACGCCAGCTGCCATTCATCACACCGACTAGAAATTTGTCTAGACCATCTTGTATCAATCAACAGTCACTCCTCTTCGACATCTTTCTCTACAGCACATCATCATCTACGTCTGCATCTACATCCATACTCCCCAAGCCACCTGACGGTGTGTGGCGGATGGTACCTTGAGTACCTCTATCTATCATCAGCGACCAACTGCAGAACGCTGCCCAACCCGTCTGCCAGATCATTTATGTATATAGAGAATTGCCACGGCCCGGTCGGCCTGAGTGGCCGAGCGGTTCTAGGCGCTTCAGTCTTGAACCGCGCGATCGCTACGATCGCAGGTTCGAATCCTGCCTCGGGCATGGATGTGTGTGATGTCCTTAGGTTGGGTGGATTTAAGTAGTTCTAAGTTCTAGGGGACTGGTGACCTCAGATGTTAAGTCCCATAGTGCTCAGAGCCATTTGAACCTTTTTTTTTTTTTTTTTTTTTTTTTTTTTTTTTTTTTTTTTTTTTTTTTTTTATTGCGACGGTCCTACCACACTTTCCTGGGGCACTCCTCACGTTACCCCTTTGCCTGAATGAAGACTCACCGTCAAGGCCAACATACTGGATTCTATGACTTAAGAAGTCTTCCAGCTAGTCAGATGTGTTGGTGCCTATTCTGTATTCACGTACCTTCACTAACAGTCTGCAGTGGGGTACCGTGTCGAATGCTTTCCGGAAATACAGAAATATGGAATCTGCCTGTTTCCCTTCGTCCATAGTTCGCAGTACATCATCTGTAAAAACAGCAAGCTGGGTTTCACACGAGCGATACTTTCTAAAGCCTTGCTGATTCATGGACATGGGCTTTCCGGTATCTAGTCGATATGGGAGAGACAGGGGACCGATAAAAAGAATTAGAATTTAAGAGAACTTTGGAGGTCTTAAGATCAAATAAAGCACAAGGAATAGATAACATTCCATCAGAATTTCTAAAATCATTGGGGGAGGTGGCAACAAAACAACTATTCAAGTAGGTGTGTAGATTTTATGAGTCTGGCGATGTACCATCTGACTTTCGAAAAAATATCATCCACACATTTCCGAAGTATACAAGAGCCGACAAGTGCGAGAATTATCGCACAATAAGCTTAACAGCACATGCACCTCAGTCGCTTACAAGAATAATATACAGAAGAATGTAAAAGAAGAATGACGATGTGTTAGACGACGATCTGTTTGGCTTTAGGAAAAATAAAGGTACCAGACAGGCAATTCTGACGCTGCGGTTGATAATGGAAGCAAGACTAAAGAAAAATCAAGACACGTTCATAAGATTTGTCGACCTGGGGAATCTTCTTACCTTACATGTGTGCTTCATGATTTTTATCACGTCAAAGCATCTGTAATACGGTATTTGGGAAGCTAATCAACGAATAACATTGCTTTTTAAGATGTGATAGGTGACAACGTACCTGAAGATAGCTGGTCATCAGTCGTGCCGATCACAGCACATCAGAACTCACTGTTTTTTCCCAAAGGAAAGACGGGAGCTGACTCACGATTGAGGCATCAGTAGCTCGGTAGAGCAGTTAGATCGCTGCACGCTGTTGAAGTAGCTTACCTGAAACAACAGAAACAAACGTTAGGTGTAAAGTAGATGAGAAGGAACTAATGCAGTTGACTACAGTATTTCATTTCAGTACTGCTTATCATTAACTAGCTAGTCTGAAGACTACGTTACTGTGTGACCGTTCTTAGTTTATATTATAGTTTGTGATATTTATTTTAACTCGTACCGATCTGTATTCCACTACCGTATCGGCATGAAATTAAGGTTTAGCTTGCATTTATCGCGAATCTCTTGCCCAACGTAAAGATCCGAGCGACTGGAAAAAAGCTCAGGTGACTCCTGTATATAACGAGGGTAGAAGGACGGATCCTCAAAATTACAGACCAGTATCCTTAACATCGGTTTGTTGCAGGATTCTCGGACATATTCTCAGTTCGAATATAATGAATTTCCTTGACACAGAGAAGTTGCTGTCAATGCATCAGCACGGCTTTAGAAAGCATCGCTCCTGCGAAACGCAACTCGCCCTTTTTTCACATGATATTTTGCGAACCATGGATGAATGGTGTCAGTCGGATGCCATATTCATTGACTTTCGGAAAGCGTTTGACTCGGTGCCCCACTGTAGACTCCTAACTAAGATACGAGCATTTGTAATGGGTTCCCAAATATGTGAGTGGCTCGAAGACTTCTTAAGTAATAGAACCCAGTACGTTGTCCTCGATGGTGAGTGTTCATCGGAGATGAGGGTATCATCTGGAGTGCCCCAGGAAAGTGTGTTACGTCCGCTGTTGTTTTCTATCTACATAAATGATCTTTTGGATAGGGTGGATAACAATGTGCGGCTGTTTGCTGATGATGCTGTGGTGTACGGGAAGGTGTCGTCGTTGAGTGACTGTAGGAGGATACAAGATGACTTGGACAGGATTTGTGATTGGTGTAAAGAATGGCAGCTAACTCTAATTATAGATAAATGTAAATTAATGCAGATGAATGGGAAAAAGAAACCTGTAATGTTTGAATAATCCATTACTAGTGTGGCGCTTAACACAGTCACGTCGATTAAATATTTGGGCGTAACATTGCAGAGCGATATGAAGTGGGACAAGCATGTAATGGCAGTTGTGGGGAAGGCGAATAGTCGTCTTCGGTTCATTGGTGGAATTTTGGGAAGATGTGGTTCATCTGTCAAGGAGACCGCTTATAAAACACTAACAGACCTATTCTTGAGTACTCCTCGAGCGTTTGGGATCCCTATCAGGTCGGATTGAGGGAGGGGGGCTGCTAGATTTGTTACTGGTAGGTTAGATTATCACGCGCGTGTTACGGAAATGCTTCAGGAACTCGGGTGAGAGTCTCTAGAGGAAAGGAGGCGCTCTTTTCGTGAATCGCTACTGAGTAAATTTAGAGAACCAGCATTTGAGGCTGACTGCAGTGAAATTTTACTGCCGCCAACTTACATTTCGCGGAAAGACCACAAAGATAAGATAAGAGAGATTAGGGCTCGTACAGAGGCATATAGGCCGTCATTTTTCCCTCGTTCTTTTTGGGAGTGGAACAGGGAGACAAGATGCTTGTTGTGGTACGAGGTACCTTCCGCCACGCACCGTATGGTGGATTGCGGAGTATGTATGTAGATGTAGATATGATTTTTACCCAACCTGCAGCTGAATATCTTGGAGGACACGTCGCATTAAACAGATTCCACTCTCTGGGCTCCTGGTGTTTCCCTACCAAGTGAACAGACGTGGATCGAGCATGAGACGGGAGCAAGATATTTAGTCAGTTTATGAACAGCGGCGCCTACTTCGGTTAGTTTGTTTGAGTATCTGTCGGCGTCGGCTCGCACTGTGTTTATACGTCCATTTATCTGGCCCGCTCGACCGATGTTTACGCCCGGTTCTGCAGAGTAACAAAGCTGAAGTGGGGCGTAAGGGCTCGCGGCGCCAAATCGTTGGCGTAGAAAAGCGGTTTGATGCCGTTTGCACTGCAGCGCACGAGGCCGCCACAGGGCAAGCGAATACACCGATGATCGCGCGCGCTGTCTGTGTGTAGCATCGTTTCACGTGGTACAGTAACAATGGTGTTTTGTGCTTTGTATCTCTGCGCATCATCCGGATCACATAATGCAGTTTTAAACATTCATTAATTTGTATCCCCTCAGTCTTTGTTACGTCACGTTTGCTTGAAAACTCCTTGGGAATATTGAAAATTAAAAGAATCGTGAAATGTTCCAATTTCATTTCTATCTTGAACAAATTTGTCAATATGCTTCCCATGCGTTTTCTCATAGCATTTTACAATTACGAGGGACTTTTCTTTTGACTTCCTGCAGATGGCGCTTCACCATTTGAAACACGGGAGAAAATTACTAACAAGCGAACCTCCCCATCGCAGCCCCCTCAGATTTAGTTATAAGTTGGCACAGTGCATAGGCCTTGAAAAACTGAACACAAATCAATCGAGGAAACAGGAAGAAGTTGTGTGGAACTACGAAAAAATAAGCAAAATGTAAAAACTGAGTGGTCCATGTGCTAGATAGGCAACATCAAGGCTAATGTGAGCTCACGAGTTCCCCGTGGTTAGCGTGAGCAGCTGCGGTATGAAAAGTCCTTGGTTCAAGTCTTCCCTCGAGTGAAAAGTTTAATTTTTTATTTTCAGACAACTATCAAAGTTCAGGCACTCACACACAATCAACTTCGCTCTCCAGGATTCCAGGACATGTTCAGATTTGCTCGGACATATGCAGGATTTGACGGTCTACCCACGGAAAATTTTGAGAAAGTAGGTTTTGACAGAGCACAGGGAAAACTGTGCGACTGTGAAACTGTTGCATTCATTTGTTGCAGTTTATGTGACAAACTCTTATGTTTTTATCGCTTTTTTGGGAGTGATTATATCATATCCACAAGAAAACCTAAATCGGGAAAGGTAGAAGAATCTTTTTACCCATTCGCCAAGTGTACAAGTTGAGTGGGTCGACAACATATTCCTGTCATGTGACGCACATGCCGTCACCAGTGTCGTATAGAATATATCAGACCTGTTTTCCTGTGGAGGAATCGGTTGACGTATAACCTTGCGGTCAAATGTTTTCGGTTCCCATTGGAGAGGCACGTCGTTTCGTATACTAATCGCATGGTTTACCGGTGCGGTCGCAAAACACAGACACTAAACTTATTATAGTGAACAGAGACGTCAATGAACGAACGGACAGATCATAACTTTGCGAAAATAAAGAAATTAAACTTTTCACTCGAGGAAGACTTGAAACACGGATCTCTCGTTCAGCAGTTGCTCACGCTAACCACGGGACCACGGCGCTCCTGAGCACACAAGCTACTAGATTTTGTCTATCTTTGTCTATCTCGATATTCATGACCTGAAATTTGATGTGTTGCACTCACAGGCGAAACAAAAAATGTCACTCCGACGACACAGAGCATTTTAAGCTAGTTCTACCACTATCATTCGAAAATACAAGGGCGCAATAAAGATTTGTCTAAAATACGTTGTTTTATACTCGTACGTTTCGGTGCTCATAAATGTCAAGGAATTCACTTTTAGGACATCGATCATGAAAAATTGCGGTAAAATCCTCGTCAAGTGTTTTGTCATTCAATTTACTCTGTCAATGGCTCTTAAGATTCTGGTAAAAAGTTGTACAGTTATACATACTAAAGCAAGCTCCTTCAGAGTTACGTACAAACGTGACATACGTTAACCATGGAACTTAGTAATCGGTCCTTTGCATTCTTTCCGAAGTAATTATGCCGATATCTAAGGCGGTTTACTGAAATGGCAGTACGTTGAAGGTCAAAATGGTGAACGGTTCGTGTTTGCTTTTAAATGATTATGTTTCGCAAAAGTATTCTGCCTTGAGCAAACTGAGGTTTCGCCGTCATCGTCATCATCACTATCATCATCAGTAAGCTATACGGCCGATTTAAGGGTACACTTGACCTTCTACGATTTTTGTAGTTCCCATTACGTCAAGAACCTCTGAAACTGTACTTGTTAACACACACTGTTTCACTTTCTATGAACATTCAGCTATGAACGTTCAACTCTGCGAATGTCTGATAAACAGTGGCATAGTGTGCAGCATGTCTCTCTACATTAACAGAGGACTCCAAGCACTGGAATAACTCTCAACAACTGGTAACATTAGAGTCATGTACGCGAATTCAATTTCGATATTGACAGAACTTTCCCAAAATCTTTTCAATAAGTGTAAATATTCTTCTCGCGTCCTCTGATGATTTTGCGTTTTCGTCCCATTTCATTTCGCATCTTAGTATTACACAAACTACTTAAAAACGACAAGATATGTTCCAGAAATTCTCTACTAACTTTGCAGTTCGATACCTTTGGATTTTCCCTCTTTGTTACAGGCTTTACCTTGCATTACTCCAGCCTTAAGAAGAGCTGCCTTTCATTAAACAAACTGAAAATTTAGATCAAGTGATTCTAGATTTTCTTCCTACCACACAAAAACGATGCGTTCCTTTAGAAGACTAATCCATTTTCCACCTTCACTGTATTACAATCACAGCCATTTATTTTCACACTATTTGCTGATTTCAACGACTTACCACTTCGAAGGTCTTACTGACGTTATTTTCATTCTACATTAACATGTAAATAAAGTTACTGAAATTATTACCGTGTGTATGAGTGAATCTAGAATGAATCAAGCGCCATAGTACGAACTGGATGAACATACTTCAACTTCCGCATAAGAACAGGATTAAGATTTGGAGATGCACAGCCAAGAGCACTGCTGAATCTCACTCTCGAGAAAGTCATATAAGAGAGCAAAGTTAAAGAGTGTAATGGACTACGAAAGAGAGATGGAAGGTTTCTGGTATTTGCTTATGCAGACTACACCGCGCTAGTTAACGAAAGCGAACAGCATCTCGAGGAGATGTGTGAAACAGTCGTCGTAGCAGCAAGCGAACACGGATTCACCAATACACGATGAACACAAAATGCACAAATACGCAGTATTAAATACACACAAGGGCAGTTCACCGTTGATGAAGACAAGTTCAAGTGTGTTGATCAGTACCTAGGGAGTTGGTACAATTATTATAATCAAATACCTACTGATTAAATGAAAGAATACAGGGTGTTACAAAAAGGTACGGCCAAACTTTCAGGAAACATTCCTCACACACAAAGAAAGAAAATATGTTATGTGGACACGTGACCGGAATCGCTTACTTTCCATGTTAGAGATCATTTTATTACTTCTCTTCAAATCACATTAATCATGGAATGGAAACACACAGCAACAGAACGTATCAGCGTGACTTCAAACACTTTGTTACATGAAATTTCAAAATGTCCTCCGTTAGCGAGGATACATGCATCCACCCTCCGTCGCAAGGAATTCCTGATGCGCTGATGCAACCGTGGAGTATGGCGTATTGTATCACAGCCGTCCACAGTACGAGCACGAAGTCTCAACATTTGGCACCGTGGTTGCGTAGACAAGAGCTTTCAAATGCCCCCATAAATGAAAGTCAAGAGGGTTAAGGTCAGGAGAGCGTGGAGGCCATGGAATTGGTCGGCCTCTACCAATCCATCGGTCACCGAATCTGTTGTTGAGAAGCGTACGAACACTTCGACTGAAATGTGTAGGAGCTCCATCGTGCGTGAACCACATGTTGTGTCGTACTTGTAAAGGCACATGTTCTAGCAGCACAGGTAGAGTATCCCGTATGAAATCATGATAACGTGCTCCATTGAGCGTAGGTGGAAGAACATGGGGCCCAATCAAGACACCACCAACAATGCCTGCCCAAACGTTCACAGAAAATCTGTGTTGATGACGTGATTGCACAATTGCGTGCGGATTCTCGTCAGCCCACACATGCTGACTGTGAAAATTTACAATTTGATCACGCTGGAATGAAGCCTCATCCGTAAAGAGAACATTTGCACTGAAATGAGGATTGACACATAGTTAGATGAACCATTCGCAGAAGTGTACCCGTGGAGGCCAATCAGCTGCTGATAGTGCCTGCACACGCAGTGCATGGTACGGAAACAACTGGTTCTCCCGTAGCACTCTCCATACAGTGACGTGGTCAACGTTACCTTGTACAGCAGCAACTTCTCTGACGCTGACATTAGGGTTATCGTCAACTAAACGAAGAATTGCCTCGTCCATTGCAGGTGTACTCGTCGTTCTAGGTGTTTCCCAGTCGCGAGTCATAGGCTGGAATGTTCCGTGCTCCCTAAGACGCCGATCAATTGCGTCGAACGTCTTCCTGTCGGGACACCTTCGTTCTGGAAATCTGCCTCGATACAAACGTACCGCGCCACGGCTATTGCCCCGTGCTAATCCATACATCAAATGGGCATCTGCCAACTGCGCATTTGGAAACATTGCACTGACTGCAAAACCACATTCGTGATGGACACTAACCTCGTGATGCTACGAAGTGATGTGCTTGATGCTAGTACTGTAGAGCAATGGGTCGCATGTCAACACAAGCACCGAAGTCAACATTACCTTCCTTCAATTGGGCCAACTGGCGGTGAATCGAGGAGGTACAGTACACACTGACGAAACTAAAATGAGCTCTAACATGGAAATTAAGCGTTTCCGGACACATGTCCACATAACATCTTTTCTTTATTTGTGTGTGAGGAATGTTTCCTGAAAGTTTGGCCGTACCTTTTTGTAACGCCCTGTATATGCAGGATCGAGTTGCCTGTATGCCATTAGAGATACATTCAAGTATAAATACATGTTATCTTCTGCGAAAATGAAGAACAACACACTCTTCATCTGCCCCATTGTCCTGTATGGGTCAGAAAGCTGCACATTAACTAAGATGGAGATGAAAAACCTTCTAACATTTGAAAGAGAGGCTACGAGAATATTCTTGAGCTTGGTGAGATACGGGGACAGTGGAGAACAAGAAACAATAACGAAATTTACGAGATCATGACCTAGACTAACATTTCAGAATATCAAAAAGAGCAGATTACTGACATGGTTAGCTCACGTAATCCCTATGGCAGAAACGTGACATCCTAAGCAAGCTTTCTTTGCCTACAACACAAAGACCCATTGACAAGCCAAGAAACGCATGGGAAGTAGACGTGAAGAAAATTGTGGAGCCTTTTGATGTAGTCAACTGTAAAGAAACAGCAACAGACAGAATGCATTGGAGACGGACTGCTGATGCAGCGCATAGTCTACAGGGACGGTGAATGGTGGAGGATAATAATAATAATAACAATAATAATAGTAATAATGAAGGCGTGTGACGAGGGCCTCCCGTCGGGTAGACGGCTCGCCTGGTGGAAGTATTTCGATTTGACGCCGCTTCGGCGACTTTCGCGTCGACGGGGATGAAATGGTGGTGATTAGAACAACACAACACCCAGACCCTGAGCGGAGAAAATCTCCGACCCAGACGGGAATCGAACCCGGCCTGTAGGACTGATACTTCGTCGCGCTGACCACTTTCTTTCTTTTTTTTTTTTATATCTCGTTTTGTTCGTTGCATCTGCTCGGGGCTGACGTCGTAGGACATCCGTTGAAGTTTGTTGTTGATCGATTAACTCATTTTTTTTTATTACAGAGGCAGCTAGCCCTCTGACCGAAAACGCTGAGCTACTGTGCCGGCATACCACTCAGCTACCGGGGGCGGACAGTGGTAGAGGAGCAAATATTTGCATGTAGTAATTCTTCAGGCTTTCCCGGCGATCCAATGACATCTTCGTTTGTCACGTGTTCTGCCGGATATCAGCGTCGTACTAGCACGATATTTCGGTAGCGTACCTAGTAACCTTCATCAGGTGCGACCTGAGACTACTCCTCGAGTGGATCTGGTCCAGTATTTATGCTTGTGGCCTTCTCACTTCACCAGGCGCTCCCTCTGCGGTCCGCGCCCGTTCGCTGCGATCTTCCGGGGCATTGCCGTTCCTTTTTCCGTCTGCTGCAGTCCTGGGTGTTCTCTTTGCGGTCCGCGCCCGCCAGACCCGCTCCTCAGTGTTCCATCTTCGGTCTGGTGCGTTTGGAATCCCGTCTGTGGTACCAGGCATTCCCCCTGTAGCTCGCTCGGCGCCTGCGGAGGCTCTATTCGACCGCTCGGCTACACCGGCAAACCGGCATCCCCTTCCTCCGCGACAGATTTAAACAATGGGCGCGGGTCTTCTACGAGCGGGCCGTACGGTCCGACAATAGGCTCATTAGGGACTTGGGCCTTCCTATTCACCACAGGCCAACCACGCGTTGGCCTGACCTGTTACGGGAATAATATCTCGTGACAGAGAAAGGACAACCCCCCCCCAGAAAACGTCTCAGGCCAATTCGGACCGTGAGGAAGTCACTCCCACAAATGTAGGATTATGAAGGAATAGCAGTATATGCTTAGCCTGCTCCCATCACGAGTCAGGGCGGACTGGTATGGATAAGTGACAGTGACAGTGACAGAATTCCCCCTGTGGGATGTCATTAGCATGTAGTGCTAGATACTGACACACAACGTGTACCACTTCAGCAAGTACTTGAAAATGGCGCTTGGCCGAAATCAGCTGATGCTGAGAAAATAAATGACTGACCATAACACATCCAAGATGGAAAATGGAACTGTCTTCTAATAACTTGGTGGCTGTATTATCTGATATGAAAATAATTTACTTTCCTGTGGACTACATTATCTTCAGCGATCGATATCGTAGTGCTGATGACCATACATTGTAATTTGTTTACTGACAGCGTTAGATGTCCTGTTACGCTCCGTTGGGATGTGCTCCAGTTTCATTCTTTACGAGAAAGTGGTACGTTTTAAGACGAAACTTTGGCTTTCCAGCAAAACGTAGCGATTCGTAGAAACCGGTCCGTGTACTTACATGCTGTAAACCTTGCGACTGTGATGTCCTTTACGAGAAGTCGTTGGCCGTATGTGAAGTTGCGTGCCGCGGATCTCCGGGCAGACCTCGCTGGGCCATTCGCACCGTGCGGCGATAACTATGCAGCAGACCCCAATGCCGGGCTCGGGTTCCGCTAACACAGAGTGCCGCTATTACTTAAGACGTCGGGCAGTACGGTCAGCATATATTAGCCGTGACGGATTGCTCGCTACGGCGTAATGAATGGACCCTTACGAGATTCGCTCCGACCCTCCATATTTAACCGGCCGCTGTTACCGAGCGCTTCTTGGCGCTCAGTCCGGAACCGCGCTGCTGCTACGGTCGCAGGATCGAATCCTGCCTCGGGCATGGATGTGTGTGACGTCCTTAGTTAGTTAGGTTTAAGTGGTTCTAAGTCTAGGGTATCGATGACCTCAGATGTTAAGTCCCATAGTGCTTAGAGCCATTTGAACCATTTCCACCTCCATATTTAATGATGCGTATGGGCAGTGAATTTCGCTAGTAACAGCTTTGAAAAAGCAAGCAGAAATTCCAACTCTGCATGCTAACACTGGCTCCGTGAAATTATTCTCACACAAGTTTATGCTAAATAGCAGCCTCATGTCACGAAGCGAGAATTCTCCAATGTGGGCGAAGACTATGGAGATGCAAAACAAAATCTCATAGGTTTTATAGTCTGTAGATAAAAATAGCTTCCAGTCACAGCTGAAGGTGATTTGTTTAAGACACGACTGGTTTCTTGTTTGTGCCCATTTTCAGGTGATTACACATTCATTTCCATGTTTCCACATTCCGTGTTGGAGTTCACTACTTAAACAAAAGGTAAATTATGTGGTGTTTACTCAGTAAGACAAATGAAATAATCAGAAGAGGCGAAATGACATTTCTTGAAACTCGTATTGCACAAACGTGACATTTTTTAAAAGCACATTGTCGATTTTCACAGGTTAATGCACATTTGTAACCACAGTAATAATCTGAACTGCCATGTTACGAATTTAACGGGTAATGACTATTTCGAAGTTAAAAAATGTAGATAAGACAAGGACTCGTAACATCCAGCGTGTTTACACTGCAATACAGCGATTCTGGTCAAATAACTTAGATCTATAGGTCATCGACACGTTACGCGCACGAAAGCACAGCATATATTACAAATTACGAAAATTAGAATTGTTACATGATTGTGGAACCACACGGTCATTTGCAATACATAGAACGGTTGCTGGAAAATTATATTAAATGATTATTGTCAAGTAATATATGTCAAACAAATTGGAAGTGAGTATAAAGTGATTTACTTTCATACCTGTCAGGTTCGCGGATTTATCCAACAGAAGTATTTAGATAAAATTATTTTATGTTGTGAGGTACTTAGTGATACGAGACATTTTGATTGCTAGTTGTAAGGGGCAATGAGTTACAGTTTTTGATTACAAGCATCTTTTGAAAGACGTGTAGGAATGTTTGCAAGTTCTATTTATTAATAGGAAACGAGGTGTGGTGAGCAGGAGCTGTGGATACAAATATCTTTCCTATGTTGACAGTGTGTAGTATTTGAAGGATGCATTTAATGCCTGTGCCTGTGTGGCGATGTTTTTTTCAGATGTATTGCTAAAGCTGATTCAGCAAAGTTATTTGGCCAGAAGGCATCCATGTGTTCCCCGTATCTTATAGCGACACGTATTCTTGTCTGACCTAGTAGAACTGTTGGCAACTGTCACCAACAGCTTGTACCGGGAAAAATACCCGATTTGCAGTGACATTTGATATTTGTCTTGCTGCAGTCGATGGCGTGCTTTTGCAGCTTACTACTAGTGCTGAAGGATATTCGAATACCACTGTTACGAGGAAGATTGGCGGTCGTTCATTTTTGTTATTGAGTCACCACCACATAAACTGCCTTTTATTTAGCGTTATTGAGTCAACATCATGCAAATTCCCTTTTATTTAAACAGTGAACCCCAACAATCAGTGTGAAAAGATGAAAATGAATATATAACCGCGTGAAGATGGGTCCAACGTCGAAACCGGTCGTGTCTGAAATAAATCACCTCCAATTATAGCTGGTGGTGCATCTTATGCTACATCCTATAAACGAACAATCACGGAGTACAACAGCGTTCATTACGGATAAAATTCATTCCTAGGTTTTTCTTGAAAAGTCGATTTAACTCTTTCACTGAATAAAAAGACCTCTACAATTTTACATTCAGCACAGCATCTCTGTGTATAAAAACCAAAGTGCTGGCAGACTGACCGACTGACTGACTGATCATCGCCCAGCCCAAGTCGCTAAGGACAGACACTTGAAAGTTGGAGAAGGCGCGGATCTTATACCGTAGGCGTCCATTTAAGAAGCGTTTTTCTAAATTCCAGTCCTAAGGAGGTGAAATAGGGGATCAAAAGGTTTCTAAAAAATGTCGCTATGAAGGCAATTTTGAAGCTAGATCTATGGAAATTGAGAAAGAGAAAAATACGTGTTTCAGACAGAGTGCAACGGCGGATGAAAATTTTTACGAAAATATTTCGTTACATAAAATAAAATTTAAAGCTACATTTATGAAAACTGGTATTTCACTTCTCGGTTCGATATAAACAGATATTTGTCAGGGGATGAAAGTTGCTACGGAAATATCTCCACAAAAGCGGCCCACAGCTCGTGATCTAGTGGTTAGCGTTGCTACCTCTGGATCACGGGGTCTCGGTTTCGATTCTCAGGTCGAGTCGGGGGTTTACTCCTCCGGGGAATGGGTGTTTGTGTTGTCCTCATCATCATTCGGGAAGTGGCGAGATTGTAACTAGAAAGACTGGGATCATGTACGGGCGCTGATGACCACTATGTTGAGCGCCCCACAAATCAACATCATCATCATCATCGTCCACAAGAACGCAAAAGGCATGATTAACAAAAACTTCTCTCACTGCAAGAGCGCCAGAAAGTAACGCGTGCCGATTGTAAACGCTACGTAATCGACATTCCTACTTTCTGACGAAGGTAATGAGCATCCAGACGTTCGTGTGACTGAGGGCGGCAAGTGCTGAAAGTCCTTCCCTTGCGAGTCGGTGCCATGTAGTTACAACCAAAGGCCAGATAAGAAACTGCGCTCTGAAAATTCGTGGCTTCTCGTGTGCTCACTGTCTGCTTCCGATCTCGGAAAAGTAACACCTGCTGGAAGGGACTGTGATCAAGAAATACACCATATATTTTCTATCCACAGAGTTTTGTCCTCCTGCCTTGACTCCATCTGTCGTACCACAGACCATTTTGTAGCACTAACTCTCCTCTAGAAAGAAGAATGGCAGCCTGAATTTGGAGTTGTCACTATCTTGAAGTCATAATCAAATCCTGTCAGAATCATCCCATTCATATTTAGATTCTGGCATCCTGTTACCAATACATCAGCAATCTATGTGTTACGATCTCTCTGTTCTCTGAATTCTTTTTATCACTAATTAAATGTGCGTTTAATGTTTGGAGAAATTTTAAAATAAAGTTGATAACGTGGATACCAATCCGCAAGTGAGCAAGTTCGTTAAAATGAGTCTGGTATCTAGAATAATATTTAAATTGCTGATTTTAAATTATCTAGGGCTTCATTTGTTATAATAGCCTGTTGCAAACGCTCACAAGTGCGTCCCGATGCGTAAAGTGTCCTGCCAAGGTTTTGGCGTTGCAGCGTGAGCAGATAGCTTCTCAATTCTCTCCCCATGTCCATTACTTTATTTCGCACTGTAAACGCTACATAAACGAGTTAGTCAACGTAATGCGAGTTGACGGTATATTCCACACTCGTGATCAGAAGCAAGCGATATCCTTGCTACATTATACCGAGCACAAAGCTTTGTCGTAGTGCTTAAAGAAACACGTACTCGTAGTACAAAGTGTGTTTGCACTTTCGGCTAATTTGGCAACGTAAAAAGAAGGGGAAAATAAAAGAAAAGCTTTGTAGTGCGAAGCTTTTACATCTGGAATCGAATGCTTTCATTTCGGTTCGGTCCGGGAGCAGCACTTTCAGAGAGCATTTAACGAGAGCTAAGATCGAAATTGGCCAGAAAGTTTTTACTGCGAACAAACAGTCGACCGAAACCAACAACGGTCGGAGGCGCTGCAAGCGTCCACCCCGTGGAAACATTAGCACGCAGTGTCGTTCACACGCGTTTGACTTCAGCGGCGCGGCGCGACGTTGCTAAACGCTGCCACACAGTTTAGATTTTTGTTTGCTGAACACGAAAAAAAGAACAGAAAGAAGAGAGAGAGAGACAGAGAGAGAGACAAAGGTAGTCCGCAGCGACACAGCACATGTTCCGAGCCGTAATTATGCACTGCGATATCACACACGGCCAGCCGACCGGCCGGCCAGATTGTTAGTAATATATTCAACATATAATAACAGCGTTTCGCGTAATGGGGCCGGCGCTGTGTATCTGCAGTGATCTGGCGCTTAAAAACGCGCTGCGTGGCACACGCCCCACACATTAATATGCCGCGCACCCTTTGATAGCGGACCTCGGGCGCCGGCTCTTAACGAGGGCCGAGCCTTGTTTAACACCGCCGCGCCGCTGCCTCCGACCTTGCTTGTCGCTTCTGACGTCTTGGCATCAGAGAGGAATACTGCGTACAGGAGTTGGACAAAAATACGGAAACACCAAGAACACTTTACGATGCCTAATACGCCGTAGGAAAACGGACGTTATTCAAAGCAGCTTCTACTCGTCTCGGAACGGATAAATACCGGTCCTGTATGGTCTTCAAGGGATTCTTATTCTACGTAGGGTGTAGAATAATTATGTATGATGATTATGTGTTATTTATGGCTGTTCAAAGCAAAGATCTGACAGAAAAATACGAAAAGACTTGTTATAGATTAAAATGTAAATTACAATGAAATGAACACCCTCCGCTGCTTACAGGCGTTGATATAGTCAACGGGGACGGATGAAAATGTGTGCCCCGACCGGGACTCGAACCCGGGATCTCCTGCTTGTGACGCCGGAAATGCATATCCTTCTATTTCCATCTATTGTACTATAAATTTTTTTCTTTATTTTGTTACCTGAAGATATGACGTTTCTGTGTCTTTGTATATTGTAATTGTTTTACTATATGTATATACATGCATTTATGTCGATGTATAATTGGTTTGTTTTGTAAATACTATTTGTATTTTTACCCTGGGTCTTGCCTAGGGAAAACTATGCTATAGAACGAATACATCGATAGGTCGTGTGGAGAACCAAAGTGTTTAGGATCTTTGGTAGTGTTAACTCTGCCGCGTGGAGCCAGGGCAGAGCAGAGTCTGGCTGGAGGAGAGCAGTGGAGCAGGTGTGTTGTGTGACGCTCCCGGGAGTTGCCACGCTCTCGTGGTTTGGCAGCATGTAATTGAGCTCGACTTGCTATGTTAGTTTCTGACATGGTGTTCCGGACGGGAGCGTTAGCTGGCACACATCAAGAGCCCGTTTCGGATGGAGACCGTGTCGAGAAGAAGGCGCGCCAACATCCAGCTTCTGCAACAGCGACGGCCGACAATGAGTGACTGTCGCCACCTCCTCGATCGACGACTTCAAACCTTCAATCAACCAACAAGGAAGACTGGTAGCACGTAAAGTTTTAGAACTGTATGGCAGACCTCAGCTTTCCAAACTGTTAAATTTTTCTCACTAAATTACAGCAACGTAGCATGAACCTTAGTTGCTCATTGTCCCAATTGCATTACCAAGCGGGGTCCCTTCCTTTTCCGGAATGAACCCGAGTGTCGTTGAGATTCAAACGCCAGCATTAAAGTAATATCATTCGATTTCACTGCTTTAATTTCAAAGTTCAGTTAAGGTATTTATAGCTCGCTACAATATTTAGATTACACAAGCACAAATTAAGAGTGCGAGTTTTGTTACCGTATTTTAGCTAACCTGTGACTGCAGCTCAGCTTGGTACGTACTAAATTTTACTATTGTTAATTGTTCAGAATCATTTAATACAAGTTCAAAGTTAAATCTCTTATTTCTAAATTGCGTAGATTCAAGCAGCTTTTGAAATGACTGTTGAGGTAGCCCAAGACTAACCGTATTTTAGTGAATTTCGATGTGCTTCAGAAACAAAGCTCACTATTAATTTCAGTCACTAAATTAACTTTCAATTTTCCGGTTTTATTAATTCTTTTGCTAAATTAAGTCAGAGTGTAGCGAAATTTATTACTTCTGACAAACTTTCAGTTTTCACACTACACGTGTCAACCTTTAGTTGCCACGCTTCTAGTGCTAATTATATGTGTAATAACCTTTCTTTTTCAGTTACTATAGTAATTGTCCATACGACTGGCGACCGTAATTTCCCCCAAATCTTAAATATCTAATTACCGCTAGTTAATTGTTAGCGTAACGGCCGCACATTTACTTTCTTTATTAACTTTACCCCTATTCAAAATTAATTTCCACCAGTTTCATTTGCATTTTTCCTTTCATTTAGATGTAACCCTTTCCTCCCTCTTTACCGACAGATTAACTTCGGTGACGATTGCTTTTCCCAAATTTCCATTAGGTACACGCGGTTTAATTTTTCACTGTCATTAAGGTCGATAAGTGAGGGGGAGGTTACATGCTCACATGGCAGACGCTCTATCCATGTTCTTTTTTATTTTATTTTTTAATCTAATTTTGTTCGCTTTTGTTCGTTGCATCTGCTCGGGGCAGACGTCGTAAGACATCCGTTTAAGTTCGTTGTTGATCGAGTAACTGAGTTTTTTTTTATTACAGAGGGCAGCTAACCCTTTGTCTGAACACGCTGAGTTACCGTGCCGGCGTCTGAGCCACCGAGGACACAGAGGATAGCGCGACTGCAGGGATTTATCTCTGGCACGCCTCCTGCGAAACCCACATTCTCAACGTATTGTCCCGCACTACATTCGTAGTGCCCCCGCCCATTATACTCATTACTCGCGGCTCGTTGCCGATTCCCGATAGAATTCAGGCACTGTTTGGGCATTCGCACAGAAGAAGAAGATGGTAAAGTTGCCGGTGAGCCTTAACTACATATATACTAAGATGGTACCGAGAACAGAAGATTTAAATAGTAATAGAATTCAAACATCTCGGAGAATGGATTACTTGGAATGCTGGGGAAAGCAAAGCAATGGAATCCAGAAAAAATAAACTTGAATTGGCCTTTCAACTAACAAAAAAATACTTACAACAAAAAATCCATTTCATGGGGGTTCAAACTTACACCTTACAAGACAGTGATTAAGCCAGAAGCACTGTATGCAGCACAAACACTAAACATGAATTTCAAAGGCCAAATGGAGAAACTTGAGCTGAAGGAAAGAAGAATTTTAAGAAAAATCATAGGGGCAAAATTTCAAGGCAATAAGATTATATACATCAAAAATGAAACTCTCTACAACAAAACTGAAAAACTTTCAGATACTATCTGAAAAAGGAGAATAAATTTTTATGGTCATCTTCTCAGAATGAATTCCAACAGATTAACTAAACAACTTAACATCGAGTATAGATTTAAGTGTCAAGAAGTCGTTTCTGAAAGTATTTGTATGGAGTGTACCAATGTATGGAAGTGAAACATGGACGATAAATAGTTTCGACAAGAAGAGAATAGAAGCTTTCGAAATGTGGTGGTACAGAAGATTGCTGAAGATTAGATGGGTAGATAACATAACTAATGAAGAGATATTGAATAGAACTGGGGAGAAGAGGAGTTTGTGGCACAACTTGACAGAAGAAGGGACCGGTTGGTAGGACATGTTCTGAGGCATCAAGGGATCACCACTTTAGCATTGGAGGGCAGCGTGGAGGGTAAAATCGTAGAGGGAGACCAACAGATGAATACACTAAGCAGTTTCAGAAGGATGTAGGTTGCAGTAAGTACTGTGAGATGAAGAAGCTTGCACAGGATAGAGTAGCATGGAGAGCTGTAACATACCAGTGTCTGGACTGAAAACCACAACAACAACAACAACTAAACAAATCTTTGACTTTTTCCGTAACTGCAAAACGAAACCAAACTGGTTTAAAGAAACTGAGAAAGACCTAGTAGAATTAAAGATTTCAGAAAATTCACTTACGAATCGGACAGCTAAAGTAATTACTAAATATGAAAATATAAGGTTCCAAGACAAATCTACACAAAAGTCCAAACCTTGCGACTAGGAAGAAGAGAGGAAAGGAAGATCAGAAAGAATAAAGGAATACTGGGCCCTAAGAAAAGAACAACGCACAATGAAATGATTGATCCAACGTACGCCAAAGACGGTGAAACGAAAAGAAGAAGATTAAGTGAACATTTTAGAGATTTTGACACGTTAAGCAACAATATTCGGAAGCGGCAGCAGTCGAACGAGGAGGCCAATGACCAGCGGCGTCTGCGCAGCGGCAGTCAGTACTCAGACAGATCAACGACCGAGCAGATGAGCAATCCTACCAAGGAGAACAACGACCAGCGCTGTTCGCACATCAGCGGTCAATGATCCAGGAACTGAACTCACGTGCATGAGGTATCTGGAGATATGGAAGAGGACGATAGGGCAGTGCCCGACCACGCCAACATAGAAGTAAAACAATGAAAGCTGGTACGAGTGTCGACATTGGTCACGTTTCTGCCAACGTTAGAAGCATAGATCAATGACCGAAGAGTCAGTCGACGCCCTAGAAACTTCGCAACGTGTGCGACGGGCATGAGGGACCTTTTGAGGGGAGAAAGAAGAGACGAAGAAACGTCACCTAGACCGACGGACCGATGGTTAGTCAGCGGTCTCACACTTCGCTGCAATGACTTAGTTGCTACGCTGATCGACAGAAGAAGATTTCGGCACTGAGCCAGTAGGTCAGTGCAGAAGATGCCATCCCAGATGTTACAAGAAAGACGTTCGTGTGATGCTTACACAGGCGGCTGGTGAGAACGAAACGCTGGTGAGGACGAAAGGACTGCGACCTCACCAAATGGGTCACCTGTGAACCTAGAGGTTGATGAACTCCGCCAGAAAACGCCGAACCTGAGGGTCGCTGGTTCGATTCCCGGACGGAGCACTCCGCGCCACGAGGTAACCACTTTTTAATAACGCAACGAGCGAATTCACAAGGAGAAGACCGCGCCGCCGCAGGGGTCACGGGTATGGTACTGCAGGGAAGAATACGCCGCCTGACGCTCGGCTGCAACACGAGCCGTCGCCGCATCAGCACTCCGTCTTCAGGCCACGAGTGGCCTACCGGGGCCATCCGACCGCCTTGTCATCCTCAGTGGAGGATGCGGTTAGGAGGGGCGAGGGGTCAGCACACCGTTCTCCCGGTCGTTATGATGGTATTCTTGACTGAAGCCGCTACTATTCGGTCGAGTAGCTCCTCAATTGGCATCACGAGGCTGAGTGCACCCCGAAAAATGGTAACAGCGTATGGTGGCCAGGATGGTCACCCATCCAAGTGCTGACGGCGACCGACAGCGCTTAACTTCGGTGATCTCACGGGAACCAGTGTATCCACTGCGGCAAGGCCGTTGCCTGTGTCGCCGCATCAGCGGTCACTGGAATCTGCACGCTACGAGTCCGCGCCACACGACTGCCGCGAGGGACTGATCGAGTTAAAACACATTGTAATACTCTGTTTGTTTAAAGGGTCGTATGTGTCTGTAAATGACTGACAGTGGTTCGAACCAATGTTTCACTCACACCTCACCCACTGAGCCAAGGGAAGAATCTATTCCACCGACCACAAAGTGTCGCTTTGCCTCCTATCACCCCTGACAAAGTATTGACTTCTGCTTCCCTCTATCACTGACGCTCAATACCTAGTGTCACAAAACCCCAACCCGATACATCTATTCTTCCTGCAAAACAGTGGCAAGATGAGGTGATGATGATGGAGGTAGATACGGAACACGCACCCTTTTGTCCATAACAGATCACAAAGATCTGGCGACTGTGGCGGCCGGGGAAAAAGTGGCACTTGGTCCTCCCGCTCACAACATCAGTACTGGACTGCTGTGTGATTAGGGAACTTGTTGTCTTGGAATACATCATCACTACTGTGCAACAAACATTGTACCCAGGGAAGGTCGTAATCAGCCAAAATAGTCAAATAATCCTTCGCAATAATGTGACCTTCCAGAGTAACCATGGGGCTCATGGAATACCATGAAACAGCTGCCAAAATCATTCCCGAACCCCCGCGACGTTTCATTCTTCTGACGTATACGACGCCAAAAGTAGGAATTAGTGTGAAACAAGACTCGTCCGACCAAATGACTTTCTTCCATTGCTCCATAGTCCAGAATTTATGGGTTCAACACCACGTTCTCCTGTTACGGACATATTCATACCTGATGAGTGCTTTTCGAATTCCAGCTCGTCTTCCATTCCTAGGTCATGGAGTTCCCTTCGTGTTGTGTTCGTGTTGGGATGCTTTGAGAGTGCAACTTCCTATTTCGCAGTGACTATTGTAGCTGCCATCTTCTTAATTTTCCTCACTATCCCCTTCAATGACCGACTGTCACGATGGCTACACATAGTTTCGCCCGCGTTATGCCTTAGCGGATGATGTTCCTTCGCCTTCCCTGTATCCGGTACAAACCTTCGATCCTGTGCCTCTTCATCCATTTCGTCTCCCTTGATCATGCAGGGACCCACCAAACCAGCACCAATAATTTGCCCAAGTTCCAATTCACTTAGCTCCCACATAATGCACTCACATATACATGGAAACTGTTCTCTCGATGACTGACACTTGCTATGTAGACACTGCACATGTGCCGTTCCCGGTTATGTACAACATCGCAACCCGCAGTCTTGGCTACAATCTACATTTAAGTTCAAGCATACATTTCTGGTAGATTTCCATATTTTTGTCTAGCCCCGTAGCGATCCTGTGTAACGAATCTCTTATTCCAGTATTACTTTTCACAACGCTGTGGACTGTGGCTGTTTTGTGGCTACTTGGTAGATTAAGTGTGCCGCAACGGGACTTGACCCAGAGATTTGCCTTTCGAAGGCAATCCTCTCAAAACTGTGCTGTCCAAGAAGAATTCACGATCCGGCGTGACAGCTTCACTTTGCCGGTATACTGCACCTTCCAAATGTCTATGAAGCTCTCGCGTACCTCGCAAGTCTAGCACTCCTGCTAGGTGGGACACTGCCATCGCAATTAATTTCCAAAGCCTCCTACCCTTTTCTTACAACAGGACTGAGTACATGAAACATGCGATTTCCGTAAATAGCCCTGAAAAAGCGCCTCTTATAGAAGGTTTTGAGCGAAGAACAATTATTAACACTTTCTGGCCACGGTTTGGTTAAATTATTCAAGAATAGGAGTTGCTTTCATTGAGCAACGGAAAAGAAAAGGGAGCGCGAGCGAATATTTGAACGAGTTTTAGCTGACGATTATATCCAATGTTTCCTTCTGCGATTGACGTGACCCCCCTCTCTATGGAAGGACGGTGATTTGAATCGTCGTCTCCTGGAAAACGATTCCAGTGTCTAACCGTGACAGGACCTCGCTCAGTGCTTAACATATACAGGTTGAGTCACTAACTATTGCCACCTATAATAACTCCGAAAGTATGACAGTAGCCGAAAAATTTGTGGGAAAAATGTTGCATGGGCCAACGGGGGTCGGTTTTCTGTTGCTAGGTGGGGTCGCGTCAGAGATATGAAGGTCAACTTTGTTTTTTTTTTTTTAATGGGATCCTACAGTTTGGTATTTATTTGCTGATAGCCGCTAAAGAGACGAATCCAATGGTGTGTAACAGTAAGGTCTTCGAAGGTCGACGAACGTCACAAAGGTGCCGCGAACGTTCATTTGCAGAAGGTATTCGAAATGATGACCATTGGTATCAATGCAGTGCTGCAATCTTCTTATCATGGATTGAGTGGTATTCCTTATTACTTCGGCACTTATCGAAGCACATGCTTTGACAAAGCTCTCTCGAATATCGTGCAAACAGTAAACATTCGCCGCATACGACGTATCCATCCAACGTGCCATTGAAATGTAAAAACCATTCGGCGGTTTCGCACTACAACACGAATAGGAACGGTAAGACTAGTATCGTCGCATCAAGTGAATTTGAGTGATGCTTTCCTTCTAACAACAAGACGATATGCTTCTCATTTACGGAGAATGGCAACGAAATTCAGTGAGAGCCAGATACTTATATGCTGTAAGATATCCTCAACGTACTCAACCTACACGTCGTACATTTAAATACATGTATGATAAACTGAGAGCAACTGGATCTTTAACGCAACGTAAACATATCTGGCAAAGGAAAGTTACTAAGGAGGAAACGGAAATTGGTACTCTTGCCACTGTGGTTAGAGATCCTTGTGTTAGTTCGCGTCAAATCGCAAGGGAATCTGGCATGAGCCAGAGTAGTGTTCTTCGTGTTCTGCACCGCCATAAATATCATCCTTACCATATCAGCGCAGTGAATTCTGCCGATGGGCTCAATTTCAGATTCAGAGGGATGACACGTTTATTAATTTGATTTTATTTATTGACGAGGCTACATTCATGAACCATGGAATTGTTAATCTGCATAAAATGCATTATTGAGCAACTGAAAATCCATGTTGGCTGCGGCAAGTTGCACACCAAAAACCGTGGTCGGTGAACGTATGGTGTAGGATTCTGGAGGACAGAATTATAGGCCCTTATTTCATCGAAGGAAATCTTAATGGTAGAAAGTACACCACATTCCTGCAAGAAAAATTAGGTCTGTTATTGGAAGAAATACCTTTAGCAACAAGGAACAGAATGTGGTATCAATACGATGACTGCACATTTTTCGCTGATGGCTAGAAATGAGTTGCACAGACAATTCCCAAATCGTTGGATTGGACGTGGATGAGATGTGTCGTGGACGGCTCGTTCGCCAGACTTGACGCCTCTGTACTTTTCTCTTGTGGGGATTCGTACAAGACATTGTTTTTAAAGACAATCCAACTACACCTGGGGATATGCGAGAGAGAATTGTCAGAGCATGTGCTTCGATAAGTGCTGATGTGATAAAGAATACCACTCAGTCCATGATAAGAATATTGCAGCACTGCATTGATACCAATGGTCACCATTTCGAACACCTGTAAATGAATGTTCATGCCACCTTTGTCAACTTCGTTGACCTTCAAAGACCTTACTGTTACACATCATTGGATTCGTCTCGATTATCGCTATCAGAAAATAATTACCCAACTGTAGCATCCCATTTAATGAAAAGAAAAAGTTGACCTTCATGTCTCTGACGCGACTCCACCTAGCAACAAAAAACCAACGTCATATTATGGTCCCCGTTGTCCTACGTAACTAATGTCCCACAAACGTTTCAGCTCCAGTCATACTTTAGGAACTATTCTTGGTGGCAATAGTTAGTGACTCACCCTGTATATAGGCTATCATGTAGTGTGTAGTAAACATAAGCGCAGTAGCGAGTAATGATTTTAAACTCATTCCCATTCAAACATTTTAAGGCCTGTATTTTGCCCCTGTTGCATTGTTGGTCCTTTACTCCTTAACATTGTGTCTGATTTTATACTCACGGTGGTAGCATAAATTTAATTTTTTTTATATGATAAGAAAATCACTGTGTTGAACAAAACCCTTTAAATATAAAAATAAACAATGTCTTGGGATACAGCGCGTACGGACACCATTTTTCTGATACCATGATATCGCTACAATTTTCAGTATTTCTATCGATTCCAAATCTCGTTTCCAATCTGATATCCGAAAGGACCTTATTAGGACCGTTTGTGTATTAGATTTGTGATGTTCCACTTACGCAATTAACCACCGAATCACACGCAGAAGACGAGTTGGTTTTGCAAAATTTAAAGGGCGTCATAAAAACAGTTCTAAAATTACAGCCTGAGAAGCGCTGTGTTACTATTTGCTGTCTCTTTACGTCCGTATGATGCATATCACCCTTATGTCTGCATATTTATACCACCTTCTCATGACTTTCTTTATCCTTCTGCCGCTGCCCTCACAGAAGCAGATATTCCATTAGAATAGCTCCCCTGACCACATTACGACTTCACAACACTTTTTTTCTCTGTTTTGTTTATACGCCATCGGCAGATATTTCCATGCTAAATTATACGAGTTACACAGAATCACTTCTTCCCTCGTCCACCGACAAAAAGCGCTTTGATAAATAGCGCAATTTTTATAGGTATCGGGCGACAAAATGCGTTGTTTCAAAAGATCAGCAGAATAAATTATCTGCGATGTTTTGCATTGCGCGTGGTCTCATTGACGTTCTTTCATGCTCTAGTAAATACGAGCTCTGAATATGGAGCTTATTTTGTTTGGAAAATTCGATTTTAATTCCATTTATACCGGATAAACCGGTTTGCATTGGTGCTTTATCGGAAGTCCATCATCCGGTGGAGTGGCTGTTTCGCGGGTACGATACAACAAGGAGCGCTGTTTCGGCTGTCGTGTTCCCTTTCACTGCTCCGATTCAACGTAGGCCATCGCTGTTTTCTCCCACCGCAAGCAACGTTCAAAGCAAATGAGTAATAAAGAACACGCCGCCAATCTAGTTTGTGTGTGTGTGTGTGTGTGTGTGTGTGTGTGTGTGTGTGTGTGTGTGTATCCATTTACGTGTGTGTCCAGTTACGGTGTAGATTACAGTCTGCACTTTTTGATTTTACTTCATGTACGCTTTCTTCCATAGCACATTCTTTAACGTTTCCTTGTCCTCCGTAAAATTCTTTTCTGGTAATCAACAAGAATCAGGTTGAATTCCAGTTGTGGGTGTATGAATTGTCATTTTTTCTTACTGTACCTAAATTCACACCAATGTAACTCGATTACCGTTACATTCCAAACAATTTGTTACTTATTTAGTACCGAATCCATTCGCAGCAAAATATGCAATTTGCAGACAGTGTGCACAATCTACCATTGAATGTACCTGGCAAATTGTACCATTATACGATACATGATTTAGTAGATATGACGCCTTAAACGTTGAGATGCTTGAAAAACTTGCTTTTACTTAAAATTATGTGCAAATTACAAAGACTATATTCATCCAGCGTTCCACAATGAGAGCACTTTGCAACATTCAGCATAATTTCAAACCTCTTCTAAACAGTTTCTCGCTTACATATTAACGTCAAATATTTAATACAGTAGCTGAACTTAATCAGACGTCTGAAGCTATTATAGATGGGGTTTCGATTCTTTAAAGACTCAGGGGTTTACTGGTGACACGCTCTTGGTCTCCTCTGTGGCGAAATGGTTATAGGGGAACCTCTATATTAACCTAGATATTGAATCACAGGGAAATTTATGAGTTTCCCACATATATAAATAGTGGGTGGAGGCGAAACACGTGGTAAGTGACAGAAAAAGTTCACGGAAAAAGTTCACTGGAATTATAGTTTTGAACTTATCAGCTTTGTCACAGGACCACAATTACCATGGATCATTTTCGTTTTCCTTTGGTGACTTTCTGTAACAATAGTTTTCTTTACGTACACTTAACGACATTCCAGCTGTGTCTTTCCATACAAAACAACTAACGTTATAAACACAGATCAACGATGAATCTCCATCAGGCCACTGTCAGCCTTGTGTTCTCGTTTACTGTTTACTTTACACTCACTTACCACTGATCCGGTTCGGCTTGGCTCGGTATCCTAAACTGCTTTTACCCGTCAGGCCACCGCTGTTATTATGCTTAAAGTACGTCTGTAAGACTATGAATACTTTCATTGCTGATACCACTGATTTTTTAGTACTAATTGTAAACTTCAGTAATTTTGTTTTGAGCGCTACTGTTACATTATTCGAACAACAAAGAAGTTAAACCAGCGTTTAAAGTACCGGCACCCTGAGGTATTATTTGACGGACTACATGTACAAGATGTACAACAGTTAAAAGTTGAAACTGCTCCGCGGAAAATATATATCAACATAAGCAAAAAGATTAGAGTAAACGCTGGCCCGCAAACTAAGCGTATATGAGATAAATCAATTGGGTAGTTAAGAGCCGCCTCTTAACTTCTATAAGAGATATTTACTATCGTAGCTAGCACGTATGGATTTCAAATGTAAACTTTTCGATTAAGCTCCCATTTAAATAAGCTCAAATTTCACCCACAGCCTACGTTAACAAGAAATGTAATACTGTTTCGGCAGGCAACATGTTCTGATTTAGTGTTCACTCGTACGTGCTAAAGGAGTTATTCCACGCATCGTCTCCGCATTTGGACAGCTCTGCAGTGAGATACCAACTACTTCAAATTACACCGAATCATCTCGTATATCTTGACCAGACTGTACAATTCGCTTCTACAGGTCTGAAGCTGCCGTATCAATAGGACTGTTGTGCACTTCACTTCTGTGATGACTTCACACACAAAAAAGAGAATTAAGATCCGATAATGAGTGAAATTTAAGCTCAATCAGATTTGGAACTTTTATAAATGTTGACAAAGTAGGACAATATTACCTACAAAAATAAGTGGACGCTCGTAAACACGCTCAAAGAAAGGCTAGTTTGTGAACCCGTGTTGTTTCTATGATCGTATAATTTCACTCGCATCATAGGCCGCTTTTAATTATTGTACCATCTTTATAGTCACCGTGGCATTTGTTTAAATGTGCGTTCCAAGTAAAACTTATTTATTCATTCTCATTATTAAATTTACTCGTCTGGAGTGCAACCACAAGCGCCATTATGCGACCTGTTCCATACTGTTCGTCTGTTTTATTTGCATAGTTACCGGGACGCTCTTCCAACTCCATACAGATTATACCAGAGACCTCCATCTCTTCCTGTCCGTGGGCGTGGTCATGGTCATTGCATCTGATCTCTCTTCCAGCGCCTCTTCAGTCGCATTCTGCCAAGTCTTCTTTATTTGTAAAGTTCTTCTCTTGCCATAAAGCCTTACCTCTTGCGTTAACCTTTAAAGGGGATCTTTCAACATTCAGTGGGAATGTGAGATTTCAGTTCTTAAGAAACTTTGCAGTGTAACGTTACCTAACAGCTGTATCTCTCCTAGTCTTGTTAAGCATTTTCCACAATCATCTCTGCAAATTGGATACTGTTTAGCCAGTTAACTCACTTTGCAAAATTCACAGCCATAAGTAAGTCCAAAACGATCCACGTATAGCTAATTTTCTCCTTTTAGGTATTTCTCTCTTGTTGAGTAAATTCCCTCTAAAGACTTTAGGGAGACGACATTCTGCGCCGATTCTTTCCATAAATTCTTCTTTGATCTTCCCATCTGTACTCATAGTAGAGGTTTATATTCTATTTACGTACCTACTACAGTTGCTTTTCTTCAACAGTGCAACTACGCCATCTTCCCCTTTTGTTTATAATCACAGTTATGTTTTTATGACATTTGCTTGCATTCTTTCTTCTTCACCTCTTTCACCTAGACACTGATATCGTGAACTAGGTATTGGTCTCTAGGGGTGGCAGTTACCAGGTCATTTACGAAGACTAGCCTCTTCAGTTGAAACAGTGGTACCTAAAGTTTCCTGATGTTAAGTTTATTAGCGCTGCTGTTACATACTTCCAATCTTTATACGGTTAAGGTACTTACGAAACCTGGATGACTCTAGATTTATGTACGGATTTAAAGAGTTCAAAGTCCCGTTTGAACAGCCAGAAGTCGCTTTCCCTGCGCTTCTTTTGTTAGCGTTTCCGCTACGTATACCGGGTGATCAAAAAGTCAGTATAAATTAGAAAAGTTAATAAACCACGGAATAATGTAGATAGAGAGGTAAAAACTGGCACATATGCTTGGAATGACATGGGGTTTTTATTAGAACCAAAAAAAAAAGGTTCATAAAATGTCCGACAGATGGCGCTGCAGAGCAAAACGTCAGTGACTGCGCATGACACTCGTGTATACAAGGAGCTGTAATGAGAGAGAAAATCAGATGCGCCAGCAGTCGCAGCATGTTGACGTTACCTGAAAAGGCGCTTTTAGTGAATCTGTATTATCAGAATAGGGAATGTGCTAGTTCAGCGTTACGATCCTATCGTCATAGCAAGGGGATTCGAACGGGTAAAGGTCCGTTGACAAACGCAGCTGTGGCGAGAACGATTTCGAAGCTCGAAGCCACGGGTTGTATAGACGACAGGCCCCGTAGTGGCCGACCGAGCACAAAGCGTAATGCTGCTGAGACAGTTCAGGAAGAAATGGAGACTGTAGCGGGTTCGTCGATGCACGGGGAAGTCAGCGCTCGTGCAGTCGCACGTCGCACCAGCATTCCATACACTACTATTTGGTTGGCACTGAGGAGTACCCTCCGATGCTATCCGTACAAAATCCATCGGCATCATGAACAGTTACCTGGCGATTTATTAAAGTGGAGGGCATTTGCGGTGTGGGCGTTTCAAAAGATGGCGGAAGATGACGATTGGTTAAGTAACGTGTTGTGGACCGACGAAGCTCATTTCACGCTCCGAGGGTCTGTCAACGCCCACAACTGCAGAATTTGGGCTACCGAAAATCCTAGAGCTGTCATGGAAACTCCATTGCACGACGAGAAAGTCACGGTATGGGTTGAAATTACCACATCTACCGTTATCGGGCCTTTTTTCTTCCAGGAAATGCGTGAGTCTGGTTTTGTAACTGCTACCGTGAGGGGTGAGAGGTACGCCGATTTGTTACAAAATCGCATCATCCCCAGCCCGGCTGATAAACACCTGCTGGAACGTACGATGTTTAAACAGGATGGCGCTCCACCCCATGTTGCTAGACGCGTGGAAGATCTCTTGGCGCGCGTCGTTTGGTGATGACCGTGTGCTCAGACCCCACTTTCGTCATGCTTGGCCTCTCAGGTCCCCAGACCTCAGTCCGTGCGATTATTGGCGTTGGGGTTACCTGCAGTCGCAAGTGTATCGTGATCGACCGACATGTTGAAAGACAACATCCGACGCCAATGCCTCACCATAACTCCGGACATGATTTACAGTGCTGTTCACAACATTATTCCTTGACTGAAGCTATTGTTGAGGAATGTTGGTGGACATATTAAGCATTTCCTGTAAAGAACATCATCTTTGCTTTGTCTTACTTTGTTACGCTAATTATTGCTATTCTGATCAGATGAAGCGCCATCTGTCGGACATTTTTTGAACTTTTGTATTTTTTTGGTTATAATAAAACCCCATGTCATTCCAAGCATGTGTATCAATTTGCACCTCTCTATCTACATTATTGCGTGATTTATTCAGTTTTCAAATTTATACCGACTTTTTGATCACCCGGTACATTGAAAGCTATGGAGCCGCTTTTACTGTTAGGAGTTGAGTGGGGGAGAACGCATTCAGAGGAATAAACGTGGGAACACAGTCAGCAGTTGATTTGCTCTCAAATGTATGTGTAAATAACTTTATGAGATGACCTGTGAATAAAAATGAACTAAACATGCAATAAGCGATCAGAAAAACTAGACAGACTGTATTACCTAACTAAACCGCAACAATATTATATACATATTACCGGTTTCGTTTGGATGTAGCCATCTTTACATTCGTAATCCTATGAAATGCAACGCGTCACTTAATTGCGTAGTCATAGGGTAGACACATAAAGTTCATAAAAAGCACTCAAAAGTGTGAGTTACCATCTCTTCATAAAATTCATAGACAATTACATGACACGCTGAATACTTAACTTACACGATACAATTACTGAAGATAGGTGGATCCACTTGAAATCGGTTATAATATACCGTTGCAATGGAGATGAATAAGAAACTTACGATAAATTTTCAGAAAGTGAAGCTGATTTCATTGGTGGTTGCGATGTCTGTGTTTACACAGTGTCTGCATCTTCACAGTACAATGTCCTTGAAACATGCATGCGTGGGATAGACATTGTTACTGACCATTACAGGTGTGGTAAATATCACGAAATAAGTTTGCATGTTGCGAATATGGAATGACATTAGCTGTTTGTGACATAAGAAAATTTATTCCGGGTCGGGAGTAGAACCTGGATTTCCTTCTTGTCGCAAGCTATCGGCCTACCCAAAGCCGCCACCTGAACACCACTCCATAGACGATCCAAACCTCCATATGTCACGTAGTCACAACCCTATCGATATGTCTCCTACGCATTTAAAGTAAATGTTTCGTAGCAAAGAACGGTTGAAGAATCGTCGGCTCGGTTCGCAAGATACGAGTATCATCGGATAGCGTAACCCGTGATTCCGTGCCAGACCTCGGTAGGAAGCTAGGTTCCTATGTCCTGATGCGGCAAACTATTAAACCTACTGTATCAAACAGATACGTTGAAGCAAATTTGGCCTCAAATGCACCCTCTTCTCCATTTTTCCCTCTTTTCTGACCACTGGCACCCAGGGAATTTTCTTTTTCTAAGTGGAATGTTTTATGAACAGCCAGTTTGCAGACTTCCAAAACCAACGTGTCCACTAAGTTACTCATCATTGTCAAAATCGTATTAAGGAATACATTTGTAGAGGAGGAATAACAGTACCCCATAATTTCGTATTGGTAGGAGATGAAGACTACCTCTCTTATTTCTCTTGGGTTTTCTGTGGTTTCCTTTAATTTCTTTCGTCTAAAACAAAATTCATCTGTGCATTGCAATGTGGGCATATCTGTAAGTGAAACATAAACTTTTTCAGCCTTCTTTTAAGGTGCTGACCGAATGAGGTAGTTTAGCGGTAAGACATAGGACTTTGGTTCGGGACGATTGCAACTTAAGGCCCTAACTTGCTCGTCTGATTTAGGGTTTAGAAGATTTCAGCGTTTAAGAAAATGTCGAAATGGTTCCTCTCTAAAAGCCATCAACAATACTAACTTGTGTTTCATGTCTAGCATCTTGCGCATCATCTTTCTAAGGTGCTGCATTCTACATTTCTTTAAAGTCTGTATCTAATACAGGGTGATTCAAAAGGAGTACCACAACTCTGAAAATCGAGAAATCTGCAAAAATGAAAAGGAGAGGTACGCTCTTCCTGCCCTAGATTGGAGGAAGCTCTGAAGTTTCATTTGGTTGCTCGTTTCATTGCTAGGAGAGCTGCTGGCCACGTAACCATAATTTCTGTGGTCAATGCAAAGATGGCGACTGCTCAACAAAAAGCCTCTTGTGTTATCGAATACGACAGAAGTGATTCGACGACATTTGTTCAGCGTGCATTTAGAACCAAGTATGGTGCTCAACCTCCTGATAGGTGGTGTATCGTACGTTGGTATAAACAACTCAAAAAGAAAGATTGCTTGTGCAAAGGGAAAAGTTCCGGACGGCCGCGCACGAGTGAAGATGTTGGCCGCATTCAAGTATTAGCTCGCAGTCCAGGAAAATCGACCCGCCGAGCTAGCAGAGAGCTGCAAATTCCGCAACCGACCATTCTAGAGTCCTAATGAAAAGGTTGGCAATGAAATCTTGTCATCCGCTATTTGTTAAAGCCATTTACGAAGCTGGTAAAGTAAAAACAATCGAGTTCGCATGTTTGTCCTTGAACAAATCGAAACAGGTGTCCGGTTCACTTCGAAGCTTGTGTTCAGCGATGAAGTAACATTTCACACAAAAGGGAAAGTCAGTCGGCACAATGTCCGTGTATGGGTCACTGAGAACCGGACGGAAACAATTCATCATGAACGTGATTCACCTAAGATGAACGTTTTCTGTGCCATTTCAGCCGACCGCGGTGGTCTAGCGGTTCTAGACGCTCAGTCCGGAACCGCGCGACTGCTACGGTCGCAGGTTCGAATCCTGCCTCGGCATGGATGTGTGTGATGTCCTTAGGTTAGTTAAGTTTAAGTAGTTCTAAGTTCTAGGGGACTGATGACCATAGATGTTATGTCCCATAGTGCTCAGAGCCATTTTTGTGCCATTTCAGCTAATAAAGTTTTTTACCCTCTTTTCTTCGAAGGTGCAACTGTAACTGGGCAAACCAATCTGGAAATGTTACAGAATTGGCTGTTCACTCGACTCGAAAAAGAAGCAGGTCAGCTCGTATTTCAGCAGGATGGGGCACCACCCCACTGGCACTTTATACGGTTAAGATACTAAGTAAAACGCAGAGAATTGCGTGTACAGATTTGCCAGTTCATTTCCTAGTGATTAACTCAGTAAATCTTTGTTTTCCTAAATAGTTCTTCGAATATGTATAAGGACTCATGATTCTTGTCTGTGCTAAACCTGGATGATTCTAAATTTATGTCTCGTTTCAGTATCCAGCGGTTGCTTTCCCTGTGCTTCTTCTGTTAGCTTTTTCGCTACAATTATTTGAACGAAAGGCACCCACAGCAATGGATCGGTTCCCAGCTCCGTACTTCATCATTGGCGTCCAAGAAGCGCTCAACCCTGCCCCTGACACTTTTTCTGCCGGCCGGAGTGGTGGGCGCTACAGTCTGGAACCGCGCGACCGCTACGGTCACAGGTTCCAATCCTGCCTAGGGCATGGATGTGTGTGATGTCCTTAGGTTAGTTAGGTTTAAGTAGTTCTAAGTTCTGGGGGACTGATGACCTCCACAGTTAAGTCCCATAGTGTTCAGAGCCATTTTTTTCTTTGGGGAATCTCAAAGATATGATGTTTCGATCACCTGTACCAGCTAACGTTGAGGAACTCAGAGAACGAATAACTGCAGTTATCGAAACTGTTATGCCGGAGATGCTACAGAGAATGTTAAACAACTTCGAGTGTCGGGACGGGGCAGCATTGAACATTTATGAACTTGTTTTCTACTGAAAAAACTTTCTTAAGCACTCTTCATATTGATTAATTAACCAAGGTCCTATTATGTTTCTTTGATTAAATACAGATTTTCAAAGTTGTGTTATTCTTTTTGAATCAACCTGCACAATCTTTCTCTTTATGCAGATCAGCTTGTATTTTAAACGCGATAATATATTACTTTTGGAAAATTTAGCAGGTAATTCGGACCTTTTATGCTTTCGGTGTCTAATAATGATCCTACTGGGAGGCGCACGAAATGCGTCACCAATTGTTTCTTCCACAAATTACGACGCACGTTAGATATCCCGCTGGGATCTCTACAGCAGTATCAGCAGAGCTTGGAAAAACAAATGAGTTACGAAATGACGTGTAATTCACGATACTGCCGCTAGGAGACTAGTAAGCAGCAATGGCTGACAATGGAAGACTGACGACACAGCAACGATCGGCAATGGTGTTACTTTTGCATGAAACGAAAAGCCTTGTTGTGACTCAGAGGCGTTTTCGACAACAGTTTAACACACGATGAGTCCCTTGCAAGAATACCATCCACATGTTGTACGATAAATTTGTGCAGGATGGAACAGTATTGGAAGCGAAGCGACCTCGGCCAAAGCCTGTTTGTTCGCCGGAAAATATTGGAGCGGTACGAGTTGCTGTACAGATAAGTCCCGGGAAATCGTGTAGAAAGGCAGCAGTGCAAGAGGGAATAACCAGACGCTCCGTTCAACGCATTCTTAAAAGTGACCTCCATATGTACCCATACAAGATGACCTGTGCACAGAAGCTCACCGAAGAACACAAGCAGCAGAGACTACTGTTTTCTCAGTGGGCGGAGGATAGGGAAGAAACTCTCAACAACGTTTGGTTTTCAGACGAGGCGCATTTTCATTTAGACGGTGTGGCTAACCAACAAAACGTACGGTTTTGGGCCACTGAAAACCAAACTAGTATTTCATGAACGACAACATATGCTCCGAGGATTACAGCGTGGGCAGCAATGTCCAGTCACGGACTTATTGGACCCTTTTTCTTTGAAGAAACTGTGTACAGCGAGCGCTATTTCAGCATGCTTCGCAATAGCTTCATTCCACAGCTTCTTGCTACTGCTTTGCCCTTCAACATGCAGTAGTTCAGGCAAGATGGAGCAAGGCCACATACTGCAAACACTGTGTTGGAGTTTTTACACGAGCATTTAGACATGCGGATCATTTCACTCAGGTTTCCAGGTCGCTTCAATGACGGATGAAATTAGCCCCCCAATAGCCCAGACCTCAATCCATGTGACTTTTTTCTCTGGGGGCACCTAAAGGAAAAATTTTCCCGAAACGTCCACGTGATTTAATGGAGCTCAGAAGACTTATTCTTCAAGCTTGCAGTGAAATTACGGAACCCATGTGCCGTAGGGTAATCACTAACTTCAGTGTTCGTTTGAAGGAAGTTAGGAAACGAAATGGTGGACATATTGAGCATGTGCTCTTCATTGTAGTATATGTTCCTTTCAGATTGTATTGACAATAAAGTTTATATTCAAAAACAAAATGGTAACACATTTCGTGCGCCACCCTTTATTATAAAACCGCATCTGTGCCGCTTCGCTAAATAGAACGGTAAAATAAACAGAGTGATTAGCAGGAGAGATAGTGGATAGCGCCTCCTCTCTCTGCATATATCTCTTCGAGTAGTGGATCTGATGTGCGAGTTCATCTGTTAACGTGTATCGTGAGGTTGCGATGTAGCGGGCGGCTGAGCCGCCAGCAAACGCGAGTGGGCGAACAGGTGCGTTCGCTTTGCGGGCTCACGCTAATGGCGAGAGCGGCGTCTGTTCCGTGGCAAGGCCCGCCGTGCCGTGCTGGAGCTCGGGGATCAAAGCGAGCGAATTTCGCGTTCTTCCCTTCTTCGCCTGCACCGTGTGTGGCGGCGCGACGAGGCAGTCGCAGAGCGGGGTGCCTAGCCAAACGCGACACGCGCGCGCCTCTGCAGCAATGGGGAGCTGACGGCGGTGGGTGAACCGCGACAGAGATGACGAACAGACCGCACACGTCCGAGACGCTCCAGCTGGCGGTTCTCTCTACCGCTTCTTTCTCTTAAAAAAACTAACGCTGTCGTCTACCACAAGGCTGGTTTTGACGTCCCGATGCTTTGCTAAACATGGTCTTAATGGACGTGTTATGAAGAAACCAATCGGAACTACTACATTCCATATTTGCAGACACGACTGATTTACACTACTGGCCATTAAAATTGCTACACCAAGAAGAAATGCAGATTACAAACGGGTAGCCTTAGGAGTGCATGTGTTTATGTTCTCTCTTACCAATAACTTCTTGGTAACGACCCCAAACACTAGAACAATACTTTAGCGTAGTTGATTTACGAAAACGCTGCGAACTCCGTCCATCTGGAGCTCCATCATACAAACTCTACTGACCATTAAAATTGCTACACCAAGAAGAAATGCTGATGGTAAAAGGGTATTCATTGGACAAATATATTACACTAGAACTGACATGTGATTACATTTTCACGCAATTTGGGTGCATAGATCCTGCGAAGTCAGTACCCAGAACAACCACCACTGGCCGTAATAACGACCTTGATACGCCTGGCCATTGAATCAAACAGAGCTTGGATGGCGTGTACAGGTACAGCTACCCATGCAACTTCTACACGATACCACAGTTCATCAACAGTAGTGACCGGCGTATTGTGACGAGCCAATTACTCGGCCACCATTGACCAGACGTTTTCAATTGGTCAGAGATATGGAGAATGTGTGGCCAGGGCAGCAGTCGAACATTTTCTGTATCCAGAAAGGCCCGTACTGGATCTGCAACATGCGGTCGTGCATTATCCTGCTGAAATGAAGGGTTTCGTAGGGATCGAATGAAGGGTGAAGCCACGGGTCGCAACACAAGTGAAATGTAACGTCCACTGTCCAAAGCGCCGTCAATGCGAACAAGAGATGACCGAGACGTGTAACCAATGGCACCCCATACCATCAGGTTGGGTGAAAAGCCAGTATGGCGATGACGAATACACGCTTCCAATGTGCGTTCACCGCGATGTCGCCAAACACGGATGCGACCATAATAATGCTGTAAATAGAACCTGGATTTATCGGAAGAAATGACGTTTTGCCATTCGTGCACTCAGGTTCGTCGTTGAGTACACCATCGCGGGCGCTCCTGCCTGTTATGCAGCGTCAAGGGTAACCACAGCCATGGTCTCCGAGCTGATAGTGCATGGTGCTGCAAACGTCGTCGAACTGTTCGTGCAGATGGTTGTTGTCTTCCAAACGTCCCCATCTGTTGACTCTGGGATCGAGACGTAGCTGCACGATCCGTTACAGCCATGCGGGTAAGATGCCTGTCATCTCGACTACTAGTGATACGAGGTCGTTGGGATACAGGACGGCGTTCCGTATTACCCTCCAGAATCCACTGATTCCATATTCTGCTAGCAGTCATTGGATCTCGACCAACGCGAGCAGCAGTGTCGCTATACGATAAACCACAATCGCGATAGGCTACAATCCGACCTTTATCAAAGCTGAAAACGTGATGGTACGCATTTCTCCTCCTAACACGAGGGATCACAACAACGTTTCACCATGTAACGCCGGTCAACTGCTGTTTGTGTATGAGAAATCGGTTGGAAACTTTCCTCATGTCAGCACGTTGTAGGTGTCGCCACCTGCGCCAACCTTGTGTGAATGCTCTGAAAAGCTAATCGTTTGCATATCACAGAATCTTCTTCCTGTCGGTTAAATTTCGCGTCTGTAGCACGTCATGTTCCTAGTGTAGCAATTTTAATTGCCAGTAGTGTAGTTTTTATACTTTTCTGCCACTGACGCTCCTCTACGTGGTGAGCAGCAATTTAACCTTTTCATAATTGGTACGCATGCGACAGATCCCTACCAACACGTTTCAAAACGCCGCGCTTAAAAACGGTATTTTCCAATTGTAATACCTCGGATTCTATCGGACATAAAAAGCTAGGGTGAAATATTTTGGATAGACCTTTGGCTAGAGACCAATATACTACAGTACAGGATCGAAGTATGAATATTACACCCTTCCTCCGCTTAGGCAAAAGGAGTATGCCGGCTTTTTAAGCTGATGTGGGTTACGGTGGGCTTGATTGGGCTTGAGAAGACAACATTAGTTCGTAGGCAGTTCCTCGATAAGTCCCAACATTTTTCTTTTAATTCCAGCCCAGGATTCCAAGATGGTTCTAATCTTTACGATACATTCCTAAGATTCCTATCACCATCAAACTTGAAAATTTTCTTGATATCTTTATCCCTGATACAGAGGTTCAACGTTACCATACTCGTACACGTAAAATACGAACGTAGAAATTAATGACTGATTGACGACGGATGTACATGTGATAAACCCATCATTTGGTTAAACTGATTCGTATGCACGCGAATGAATGAATGAATTATACATTTGCGTAAATTCATGGGTAGTCCATGAAAAAACCTCAAACAAAATCGCTTATCACCATTATCTCGCCGTCAGCAGCTGACCAAACCCGTGTCGTGGATTCCAAGACGGCTATGCACAGTAAATGGCTGCAGCTTTTACGGTATATTCCAACGATTCCGATCTCGAACTTTTTCTAGATAGCTTTATCCGTTTCCGAGATACGGGGGTTCAAAGTTACCCCTCCCGAGCTTGTAAAATACGCCCGTAAAATGTGGGACGAGGCGAAAAAGTAGTTAAAGTGATGGATCACGAAGAAATGTGATGTAAAGTGTCTCCGTTATCAACAGAAGCGGTCTGGAAAGTCCGTGTTGTAGTACTGAAGCAGAGGCAAAATTTTTTCGCATGTAAAATACGGTCTGAGTTGTACAATTAGTTTTGCACTATTTCAGTTTCACATGAGTAAGCTATCAAAATTTTACTTGTTCGTCAAGTTGTTTTGATATGGGTGAGATGCCCTGTTGTGGCACGGAAAAGAAGGGAATCAGCGGAGAAATGGTCCTACCAGAGCATCAAAAATGCGAATATGATTCTTTTTACTAAAATATCCTGACTAAAAAGTGCGGGTACCAGTTGCGACATTCTATCTTTCTCAGTACCTTTAAAAAATATCGCAAAATTATTGGCATGTGAACGTATTCGCGCTTTTCTATGCTGAGAGAGAAAGAGACAGTGGCCACGGTAAAGAGATGGACAAGTAATACACACTGAAATATAATAGTGTTATGGCATAGAAAGTGTGAAGGAGACAGTGGCAGTATGAGAGAAAGACACCTCCACAGTGGCAGTGGAACATAGTAGACAGCGAGAAAACATTGATAGGAAAAGAGTGAAGGAGACAGTGCCATTGGGAGAGGAAGAAAGAGAGTGTGGAATTGGGTGAGAGCCAGTGGTGATAAGAGACAGAATGTATGACAATAACAACGAGGAAGAGAGAGATAGTGACAGTGAGAAGAGAATACGATTCTAGACAGTGAGTGGGGGCAGCAGCAGTAGAACAGAACGAAGGCGACTGTGGCTGTAACACAGTAACAGCTGGAGAACCGCAAAGAGGCAATGACAATGAGGTGGCTGAATGAATAAGAATGGGCAAGTCGGAGTCGTTGAGCATGAGAGACTTACAGCGATGGACTAATGGGTGTGAGTGAGTTACAGTTAGCGGAGTTTATGGGAGAGAAACGTGAGTTGCATGATGAAAAGAGCCGGAATATGTTCGAAAGATAATATTTTTGCGAAAATTTTTAAAGGTGCTGAGAAATGTAGAATGAGGCAGCTGGTACCCCACTTTTCAGTTTGACTTTTTAAATAAACATTCATCTGTTTTGTGTTCCGATAGGAACATTTTTGCACTGCTGTTGTCAAAAAAAAAAAAAAAAAAAAAAACGAATATCTTTCTCAGCATGTTAAAACTTATTACGTGAGCGAAATCGATTTATAAATTATCTTTTCTGGACAGGATTCTGCCTCGGACAAATGTAATTTTCATATTTTGATCCAACTCCTATAGTATTAATGTAAGCCTACTTTCTTCTTTCCACATAAGCAATGTGCTACGTGGGAATCTTTATTAGTTTAGATCACAGACAGCTACAAGACCAACAGTATGTGCTGTTAATGTATGTATTTTGCTAAATGTTGTGAACATAATGACCAGAAACCCAAACTTGTGTGATTATCATACAGCGTTCTAGCAGCTACTCGACAGATACATAAACGGAAATTTCGCTGAAGCATGTATGAATGAAATAAGAAGTACATTATGTTTTTTTTTCAGAACAGGAGACTTCTCAAAATATTTACTGATGGAAACACGGACGCAACAAGTAAGTTTTAAGCTGAAGGTGAGTATATCAAAAGTTTCTTTGCTTTCATAAGCCACTAGACAGTCATCCGATGAAATACTTTGTATTTTAATAATTTCATTGTTAATAGAGTATCGTTATTAAACTCTGAATTCATCTTCAGACAATTATGCCTTATTTATAATAGGCATCACTGATAGTCTAGTACATTTTTTTCATGCGATAGCCTCCTACAAAGGAGAAATGCAGACAATAAAGACAAAACTGAAAATGAAACTAATTACTATTCTACAAGTAAAAACACCAGTATAAACATATGGACAGCGCACTCGCAGTGGTATCAGATATTCTGAAAACTTTGAAATGATTTGAGTATCAATTCAGCAGCTGATAAATCTTCACAATCATTCACCTCATTATATGCCCTCAGGTACACCTGTACACGTCACTCACTGGCATAATTGCTTCGATCTTTGTTTTAGAAAATGATCTGAGTTCATCGTTTATTTGACTGAATGAGGACGTTGTATAACAAAACCGTATTTCTCTCAAGGAAACTAACCCACGAACGAAGCTCATGAACAAAATATATTAGACGCGATACTGATGAAAGCAAATCGTTCATTGATTAATTTACGACCATTAATGGGTAAATGAAGTAAATATTTGCTATAAAGGAAATAATTTGCTGTACGCCACCTCTCAGCGGTGTACGATTGCGCGGTTTAGCGCCTGGAAACTCTCAGGCTGTTATTTAATGACTAGTTTTCAGTATCTAAGACGAACAGGCAGGGTGAGGAGACAAAAAGGCCAACATACTGAGTTTATCGTTCTTTTCCCGAACGGCCTCAGGCGGTTGGGAGAAGAAAATAATGACTAGTTTCTCTATTAGGTCACCTGCTAATTAAGATGAAGCCGTCCTTTATCTCGAAATAATGGCATCCTTTTCTCCGAATTGTGTTGTGATCGTCACGGAAAACGACACATTTTTCGGGCATGCAAATATCGCCTCCATTACTTGCAGATTTTCTTCACAGTATAAAACGATGAAAGACACGAAATAGAAAACAATGTAAAAGTGACTAAAGGCGAGATAGGCAACGCTAGCCCCTAGAACGACAGGCAGAAGACAGTGTGTACTTGACTTAGGCGTATTTCTTCCTCTGTTACGGTTACGTCTTAGCCGTGTGGTGATGGTGATGAATTTATTAAATACAAGTGCTGCATAATCCAGTAATCAGTCTGCAGTGCGCTGTTGATCGCTTTGATCCCATCCACACGGTCCAGTACTGATGAATTTTAGCAAAAGGGGAACTAACTGACCTCTGGTAAAATTAAAACAACGCCAACATGTAAAATGAATTCCATTTCGCGTGAGTATATTCATATTGGCGCACGAAGGGCATCTGATCGTTCTCGCCGTTCATTACACGCTCTACTGCATCCTTCGATTGACGGGCTAATTTTTGCTTCTGACAACCACAATTTCATAGACGGGAACCACTGATGTCTCCGATATTGAAGCGAAGTGCTGTGACAGGAATGGTTTTGGGAATAAAATAATTAGATAACAGCGAAGAGCACAAGTATCGCTGGCGTATGACTTATGTATCTACGAGAATTAAGTATTTTTGTAATTGGATCACGTATATTCATGGAAGATTGAAAAACCTAATTAATTTCATCTAACAGTATAACTAAAATCATTTATTAACATTTCATTCTCTCGATAGCTACTTGGAACGAGTTTCCCAACTCCTGCAGGAATGAGTCTTGAAGAGCTGCAAAATACTTACGGCTGACGAAGACTCTTCAATAGATTGAAAATGTTTCATCGAAATATATCATTATATTTAAGAACAATACGAAATAGGACGGTGTATCATCTAATGAATAATACCATAAATCCAAGATTGCCATTAAAAACCTTTCAAATTAAGATCTGAACTGTTACTTTACGTAATTATTTGGCAGCAAATTCGTCAGCAAGAAAGGTTACAGCCAAACCGTTCACTTTTTGCGCAGGGGGGAAACAAGTCTCATAAATAGTAAATAAATATTCACAGTCGAGCAGATAAAAAATATATCAGAATATACTTTAGTTTGCAGAATGAAAACAGAATCTTTTAACAATACAATGCCTGCATGAAATTTTGACAGAGTTCGGTTGTGTCGTACAGTGTGGATAATTCATTAAATGAATGGTAATTTGTTGTAACAGAACAGTGTGAGCTTGTATCAATGCATGCAAAAAGAGTTTTGTCTGTATTCATATCGCAGAAATCAGATAGAATGCACTTCATGTGGCGAAGAAGTTGATTCAGTTCCTGTTTATTGTCAGCGATCACTCATAGAGCGTGAAAATGCCATACCTATTTATGTCCGTCACAAAGAACTTCCCTCATTGGTTCATCTTCCATAATTTGTGGTTGTTAATCTCTCTATATTTTGAATTAGTGCAGTGAAGCGTGTGGGTTGTTTAATTTACTTTGAGAACCACTCACAGTCGAAAACCAATACGCTAAAGTTGTTAACAAATAATTCTTTTGGCGAGATAAGGAAAGTCGCCTTGCCAGGCAAATGTTAGGATTCACCTAGGGCGAGTTTTGCGTAATGCCAAGAGACGCAGAAGTGCTACTGCGGCAGTCGGCTGCGACTTCAACATATGGTGGATGTACATTCAAGATGTTGGCCCTGAAAATAAGTCATGATCATCAATTGGAGTCAGCACTCCTGGCAGGAAGCAGACACACAACAGATACAGCCTAACATTCCATGCCGAGTCACATGCAATCGAAGCCTGCACATCAGCCACGTATGGCCAAGTAAGGAAATGTAATAACTTATCTAAGCTTAGCTGCACTTGCCAACATTCCATAGCAAGTACCTCTCAGGAAATATACCTGGAATTTTTCGTACTATAATATAAAAAATAGGTTAGCCGGATATATACTGCAACATCGATTTCACTGGTAGGAGCACAAGAGGGGAAAAATAGTTGGGAAAGAAAAGATTAGAGAATGCAAAGTAACATATAGAGAGAGGCTGTTGGGTGTAGTGATGTATGTATAAAAAGATTAGAACATAACAGGAAAATATCAAGGACACCATAAAACTAGTTAATATATGTAAGACATAAATAGATGGTGATGGAGAGATGTAAAATTCATTCCAAGATGTGAACTTCGAACTATGGAATTGTAATCATTTTATGTATGATCCAGAATGGGGATAAGAGCAATTATGAAGTACATTAATTGCTTTTCTTCTGATGGTGCTCCTAATTCACTTACTTGAAATATTTCCAAATGCTGCACTCCAGCACACTACTATTGGTGAATGTAAATATCTTTTGAAGCTCGATGTAGTTGTTGTTGAGGTCTTCAGTCCTGAGACTGGTTTGATGCAGCTCTCCATGCTGCTCTATCCTGTGCAAGCTTCTTCATCTCCCAGTACCTACTGCTACCTACATCCTTCTGAATCTGCTTAGCGTATTCATCTCTTGGTTTCCCTCTACGATTTTTACCCTCCACACTGCCCTCCAATACTAAATTGGTGATCCCTTGATGCCTTAGAACATGTCCTACTAACCGATCCCTTCTTCTAGTCAAGCTGTGTTACAAACTCCTCATCTTCCCAATTCTATTCAATACCTCCTCATTAGTTATGTGATCTACCCATCTAATCTTCACAATTCTTCTGTAGCACAACATTTCGAAAACTTCTATTCTCTTCTTGTCCAAACTATTTATCGTCCATGTTTCACTTCCATATATGGCTACACTCCATACAAATACTTTCAGAAACGGCTTCCTGACGCCTAAATCTATACTCGATGTTAACAAATTTCTCTTCTTCAGAAATGCTTTCCTTGCCATTGCCAGTCTACATTTTATATCCTCTTTACTTCGACCATCATCAGTTATTTTGCTACCCAAGTAGGAAAACTCCTTTACTAATTTAAGTGTTTCAATTCCTAATCTAATTCCCTCAGCATCACCGGACTTAATTCGACTATATTCCATTATCCTCGTTTTGCTTGTGTTGATGTTAATCTTATGTCCTCCTTTCGAGACACTGTCCATTCCGTTCAAATGGTCTTCCAAGTCCTTTGCTGTCTTTGACAGAATTACAATGTCATCGGCGAACCTCAAAGTTTTTATTTCTTCTCCATGGATTTTAATATCTACTCCGAATGTTTCTTTTGTTTCCTTCACTGCTTGCTCAATATACAGGTTGGATAACATCGGGGAGAGGCTACAACCCTGTCTCACTCCCTTCTCAACCACTGCTTCCCTTTCATGCCCCTCGCCTCTTATAATTGCTCGATAACGTAATAAATCCATTACTACATACATTAGCTTCTCAACGTACATTTAATTAAAGCGCTACTGCAATACGGTAAGGTACACTACCTGGCATAACACATATGGCGTTTAGTTGGCTGCCTAGGAACTTTGGACAGCTTAGTGTAGAACAGTTGCGAAATATTTGGCATATAATGAAACAGTTTCATATTCCGTCCTTTCCGAGTCCCATGTGCGTACTTATTCTCCTTTGCAGTGTGTGCTCTCGTGCGTAATAAGAAATAGAACAAGAACGTGGGAACGAAATTCCTACTTGCAAGTAGACGAGCACATTCGGTGCGCCCCAAACGGGCACTGGAAAAACAAAGACAGTCTGGATTCGTGTTCCATGCTGGAATTTATGGGTTTAATAATACAGCACAAGTTAGCGCTTTATTAGCCGCTGGAACAAGCGCAGCTGCACGGGACACGTAAAATATATTACACCGTGCAGCACTGCAGTGTGTTACGTTGTGTGTGCAAATTTTACGTCCGCCGCACAGTGCAGAGATGCTCGTGTCCCACGGCGCTTGAAAGCGTGGGAAGCGCCTACGGTGCAGGTGATGAAACCTGAGGGAAATTTTCTCGAATCTCCGTCGGCCTTTTGTGCAACGTTGCGCCACGGCGTGAACAGTAAACACCGAAAGGAGCCAGAGCTTCAAAATACGCGTCACACATTACGCGAACCGTAGTATCGTGGTTATTAAGCTTCTGACGTTACTGTCCTGTCATATTAAGGTGGTGCGCCTTTTCTGGAGTTGTGTTTGAGCTCCAAAATCGCCCCTTAAGACTTACGGGCCCCATAGTTTCGTGGCTATAACACCGCTGGCATTAATGTCCTGTTACGTTAAGACGCTACAATTTTTACTGATTGTGTCTGGCAATGTACTGGGCCGGCCGGAGTGGCCGTGCTGTTCTAGGCGCTACAGTCTGGAGCCGGGCGACCGCTACGGTCGCAGGTTCGAATCCTGCCACGGGCATGGATGTGTGTGATATCCTTAGGTTAGTTGGGTTTAATTAATTCTAAGTTCTAGGCGACTGATGACCTCAGCAGTTAAGTCGCATAGTGCTCAGAGCCATTTTAAGCATTTGAACCAATGTGCTGGATGATGTCTCTTACCTTATGTTCTAAGAGATTACGAAACGTGCGACTTCGTCTGTTTTCACTTGATAAATATCCTAGAACGTACATTATCACTGGTTTATCTTGTAATGGTACTGTAGGACGGAAGGTTTTGCAGTGCCCTCCAGCGTCAATATGAAACCTGGCAGATCGACAGCTCGTGTCGATACCATATTTAACTTCTACTATTCGTGCTTGTTGCCAGGAATTAGTGTGAAGGTCGAACACTTTCCTTCATGGTTTGTCTTTTCTTTCTTTGCCATGTGCTCAACGAATACCATAAATGAACATTGAGAAATATGTGCGTTTATTTTCCACTTTGAGACAAAAACGACAGTTGTACTGGCATACATGTTACGCTGGCAACATTGATTTCAGCCATGCTGCAAATTAACACTACGCGACACGAAGCCTCTTAACAGCTACAAGCACACACACACACACACACACACACACACACACACACATATATATATATATATATATATATATATATATATATATATATACACTTCTGGAAATGGAAAAAAGAACACATTGACACCGGTGTGTCAGACCCACCATACTTGCTCCGGACACTGCGAGAGGGCTGTACAAGCAATGATCACACGCACGGCACAGCGGACACACCAGGAACCGCGGTGTTGGCCGTCGAATGGCGCTAGCTGCGCAGCATTTGTGCACCGCCGCCGTCAGTGTCAGCCAGTTTGCCGTGGCATACGGAGCTCCATCGCAGTCTTTAACACTGGTAGCATGTCGCGACAGCGTGGACGTGAACCGTATGTGCAGTTGACGGACTTTGAGCGAGGGCGTATAGTGGGCATGCGGGAGGCCGGGTGGACGTACCGCCGAATTGCTCAACACGTGGGGCGTGAGGTCTCCACAGTACATCGATGTTGTCGCCAGTGGTCGGCGGAAGGTGCACGTGCCCGTCGACCTGGGACCGGACCGCAGCGACGCACGGATGCACGCCAAGACCGTAGGATCCTACGCAGTGCCGTAGGGGACCACACCGCCATTTCCCAGAAAATTAGGACACTGTTGCTCCTGGGGTATCGGCGAGGACCATTCGCAACCGTCTCCATGAAGCTGGGCTACGGTCCCGCACACCGTTAGGCCGTCTTCCGCTCACGCCCCAACATCGTGCAGCCCGCCTCCAGTGGTGTCGCGACAGGCGTGAATGGAGGGACGAATGGAGACGTGTCGTCTTCAGCGATGAGAGTCGCTTCTGCCTTGGTGCCAATGTTGGTCGTATGCGTGTTTGGCGCCGTGCAGGTGAGCGCCACAATCAGGACTGAATACGACCGAGGCACACAGGGCCAACACCCGGCATCATGGTGTGGGGAACGATCTCCTACACTGGCCGTACACCACTGGTGATCGTCGAGGGGACACTGAATAGTGCACGGTACATCCAAACCGTCATCGAACCCATCGTTCTACCATTCCTAGACCGGCAAGGGAACTTGCTGTTCCAACAGGACAATGCACGTCCGCATGTATCCCGTGCCACCCAACGTGCTCTAGAAGGTGTAAGTCAACTACCCTGGCCAGCAAGATCTCCGGATCTGTCCCCCATTGAGCATGTTTGGGAATGGATGAAGCGTCGTCTCACGCGGTCTGCACGTCCAGCACGAACGCTGGTCCAACTGAGGCGCCAGGTGGAAATGGCATGGCAAGCCGTTCCACAGGACTACATCCAGCATCTCTACGATCGTCTCCATGGGAGAATAGCAGCCTGCATTGCTGCGAAAAGTGGATATACACTGTACTAGTGCCGACATTGTGCATGCTCAGTTGCCTGTGTCTATGTGCCTGTGGTTCTGTCATTGTGATCATGTGATGTATCTGACCCCAGGAATGTGTCAATAAAGCTTCCCCTTCCTGGGACAATGAATTCACGGTGTTCTTATTTCAATTTCCAGGAGTGTATATATATATATATATATATATATATATGTGTGTGTGTGTGTGTGTGTGTGTGTGTGTTTTGCAGTGCCCTCCAGCGTAAATATGAAACCTGGCAGATCGACCTATTAAAATGCCTGGTGAGTGAGTCTTCAAAATGAGAACTAGATTTATGACTCAGTAATAGTTAATACATTGTTAATTTTGTATGAATGACAATTTACTGCATGGTTAAGCGATTCATATAGTAAAAAAAGCGACTTCCTCGCTTACTACCAGTTCTATTTGCATGCAAATCATGCCAGGAAGTTATAGATTACACCAGGATCCCATGAAGTAGTACGGCTATAAAGATGAAAAAAGCAAACTCTACCATAACATTACAAAAGTAAAATTTGAATGGGATCTTATCGTCACTGTGAGCAGTTCAGCTAATCGCGGTTGATTTAGAAAATAGGAATTTGGAATCATATCTTCTTCTTCGAATGAGTTATTCTACATATTTTAGTAAACTATACAAAGTGCCCAACGCTACGTAGATCAGTGTTTTGGTATTAGCTCCCGGAAGCTGCCATCTCATAAAAACTATTAGCTCATAGAGAATAAAGGTGGGTCAATAAATGCTAGCAACGGTAAGCTTAATTTCTGGGAATGAGAATAAAATCGAAAACGTGAATTTGATAGAGTAACCGAAAGTAAAATGATTGGTATGATAAGAAACAAGTAATTTTACGTTGTAGTAGACAATGTTATGATACACCAGAATGTTCTTTTAATAAGTGAAATTTATTTTAGAGAAACAAATAGCTTTTAGTCAGAAGCTCTAAATCAGTTATTAATCGACTGCTTGTAATCCGTATTTCAATTCTGAGAGTGGTAGATTCACGAGAATCCTCTCCTGTGCCAAATTCTTCTTCTTAGATTAGCGTTTCCAACCTACTTCCTCAACTCTTTGCTGGCTGCATTCCAATCTCTGTTTTCCTCCTCAATTTTTAGCTTCTACAGCTCTCACTAATACCACGGACGTTAACCCCAAATGTTTTAACTGTTGCCCTGCCATCCATCCCGTCCCTTCCTCTTTTCAGCGTTTTCCATTATTCTCCTCCTCGGCCTCCTCTTCCTTACCTTATCAGTCCACCTAAATTTTAATTTTCAACATTCTTCTGTGGCACCACATACCAAATTATTCGATTCTCTTCTGTTCCGATTTTGCCATAGTGCATGTTTCACTATCACGCAATGCTGAGCTCGCGGCGTACATTCTCCTAGATTTCTTCCGCAAATTAAGCCCTATGTTTGATACTAGTTGAATTCTCTTTGCGAGCAATGTTATTTTTGTCAGAGCTAGTTTTCTTTTTATGTCCTCCTTGGTCCTTCCGTCATGGGATATTTTGTTGCTTACATAGCAGACCTCTAGTCTTGAACCTTGCTTTTATTTCCGTCATTCCTTCTACGATTTATAGAAGGGACAGTATGGATGAAAGTCTGCGTGGCTGTCTTACACCCTTTTTAATACGAACACTTCGTTCCTGGTCTTCCACTCTAATTGTTATTTCTTGGCTCTTATACATATTGTATATTGTCCGTCTTTCCATATAACATACCCCTATTTTCTCAGAATTCCGAACATCTTGCACCGTTTTACAGTGTCGAACGCTTTTTTCGGGTCGATAAATCCTACGAACTTGTCCTGAATTTTCCATGGTCTTGCTTCCACTATGAATCGTGCCTCGCGAAGTTCAGCGGCTGCCGACGTCTTTCTACACCGGTTGTTCTCGCCGCTACATTCTCCACTTCGCTAATGCTGTCCTATTAAAGTTTCTTTACACACGTGTGGGTCTTTCATTAATCGGGCTATTTACACTGTTGCTTTTGAAGTTCATCATCATTTCCCGGACGCAAAATGCACCAATTGCGGCGGGGAGGGGTCGTCATGTCGTACTTTCGTCTCCTTACTCTCTCTGTCACTTTCATCGAACAGTTCACCTACCTCTATATTTCTTCTTTCCGACGTCCCTTCACTCTGCAGTAGTAGATACATGCTAGGCAGTGTAAAGCAGCGTTGATGAAACCACTACCTAATACCTACCACACAGAGGCCGCGTAACTCAAGTTCATGTAGATTCATTTTCACAAATTTCGGGCGGCAGGAGAATGCAGTTTAATTGCAGTAAGCATTTGAAAATTCTGTTAACTTCTTTTTATTCATAAGTAATCACATGAAATGGCTAGTAAGTCCATATTTACTACTGTAATACTCTATTATTCAAAGTTCGCAGTCTATCCAAGATATTTAACACGTAAAAGCAGCAAAATTCCTGAAATTCCGACCCGGTTAATTTTGCGATGTAACAGTCACTGAACCACCACTATTAGCGAGTTGAACATTTGGTCGTTTCAATGGTCTTCTATGTCAGAAGTGCTCGCCAAAGTATTCCATCAAGTACTGGGAATATGCCACGTGGGATTGTCTATACGACCAAAACACCACACGCTTATAAAACTTCAACTGCAAAACATCACACTTTCCTCAAAATGTTCGTAACTTAAACTGCTTTAGTCACGACACGTTCAATCTGAAATGATCTCACTAGCTCTTCATTTTACATACTATTTTCATGGAGACATCTGGCACGGCGTTACCCAGAAGCATGTTAGCAAGCGACTCTCTCGGTGCTCGTCTCCTCTCTGGCTGTCTAACTCTTAATTCTGATTGGCTATTGATCTGAATGGCCAATCAGAATGATTCATCCAGATCATTCTCACGGCAAAACTTGCCTTAGCCAACCACAACCAGATAGTCATGTCCGTCATTACAATTTCAATGTTTAATATATTGTTTAATAAAATGGAACGAAAAGAAAAATTTTCTTTAAGTTAATATAGAAACTTATTCCGCTTCAGACTTTTATTCTGGCTGCTAAAAGCAAGCACACATCGACATACGTCATCAGCATCGTGGTTGCATCACAACATTCGCACGGTTCAGTTATATAAGGTTTTACATAAAATGAGATTAAGTTTTAACGGATGCCCCACATACACTCTTTCATTCATTCCCATGTTTTCACACAACAAAATAATAAACAAATAATTTTGAATGCTCTTTCATATAATGTAAAGTAGAGCACTTAAAGTTTTGAAAAGAAAATTCCAAATAAGTGATTTTTATATGTTGAGCTTTGTTAGGACTTCATGTAACGTTCTCTGGCAGCACGCATCCAAAGTGAAAGTTAAAAGAACATTTCGATGTACAATGCTCGTAACAGATAATTTATATGTATTTCCGTTAGCTGAATTTCAAAAGGACACTTAATTTTGTGAGGAAAAAGATAAATACGAATTTTGCTATTATAAATGATTATTCAAAGAGCGTGAAACACTATCTGTGGCGGAGGATGTGAAAACCGCCTCAGAAGAAACGATATGTAATTAAAAATGTCAAAGACTGTACAAGAATTAGTTAAGATATAAATAGGCAATATATTGTAATAGAATCGCTTGTCTTCTGCACGTACTGAATGGGAGAGGAACCCGTGACGTTGCATTAGGCTCTTAGGTAGTCTTCATTTGTCATAAGTCGATGATCGACGCCATTTGTAGTTGGGATTGTAAAATGTGTATAAAGATTTTAATTGTTTCTTTTAAAATATATTTATCTAGTAAAATCCATTTGTCATAATTACTGCAAAGTTCGCACCGGACATTACTCATTTTATTTAAGAAATTTCAGCATTTTATCGGATATCGCTGGCGGTGCAGAGCTGCGCCGCGAGCGAGCAGTCTGCAGCAGCGGCAGATTTAAACATACGATCGCAATAATGACCACATCCTCAAAGGGGTACAGGTAGAGGTGAAGGAAAATAATAAAGTGTTTCTTTTCACAGCATTCGAGACGCAGGATAAAAAGAGATAGTAGACTTTATCTTGTGCATTCACAGGTGCATACAAGCTGCAGCTTTTGTAAATGTTCATTCAAAAAACTGATAAATTCCGAACATATCGTAAAGTGTATTTAAAAGTGGGTAGTTTTCATGAGAGCTTAGCAATATAAAAAAAGAAAACATTTTTATATAGTAAAGATAGTCTTATGCTTCAAAGCTAGTCAGGGTATATCCAGTTAAACAAAAATCCTCTCCAACGTGAAAATATTTGCTAAGTTCAATGGCAATAATATTTTCATTCTTGCACAAACATCTTTAGTACTTGAACAAAAGTAAAACTTGAATCATTATTTTGGAATATTCAAAGAAATTCATTTTTAGTAATCTGCAACAGAATATTTCATACGTAAAGTAATAATCACAGATGAAAAATTTATTGCAACCTTTCATTTCTCATATCCATCCATGTATACGTTAAGTTCAGTCTCAACGGTGTCCCAATCAAATTAAACGCAAAAAGCAATGAATGTTTAAAACCAGACGGTCAACTCCCGAATAATTAAAACAGACAGAACCGCATTAACACCAGATGATAATAAAATACATTTGGATATTGCTCCTAACTGAGTTTTGAAACATAAGTGTCGGTTTTGGGGCATTTAAGAAATTTTCTCAATCTCAGTAACTACAACAGATAAAAATCAGAAATTTTTACAGAATCCCTTTCTTAATAACAGAAGATTGCAGACCAAGTTTGAACAAACTCGGATGATAATTATTATGTTTCATTTAGATTCGTAGGGGGTATGGATTTTCGTACCGGCTGAATGTTACTTGAGACTGTTCTCACGGCTGGTAATGTGGTGTCACCGCCAGACACCACACTTGCTAGGTGGTAGCTTTAAATCTGCCGCGGTCCATTAGTACATGTCGGACCCGCGTGTCGCCACTGTGTGATCGCAGACCGAGCGCCACCACAAGGCAGGTCTCGAGATACGGACGAGCACTCGCCCCAGTTGTACGGACGACTTTGCTAGCGACTACACGGACGAAGCATCGCTCATTAGCCGAGCAGATAGTTAGAATAGCCTTCAGCTAAGTCCATGGCTACGACCGAGCAAGGCGCCATAGCAATTGATAGTTTGATAGTTATCGTATGAAATGTCTCATCAAGAACGCTAAATACAAATGGTGGATTCAAGTTAAGTATTCCAGCAGCTACGTACTTTTCTTTATAGCATTTATGAAGTATTCTGTTTCAGACCATCAAGTCCGCCTGCTTGCTTAATGGCCGCCTCCCTTAAATAATGTGCGTAGTGTTGGCAATCTGTCAACACTACAGGTAACGTCAGCTGCGCTGCGAGTCCGAGCGAAGAAAAAAGTTAGCTATCCTGAAGCCACCGTGCTGCACGGCTGCATGCCTTGCTGCATCGAATGTTATCTCGTAATAACTTGCTACGACACAACTGCAATATTTTTTTTTTTTCTGAAAGCAGGCTGATTTTATTCAGGATTCCAATACACCATCTTAGTCCCCACGCTTTTGGCTACAAAGTCGTATTTTTCAACGCAGTTTCGGTTCAATACGAAGGCATTACGCCACCTTACTGGGAGGCCCTCTATACCCTCTTGGTACCACACTATTGGTGGACGTCGGAGCATAATGTCTTGCTGCCTCGAAAACCTCCCAGTCATCGTCGTACTGTTTCCAACGGGGTGTATCCTTCATTGGACCAAGCAGATGCTCTTTTGTTAGGAGGCGAGGAACCCAGCGGACGAACAACTTTGAGTACTCCAGCTTGAGCACCAGTGGGTCAACGATAACAACAGAGATGTCCTCCTTTGCTGCGAGGTGCTTTTTATACAAAGACTATTTCGAATGAGAGTGTCCGCACGTTCCAACCTTGCTGGAGTCACAGATGTATGCGGCCGGTAAGCACGCAGGAGATGGGACAGGTTTGCGCCGCCTTGTTACGATGATGACAGACGACTCGTCGTGCTTTTGTTCACTGCCAGGTCTCCGTAGACGTTTTGCAAGCGCCTATGCACATATGCGATGCTGTAGTTTCCACCAAAAGAAACTCGATTACAGCTCTCCGCTACGAACGAACCACCGTTACAGACCCTCTTTGAACACTATGTGTCATGCCTCCACATTCGAACCTGCATGAAACTACACAGGGTGAAGCAGGAATATTCCACGATATCCCAGAGGAAATTCCGCATTTTTTCAGCCGAAATAGGCCGAGGACAAAATGTATTGCATTAGTTATTAAAGGCCCCACGTACATCCCGAAGACTTAAGCCGTCTGTCAAAATTGTTAGTAAGAGAAAACGTCTGTTTTTCAGTTACGTTAACTGGCAGAAATAAAGTAGTTTGCAAGTCACATACATCTTTCAGTTCTGTACCTTAGATTGAGTAAGGAACGAAAAATTCAGACGTACACTACTGGCCATTAAAATTGCTACACCAAGAAGAAATGAAGATGGACAAATATATTATACTAGAACTGACATGTGATTACATTTTCACGCAATTTGGGTGAATAGAACCTAAGAAATCAGTACCCATAAGAACCACCTCTGGCAATAATAACGGCCTTGATACGCCTGGGCATTGATTCAGACAGAGCTTGGATGGCGTGTACAAGTACAGCTGCCCATGCAACTTCAACACGATTCCACACTTCATCAAGGGTAGTGACTGACGTATTGTGACGAGCCAGTTGCTCGGCCACCATTGACCAGACGTTATCAAGTGATGAGAGATCTGGAGAATTTGCTGGCCAGAGCAGCAGTCGAACATTCTCTTTATGCAGAAAGGCCTGTACAGGACCTGGAACACGCGGTCGTGCATTATCCTGCTGAAATGTAGGAATTCGCAGGGATCGAATGAAGGGTAGAGTCACGGGTCGAAACATATCTGAAATGTAACGTCCACTGTTCAAAGTGCCGTCAATGCGAACAAGAGGTGACCGAGACGTGTAACCGATGGCACCCCATACCATCACGCAGGGTGATACGCCGGTATGGCGATGATGAATACACGCTTCCAATGTACGTTCACCGCGATGTCGCCAAACATGGATGCGACCATCGTGATGCTGTTAAGAGAACCTGGATTCATTCGAAAAAATGACGTTGTGCCATTCGTGCACCCAGGTTCGTCGTTGAGTACACCATCGCAGGCGCTCCTGTCTGTGATGCAGCGTCAAGGTAACCGCAACCATGGTCTCCGAGCTGATAGTCCATGGTGCTGCAAACGTCGTCGAACTGTTCGTGCAGATAGTTGTTGAGTTGCAAACAGGGACCGAGACGTGGCTACACGATCCGTTACAGCCATGCGGATAAGATACCTGTCATCTCGACTGCTAGTGATACGAGGCCGTTGGGATCCAGCACTGCGTTCCGTATTATTCAGCTGAACCCACCGATTCCATATTCTGCTAAGAGTCATTGGATCTCGACCAACGCGAGCAGCAATGTCGCGATACGATAAACCGCAATCCCGATAGGCTACAATCCGACCTTTATCAAAGTCGGCTACCTGATGGTACGGATTCCTCCTCCTTACACGAGGCATCACAACAACGTTTCACCAGGCAACGCCGGTCAACTGCTGTTTGTCTATGAGAAATTGCTTGGAAACATTCCTCATGTCAACTCACCGGCGCCAACCTTGTGTGAATGCTCTGAAAAGCTAATCATTTGTATATCACAGCATCATCTTCCTGTCGGTTAAATTTCGCGTCTATAGCATGGCATCTTCGTGGTGCGGCAATTTTAATGGCCAGTAGTGTATAAACGGAGCGCTGTGAGGCAGGCTCTTTTTTTTTCATTTTAGGAACTGTGCCACCATTGAAACGGAGGTAAACAAGGCGGGGCAATGTGTGATTATTTTTCTGTCCGGCAGAGTTTCGTATAAAGTAATCCCCAGAAAGCATGTCGGCTGTGCTGGAGATGGCACGGGAGGCGGCGCGGAAAATATAAATGAAACCGGCCCGGGCCGGCCGGGGAATGCAAATGCCTTCTTTCTTAGCGGCCGCGGCGCTCTCCCGCTCTCACTCATTCATTCGTTCGCACGGCAGCCGGGATGAAATTAAAGGGCTTTGTGCAGAGGCTCTTTTTGCACGCGCCGACAGTTACAAGATTAACCAACTCGGCGCACGGCGACGTCCTTGCCGGACGCGCTGCTAATTTAGCTAATTCCGGCGTCGGCGTCGGTTCGAGGGGCCACACAGTGTGCGCGGGAAAGGACCGCCGAGGGCGCCCCCGCCCTCTACTACGCACCGGTCGTAGGTGGCCGCCCTTCTGCGCGAGGCAGTCTCTTCGCCTGTCCCTCTTACAAGTGCTTCGCTGCTGGGCACTGCCATGCAGTGTACTCGGCTCGGAGAGACTACTAGTGCCGAGCCAGTTGACGCCCTGCAATAAACGTTTAATTTCACTGATTACTCGTATGCTTTGTCTCCCTGTCGACAACACCGGAAAGATTAGATTAGGTTGTTGTTGTTGTGGTCTTCAATCCTGAGCCTGGTTTGATGCAGCTATCCATGCTACTCTATCCTGTGCAAGCCTTTTCATCTCCCAGTACCTACTGCAGCCTACATCCTTCTGAATCTGCTTAGTGTATTCATCTCTCGGTCTCCCTCTACGATTTTTACACTCCACGCTGCCCTCCAATACTAAACTGGTGATCCCTTAATGCCTCAGAACATTTCCTACCAACCGATCCCTTCTTCTAGTCAAGTTGTGCCACAAACTTCTTTTCTCCCCAATCCTATTCAATACCTCCTCATTAGTTATACGATCTACCGATCTAATCTTCAGCATTCTTCTGTAGCACCACATTTCGAAAGCTTCTATTCTCTTCTTGTCCAAACTATTTATCGTCCATGTATCACTTCCATACATGGCTACGCTCCATACAAATACTTTCAGAAACGACTCCATGACACTTAAATCTTTACTCAATGTTAACAAATTTCTCTTCTTCAGAAACGCTTTCCTTGCCATTGCCAGTCTACATCTGATATCCTCTCTACTTCGACCATCATCAGTTATTTTGCTCCCCAAATAGCAAACCTCCTTTACTACTTTCAGTGTCTCATTTGCTAATCTAATTCCCTCTGCATCACCTGACTTAATTCGACTAGATTCCATTATCCTCGTTTTGCTTGTGTTGATGTTCATCTTATACCCTCCTTTCAAGACACTGTCCATTCCTTTCAACTGCTCTTCCAAGTCCTTTGCTGTCTCTGACAGAATTACAATGTCATTGGCGAACCTCAAAGTTTTTATTTCTTCTCCATGGGTTTTAATACCTACTCTGAATTTTTCTTTTGTTTCCTTCACTGCTTGCTCAATATACAGATTGAATAACATGGGGGATAGGCTACAATCCTGTCTCACTCCCTTCACAACCACACCTTCCCTTTCATGTCCCTCGACTCTTATAACTGCGATCTGGTTTCTGTACAAATTGTAAATAGCCTTTTAGGTTGAATTAATTATTCATTCCATAGACCCATAAAAGAGGGAATCCTCCGGGGTGTGGAACATGTCAGATAAACACATTACAAAAATCAAATTAGGAAAACTTGATTTTCATTAATTTTAATGATCCTCAGTCAATAAACAGTAAAATTATGTAAATGAACTAAATTTAAACTTCTAATATTTACAGGTTTAATACTTCCATCTGCTTTCATTAAATCCATCATTCAGACATTTGTTAGTTTTTTGGCTATTACAACCAAGTATTGCCAAAAATTAAAGTAAATTATTAATTTCAGTGATAGTTAAGAACAGTCAGACTATGTACAAGATATAAAATTAAACTTTGTAAGTTGGCTGTTTAGGTTTTTATGTTGGTAACGCCACGTATCGCTCTATATGAAAATCACTGACTCTGCTGTGTGAAGGCTGTGGTTGGTTTGCATTGTTGCAGTATACGCTATTGTAGTGTTGGGCAGTTGGCTGTTAACAGCGTGTAGCGTTGTGCAGTTGGAGGTGAGCCGCCAGCAGTGGTGGATGTGGAGAGAGACATGGCGGAGTTTTGAGAGCGGATGATCTGGACGTGTGTCCATCAGAGAGAGTAAATTTCTAATACTGGATATCATGAACTATTAAGGTAAATACATTGTTTGTTCTCTATCACAATCTTTCATTTGCTAACTATACCTATCAGTAGTTAGTACCTTCAGTAGTTAGAATCTTTTATTTAGCTGGCAGTAGTGGAGCTCGGTGTATTGCATTAGTTCGAGTAACGAAGATTTTTGTGAGTTAAGTGATTCACGAAAGGTATAGGTTATTGTTAGTCAGGGCCATTCTTTTGTAGGGAGTTTTGAAGGTCTGATTGCGTTGGGCTAAAAATATTTTGTCAGTTTAGTGTTGATCAGAATAAGTAAGGAGAGAAATGTCTGAGTATGTTCAGTTTTGCTCAGCTGTTTGAAAATCAAATAACGTAAAGGGTTTACCAGCACAGTAATTCACTAATTTTTCTCAGGGGACAATTCCACTTCCACTATTCACAGACTTAAGACTTACATCTGCCTTCCATACGTCCATCATTCACACAGTAGGTATTTACTTCACTGTTACTATCAAGTAATGTCAAAAATAAAAGTATAATAAATTATCATTAATATGGTCTACTGCACTTGTTGAGGAAATCATGGATGGAATAGAAGGAGTTGGCCACCAAAAATTCTTTTAAGTTATGTTTAAATCGTGCCTTATCTGAAACTAAACTCTTAATGGCTGCTGGTAACACATTGAAAATATGGGTTTCCGAATACTGGACTGCTTTCTGGGCAAAAGTAAGTGATTTTAAATCATTATGTATATTGTTCTTGTAACTAGTATTGATACTGTGTACTAAGAAGTTAGTTCGAAAAAGAGATGTATTATTTACAACAAACTTCATTAAGGAATAAATATACTGAGAATCTGGGGTTAATATGAACAATTCTTTGAATAGGTTTACACATGATGTTCGTGGATTTCCACTACTCATTACTCTTATTACACGCTTCTGTACCCTAAAAATTTTTTCTCTGTTTCTGGGGTTACCCCAAAATATGATACCATATGACATAATGGAGTGAAAATAAGCAAAATATGCCAGTGTTTTTATATTTATATCTCCTATGTCTGACATCATTCGCACTGCAAACACAGACTTGTTTAGGCTCTTTAGCATTTCGTTAGTATGTTGCTCCCAACTCAATTTATTATCAAGTTGTAATCCCAAGAGTTTTACACTCTCAACTTCTCCTATTTCCATGTCATCATATTTTATACACACACCAGAAGGAAATCTCTTAGAAGTTCTGAACTGCATATAGTGGGCCTTTTCAAAGTTTAAGGACAGTGAACCGGCTATGAACCACTTATTAATGTCAGTAAAAATTTGATTAGCTGCCCTTTCTAAATTTATATTTGATTTACTATTTATTACAATGTTTGTATCATCTACAAATAAGACAAACTTGGCCCCTGGTAATGTAACAGATGACAGGTCATTAATATACACAAGAAACAGTAGTGGACCTAGAATGGAACCTTGGGAACACCACATGTAAGACTGGACTGGAAGTAAGAGGGGCGACTTCGTACATGGTACGTACAAAAAGAAACAAGCTGGATGCTGTAAAATAAAACATGCTGAAACTATAGTAGTGGCATTTCGGCATTGCAACCCTTGTTGAGTGGGAGGAGAAAACTACAGCAAATCGTCAGCGGTAATTTAACTATCAATTTATGGGCAACAGGTTTCGACGATGCGCTTTGTGATCATCAGTCTCTAAAAGTAATATAAAATCAGCTACATTAACAACAGCATGACGTCCAAAGAAAAATTGTACCCAGAGTTAAAATATGTAACACATACTTATCCTATTGTTACAAACAGTCTATATAGAACCTCAATGCTGAGTTAGTACTGCTATGCAAACGGTCACCCACAGTAAAAACAATGTATTGTGAAAATAGAAATGAGTACCTATACATTATTTAAACCCATTAAGGAATTAATAACATACCTATTTGAAAGATTAAAATAATGAAAACCAATACATATCACAACGAACAGCATCCCATTTTATGACTTGTATATTTCGAATACCCATATGGATTTTCAGATTGTAAGGGTCATACCTCATTGTAAGCGAATAGTGTTGACACTATAGTAATAAAGTCATGCCTACATGACCCATCTATATCTCATGGCCCAAAAGAGTGACAGTTTTGATGAATGGTTCTATTTTTATTGGTTGGTCTTCTTCTTCGTATCTTTTCTTCATACAAACTTCTATAGGTTTATGACTGGTTTTGTCCTCTCAATTTTGCTTCGTTCTTTAGGTGTTGTACTTTAGCTTCTATACTGTATATGGGCATCCGTTTTCATTTTTGTTGGTGCTTAAGACATAGACCAGCTGTACAGTTGCCTGTACCTGATACCACAATATTATGTTTGTAATTACGTTGTATGCACGATCATGCCGAAGAGTAGTGGGTATTTATTTGCGTAATGTCATTAACCACGTATTTTTATTTATGTTGCTTATTGTGATACATAATTGTTTCCATTATTTTAGGCTCGCATGTACATACATCACTGGTTCTGCAATAGGTCTTAATTGTGTATAGGTTCTCATTTCTGTTTTCCAATTACACACATTACATTGTTTGTGAAGTGATTGAGTTTTACTATAGGTGACAGTTTGCATAACAGTACTGACATAGAGCACAACATGATGATTACACCCCAATATATATATGGCGTAAACATCTTGTTGTGCTCTATGTCAGTACTGCTATTGACACGGCCATCTATATATATATTTTAATCCTAGGTAGTATTTTGCTTTGACGTCATGCTGTTGTTAGTGTAGCTGCATGTTTATTACTTTTAGGGGCTGATGATGATGAAGTGTATCTTCGAAACTTGGTGCCAATAAATTGATAATGAATTTACAGCTGACGGTAATGTTGAAAACCGTGTAATGTCATTGTCTGCGGAAGAAGATGCGGTCTTTTTAAGAGCGCTGACATCCCAAACTCGGCTCTAGATGGACAGGAGTGCACTCCTATGGGACAACAGAGTCAGCGCGTGCAGGCGTCTACCGTCCACTGCACTCACCAACTTGATCACATATTTTAAAGAGAAAAAAAGCATACCTGCAAGATATCAGCCTCAGTAATCGATCCGCCTGAAAATTTGGGGCATGTTTCTGAAAGTCCGTAGTTACACCTTCTGAAAGTATAAGTTCCAGACATTAAAGCGCACCACCTGTTTGTAACACTTACCGCCCAAATTCACCCACCCAATGTCCGAGCGCGATGTACAGTACGTTGGAGTGACAAACGTAGCTCTATTAGTGATCTTCCCATCGTGACTGTTAATTGCTCATTTGTTTTACGTAACGATGATTCCGGCTTTGTAGCCATTCTCAAGTGCACGTTGAAAAATTAAAATAAATCTGACCTGTCTTTGATACGTCATCGCCGAAAAAATACATTTCTGTTCTCATAGGTAGCTGGTCTATAAGAACAGAAATATGTTTCTTCGACGATGACATGTCACAGACAGGTCAGATATATTCTCTCAGTTCAACAGTCAAATGGCGTAAATTTCACTTAAAAAAATAAAAGAAAAAAGTAAGAAAGGCTCTCCAGCTCGCTGGATGTTGAACGTTAGGGGTGAGCAGGGGGAAGGTGGACACATCTGTCCAACGTGTTTTGAAATCTTGTCCGAGAATGCATGTTATTTTGTGTGAGAAACAATATGAGTACATCAACCTCACGCACATATGCATTCAATAACATTTTAACAATATTCTCGTACTGGCGTTCCGCTTCTCTACGTATGTATAAAATCCGAAACATTGGACCCAAGCGAATTAATAATAATTATTAAACGAAGTTAATGATTTTTCATTTAGCATTTAATCATGTCAGTCTCATTAAATAACAGCGCGTCTCACTTTAACAGTGCCAGCTTTAAAGTCCAAGAAAGATAAAGCACAACAGCAATATTAATAGTTAAATAGAGCTACGCTACTTCCTTAATATCAAACTCATTCGTTTCATTCATTGTGAATCAGAACTTAAAAGTGTTGAAAGAAAATAAATCTCTAGCATCAGCCTTAGGTTAGGAACCGGGCACTTTCACACAATGGACAAAGCATGTTGAAAATGTCGAACAGTATTTCACAGGCCTCTTACTCACTCTACGCTACACTTCTTGGCGCTCGGGTATTAAGTAGCTACGTGCGAGGAAGTTTAGAAACTGTACTTTCAGAAGGAAATAACTGCCGACTGTCAGAATTCCGGCTCAAATTTTCACGCGGTATCGGTTGCTGGAGCTAATATCTTGATAGTGTGATTTTCCACATAAATATTTGAGGTCAGTCTGGTGACGTTCCCTTGTCTGTCATGCTGAAAACAGAGGAATGAAGGCTTCAGAGGAAGAGTGAAGGTGTTCCGTGCGTTTCCTGACAGCGGAAGGCGTGCGATGAATTTCATCCAAAAATGGCACAAGTTGCAAGGGGCATAGCATGACACAAGGGATTCAGGGAAGAACGGATGTTGTTGACGTAGATGCACGAATGAACACTAAAGCAAATTACCGATATCATCGTCCAGCAGGTGGATGCTGTCATTACCCGAGACCGGTGAGTTGCGGTAGCAGTCATTGCCACAGATGCTCCATTCTACTGGAAGTGTTTACCGCATAATTAAGGGCAGATCGAAATTCTACGAAGTGTGCTCTCCATTGATGCCTCACAGACATCAGCCAGCACAGGAAGCATGTCGAATGGGAGTCACCCTTGAAAATTTGCAGCGCTATGCCAAAGAAAGGAATGAGTTCCTCTCACAAATAGTCACTGGAGTCGAAAAACGGTGTCATCATTTCAAACTCGAGTCAAAATGACAAAGTCTCCAGTGGAAGCACACAGGTTTGCTGCCACCCAAAATATCCATATCTGCCTATGTAAGTGCGGGTAAGGTTAAGCTTACGTTCTTCTTTGACCAAAAGAGAACCTTTAAGCGCAGCGATACTCACAAACCTCGACCGCCTTTCACGAAGCGATCAAATCGAAACGTCCAGGGCATTTCATCCCCCAAACAGCTAACAGAGTCAGGGGCCCTCGCAACTTCAAATGGCAAGTTCTCTGCCGCCCTCCATGGTTCAGATCTGTCTCCCTGCGATTATTTCATTTTTGGTGAGTTAAAGAAGCCTCCGAGAGGCAAACTATTCATCTCGGGTGAGAACGTGAAGTAGTACATTCGGATCTGGTTCAAGATGCAGCCCTTGGAATTTTACAGGCTGCCGTTCACTACCTCAGGTCACAGCAGGACAAGTGCCTCAGCAGCGACGAGCGATACTCCTGAAATAAAGATAAAATTTTTCTATTTTTAGGCCTCCATCTAGTTTCTTTAATGCCCCTAACATGTTTTATTTATCTGCAACAGGTTTTTATTACTATAATTCCTCATGTTGTTATGCTGTGGCCTTTTGGGATCTGTTAAATAACAATCTACATCTGCATCTACATGGATACTCTGCAAATCACAGTTAAGTGCCTGGCAGAGGGTTCATCGAACCACCTTCACAGTTCTCTATTATTCCAATCTCGTATAGCGCGCGGAAAGAATGAACACCTATATCTTTCCGTACGAGCTCTGATTTCCTTTATTTTACCGTGGTGATCATTCCTCCCTATGTCCGTCGGTGTCAACAAAATGTTTTCGCATTCGGAGGAGAAAGTTGGTGACTGGAATTGCGTGAGCAGATTCCGTCGCAACGGAGAACGCCTTTCTTTTAATGATTTCCATCCCAAATCCTCCACCATTTCTGTGACACTCTCTCCCATATTTCGCGATAATACAAAACGTGCTGCCTTTCTTTGAACTTTTTCGATGTACTCAGTCACTTCTATCTGGTAAGGATCCCACACCACGCAGCAGTATTCTAAAAGAGGACGGACAAGCGTAGTGTAGGCAGTCTTATTAATAGGTCTGTTACATTTTCTAAGTGTCCTGCCAATAAAACGCAGTCTTTGGTTAGCCTTCCCCACAACATTTTCTACATGTTTCTTCCAATTTAAGTTGTTCTAATATCTAGGTATTTAGTTGAATTTAAGGCTTTTAGATTAGACTGACTTATCGCGTAACCGAAGTTTAGCGAGTTCCTTTTAGCACTCATGTGGATGACCTCACACTTTTAGTTATTTAGGGTTCACTGCCACTTTTCGCATCATTCAGATATCTTTTCTAAGTCGTTTTGCAATTTGTTTTGATCTTCTGCTGACTTTATTGGTCGATAAACGACAGCGTCATCTGCAAACAACCGAAGACAGCTGCTCAGATTGTCTTCCAAATCGTGTATATGGATGAGGAACAACAAAGGGTCTATAACACTAACTTGGGGATCACCCGATATCACTTCTGTTTTACTCGATGACTTTCAGTCAATTACTACGAACTGTGAACTCTCTGGCAGGAATTCATGAATCCAGTCATATAACGGAAACGATATTCCATAAGCACGCAATTTCACTACGAGCCGCTTATGTAGTGCAGTGTCAAAAGCCTTCCGGAAATCCAGATATACCGAATCGATCTGAGATCCCTCGTCAGTAGCACTCAACACTTCATGTGAATAAAGAACTAGTTGTGTTCCACAGGAACGATGTTTTGTAAACCCATGTTGACTGTGTGTCAATAGACAGTTTTGGTTCAAATGGCTCTGAGCACTATGGGACTCAACTGCTGAGGTCATTAGTCCCCTAGAACTTAGAACTAGTTAAACCTAACTAACCTAAGGACATCACACACATCCATGCCCGAGGCAGGATTCGAACCTGCGACCGTAGCGGTCTCGCGGTTCCAGACTGCAGCGCCAGAACCGCGCGGCCACTTCGGCCGGCAATAGACAGTTTTCTTCGAGGTAATTCATAATGTTCGATCAGAATGTATGTTCTAAAATCCTGCTACATATCCAAGTTAACGATATGGACCTGTAATTTAGTGGATTGCTCATACTACCATTCTTGAATATTGGTGTGACCTGTGCAACTTTCCAGTCTTTGGGTACGGATCTTTCGTCGAGCGAACGGTTGTATATGATTGTTAAGTATGGAGCTAATGCATCAGCATACTCCGAAAGGAACCTAATTGGTATACAGACTGGACCAGAAGACTTGTTTTTATTAAGTGATTTGAGTTGCTTCACTACTCCGAGGATATTTACTTCTACGTTACTCATGTTGGCAGCTGTTCTCGATTCGAATTTTGGAATATTTACTTCGTCTTCTTCTTCCCCGTTTGCAGAGGCATCTGCTGGGCAGAGGTATCATAGCTTCCACGTCAACTGTACTTAGAGGTCTTTTTGTTTTAGCAATCCGTTTCTGTGTTATATTACATCATCTTCCGGAACTCTAATTCCGGTGATCGTGTGGATACCTGGTAATAATGATCTGACAGAGGGTACAAAAGATCTTTATCTGCTGTGCGGAACGTGCTCTCTTCTTTGTAGTGTGAAGACGGCAAGACGTGTGGCACGACGTATCGTAGAGAGATGAGATGTGACACATTCTGGTACTGCAGATCATTTGGTTTCTGCATGCATAAGTGTGGAGGTTGCTTGGTACGCTACCGACAGCACACGATCTGTGTGGCGAGCCTGGACATGAGGTTAGGTTCACAAGGCAGCGCTTACAAAGGAATATATAGCAGTGAACATATTTGCGCATGTACAGCACAAACCATAGTACTTACAATCAAGGACGATGCACCATGTGAAAGAGAAGAAAGAGACGATTAGTAGATATGCACACTGCCGGAAAAAATTAGTACACCCTTTTAGAGGTTTCCAGTTCACTCGAAATTTATTGTTGCAACAGTGCTTGTGGAGAACATGAAATGACTTCATTTACACATCAATAGTGAAAGTGATTCTGAGGTACCAGGTGTCGACCGATGCTGAAACACCCATATTTGTATCGGTGTAGTCTCCACAGGCGGCAATGCCTGCGCTGAATCTGGCATCCAGTCCACTGTGCAGATGGCAAATACTGCCCTGGAATATGTTATGTCACGCATGCTTCACCTGTTGACACACTTCTGTCCGAGTTGTTGGTTGACGATTCGCACGATTCACTTCTCGTCCCATAATAACCCACACGTTCTCGATTGGAGACAAATCCACAGATCATGCACGACAGGGAAGCTATTGCACGTCTCGCAGATCATGCTGAGTTTCACAGGCAATGTGTGAACGAGCATTATCCTAAGAGAGCAACACAACATCTTCCTATTGCAAGAACTGCAAGAGAACGAGTCTAACAATATTCTGCATGTACAGAGTGCTGGTTAGCGCCCCCTCCAGTAACAGCAAAGGTGAACATGAGTTGACTCCTCTCAGACTCGTTCAGTTGGCTGTAGGAAACACGAGTGCATCTCCACAGCACTGTTGCACGCTTGCTTCACACTGAGCCTTCTGGCTGTGAGCATTCCTTATCAAATAGTAAACGGAGATGGCACTCTGGTAGCTATGGCACTACGCTATCTGTTGGCCGATAGCGTTGAAACGGTCATTAGTACGTCTGCTATACCCCAGGTGGCAAGTGCCGTCATTAAATCAAAATCGATGTAGATTACTGCACCTGTATTCAATAGCTTCTGATAAGATTCATACATAAGGAACCACCTATTATTATATTTGAGAAAATCGCACAGGTACGGTAGACAGTGACACCTAAGAAAACGCAGAGACAGAGCCAAACTACTTTTGTTTGAAAATATGTAACTGTTCATGTCGCACACATCAATAAGCAACATCGATCTGGAGTACCCTCAATGAGCCGTGTAATGATGAGTACCCGCAGTCTGCATCGTCACCTTGTATCATAGAAGAACCTGAGGATGGCGTAACGTAACACCGAAATCGTTAGGAAATGAAACTGAGGTGATGGTGTCATCTCTACTACGAGTACATAAAGATGCCGCACCCCAGCAATAAAAGTGATACCAGTGGAAAACCTGCATTTTAGTTTATGTAACAGTAAAGTAAGAGTGAAGCGCCTCAGTGTGAACAAAAAGTGCAATATAATTTACTGCCAACAATACCCAAGTCGAAATTTAAAGGAAGCTTATACCGTTTCAATGCAAACTGCCTTGCCGCAGCGGTGACACCGGTTCCCGTCAAATCATCGAAGTTAAGCGCGGTCGGGCTTGGCTGGCTCTTGGATGGGTACCGTCCGGGTCTGCCGAATGCTGTTGCCAAGTAGACTGCACCCAGCCATTGTGAGGCCTATTGAGGAGGAACTTGACTGAGAGGTGGAGGCACCGGTGACGGTAAGTGACAGCCAGAAGAGCTGTGTGCTGACCGCATGCCCCTCCGTACCCGTAGCCGGCGGCCGTTCCACATCGTTGGGACCTCGAGGCCTCTTCGGGCGGTGTTTGTTTTGGACCGTTTCAGTAGAAGTTTCGTAGAATAAATTCTTTAGGTCAATTTTTATCAGGTATTGGTTGTTTGAGTTTGTGTCACTGATCTTGCCAGGATGCGTTATAGAAACGACTCTCGTTCCACGATCCATCAGATGATGGATGTACGAAGACGGGACATGTGCAATTCCACTGTCGCGTACTGTGGTGGGGAGCTTTGAATGCTGTCGCGGTTTGACGGTTGGCGATTGTTGATGCGTTCACTTCAGCAAAAGTCAGATAGCGTTTAGTTTCACGCCTTTTTCCTTCCGAATAAGCTTACGGGCGTGCTTAAGAGTCTCCATTGCCTCTCTGCACAATATGCCGTAGTAACGGCTCGTTACTGCCTGGACTTGCACTTTCACGAGTACATTCTTACGCCTTAGAGTTTACAAGGCGTCTGTCCGCTGTATCTGATTTGTTTCTCTCTGCGCGACAATTCCTTTCTTTTTTCTATCTTTCTCTTCTTGGAGCGCACGCACAAGTACCCACAACTACACCGTACTCTGTACACTCCTGTTTTCTTCAAAAGGTTATCGCACATCCCTGGCCAACTTAACACGTCTACTGCAATTTTTTCCCTTCAATCTGCATTTATCATCTGCGTTGCCTAGTTGACACAGAACCTAGGAAAATGAATGTAAAAAAAAGAAATGTCCTTGAAATAAAAGCTATAATTTACTCCATCCCTTATGGGGATCATTGCACATGGAGCTCTCTTTCTAGACCTTTTTTGTGCCAGGCAACAAAGCATTCAAATTGGAATTCCACATTGCACGAAGAGCATTGTTTCCTTGCATTTTCTTACAAATTCCACATTCTCTTTGTTTCCGCAGTGTAGTGTGCTCCATCACGTCCCTGGTTCTGAAATTTCTGAGTTGAGCTGTAACATGTGATGTGTATGCCTTCAGGTATGATGCACGACCTGCCATTTTTGTTTCAGAAGCGCGGATGACTGAACAAGATATGTCCTTGCCACCATACTTCTGAATTGTACTAGCGGAATATTTTCATAAGTGAGGCAGTAAATGAGGTGGGCTTAATTATTGCTACATCTTTTTCATTGATGAGCAATGGAACGTACTATTTCTTGTCTCGAATAATTACATGTCCCTTCTGCACATTCCAGTCAACTTTGTCCACGCCTCCTATACGCCTGTTGTATTTTGCTATTGTTCTTACCTGTAGAACGTGTACCTCTTGATTCTGAGCTTTGCTCCATCTCTTTACGTCGTTTACTGGATGCAATGTTTCGTGGTTTGACAAGAGTTCCACTTAGTTGCTGTCTTTCTGCCATTATCCCCATGTTCTTGTCAAATACACAGTCAAGTATTTCTGTTCGTTTCTTTTTCATGTTGTTTTCACTATCTGTGGTCCACTTACTCTTTTGGTTCATTAGAGCATTTCGAGTCACCATTACTCTCATTTCTGAGAGTTCTTTCATCAAACGGAAACGTGCAAAAAACTTCTAAAAATATGTTTTGTAAATCTGAGAAAAAGGCCGAACAGATATAACATTCAGAACGGCGTATCTCAAAACTGAAACATCACTTGAATTCTTCGATTTTCCTTCATGGACTAACACACGATAGCGGTAGCCGCTCCAGGAACAGGAAATGACGTATTCTTTAAATACATATCCCACTGGTTTCTCGAGAATGAATTGTCTTAGATAATGGTGTCCGTGATATCGCACCGTTTGCTCATCGATGCTCAGGCTATCAGCAAAAAACTTGAAATTGTTTCTCACGAAGTCAATCAAGGGACGAATTTTGAGCCGCGCGGGATTAGCAGAGCGGTCTAAGGCGCTGCATTCATGGAATGTGCGGCTGGTCCCGGCGGAGGTTCAAGTTCTCCCTCGGACATGGGTGTGTGTGCGTTTGTCCTTAGGATAATTTTGGTTAAGTAGTGTGTAAGCTTAGGGACTGATGACCTTAGCAGTTAAGTCCAATAAGATTTCACACTCATTTGAACATTTTTTAAACGAATTTTGAAAAGTTTATTCTTTTCGTCAGTTGGGATTTTGTTCATATGTGTGTGATGATTCAAGCGCTGGTGTCGCTTGCTTTCTAAACACCAGTTGAGATTCATACACTGTCGTACACATCTTATATCAAAGTCATCACCTACAATCCCATATCACTGTTCCTGTAGTAGAGCAGTACACCTAACAACGATTATATGCAGTTATTGGATAACTCAAAGCTGTGATTATTCTTCTGTGTAGCATATCGGACACTTTCAGTGGAAATGAAGTTCGGAAACTGGTATCAAAATGCATTTCCACTGTTCAATTTCTGTTTGACTGGGATAGGTTTTACTGTAAGTTACATCTTCTGCTGTCCAATAACCAAGTGATGTTAGCTTTCATTTTGTTCTTCCGAGGCCGGCCGAAGTGGCCGTGCGGTTAAAGGCGCTGCAGTCTGGAACCGCAAGACCGCTACGGTCGCAGGTTCGAATCCTGCCTCGGGCATGGATGTTTGTGATGTCCTTAGGTTAGTTAGGTTTAACTAGTTCTCAGTTCTAGGGGACTAATGACCTCAGCAGTTGAGTCCCATAGTGCTCAGAGCCATTTGAACCATTTTTGTTCTTCCGATGGCGTGCATTTTCCGCGTCCTCCCTTTCTTCATCAGAGTGAATTTCCAAAGTACCTGTAACATCAGCTGGATGAGTATCTTCCAGTCAGCACAGACATCTCATCTACGCTACCTGGAGGTATCTTGACAATGTCATTGGTCCATTCACTTTGGTATTAATAAAGTGCTTCAGCTGTATTTAATACTTTATTTTTAGATCACTACTGGTTTCTTGGCACTAAAGGCACAGCTTCAGGTGAACATGTAACTAAACATCAGAGTTGAAAAGCTTGTAACTTTATACCCAAAATCTGTTGTCCATCTGGGCAAAACACTAGTAAAAGGCGGTATGTCATGGAATAAAACAGCTGGATTGCAATCCAGTATGATGGATGGGCCCACTTCTCTGGTCTATATGGTCTTGCGAATGGGGGAAGTGGCCACGTGCTGTGTCAATATGGCATTAATCATAAACGCCAGCTCAGGTACAAATTGTAATATTACTAGCATTTTCTCTATAGCTTCCCCTGTGTATGCAATTGACATACATACTGAATGCATCTCCTCTTTCAGAGCATCTCCTCTTCCCCCTCTCTGCTGCCTCTGTCCATCTGATTCTCTCACCTCTATCTCGTTCTCGCTACACTCTCTATCACTTTTCCTCCCACACTCTTTGCCCATTTCCTCCACTCCCTCTCTCTGGCTATATCGTCCTCCCTCTCCCTCTGACAATATCCCCCTACCTGTCTCTCCATCTTGGCCTCCCTCTCTTACTTTTCCACCTGTCCACCACCCCTCCAGACCTTTCACCTGTCTCATGCCTCTCACATCTCCCACTCCACTCCCTTACCCCTCTGTCTACCTCTTCCTCCGCCTTTCACTGTCCACTACATCTTCTGGCCATCTCAGCCGGTCTCCAGCCATGCTCCTTGACATGCATAGCCCCTGCAACACAGTTCACTAAAGCAAGCTGACTACTCCCAAAACACACCTGTTATATAGGGCAGCTTGCATTTTGGGGACCAGCAAAACCATTTCTGGCCCCTGACATGTAGGCTGCCCTAAAGAGCAAGTCGATTTGGCAGGCCAATACTGTTCACACGTAATGTGCCTGTCATGCATAGCAGCCTATATGCGAGGGGTTTTAAAAAACCCGTTTTACCAAAACCTCTGCTCCTATTGGAGCTTATAAAATCTACAGTGCTGATCTTCATGAGGCCTGCAGCTTCCTTGCCATATTTGATTGAAAATGATTCAGGAGTTTGGGAAGAGATCCCTGGTGCACATACATACACTCTGCTTTGTATATAAGCAGATTAATAATTTTGTTTAGTATACATTAGCTTGGGATACTAACAGTCACATACCATAAATACACTACTGGCCACTAAAGTTTCTACACCAAGAAGAAATGCAGATGATAAACAGGTATTCTTTGGACAAATATGTTATACAAGAACTGACGTGTGACTACATTTTCACGCAAATTGGGTGCATAGATCCTGAGAAATCAGTACCCAGAACAACCACCTCTGGCTGTAATAACGGACTTGATACACTTGGGCATTGAGTCAAACAGAACTTGGATGGCGTGTACAGGTACAGCTGCCCATGCAGCTTCAACACGATACCACAGTTTATCATGAGTAGTGACTGGCATATTGTGACGAGCTAATTGCGCGGCCACCATTGACCAGACGTTTTCAATTGGTGAGAGATCTGGAGAATGTGCTGGCCAGGGCAGCAGTCGAACATTTTCTGTATCCAGAAAGGCCCGTACAGGACCTGCAACATGCGGTCGTGCATTATCCTACTGAAATGTAGGATTTCGCAGGGATCGAATGAAGGGTAGAGCCACAGGTCGTAACAAATGTGAAATATAATGTCCACTGTTCAAAGTGCCGTAGATGCGAACAAGAGGTGACCCAGACGTGAAACCAATGGCATCCCATACCATCACGCCTGGTGATACGCCAGTATGGCGACGACGAATTCACGCTTCCAATGCGCATTCACCGCGATGTCGCCAAACACGGATGCGACCATCATGATGCTGTAAACAGAGCCTGGAGTCACCCGAAAAATTACGTTTTGCCATTCTTGCACCCAGGTTCGTCGCTGAGTACACCATCGCAGGCGCTCCTGTCTGTGATGCAGCGTCAAGGGTAACCGCAACCATGGTCTCTGAGCTGATAGTCCCTGCTGCTGCAAACGTCGTCGAACTGTTCGTGCAGATGGTTGTTGTCTTGCAAACGTCCCCATCAGTTGACTCAGTGACCGAGACGTAACTGCAGAATCCGTTACAGCCATGCGGATAAGATGCCTGTCATCTCGACTGCTAGTGATACGAGGCTGTTGGGATCCAGCACGGCGTTCCGTATTACCCTCCTGAACCCACCGATTCCATATTCTGCTAATAGTCATTGGATCTCTACCAACGCGAGCAGCAATGTCGCGGTACGATATACCACAATCGCGATAGGCTACAATCCGACCTTTATCAAAGTCGAAAACGTGATGGTACGCATTTCTCCTTACTCGAGGCATCACAACAACGTTCACCAGGCAACGCCGGTCAACTGCTGTTTATGTATGAGAAATCGGTTGGAAACTTTCCTCGTGTCAGCACGTTGTAGGTGTCGCCACCGGCGCCAACCTTGTGTTAATGCTCTGAAAAGCTGATCATTTGCATATCACAGCATCTTCTTCCTGTCGCTTAAATTTCGCGTCTGTAGCACATCTTCGTGTTGTAGCAATTTTAATGGCCAGTAGTGTATTTTACCCACTTGAAATGAGATGAAAACATTTTATTCGGATTCTCCATGCGCTCTTGAAATATTCTCTACTCCTCAGACAACTTGCCGATCCGAGTTGCTGCTTAAAGAAACGGTAACTGCCGAGGGGAAGCGCACGGAGGTCGGATAGAAGACGTAATCCATTCGCGGAATGAGCCCGAATGACGGTAGTCGTCGTGCCGATGAAGCGTGAAGTTGTAATTCGACTCCGGCAGGGCGGCAGGCGTCGTTAATTGTGTAATGCGGACCATCGCCGTCCTCACGCGCCGCCGCCTCCGGGTCTGCCTAATGGAGCGGCCGGGGGTGGGCGGCCGGGCCGTGTCTTGCCGGCACCTCTGCCCGGAGGCGGAGGCGGAGGCGGCGCCTGCGGGGGCGGCCAGCAGACTCTTCCCGCTGCCGGTCCATTGATTTTTGTGGCCGACGCGCGCAGGAAATTGATGTCGGCGCTTAACGACTTCGCGTCGCGGCGCGGAGCGTCGCGGCGCGTCGCAGCCCGCAGTCCCCTGGGGCGGCCCGTCGTGTCCGGGCCCAGAGGTGCCCCGCCGTCCAGCCCAGCCTCCTACCCGCCGCCGTGGCTGATAGCTCCACCACACCGTAGACGAAGTGTCTCTGGTGCGTTTTACGGAACATTTGCAGTTATGTGCATTTTTTGAGTTATCTTTTACTCTTTAGTAGACGTCATTCTGTAATAAAATTACCAATCCTAACCAAATAATCTCCACAGCTTGCACCCCCAAACGCTGTACGTAAGTTTCTAGTATTCGTGTCCACTCCCCCTCTCCCCCTCTCTCCCCTTTCCGCATGAGTCATTTAAACTGGTCATAAAAGAATAAAACCTAAACTCCGCCCGAACAGGCCATGTAGTCGCAACAGTACCGACTGGTCGCCATGTCATCCTCAGCCCATAAGCGCCACTGGACGTGGATGTGGTCAGCACACCGCTCTGCCAGTCGTATGTCAGATTACGAGGCCAAGTCATAAAAGAATGGGAGCGGTTTAAGCCTTCAGTCGGTCCTAGAATTGTTTTCTACCAACTGTCACTTTACTCAAATTAAATGGTTCAAATGGCTCTGAGCACTATGGGGCTTAACTTCTGAGGTCACCAGTCCCCTGGAACGTAGAACTACGTAAACCTAACTAACCTAAGGACATCACGCACATCCATGCGTTTCTTCAGAAATGCTTTTCTTGCCATTGTCAGACTACATTTTATATCCTCTCTACTTCGACCATCATAAGTTATTTTGCTCCGCAAATAGCAAAATTCCTTTACTACTTTAAGCGTCTCATTTCCTAATCTAATTCCCGCAGCATGACCCACTTTAATTCGACCAAATTCCATTATCCTCGTTTTACTATCCTCGTTTTGCTTTTTTTTATGTTCATCTTATATCTACCTTTCAAGACACTGTCCATTCCGTTCAGCTGCTGTTCCAGGTCCTTTGTTGCTTTTTTTGATGTTCAACTTATATCTTCCTTTCAAGACACTGTCCATTCCGTTCAGCTGCTCTTCCAGGTCCTTTGCTCTCTCTGTCTAGTGCACTAGTTCCTACGCCAAAATGTATGATTGTCAACGTCCATCGTAAACCTCTCTTGGCGTGTAACTCTGATGATAGTTGTGGTGTCGCCCGAAGTGCGAGGTGCAAAGCGAGACTGGTACCTCGCAACACAACCACAAGCGAAAACAGTGGCTGAAGGCCACGACGACGAATGAGACACACAGGTACAGCCACACCAGTAACAGTTTCGCTACGCTGCAGCAACAGCGCTTCTGCTTACAGCCGAGCTTAGTACCACTCAGATAGTCGGCGATCATGGACGAATTTTGGAATTTGTGATAAGTTACTATGGGACCAAACTGCTGAGGTCATCGGCCCCTAAGCCTATACCCTACTTAACCTAACTTAAGCTAACTTACGCTAACGACCACACACACACACCCATGCCCGAGGAAGCCCCGCGAACCGTGACAGGGCGCCCGGGACTGCGCAGTTACCCCGCGCGGCTGACTAAGACGATAGTAGCGTCTTGCAACAGGTCAGCATTGTGATCAAAACTCTACGTGGAAGTTATTATTAAACATACTTTCAGTAAGAGCTGTATTTTGTCTGTTTAAAAGGCACGCTAATGTTCACAGATAATTATGTACTATAAGTAATTAATCTTGGCTTTTGCTTTAATAAAGTGTTCTTATATTATATGAGTTATAGTATGTACTCAGTCTCCTCCCGGAGCAAAGTAAAGAACTGACCGCGGTAACGACGAGCATATCTTTATACCGTACAACAATGAAATATCAGCTCTAGATAGTGATTCATTTTAAACACGTAGAAATCACTCGAGACTTCATGACATATGGTAATGCATATAGAGCTGGTACACATGCCAGGCCATGAACCAGTTCACACCAAATTTTTAGTAACAGGGACACACTCAAACCCAATTACATCTACAAACGCAGTCTTAAGACCTGGTAGCACACACGATGCCATCCGTCAACAGCGCAACGCGGCGAATTAGTGAGTTGCGTTGTGAGTGATCAACACCAACTGATATGGAGCTCTTGTAACTGGGTGGATTAATTATTTGAATGGCCGCAGGAAGGCAAGGAAAATGTCAGTAATGTGAGGAGAGGTCATGGCTTACGGACCCTGGTCACCGGCCCTACGTAAAAGCCACGAATTAAATCTCAGATCTCTCATGGTGTAGAGAGTGTGGCCAGGTATGTTTCCTTTATTGTTATTTCAATTCCCAACAAGGAGCAGCTAATAAAACCATTTTTAAGCCAAAGATTCCATATGTTTAACGAAGTTTCAATGGTATATAAGAGAGGAAATGTGTTTTAAATATTTAAAAGTAGCAGTTTAATAAAATCATTATGGAGCAGAAACTTCAAAAAATATATAGTATACCGTTTATATAGTGTACCGTTCTCCGACCTACTGCATGATACTGGTCCATCAGAAAAGGATAATTTTTATGTGGCGTCAGTCTCCTGACAGGTTTGATACGATTCGTCACGAAATTCTCTCTTACGCGAATATCTTTGTTTCACAGAAGCACTAACATCAAACGTACTCAGCTATTTTTAGAAATATTCCATTCGTTGTCTTCGTCTACAGTTTTACCTTTTATAACTCTCTCAAATAATGCGGAAGTAATGTCGTGACACAGTCCAATAAACCTGTCTCTTCTACCTGTCAGCGTTTCACGCAAGTTCGTCTCCAAGTCGATTCTCCTCATTTCTTACCACTCTACCTCATTTTACCCAGAAATTTAAATGTAATCACAGGGAACTCTGATGTTTGTTACTACTACTCGTACAATGATGGGTACTACAATGACTCCTTCAGGAACAACATTAAGCAACTAACATTTAATGACGTGAAAGGTAAGTGCGGAAAGTGAAAGGATGGGAGGAAGGAGGACCAGAGCTGAAAGGAACGTTATATCTCAGTACGGATGCTAGCGTAGCATAGTGGTTATTTGTTGAATTTCCAACGGGAGAAAATGGATAAGGCGTGGAGTTGCATGGAAAGACGGATCGTAGAAAGCTGTGAGTGTTTGTTGGCGGCTTTCAACAGCAGCGTGGCGCCACATGAAGATCCACCAACCATACGCGCTTTGGCCCACTCCACCGTGGCCAGCGGTGTGCCATGCTCTTATGAAAGCCACCTTCACATACGAGTCCATCTTGGCCAGTTCTTGACGTCGCTTCGCAGAGACATAATCCGTTCCTCGGATAAGGACTTAATGCTTGATGGCTTAACTGGTGTTGTTCAAGAGGATTTGGCTATGTGTTGACACATTTCACCCACTTCTCTCATCATCTTCTACAACGATTTACTGTATTCATGCTAGTTACATTTTCAGTTAAGACTCTTACCATGCAAACCACAATACTAACGTCTGTCACAAAGAAAAAAATACACTTACTTAAGCCGCAAGAAGGGCGAGCTCATCTACATTAACATGCACTATTCAAAAATTGACTCAACTTTATAGAACAAGGTTTCTTCATTGTTACAAAAAATGGTTCAAATGGCTCTGAGCACTATGGGACTTAACATCTGAGTTCGTCAGTCCCCTAGAACTTAGCACTACTTAAACCTAACTAACCTAAGGACATCACACACATCAAAGCCCGAACCTGCGACCGTAGCGGTCACGCGGTTCCAGACTGAAGCGCCTAGAGCGGCTCGGACACAACGGCCGGCTCTATGTTACAGTTGTTATCCTTCTCTATTTGAGGAAGAAAGATGTTACACATGAGAGGTGAGAGCATTCACAATCACCCAGAACATTAAGTGTACCAGTTACGCCCACAATGAAATGTGTTATGATTTGCCAATTTCCATATATTGTATTTTACGTGTCTACTAGTCGCGAGCAGTATTTTCTGTTACATCTGCGCCCACTGATAGATTTTCTGTGTACTCACTGCTGCATCTGTTTAATGGTTCAAATGGCTCTAAGCACTATGGGACTTAACATCTGAGCCCGCATCTCGTCGTCGTGCGGTAGCGTTCTCGCTTCCCACGCCCGGGTTCCCGGGTTCGATTCCCGGCGGGGTCAGGGATTTTCTCTGCCTCGTGATGGTTGGGTGTTGTGTGCTGTCCTTAGGTTCGTTAGGTTTAAGTAGTTCTAAGTTCTAGGGGACTTATGACCACAGCAGTTGAGTCCCATAGTGCTCAGAGCCATTTGAACCATTTTTGAACTTAACATCTGAGTTCATCAGTCCTCTAGAACTTAGAACTACTTAAACCTAACTAACCTAAGGACATAACACACATCCATGCCCGAGGCAGGATTCGAACCTGCGACCGTAGCAGCAGCGCGGTTCCGGACTGAAGCGCCTAGAACCGGTCGGCCACAGCGGCAGGCTGCATCTGTTACGCTGAATTATCTTACCTAAGCTTTTTACAGTGAGAGTAGCCTCAGCCAATGGGAATCAAGTTCGCATTGCAAGCTTTGAAGGAGAAAAAAGTGTGCTTCTTTATGACTATTCCGTTTGTTCTATTCCTCAAGTGAGTTTTAGTTTGTGTGAGATATAGTGTGATTTTGAGCGAGGCTATATTTTATTATACTCAGAAATATGGTGAGCAATATCCAAAAGCAGCTTGTGCTTTGTATTTATCAAGATTGTACATATTACTTATCTACATGGCGACTACCGAAAAGAGCGTAACGTGTTTCTTTAATTTACGACTGGGCGAGCTGTATTGGAAAAGTAATATCTCATGGTTACTAAGCAGAATAATAGCAGAGTAGTATTCATGATTATGATTAATACGGGGCGAGTTGTGGACACTTGTGAGAAGAGGCACTTGTGAGGAACTCGAATGTGGCGACACTTGTGAGAAATCCGGGATACTGAGGGACCGGCACAGGGTGTGTCGCAAATGCTGCGCCACTACCTGCTCGGCCACTACCTGCTGCCGCTTGGTGTGACTGAGCGCTCGGCTCGTGCCGGCCCGGACAGCTGCCGAGGGACATTCACACTCCTCCAGCGCAGCCAGGGTACATTATTTCAGAATTTTTTTGGGCAAGGAAGAGTTGCCTTAGTCAGATTAGAAATCGGAGCTGATTTTTCCCCCACGATATCATATCAACCATTAGTTGCAGCACAGTTAGGCGTAAGACCTTTTTCATTGGAATTTTTGTATTGATTAATCTTACATAGGGCATAATTTTCTCTCAACCTCATACTTAGCGATGCATTTTACTATAGCAACGGAAAATGTTTTCCATCTTTCAACCCCTCACCCAAAATTTGGTATGATAGGAGTGGCAACCTTTTACCACATATTGAGAGGAGCCAACTAAAGAATGTGGTTCTCGGTAGAGACTTTTTTCTTTAAATAAACCTCAATTTTCCCGCGCCACGCTAGGAAGTGTACTGAGGTCTAATATGAGTCCTGCTAGTTTGTGATCATTAGTTTCCAAAGAATAAAGTACGCTTGGTTGGTTAGGAAGGCGTTGAAGTTTGTGATGTCTGAAGATGGGTGTAATCCCGAAAAGCGTAACACGTTCTAATAAAAGAGTCAACTGAACATCTCATGACTTTATTGCGATTGTACAGCATTGGTTGCCAATTATGAACATAAAAATGATCGCAGGCCTGAGACGGGATTTTATGTCCTATATATCACAACTTTGTGAAAACCAGACAGCACTTGTTGCACGGAACAGATCTTGAAGAGTACAGGAAACTCTTAGAAAACTGTGATTTAGTTTTAAAAGTTCTCAAAATAAACGTGTTGTCATGTGCGAAAAAGAGACGTAGTAGCGGTATATTAGATTGGCTTTTTACAGAAGAATGAAGCATCAGAATCAAAGCGAACTGTGATTTAGTTACAGCCAAATTCTAAGACGTCAGAGAGTCAGATCGATACCTATTCACACATGGTTTGTGCTGTGTGCTGTCGTCCAGGAGACCGTGTGTAAACGGGAAGTAACAAGTAACATCTGAGTTACAGAGCACGGGAAAAGTGTACCTTCGAGCGTCTGCGGAGTAGATCTAGCATGGGTAAGTCGGTAAAGCACTAGTGTCCCTTACTAAGGGTTCGGACCATGGTAATGCCGGGTTTCTGCACTCCAGTTCGTGTGAAACTGTTGTACGAGAAAAAATGTTGGTGAACACACTGAGCTGAAGCATTTCTTGGGAAATCACACAATCCCTTATCGGACCTCCTTTTGCCTGGGCGGGGCAGCAAAGCGACACGGAACGGACTCAACAAGTCGTTGCCTGCAAAGATTGTCGACCATGCTGCCTCTATAGCCGTCCATAAATGCGAAAATGTTGCCAGTTCAGGATTTCGTGCACTATCTGTCCTCTCTACTATGGGCTATAAATGTTCTGTGGGTTTCAGGCCGGCTGTCTGGTGGAAAATCATTCGCTCGAACTGTCCAGAATGTGCTTCAAGAGAGAAGAATTTTGACCCGATGACATGGATCATTACATCCACAAAAATTCCGTCTTAATTTGGGAACAGGAAGTCCACGAATCGCTGCAAATGGTCTCCCAGTAGCAGAACGTAATTATTTCCGGTCAATGATCGGTTCAGTTGGATCAGAGGACACAGTCCAATCCACGTAAAAGCCCACACCATTACTGAGCCACCACCAACTTGCTCAGTGCCTCCTTGACGACTTCGGTCTATGGCTTCATGGTGTCTGCGCCGCACTTGAACCCTACAACAGGCTCTTACCAACTGAAATATGGAGTCACCTGATCAAGCGAAGGTTTCTCAGTCGCCTAGGGTCCAACCGATATAGTTACGAGTCCAGGAGAGGCGCTGCTGGCGATGTCGTGCTTTTAGCAAAGGCACTCGCGTCGATAGCCTGATCGCCTGCTGCCACAGCCCATTAACGCCGAATTTCGCCGCACTGTACGAACTGATACGTTCGCTATACCTCCCACATTGATTTCTGTGGTTATTTGTGCTAGTGTTGCTTGCCAGTTAGCACCGACAACTTTACGTAAGCGTTGCTGCTCACGATCGTTAAGAAAAGGCCATCGGCCACTACGTTGTCTGTGGTGAGAGGTAATGCCTGAAATTTGGTATCCTAAGCACACTCTTGACATTGCCGCTCTCGAAAAATTGAATTCCTTAAAGATTTCCGAAATGGAATGTCCCATGCGTCTAGCTCGATCTACCATTCCACGTTAAAAATCAGTTAATTCCCGTCGTGTGACCATAATCACGTAAGAAATCTTTACATGACAGCCGGCCCTGGGGGCCGAGCGGTTCTAGGCGCTGCAGTCCGGAACCGTGGGACTGCTACGGTCGCAGGTTCGAATCCTACCTCGGGCATGGATGTGTGTGATGTCCTTAGGTTAGTTAGGTTAAGTAGTTCTAAGTTCTAGGTGACCGATGACCTAAGATGTTAAGTCCCATAGTGCTCAGAGCCACAAATGGCAGATCCGCCACTGCACTTCCCTTTTATACCTACTGTACGCAATACTACCGCCACCTGTATATGTGCATATCGCTATCCCATGATTTTCTCAGTGTGTGAAAGGACTGATCGGAGTTCATAGCAATGTTTTATTATCAGTCTGGTTTCGCTCTGTTTATTTGAAATCAGCAAACCTATAAAGCACATCTGTCGTTTCGCAGAAGAAAAATAAACAATGTGAACAAAAAAAATAAAGGAACAGTTGCCTCACACATGTAGAAGTATTAAAAGCAATAATAATGGCAATTACACCAATAATAACAGGAAGAGGAATTACAGTAACAACAATAATATTAATAACGATAACGACAGTAAGAAGAAGAAGAAGAAGAAGAAGAATTGTTACTACTATAAATATTTCGCACTTTTGTTGTACCTTTTTCCTTAATTTTCTTTTCCCATTGTTTACGTTTATTCTGTGAAATTACATACGGTTCTATAGGTTTGCTACTTTCAAATAAACGAAGCCGAAGCAGACTGCCAGAAAACATTACAGTCAACTCCGAACAGTCCTTTTACGTGTCAAAAACATGTTGTCCCGTATAGCACTTTCACACGTACTATAGTATCTGGCACAACCAGAGCTCGAACCCAGGATCCACGGTACGAGAAAACAGCGCTCTACCCACGTATCCACAGGAGCTCCACATGACAGCTGCACCTCGTATGCTTTTCCCGTGCCCCGTAGGTCAGGTGTTCCTTACTACTTTTCGTTTACTCGCGTTCTCCTGGACAACAGCGCTTAGCACAAACTATATGGAAATTGTTGTTGATACTCTGTCGACATACAACGTTTGGTACCAATCTCACTGTCTAACTTCAGGAAGTTTCGGTATTACATGAAATATGGATTCACACACATTACACCGTAAATAAATGATGGCGAAGGGGGTATTGTTGCATGAAAGTACCTGTTAGGGCTTGTAGGCGGTGACACGGGGTTCATTTAGTGTTCACCTCTCATAATGAACCATGAAGTCTTCTCTCTATTTATTTGAGGAGAATCATATTTTCTCTTTCTTCGACGAAACAAGATACACAAATTCTGAAATGTTTGCTAAATTAAAATATCAAAAGTAATTGGCGACAACCGTGTTATCCCTCGCAGCAGGCTAATTTATAAACTGTTATACCCAATTTCTCTTACTGGCAAAGGCTGTCGTCCGCAATCATTTGTTGGTGACAAAATTTTCAGTGACTCGCAATGGGAGAGGCGGGATCGACTTTCCGAAATCGTTTAATAGGTGATGGGCAGATAAAAACATTAATACGATGATTATAACGATGTGGCGAAGGATTAAGAATAAAATAAATACAAATAACAGATTCAAAATAGCGATTAAAGTCATTTAGATGAGGAATAAAAAATAAAAATTTCATGGAACCTGTCGGAATTCGAACTGACAACGCCCACCTTGTCACGAATATGTCCTAACCCCCTAGGCCTCGCCACTGGTTTGAACAATACTCCTGATTCAAACGCTCTAGAGCAATACGCGTAATATTTTTTGCTTATTACCAGCAATGTCTTTACACATTTGGAACATTTCCAGTCGTTGCATGTGTCCAAAATTTTTTAGTACAATAACGTTCAATCAGTGTTCGCTTCACAATTATTTTCCATACTATGCGATATCTGTCGGGAGTAATAAAACAGTCTCTCATGGATACGATTTTTGAGTATCTTTTCTTTGGTAACCTTCTTTCTCCTTTAAATGTAGAAAACTACGAAGGTGTTGATATTCTCACTTGACAGAGATGACAAAATCGGAACAGCATATTTCAATAAACCACCCATGTAATGCTCGGTCACAATGACATCGACATCGGTGGATTCCGCTGCCAACAGTCTTTGGCACAAGACAGCCCATCTTTTCAAATCATCGCCCCACTACGCGCGCGGTCACACTGTAGCCGATATCATCGTCCGATCGTAGAGACTTCGGACGAGAAGGGGTGAAATTCAAATCAGTTTGTTTTCCTCAGTCAAACCGACCGACGATTTTTTGTGATAAAGCCATACTTTATCCCAAGAAAGAGTGAGTTTGTGGCTCCTGAGGATGAAAAATATCGTAACCGGGATATAGTTCGGAAAGTATGGACTGACGTCGTAGGTTTGTTGGAAATCATAAGTAGGCAAAATCTTTGTCGTAAATTTTAGGCATAAAACTAATTTGTTGAAGTGAGAAGGGTGGCATATCTTATGCTTATATTTGCTGCAGCGGCTCCTTCTTGGTTTGCGGTAGGTGGGTAGCAGCCGTTTACGAATTATTACTACTACTTCCTGACGTTTTTATGCAAGTAAGGTGGTCACTGTACATGAAGAGGTTCGCAGATGTGTGTTTACGTTCCACTTTTCAGTGCGTTAGATGTTCAAGTATCTTATTCTGAACTCTCTGCTTCTCTTTCTCCCGTTGCTGAATGGCAGACATTGAAGGTTAACTGACGGATGTCTGCACAACTCCAGTACATTCGAAAACCTTGTCTCGTTATTCTGATAAGTGCGAACGGAGTGTACATTACTAGCCACGGTATTTTCGAGACAGATACAGCTCACTCAGATGCGTTTGGCGTCTTTTTAATAGCAAAAACCGCAATGCAGCACTCGTCACCAACCTAGGTTAAAATGACGTAATACACAATTAGAATAGATTCTAACCTAACCTAATCTCCTTGACACCACCAGAAACTGACGAAGGGTATAGGATATACCGTGACTAAGCCGTCGGCCAGCATTATCGGACGATCTATGACGAGGGCGTGTGACAAACGTGGTGAAGAGGGCGTGTTACGGCTTTCCACTTGCAAGAGTACAGCTGTGTACGCCAGTACCAACGCAACTAGAAACAATCAGGTGGGTCATTCCGGGGGATCGTGCTGCTATCAGCTAACACGTATGACTTCAATGGGAATACTGTTCGGGGCTCTTGATAGTGGGCCACGGAATACTGTCTACAGCGGTTTGCGAGAGTATTAATACTAGGCTCATGAACTGTATGTTTTAGAGTGCTGATGCTCATTATTAAGAATTGATTAAATCCAAAATTATTGAATAAATACTTGTATGATGTAATATCAGACACCTTAAAAGATTTAATATTAAGAACTAGAACATCTTACTGCGTTCATAAATACTGACTGTAACTCAAAAGCATAACGAAGCAACCCGCTGAAGATAATTCTCGCGGCAAGTTTCTTTTTATTTTTCCTGAAATAGCTTGTATGTTCAGATGCCTTTTTCTAATGAAGGTTGATCGCCTTACGTAGAGCCACACAACTTTGTGATGCGTTCCTGGAAACTTTAACGCTGTTGTAAAAACTATCTTGTGCATCATTCCTGCACACTTAGCAACGTCTCTCCCATTATAACTGCCAAATGTTACTTCAAACTCGTTTATTTTATTGAACCAGTCAACTGAAGGAGAAGTGAACCTGTTCTGGAGAATAAGGAAATCCAGTCATTACCTGCGATGTAATCTGAATCGGGAAGAACTTTGTCTGAGTCTGAACCCAAGGAGAACCCAAGGAACTGTTAATGTAAGATAGCATTTGGCCTGGACTGAAACACTGTCTAATTTGTAGTTTTATTGCAAAAGAGAACTGGCAACTGACTCTAAATAATGAAAATGTGAAGTCATCCTCTTGAATACTGAAAGGATTCCGCTAAATTTCGGTTACAAGAGCAATCACATAAATCAAAGGCTGTAAATTCAACTAAATACTTTGGGATTATAGTTAGGAATGAGCTCATTTACAACGAAAATTTAATAATGTGGGGAAAACAAACCATACACTGCGATTTATTGGCAGAATTAGAAAATGCAACAGGCCTGCTAAAGATACTGTTTATACCACGCTTGTCCACCCTCGTCTGGAGTAATGCTGTGTGGTGTGGGATCCGCATCAGACAGGATTGACGCAAGACATCAAAAAAGCTCAAAGAAGAGCAGCTCGTTTTGTATCATCGCGAAATAGCAGAAAGAGTACCACTAATATGGTATGCCAATAACGGTGGCAGTAATTAAAACAAAGGTGTTTCCCGTTGCGGTGCGATCTTCTCGTGAAACTTCGATCGCTATGTTTCTCTTCTGAATATGAGAATATTTTCTTGGTACCCAACTACTTAGGGAGAAATAATCATCGTTATAGAGTAAGAGAAACCTGAGCTCGCACGGAAAGATTTAAACTTTCATTATTCCCGCGTGCTGTTAGAGAGTGGAACTGCAGAGGAAAAGCTTGAAGATGGTTCGGTGAATACCCTGCCGGGCACTTAATTGCGAAATGCAGAGTAGTCTTATGAACTTAGAAGAGGCTCATCTATTTATTTCCACGACATATTTAGAGTACTTGTTTTCAAAGCGTAGTTTTCCTTACTTAGTAGTTGTTACCTTAGTTGTTAGTCTGCCTGTTTCGTGTTTAACAGTAACATCCATGTCAAGAAATACCTCAGCGCTGGTCGTCTGAACGAATTCAGTTTTCTTCGGAGATAAAGCTTCTAAAACAGACAGCGAACTCTTCACATCGGCGATATCCCTAAAAAAACAATGCGCAAATAATTCCAAAGACAATAGCACATAGAAATCCTTGGATGCATCTCCATGCCAATTTGGAATTTTCTGTGATGCCAAAACGGCACCCTTAATTATCTTTTCAAAGAAAACCAAAAAATCCCATATTTTGGGTCCCAGTCATAATCTTCGGGAAGGGTGTGATCTCAAACAATCTTTGCGTTATTCATGTTGAAAGCATCAGTTCTTTCACAGCGTGGCACCAATTTGCGCTGTAGTTCTGCATCTATCAGAAATCGATGGTAAACGACATCCACAATTTTATAAGAAACAATTTTGCGTTCAGCAGTAGCGCAATGATTTCTACTTTTGCTCATAGTACACGGTGTTTCAAAATGAATATACGGATTTTAAGACTTTGTAATGTTTATTACAATCAAGTTACAGTTTTAAACAATACATCATATGAAAGAGCACCTCAAACACGTTTTCTTGCAATTGTTCAGTGTGAGCCCCGTTCGTGACACATCGAGTCGATAAACGAGTTCTTCCCAAACCATGATCATTGTGTATGAAGTAATCAAATGGTTCAAATGGTTCTAAGCACTATGGGACTTAACGTCTGAGGTCATCAGTCCTCTAGACTTAGAACTACTTAAACCTAACTAACCTAAGGACATCACACACATCCATGCAAGAGGCGGGATTAGAACCTGCGACCGTAGCAGCAGCGCGGTTCCGGAGTGAAGCGCCTAGAACCGCTCGTCCACACGGGCCGGCTTGAAGAAATCGTGCAACAATGCTGTTTCTTAAGTCATGTACATCAGATGGTAACTGAGGAACTTGCAAATAATTCTTTATGAACTCCCAAAGGTAAAAGTCTCATCAGGTCGTGTGTAAACGTGGAGGTCATAAGAAACAAGCTCAGACGTCGGGTACAGTGTCGTTTAGCCGACTGCGTACTGAGTTACTTCCTGCTAGATAAACTTCTTTCAATTGAGGAGAGAGCCCTGGTTCTGGCGCATTAAGGTGAGAAACATCCGTTACAGTTGCTTCACCGAAAAGGAAAGGTCCATAAGCTATAAGCTTTCCGACAGGTTATGGCAAAAAATAAATAAATAAATAAATAAATAAAAATGAAAATAGTACTTTAGGCGTGTCTCGTTGCAGCTGAACCATGTCGTGGGGATTTTCTGATCCGCAGATGCGCACATTATGTGTGTTCACGTTTACACTTAGGTGAAATGTTGACTGATCACTGTAGACGACACGATCCAGGAAAATCGTCACCGTAATGCAGCAATATTTCATTTGCAAAGTCAGCACATAAACCGTAGTCGGTAGGCTTTAGAGATTGTAACAACGGTAAACATCTCCTTAAACGTCTCAACATAGACTTCACTGGAATTGCTAATCCACAACTAGCCTTCCGACCTGATTCCTTGGGGCTACTCGTGAGAGGCTCTCGCTCGTTGATCACGTTCTCCAGTCACTCTTGTTCCTCCCATACTCTTACCTTTGCGTACAGGTATACAGATAAAACTTATGAAACGTCCCCATTGAAAAATTATAAATGACTGTGCTGGTAAACTTCTACGTTATTTGATTTTCAAACAGTACTCAGACAATTTTCTCTTTACTTATTCTGATCATCACTAAACTGACACACAATATTTTTAGCGCAACGATATCTGACTTTCAATAATTCCTACAAATGAATGGCCCTGACTAACAATAATCTATACCTTTCATGAATCACTTACCTCACAAAAATCTTCGTTACTCGAACTACTGCAACACAGCGAGCGCCAATACTATATAAAAGATTCTAACTATGAAGGCATTAACTACTTATAGGCATAGTTAGCAAATGAAATATTATGATAGAGAACGAACTATGTATTTACCTTAATAATGTTCAAAAGTCATCATATATATATCTATCAATTCATGACATCCATCTTTACAAATTTCCCTTTTCTGGCCGACACACGTCCAAATCGTTCGCTTATAGTAACTTCTCAAAACTCTGGCCTCTCTCTCTCTCTCCACATCCACCACTGCTGGCGGCTCACCTCGAACTGCGCAACGCTACGCACTGTTCACACCCAGCTGCCCAACACTTTTTTTTTTGTCATTAGTCTAATGACTGGTTTGATGCGGCCCGCCACGAATTCCTTTCCTGTGCTAACCTCTTCATCTCAGAGTAGCACTTGCGACCTACGTCCTCAATTATTTGCTTGACGTATTCCAATCTCTGTCTTCCTCTACAGTTTTTGCCCTCTACAGCTCCCTCTAGTACCATGGAAGTCATTCCCTCATGTCTTAGCAGATGTCCTATCATCCTGTCCCTTCTCCTTATCAGTGTTTTCCACATATTCCTTTCCTCTCCGATTCTGCGTAGAACCTCCTCATTCCTTACCTTATCAGTCCACCTAATTTTCAACATTCGTCTATAGCACCACATCTCAAATGCTTCGATTCTCTTCTGTTCCGGTTTTCCCACAGTCCATGTTTCACTACCATACAATGCTGTACTCCAGACGTATATCCTCAGAAATTTCTTCCTCAAATTATGGTCGGTATTTGATATTAGTAGACTTCTCTTGGCCAGAAATGCCTTTTTTGCCATAGCGAGTCTGCTTTTGATGTCCTCCTTGCTCCGTCCGTCATTGGTTATTTTACTGCCTAGGTAGCAGAATTCCTTAACTTCATTGACTTCGTGACCATCAATCCTGATGTTAAGTTCCTCGCTGTTCTCATTTCTACTACTTCTCATTACCTTCGTCTTTCTCCGATTTACTCTCAAACCATACTGTGTACTCTTTAGACTGTTCATTCCGTTCAGCAGATCATTTAATTCTTCTTCACTTACACTCAGGATAGCAATGTCATCAGTCAATCGTATCATTGATATCCTTTCACCTTGTATTTTAATTCCACTCCTGAACCTTTCTTTTATTTCCATCATTGCTTCCTCGATGTACAGATTGAAGAGTAGGGGCGAAAGGCTGCAGCCTTGTCTTACACCCTTCTTAATACGAGCACTTCGTTCTTGATCGTCCACTCTTATTATTCCCTCTTGGTTGTTGTACATATTGTACATGACCCGTCTCTCCCTATAGCTTACCCCTACTTTTTTCAGAATCTCGAACAGCTTGCACCATTTTATATTGTCGAATGCTTTTTACAGGTCGACAAATCCTATGAAAGTGTCTTTATTTTTCTTTAGCCTTGCTTCCATTATTAGCCGTAACGTCAGAATTGGTTCAAATGGCTCTGAGCACTATGGGACTGCTGAGGTCATTAGTCCCCTAGAACTTAGAACTAGTTAAACCTAACTAACCTAAGGACATCACAAACATCCATGCCCGAGGCAGGATTCGAACCTGCGACCGTAGCGGTCTTGCGGTTCCAGACTGCAGCGCCTTTAACCGCACGGCCACTTCGGCCGGCTAACGTCAGAATTGCCTCTCTCGTCCCTTTACTTTTCCTAAAGCCAAACTGATCGTCACCTAGCGCATTCTCAATTTTCTTTTCCATTCTTCTGTATATTATTCTTGTAAGCAGCTTCGATGCATGAGCTGTTAAGCTGATTGTGCGATAATTCTCCCACTTGTCAGCTCTTGCCGTCTTCGGAATTGTGTGGATGATGCTTTTCCGAAAGTCAGATGGTATATCGCCAGACTCATATATTCTACACACCAACGTGAATAGTCGTTTTGTTGCCTCTTCCCCCCAATGATTTTAGAAATTCTGGTGGAATGTTATCTATCCCTTCTGCCTTATTTGACCGTAAGTCCTCCAAAGCTCTTCTAAATTCCGATTCTAGTACTGGATCCCCTATCTCTTCTAAATCGACTCCTGTTTCTTCTTCTATCACATCATCAGACAAATCTTCACCCTCATAGAGGCTTTCAATGTATTCTTTCCACCTATCTGCTCTCTCCTCTGCATTTAACAGTGGAATTCCCGTTGCACTCTTAATGTTACCACCGTTGCTTTTAATGTCACCAAAGGTTGTTTTGACTTTCCTGTATGCTGAGTCTGTCCTTCCGACAATCATATCTTTTTTGATGTCTTCACATTTTTCCTGCAGCCATTTCGTCTTAGCTTCCCTGCACTTCCTATTTACTTCATTCCTCAGCGACTTGTATTTCTGTATTCCTGATTTTCCCGGAACATGTTTGTACTTCCTCCTTTCATCAATCAACTGAAGTATTTCTTTTGTTACCTATGGTTTCTTCGCAACTACCTTCTTTGTACCTATGTTTTCCTTCCCAACTTCTGTGATGGCCCTTTTTAGAGATGTCCATTCCTCTTCAACTGTATTGCCTACTGCGCTATTCCTTATCGCTGTATCTATAGCGTTAGAGAACTTCAAACGTATCTCGTTATTCCTTAGTACTTCCGTATCCCACTTCTTTGCGTATTGATTCTTCCTGACTAATCTCTTGAACGTCAGCCTACTCTTCATCACTACTATATTGTGATCTGAGTCTATGTCCGCTCCTGGGTACACCTTACAATCCAGTATCTGATTTCGGAATCTCTGTCTGACCGTGATGTAATCCAATTGAAATCTTCCCGTATCTCCCGGCCTTTTCCAAGTATACCTCCTCCTCTTGTCATTCTTGAACAGGGTATTCGCTATTACTAGCTGAAACTTGTTACAGAACTCAATTAGTCTTTCTCCTCTTTCATTCCTTGTCCCAAGCCCGTATTCTCCTGTAACCTTTTCTTCTACTCCTTCCCCTACAAGTGCATTCCAGTCGCCCATGACTATTAGATTTTCGTCCCCCTTTACATACTGCATTACTCTTTCAATATCCTCATACATTTCTCTATCTGTTCATCTTCAGCTTGCGACGTCGGCATGTATACCTGAACTATCGTTGTCGGTGTTGGTCTGCTGTCGATTCTGATTAGAACAATCCGGTCACTGAACTGTTCACAGTAACACACCCTCTGCCCTACCTTCCTATTCATAACGAATCCTACACCTGTTATACCATTTTCTGCTGCTGTTGATATTACCCGATACTCATCTGACCAGAAATCCTTGTCTTCCTTCCACTTCACTTCACTGACCCCTACTTTATCTGGATTGAGCCTTTGCATTTCCCTTTTCAGAATTTCTACTTTCCCTACCACGTTCAAGCTTCTGACATTCCACGCCCCGACTCGTAGAACGTTATCCTTCCGTTGATTATTCAATTTTTTTCTCATGGTAACCTCCCCCTTGGCAGTCCCCTCCCGGAGATCCGAATGGGTGACTACTCCGGAATCTCTTGCCAATGGAGAGATCATCATGACACTTCTTCAATTACAGGCCACATGTCCTGTGGATACACGTTACGTGTCTTTAATGCAGTGGTTTCCATTGCCTTCTACATCCTCATGTCGTTGATCATTGCTGATTCTTTCGCCTTTAGGGGTAATTTCCCACTCCTAGGAGAAGAGAGTGCCCTGAACCTCTATCTGCTCCTCCGCCCTCTTTGACAAGGCCGTTGGCAGAATGAGGCTGACTTCTTATGCCGGAAGTCTTCGGCCGCCAATGCTGATTCTTTATCAAAATTTAGGCAGTGGCGGGGATCGAACCCGAGACCGAAGACGTTTTTGATTATGAATCAAAGACGCTACCCCTATACCACGGCCCAACACCACACAAGCGAATATTCCAACAATGCCAGCCAGCCACAGACTGCACACAGCACAGTCTGTGATTTTCATACAGAGCGCTACGTGGCGTTACCAACATAGAAACATAAAAGGCCTACTTATAAATTGTGTGAGTTGTTATTTCATTCAATGTATTATTAAATTGTAAGTTGAGTTTGAAATGCTGTTTTTGTTGTGGTCTTCAGTCCTGAGACTGGTTTGATGCAGCTCTCCACGCTACTCTATCCTGTGCAAACTTCTTCATCTCCCAGTACCTACTGCAGCCTACATCCTTCTGAATGTGCTTAGTGTATTCATCTCTTGGTCTCCCTCTGCGATTTTTACCCTCCACGCTGCCCTCCAATACTAAATTGGTGATCCCTCGATGTCTCAGAACACGTCCTCCCAACCGATCCCTTCTTCTTGTCAAGTTGTGCCACAAACTCCTCTTCTTCCCAATCCTATTCAATACCTCCTCATTAGTTATGTGATCTAGCCATCTAATCTTCACAATTCTTCTGTAGCACCACGTTTCGAAAGCTTGTATTCTCTTCTTGTCTACACTATTTATCGTCCACGTTTCACTTCCATACATGGCGACACTCCATACAAATACTTTCAGAAACGACTTCCTGACACTAAAAACAATACTCGATGTTAACAAATTTTTCTTATTCAGAAACAGTTTATTTGCCATTGCCAGTCTACATTTTATATCCTCTCTACTTCGACCATCATCAGTTATTTTGCTCCCCAAATAGCAAAACTCATTTACTACTTTAAGTGTCTCATTTCCTAATCTAATTCCCTCTGCATCACCTGACCTAATTCGACTACATTCCATTATCCTCGTTTTCCTTTTTTTGATGCTCATCTTATTCCCTCATTTCAAGACACTGTCCGTTCCGTTCAACTGCTCTTCCAAGTCCTTTGCTGTCTCTGACAGAATTACAATGTCATCGGCGAACCTCAAAGTTTTTATTTCTTCTCCATGGATTTTAATACCTACTCCAGATTTTTCTTTCGTTTCCTTTATTGCTTGCTCAATATACAGATTGAATAACATTGGGGATAGGCTACAACCCTGTCTCACTCCCTTCCCAAACACTGCTTCACTTTCATGCCCTTCGACTCTTATAACTGCCATCTGCTTTCTGTACAAATTGTAAATAGCCTTTCGCTCCCTGTATTTTACCTCTGCCACCTTTAGAATTTGAAAGAGAGTATTCCAATCAACATTGTCAAAAGCTTTATCTAAGTGTACAAATGCTAGAAACGTAGGTTTGCCTTTCCTTTATCTTTCTTCTAAATGCTACGAAACCTTAAAACCCATAATTTAATTTAAAACACCATGTGCTACAAATCGACCAGCAAGATGAATAATTTATTTCAGCGAAGGGATTCGGCAATTTGGTTGCATTAACAATGCACGTGAAATGTTCTCTCATTCCGCTTTTCGCTTCCCGTGTTCCTGATGGCGTCACGCCTTTTCGCTAGCAGTCTGCGCAGGTAGCCAATATGGCAGGCTCTTTTATTTATTTATTGTTCCGTGAGACCAAATTAAGGAGAAGTCTCCATGGTCATGGAACGAGTCAATACATGAAATTACAACACGATAGTAGAAACAGATAAGATGAAATATAAAAAACATATTCAGGCGACAAGTCGTAAGTTTAAATAAAGAAAATCAACAATGTAACACTGGAATTTGCCTAATTTTTCAGCTTTTCCAGGAGCTCCTCGACAGAATAGGAGTGAGCCACGAGAAAACTCTTCAGTTTGGACTTTTGTCTTTGGGCTACTACTAAGATTTTTGAGTTCTTGTGGTAGCTTATTGAAAATGGATGCAGCAGAATACCGCACTCCTTTCTGCCGAAGAGTCAAGGGAGTGCACTCCGCATACAGATTAGATTTCTGCCTAGTATTAACTGAGTGAAAGCTTCTAACTCTTGGGAATAAGCTAATATTGCTAACATCAAACGACATTAAAGAAAATATATACTATGGGGGCAATGTCAGAATTCCCAGACTATTGAATAGAGGTCGACAAGAGGTTCTCGAACTTACACCACATATAGCTCGAACAGCCCGTTTTTGAGCCAAAAATACCCTTTTTGAACCAGAAGAATTACCCCAAAAAATACTACCGTACGACATAAGCGTATGAAAATATGCGAAGTAGATTAGTTTTCGTGTTGAACTGTCACTTATTTCAGATACTTGTCTAATGGTAAATAATGCAGCAGTTAGTTTCTGAACAAGATCCTGGACATGGGCTTTCCACAACAGCTTACTATCTATCCGAACGCCTAGGAACTTGAACTGTTCCGTCTCGCTTATAATATGCCCATTCTGTCTGATCAAAATATCGATTCTTGTTGAATTGTGAGTTAGAAACTGTAAAAACTGAGTCTTACTGTGATTTAGCATCAAATTGTTTTCCACAAGCCATGAATTTATTTCATGAACCACATTATTTGATACTGTTTCAATATTACACACAAGATCCTTCACTACCAAGCTGGTGTCGTCAGCAAACAGAAATATTCTTAAATCACCTGTAATACTAGAAGGCATATCATTTATATAAATAAGAAACAGCAGTGGCCCCAGCACCGACCCTTGGGGAACGCCCCACTTAACAGTGCCCCATTGGGACTGAACATCAATACCACTCTCAATATTTGCTTTCTGTTCTTAAAGTAAGAGGCGAACAAATTGTAAGCTACTCCCCTTATTCCATAATGGTCCAACTTCTGCAGTAATATTTTGTGATCAACACAGTCAAAAGCCTTCGTTAAATCAAAGAAAACACCTAGCTCTGCGCCAGCAGTTCTTCTCACTCCGTGTTTCTCTGGCGTAAACACGACGGTACTGCCTCAGTGGCGAGATTACCACTTCGCTTTGCTCTTGATAAAAACAGAAAAGGCGGTCTTCACAGAGGTTGGACGGACGCCTGAACGAGCGCTGGCATTCGGAACCGAATGACAACTGCGTCACACGTCAGCCGACAGAGTAGCTTAGCGGAGGCGAGGGCGTGGAAGAAGGCCTGCAGCGCATCACTCCCGCCGGCCAAACATTTGGCGACGCGCCGTCAGGCGTCGCGCGCCAGGCGACTGGCTGCGCGGCTGCGGTGCGCAGCGGCTCGTGACGAGAGGAAACAGCAGAGCGGCCACAGTGGAGGGTCGCCAGCCGCGCGCGACCGGCCGGCGAGTCCGCTCCGGCCGTGAGTCACGCCAGCCGCAGCCCGCAGCCCGGCAGCTGCCGCACCCGCAGTCAGCTGTCACAGCCCGCCCCCTCCCCCAGCGTGTGTACACAGCCGACTGGCGGCGCGCCGCGATGTCAGCGGCCAGAAGGGCAGCTCACTGCGGTCCGATTAAAATTACTTGACAGCTGACACTTTACGCGCCGGAGCTGGTTTCCTCCAATCATAGCGCTCAACGCCACGCCCGAACAGTTCGCCATTACCAGACTGGCACAACAATGGGTCAGTAGGCTTCCAGTTCCTTGTCCGATATTGTACACTACTGGCCATTAAAATTGCTACAGCAAGAAGAAATGTAGATGATAAACAGGTATTCATTAGAAAAATACATTATAAAAGAAGTGACATGTGATTACATTTTCACGCAATTTGGGTGCATAGATCCTGGGAAATCAGTACCCAGAACAACCACCTCTGGCCGTAATAACGGCCTTGATACGCTTGGGCATTGAGTCAGAGGTTGGATGGTGTGTACAGGTACAGCTGCCCATGCACCTTCAGCACGGTACCACAGTTCATCAAGACTAGTGACTGGCGTATTGTGATGAGCCAGTTGCTCGGCCACCATTGACCAGACACTTTCAGTTGGTGAGCGATATGGAGAATGTGCTGGCCAGGACAGCAGTCGAAAATTTTCTGTATCCAGAAAGGCCCGTACAGGGCCTGCAACATGTGGTCGTGCATTATCCTGCTGAAATGCAGGGATCGAATGCAGTGTGGAACCACGGGTCGTAACACATATGAAATGTAACGTCCACTGTTCAAAGTGCCGTCAATGCGAACAAGAAGTGACCGAGACGTGTAACTAATGGCACCCCATACCATCACGCCGGGTGATAACGCCAGTATCGCGATGACGAATACACGCTTCCAATGTGCGTTCACCGTGATGTCACCAAACACGGATGCGACCGTCATGATGCTGTAAACAGAACCTGGATTCATCCGAAAAAATTACGTTTTGCCATTCGTGCACCCAGGTTCGTCGTTGAGTACACCGTCGCAGGCGCTCCTGTCTGTGATGCAGCGTCAAGGGTAACCGTAGCCGTGGTCTCCGATCTGATAGTCCATGCTGGTCCAAACGTCGTCGAACTGTTCGTGCAGATGGTTGTTATCTCGCTAACGTCCCCATCTGTTGACTCAGGGATTGAGACGTGGCTGCACGATCCGTTACAGCCATGCGGATAAGATGCCTGTCATCTCTACCGCTAGTGATACGACCCCGTTGGGATCTAGCACGGGGTACCGTATTACCCTCCTGAAACCAACGATTCCATATTCTGCAGACACTCATTGGATCTTGACCAACGCGAGCAGCAATGTCGCGATACGATAAACCGCAAACGCGCTAGGATAAATCCGACCTTTATCAAAGTGTGATGGTACGCATTTCTCCTCCTTACACGAGGCATCACAACAACGTTTCACCAGGCAACGCCGGTCAACTGCTGTTAGTGTATGAGAAATCGGTTGGAAACTTCCCTCATGGCAGTATGTTGTAGGTGTCGCCACCGGCGCCATCCTTGTGTGAATGCTCTGAAAAGTTAATCATTTGCGTATCACAGCATCTTTTTCCTGTCGGTTAAATGTCGCGTCTGTAGCACGTCGTCTTCCTAGTGTAGCAATTGTAATGGCCAGTAGTGTAATTACAGAGATCGGCTTCGTACGATATAGTATGAAATCGAATTTTTTGAGGCTCCAATTCATCGTTGCGACCGAGGCATCACTGTCATACACATTACAATCAAACCTAGAGCTGTTCCGTAGCGTAACAGTTACCGTATAAATCTAGTAAGATGAAGGTCGTGGGTTCGAGCCTCGACAAATGTAATGATTCACTTTTTATTTCTAAATCGAACCTAAATACTTTGATTATGATCTTATTAAACTAATGGGTTTACGTGTAACTTTATTTCCTTTTGTATCCCGCATCATTTTCAGTATCATATTAACTTTATTTGCTCTTGTTTTTCTTCCTAGCCGGTCGGAGTGGCCGAGCGGTTCTAGGTGCTTCAGTTCTAGGGGACTGATGACCTCAGATGTTAAGTCCCATAGTGCTCAGAGCCATTTGAACCATTTGAATTTTCTTCCTATCACTCTTTTTTCCTTTTGTAATCTGCATATGTCGGCTGTAATCTGCAACCATTTACCAACAAGGACTGCTCATCAGTTCGTGACACGGCAGCTCCTGAAGCCAGTGTGTTTCATGTAACCACTGATAGCGAGAAATTACAGTTTGCTTTCAGCGCTGAAACTAAATTTTTTTCTATATTGTGTTTGCTTGCAGAGGTTAGCTGTAATCGCCGTGAAGAAAGCTATCGTGAATTTAGTTCTGACGCAGACTGCTGACCGCTGTTTTCTTGGCTGCATTGCGTATCACAATGTTCTGGTTAGCTTAGGACATGAGTTTAAATCCGGGGCTACAAAACGCGTTGCTGCCGTTATTCAGTTATCGATCACTTAACATCAACTATCGAAAGAGCAACTCGTATTTCCGACATAACCTCGGGGTGGCCACTTCCGTCGTTGGTCCGCGTTACTCATTAACAGCATTTGTGAACTGACCAACTCCATTTGTGTGTCACATACAACCGAGCGGCATCACGCAGCCGATGTGGCAACACTGTAGCGGAAGGTGATAGACGTCAATTTCAATCGTAATAACATTCCTAGTTCGCGTAATGGAGGTTGTGATAGAATCCGTAGCCCAACCCAAGGCTTTAGAGAATTAGAAGTTTCTCGTATTTTCTGGAGCAATATCGCGATCCCTCGACACCAACCGACGCTGACAGATCCTACCAAAATGAACGGATGCTACGGCTGTGGTATTCTGTCGAAAGAAGATATGTATTGAGGGTGCAGAGGGCGACCTGGGAGAAGATCAGCTTAGCATACGAAGAAATATAGGCAGAAGGGAAGCAACAATGGCTCTTAGACATACCTTAGAAGGTAGGTTGTAGAAAAATAAACTTACATTGAAAATAGTGATAAAGCACATGCCCCCCTGCGGGTCCGGGGGTTAGAATAGGCCTGAGGTATTTCTGCCTGTCGTACGAGGTGACTAAAAGGAGTTTCACATTTTGCGGCCTTTATGTGACGGTCCCCTGTATGGTCTGACCTCCATTCTTAAAAATTTTCCCCGAAGAGCGAGCCAATTGGGGAAGGGCGCCTTGCAAGGTGCATCGTGTCCATCGTGCATTGAGATCTTTAGCCCACTTTCTCGTCGTCGCATTGCAGTCCTGCCCACTCTCCATCTCTTGGGCGAGGACTCCTCCCTGGGTGCATTTTCCACCATGCACTATGCATTGCCGTGGTTAGACACTGGACTCGCATTCGGGAGGACGACGGTTCAATCCCGCGTCCGGCCATCCTGATTTAGGTTTTCCGTGATTTCCCTAAATCACTCCAGGCAAATGCCGGGATGGTTCCTCTGAAAGGGCACGGCCGACTTCCTTCCCTAATCCGATGAGACCGATGACCACGCAGTCTGGTCTCCTTCCCCAAACCAACCAACCAACCAACTATGCATTGCCGATTTCTGCGTCGAGTGTGACCATGGACTTCTTTGCACCTGATATCCAGAACGGTAGCTAGTCTGTTGTGGTGTGGCTGCCTTGTATCCTGTTGGTTGTAGCCCCCACATATGACCACATAGGGCTCGCTCTCCTGATGCCTGCACCGTTAACTCCCAACGTATGACAAAGAGTAGATGCCCATCCCCCTTGGGCATCGGGACTCCTGGTAATCGCCATACTGCCAGGTGGCCTTTGCTGCGGCTGGGTGGCGCCTGTGGGGAGGGCCCTTGGTCGGAGTGGGTGACATCAGGCCGCATGGCATGCGATGAAGTGTAGTCCATCATCCTCTTGCTGGTGGTGATACACCAGCAGTCTCTAAGCGATCACGAGCTCAATTCAAAACACAGAAGTACGACCCCAAATCGTTCCCCTCCCTGGCCACACCATGGGAGGAACGTCAGGTGAGGATGGCAGCGGATCTTATTCGCCCCGGCACCTTGTATGTTCGAGAGCTGATGGGGAATATTTCATGACGATGACGCCTCAGTTTTTTGTTGAGCATTTAGAGGACAAGTTTGGGGAGGTTGAGGGCGTGTCCAAAATGAGATCTAGGTCAGTCTTGATCAAAACAGCATCCTCTGCCCAGTCACTGGAGTTATTCGCTTGTGACAATCTGGGGGATATTTCTGTAGCCATCATGCCCCGTAAGAGCTTAAATATGGTCCAGGGTATCATATTTCACACAGACCTTCTTTTGCTGTCCGATGATGAGCTGCGCGCCACTTTAGTGCGGCGAGATGTAAATTTCGTCTGGCGTGTCCTCCGGGGTACGAAGGGTAATAAGGTTGCCACTGGTGCCTTCATACTGGCTTTTGAGGGTGATACATTGCCTGACAAGGTACAGCCTTATATCCCAACACAGTGCTTTAAGTGCTGGAAGTTCAGCCATATGTCATCCCACTGTACTTCCAGCATCACATGCCGAGATTGCGGATGCCCATCACATCCCAATACTGCATGCTCCCCTGCCTTCCATCTGTGTCAGCTGTGAAGAGCACCATTCGCCTTGCTCGCCTGACTGCAGGATTCTCCAGAAAGAAAGGAAAATCATGGAGTACAAGTCCCTGGACAGACTGAACTACACTGAGGCTAAGAGAAAATTCGAACAACTGCATCCTGTGCGTACGACATCGTCTTACACCGCCGCTACAACAGTTGTGGCACCATCAGCTCCACCAACCCAGGTCACCTCTCAGAGCCGGAAGATTACGCCTGCAACCTTGATGGTGGGGGGCATTTCCCTCTCTGTTGCTCCTGCACCACCTACTTCGGGAGCAACACCTCTCCAACCATTGGGGACATTCGTCCCACTTCTAAGCCGGAGAAGCGTAAGTCTTCTTCGGCTTCTGTCGCTAGGAGGGCGTCCCTTGGGTCACTCCCTTCCCAGGTTTCTTCTACTGGGAAAGACGACACCCGCCAGTGGTTGAAGAGCCCAAAAGCAGCTGGTCGTACTGCTTCACAGTCATCCTCAGTCCCGGAGACTGAGCCGGTGAAGTCCTCCCAGTCAGGGAAACCCAAGGAGCAGCGAGAGAAGTCGAAAAAGAAAACCCCTAAGACCAAGGAAATTGCGGTGGCACTGAAACCACCGCTACCTACAAGCTCTGCAGCTGAGGATAGGGTGGAGATTTTGGCACCTGTTGAGGACCTAGATCTCGCCAGACCCGCAGACACAATGGATATAGGCTGCTCAGGCAATAAATCGGTGGCAGCAGGTGACTCTGAGGTGCCTCATTGAATGTTCCCTGCCTTCCCAGTCTCACGATGACATCCTCCAGTGGAAATGCGACGGTTTTTTCCACCGCCTAGCTGAGCTACGGCAACTGTTAAGCTTTACACCTGCTATCTGCATTGCCCTTCAGGAAACCTGGTTTCCAGCAATGCGGACCCCTGCCTTCCGCAGCTATAAGGGATATTACAGGAACCGTAGCGACTGTAATCGAATGTCAGGTGGAGTTTGCGTTTATGTCCTAAGTTCGGTCTGTAGTGAACATGTGCCCCTTCAAACCCCTCTTGAAGCTGTGGCTGTCAGAATAAGGACGACGCAGGAAATAACTGTCTGCAATGTATAGCTTCAAATGGTTCAAATGGCACCGAGCACTATGGGACTTAACATCTGAGGTCATCAGTCCCCTAGAACTTAGAACTACTTAAACCTGAACAATCTAAGGACATCACACACAATCATCCCCGAGGCAGGATTCGAACCTGCGACCGTAGTGGTCACGCGGTTCCAGACTGAAGCGCCTAGAGCCGCTCGGCCACTCCGACCGGGTGTATCTCTTCCTCCAGGTGGTGCAGTACCCCTGAATGAATTAGCTGCACTGATTGGTAAAGTCCCTAAACCTTTCCTACTTCTGGGAGATTTTAATGTCCATAACCCCTTGTAGGGTGGTACCATGCTTACTGGCCGAGGCAGAGATGTCGAATCTTAACTGACGCAAGTCGACCTCTGCCTCTTAAATACTTCGGCCGCCAAACATTTCAATGTGGCTCGTGGTAGTTCTCGGCCATTGATTTATGTTTGCAGCCCAAGACTTCTCCCATCTATCCACTGGAGAGCACATGACGACCTGTGTGATAGTGACCACTTCCCCATCTTCCTGTCACTGCCCAAGGGTCAGGCACACAGACGCCTGCCCAGATAGGCATTGAACAAGGCGGACTGGGAAACTTTCACGTCTGCTGTCACCACTGAATCTCCCCCACACGGTAACATCGATGTGATGGTTGTGCAGGTGACTATCACAATTGTTTCTGAAGCAGAAAACGCAATCCCTCGATCTTTAGGGTGCCCGAGGCGTAAGGCAGTCCCTTGATGGTCGCCGGAAGTCGCTGAAGGAATTATGGAGCGTCGGCGAGCTCTACAGAGGCATAAGCGGCACCCTTTCCTGAAGAACCTCATAGCTTTTAATTGGCTATGTGCGCGTGTTCGCTACCTTATCAAACAACGGAAGAAGGAGTGTTGGGAGAAGAGATATGTCTCCACCATTAGGTGCCACAAGTCACCTTCCCAAGTCTGGGCTAAGATCAAACGTCTTTTCGGGTACCAGGCTCCAACAGCTGTCCCCAGTGTTACCATAAATGGCGAGTTATGTACTGACGCAAACGCGATTGCCGAGCTCTTTGCTGAGCACTTTGCTCGAGCCTCTGCGTTGGAGAATTCCCCCCCAGCCTTTCGCACACTCAAACAGCGTGTGAAAAGGAGCGTCCTCTCATTCACTACACGCTCCAGTGAATCCCATAGCGCCCCATTTACAGAGTGGGAGTTCCTCAGTGCCCTTGCACATTGCCCCGACACGGCTCCTGGGCCTGATTGCATCCACAGCCAGATGATTAAACATCTCTGATCTGACTACAAGCGACACTCCGGTGCTCAAACACGGTAAAAACCCGCTTGATGTGGATAGCTGTCGGCCCATTTGCCTCACCAGCGTCCTTTGTAAGCTGCTGGAACGTATGGTATGTCTGCGGTTGGGTTGGCTCCTGGAGTCACGTGGCTTGCTGACTTCATGTAAGGGCGGCTTCCGCTAGAGTCGATCTACCAATGATAATCTTGTGTCCATCGAGTCTGCCAACCGAACAGCCTTTCCAAACGGCAACACCTGTATGAGTGGGGTCTCTGGGGACCACTCCCGATTTTTATCCTAAACTTCCTGTCGCTCCGTACTTCCCAAGTTGTTGACTCCCTTAGTTCCATCCATATCCAGGAGAATGGAGTGCCGCAGGGCTCTGTATTGAGTGCCTCTCTAATTTTAGTGGCCATTAACGGTCTAACAACGGCTGTCGGGCCCTCTTTCTCACCTTATCTGTATGCAGACGACTTCTGCATTTCGTACTGCTGCTCCAGTACTGTTGTTGCTGAGCGGCGTCTCCACAAGGCGCAGTCATGGGCTCTAGCCCACGGCTTCCAGTTTTTAACCGCAATGTCGTGTGTCATGTACTTCTGTCGGCGTCGTAACGTTCATCCGGAACCCACACTTTATCTTAATGATGATCCACTCACTCTAGTGGAGACATATCAATTCCTAGGACTGGTTTTCGACGCTCGATTGACTTGGCTCCCTCATCTTCGTCAGCTCAGGCAGAAGTGCTGGCAGTACCTCAATGCCCTCCGTTGCCTGACCAAAAAATGGTTCAAATGGCTCTGAGCATTATGCGACTTAACTTCTGAGGTCATCAGTCGCCTAGAACGTAGAAATAATTGAACCTAACTAACCTAAAGACATCACACACATCCATGCCCGAGGCAGGATTCGAACCTGCGACCGTAGCGGTCGCTCGGTTCCAGACTGTAGCGCCCAGAACCGCACGGCCACTCCGGCCGGCGTTGCCTGAGCAACATCAGTTGGTGTGCAGATCGCTGTACACTGCTGCAGCTCTACAGAGCACTTGTCCAATCCCGAGTTGACTATGGGAGTGTGGTTCATGGTTCCGCAGGGCATTCAGCATTGCATTTACTCGACCCTGTGCACCACTGTGGGGTTCGATTGGCGACAGGAGCTTTTAGGACGAGTCCGGTGACCAGCGCACTGGTGGAGGCTGGTGTCCCTCAACTGCAGATCAGACGTGCGCAACTGCTCGCCAGTTACGGAGCACACATTCATAGATCCCCTGAGCATCTGAATTACCGTCTCCTTTTCCCGCCCGCGGCAGTCCATCTCCCGAATCGGTGACCCAGATCGGGGCTAATGATTGCGGTTCGCGTGCGGTCCCTTCTCTCCGAACTGGAGTCCTTCCCTTTACTACCTCTACTTGCGGTCTGGACCTTTTGGATGGCCCTAAGGACACCATTAACCCCGCCGCTCTCCGCTGTCACTTCCTCTCGATTCTTAACGTGTTCCGGAGCTCTGAAGTGGTTTACACCGACGGATCAATGGCTGATGGTCACGTAGGCTTCGCATATGTTCATGGACGACGTGTTGAGCAGCACTCCTTGCCAGTTGGCTGCAGTGTTTCACTGCAGAGCTGCCGGCTATATCTCGTGTTCTTGAGTACATCCGCTCATGCCCTGGCGGTCATTTCTTCTGTGTACTGACTCATTGAGTAGCCTACAAGCTATCGACCAGTGCTACCCTCGACACTCTCTGGTAGCGTCCATTCAGGAGTCCATCTAGGCCCTGGAACAGTCCCGCCGTTCCGTGGTGTTTGTGTGGACACCAGGACACGCCGGAATCCCCGGCAACGGACTTGCCGACAGGCTGGCCAAACAGGCGACGCGGAAACCGCTTCTGGAAGTAGGCATTTCCGAAGCTGACCTGCGTTCTTTCTCACAACGCAGGGTTTTCCAGCTTTGGGAGACGGAATGACATAACAGCACGCACAACAAACTGCGTGTCATTAGTGAGACTGTGAATGTGTGGAAGTCTTCCATGCAGGCCTCTTGCACGGAATCAGTTGTCCTCTGCTGGCTCCGCATTGGCCACACGTGGCTAACGCCTGGTTACCTACTCCATCACGAGGACCCACCTCAGTGTCGCAGTGGCTCCCAAATGACAGTCGTCCACCTCTTGCTGGGCTGCCCACTTTTAGCCGCTCTGCGGCAGACATAACTTTCCCAGAATCCTGCCTTCGGTGTTGGGTGACAATGCCTCCACAGCAGCTTTAGTTTTATCCGTGAGAGTGGGTTTTACACTTCTATGTAGGTTTTAGCGCATGTCCTTGGTCCCTCTGTGTCCTCCACCCTAGTGCTTTTAGGGTGGAGGTTTTAATGTGTTGCAGAGTGGCTGGCTTTCCCTTTTTATTCTCGTGGTTGGCCAGCCACCGTCATCTGCTTTCATGTTTTACTCACTTCTGTTTCCAACCAACCAACCAAAGTGACATGTGTAAACGTCAGATGTATATTATTTCTAAAATTATTTGTACAGCGTAAAGCCTTATATGAAAAGGAAATGTAGATGACAAACAGTAAAGACAGGAAAAGAATACAGATTTTTGAATGCAGCGCTACTGCAGAATACCAAAGCTCAGATGGATAGATCGTGCAACAAATGAAGAGATACTGAATCTAAGATATCAAACCTTCAAGATCAAAACTATTCAGACAGTATAATAGCACGCCATCGGTTCTTATTGGCCACTATCGATGCGAAGAACATACTTGCTAACTTGTTGGCTTCACACGTCGTGAGGATCCGTGGTGCACTGAAACTTTTAAGCCCATACATTTATTACAGAACCGAGTCACCGAATAATTTTACCGTACATAAGTAAGTGAAGTGAATGGGCCGGCCGCGGTGGCAGTGTGGTTCTGAGGCTGCCGTCCGGAACCACGGGACCGCTACGGTCGCAGGTTCGAATCCTGCCTCGGGCATGGGTGTGTGTGATGTCCTTAGGTTAGTTAGGTTTAAGTAGTTCTAAGTTCTAGGGGACTTATGACCTAAGATGTTGAGTCCCATAGTGCTCAGAGCCATTTGAACCATTTTTTGAAGTGAATGGAGAAACTGACGATAATCACGAAATCAGAGGACTGAATAATATTCCATGTATTTTATTACTTTAGGAGGATGTAATGGAAAAAAATACAAAATTTTCTCCAGCCAATGCTAAGCCAAGTTCAACCAAGCCAGTAAGTCAGAATCACCAACAAGCAGTGAGACGAAACTGCAAATAACATGGCACATACCGGAAGCTATTCCTTCACCTCGCTCAAGTGAGAAGTCTGCATCGTTAACTCAGCAACATGTTCTCGCTGAGGACGGATCATTACGTCATTCTGACAGTTCTGCAGAATGCTTCAAGAAAGAGAAGAATGTTCAACAGTAACACCTGTCCACCCACTGACATGGCGGAATAGCACCAAGCTGACTCCCTGAAAGTCACTGTTGTGATACTGCGGTACGGTAAAGAGTGCCAATGAGCCTAAGAAACGAGTTCACTTGCGGCCATCCTTGGCAAGAATTAACTGACTGCCTCAGACTGGCACTAATGATTACTGTGGCTTCCTTGCCCATACCGGATTCAGTTACAGTGAGCCATCTACTAAGGATACCCTAAATCCTGTATAAAGCGTGTGACACTCTCTCCCGTATTTCTCGACAGTACAAAACCTACAGCCCTTCTTTGAACTCTTTTTATATGAGCAGCCACGACGGAGACAACGACCTCGAAAACCCAGTGATGTGGAAGAGTCAGCTCGTTAAAAGGCTGGGTGTTGCGTCCACTGACCTAACCGTGGCTGCAGAGGTGATAATTGACTTGTGACAATTAAACCGATCAGATGTGTGCTAATGCTGGCCTTCACCACTGTACTCCACACATTGCCGTCCTGCAACTGTAAGGGTCTCATCCCAGGCCCTTACGGCTTGAATGGTTACCTCACATAAATTGTCGAGTCAAACGAAAAAAATTGAAAATTGATTAATAAATGTAGTGTCAGCAGACCATCGAAAGAGAAGCTCTTGAAAACAATGTTCATTTGATTCACGAAAATAAACAGCAGACTCTCGATGCCCGTTCAGTGCAGTTTCCCAATCTCAATCACGACGTTAGCTGAGGTTTTTCGTTATACCTAGCCACTGCAAAAGTGGGCAACAATTCCATCACACAAGAGTATCAATGTCAACTGCAGCAAATAATTATAGCTCGCATCTGCCTGAGGTCATGTAAACATAGTTGAAGTTCGTAAAGTCATTGAAAACACAGTCAGATAACATAAGTCCATTGATAAGTTTAAGTATGTAACCCACTCCCAGAAAATTCAACCAACTGCAACGAAAAGTTGAACTACGTAGCTGGAGCTCGCAGAAATTCTTTCAAATCAAATAAAGAGTTGAAGTATGTCACTCATGTGGTGACTCCGTTGCACAGTCCTCTCGACAGTCTTACCAAATAATTATGACCAGCAAAATACCAAAGACCGAAAAACCAAAGACCTCAAACACCATACAGCTCGCCCTTAAATGTTGTCTCTGACGTCTCGCACTACTCGGTCCAAGTTGGACACTTAAATATTGCGCAGCATTTTTATCTAACGCTAATTGCATGGACATTCAAGAAGTTACAGTACTGTTAAAATTATTATGGTCTTTTCGCTACCTTTCGTTGGAGAAACTTAACAGCATTAAACAAGTCAGTAAAAAAATTTTTGTCCGTTGTTTATGATAGACGAGTTACCTCAGTCCCCACCCCCTAGCAACATCCTAATATTTTCCAAACAGTAATGGATTCCAGGGCAAGTTGTTGATGGCTGTCACATGGACCAACAACATCTCTTCAAACTCTAATGAGCGAGCAGTTTCAGAAAATTGCCCAGACCTTTGTCCTCTAAATCAACGTTTCTTAGTCTTTTGTTAAATGACCACTTTTACAACGGTGCATCTAGTTTTTTTTTCTGTAGTACACTTTTATTGGAACATTCCTTAAGAGTGAGCCGTGGCCAGCTCACGTTAATGCCGTTTGTTCTTTGGCATTTTGTCGCAATCGAGTGGCGTCTTTCCTTGAGTTGCTGACTTGTCTCCGTCAGTGGCAGCAGCAGAGCTTATCGGTACTAGTACTGCTATACCATCTTTGGTGTGACCGTTATATTTCCGTGTAGTGGTGTGTGTGGCAGTGGGTCAGTTGGGACAGTGCAGCGCCGAAGTCTCCGTGGTACGAGGTCAGCCTGGGACCGCTGGCGGCGTGCACGTGTGGTCAGATTGTGAGGCGCTAGGTGTGAGAGCAACAAAGTTCGTTGCCCACCAAACCTGGACACTGAAGTTGAGTGATCAGCTAACCTGTTATGAAATCTCAACTGCTGTGACGTTTCACGGTTCTTTGCCGGATGTAGCTTCCTGGGCCGCTCCAGCTAGCAGCAATGTATGGTGTGTTGGAGTCAGCAAAATTTTGCAGCCATCTTCCTACATGGTTTTTAACTATTAAATTGATTCTTACTTATCAGTAAAGTGCACCAGTGGTATTTTGTGCCTTGTGGCCATTAACGCCCCAGTTACCTGCCATGGTCGTTAGCGTAGTTTCCGGCAGTGTGTTTTTCCTCTCCGTGTTGACGCTGTCCGGCACGACGTGTAGTTCGACAGCCTTTTAGTTGTTTGTTCATGTGTTTTTCTTAAGAGTGGTTACTATGCCTTGGCTGTTTTTAGACACCAAATTTGAAGATGTAGTGCGGCTGGTATCTTCGTCCTTGGCTGATATTTTCCATTGTCGTAACGTTGGTCGGGCAGAAGGGAATTTGTTGTGGCGTAACAAGACAGCTACTTGCTACAAAACAGAAATGTTTTTAAGTAATACTAGTTTGCCTCGTGTACTAATGTAAAACTTAACCCAAAAGTTTCTAAAGTAATGTAAATTTAAAATAACACAATAAACCAAATATAGTTGAACTCTTATTACCGATTGGGTACCGAGTTTTGTTGCTATATTTCATTTTTATCGATACACATGCTGAGAACCCTGTTTCGCACATATATGCTAGCTGAAAATTGTCAAAATTTTAATACGGCTTTTTCCGATGGTCACCGGTGCTCGGTCCCGCACCATATATGGTACCGTTTTGGCCGCGCGACCCCCGGGCCCGGTTCAACTCCCTCAACAAAACCTTCAATAGAGACGGTGGATTGCAGCTGAGTATAGCGTGGGATCAGGTGTTGAGGGAGTTGAAGCGGGCCCGGAGGGCGCGCGGCCAAAACATTACCATATGTGGTGCGGGACCGAGCACCAGTGACGTCACGAGCGACTTCACGAGCGAAGGCGCGGCTATATGAGCACGGCAATGACAACCACACGACAGTCATCCACTTGACAATGGCAGAGGAGATCTCTGCCGAAAGCTCATGGGCAGTAAACCACTCGACGCGGCTTGAAACCCGAGAATGTTTTATTAACGGATATCGCCGCAAGATCATGCATTCGTACATAACGTACCTTTACGGGGAGGAGACGTGGCACAGCATCAAACGCCTGGGAAACTGCGTGTTAAAAAGGCTAATTTACTAAGCTCGCTCTCCTTCCTACTACGCTGCCGTGATGAGAAGACGGTTCCACGTTTTGCCAACGTTAACCATCACATCGACACCACGGCAGCCAGAAGAAGTTTTCGCCATGATAGCTTCGCACTGCTGCGGGAGAGGATACATTTCACCAGAAAACAGCTAGATACAAACGGTCGTGAGCTTTCGGCCGTTCACCTGCAACTGACAATGTCACTTTGGATTGGGACTGGATCGACGCAGAAACAGTTGCACAGCAAACATAATCGAGACAGAGAGCAACGGAGGGACAGAAAGGGAAATTCAGTAGGCTATCGCTGCAACATCATGGAGCAGAACATAAAGTTACGGAACGTGCTGTTCTTTTAAAATCCAAACCACCAGCATCAAACACGACTAGAGCTGAACGCAGTGGCCTCCGTGCTCTCCGGAACGATCCTCTCACCGTCCTCCTACCACCTGACAAGAGCAATGCTTCCGTCTTAATGGAACGAGCCGACTATGACGCAAAAATCAGACGGATGTTGGAGGAAGACACAAACCAAAAATTACCTCGTGACACAACATCCAGAGTAGTGAGGAGCGCTTCAGAGCTTCTCAAACGGTCATCACTGGATGAGAATATTATTAAGAGCCTTCTCCTCAAGGCACCAAGACCGCCTACGTTCTATGGTCTGCCGAAGGTGCATAAGAAGGACACACCGTTGAGGCCCATAGTGAGTACCATCGGATCGCCGACCTATAAACTTGCTAAACATCTGTCCAGCCTCCTCCCTACTCACGTTGGACACTGTGGACACCGGATAAAGAATACGGTGGACTTAATCCATCGCATTAAAGGTCTGACACTTTCTGAAGTGTATATTATCGTTAGCTCCAGGTTTCTTTATTCAGGTGTGTCCCCATCACAGATTCTTTTGACTTGCTGTCCCAGCTCTTCGTCGACACCATCGTAGATTTATTTAAGCACACTCTGACGTCATCATATTTCTTACATGATGAAGAATATTTAACCAAACTCACGGCGTGGCGATGGGAAGTCCATTAGCTCCAGTAGTAGCCAACCTCTTTATGGAGCATTTAGAAGACATCGTCTTGGACAGGGCTCCTGCAAAGCCGAGCTGTTTCCATCGTTAAGTCGACGATACCTTCGTCATTTGGCCACATGTACAATAAAAGTTAGAAGAGTTACTGGATCATCTCAACAGCATCCACGACCACATCAACTTCACAATGGAAGTAGAGAAGGAGGGTTCTCTGCCGTTCTTGGACGTGCTTATCCGCCGTAAACCCAATGGGTCTCCAGGTCACAGTGTTTACAGCAAGCCCACCCATACGGATCGGTATCTGCACGCCACCAGCTTCCATCAGCCAGCAGAGAAACAGTCAGTTCTGAGGACCTTAGTACATCGAGCTGAAACCGTCTCAGACGGTGGAAACTTGCGGAGAGAATTGAGCCACTTACGCAAAGTTTTTAAGGGAAACGGTTACAACAACAAACACATCTCACAAGCAGTGTCATCCAAGCCTCAAAGGAAAAAGACCTCTGAAGCAGACACCAAGCAGTTTGCATTCTTACCGTATTGTGGTTCGACAACTGGGAAGATTAGTCGGCTCATGAAGAGGCATAAAATAGACTCAATCTTCAGGCCTCCGGCAAAGATACGGCAACTAATGAAATTTGTGAAAGACGATGTAGGCCTCAGAACGCCAGGAATTTACAGGATGCCGTGTGGATGTGGGCAGCTCTGTGTCGGCCAGACTGTTCGCACTATTGAACAGCGCCGCATAGAACACGAAAGGTGTTACCGTCTGCGCTATACCGAAAAGTCAGCTGTAACAGAACATGCTCTGGTAAACGGACACCGAATTGCATTCGATGAGACGTCTATTATTAAACGGACTAATGACTTCTGGGATAGCGTGATAAGCGAGGCCATAGAGATTAGAATTTCTGCCAACACCTTCAACAGAGACGGTGGATTGCAGCTGAGAACAGCGTCGGATCCGGTGTTGAGGGAGTTCAAGCGGGCCCGGCGGTCGCGAGGCCAAAACGGTACCACATACGGTGCGGGACCGAGCACCAGTGACGTCACGAGCGACGCCGCGGATATATAAGCACGGCAATGACAACCACACGACAGTCATCCACTTGACAATGGTAGAGGAGATCTCTGCCCACAGCTCGTGGGCAGTAAACCACTTGACGCGGCTTGAAACCCGAGAATGTTTAATTAACGGATATCACCGCGAAAGCATGCATTCGTACACAACTTCTTCAGTAATTGTCTCCCCTATCTGAACCTATTCCCCTGCAAACAACTTTTACTGTTATGAAGTAATCAAACTTTGAAAATTATACGTGTTTAATTTTAAGAGTTCGATACGTAAGGTTCATGGAACCATCGCATAATATTCTGGGAAACACAGTTCGTCATGGTGCTCTAAGACATACACAGTCACAGATTTGTATACACTCGTTACATATTGATACTTTAGTTGAGTACGTATTGCCTCAATTTCAAATCAACAATAGACCCGTTACCACAGTTTTAACCACGAGTAGCAGCACATTTCTCTTGGTTGTTTGGGCTATTCCAGAAATACGATATAGCAGTGCCTGTGTCATTCAGAATTACGACCGCTGTCGATAAGCGGGAAACGTGGGTTCGACTCTCAGTCCGGCTCAAATTTTCATTGCCATTTCATTATACACCTAATGGTTGTCCATATTCGCAACTGCGAATACATTTCATGTACACTAGAAATGGTAAATCACTCTGCGTGCAGTTCTTTGACATGAAAAAATTTACTGTAAAATGAGGATAACATGGACTCGACGTGCCATATTTTCTCTTAGTGTAATAATCGATTATCACATTTCTCAGATAATCGTTTTCTAACGAGTAATAAATAACTTCCAAATGAGAAAGCGTCCAGCTACCTGATCTATTCTATGAAGACATTTCTCTAGATAATTTTCGTCGACAGTTCAGTTATTAGGCTGCAGTGTAACAACGTGATGAGAACCACGCACGTCTGGCTGTCATCGTGGCTCGCAAAACTGAATACCGTAGCTGGAAAATCTAATAGACCTGTCATGTCACCAAATCCATTTTGTGTGATTCATAGCCCACGCGAGAAAGTCAGGACTCCCCTCAAGTTGGAAGCATACGTTGCTTTCCAAACAACGTAATATGTCGTCGACAGCGGATCCGATGACCTTCCCGAAGCTCCGCTTCCACAATCGGATAATGCATTATATATTCATTGCTTCTATTCTCGATCTCTTTTGTACGATAACGAAGGTAGTTCGCCACTCAGTACATTCCTGTGAACGCACTGTGATTCGGTACTGAAAATCGATGAGCATAAGCAGTTCCCAGTGACGATTCCTGTGGACGAATTACTTTGACGACCTGATTTTACCTGTACGTTCTGAACGTGGCTTGAATAGTGACTCGTTAGGCTAACGACGGCCATGATAATATCCTTATGGTAAGGCGTAACCGTTTATTCTACTGGAGAGAAGTACTTGACTTCGTGATATCGACTAGCGCTACCACGTAATGTCTGAATGTGTGTGTAAAGTAACTCAGGGAACGAAAGCGTAAAATAGCAGTAATTGGGACTAATCTACATACGGCTGTCTCTAAAAGCCATATTGTTAATAAAACTTAAATAGGTTTAGCCTCCGAATGATATGTGTAAATATTAGGCCTATGAAAAGTTCATTACGTGAAGAGAACTATTTTAGTCCATGAATTTACTAACAAAACTGGAGGGGTAGTGCGAGACAAGAGAGAGCAAAGGTAGGAAAGGGACGTTTCCGCTGGTGGATCCAACTTCGAACATAGAACACATCTCAGGACGCAACGGGTGATTGATCCACCTTCGAGTTCTGTTCAGCATGTGACGTGTTGTGGATCCGCATCCAGACGTAGCTCCGGATATAATGCGCGGCGGATCCATCTTCAAATCCTGTTCCGGACGTAGTATATTGTCGATCCGCATCCCAACATCACTCCGGATATAACGCTCGGCGGATCCACACTCGAACGCTTACTCGAGTCAACTGTGGGACCTGGGAGCCATCCGCGGCCCATGCACAGACACAATCATACATAAAACAGACGAAACGGGCTGCAACTGTAGAAAATGCGGTTTCTAGGTGACTGGTTGCATTCGAGGACAGTGCTATACTATGCCGCTCGACCAGGAAAATGGTGCGTTTGCGCTACGTGTTGGCAGCTGTGCTACATTTACAAGCAACTTTGGAACAAGGAACGATAAGTGACGTCGTGATCGCATTGATTGAAGTGAAATGATAATTACATGGACACCCTAGCTGCAAACAGGCGTTGATATACTTCATTGGGAACATGATGAAAATGTGTGCCCCGAATGAAGTATATCAACGCCTGTTTGCATCTAGGGTTTCCATTTAATCATCATTTCAATTCTAGCAAAGCTGCATGGTCATCAACGGTAACTATTCTTTCGGGAACAAATACTACCTTCATATATAGTTAAAATATGGCTTCCCGGCCATTGACCTTCTTGTGCGAACGCACACGCTATGCCCGAACTCGTACGGGACTTGGTAGATTAATCTGCCACGAGTAATGAGTATGATGGGGAAACATCTATTCCGCGCACTACGAATGTATTGATGTGGACATGTTGGAAATGTGGGTCTCACGGGGAGCGTGCAAGGGATAAGTCCCTGCAGGCGCACTATCCTCTGTGCCCCCGGGGACTCAGATGGACAGACCGTCTGCCACGTAAGCAGGAGATCCCGGGTTCGAGTCCCAGTCTGGGTACATATTTTCAACATGTCCCCAATGAAGTATATCAACGCCTGTTTGCAGATGGGGTGTCCATTTAATTATCATTTCATTTCTAGTAAAGCTGCCTGGTCATCAACGGTAACTGTTCTTTAGGGAACAGATACTATCGTCATATATAATTGATAGAAGTGTTTAAAAGCGATGAAATGACGGAAAATACGTATAAATTGAGGGAAAATACTCCGAAATGCAGGGAAATTGAGGGAGTACTTGCATGTCGTATGACTGGTGCATAACAGTTCTTGTACATGGGAACGAGTATACGACAGCACGAGACTGTGGTGCATAACAATTCTTGTACATGAGAACGAGTATACGACAGCAAGAGGAATGCGGGAAAACGGCGAGATGGAAGCACCCGGGATACAGTCTTTTATTTTTCGTTGAGGCAGCATTCTACTGTATGCCTATTGAGGTAATAGTGACACGCGCGATTTGACTGCTGTCTTCGATTCTTTTCTCGAAAAAAAAGAACCATCTGTCTCTAAACTTACTTGCATATGCGTTGAAGGATGACAGAGAGTGGATGGAGTGATAGGTGACATGGAGCTGTAACGACGTAGGATATAAAGGTAGAATGATGATGCATTCTAGAGAGTGAGGCACATGTTCCTGCAGGTCATTTGACCATTTTTTTTCCGTTGATCTGTCGGGATGCATCAGTTACGTGACATAACCGGAGTTCGACTCGCATACAACTACGTATTCTTTGTGTGATGTAGAGCACTGTCTACTTGCGATTGTCCCCAACCTGTTTCGACACATTCCTCTAGACGAACGAAGATTTATGCGGCGTACTCCATTCCCCTGCCACACCTTGGGCCCAAAATCGAGTCTTTAGTTTCATAACTACAGTGATCTTGAGTTAGCGACAGGTGTTTGTGAGGTACTACAGTACCCGTGTATGCATCTACTAGACAGGTGTCTTCTATACGGAGTTAGTGGCGGAATGACGTGCAATTTCACATGTCAAACACCGCTGCTATGCGTTTGTCCCTTTCTTTGTAAGAGGCATTCCCCGTTACTAACGATCATTTTATGTAGGACTGATGCGAGCATAGTATAATTTCCTAACCGTGATCGGATGTGAATACACCTCTGGAAGCTACATTGTACGTGTATCACAAGGAATCCATGCTTTAAGGAAGTAGTTTTTCATTTTACTGTTTATCACCATAGTTTATAGTAGAGAAACCTGTAAGGGGAACGTATGTCATGCGCTGGAAATAGTTTCTTACATTGGGATAATAACAAAATGGTTCAAATGGCTCTGAGCACTATGGGACTTAACATCTATGGTCATCAGTCCCCTAGAACGTAGAACTACTTAAACCTAACTAACCTAAGGACAGCACACAACACCCAGCCATCACGAGGATAATAACAGCGTTGCATTCCACACGACTAATAGGTCGGAAACCGCAACGATCTAACATTATAGCATGTTTTAAGTGCAGAACATTGTAGCCTTAGGAGTGCATGTGATTATGTTCTCTCTTACCAATACCTTCTTGGTAACGACCCCAAACACTAGAACAATACTTTAGCGCAGTTGATTTACGTAAAATGCTGCAAACTCCGCCCGTCTGGCGCTCCATCATACATAAAAACCATCCGTTTCTTGTTCTTAACCGTCTGTTGTATCTTCAAAACAGTTTCATATCTACCGTGTGCCGATAAGGAGTGCTAACATCCTCGACATTCGCGCATCTGGAGAAATCTTGTGCTCTTGGATGGGTGCGGGACTGTTCCTACACGAAACGTGGAACGTAGCGGTCTACTTCTGGCCAGCTTCAGGGAGCGTTGGTCAAAGACAATGCGAGGAAATCTTTCGGTCTCTAACATTATCCTAACAATGCGAGAATGCCCTGTGTCTCCCATCCACATAGAGAAAGATCGTAAGTTACGCACTATGATCGAAGTGCTAGAGATATGTAGGTCGCTATCTGGTATAATTTGGTGCAAATTTTCGAGAATTAAAAATGAATGAACATACTGCACAGTGACCTACTTACATTTGCGATGGTACTCGCAAAGTAGTGGAGGGGCTGTTTAGCGATGACACAGAAATTGGTAAGCCGCGTAATTGGTCGGTGTTGAAATTACCATAAAATAGCTAATTTTGATCCGCCTATCAACTATGGTGCTTATTATTACAGTACATCAATGGTATATTTTCCATCCCAACAGTCCACGTAAGCTGTCGATTATCACATAATGTGATTTACACCGTGCAATGTCTAGTTTCCGGGGGGAGTCAATGGACCAAACGTGTTAATGTCAGTTTAGAATCTGACACAGACGTCGAAGTCTTGGCAGCAAGAAACGTATGGCAGTGTACAAAGCATGTTACAGCAGAAAAAGCGGTGTATCAAACAATGAAACAGGGTCCCTCCCCTGTGATTTATAACATGTGGGAGATGGATCTCGTACAAAATGGCTCTGAGCACTATGGGACTTAACTTCTGAGGTCATCAGTCCCCTAGAACTTAGAACTACTTAAACCTAACTAACCTAAGGACATCACACACATCGATGCCCGAGCCAGGATTCGAACCTGCGACCGGAGCGGTCGCGCGGTTCCAGACTGTAGCGCCTAGAACTCCTCGGTCATTCCGGCCGGCGGTTCTCGTACAGTACAGGCGACGAAACTTTACACCAGTCTGTGCAAGCAACATCGATCATTGGCCACCTGCTCCAATGGATAAATACCTGTATGTTTAATAAGAACGCTGCATATGTTTGGGTGATAGACATGAATGCACCCTGAGAGACAGAGATCTCCTTCGCACTACCTGTATGTAGTTTGGAGATGTGTCGCAAAACCTTTGTTCTTCCTGCATGCCATGTATGATGTGTAGTCTTCCTAATTTTTTCAACAAGAAACACCACCATAACTGCTCGGACTATCTCTTCCACTACCTCGTGTTGCAGGGGAAAGCTTCGTTTGGCGCTGGCCTTACACACTGTACACAGTTGGCGGAGCTTTTACACCATGTTCCCATTTCCACTGAGTGGTCAAAACGCGCTCCTGTCGCACTAATTCAGCTCGCCCTGTTTGCCCATAGGATACAGAAGGTCTTAGGTATAAAGCTCTCTTTCCATACAGGCCAGACTTAAATTGCAACGATCACATGGACTAAGCTGCAGGGAGGGCGGGGTAGAGACTTAGGAGCAGTTACGAGATGCAGAGGGATTGTCTAAGAACAGCATTGGAGTTCTTTGTGTACGGGATCCATAGAAAATAGGTACTAAAAGAATGGTGACTCGTTTTTAGATACTAAAGTGGCACGAATATGATCACCAGTGGCTGTAATCATTAAAAGACGTCTCTACAGGATCCAGCGCAAATACGTGGTGGAATAGATAGACATGATTCCATTTCGGACCGCATTTTTGCCTGAAAGGTAACACTATCAGCGACCATGTGTTCCTGTAGACCGAACAAAATCGCGACTCGTTGGACCACACTGCACATTTAGATACAGCTAATTTCCAGATTTTGTCCTTGTTTGATACACTGAAGGAGTTCACATTCTGATATGGCAGTCACATTTCGCTGAGCGATATTTGGTTGTTTTCCTTCTCTTTTCTTGTTTATTTTTGAGGAGAGTACAAGGCTGCTAGCTCAGAACATGTATTCCAGTTGTCTTGTTAAGAAACGAGTAGGCGAAAGCCTTCAGCCAGAGGTCTGACTTGACAATAGGAGGTCGGTCAAAGAGGCTGTAGAGTGGCGTAGTGGACCCCAGGGCACTGCGTTTTGCAGAAACGGTGAGGCCCTGCTCCACGCTTTTGCGGTAAATGCAGTTTTCTCCTCTGAAGGCAGCCACAGTTAAGCCACTGCAAGTTCCTGTGTGTGTGACGAATTCGCCTCCCTGTATGCAGATCTAAGACCGGCTATCACAGTTCTGCTCTGCCATCATGATAAAATTCATTGCCCTTCACTCAAGATCTTTTTATCCAGTCAAATGTGTCTTTCCCACCACTGTACTAAGATGCGGTCGTTCGATCAAGGAGTCGAATGTGGCTAGCTGCCGAAACCAGCCTCTTGCATTTTAAGATACGCACTGTAAGCCAAGAATGGTAAATTTATGCTGGTGTCAAGGAAACATTTATCAGAGATTTACTTTGCCTAATATTGACCACGAATTTTGATTATTTAAACTAAAAAGAATCCATTTTGCTTCCAAAGTTAGCTTAAGTCACCGTGTCAAAGTTACGTAACGAACTCCAAAATATAACACACGAGAAGTCCCGTAAATCATTTTGTAAATATTTAAATAAATGGCGGTAATTTAGTTCAATTATTAAAGGAAAGCCAAACAACCTCGTACTTGGCCATAAGCTTGTGGTAATATGACGTCCTGCTGATTATAAAATCGTTTTACATAGCTGACAGCTGTCACATTCATAGTTTCTGCCTGCAGCGTGCCTTGCGCCAATAGGTAACGAGCAGCCTCGCTGTGATTCGTCTGACTTCACAACGCCACACAGCAAAACAAAACATGCAGTTGCGTCTGATAAAACACTGGACATTTCGATAAAAACACATTCCTGCAAAATAATATGTAAAGCACGTGCAGTGACAACTACAATAAAATAACAGATAAGACAGAATAGTTAAATAGTAATAACTATTCTTAAGGGCCGAATCAACAATGTTAACACCCACTGCGAACACACTGCACTGAAACTACATTCCTTTAAGAAAAATAAATGTTCAGCAACGTTCGTTACAAAAGAAAAATAAATTATAGGTAAAATCGCGTGAAAACCTTTACAAGGAGAGAGCGCTTTACATTACAGCTTATCTTTGTAGTCGACGAGTTGTGAAAGCAGCGGCAGCTCGTAGGCACTGGCGGCGTAACTGAAGTTGGCTCCGTCAGTCATAGAATTACAGCTGATACAAGGTTTGCTCATTGTGCGATTCTGCAGGCGATAATATTATTTTCCGTTGAATAAGCCAGTCGGAAGTACTCGTTGTTGCCTTAATCCAAGTTCATATGTGGGTGATTACAACGTATCTTATACACATGTATCTGTTTTTAACGGGTCGTACAGAGTTTTAAAATAGTACATAATTCACTTTCACTCGCCGATCGCGAAGTTACAATCCATCCGCTGTTGCATGAGTTTCGCGATCGCGAATTCACGTTTCCGGCGAAAAGAACACCTCACGTAAAAGTCCCCACGGTGACAGTTATTGTTTTAACGGACGGCGCAGCTAATTAAATTGCACACAATATAGTAAATTAATAGTACATTAGTTCGCCGCAACTCAGTTACATGCAAAACATTTCAATTCTAGCCACGACAATCGAAGTCCATTCTTGAACCGTTGTCTCCGCTGTTTATACACATATTGAAGATCACAGTACAAAAAAATCAAATGGCTCTGAGCACTATGGGACTTAACATCTGGAGTCATCAGTCCCCTAGAACTTAGAACTACTTCAACCTAACTAACCTAAGGACATCACACACATCCATGCCCGAGGGAGGATTCGAACCTGCGACCGTAGCGGTCTCGCGGTTCCAGACTGAAGCGCCTAGAACCGCTCGGCCATACCGGCCGGCGAGGATCACAGTATTCTAACATTTTGTTTCAAAATGTCCAGGTCAAAATGGTTCACACAGCGACCGAAAACTAAGAACACGGCTATAAATTTTCCTTTGTTTCTGTTTAGCTCGAGTATACCATACAGACGAGCGTACGCCATGCCACTTCGTATCTACGACTGTCACTGTTCGACTCCCATTATCGATATCGCAGTCGCATCACAGTTAGTACAACAGGGCTGCATATTACATCTAGTTTTGCACATCTCATTTCACAAAAGTATTACAAAGAAGATCAAACAAATACTCAATTTTATATACACAATTAATAAAAAATGGTTCAAATGGCTCTGAGCACTATGCGACTTAACTTCTGAGGTCATCAGTCCCCTAGAACTTAGAATTAATTAAACCTAACTAACCTAAGGACATCACACGCATCCATGCCCGAGGCAGGATTCGAACTTGCGACCGTAGCGGTCGCTCGGTTCCAGACTGTAGCGCCTAGAACCGCACGGCCACTCTGGCCGGCACCATTAATAAGAGATTCATGTGATAGAAAGGTAAAGGAAAAAACAGTTGTATTACATTCCACAGAGCAAAACAAAAAATATTTCAAACCATCAAATATAAACGTACAGACCAAGCAAAAGAAAAGAAAGAAGAAAAAACTGTCTACTGCATTTAGCTACATCTTCAGACAGGGTTCACCCGTATTCACATAAACGAAGCGAAATTCTCGCTTGTTACTGTGCCCTCCTGTACACGTACAATTTTTCTAAAAGTGGGAAGTGATATTTAGAGGAGGATAATTTTGTGCATTTGACGTCCTGCTGTTGGGGGAGTGAGGCTTCTAGTCCTACGCAGACTGGGAAGGGTGTTTACTGAGCTTGGAATAAGTCTTGATTTAGCATTTGCGCTATTCGTTTACTGAGGTGCTCACAATTCACGGAATTTGCTGCGCAACTCGTGTTGCCTGATCAATTGTACTGTTTTGTATTCTTTACTTTGCAAGCTGCACCGAACAGGAGCGCTCTAAGTGTTTTCGGAGTAGTCTTCGACGCAAATGAGGTACCTTAGCGGGACATTAATGATGCTTTGTCTTTCTGTATTTTTAGAAGGCTTCGTGCCCGTCGTGCTGCTGTAGTTTCTCAGTCAACATTACGAGACTGTATATTAATTTCATTGGAAATTTCTTCTCTACCGTTTTAATGTGATATGAGTCGATATGTCAGAGTAAATAAACTATTTATTAAACTCAGGCTTGATCTGAACCTCAGAACAAACTACTGTCGTCCAACAGTTGCTGGTTGGGGGCCCCTCTGAATACAAATGGAACCAATGTGATTTTCTGTTCCGTTGCAAAGCAGGTGTTGACGCTTTCTATACAAATATTAAATATGAGAGCATGATGTTCTTTGGTAGTGCCTCGTGATTTACGGGTTGTCCAGTGAGCTTGTCAGAGATTTGCTGAAGGGCTGAAGGTAGGTTATGGGGGACGGAATTGAGGACAGCGTGATCTGTTCGTCCTTTATGTACTGCTCTCACTTTTTTTTTTCTAGCCACCCTATTTCCAGTGACAACTGCATTCCCTACCGTTCACTAGGTTCGCTGGATACTGCTTGAGATACTTGCATATACTGCAGGCAGCAAGTCACGTCCATTTTCAAAGTGCACTACTGGCCATTAAAATACCTACACCAAGAAGAAATGCAGATGATAAACGGGTATTCATTGGAAAAATATATTATACGAGAACTGACATGTGATTTCATTTTCATACAATTTGAGTACATAGATTCTGAGAAGTCAATACCCAGAACAACCACCTCTGGCCGTACAGGACCAGTAATGTGCGGTCGTGCATTATCATCCTGAAATGTAAGGTTTCGCAGGGATCGAATGAAGGGTGGAGCCACGGGTCGTAACACATCTGAAATTTAACGTCCACTGTTAAAATTGCCGTCAATGCGAACAAGAGGTGACCGAGACGGGTAACCAATGGCACCCCATACCATCACACCGGGTGATACGCCATTGTGGCGATGACGAATACACGCTTCCACTGTGCGTTCACCGCGGTGTCATCAAACACGGATGCGACCATCAAAGCTGCTATAAACAGAGCGTCGATTCATCCGAAAAAATGACGTTTTGCCATTAGTGCACCCAGGTTCGTCGTTTGAGTACACCATCGCAGGCGCTCCTGTCTGTGACGCAGCGTCAAGGGTAACCACAACCATGGTTTCCGAGGTGATAGTCCATGCTGCTGCAAACGACGTCGAACTGTTCGTGCAGATGGTTGTTGTCTTGCAAACGTCTCCATCTGTTGACTCAGGGATCGACACGTGGCTGCACGATCCGTTACAGCCATGCTGATAAGATGCCTGTCATCTCGACTGCTAGTGATACGAGGCCGTTGGGATCCAGCACGGCGTACCGTATTACCCTCCTGAACCCACTGGTCAACTGCTGTTTGTGTTTGAGAAATCGGTTGGAAACTTTCCTCATGTTAGAACGTTGTAGGTGTCGCCAACGGCGCCAACCTTGTGTGAAAGCTCTGAAAAGCTAATCGTTTGCATATCACAGCATGGTCTTGCTGTCGGTTAAATTTCGCGTCTGTATCACGTCATCTTCGTGGTGTAGCAATATTAATGGCGAGTAGTGTATGTTACGAATCCCCCAGATATGACAAGCAGATTGCGCCAAGCCAATGTCAGTACGGATGACACATATACTCGCCTGTCACTCCAAAAAGAGCTCTCCTGTCTCCTTGAAGCACTTTTGATAGTGCAGAACCGATACCAAGAAGTCATGTGCCTTCCACCGATGACGTAAGTACGGCAGTGAACTGGTGTGTATGTACTAGTCGGTTATATGAAAGAGCCACAGTAAAGTGCGATATAGGTCTAAGTGGAGACGCGGTCGATGGCGGATAGTAACCATCGTGTTTGTACGTGTGAATTCGCCTAAGTACACTCCTGGAAATGGAAAAAAGAACACATTGACACCGGTGTGTCAGACCCACCATACTTGCTCCGGACACTGCGAGAGGGCTGTACAAGCAATGATCACACGCACGGCACAGCGGACACACCAGGAACCGCGGTGTTGGCCGTCGAATGGCGCTAGCTGCGCAGCATTTGTGCACCGCCGCCGTCAGTGTCAGCCAGTTTGCCGTGGCATACGGAGCTCCATCGCAGTCTTTAACACTGGTAGCATGCCGCGACAGCGTGGACGTGAACCGTATGTGCAGTTGACGGACTTTGAGCGAGGGCGTATAGTGGGCATGCGGGAGGCCGGGTGGACGTACCGCCGAATTGCTCAACACGTGGGGCGTGAGGTCTCCACAGTACATCGATGTTGTCGCCAGTGGTCGGCGGAAGGTGCACGTGCCCGTCGACCTGGGACCGGACCGCAGCGACGCACGGATGCACGCCAAGACCGTAGGATCCTACGCAGTGCCGTAGGGGACCGCACCGCCACTTGCCAGCAAATTAGGGACACTGTTGCTCCTGGGGTATCGGCGAGGACCATTCGCAACCGTCTCCATGAAGCTGGGCTACGGTCCCGCACACCGTTAGGCCGTCTTCCGCTCACGCCCCAACATCGTGCAGCCCGCCTCCAGTGGTGTCGCGACAGGCGTGAATGGAGGGACGAATGGAGACGTGTGGTCTTCAGCGATGAGAGTCGCTTCTGCCTTGGTGCCAATGATGGTCGTATGCGTGTTTGGCGCCGTGCAGGTGAGCGCCACAATCAGGACTGCATACGACCGAGGCACACAGGGCCAACACCCGGCATCATGGTGTGGGGAGCGATCTCCTACACTGGCCGTACACCACTGGTGATCGTCGGGGGGACACTGAATAGTGCACGGTACATCCAAACCGTCATCGAACCCATCGTTCTACCATTCCTAGACCGGCAAGGGAACTTGCTGTTCCAACAGGACAATGCACGTCCGCATGTATCCCGTGCCACCCAACGTGCTCTAGAAGGTGTAAGTCAACTACCCTGGCCAGCAAGATCTCCGGATCTGTCCCCCATTGAGCATGTTTGGGACTGGATGAAGCGTCGTCTCACGCGGTCTGCACGTCCAGCACGAACGCTGGTCCAACTGAGGCGGCTGGTGGAAATGGCATGGCAAGCCGTTCCACAGGACTACATCCAGCATCTCTACGATCGTCTCCATGGGAGAATAGCAGCCTGCATTGCTGCGAAAGGTGGATATACACTGTACTAGTGCCGACATTGTGCATGCTCTGTTGCCTGTGTCTATGTGCCTGTGGTTCTGTCAGTGTGATCATGTGATGTATCTGACCCTAGGAATGTGTCAATAAAGTTTCCCCATCCTGGGACAATGAATTCACGGTGTTCTTATTTCAATTTCCAGGAGTGTAGTTGTTGATGTATCAACTCCCCAATGTGTCTGCAAGGAATGATGTAACACTCGCAACCGTGGAATACAGTGTAAAAACAATATCCATAAAATGATCCTAACCACAAAAGATAGAGAAAAGTGTCACGTCTTGCCAATGATAATTACACTACTGGCCATTAAAATTCCTACACCACGAAATTGACGTGCTACAGCGGTGGAATTTAACAGACAGGAAGACGATGCTATGATATGCAAATGATTAGCTTTTCAGAGCATTCACACAAGGCTGACCTCGGTGGCGACACCTCGAACGTGCTGATAAGAGGGAAGTTTCCAACCGATTTCTCATGCACAAGCAGCAGCTGACCGGCGTTGCCTGGTGAAAAGTTGTTGTGATGCCTCGTGTAAGGAGGCTTTCGTAAAGGTTGGATTATAGCCTATCCCGATTGCGGTTTATCGTATCGCGACATTGCTGCTCGCGTTGGTCGAGGTCCAATGACTGTTAGCAGAATATGGAATCGGTGGGTTCAAGAGGTTAATACGGAACGCCGTGCTGGATCCCAACGGCCTCGTATCACTAGCAGTCGAGATGACAGGCATCTTATCCGCATGGCTGTAACGGATCGTGCAGCCACGTCTCGATCCCTGAGTCAACAAATTTCGACGACGTTTGTAGCAGCATGGACTATCACCTCGGAGACCATAGCTGCGGTTATCCTTGACGCTGCATCACAAACAGGAGCGCCTGCAATGGTGCACTCAACGACGAACCAGGGTGCACGAACGGCAAAACGTCATTTTTTCGGATGCTTACAGCATCATGATGGTCGCATCCATGTTTGGCGACATCGCGGTGAACGCACATTGGAAGCATGTACTCGTCATCACCATACTGGCTTATCACCCGGCGTGATGGTATGGGGTGCCATTGGTTACGCGTCTCAGTCATCTCTTGTTCGCACTGACGGAACGTTGAACAGAGGACGTTACATTTCAGATGTGTTACGACGCGTGGCTCTGCCCTTCAAAATGGTTCAAATGGCTCTGAGCACTATGGGACTTAACTGCTGAGGTCATCAGTCCCCTACAACTTAGAACTACTTAAACCTAACTAACCTAAGGACATCACACACATCCATGCCCGAGGCAGGATTCGAACCTGCGACCGCAGCGGCAGCGCGGTTCCAGACTGTAGCGCCTAGAAGCGCTCGGCCACTTCGGCCGGCTGCCCTTCATTCGATCACTGCGAAACCCTACATTTCAGCAGGATAATGCACGACCGCATGTTGCAGGTCCTGTACGGGCCTTTCTGGATACAGAAAATGTTGGACTGCTGCCCTGAGCAGCACATTCTCCAGATCTATCACCAATTGAAAACGTCTGGTCAATGGTGGCCGAGCAACTGGCTCGTCACAATACTCCAGTCACTACTCTCGATCGCTACAGTCGCAGGTTCGAATCCTGCCTCGGGCTTGGATGTGTGTTTTGTCTTTAGGTTAGTTAGGTTTAAGTAGTTCTAAGTTTTAGGGGACTGATGACCTAAGAAGTTAAGTTCCATAGTGCTCAGAGCCATTTGAACCATATTGAACTACTCTTGATGAACTGTGGTATCGTGTTGAAGCTGCATGGGCAGCTGTATCTGTACACGCAATGCAAGCTCTGTTTGAGTCAATGCCCAGGCGTATCAAGGCCTTTATTACGGCTAGAGGTGGTTGTCCTGGGTACTGATTTTTCAGGATCTATGATTCCGAATTGCGTGCAAAAGGAACAACATATCAGTCTAAGTAATATATTTGTCCAATGAATACCCGTTTATCATCTGCATTTCTTCGTGGTGTAGCAATTTTAATGGCCAGTAGTGTATACACCACTTCACTGCCATACTTAAGTCATCGGTGGAAGGTCACAAGACTTTTTGCTATCGGTTCTGCACTATCTAAAGTGCTTCAAAGAGGCAGGGGTGCTGTTTTAGGAGTGACCGGCGAGTATATGTGCCGTCTGTATGGACATTCGCTTGGCGCAATCTGTTTTTCATACCTGGGGGATTCGTAACACATTCAAGTCACGGCCAGCGTTGCTGATCCTTAGACATGAGACTGTAATAAGGAGAGCTGTTGAGGCCGTGACCGTAGCGCCGCTGCCAGCTTCGCAAAGAGCGATACGGCCACTCTGCAGCAGTGACGTCATCGCCACCGAGCGGGTGAAACACTGCCTTTCCCGGTACGTTGCCCGGCACTCCTCCAACTCTCCGGCACCTACCAGAGCGCCCTCTCGCCTCTCCTCGTTCCTCTCGAGTGGCAGAGGGCGGCGATTTATCTGTTTCCAGTATTGGTAGTGGTTAATACGGGCCGGGAGCCGCATTACGCGCCGTGAATAATTCATGGGGCGGAGTTATACTTAATTGGCTATAATATCCCGTGCGGGCCCTCCACGCTGCCAGTTGTTGCAACCCGTATGAATATTCACTTAGCGGTGCTGGGAATCCGCCAGCCACGGGTGCCGCCAGCCACGTCGGAGGCGGAGCAAAAAGAACTAGGGGCCTAGCTGTTCAATGTTGCGAGCCGAAGGATCCCGGATTGGAGATGCCCCGCAAGAAGGAAGCTTATCTCGGGAGTAGCGTCCGCTTAAAAAGGAAGCTTTCAATTAAGGGATTTGCAACGCTGGATCTACGGCTTCTGTAGAGAGCGCTGGCACGCAGGCGAAAGGGAATTGCTTTTCCTTTTTGAGAACGTGCCTCATAATGGAACTAAATGTGCATAAGCCGTGCAGATAGGAAAATATTTTAAAATTCTTAACGCTAGTATCACTTCCTAAAATTCATCCACACTCTCGGTTGTTAATATTCTGGTAGATGCCGTCACTTCACTACATCCAGGAACGACGTTTAACAGTGATCAACTGCAGGAAGCTTTTCAGCATTATGTAATGAAATGTTTGAAAAATGTTATCTTACATTCATATAACAAGTGAAGGCAATACTTAACAGATTCTTATTTCACAAACGAGCTGAAAAGGAATCACTGCAATTGCTGTCCCTTTTTCATTCGTTTTCTGCATTGAACAAAGTGCAGTTATTCGAAATATTTACATGCCATTTAACTTCTTCAAAAAAGTGCTACGCTTAGCATAATAATACAATAAATCATTCACAAGAACAGAGTCACCTTCATCGTTACATATAATTATATATACACTCCTGCCCATTGAAATTGCTACACAACGAAGATGACATGCTACAGACGCGAAATTTAACCGAAAGGAAGAAGATGCTGTGATATGCAAATGATTAGCTTTTCAGAGCATTCACACAAGATTGGCGCCGGTGGCGACACCTACAACATGCCGACATGAGGAAAGTTTCCAACCGATTTCTCATACACAAACAGCAGCTGTCCGGCGTTGCCTGGTGGAACGTTGCTGTGATTTCTCGTGTAAGGAGGAGGAATGCGTACCATCATGTTTCCGAATTTGATAAAGGTCGGCTTGTAGCCTATCGCGATTGCGGTTTATGGTATCGCGACATTGCTGCTCGCGTTGGTCGAGATCGAATGACTGTTAGCAGAATACGGAATCGGCGGCTTCAGAAGGGTAATACGTAACGCCGTGCTGGATCCCTACGGCCTCGTATCACTAGCAGTCGAGATGGCAGGCATCTTATCCGCATGGCTGTAACGGATCGTGCAGCCACGTCTCGATCCCTGAGTCAACAGATGGGGACGTTTGCAAGACAACCATCTGCGCGAAGAGTTCAACGACGTTTGCAGCAGCATGGACTATCAGCTCGGAGACCATGGCTGGGGTTACCATTGACGCTGTATGACAGACAGGAGCGCCTGCGATGGTCTACTCAACGACGAACCTGGGTGCACGAATTGCAAAACGTCATTCTTTCGGATGAATCCAGGTTCTGTTTACAGCATAATGATGGTCGCGTCCATGTTTGGTAACATCGCGGTGAACGCACATTGGAAGCGTGATGGTATGGGGTGCCATTGGTTAAACGTCTCGTCACCTCTTGTTCGCATTGCCGGCACTTTGAACAGTGGACGTTACATTTCAGATGTGTTACGACTCGTGCGTCTACCCTTCATTCGATCCCTACGAAACCCAACATTGCAGCAGGATAATGCACGACCGCATGTTGCTGGTCCTATACCGGCCTTTCTGGATACAGAAAATGTTCGACTGTTGCCCTGGCCAGCACATTCTCCAGATCTCTCACCAATTGAAAACGTCTGGTAAATGGTGGCCGAGCAACTGGCTTGTCGCAATACACCAGTCACTACTCTTGATGAACTGTGGTATCGTGTTGAATCTGCATGGGCTGCTGTACCTGTACACGACATTCAAGCTTTGTTTGACTTAATGCCCAGCCGTATCAAGGCCGTTATTACGGCCAGAGGTGGTTGTTCTGGGTACTGACTTCTCAGGATCTATGCACCCGAATTGCGTGAAAACGTAATCACATGTCAGTTCTAGTATAATATATTTGTCCAATGAATATCCGTTTATCATCTGCGTTTCTTCTTGGTGTAGCAGTTTTAATGGCCAGTAGTGTAAGTAATTAAGGCGATGCCGCCCAATGATCCCCTCAGTGGAAATATACGCAAAACTCGAACTCTTACGGGAATCAGTGAGATGCCTCGAACAATGAGGCCAATCAGGCTAATGTGCAGTGGCACTGTATCAGTAGAGTGTGGTATAAGTTGAGAATTTGGGTCTGATGGGAGGCGTGCTAGGGTTGTCCGTGCGGAGGTGGTGGCCGCTGTGTGCGAATGACGTAGTGGTCAGTGCATCCGCTTAGTAAGCAGGAGACACGGGTTCGTATCCCAGTCCGGCATAAATTTTCAACTTGCCCCATTAATATGTCATTTCCTACTGGTACCTAATGTGTTTAATTCCTTTGTGTGTTGATTCACCCTTATTCTAAAAAGTCTCTTGAAAACACTTCCGCCTTATACTTCCTTACGGATTTAATGATATCACTTCACTGGAATCGTCATCTGAACCATAAAAAGTACAAACATGGAGTCGTCCGGACCTTCATACTCACAATGAACGTCGCCAGAAACCTCCAAAAGCATATCAGATTCGTACATTTTCTTTCATCTTCTGACCAGGGACGTCTGTAAAAAAATTAGCAGAACCTTCAGGAGAAAACAGTATCTGAAATATCAGTACACGATCAGAAGGCTAAATAAGCAAAAAGAACGTGAAAGTAATTACGTTTGACACATTGCCAACGTGTGTAAACACCTAAATAGACGAAATAGTTAAAATACAGACTGATTCTGTGATGGTATTATGAACATTCAGCGATGATGTGGATGGGTAAATGTATCAATCTAAGGTCAGGGACCCTGGTCCGAAAACGACCGATCCGACAGTTGTAAGCGAAAATAGTTCTGAGACCTCGGACGCAGAGATACATGTGCTGGCACTGTCGATAGTAATTATGTAGGGCAGACTACTTTCAGAGGAGGGAGTATGGACGAAAATAAGAAAAAAATGTTTAGTAATATGGACTCTAAAATCCATACCTCAAGAACTATGATCACTTCTTTATTTTTGACGCAGTGAAATACATGTCTTCTATTGCTAGCTATTTGGTTTCCATATTCTTTGAAGAGGTAATATGGACTAATACTAAAAAAAAAAGTCAAGCAAACAAGGGCTCTGAAGTACACGAGTATTGCTCATCTTTGCTACTGTGAAGCACGTCTATTCTACTGAACAAGTGTTTGGTCCATAATAGCAGCTATGGAAGTTTATTGTCCTACAAATTAGCAGAAAGTGTACCGGTACTATATTTCACTGTCAGAGATATCACCGCGATTCTCGCTTATAATTGATACATTCAACCACTATCATCTCTGAAAATTTGTAACACAATCGCCTTATCACACTATCTCACGCGAAAGACAGGAGGAAAAGTATATGCTTTAAAGAGTAACAGTGTCAGTGATTCCGAACAAAAACGTCATCTGAACATATGTTCCGTTCTTAAGTTTCCGAGGAAACTAATGAAAAGAACGGGAACGGGACAAATGCAGTGACAGTAATTGAAACATTATGACATAATGTTTTTTTAATTGTTTACATTTCCTTACAAAAGATGTGCAAAAACTCTACCGGCTACTGCAATGCGTTTTGCAGCTCTTGTAGACAGCTGCTGTGTTACTGATTTGAGCCCATTCGTACGGTCCGTTACCTGAGCACACGCGTGTAAAATACGAGCATGACTCCTCACCCCACTATGCACAAATGAAGTAAGACAACACTATGTAGCCTAATCTCGCAATGGCTGTATTCGCACGTGGGTGCTGATGAAGAAGGACTTGCGACTGACGTCAATGATTTTCGAACAACTTCATGTCGGGTACGGTTAAGAAAAGGGCATATGTTCACTTAAGTTTTTTGTTCAGAATCGCCAATACTCTCACCCCTCAAAGCATGTGCTTTTTCTCTTAATCCACCCTGCATCATGGCAGGTGGCGTATATGGCCAATGTGTAGAAAACACAAGATATCTCTAGACTTCTTATTATTTGAATGTACCACGGACTGTGATAAAGTTGACCCCACTCAAATGTATTAAGTCATGAGAAATAAATGGTTGTGCGATCAGGGCTTAACCGTAATTATTTACTGCTGAAGTGTAGCTCACTACCGGAATACGTAACAGATCGACTTTGTATCGGCAGCACCGATTCGATGCCTCTCTCGGCATCTAGTTGCTTTCCGAATTCATTGGCAGAGCTACAAGATGTACTCGTACTGAGCTATGTTTAGCACGTTAGTTTCATGTTCCACAGATTATTTTGAACGATTAATTGTACAACCACCTTGTACACATTACAATAATAGAAATTCTTCTACGGAAGAGAAGGAGATGTCAAGGTGAAGCTTTTTCAGTTTGTTTTCAGATTTTTCTATGTGTAAGACATTTTATATCACTACGTAAGTGATCAAAAGATTTAGTAGGAGCGTTGTGCAACCCTTTTTGTGTAAAGACATCCTTAACGTGAAGTAATGAATGACAGTTTTCCTTCTGGTGTTGTAACTGTGTACATCACGGTTCCTTTTGGACTGTAGTGGATTATTTACAACAAATTTCATGAAAGAATCAATGGGCTGTTAATCAATAGTCGGAATGCCCGATTTCTTAAACCGAAGTCTACAAATGATCGTGGATGGGCACCACATATTTTGAAACTTCCTGGCAGATTAAAACTGTGTGTCTGACCGCCGCGCGGTTCAAATGGCTCTGAGCACTATGGGACTTAACTGCAGTGGTCGTCAGTCCCCTAGAACTTAGAACTACTTAAACCTAACTAACCTAAGGACATCACACACATCCAAGCCCGAGGCAGGATTCGAACCTGCGACCGTAGCGATCACGCGGTTCCAGACTGAAGCGCCTAGAAACGCACGGCCACTCCGGCCGGCCGCCGCGTGGGATTAGCGGAGCGGTCTTAGGCGCTGCAGTCATGGACTGTGCGGCTGGTCCCGGCGGAGGTTCGAGACCTCCCTCGGGCATGGGTGTGTGTGTTCGTCCTTAGGATAATTTTGGTTAAGTAGTGTAAGCTTAGGGACTAATGACCTTAGCAGATAAGTCCTACAAGATTTCACATACATTTGAACATTTTTTTGTGTCTGAGCGAGATTAAAGCTCGGAAGCACTTGCCCGCGTTAGTCAAAGGTCCCGAGTTCGAGTCTCAGTCCGGTACAAAATTTTAATCTGCCAGGAAGTTTCATATCAGCGTACACTCCACTGCAGAGTGAAAAATCTCATTCTGACCACATATCATCCTTACAGCACGTTTTCAAGCAATAAACACTTTAATTGTTAAAAATGAGTCACCTAGGAGCTTATTCCATATGAAATTATTGAATACAAATGTACAAAATAGTGAACTTACTGATTTGTTTCTCTCCAAGGTTTTCAACAATTCTAAGTGCAAATGCGTCTGAACTAACTTGTTTCAGGAGTTCCAAAATGTCTATTTTGCACTTGAAATTCTCATCAACAAGCACACCTAAGAATTTTGAAATTTCCACCCTATTTATTATTTCTTTTCCGTGTGTTATGCTTATGACTGGTGTAATATCCGTTGATGTGCAGAAGCGAATCTATTGTGTCTTTTTAAAATGGAGGCTGAAACCACGCAGAAAACCAGTCAATGATACTTTCAAGAATATTGTTTAGTATTTCTTCTGTTCCTGTATCTATGCAGGGACTGATTACAAATCTAGTGCCATCTGCAACAAGGACTAATTCTCTTCGTTGTGTAATAGACGGAAGATAGTTTACATACACTATGTGATCAAAAGTATCCGGTCACCTGGCTGAAAATGACTTACAAGTTCGTGGCGCCCACCAATGGTAATGCTGGAATTCAGCATGGTGTTGGCCCGTTCTTAGCACTGATGACAGCTTCGATTTTCTCAAGGATACGTTCAGTCAGGTGCTGGAAGGTTTCATGGCGAATGACAGCCAATTCTTCACGGAGTGCTGCACTGAGGAGTGGTATCGATGTGGGTCGGTGAGACCTGGCACGAAGTCGGCGTTCCAAAACATCCTAAAGGTGTTCTATAGGATTCAGTTTGGGACTCTGTGCAGGCCATTCCATTACAGGGATGTTACTGTCATGTAACCACTCAGCCACAGGCCGTGGATTACGATCAGGTGTTCGATTGTGTTGAAAGACGCAATCGCCATCCCCGAATTGGGAAGCAAGAAGGTGCTTAAAACATCGATGTAGGCCTGTGCTCTGATGGTACCACGCAAAACAACAAGAAGTGCAACGCCTCTCCACGAAAAACATGACCACACCATAACATCACATCCTCCGAATTTTACTGATGGCACTACGCACGCTGGCAGATGATGGGCACCGGGGATTCGCCATACCCACACCCTGCCATCGGATCGCCACATTGTGTACCGTCATTCGTCATTTCACACAACGTTTTTCCACTTTTCAATCGTCCAATGTTTACGCTCCTTACATCAAGCAAGGCGTCGTTTGGCATTTACCGGCGTGATGAGTGGCTTATAAGCAGCCGCTCGACCATGAAATCCAAGTTTTCTCATCTCCCGCCTAACTGTCATAGTACTTGCTGTGAATCCTGATGCAGTTTGGAATTCCTGTGTGATGGTTTGGATAGATGTGTGTGTATTACACATTACGACCCTCTTCAACTGTCGGCGGTCTCTGTCAGTCAAGAGACGAGGTCGGCCTCTACGTTTTTGTGCTGTACGTATGTCTTCATGTTTCCACTTCACTATCACATCGGGGAAACAGTGGACCTAGGAATGCTTAGGAGAGTGGAAATTTCGCGTACAGACGTATGACACAAGTGACACACAGTCACCTGATCACGTTCGAAGTCTGTGAGTACCGAGGAGTGCACCATTTTGCTGTCTCACGATGTCTCATGACTACTGAGGTCGCTGATGTTGAGTACCTGGCAGTAGGTGGCAGCACAATGCACCTAATACGAAAAACGTATGTTTCTGGTGGTGTATGTATACTTTTGATCACATACTGTATATGAGGAACAGCAGTGAACCTAAGATTCAGCCTTGCGCTATTCCGTACCCGATTTCTCGTTAGTCAGAATTACGTCTCCGGACTATTTTGGCTGAATTACTAAGTACAAGCTTCTGCATCCTTTTGTTTGGACACGACTTAATCCTTTAGTTGGCTATAGTATCAATCCCATAAAAGTTCAATTTATCTTGGAGAATATTGTGATCCACGTAGTCAAAAGCCTTAGTTCGGTGGCAGAAAATAACAAACGGTGCTATTTTGTTATTTAATGCTTGTAAAGTTTAGTGAATCAACGAGAAAATGTCAACTCTTCTGAAGTCAAAACCGCGTTTTGCTGAGGTTAAAAGTGAAAGCAGCAGTAAAACAGGTGGGTAGTATCTGAAACCATCCTAGTATCTTCCACAAGTAGGAGTTTGACAAACGCATATTTCAGTGTCTCTGCAAAAATGTCCTGAGTTAATGCTGCATTTGTGTAATGTAATATCCTGTATGGACACCTTTTAATAACCTGACACGTTCCACATCATTACGAAGTGTCGTATTCACGATCTATAGAACAAGTACTAATCTAATTTAATCTAATTGCATATTTCAGGGTAAGACGGGGTTATTATATGGTAACGAATCTTTAGTGCTCTGTTGCAAACACCATGAAAACCTGATGAGCTTTCATTTCTTAAAGATGGATAATTTTCTTAATTTCAGAAGGAGAAGCTAGCGATATAATATCATCGAATTTTATGAGATTTATTCTTTCAATATACTGCTGTGATTTTTCTGTTCAACTGTTTGTCCTTACACTTTCTATTATATTTAAGAACTGGTTATTAAATAAATTTGCTAGCTGTGGCATATCATTTATAGCTCTGTTGTAAAAACACGAAGAGAAGTTGATTGTTATCACTGAATGTTTTCCATGGTAGCGAGTAACAGAACATATCCGTGTGTCAGACTAGCGACAGTAACGAGAGGATTCTATGCTTCCGAAGAGGTCTTCCGAAAAATCATTACATAATATTCGTTTATTAACAGAACTTAATATGGCAAAGATGCTGTAGTGTATCCAGTATCGATAACATAGCACATCCTTTTAATTCTGAAGCATGTGGATTCCAAATTTCAATGTAGGGGAGGTCGAGTGCGGAGTCCAATTTGGAAACAGAGAGATGACGTCCAACAAATTAGATGTTTCGTGGAGAATATACTTACTTATTAGGGAAGACCGTGTGTAATTCTAGTAGTATTCCTTTGCGCAGTTCACTTTACACCAAGTGGCCGCTGGTGTACTAGAAACTTAATGCATACAATAAAACACGCAGAGAATTGAGACCAGAAACGATGTCAAAGAAAAATAAGCAGTCCCCTCTCGCTACACGGCGAGAAAGGAACAAAAGTTTGCGTCCGACGGGTTTCCATTTACGTCTGCGAGTTACTGTGAAAACATTTGCTCGGAGGGAGCTGCAGCAGGAACAAAACTCGCGGCTCTGTAGCGCCGCTTTGTTCGCCGTTCCTTCTTCCCCATTCCGCCGCTGTTTAAACAATAGCTACTGTTGAAATTTGTCGTATTTTTGCTCAGCTCTAATGAGCAAGCTGTTTCATATTTTTTTAACCAAAATCGCAAGAATTCTCCGCCGCCTGGTCGCACTTTAAGGACAGACTTAGTTTAGTGAAATTCATATACTCCAGAAACAACACACTACCGTGCCAGGCAGCTTTCCAAAGGGTTCACTCTCTGCCTCAAACATACATAGTCCGCTGGAGCCTCTATTTTTATCTTTATCCGACGCTGGGTACCTTGTAGATGAAAGAGGAAGTGTTGGCGGGAATTCGACACTTCGTGCCAAACACAATAAAATTTGAAAACTTAACTATTATGTAGAACCGCCAGTCACTTTAAGTTACGACAGGTCCCTTACTTACAATCACGAATTAGGACTGCAGCACTGTACTCGACTTTCTGCGGGCAGTTCCTTTAGTAATAATAAGTAAGTTGCTTGCTTCGATTTCAAGATGGGAGGAATTTTAATCTCCATGTAAGCCACTTTACAAACAGAAGAAGAGACAATTGGAAGCTACATATCATGACAACAATTAAGGGGGGGTAGGACGTCGAACGGGCCGACTTGGAGCAGGAAAGGCACCACAGGACATTTTATTTTCTACTGTCTATACTTTTACAAATAAATTCATAAAACTTTCTCAGCATGACCAGGAAGGATTCAGGATTCACACTCATAGCAGTGGTAGTGCAAAAACATAAGAAAATAATTTTTATTTTAGATATTAATTTCATCATTTTTTCACTTACTGTTGGCTGCATTTGTTGCTATAGGTACATTTTTCTTCACAAGTAAGAGAGTTTCTTTGATGAATTTTGCACAGTATACAAACCATACTTACAGGTGTATGAAACTCTAGAATTTTCCAAATCCATTAAAAGCTGTGGTAAAAATTGAGATAAGTAACTACAAAATTTCATTTTTTTCTAAACATAAAGTTTAAAACTTAACAGTTCATTCATTTTTTTCATAAATTAAATAGATTCTAGAGTTTCAGACACCTATAAGTATGGTTTGTATGCTGTGCAAAATTCATCGAACAGTCTCTCTTACTTATGAAGAATAGTGTACCTATAGAAACAAATGCAGCCAATAGTAAGTGAAAAAATGATGAAATTTCACATGTAAAAAAAATTATTTTGTTATGTTTTTGTACTTCCGCTGCTACGAGTGTGAATCCTGAATCCTTCCTGGTCATGCTGACAACGTTTTATAAAATTACTTGTAAAAGTGTAGACACTGGAAATTAAAATGTCATTTGGTGCCTCTCCTGCTCCAAGTCGGCCCGTTTGACGTCCTAACCCCCTTAAGGAAGAATGTAAATATGGAACGAATATGTACTACAAAGAGGTAACGATATAAGTCAGTAGAAGCCCTTCAGCAAACTTAAATGAGTGGGAAGAGTGATAGTTGTTAAGATATTCAGGTGAAGCTGAGAAGAATGTAGTGGAAAGACAGAAGGGGCTAATAAAAAACTAAAATTAGTTGGTCAGTCTGTCGAAGACATTCAGTGTAGTGAACGGACTATTCCAAACCTGTTGGCAGAAGATGAAAGGTAATAATGCACGACGTAGTAGAGTGTGAAACTTTTGACTGCAAATTGTTAGTGAGTTGTGTGTGTGTGTGTGTGTGTGTGTGTGTGTGTGTGTGTGTGTGTGTGTGTGTGTGTCTGTGTGTGAGTGTATTGTCTGGTTACAGTACGATCAAAAAATATATTACCCACATAACTTGTTAGACGTGTACGGTTACGAACTAGACGCATATTAAATGCATTATTAATCAACAGCTATACTTTAGGACTCAGTGGGTAAATAGAGGAACATCTGTAGGATCACATCTTGTCCGACCCTCTGGCGGCCTGCTAAGGAACCCTTTTCTCAGGAACGGCTAGAGTTACGAACCTTGGTGGTGTAAAACATATGAGCTTTTATGTCACTGCACTCAAAAGGTAGAGTCATTTGTCACATATTCTGACACTCGAAAACTCATTCTTCAAAACCTGTGGAACTATCTACATACATAATTAAGATTATACCGAACTCTGGGTGAGAATCCGTTTTCTTTATACTCTCTTCCCATTTTGTTGCACTTGGTTCGAAAGATATATTTATGGAATATTCTGTAAAGACTGCGATCAAGAGCAGGAAATTGTATTAGTTAAAGGAGCTACGAAAATTGTTATTAAATTATTATAAACAGGTATACTTTATGTTAGTAACTGAAGAGACGTTACTCCGTGCTTCAGGAGCAGATCTGAATAAGAGATCAAGTCTAGAAAATAAATTTTCGGATTAACTCGAAGAAGTTGCTGCTTTTGTAATGCCCATTCCAATATTTTATCGACAGTTACAAACAAATCGAAGTTACTTATGCATTTCTGTTGTTAAATACAGTTTCACTGAGTGACTGAGTGACATAGACACCACCTACTGATTCCAGTTTCGGAACACTTTACTGAGAAATGAATACTGGAGTTCGATTTTTGAAACTATGTTGATACTCGTCAGTGGGTTCACAGCACGCTGTTTATTGCCAGAATGACGAACCGTTTTTCGCTGTAAAGAAGATGGGTTCTACCACGGCCTTTCAGGTACTTCATAAATTAAACATTATTAAGTCGATAACTGGCTCATCCATCTTGTATCGATTTGTACCAACAGATCGAGCATTGTTGTCAGAGCAGCGCGACAGGAAATTGATGGGATATGCAACGCCTTAAGAGCTTCTGTGATACGGTGTATAGAGTTACTATTGAAATCGTGGCCATACATTACGAAGTACAATTCATGAACAAGTAAAGCAGGTCCTACCACACTCCGATGGGAAAAGACATTCTCGCTGTCACTTTTTGATTGGGAAAGACAGGAAAGATGGTGACACACAGTTCCTACTCATCGGATTATTCGTCAGTGGCCAGGAATAATTACTTTGGTCTTTACTGTTTTATATGTGCAATTGTCTGCAGTGATTCCATACGTCAGATGCGACACTTTGAATGGTGTTTTCCGCGTTCTCACTATATGGTTTCAACCAAACAACTTTATGGTTCCTTTGAGGTGGAACGACAGAATTCCTTCCTCATTCTGGCCTAATCCGAGCTTGCATGGCGTCTCTGATGATAGTGTCCACGGACGAAAAACATATCCCCTTTCACAAGAGTTGTTCGAGAAGACGAGGCTTGTGATGCTATAAAATATCATCCTCAGATTTTTGTTTTATTTTTATTTTCCATAAATTCGTTGAAACACAAACACAACACGGTGGAAAAAAACATACGTCACACTTATTCACGCTGGACAGTTAAACATCTGGGTCATACAGCTTATAAGGCGAAAAGAGCATTTCAGTACAGCACTACGAAATTTGTCAGAAATTCACTGTGGAACGTAAAATGAACCCATAGAGCTAAAACAATTTCTGATACAGGGTGGTTCACAATTCTACGCTAACCGACGTGACCTGATCCCTTGGGAAAAATAAATAGGAAAACACCACACACAGACATATATAGGGATGTATATTGTCCATATTATTATTATTATTATTATGGCGATTGCTCCCCTTTAGGAGAGCGATTGAACTTTAATTCATAATTTCATCTCCACATGTTCTTCTTCTTTGCATCCCAAAAACCCTTAATCCTATCACAATGCTCCTTCTTCCGTTCTTCTACCCATTTTTTACCAGGCTGTCGCGATGTTCTTTCCTTAAACTTTACACTTGTGATTTTATTCTATTTTGATCTATTTTGATCTGTTGCAGATCCCCGTGGACTACTTTCAGCCATTCTGTGCCGATTTAGTCTTTGTTATAATATTATAAAGTTTCCTTGCTGTTCTAGAGTCTTCCATCCTGTATGTATACATGTGTAAAATTTGGCTCGGCGTCTTCTGGTTTCGTCTGTTACTGTGTTGGTCTTTATATAGAGCTCGTTTTGTGGTCTCTTCATCCAAATGCCGTTTTTGTTGATTGCCCCGTAAATCCTTCCGAGAATTTTTTTTCTTGCTTTTCTATTACCCTGGTTTTTGAATAACCATGAATCACCACTGTTTCAGCTGCGTGGATTGCTTCTGGAAAAATCACTGTTCTATAGTGCCTCAGCTTTGCATCTGTCGAAGTTTATATATATATATATATATATATATATATATATATATTAGCAGTTAATACGAGGGTGTCCTTTTCTGTTCCTTTGTAGGTTACGAACTTCTAAGCAACATCTGTGTACGATTGCCGTAGAGTGAATCAATGAACACCATGTATTGTATATGAGGCCGTGCCGTTTGATAACGTGTCTTCTGATGGTTTGCCTACACACCAATATAGACGCTTTATCGCAATCAGTTTCCAACTGAAAGGAAAGTTGAGTATCACAATTCAAATCAGTATCTTCTCGGAGCGTCCATCTTTGTGTGGGAGCTGCACGCTCCGAAAGATGCTGACTTGAATTGGGATACTCATCTTTCAATTGGTTACTGCCTGCGACGAAGCGTCTGCATTGGTGTGTCGGCACACCTTCACAAGACACGTTAACAAACGGCACGGCCTCGTCTAGTGCCTTACAATCATTGCTGAATCTGTACCCAACTGAGAAGATGGTCCAGCTGATATATGACCAACTGTACTTGCTTCAACGGCGGGGTAAGGAGGTGTCCTTCTGCTGGGTGCCTGGTCATGCAGGAATATGGGGCAACGAACAGGCCGATCGGGCTGCCAAAGAGGCCTGGAGAGAGCAGGATGCGGTCCAGTGTCCTATTCTCTTGCAGTGTGCCATTTCTGTACTCCACAAGAAGTGCATGGAGTTGTGGGAGGAAGAATGGCTGGCGGTGACGGTCAATAAATTGCGGTTGGTGAAGTCAACAACTCGGCCATGGTGTTCCTCCTGCCGGTTGCTCAGGCGGGAGGAAGTGACCCTCACGCGTCTTCGGATTGGGCACTGTCCTCTCACACATAGCTTTCTACACTCCTGGAAATTGAAATAAGAACACCGTGAATTCATTGTCCCAGGAAGGGGAAACTTTATTGACACATTCCTGGGGTCAGATACATCACATGATCACACTGACAGAACCACAGGCACATAGACACAGGCAACAGAGCATGCACATTGTCGGCACTAGTACAGTGTATATCCACCTTTCGCAGCAATGCAGGCTGCTATTCTCCCATGGAGACGATCGTAGAGATGCTGGATGTAGTCCTGTGGAACGGCTTGCCATGCCATTTCCACCAGCCGCCTCAGTTGGACCAGCGTTCGTGCTGGACGTGCAGACCGCGTGAGACGACGCTTCATCCAGTCCCAAACATGCTCAATGGGGGACAGATCCGGAGATCTTGCTGGCCAGGGTAGTTGACTTACACCTTCTAGAGCACGTTGGGTGGCACGGGATACATGCGGACGTGCATTGTCCTGTTGCAACAGTAAGTTCCCTTGCCGGTCTAGGATTGGTAGAACGATGGGTTCGATGACGGTTTGGATGTACCGTGCACTATTCAGTGTCCCCTCGACGATCACCAGTGGTGTGCGGCCAGTGTAAGAGATCGCTCCCCACACCATGATGCCGGGTGTTGGCCCTGTGTGCCTCTGTCGTATGCAGTCCTGATTGTGGCGCTCACCTGCACGGCGCCAAACACCCATACGACCATCATTGGCACCAAGGCAGAAGCGACACTCATCGCTGAAAACGACACGTCTCCATTCGTCCCTCCATTCACGCCTGTCGCGACACCACTGGAGGCGGGCTGCACGATGTTGGGGCGTGAGCGGAAGACGGCCTAACGGTGTGCGGAACCGTAGCCCAGCTTCATGGAGACGGTTTCGAATGGTCCTCGCCGATACCCCAGGAGCAACAGTGTCCCTAATTTGCTGGCAAGTGGCGGTGCGGTCCCCTACGGCACTGCGTAGGATCCTACGGTCTTGGCGTGCATCCGTGCGTCGCTGCGGTCCGGTGCCAGGTCGACGGGCACGTGCACCTTCCGCCGACCACTGGCGACAACATCGATGTACTGTGGAGACCTCACGCCCCACGTGTTGAGCAATTCGGCGGTACGTCCACCCGGCCTCCCGCATGCCCCCACTATACGCCCTCGCTCAAAGTCCGTCAACTGCACATACGGTTCACGTCCACGCTGTCGCGGCATGCTACCAGTGTTAAAGACTGCGATGGAGCTCCGTATGCCACGGCAAACTGGCTGACACTGACGGCGGCGGTGCACAAATGCTGCGCAGCTAGCGCCATTCGACGGCCAACACCGCGGTTCCTGGTGTGTCCGCTGTGCCGTGCGTGTGATCATTGCTTGTACAGCCCTCTCGCAGTGTCCGGAGCAAGTATGGTGGGTCTGACACACCGGTGTCAATGTGTTCTTTTTTCCATTTCCAGGAGTGTATTACGGCGGGAGTATTCCCCGCTTTGTGATGCTTGTGGTATGCACATCTATGCATTTTGTACCGTGATGCAAGGGCAGAAGCACAATTTGATGGGGATCTTCCCTGTGTTTCAGCTAACGATGAGACGTGTGTGTCTAGGGTTTTAAAGTTTTGTGGTGTGTATGGACTCTGGCCTAAACTTCTAGGCTGGAGGTTTTAGTGTATTGCACAGTGGCTGGCTCCTCCCTTTTTCCTTGAGGTCAGCCAGCCACTACCATCTGATATATTGCTTTAGCTCCCTCTACCACTTTCTTAGTGGGTTGGCCATGTTTTACTGCTGGCGGCGTGCTTCGTCCCACGTTTCGGTGTGGGTAGGCGCTTATTTTTCCAAGCTTGTTACCTGTGTTTTACGTTCTGTTTTATTTTAATGTTCTGAGTCTTTTCTAGACACCCGTCTCCATCTGTTACTGAGCGGGGGCTGAAGACCTTGCCGTCGTGCACCCACACAACCCTCTCCGTCCATCCATCATACAGACGATGTTCATTGACGCATTATACGGGAATCACACACAGACATTGCCTAGAACGAATGTACACGATCTGTACGAAGCACGATGCAAAAAGCAACAGAAAAGGTCACCTTCGTATTAACTGCTAATTCCTACCATTCCATGGGTGAGAAGCGATTAGGTCTTTCCCTGGATGTATACAGGGCCACGCTTCTGTCGTACATGTAAATGTACCGGATGTTATCACTAAAGTGGAGCTAATCATGGAGGACCATTGTGGACTGTAATTATCCTATGGCATCAAAACTTGGTCGGTATTCTAATGCGTTAATGCGGATCCGATTTACGCTGGAAAAAAATAGTTCCAACGGAGTCACCAGGTGCAAATCTGGAGCTGTTAATGCGAGAAGGACGTATGGGAATGTATGCAAACGTAGTCGGTTAGGAATGGGACGCGGGCAGAAAAGATCAAACATGCGAGAAAGACATAATGTTGATTTTATTATTAACCGCCGCTTACACAATCTGTTCAATGTGAGCTCCGGAGACGTAGAAGAGTTGCTGTGAAGCGTCAGATTTGCACCTGGTCGCCAAAATTGGAAATATTTTTTTCCAGCGTAAATCGGTTCCGTATTAACGCATTAGACTACCCACCAAGTTTCGCTGTCATGCGATAATTACAGCCCACGATGGACCTCCGTGAGCCGCTGCATTTTAATTATAACGATCCGGCAGAATGACTGGCACTCTGAGTCTCTCATTGTGGTGGTGACGTAACATAACGGCAAGTCAGCATATTTGACTGCATATTAGATGCTAGCAATTAATGTGACAATACTGCATTAACGACAAAAAAATCGATGAGCTGATCACATACCATTCCATTACAGTCCCTCATCGGTGCATCAAAACCTTTTATATCGTTACGAGTGAGATCAGCAGTATGATTACTTGTGGCAACATATTAAATATAGTAGAAGAGCAGCTTCAGATTTTAAGTAGCCAACCATTACATGCTAAATATATCTGTCTGTGGACAGCGCGGCCGCCAAACATTCAGCAGGCTGAATCTGTATTTTGTATGGATTAGTGACGTGAAATAGAAACAGGACGTAGACTTCTGGACTGATTAATATAGAATGATGACAACAGCGTGTGTGAGTAGTGTAGCAGCTTTAGACACTGTTAAATTAGGAAGATTGGTAACAAGATGAACTATGTCGTGACAATCATTCTTCTTAGGGCTAAAGCAGAGCTATTGCCCATCACCATTGTACAAGTTCCATGCAGAGATCAGAAGATGATAAGCGGAAACAGAAAATGTATGAGGAGTTAGGGAAACTGATAAATAATATGAAGAGGGGTAAAAATTTGATTATCATAGCTGAACTAACACTATTATAAGAGAGGGAACTGAAGATGGGGTTACTGGGGAATATAGACTTCAGAGACAAAAACGAAAATAGGGAAAGGCGCTAGAGTTCTAGCAGAGGTTTCAACATATTTAAGCTAACAATTTCTATAATTCTGGAAACATATAGTATACACACGGAGAGATTAACTGGAGTGCATTACGGTTTGGTGAAGATTGAAAGATAAAATACTGGACTAGATTCCAAGTCTCGAAGTGTGGTACAAGAGGGTGACAAATTTCATGTAGAAGAAATAAATGATCCAACACTGAGGTCAGTATTTGAAAAAGCTTTAAATAATCTGAGCACAAACGTAACAATTGGAGTTAATGATTTACTTTCGGAATTATTTATTTATGTTTAAGGTGTAGGAACCAGAAAGTTAGTTCAATAGGGGTAAAAACCTTTTGAGCAGAAAGATGGTCTGGTAAATCACGCTTGAAAACTGAAGAGCGGAATAATGTGTAGAGCAATGAAAAATAAATGATGTAGTGGTAGACGATCACTATTATTTAGGGAAGGGAAAAAGTACCAGTGAAGACAACCTGACATTGCGCTTGGTGACGGAAATTAGTAGGGCTGTTCAAAGCGGGCGATTATGAAAGTCAAGAAAATGTTAAGAAATGTACAAGACCAGGCTGCAACTTACCACCACCGCTGCTAGAACTGTACGTCGTACAGATAGAAGCGAAAGAAAATTCGGAAGAGGAAGAAATGTAAAAGGGAGAACAGATTCCAGTGCTGTGGTTGGCAAACGACATAGCCCTGGTGACCCTAGCTAGGGAGGCGTTCTAAGCCATGCTGAAAATGATGTACCATTCTACTTTTAGCAAAGAGTATGGCTGTAAGGAGAAACAAAGACGAATGTAATAAAGAGAAACAAGAATAATGGCATGCTTAACATCAAAATTAGCCTTTGATATACATTTTATGTTGATTTTTTTACTATTTAGTACAAAAAGCACAAATACAATTTCTATTTATATTTTGCAGTGCCAAGAGAGAACTGATAAGGTAAATGGCAATTAATGGGAATTATAATGATGTGTCTCTTCAGGCCTTGTCTGAGCTCCAACACGTTAACGTCATCTGTCTGCAAGTAACTCCATTGTGCACGTGCAACTTTCGGAATGGGCATTCACAAGAGACCGTACTAGTGCGAATACTGGGAGCTGCTACTCGCCAGCAGTAGCCAGTGGCCGCCACTTTACGATGTCGATCAGTTGTCTCGAGGGAATATGGTGAGAAACACTAAACATGGTCTGGCGGCAGACCCGAGGGCCGTAAACTGGAGATTTGCGTCGTTTGAGTGTCGGCTGTCAAAGAGGGTGTCTGACTGCGTGTGACTATGTCATAGTAAGGTTAACTGCCGACATTGTGGCTTCTATTGCAGGCAGCTTCCTTCCCGGATGACTAATCATTGCTCACTAGAGAATCTGAAATCGTAACTGAAGTGTTGGAAGCTTACAGAAAGGAGATCACACAGGCCAAAAAATTATTTCACAGGAACTTCGCTGACGAAAATGTCAGTGTTCAAATGTGGCCTCTGCTACCAAGCAACAGCGTTAAAACCCCAAAAACAGACGCGTTTTGAAGGTAAAAGCCTCCACCATTGGAATTATTATTTAAGAGTCTCTAAAAGCGATCACGATAAATATATATGTAAAAATACTAGAATTTCGTGATCACTTCCATTGAAAGCTTGTCTTTCCACGACGTACTTGCTTATCAGCCGTCCAGTTGATAAAATAAATTAAAATGAAATGGTTTATGTCGTCGTGAGTACTGGCAACTCACAGTAACAGACATTCGTGTGCAAGGTCGGTATACGCCCATGAAGGACACACACAGAGCACAAACACATAAGCAACGTGAGTGAGCACTTCGTGCTCGTAAACAGGAAAATCGCAGAGATATCAGTGTATAAAAATTATGCACAACCTTCCTGAGAAGCTGGGAAGTCCGAAACTCATCACGAACAGAACGCTACAACTGGAACAAATGTCGTTAACTTTAGAAAAATATTGAAACACATGTACAAAGTTTTTGAAGATGATTGTGGCACGTGTGGGTTGTTCGCATAATTTACTCTCAAACACAGTTTGGTTTCAGAAAAGGCTTAACAACTGAAAACGCTGTTTTCTGCTTTTTCAGTGAGACACTGGATGGATTAAACAAGAAGCTGTGAAAGTTAGGCATCTTCTTTGATTTAACTAAGTCCTTTGATTGTGTGATCACAAATACTACTGCAGAAGTTGGACCACTACGGAATAAGAGGAGTTGCTCACTACTACTTCCACTCATACATTAAGAAAAGACAGCAAAAGTCAATCTCCACAGTAAGGACAACGGCTATGTGGAGGCGTCTGATGGCGGTTCAGTTAAGTGGGGAGTGTCCCAGGGGCCGGTGCTGGGACCACTGCTGTCTCTTACACAGACATATATATAATATTTAATCAGGCGAAAATCGGTAACTGAGGAAGATATTAGTAAATTAATAGAATAAAAAGGGTATTTTTATTCTATTAACTTTGATATTTATAAATAAGATGCTTCTAATATGACAGGTTATTCTAATGGTTCAAACTGCTCTAACCACTATGGGACGTAACATCTGAGGTCATCAGTTCCCTAGACTTAGAACTACTTAAACCAAAATAACCTAAGGACATCACACTCATGCAAGCCCGAGGCAGAATTCGAACCTGCGACCGTAGCAGCAGCGCGGTTCCGGACTGAAGCGCCCAGAACCGCTCGGCCACAACGGCCGGCACAGTTGATTCTAATATATTTTGGTTTTCTGATGACACAAGTTTGGCAGTGAAGGCTGTAGAGTGCAGCATAGGCAATACAGCAAATATTGCAGTTCAAAACATATATTCATGGCTTGCACAAATTAAACTAATTCTAAATCACGGTAAGACTCAGTGTTTTTCTCTTTCTGACACATAATTATATTAAAATCTGGAGGTATGATTACACAGAAAGGGCATATGTCTAGTGAGCTTCAGCAGTTCAGACTTCTATGTGTTCAGATAACTAGTAAACCGTCATGAAAAGATCTTGGCCAGGATCTTGTTCCTCCTATAACAGTATCTCCAATAAGTGAGTGTCGAACACGAAAATTACTTTTCTTATTTTCATTCGCTTCAGACGCATAATATTCTCGAATAACTCCACCCATTCGTAAAGGGAATGTGGGGCTCGAAAACGAGCAGTTCGATCAATATGTGGTTGAAGTTCGAGAACCTCTTGTCGACCCCTGCTCAGGAGTCTTCTAATTCTTACATTGGCTCTCAATATTTATTATCTTTTATGTCCTTTATTGTTAATAATCTGAGCTTATTCGCTCGAATTATTAGTTTTCATGGCGTTAACACCAGGCAGAAGTCCAGTATGCGTTTGGATCGGACCTGCTTGACTATTGGGCATAAAGGCGTGCAATATTCAGCTGCATTCATTTTTAATAAGCTACAATAGGAATGAAAAAATCTTAGCAGTAATCCTCGCCCACTGAATTTTATCATGGATCACTCCTTGTACTGCCTGGGAGTTCCAGGAAAAAATTGTGCTAATTCGTGTGTTGTATTGCTAATTATGGTAATAGAAACTGAGGTGACGAAAGTTATGAGATACCTCCTAACATCATGTTGGGTTTCCTTTTCCCGGCGTAGTGCAGTAACTCGATGTGGTGTGGACTCAAAATCCCTTTGGAAGGCCCCTGCAGAAATACTGAGACATACTGCCTTTATAACGGTCCATAACTGTGAAAATGTTGCAAGTGAAGGATTTTGTACACGAACTGATCTCTCGATTACGAGCCATAAATGTTCGATGAGATACGTTAAAGGCGATCTGGGTGGCCAAATCATTCCCTCGAACTGTCCAGACTGTTCTTCGAACCAATCGCAGACAATTTTGGCTCGGTGACATGGCCCACTGTCATCCATACAAATTCCATTATTGTTTGAAGTCAATGAATGGCTGCAAATGGTCTCCAAGTAGACGAACATAGTCATTTCCAGTCAATGTTCGGTTCAGTTTGACCAGAGGACGCAGTCCATTTCATGAAAACACAGCCCACAGCATTATGGAGCCACCACCAGTTTGCAAGGTGCGTTGCTGACAACTTGGATCCATGGTTTCGTGGGGAGTACGCCACAATCGAACCCTACCACCAGCTCTTACCAACTGAAATCGGGACTCATTTGTCCAGGCAGCGGTTTTCAATCGATATGGTCACGAGCCCAGGAGAAGCGCATGTCGTGCTCTCAGCAAAGGCACTCGCGTCGGTCGCCTGCTGCCGTAACCAATTAAAGCCGAATTTCACCGCGCTGTCCGAAGAGGTTTCGTATATTCAGCATTAATTTATGTGGCTATTTCACGCAGTGTTACTTGTCTGTTAGCAGCGACAACACTACGCAAATGTCGCTGGTCTCGGTCGTTAAGTGAAGGCCATCGGACACTGCATTGTCCGTGGAGACAAGTAACGCCTAAAATGTGTTATTCTCAGCACACTACTGACACTGTTAATCTCGGAATACTGAATGCCCTAACGATTTCAGAAACGGAACATTCAGTGCCCTAGCGCCAATTGCCATTCGAGTTCAGAGTATTTTATTCGCAGTCGTACGGCCACAATCGCATCGAAATCACATGAATCGCCCGATTACAAATTAGAGCTCTGCTCTTGCACTGGCTTTACTACCGCTGTCAGAATATGTGCATATCGTTATCCTATGATTTTTGGCATCTAACTCTATACTCCCAGCTTGTCGTACGCCTAGGATTCGCCCTAATTTTATTTTATTTATGACATTTTCATGCAATGACTTGTTCCATGAGACTGGAGATTCACTCCTCAACTTGTTCGTACGGAACTACACTGCTGACCATTAAAATTGCTACACCAAGAAGTAATGCAGATGATAAACGGATATTCTTTGGACAAATATATTATGCTAGAACTGACATGTGATTACATTTTCACGCAATTAGGGTGCATAGATCCTGAGATATCAATACCCAGAACAACCACCTCTGGTCATAACAACGGCCTTGATACGCCTGGGCATTAAGTCAAACAGAGCTTGGATGGCGTGTACAGGTACAGCTGCCCATGCAGCTTCAACACGATACCACAGTTCATCAAGAGTAGTGACTGGCATATTGTGACGAGTCATTTGCTCGGCCACCATTGACCAGACGTTTTCAGTTGGTGAGAGATCTAGTGAATGTGCTGGCCAGGGCAGCTGTCGGACATTTTATGTATCCAAAAAGGCCCGTGCAGGACGTGCAACATGCGGTCGTGCATTATCATGCTGAAATGTAGGGTTTCGCAGGGATCGAATGAAGGGTAGAGCCACGGGTCGTAAGACATGTGAAATGTAACGTCCACTGTTCAAAGTGCCGTCAGTGTGAACAGGAGGTGAGCGAGACGTGTAACCAATGGCACCCCGTATCATCACGCCGGATGATACGCCAGTATGGCGATGACGAATACAAGTTTCCAATGTGCGTTCACCACGATGTCGCCAAACACGGATGCGACCATCATGATGCTGTAAACAGAACCTGGATTCATCGGAAAAAGTGACGTTTTGCCATTCGTGCACCCAGGTTCGTCGTTGAGTACACCATCGCAGGCGCTCCTGTCTGTGATGCAGAGTCAGGGGTAACCGCAGCCATGGTCTCCGAGCTGATAGTCCATGCTGCTGCAAACGTCGTAGAACTGTTCGTGCAGATGGTTGTTGTCTTGCAAACGTCTGCATCTGTCGACTCAGGGATCGAGACGAGGCTGCACGATCCATTACAGCCATGCGGATAAGATGCCTGCCATCTCGACTGCTAGTGATACGAGGCCGTTGGGATCCAGCACGGCGTTCGTATTACCCTCCTGAACCCATCCGATTCCATATTCTGCTAACAGTCAGTGGGTCTCTACCAACGCGAGCAGCAATGTCACGATACGATAAACACGTGATTTACGCAATCGCGATAGGCTACAAGCCGACCTTTATCAAAGTCGGAAACGTGATGGTACGCATTCCTCCTCCGTACACGAGCCAGCACAACAACATTTCACCAGGTGACGCCGGTCAACTGCTGTTTGTGTATGAGAAATCGGTTGGAAACTTTCCTCATTACAGCACGTTGTAGGTGTCGCCACCGGTGCCAACCTTGTGTGAATCCTCTGATATGCTAATCATTTGCATATCACAGCATCTTCTTCCTGTCGGTTAAATTTCGCGTCTGTAGGACGTCATCTTCGTGGTGTAGCAATTTTAATGGCCAGTAGTGTAGACGTGCAAAATTTTATAAATATTGTATGATTAGATATTAGCCATTAATTTAATTGCCACAGTTTTCGGTAGTCTCGGGTTTGAAATGTTTATTTGACACCATTAACGATCGTTCAGTCACGGTCACTATCACATTAAATTTTTGAAAACGTTACATTAGTAGTTTCGACGCTCATAATCATTTTCAGAAGCAATCACAAAACTGGGAAATTCCATTAATAATTGCAACCACACATCTTTCAAATATTACGAAAAATGGACTAAAAGTAGTAAACTAAAGCAAAGGTATCAGAAACCGGTCATGACAGTTATTGGTTAATCAGTCATTCTACATCTTAATTGACTGATTAATCAAAAACTGTCATGATGACTTTCAACCCGTTTCTGATGCCGTTGCTTCAGTTTACTGGTTTTTGGTCTATTTTTCGTAAAATTTGAAAGAAGTGTGGTTGTAATTATTAATGCAGTTTTCCAGGATTGTGATAATTATTGAAAATGACAACTCAGTGTTTCGAAACTAGTAATTTAACCGTTTTAAAATTTTTTTTTAGTAGTGACTGTGGCTTGACGACCATTTGTGGCCTAAAGTAAATATTTTAAATTTCATTCAGTCACACTCCTTTATGACAGTTTTGTCGAAATACAAAGTCTCGGATTTGGTTGATGGTTTAGTATAGATTACCAAGTAACCGCAGGTATCACTGTGTTATATGCTATAAAAGAGTTCAGCCTTTCACCCAAAAATTTTAGATTCTCCCAAAAATTTTATAGACAAGAAGTATGGTAAGGGAAGTGACATTTGGGAAATGTGACATAGGCTGGGAGACAACAAAAGGCTCAGTTTGCCGATGCGGGGGCCATGGGAAGGCAGGTGAGGAAACATTCACACCGGAGCAGTGTCTAATCAGGCAGCCTGGGGCGGCGGAAGCGGGGGTGGCGGGGGCGGGGCTCCAGAGGGCAGGGAAGTCCTCCAAGTTTGCCAAAGAGATGGAGTGGGCCGCAAGCGATCCAGGCAGGCTCACGGAACCCCCACCTAAGGGTAGCCGGCCTGCTTAATTGTCCAAGGTGCTCGCTCGTGCTTGAAAATGGCTCAAAGTCTTCGGACGAGGACATTTGAGACTGCATGAGAAAGCACCCGAGCGCTATCTTGTTACACGGGCTGGATAGAATGTCAAACCGAACTACTTCAGTACGAAATTCATCGTCGACAATAATTAATTGTCACTCAGCGTAGTGAAAAAGTTGTAATATTAGTATTAATGAACAATAACAGGAAATAAATGTTTGATCTAACCTGAACGAAACTGTATCTTTGACACGTTTGGGAAAAAGAAAATGATTAGAGTAGAAACTATAGGATTCTAGAAATGTGTTTCTTTTCGTGTATATGTATGACGCATTTGGATTCCTGAGAATTCCTTATTTATTGCTGGGTTCCTCTGATAGTTGTTTATTTCACTATTCACTCCGAAGAGAGAAATTCTAGGAATGCAAAGGGGCAGGGCAGGAATGTAGTCTTTCTTCACTTCTTTTCTACCTGTATATCGAAACTGCAGACAAGGAATTGAAAGAAACACCCAGAAGTGGGATTATATTTTAGGGTAAGCTCCGTTCATGACATTTCGAATGGAATTATCAGTTTAACGAGTACAGCATATGGGTTGAGAGTTAGCCAAAGAAAGATCGAGGTACTGAGGAGTAGGAAAAATTTGATTAGCGATAAACGTAAAATTATACCTGGAGGCAGTCAGTAAGTAACGTGAAGGAATACTATTACCTCGGAAGCAAAATATCGCATGACGGACGATACGAGGTGGACAAATGAGGCAGAGAAGCACAGATGATGAGGGTATTCTTTGCCAAATGAATCTTAGTTCAATCATAGGTCTTAATCTGCGGAAGGACCTTCTGAGCATGTACGTGTTGAGACAGTTTTGTATGGAAGAGAGCCAGAAAGAAGAGACTGAAACTGTTTGTGATGTGTTACAGGAAGATGTTTAAGGTTAAGTGAACTGATAAAAAATGAGGAATCCACGAAGAAACGAAAGTATGGCAAATAGTTATTAGAAGATAGCATATGATAGGACTTGTGTTAAGACATCCCTGTGTAACTTTCATTGTACTAGAGAGAGCCGTACAGAGTAAATTCCATTTGGCAAGTAAGAAATTTGAATACATTCAACAAATATTTTAGGACATTGCGAGGAGGCGCTACCCAGTGATAAAGAGGTAGCATTGTGGGCTGGAACATCACAGACGCCTTTGTTTTAATCACTGCCACCCCAGTTCGCGTATCATTTTCGTGCTACTGTGTCCCATATTTAGTGATAATGCAAAACAAGTTGCCCTTGTTTGGATGGACTCTTTCGACGTCCTCCTTCAGTCCTTACTGATGCGAATCTCACACGGCACAGCAGTACTCCAGAAGAGGACGGACAAACATGGTGTACACGGTCTCCTTAATAGCCCTGTTGCATTTTCTAAGTGTTCTGTCAATAAATCACAGTCTTTAGTTTGCTTTCCCAAGAACATTAGTTATGTGATCGTTTCAGTTTAAGCTATTCGTAATTGTAATTCCCAAGCACTAGTTTGAATTGACAGCCTTTAGGTTTATGTGATTTATCGTGTAACAGAAATTTAGCGACTTCCTTTTAGTACTCTTGTGTGGATGACTTCACGCTTTCCATTATTTAGAGTCACCCTACAGGTATCTAACCTCAGTGGAAGAGAGAAAGAATTATGGGACATAGTAAACGAAATGGTAAGTTGAGCTCAGAATGTGGAAAGGTAGTAACCTGAAAAAAGATGAAAGTGGTGAGGAGAATCAGAAACGAGATTGGTGGTAAAATTGATATTAAAATTGGGGACCTGTAAGTGGATGAAGTGATGACTGTGTGCTATCTTCTAAGCAAAATAACGTATGGCGAACGAAGTGAAGAAGACACAAAAACTGAGTAGCAAAGGCAAAGACGGTTTTCTTCGACAAAAGAGTAGAAGTATCAAACATTAGCCTTAGTGCAAGGGAGAAATGTCGGAGAACGCATGTCCTGAGAACAGGATTGTATGCAAGGGAATCGTAGACTATGGTGGAAGTTGGGATGAAGAGAGTCGAAGAGTGTGAGGTTCGTTATTATACGATTCTCGAAAGAATTGGGGGACATGTTTTTCAGCGTGTCATAGTCCATTGAGGAATACCTGAGGACTGAATATATTACCAAATTGTACCTCTATCTTCCACAAATTAATTACACAGAAAAATATAATTACATTCTCTATTTTTTACAAAAAAGAACTGAAAAACAAAGTGGATCAATCATTCACCCATCATACTGGGTGCCTTTCATTGGACATTGACAGCTTGAATAAGGTGTATATCCTCTGTGAGCTTTTATCACTGCGTGATACTTACGCCAGTCTACGAAGGTTACCCTGTGGTAATCGTTCCCATTCCTCAATAAGAGCTCATGATAATTCTTGGAGTCTGTTGTGAAACAGGACGACCACCAACAAGTCTCTCAAGCATTTCTCACATAAGCAAGATGGGATTTACGTCGGGACTCACCGCCAGACGTTCCATTACTTCAATGTCCAGGCTTCGCAAGATATTCCCGCTAACGCCTGCTACATAGGCCCTGAACATTACAAGAAATTCAAGATCACTACTCGCTGCAGCAGCCATCACATGATCAAAAAAAGATGTTCAAACGTGTGTAAAATCTTATGGGACTTACCTGCTAATGTCATCACTCCCTAAGCTTACACACTACTTAACCTAAATTATTCTAAGGACAAACACACACACACACACACACCCATGCCCGAGGGAGGAATCGAACCTCCACCGGGACCAGCCGCACAGTCCATCACTGTAGCGCCTTAGACCGCTCGGTTAATCGCGAGCGGCTCAGATGATCCAACAGGATGTTCGAAGCAAAGCGTGGCGGTGGGGCGAATATTGACTAACACAAGATCAGTATGGCTGTCAACAACGAAGGCCTCCAGACATCATCATGGAACATTCGAAATCTGTCGATTTCCTGGAGAAAATTTGGCAGGTACTGTTCACTATGAATCTCCACAAACGAACGTGACCATCCATTTTGCGGCAGAGTATATCTGTACTCATCCGTGAACAACACACTTCGCCAGTGACGAAGTTGCCAGCCGACATGGGAGCGGCAGACCTGAAGGCTAACTGCACGACGTTGTCGTGTCAAGTGGCATACTCTAACGGGGAGTCTGAGTCGTAACCTGTTCATTACAAACTGATCGGTCACAGCGGGTCCAGTGGCGGTTCTGAGATAGTTTTGCAGCGCTCTGGCGGTGTACTTGCGAGGTCGCCGTGTTGAGATGGCCGGATATCAGTCTCCATGTGGAGTCGTAATGCGTGGGGAGAGTGTGCTACACCCAGTGTACTGACATTTTTTGTGTATGTGGGGTTTTAGGGCGCAAAACGTCTAAGGTCATAAGCGTCCAGTAAAGAACCAGGGAACGCTGGGACCACGAGGGGAAAATACCGTTGCGAGGTCCACTTCAAAAAGGAAGAAAAAACAAATCTAAAACATCAAGACGCTACGGAAGAGTATCTAAAAGGCGTCGACAAGAAACCGGAGTCACCGGCTAGAAATCAAATATCTTTCGCAATGTTACTGCTTTTTAAAAAAACTTAAAACGCGAACCACAGCTCGCACGTCATCCGCTAAAATGTCTGGCAAAGCGGGCGGCAGCCCGACCCTAAGACGTAAGTGGCTAAAAAAGGGGCAGAGGATAAGGAAATGTCTGACCGTTAATGGCTGGCTACAGAAAGAACATTTGGATGCAGGGTCGCCACTCAACAAGTGGCGGTGACTAAAGCGGCAGCGCCTTACTCACAACCGAGCTAGCATTACTTCCTCACGGCAAAACGACCGGGAGGTAGTCGACCAGGCTGTTGGGAGAGGTTTCACTTCTCTGAGTTTGTTCCCATGAAGGGGGCACCAATGATCATGTGAAAGTGACGTGATACGCTGATAGAGAAAAGTACAAATATCTTGCGAGGGAGCAGAGTAAGAGGCGGGCCGACCGAGATGGACAGCGGGCTTGGCTGCAGCATCAGCAGCGTCATTCTCAGGCAAACCAACAAGGCCAGGAAATCACATGATCATCACTTAGGCTCCCCCATCCGGGAACGAATGGAGGCAGTCCTAGATCCGTCGAACGAAGGGGTGGACAGGATCGGGATCATCTAGACTCTGAAGGGCACTGAGGGAGTCAGAGCAGATCACACAGCTAGTGAGCTGGTGCCTCCGGACGCAGTGAACAGCCTTATAGAGGGCAAGAAGCTCTGCTGTAAAAACTGTGCACTGATCGAGAAGCCGATATTGAAACTTACCAGCCCCGACGACAAAAGCACAGCAAACGCAGTGGGCGGACTTCGAACCATCAGTGTAGAAAAATATGCTATCGGCAAGTTGTGAGCGAAGTTCGACAAATTTGCAGCGATAGGTCAGCTCGGGAGTCGAATCTTTCGGGAACGATCTGTGGTCAAAACGATCACAAACCTGTGTCTGAAGCCAAGGTGGTGAAGGGCTCTCCCCCATTCGGAAAGTGGCAGGAAGTGTGAAGTGCAGCTGCTGAAGTAGGTGATGAAAGCGGGCGCTGGGAGGCCGCAGAGAAGAAACGTACGTCTCGTACTGGCGGTCAGACGTGTCTCCCTGTAGTGTGTCCGCAAACTGTGAATAACACGTGGAGAGGAATTAGCATCGGCAGCAACGAGACCAAAAGTCAATCCATTTTCGATCAAGCAGACAGCCATTCCAACAGATACTGCATTACGATGTCGCATTGGATGTGATCGGTTGAATATAATATCCACAAATGTCAAGTACCATATGTGTAACTCACTAGAAAATACTGGGCTACCGGTACTCATTTCCTTCTGAGAGGTCACAGCCAGCAGATAACACAGCCAGCAGATAACAAATGATTTTAATAGTTGCCTACACTGAAAGCAAAGATCTCAAGACATGCAAGAAGACCACAGGTACTGCATGCATCAAAGTAGATTTAACATACCGGACCTTGATATGCGTGTTCCTCTAAATCTTTTGAACAGAGTAGAAAGATGCGGAAAATTAGGTGGACTCGTAAGAAATAAGGTTATCTGAGGCATTGAGGGCTGAAATAAATGGAAATTATTGACAAGAAGAAGCGCAGGATGATAGTAAATTGGTTAGGGCGTCAAGGAATAGTTTCCATAGTAGCAGAGGGAGCATAAAAGGGTAAAAATTTTGGGAGACGACAGTTATTGGAATATACCAAAAAAAAAAAAAAATTAGAATGGATGTAAGTGCTACTCTGAGTAGAAGTACTTTGCACAGGGACTGAAATCATAGCGGGCCGCGTCGAACCAGACGCCATTAAAATTGCTACACCACGAAGTAGACGTGCTACAGACGTGAAATTTAATCTACAGGAAGAAGATGCTGTGATATGCAAATGATCAGTTTTTCAGAGCACTCACACAATGTTGGCGCCAGTGGCGACACCTACACCGTGCTCACATGAGAAAAATTTGCAACCGATTTCTCATACACTAACAGCAGTTGACTGGCGTTGCCGGGTGAAACGTTGTTGTGATGCCTGTTATAAGGAGGAGAAATGCGTACCATCACGTTTCCGACTTTGATAAAGGTCGGATTGTAGCCAATCGCGATTGCGGTTCATCGTATCGCGACATTGCTGCTTCCGTTGTCGAAATCCAATGACTGAGAGCAGAACATGGAATCGCTGGGTTCGGGAGGGTAATACGGAGCGCCGTGCTGCATCCCAACGGCCTCGTATCACTAGGAGTCGATATGATAGACATCTTATCCGCATGGCTGTAACGGATCGTGCAGCCGCGTCTCGATCCCTGAGTCCACAGATGGGGACGTTTGGAAGACAACAACCATCAGCACGAATAGTTAGACGACGTTTCCAGATGCATGGACTATCAGCTCGGAGACCATGGCTGCGGTTATCCTTGACGCTGCATCACAGACAGCAGCGCCTGCGATGGTGTACTCAACGATGAACCTGGGTACACGATTGGCAAAACGTCATTTTTTCGGATGAATCCAGGTTCGGTTTACAGCATCATGATGGCGCATCCGCGTTTGGCGACATCGCGGTGAAGGCTCATTGGAAGCGTGTATTCGTCATCGCCATACTGGCGTATCACCCGGCGTGATGGCATGGGGTGCCATTGGTTACTTCTTGTTCGCGTTGACGGCACTTTGAACAGTGGACGTTACATTTCAGATGTGTTACGACCCGTGGCTCTACCCTTCATTCGATCCCTGCGAAACCCTACATTGCAGCAGGATAATGCACGACCGCGTGTTGCGGGTCCTGTATGGGCCTTTCTGGATACAGAAAATGCTCGACTGCTGCCCTGACCAGCACGTTCTCCAGATCTCTTACCAACTGAAAACGTCTGGTAAATGGTGGCCGAGCAACTGGCTCATCACAATACGCCAGTCACTGGACTTGATGAACTGTGGTATCGTCTTGAAGCTGCATGGGCAGCTGTACCTGTACACGCCATCCAAGCTCTGTTTGACTCAATGCCCAGGAGTATCAAGGCTGTTATTGCGGCCAGAGGTGGTTGTTCTGGGTGCTGATTTCTCAAGATCTATGCATCCAAATTGCGTGCAAATGTAATCACATGTCATCTGCCTAACTCGTTTTGAATAGCAGTTTATCATCTGCATTTATTCTTGGTGTAGCAATTTTAGTGGCCAGTAGTGTAGGTAGACCAAAGGCTGATAAACGTAGGGTGGAGAGCTAGCGCAAGTATGTAGCTCCGTTTGAGTCCCTTAACGAAAGAAACTTGTATGCATCAGCAACAATGAAATTCGAAGCTGCGTTTGAGCTTTTTAATGAAAGCAGCTTGTAGGTAGAAGCAGCAATCAAATTCGAAACAACAATAAACGTGCAAGGTAAGTAGATACCACTGATAAGTTTCGCTTATGACACAGTTCTCCTGGCCAGGAAACTTGTTGAGAGGAATAGTCTGCATAGTTAGCGCAGGATACAGACTAATGATAAACGATGATTAAGTGCAGCAAAAAGGTGAACAACGACTTAGTCAAAACAGAAATAGGAAAGTACTCGGTAGAGAAAGAAGTGAAAGAGTTCTTCCATTGGGGAAGTAAGAGTACTCGGCATGGTCGAAGCAAGAAAGATGTAGATTAACATAGGCGAAGAAAGCTTTCTTCAGTAAAACAAATCTACCGGAGTCAATTATCGGTTAGGAAGGGTACATCTAAAGCACTCCGGTTCATGGGCGGGAAACATGGAACATGGAGCATTGCTTCCGCGAGGCGAATCCGCGGGAGCGACGCTCGTCCCGCACCACTCGGTTTGAACGCGCTGCGGAAGCACGTGGCCGACAGTTCCCTCACACGCCGTCACGCGAGCGAGCACACTGTGAGTGCGGGGTAATAGGCGAGTGGCCCTGCCACGCGGCTGAGGAAACAGGGATTCGTCAGAACTTAGAGGCAGCCATCAGAAATCAGCTCTGTGCACTCGCCTGAATGTCGCCAACGCGTCCTGTGACGTCATCTCCGAACTCGCTGTCTCCGTGTGCCCGTAGACTCAACTCTTGGGTCTCTGCCACAGCCCACTCGTCACCACAGTCTGTCGTCAGGGACAAGTACACTCGTCTCGCTCAGAAAGGAGAGCGAGTACACGAGTTCGCAAGTGTAACCAAGGACTCGCAACATTCCCACTATATATGCAACCGTTTTGAAAGAGATTTACAACAGTAAACGGTAAAATATTATTCATTTGCTTCACACAGCCACGATTTCGGCTTGATAGCCATTTTCAAGTGCAAGTTGAAATGTCACAAAATGTCTGACCTGCCTAAATGACAGAAGCGTTCAAAAATGGTTCAAATGGCTCTGAGCACTATGGGACTTAACAGCTATGGTCATCAGTCCCCTAGAACTTAGAACTACTTAGACCTAACTAACCTAAGGACATCACACACATCCATGTCCGAGGCAGGATTCGAACCTGCGACCGTAGCAGTCGCGCGGTTCCGGACTGAGCGCCTAGAACCGCTCTGCCACCACGGCCGGCACAGAAGCGTTAGATACCAATATAACAATTGATTGGTTAGTAGTAAATCTTGTTCTGTTTATACAGAGGGGTCCAAAAATATTTATCCACTGTTTAAAAGTCCATAACATGCAAACTATTTGAAGGAGTTGTCTCATTTTTGGTGAAAGTGTAGTTTAAAGTCCAACTTAAAGATATCACTGTAGGTGTTCGAAATGGTCACCATTAACATCCACACACAAACGATGTCGCCGAACTGCAGCACGAACTACTGATTGCCACGTGTTCAGTTGGATATTTGCACATGAATGTACGATGGATTCTCGAAGTTCATCCAATGTGCGTGGCTTTTGTCGATAAACGACGTCCTTTAGTGTTCCCCACAGGTAAACGTCTAGGGGAGTTAGATCTGGGGAACGTGGTGGATACTCCACAGCACCTCTACGGCCTGTCCATCTTCCTGGTAGAGTTTCGTCGAGATATGCCCTAACAAAATTTTGGTAGTGGGCTGGGGCACAATCTTGTTGAAAGTAAACTCGTCCGTCTCCATACTAGTCTCTAATGGCAGGTAAAATGGATGTCTGAAGCTTCTGAAGGTACACCTCACCGGTAACTATGCCGTCAAAGAAGAATGGCCCAATCAAGCCGCGGTAAGACAACCCACACCATTTACTCCTGGTAAATTCACGGTTTTGTCTACATGGACGTTCGGAATTTCGGTGGTCCAGTAGATGCAATTGTGGCGATTTAATGTGCCATTGAGTTTGAACTGTGCCTCATCTGACCACATGTGTGCAAACTCTTCATCGTTGCGCACAATGCTAGTAAACCACTCGCAGTATTCCATTCTACGATCTGGGTCGTCCTCGTTCATTGCTTGTAGCAATCTCTGGATGCAGCACTTCCACTTTGCTGCCTTCAAAATTCGCCGAACGCTTGAGCAACTCACTCCAATTTCACGGGCACACGGTCTCACAGACTTCTGTAGTGAGCGAGTGAATTGTTGTAATACACGACGGGAGTTAGCTGGACTTGTTACTGTTACAGGTCGTCCAGATCGTTGTTTGTGTACATCTTTAACACAGCCTTCGGCTTCAAATTTGTCTCGAATGCGACGAATCGTTAAACATGTCGGTGGCTCTGTTTGAGAGTTATTTCGCCTTTGCCGTTGAACCTCATTAATGTTTTCGAACTCAAAATACCACTTCAAAACTAACTTCCTTTCATCGAATGTAAACCTTGCGCGAGCCATGTTTACTCGAGTAACTAGGTGCAACTAAGATCAAAACACTGACTATCTGGCGACTGTCATCTGACAAAACAAAACAACGCAATACAATGCTTGTGTGGCGATTGCCGGAACTACAAACTGTTATGCTACAAAGATGAGACAACTCCGTCAATTAGTTTGCCAGTTATGGACTTTTAAACAGTGGATACATTTTTTGGGCCCCTCTGTATATACATTTAAAAAGATATAACTTTTTCTAAGACTGCTGTAAATTTATTTTAGCATGCAGTATCTTTTCAGACAATATGTAACAATTACATTCACGTATACACACCTTCACGACGTTACCGAATCTGTAACGACAGTACCAGAGCACATGAGTTGAGAAGGAAGTGCCATCTCTAAATTATGATTAATTATTGAAATAAACTACAGAACAGTATGGTAGGCTAAACAACTCGGTGTTAGCCCATAAAGGCAAGTTTCCATGAACATATGTGTACAGAAATAGCGCGCTTTTTTGTTGCACGGATATAACACTGACGTTGCTCCGTGCTTAGTTCTCGTCTGATGCAGCACATACGTATGTTTTCTCGTGGTGGAGGAGGAATAGACATGAATACAATCATTTTGTTTGCGTCGGTCGCAATTTGTATTTTTTCGTTTAAAGCGCGGACCGTAGCATGATACTTATTCCAGACATCACTCTTCCTTTAGTGGAACATATCTGCCATTGTGTACCCTGCATTAGTTAATTTTCGTCTTACCACCTCCATTGCTTCACGGAACACCGTGCTAACGTGGGTCGCGACTAGCCGTGCCTTACACTCCTGCACGCTTCAGTAACAGACAACGAGTCGACGAGTATGTTGCGAGCGCAGTGCCACAATTCTCAGATTCGTCATACTGGCGGAACTAAGGCAGTAAAGAAGGGCGCTCGTTAGCATTGATGTAACAGCGGCGCCTTGGTATATCAAGTATGCATCCCGAACATTAGACTTGTGCTCTCTCCGTTTCTGATCTCGGTACCGATGGACACGGCGAGCACTGGTATGAGTTTATAATTAGAATATGTTTTTAGCTTTCGATTTTCCATGTTTTGTACGGAAAAAGTGTAGGGTGTATACCTGAGATTCATCAAGTACTGCCAGAGCTATTGAGTATGATTATGTATGACAGGAATTAAAGTGATGATCAAACATTGAATCTTATTTGAGGTAAACGATGAACTTGGGGAACTATAAATTTCAGTGGATGAATATCTGAGCCGGCCGCTGTGGCCGAGCGGTTCTAGACCCTTCAGTCCAGAACCATGCTGCTGCTATGCTCGCAGGTTCGAATCTTGCCTCGGGCATAGATGTGTGTGATGTCCTTAGGTTAGTTAGGTTTAAGTAGTTCTAAGTCTGGATGTCTCAGATGTTAAGTCCCATAGTGCTTAGAGCCATTTGAACCATTTTTTGAAAAGGTGATGGAATAACCCTCGTAGTCAGTTTGCAGCTAAAATAACACTGACAGTGAGATATATTTTGTATAGAGCATATGAAAGAGATTTATGTTGAGGAATGTGACGATAATGTGACGTATAATAATTACCGATAAACTTCCGTCCAGCTCTCGTTTGTAAATCCCGCAAAGGCCTTAATGGGACTCGTTACAATTGGCAATATTAAGTGCACTAACTGCAAAGATGATGGAAGAAGGAGGTTTGCAGGTAAGAAATGCACGTTGTTCATGTGCACACCACAAATTCTCAGCCTAAGTGCAAGTGAACGCGAGCGCATGAGTTCTGCGTAGCCGCGTGGGACTAGCCGAGCGGTCTAAGGCGCTGCAGTCATGGACTGTACGGCTCGTCCTGGCGGAGGTTCGAGTCCTTCCTCGGGCATGGGTGTGTGTGTTTGTCCTTAGGATGATTTAGGTTACGTAGTGGGTAAGCTTATGGGCTGATGACCTTCGCAGTTAAGTCCCATAAGATTTCACACACATTTGAACATTTTTTTGAATTCTGCGTGTCTGTAGACAGCGCTCTCTTGTCTGTGTCATTAGCCGAGACACCATCGGTCATCTTAGGTAGGTTACGCCAAGACCTGCAAAGTTTATTCCTACTGTCTCTCGCATACCGCAGGTGTGTGTAGACATGTCGGATGGGCCAGGAGCTTCCAGGACTCTAGCGCACCACTGGAAACAGAAAAAAAGAGGAAAGACACAAGAATTTGAAATAAGATGACATAGAATATTGCTGAAGATTAGATGGGTAGACTACGTAACTAATGGGGAGGTACTGAACAGAATTCAGTAGAAAAGAAATTTGTTGTGTAGCATCACTAGGCGATGGGTCGGTAGATAGGACACATTCTATTGCGTCAAGGGATCACCAATTTACTATTGGAGGGAAATAGAGGAGGTAAAAATCTTAGAGGGATGTGGGAGGTAAAAATAGAAGAGGAGTGTGGAAGGTAAAAATCGTAGAGGATGTAAGTTACAATAGTTGTTAGGAGATGAAGAGCTTTGCACAGGATGGAGTGGTATGGAGAGCTGCGTCAGACCAGTCTTCAGATTCAAGACCATGACAGCAGAAGTATTGGAAATACAATCCGACCAGCGAACTACGACATGAAGAGGAAGTGAAAAGACCCCAACAGAAAGGGGAGGTAAGTAAGTGAAACACTTGCTACAGTTTATTGGAAGGCGCATTAGAAAGGAAAAGTAATGTAGCAAATGAAAACCATATTATAGAGGAATTGGGTGCAGTAGTCATGAAGGTATTAAAATATATTGTAACACTTCCGACACTAAATTTAACTGGGCTTTCTCTTTTGATGCTAGTCAGTTGTCAGGATGAGCATTACTGCAATGGGCACTTAATTATAAAGCATTATGTCAGAATGAAAAACACTAAGTAATTACTTTTTCTCTCTTAACGACATGTGGGCAGGGTGGGTTCTTCCTTGGCTCGGGTATGAGGTAGAATGAAACAGCATTTTTACATAAGATAACTTTTATTGAAAGTGCTGTACAACTGCTTCCTTACTGGATGTTCTGGCTGGGTAGAGCGGCAACTGTGTCGTTTGCGAAGCCGTCAGCTGCGGCAGCGGCGGCGTCTGATTACACCTGGCGGTGTGTATCTCGTGTCGCCGTCTCGCCCAGTTGACTGGAGACGTGCATCGTGAAGCGGCCCGTTTAATTATTGAGAACGAAGTCGTGAATCGGATGGTGATACCGTGGATGCTACGTCCCAGTGTTTCTCTTGTCTAGTGGCCGCGTGTGTCAGTGTTGTGCGTCGGCCAGTGGAGCGGGGCGGCGGGGGAAGGCCAGTGTCCCGGACTAGAACAACGAACTGCCGCTTGCCAGTCTTCGGCTGTCAGATCTTCATCACAGCTCACAGGTGACTGCTGATGTAAGGCCGTCTCCTTCCCGTTCTCACGAGCCACCCGGGTACATAAAAATCAGTCTTCAAATACCTTTTAACTTCTGTCTTCTGGCGGCGCGGCTGCTGCTTCCTATTCCATTACAGCGCCTGACTTGGTGCGTTTGTGTATGATGTAGTCTCTTCTTCCATAACGGTCTTCAGCACCGAAACTGACTGAAAACTACTGCTACTCTTCTTGTCGGGCCCACTGCGTCCCGCGTATTTATTCACTTCAGTTCACTGGAGGTGAACGACTTCACGGTCATTGCCTCTTCTGTCACGTTGAAAAGCTTCTCGAAGAATCTTCTTAACGTCGGTCATTGGCTCTTGGAATGTAGGCGAGGGCCTGTGATCACATGTGACAATTGAGAAACACGTGAGCCGGTCGGGCGATGCCCTGACGGCTGAATCGACAGCGTCCGCTTATGTGGGGAGGGCGATAGCTTCTTCTGAACTTGCTGACTTCATGGTCATTGGCTCTTCTGTCACTGCTGCTCTGCCCGCTGTTTGCCAGTGTGTAATTCTTCTAAACTAAACTAAGTATTTCATTTAGTTTCTAATTTCTACTTCACTTCACATTGATTTCACTAATTTATTTACCTATCTTAAGTACCACTCAACAATATGGAGGACTGGAGGAAAGCATCATAACATTCAGAAGAATAGTGATTTATTACGAAGCATCTGAACTGCTCGCTGGCTGACGCTCAGCTCAAGGACGATTGGGGACAGGATTGAATTTTTAATCCAGCTCCTTGCGAAAAAAGCGAATATAATTGCCTTCAAACACCTTTGGCTCGTCCCCTTGATCCAACTGCGTCCCGCTGCCTTTGACAGTACGCTACATTTCGCTCCAGCGGGCGAGAAACGCGTTTTCGAGTCGAGAATAAATTCTGGCGGCGACAGATACCAGTATCGCCCTAATGCATGCGCGCACCTGCAGACGAGCTGGCACGATGGCGGTGGGTGGTGGGGGCGAGTGTGTTACATGGCAATAGCGGCGCCAGCCAGAGATATAAAGTGACAGCGCTTGATACACGGAGACACGATCGGGCGCCGTGTGGGAGAAGAAGCAGCAGCAGCAAGCGCCCCAGCCGTGCTTTACCGCGCCTCAGGCACAGAGGGTCGGACCAGGAGGCGGGAGTCGGCGGGGATTCACCGAGGCTGCTCGCTGTTGGCGGCGGGAGAGGTGAAGGGGAGAGGGGGTGGCGGCAATGCGCGAAGATGGGGATGGAGCGCGCCCGGGCTCCGCGCTAAAGTAGGGGTGGCGGCAGGGGTGCGAGGGGAGAGAAAGCGATCAAAAGAGCCCGGGGGAATCCAGACATAACTCCTGCTCAGAGGAAATCCGGGCAGCCGCGCCGCCGGCCGCATCGCTCTCGTACGTAAGCAGTATAGGGGCGCATCGGCGCACGCCTCGGATTCCCGGCAATCGGTCTGGAGCCGGCTGAAACGCGCACCTGCCCGGAGGGGGCACGCCGGGAGCTGACTGAAAGCTAACGGTGCAGCCACTTGCAGACACTTGACTGTGGAATTCGCACGGTCACGATAAAAGCACACTATTGACCATTAAAATTGCTACACCACAAAGATGACGTGCTACAGAAGCGAAATTCAACCGACAGGAAGAAGATGCTGTGATATGCAAATGATTAGCTTTTCAGAGCATTCACACAAAGTTGGCGCCGTTCGCGACACCTACAACGTGTTGTCATGAGGAATGTTTCGAACCGATTTCTCATACAAAAAAAAAAAGCAGTTGACCGGCGTTGCCTGGTGAAACGTTGTTATGATGCATCGTGTAAGGAGGAGAAATGCGTACCATCACGTTTCCGACTTTGATAAAGGTCGGATTGTAGCCTATCGCGATAGCGCTTTATTGTATCGCGACACTGCTGCTCGCGTTCGTCGAGATCCAATGACTTAGCAGAATATGGAATCGGTGGGTTCAGGAGGGTAATACGGAACGCCGTGCCGGATCCCAACGGCCTCGTATCGCTAGCAGTCGAGATGACAGGCATCTTATCCGCATGGCTGTAACGGATCGTGCAGCCACGTCTCGATCCCTGAGGCAATAGATGGGGACGATTGCAAGACAACAACCATCTGCACGAACAGTTCGACGACGTTTGTAGCAGCATGGACTATCAGCTCTGAGACCATGGCTGCGGTTACCCTTGACGCTGCATCACAAACAGGAGCGCCTCCGATGGTGTACCCAACGACGAACCTGGGTGCACGAAGGCAAAACGTCATTTTTTCGGATGAATCCAGGTTCTGTTTACAGCATCATGACGGTCGCATCAGTGTTTAGCGACATCGCGGTGAACGTAAATTGGAAGCGTGTATTCGCCACCGCCACACTGGCGTATCACCCGGCGTGATTAGATGGGGTGCTACTGGTTACACGTCTCGGTCACCTCTTGCTCGCATTGACGGCACTTTGAACAGTGGACGTTACATTTCAGATGTGTTAAGACCCGTGGCTCTACCCTTCATTCGATCCCTGCGAAACCCTACATTTCAGCAGGATAATGCACGAGCGCCTGTTGCAGATCCTGTACGAGGCTACCTGGATACAGAAAATGTTCGATTGCTGCCCTGGCCAGCACATTCTCCAGATCTCTCACCAATTAAAAACGTCTGGTCAATGGTGGCCGAGCAACTGGCTCGTCACAATACGCCAGTCACTACCCTTGATGAACTGTGGTATCGTGTTGAAACTGCATGGGCAGCTGTACCTGTAGACGCCATCCAAGCTGTGTTTGACTCAATGCCCAGGCGTATGGAGGCCGTTATTACGGCCAGAGGTGGTTGTTCTCGGTACTGATCTCTCATGATCTATGCACCCAAATTGCATTGAAATGTAATCACATGTCAGTTATAGTATAATATATTTGTCCAATGAATACCCGTTTATCATCTGCATTTCTTCTTGGTGCAGCAAATTTAATGGCCAGTAGTGTAATTCTGATCAAATAAATGAAGAAATGGAGTCGAATTTACAAAGATCATTATGATGTTCGAAACCCTCTTGCATCGATGTGTGCACTGAATCGGTTGGGATGGATGCCACAAAGCAGATGTATCATCTACTGCGGCAAACTGGTATCAAAGTGCTGCTACTATAAATAAAGAAAATGAACCACCACAGCCGTATCATCAAAGAAATTTTCTTGAAACGACTAGTTTCAGGGGAACATTTACGCCACTATAAACGAAATGAGTACTTCCATTCCCTGGCCATGTATCATAGAACCTCTATAATACTTGTTGCCACTGATTGCATACATCAGGACCGTCTACAACGTTGATAGAGTATAGTCTTGATGTATGCAATCCACGACAATTAATATTAAATGTTTTGTACGATAGATGGGTCAAGGAGAGATAATACTGTTTTGGTTTATAGTGGACCTGAAGATGGCGTAAGTATTGCGACGAAACTAGTAGTTTAAAATAATATGGCTGTTGTGGTCCGTTTTCTTTATCTACATCGTCAGGCAGTGCTCAAAGTCCGTGAGAACGACGGACTCCACACAGCTGTTGCACTGGTCTTGGATAACCTCTGACAGGTTTAATTAGTTGTAAGTTCTAGGCGACTGATGACCTCAGAAGTTAAGTCGCATGGTGCTCAGAGCCATTTGAACCATTTTTTTGAAGTCATTCCCGATGGTCATGACACTCTGAAGCTTAGCAAGAATGGGACTACTCATCAGGTCGTCGTCATACTCGCTGACGGTAGATTCCGGGTTAGCGCCGAACGACGACTGATCACTGAACGAAATGCGTTGCTTTTCATCAGTAGTCTCCGCTTCCTGATCACGGCAAAACTCCAGATGCAGCCATTCCTGTTGTGGCGTGAACGGCAGCCTTCTCATGGGGCGTTAATTCCCTAGTCCAGCTGTTCCAGCAGTAGCAGTAGTGGACACTAAAAGATCCTGAGGAAGATGCCAGCAGAGGGGTCGAAACGGCGAAAATTTTAGAAGAAACATGATGCGGCCTAATAACCCAGATGATTTTAAATTCAGTTATTGCGCTTGCCACTGATGGAGTTACTGGATGACCTCCTGAGCGATGTCGTGCCACTTTCTGTCTGATTCGTGCGTTACATCGTCAAAATCCCGAGAAAGTTAAAAGGCCCTGCCCATGATGCTCCATAATGCTTCTCAGGCAGGGAAAAATCCGGGGGCATTGTTGGCCATGGTAGGGTTTGGCAAGCACCACGGTCAATCAGTAGAACCTCTCGCAATGTGCGGGTGGCCATTATCTTGTTGGAACGTAAGTCCAGGATGGCTTACCATGAAGGGCAACGAAATGGGGCGTACAATGTCGTTGACGTATCGCTGTACTGGAAAGGTGCCGCGGATGACCAAAGGAGTCCTCTTACAAAAAGTAATAGTACCCCAGACCATTACTCCCGGTGGTCGGGCCGTATGGTGGGAAATAGTCAGGTTGGAATCCCACTGTTGTCGAGGGCCTCTCTCTAATCTTCGACCGGGAATCTCACTGGTGGGAATCCAGCTTCGAATAGAGCCACGATGAGTAGCGAAGACGCGATTGCGTTTTATAGAGTGTGTATCACATAAATCACGAGTCTGCGAGGTTAGCTATACGCTATATTGTCTTCTTCTAACAATCCTATGTTCCATATTCATTTGTCACCGCCGTATTTACTTAACTTTCACTGTCACAATGGACCTGGGAAGCTACTCTATAAATTTTAGGGACCTTAATATAGATATTAATAAAAGTAAGTATTTAGCATTTACAGGAAAAACGTGAATACTGATACAGTAATCCGTGCAAGCTCCCAGCTCACACACAGCCACAAACATGCAGCTTTCCATTCAATGGTGCATCAACTCATATCTGTTATACTATCTAAATCAGATTTCAAACAGAACTGCAAGCCATCAAACGAAATTCTTCCAGCAACATCTATAGCTCTACCCTGATTGAAAATATTCTACGTATGAATAAAATTACACCCCTTCTCTAGAGTGGTCAATACAATCACTCGATGGTTTCAAAGCCTGGTACAAAATTACATAGCTGGGCGACATTTCAGACAATCTTGCAAAAAGGTCTTCATTTTATAAAAACAGCAAAATATCGAAATTTTTATTCAATATTGAAGACAAAATGCAACACTTGTCACAGTGCGCTATACATAAACACTTGAAAGTATTGTAAGAAATTTTATATTGGTCCATTAGGCAGGTCTGTGGCAATTAGGCTACGTGAACATAAGGAAGATTCTACCTTTGCTGGTCATCTTTTAGCAGAGAAACATCGATATGATGTAGAATGTGAAATTTTACGTTCTGTAAAAAAAATAGTAGGAAGATTACCCTAGTGGAAATATTGGATATCAACAGACACATGACACAGAATGCCAGCCTAGTATTAAACGATCATACTCACTTTCCGCTTTCCCCTTGTTAAATTAAGTTGTCGTTACAAATACTAGATTCAAACTGTAAATTCATTTTATTTCTCATTTGTTATATATATCTCCACATAAGGACTTTGTTTACTCCCCTTTTTAGTTAATGTAGTTATTGTAATATTTTTCTCACCTATCCTATGTAAACACTTTGTCACTTTTATAATTTCTGTACTAACAATATATGTGTAAGTCGTGGTTCATGATTATCTGTGTTTGCGACAGTCAGTTACCACGTGAGGATGGCCTGAGAAGCCGAAAACCCCGTACATGATTAAATAAACACAGCTTGCAGATCTTTAGGTGGCGTTTTCCTTTTCAATATTAATTGTATTAAGCTTTCATAGTCGAAAGTCATTGAGCAATGACGGTAGACAATCAAACGCATTGGCCTGGTCAACGACATTTTCGTGGTTGTGGGAATAATTATAACTGCTTTTTTATGTTTTTAGAACACTAAAGAATTCCTGCAAAATGCTTTTAGGAGGTATGTAAGCAGAGAAGATAATCCCATCGCCGTTGGAATTTGCCTTTTTGTCGCAACTACATACTGACACGGAACTTTGAAATCATTCGTAATTTTCATTGTCGCTTAACTGGAGGATTTTTTCTTTTGAAGAAGTTTTCTTATCGTGATGACAGATTTCAGTCTCCAGCTAATGTGAAGGAAGTTCTAGCAACATGGCGTGGGAATCTACTCGTAGAGTTTCTCTAAACATTTTTTGAATGGTTAAGATTTACTAAATGGGCAAATTCGACTGCATACAGTACCGAGTGAGAAACGTTATCGATAAGTTATTTGTTTGTAATAATGTTTGTAATATATATATATATATATATATATATATATATATATATATATATATATATATATATTAGTTGTGTCGAGGTATATATATATATATATATATATATATATATATATATATATATATATATACATATATATATTAGTTGTGTCGAGGAAAAACCGTGTAACGGACATGTGATTCGTATTTTCAGCTGGTAAAGCTTCTTGAGTAGTGAAAGTTTCTCAACTGGGATACTTTTCCAGAATATTCTGTGTGATTTCTAGAGCATTTACATCCATATGAAAATCACATTTAATACTTTATTTCCAAGTAATGCCAAATACTCATGACTTGATGTATATTTGCTTTAGATACGTGAACTCTTGTTCAGTTTTGTGCGTCGCTGTCACAAAATGTAAGTTCCTAAATACATTTCGACCTGCAATCGAAGAATTCTCTGCTGTCTTTCATTAATGGACACACCAAGGCAAATTTAATGTTTAGCTTGAATTATTTTTGGGAGAAACAGAGCTTGTAATTCGTTGCAAGACGTTAACGAGATCTGTGATTTATTAATAAAGACTGTTTATGGAAACGAAAGAGCAGGGAAAAGAAGTTTCGTTGCTTGAACGGAATGTTCCATTCACAAATAGATGGCGCGATTTGGATGCAGACACGCGCATTGCCTGATTCCTTTGGCGTCGTTTAGAAAACTACATGGCACAGATTTGCCCGCGGACGAAGTCTTACGTGACGTATTTCTGAAGGAGACTGATGAAGAACCCAGATATGGCGCAAGTTTGAATACAAAGCAGCAATCGGTTCGCTTCACCGAACTCCCAGCCTTCGGAAGGGATAACGCGATGTCCTCTAGAATATAGATTTTGGAGGTAGCCACGACGTCAGAGAAGAACACACTTTCCATATTCCCGACTGTATGCTGTGGTCCTCGTTATCCACTGATTCGTATGAGTAATTACACATTACAGGCTTAAGAAATAAATATTTCTCTGCTAACAAAATCAACAAAATTTTTCAGCGCCAGTGAACGCTGACGATCCAAAAACATAGACACATCAACAACAGTTTTGCAAAACCCCGATACGTTGTGCATGTGTGTTGCTATTGTGAATGTTGCTGTACCGATCGGAAAGTTACCCCTGAGTTGTTTGTACATATACACAGAGTTACCATGAGCGACATCTGCGGGCAGAACGCCACACTCGAATGGATTGCAGCATTTCAGTTGAAAGCCATTGTTTGCCTTTCCACAATATTTCCTATGGACACTTCAAGATTAATTTGGTTGCAGCTGTAATTCCTAAGTATTTAGTTGAATAGACAACCATTCAATTTGTGTTACTTATCGCGTAGTCAAAATTTGACGGAAGTTTTTGGTACTTGTGTGGAAGTCTGCTTGGTGAGAGGGTATACCTGAAATTTGGTGTACTCGGCACACTCTTGAGACTGGGGTCGTCGGATACTGAATTCCGTAATGATTTCCAGACTGAATGTGCCACGCGTATAGCTCCAACTACCATTCCGCGTTCAAAGTCTGTTAGCTCCTGTCGCAGTTCATAGTCACTTCGGAAATCTTGCCGCATGGCTCACCTGAGTGCAAGTTACAGCTTCGCTAATGCTCTGCCCTTTTATACCTTGTGTGTGTTATACTATCGCCATTCGTGTATGTACATATCGCTATCGTTTGACTCCGTCACCACAGTGTTACCCGAGTGAAGACGAGTCGGTCGCTAGTGTTTGCTAAAATGGGAACTATTTCGCCAACGTGCTCCAGAAGGAACGTAACTGGTATTGAATCTGGAGCGGAAGAGTTGCGTTTATTAAGAAACTTATGTTGCTTCGAAACACTGAAACTTATCTACTTTCAAGTTTTTTCATATTGGCCGCTGGCCTTGATTCTAATTCTGCAACAGTTTTTGCATCACATTTGATGAAGCATTTTCAAAAAACCGCGTTTGGTAGCTACTATACAGGGTGGTCCATTGATAGTGAACGGGCTAAATATCTCACGAAATAAGCATCAAACGAAAAAAACTACAAAGAATGAAACTCGTCTAGCTTCCAGGGGGAATCCAGATGGCGCCATGGTTGGCCCGCTAGATGACGCTGCCATAGGTCAAACAGATATCAACTGCGGTTTTTAAAATTGGAAACCTCATTTTTATTACATATTGTGTAGCACGTAAGGAAATATGAATGTTTTAGTTGGACCACTTTTTTCGCTTTGTAATTGATGGCACTCTAATAGTCACAAACGTATAAGTACGTTGTATCACCTAACATTCCGCCAGTGCGGAAGGGATTTGCTTCGTGATACATTACCCGTGTTAAAATAGACCGTTTACCAATTGTGGAAAAGGTCGATATCATATTGATGTATGGCTATTGTGATCAAGATGGCTATCAGGCGTGAGCTATGTATGCTACTATGTATCCTGGACGACATCATCCAAGTGTCCTGACCGTTCACCGGATAGTTACGTTATTTAAGGAAACAGGAAGTGTTGAGCCCATGTGAAGCATCAACCACGACCTGCAACAAATGATGGTGCCCAAGTAGGTGTTTTAGCTGCTGTCGCGACTAATCCGCACGTCAGTAGCAGATAAATTGCGCGAGAATCGCGAATCTCAAAAACGTCGGTGTAGAGAATGTTACAACATCGATTGCACCCCTACCATATTTCTAGGCACCAGGAATTGCATGGCGACGACTTTGAACGTCGTGTACAGTTCTGCCACTGGGCGCAAGAGAAATTACGGGACAGAGTTTTTGCACGCGTTCTATTTAGCGAAAGCGTCATTCACCAACAGCGCTAACGTAAACTAGCATAATATGCACTATTGGCCAACGGAAAATCCACGATGGCTGCGACGAGTGGAACATCAGCGACCTTGGCGGGTTAATGTATGGTGCGGCATTATGGGAGGAAGGATAATTGGCCCCCATTTTATCGATGGCAATCTAATTGGTGCAATGTATGTTGGTTTCCTATGTATTGTTCTATCTGTGTTACTAGAAGATGTTTCACTGCATGACAGAATGGCGATGTACTTCCAACATGATGGATGTCCGGCACATAGCTCACGTGCGGTTGAAACGGTATTGAATACCATATTTCATGACAGGTGGATTGGTCGTCGAAGCACCATACCACGGCCCGCAAGTTCACCGTATCTGACGTCCGAGGGTTTCTTCCTGTGGGGAAAGTTGAAGGTTATTTGCTATCGTGATCCACCGACAACGCCTGACGACATGCGTCAGCGCATTGTCAGTGCATGTGCGAACATTACGGGAGGTGAACTACTCGCTGTTGAGAGGAATGTCGTTACATGTATTGCCAAATGCACTGAGGTGGACTGACATCAATTTGAGCATTTATTGCATTAATGTGGTATTTACAGGTAATCACGCTGTAACAGCATGCTTTCTCAGAAATGATAAGTTCACAAAAGTACATGTATCACATTTGAACAACCGAAATAAAATGTTCAAACGTACCTATGTTCTGTATTTTAATTTAAAAAACCTACCTGTTACCAACTGTTCGTCTAAAATTGTGAGCCATATGTTTGTGACTACTACAGTGTCAACTATTACAAAGCGAAAAAAGTGGTCCAACTAAAACATTCATATTTCTTTACATACTACACGAGAATGTAATGAAAAATGGGGGTTCCTATTTTAAAAAAACGCATTTGACATCCGTTTGACCTATGGCAGCGCCATCTAGCGGGCCAACCATAGCGCCATCCGGTTTCCCACTTTCGTTTGACGCTTATTTCGTAAGATATTTGGCCCAGTCACGATCAATGGACCACGCTGTATAGTGAGGCTGTCGCTACCTATGCCAAATTATATTTTGCATTGTGACGAGGTCCGCAGTTTAGACGTACACGGTGTTCAGTGCTGGCTGACGTCTCGGCAGCGTACCTTCGACAGGCGCCGGTGTGAGATCTGCGCTGTCGGAGCGCGTCTTGAGGTGACGTAATGCCTGCTGAGCTTCCGGCTGTTTGTCCACCGCCCGTGCTGCCACCGCCGCCGCGAAGATTCCGCCGTCATTATGCGAGCCAACGGCGCGTGAGTTCCGCAAATACACGCTCTGCCGCCACCGCCGCCGCCGCCGCCGCCGCCTTCGCCTGTTCGCCTAGAGCTCCCCTCATCTCACCGCGGCAGCGCCAACATTGCACGAGCGAGCCGCACCTGAAACGCAAACCTGTCTGTTTGCCACCCTGACGAGCACAAATATGTTCTCCCCACATTCCTGCCCTATTTACTCGAAATTTCTTACAGTAAACAAGTGTACAATGTAACATAGCGGGAGTAACAACCACCATCGTCTCCTTGATTCCGCTGCCACCTGCACGACCATCGATAACGGAACCGAACGAAGTGGCTTTGTATAGCTGGTCTCTACACTTGATGTCAGTCTAGCACAAAACCTGAAACTATCTAAAAGTGTTAACAGTCCGCACATATGTTCTACATTCCTCTACCTTCATCCTCACCCACACAAAGCTCATCCATGTCACCTTAACATATTCTGGTGTTATCTAGGTCTCTGCCCCTCCAAAATTATTCAAATCCATTATAATAGTCGAGATACACACACTATTCCTCGTCGCCTTCCGCATCCATCTGCTTTCTCCAACTCGTGTGCTATACCACCTTATCCAGTTTCCATAACTACTGCTATTCCGTGAAAATTTTCGCAACCAATACTTAAACCTGAATACTCAATCCCAGCACCCCATATTACACCTTATTACACTTTCTCCAATGCACATCTACTGTTGCGACGTTACACCTTAATTCACCTACCATGCACTTCTCTGCCTCATCCCTCCTACCCTGGCGGAGAGACAACAATTCCGAAATCGCAACTGTGAAATCTTCCGACATACCTGTCCTAGCCGTCTCATACCCTAAGATGTCCTTCCGGTTCTCATTGTTGCTTATTGCAATCCATTTAATATTATACGTCCCCTACAGTTCTTCACGGCCCCATTAGTAAAAATATTCTTTATTTGTTAAAATGGCTCTGAACACTATGGGACTTAACATCTGAGGTCATCAGTCCCCTAGAACTTAGAACTGCTTGGACCTAACTAACCTAAGGACATCACACACATCCATGCCCGAGGCAGGATTCGAACCTGCGACCGTAGCAAAATATTCTTTATTCTTTTTCATACATCACACGCACCACTTTATGGCGGCATATCGTACACGAGGGAAACTTTTAATTTACATCTGGAAAACAGTAAGTTACGTTATCAATACTTTTATTATTTGCAGTACGTATCAACAGGTTTGGTACAAATAGAAATATCCTCTCCAAAGTGCCGTAAATTATCGATAGAGGAGGCAAAACAAAATGCCACAACCCTGTGATGGAGCTGAGTACTGTGTGGCAATTCATTTTCTACTTTTGATATAGAACAACAGCGTAAAAATCTACACTTAGTTGTTGGAAAAATAGAGCAGCGATAGACCATCATATGACACATTGATCAAGCAGAGCAGACGGTTCCAAGTGTGGTGAAAGATATGTGAACGACGAAGAACAAACTGACAGATCATCTTTCTGAATAATTAGGATTCACATGGTGGCTTGTTCTGGGACTCAAAGAACAGCGTAACACAATTGAGGCGTTAGTGGAAGGAATGGAAAATCAGCCACAGATCACTTTTCAATATGCTGCACTAGATTTTCGGCGTGCACAAATGTGACTGCCCACTGTATTCCACAACTGCCCACAGACAGTTGAAAAGCACGCCGAGCCAAGGCAGCAGCAGGTCAGTCCTGATGACCTGCTTAGCCCCCTACTAGCCACAGATGAGTGCTGGTTCTGTGAAGAACTGCCCACAATGCCTTCAAACACCGCATGCAAGAGTTTAACATTCTGTCGCTCACCGTGCAGAAATTATTTGTGCTACAGAAAAAATGAACAGGAACGTTTTGTAGGAAATTCAATGTAGTTAACTTTTATAATGGGATACGTTTTGGCTAGAGGTATAGTCTTCGAATTATTGAAGAAAAAAGTGACCTTCAAACGCGTTTTTCTATAATAACTCGAAGTTCGTGATCCCAAGCCTAAACGTAGCCCAGTATAGAAATTAACTAAGTGAAATTTGCTGAAAAATGTCCTGTTAATCTTTCTGTAGGACTAATAGTTCGTGTATAGCGAGCGAGAGAATTTCAAAATGTGGCATGTGGTTTTTGAAGGCCTTGCAGATTGCATAAAATGTATCGTTAGGGGCAGCTAAAACATCCTGAATAACCACAAGAAAAAACATCAAAGTGATGAATGTATTTGGTACAATGAGTGGCTTCTGCTGGATCTTTCTTTCTTTCTTTCTTTCACTTGCGCCTTTGTCCCGCAATGGTCGCAGAGTCAGCGTGGTTACAACGGATTTGGCAAGGTCAATCTAAACGGGCGGCTGGATGCCCTTCCTGCCGCCGTCCTATATCCACCAGGACGGAATCAGTGTACCCCAGCTGTCTGCGTCTGGTGTAAACCACGGAATAGAGCGGAAGTGCTACAAATGTCTGCGTGTCGTGTGACTGTGGCGGGATGTGGGGACCAGCCCGGTATTCACCTAGCGGGATGTGGAAAACCGCCTAAAAATCACATCCAGCCTGGATGACACACCGGCCCATGTCGTTAATCCGCTGCTCCGGCGCGCCTACTCGAGTCCACGAAGCAGCACATTAGCGCTCTCGGCTAACCTGGCGGGTTGGCTTCTGCTGGATATGGAATCCTTAACCCTTTCGTGGGCAAAATTATTGAGTAGTTTTTTTTAATGAATGGAGAGCAGATGGTAGTTAACAGATAGGTATATTTATCATACAAAATATCAAATATGCTCCAACTGTGAAAGTGAGTATTCTTCCCACTGCCCTTCCTTGAAGTTAAATGACAAAAACAACTTTTTCAATATATGTCATATTTATTTGATACATTCACTTCTCTTGTTAGAATGATTGTTTACAAATACTTGCCAAGAAATTTTCTGATACAAGGGTCTATGCAAAGTGGTATTTGACAATATATATTAACACAGCGAGTGCTCTTTTCCACAACTTTGGTACCACAGTGACGACACTTCCAGTAGGTTTCTCCTAAAATGGGTTGATGCTCCCCTATAGCCACACGACGAAAATCTTCAGGTACTTTACCCGTTTTTGCCAAAAAGACAGGTTTTTGTCCACGCCTTTTTTCGGATGAGAAGCCAGCGATCAATTGTCTGGCTAGATGGATCCTGTATGTGAGCTGATCATGCTGTCCACTTTCTCTTTTACTTACTTTCCACAGGATAAAACTGTTCACTGCAGCAACGTCCACCAGGAAATAAAATATTCTGTGCCAACATTTTACAGAACGTCTGCCAATAGCATACCTTCTCGTAATTGATAAAACTTATCCACACCACCCATTATTTTGTTGTATTCTGCCACAACTTCAGGACAAGAAATCTCTGTACTAGTACCAGCCTTGTTTTTCCTTTTCACTGTGGCTGTTTCTCATGGGTCATGAATTGAGGACAGGAAAGTGACTGGACGGTTATTCATCCATTTTACTGCAGAAACGGCTCGTTTTATTTCAAACTGGAATCCTCCTCGTTCAAATTTTAAGTTTTCCTTCATATATTTGGGTAGATCAAAAGTATTAACCTTATACTATAGCTTTGAGGAAAAAAATCACAAAATGTCACGCTAACAGCACTGAAAGGCTCCTCTACAGAGCAAGACTCAGCTATAAAATGCCTCTGCATGAAGGTACAGCAAAAACGGTGGGAACTTCCGATTGGAAGTAGTACCCTGTGCTGTTCAGTAGGTGGTAGCACCCTACAGATGTGGGACCTGTGAGTCCCACGGGACTAGGAGCGAGTTCATTGTAGTGGGAAGCATGATTCCCACGGTTCACTAAAGGGTTAAAGTAAGATGTGAATTTTCTACATCGCCAAGTTAATACTATTGTAATCGGTAGAGATGGTGATGCGTGGTATTAGTGGTACGTGTCCTTGTAGTGGTCAAACGTTGTGCTAATCTGGAGTGGCCGTATCCGTCACAGTTGCCTGACGGCAGGAGTCAGATGCACCCTCAAGCCACTGTGTAGGCTGCGCTACGAACCACGCGCTGGATGCTGGAGGCAGTGGCTGAGGAATCGGGTGTCGGCGTCACGGACACGCTTGGCGCACAATCGCGCCGCCATCCCAGCATCGACTGCCACTCCCCCAGGCTAGCCACGCGTCTCGTTCTACTCAGCGCGCTACGTGCTCGAGTGAATGGCAGAACTGCTTAGCAGGCAGCCGAGGCAAAAGTCGCGCCCTCTCTCGCAGCACGCATGGATCGTTTACGTGACGTGCAGGGCGCGTTCGGAAAGGCTCTTTAGGTTACAGTGGACTGTTATTCAGTAGCACTCTGCCCCAGTTAGTATGCGTCAAAATAAACGTTAAATTGCCTTGTTTCAAATTGCAAATGCATCTGCGTGTGTAGCGCAGCTACGATAGAATTCCTCTTTGCCTCCCGGACTTTATATGAATATGAATGTAATTGGGATGTCATATCTGCGTTTAAACGATACAGGTACAGAGAAATGGAAAGGATTTACCTGCAGACTTGCATGTCTGTTCAAACGTTGAGTAGCGTTATTTGAAGACAGAGAGAGGTGCAGCTCCATGTGACGGATAGGCCATCAGTCGCTAAAATACACAAACAGGTGCCTAGTATTGTTCTCCACCCGCATCTGTACTCTGCAGACGAATGAGAAGTGCACTGCAGAGGGTATTCCTGATCGTAATGTTTTCTACATCTGCATCTATAGACATACTCCACAAAGCACCATACGGTGCGTGTCGAAGGGTACCGTGTACCACAACTAGTCCTTTTTTTTCCTGTTGCACTCGCAGATAGAGCCCTAATGTGGTGTGCGTACTGTAAGACCTTCAGTGCACACACCATCAGATTATTTGACTTGTCGCTCTAACGAAGTAGGGGAGTGTCAGCAATATGTCTCGTGGTCTTGTCGTGGCGTGTTTATCTTCTGCCGTTAGGTCAGACGACAGAAATGCCACTTGCACGCTTACAGTAGCAGATTGACAGTGACCAACTTTAAACAGAACTTGATCAATTTTGACCCACATTTATTAAAACAATAACAAACATAAAAATTACTTAACTTGGTTCTGGATGCTATTTACAATTAACAATCTGAAATTCCTTTGGTATTGGTACGTAATCTTATTCTCACATATATCTCTGATACTTGACAAAAGTGTCTATACATTTATCTTCATGGCTATGAACGGGAATATGGTAATCTTATTAGGCGCAGACTGAAACTTGACTATAGACTGGTACAGACAAATGTAGAACTCGTACAGACAGGTACAGACTAATGCAGACTGGTGCAGACAAATGCAGACTGACTAATCGGAGGTCTCTACACTCGTTGTAATACCTCGCGCATTCATGTATCACTGCGCAAGTGTGATCTGCGAGGAGAAAAGGTTCTATGTGAGCAGCAATCTCATTGACTGCGTTACATATTAATACGCGGATCGGCGGAAGCAGAATTTGGTCCGTCTCTATGGCAGCGCCATCTCGTAGTGTGGAGACAGACGAGCGCTGCGCCTGCGCTGTTGTGCTTAGCGGGGCGCGCTCTAGGGGGAAAGTTGTGTACGCACTGACTACGCGGAACTATGTACACAACACCTAATTTCACGTGTCTTATCTTCATGGTCCCTACGCTAAATGTATGGTGGCGGGACTAGGATCATTTTGCAGACAGCTTCAAATGTCGGTTCTCTAAAATTTCTCAGTAGTGTTCTTCTAAATGAATCTCATCTACCTCCAGGGAATCCCAGTTGAGCTCCACAAGCATATCCGTAACACTTGCATGTTGATCGAACAAATCTAGCAGCTCGTCTCTGAATTGTCTCGATGCTGCTTTCAATTCGACCTGGTGCGGATCCCAAACACTAGAGCCGTACTCAACGATAGGTCGCACTAGAGTTCTATATGCGGTCTCCTTTGCAAATGTACAACACTTTCCTAAAAGTCTCCCAATAAACCGAAGTCGACCATTCGCCTTCGTACCACAATCCTTACATGCTCCATCCATTCCATGTCACTTTGCAACCCTAGGCCCAGACATTTAAACGACCCGACTGTGTCAAGTAGGACACTATTAAGGCTGTATCCGAACATTACGGGTTTGTTTTTCCTACTGATCCGTATTAACTTAAATTTTTCTGCACTAAGAGCCAGCTGCCATACATCACACCGACTACAGATTAGCGATATAACGTCAAGTGCGCGGACAATACGAAGTGATGTTGCATCCATCTTTCCGAGTTGGGTGACACAATGGACAGCCATTCAAGATTTCAAATCTTGGTTGTGATTTAAGCTTTATATTTTTTCCATAAAGCGATTAAGGCGAATTTCGAGTTGGTCTGAGAAAAGGAGCTGATCTGTGGTCCGTCTGTAGTGAACTAGTAATGGAAAGGCTACTGTACTCTGATCTTCCTGTTTTAAGTTTTTTCCTTCATTCTATCATTCTAAAGGACCATGCATTCAGTTCACTACTAACCAGGTAATTCCTCGCACGCACTGCGTGTCCAAGCAAACTTGCAGAACACAATATGTGACGCAATACCTCAATATTAAAATTATTGAAACACAACCAACACCTTTGCCGGCCACAGTGGCCGTGCGGTTAAAGGCGCTGCAGTCTGGAACCGCAAGACCGCTATGGTCGCAGGTTCGAATCCTGCCTCGGGCATGGATGTTTGTGATGTCCTTAGGTTAGTTAGGTTTAACTAGTTCTAAGTTCTAGGGGACTGATGACCTCAGCAGTTGAGTCCCGTAGTGCTCAGAGCCATTTGAACCATTTGAACACAACCAACACATTTTTTACACTAGCTCATGGAGAATGCTTCTAATATAAGTATGCCATTTCTTATAAATTCAAATGTATTGTTTTCGAATTAGTCAGGATTCATGAAAATTTTTAAAGCCGGTGGAAGGGAATGAAAGAAAGTCCCTACTTCGCCAGGATATGTACTTTTCTGTGCAGGCACGTCCCTGAAAATAAATTTGTAGCGTTTTCAGTAAAACTGGAGTTACATGAATTTTTCGGTTCTTACATTTAAAGAGCACGAGTGGAAGAAGAGCAACTTTTCTATCTAATTTCTTTTAAGTACTGAAACTTTTGCAAATTACATGCTCTAAATCTTCATGAAGTGGTGTATTGTGGGTTCTGTAGCATCATTACTGCACTTACAGCCATTGTGAGGTATAGATTGCAGATTTCACTAAAGGTTTATTTTATGACATACGGTGATCCTGTTGTTTCGGCTTCGCTGTGGAATTAAGGACTTTACTTGGTAGGCTACCACAAATTTTTGTGGCGTCAAACAGTGACTCCAGCGTGCTCACAGTATCATAAACCCGAAGATAAGATGACACAGGGCAAGCACGTCACTCCATCGAAGGTATATGACAAGCTGTTTCGCAACAAGAAACTCGTCGAGAAAGACATTTTTCACAAGAAGAATAGCCCACGACAATCTGTGCTATAATTCGTAAAAGTTTCATGTGCGTTCATCCTCATTTAAGAACAAAGGAAAAAATTGGTCATTTATATCAAGGCATGATGTCTGTTCTTTTGGTCATATCCGAAAGAAAAGACACTACACATTCATGTAATTGATTCGTCTCGATGGGCAATGAATCCATCACCTTCGGCGCGGACGCAAAATTACGTTGACATCCTGCCAGAATCTCAATGTACCGGGTGATCAAAAAGTCAGTATAAATTTGAAAACTTAATAAACCACGGAATAAAGTAGATAAAAAGGTAAAAATTGACACACAAGCTTGGAATGACATGAGGTTTCATTAGAACAAAAAAAAAAAAAAAAAAACACCCCATATTGCTAGACGCGTGAAAGATCTCTTGCGCGCGTCGTCTGGTGATGAATGTGTGTTCAGCCGCCACTTCCGTCATGCTTGGCCTCACAGGTCCCCAAACCTCAGTCCGTGCGATTATTGGCTTCGGGGTTACCTGAAGTCGTGATCGACCGACATCTCTAGGGATGCTGAAAGACAACATCCGACGCCAATGCCTCACCATAACTCCGGACATGCTTTACAGAGCTGTTCACAACATTATTCCTCGACTGTAGTTATTGTTGAGGAATGATGGTGGACATATTGAGCATTTCCTGTAAAGAACATCATCTTTGCTTTGTCTTACTTTGTTATGCTAATTATTGCTATTCTGATCAGATGAAGCGCCATCTGTCGGACATTTTTGAACGTTTGTATTTTTTTGGTTCTAATAAAACCCCGTGTCATTCCAAGCATGTGTGTCAATATATACCTCTCTATCTACATTATTCCGTGATTTATTCAATTTTCAAATTTATACTGACTTTTTGATCACCCAGTATATGGACGGGGACTGTGGATATGTGCCGCTAGGTGGCATTTTCCATCTACCGAGGGGCGTGCCGGGATAGCATGCGCATTGCGAAAAACACTGTGTCCAGATGTGTCAGTGGTTAACGCACCTGCCTAAAAAGCAGGAGATGCCGGGTTCGAATCCCGGTCAGGCTCATAAAGTTCATATGCAACTGACATTAATAGTTCCTTCCCTTCCCTTTCCTTTCTCCCTCCTCCAGCTTCAATTTACATAGAAAAATTAGTCGCCCCAATGGGCATTACGCTAAAATCGCGTACCTCCGCCTCTAGCCTTCAAAATCTTAGCGCCACGAGGAAGGGAGTCCACAAGTTTCTTCACCTATGCCTTATCTTGCTGAAGCTATTGTAGGATTTTGGATACCTTAGAGCTACCACACTGTGGACAAGTTGATTGAAACACGTAGTTCTAGACACTTTCTGCGGGATTCCTTAGTGGGCTAGCCGGCCGGGGTGGCTGAGAGGTTCTAGCCGCTACAGTCTGGAACCGCACGACCGCTACTGTCGAAGGTTCCAATCCTGCCTCGGGCATGGATGTGTGTGATGTCCTTAGCTTAGTTTGGTTTAAGTAGTTTAACTTCTAGGGGACTGATGACCTCAGAAGTTAAGTCCAATAGTGCTCAGAGCCATTTGAACCATTTTTTTTTTAATGGGCCACTCGAGATGCGATAGGATTTTTGAGCTGTATAAAGCAAATCGGACTTCTTGCTCCGTCAATTCAGGATAAAACCTTAGCTTTCGACTATTACTTCCATCGCCTTCATCAGAGACTGTCAGAATTGCTGCTTTGGTGGCCTTATATAGCCCATTGATGACTTCTAGTTGGTCGGTAATTACGTAATGCTGTCGCAGATGGTGTCAAAATTTGCAGTGGTGGCAACACCGTTCCCGTAGTGGTGTAGAGTTTGCGACGAATGTAGTTTTTGAGAGCGTTTCTCCTGGATATCAGTGGTTTTTTCTTAGTGTTTTAGAACGAACATAAACAGTATTCACAGCAAGAAACCTGTATTATTGTGGCTACCGGTTTCAATCAGCTACTGACGAACATCACAAACGTCAACTGCAACTGACGTTCGTAGAGTTCGTAAAGCATGCAGCATTCTCTGTCTGCGCCTGCCATCATGGTCTAAAGATGCTCAGTATCCGACCAAAACCGGTAAACACTAAAATAAAGATTTCTTGCAGTCGAGACTGTTTACGTACATTTTAAACTGCGACGAATGTCGGTGGCTCTTCTCTCGCTCCCATGCACCGCTAAGATTATATTCGCTGTCATGGTTGATATTCTTCTCACACATTCCTATTTCTACAGCTTCCTTAATTACAGAATCCTTGTGTGTAAGAGCCTGGGACGAAACATCTGATTCGTCAAACTGCTTTTTGTGTTTGTTTGTGAGGCTGTGCTCAGCAATTCCAAATTTATCCAATTCTAGTTTTAAAATCCCCCCCAAGAACCATGAACCATGGACCTTGCCGTTGGTGGGGAGGGTTGCGTGCCTCAGCGATACAGATAGCCGTACCGTAGATGCAACCGCAACGGAGGGGTATCTGTTGAGAGGCCAGACAAACGTGTGGTTCCTGAAGAGGGGCACCAGCCTTTCCAATAGTTGCAAGGGCAACAGTCTGGATGATTGACTGATATGGCCTTGTAACTCTAATCAAAACGGCCTTGCTGTGCTGGTACTCCGAACGGCTGAAAGCAAGAGGAAACTACGGCCGTAATTTTTTCCCGAGGGCATGCAGCTTTACTGTTTGGTTAAATGATGATGGCGTCCTCTTGGGTAAAATATTCCGGAGGTAAAATAGTCCACCATTCGGATCTCCGGGCGGGGACTACTCAAGAGGACGTCGTTATCAGGAGAAAGAAAACTGGTGTTCTGCGTGGAATGTCAGATCCCTTAGTCGGGCAGGTAGGTTAGATAATTTAAGAAGGAAAATAGATCGGTTAAAGTTAGATATAGTAGGAATTAGTGAAGTTCGGTGGCAGGAGGAACAAGACTTCTGGTCAGGTGACTACAGGGTTATAAACACAAAATCAAATAGGGGTAATGCAGAAGTAGGTTTAATAATGAATAGGAAAATAGGAATGCGGGTAAGCTACTAAAACAGCATAGTGAACGCATTATTGTGGCCAAGATAGATACGAAGCCCACGCCTACTACAGTAGTACAAGTTTATATGCCAACTAGCTCTGAAGACGACGAGGAAATTGAAGAAATGTATGATGAAATAAAAGAAATTATTCAGATAGTGAAGGGTGACGGAAATTAATAGTCATGGGTGACTGGAATTCGGTAGTTGGAAAAGGGAGAGAAAGAAACGTAGTAGGTGAATATGGATTGGGATTAACAAATGAAAGAGGAAGCCGCCTGGTAGAATTTTGCACAGAGCACAACTTAATCATAGCTAACACTTGGTTCATGAATCATAAAAGAAGGCTGTATACATGGGAGAAGCCTGGAGATACTGACAGGTTTTGGATAGATTCTCTAATGGTAAGACAGAGATTTAAGAACCAGGTTTTAAATTGTAAGACATTTCCAGGGGCAGATGTGGACTCTGACCACAATCTATTGGTTATGACCTGTAGGTTAAAACTGAAGAAACTACAAAAAGGAGATGGGACCTGGATAAACTGAAAGAACCAGAGGTTGTACGGAGTTTCAGGGAGAGCAAAAGGGAACAATTGACAGGAATGGGGGAAAGAAATACAGTAGAAAAAGAATGGGTAGCTTTGAGGGACGAAGTAGTGAAGGCAGCAGACGATCAAGTAGGTAAAAAGACGAGGGATAGTAGAAATCCGTGGGTAACAGAAGAGATATTGAATTTAATTGATGAAAGGAGAAAATATAAAAATGCAGTTAATGAAGCAGGCAAAAAGGAATACAAACGTCACAAAAATGAGATCGACAGGAAGTGCAAAATGGCTACGCAGGGATGGCTAGAGGACAAATGTAAGGATGTGGAGGGTTATCTCACTAGGGGTAAGATAGATACTGCCTACAGGAAAATTAAAGAGACCTTTGGAGATAAGAGAACCACTTGTATGACCATCAAGAGCTCAGATGGAAACCCAGTTCTAAGCAAAGAATGGAAAGCATAAAGGTGGAAGGAGTATATAGAAGGTCTACACAAGGGTGATGTATTTGAGGACAATATTATGGAAATGGGAGAGGATGTAGATGAATATGAAATGGGAGATACGATACTGCCTGAAGAGTTTGACAAGGCACTGAAAGACCTGAGTCAAAACAAGGCCCCCGGAGTAGACAACATTCCATTGAAACTACTGACGACCTTGGGAGAGCCAGTCCTGACAAAACTCTACCATCTGGTGAGCAAGATGTATGAAACAGGCGAAATACACTCAGACTTCAAGAAGAATATAATAATTCCAATTCCAAAAAAAAGCAGGTGTTGACAGATGTGAAAATTACCGAACTATTAGTTCAATAAGTCACAGCTGCAAAATACTAACGCGAATTCTTTACAGAGGAACGGAAAAACTAGTAGAAGCCGACCTCGGGGAAAATTAGTTTGGATTCCGTAGAAATGTTCGAACACGTGAGTCAATACTGACCCTACGACTCATCTGAAAAGCTAGATTAAGGAAGGGCAAACCTACATTTCTATCATTTGTAGACTTAGAGTAAGCTTTCGACAATGTTGACTGGAATACTCTCTTTCAAATTCTGAAGGTGGCAGGGGTAAAATAAAGGGAGCGAAAGGCTAATTACAATTTGTACAGAAATCAGAAGGCAGTTATAAGAATCGAGGGGCATGAAAGGGAAGCAGTGGTTGGGAAGGGAGTAAGACATTGCTGTAGCCTATCCCCGATGTTATTCAATCTGTATATTGAGCAAGCAGGTTCGCCGATGACATTGTAATTTGGTCAGAGACAGCAAAGGACTTGGAAGAGCAGTTGAACGAAATGGATAGTGCCTTGAAAGGAGGATATAAGATGAACATCAACAAAAGCAAAACGAGGGTAATGGAATGTAGTCGAATTAAGTCGGGTGAAGCTGAGGGAATTAGATTAGGATATGAGACAGTTAAAGTAGTAAAGGTGTTTTGCTGTTTGGGGAGCAAAATAACTGATGATGGTCGAAGTAGAGAGGATATAAACGTAGACTGGCAATGGCAAGGAAAGCGTTTCTGAAGAAGAGAAATTTGTTAACATCGAGTATAGATTTACGTGTCAGGAAATCATTTATGAAAGTATTTGTATGGAGTGTAGCCATGTATGGAAGTGAAACATGGACGATAAATAGTTTGGACAAGAAGAGAATAGAAGCTTTCGAAATGTGGCGCTACAGAAGAATGCTGAAGATTAGATGGGTAGATCACATAACTAATGAGGAAGTATTGAATAGGATTGGGGAGAAGAGAAGTTTGTGGCACAACTTGACTAGAAGAAGGGATCGTTTGGTAGGACATGTTCTGAGGCATCAAGGGATCACCAATTTAGTATTGGAGGGCAGCGTGGAGGGTAAAAATAGTAGAGGGAGACCAAGAGATGAATACACTAAGCAGATTCAGAAGGATGTAGGTTGCGGTAGGTACTGGGAGATGAAGAGGCATGTACAGGATAGAGTAGCATGGAGAGCTGCATCAAACCAGTCTCAGGACTGAAGACCACAACAACAACAACAACAGTTTTAAAATATCCCTGATAGTCTGTACATCAGCTGGAAACTGTGCTGATGGACTTAGCGATGTAATTGCTTCCGCACTCACAAGCAATATTACAAATAACACATTGGGATTATGTAATTAGAGAGGCTGTAGAAATAATGTGAGACAAGAATTACAACCCTGACTGCAGATATAATCATAGCGGTGCATGGAAGCGAGCTCTCGATGCAGAGAAGAGACATTCTTTACGTTGCTACGGGAGCGGTGGCGCCACCAGCGCATTCGTCGACACCATCTACGACAGCCATACGTAATTTCTGGCCAATCAGAAGCCGTCTATGGACTATATAAGGCAACTACAGCAGCAATTTTTCTATTCAGTTGCGATTGATGAAGACGGTGAAGGTAAGCTTCGAAAGCTTAAGATTTCAACCTGAGATGACGGAGCACTAAGTCCGAGGGTGGTTAATACAACTGTGGCGTCGCGAAAGACTTCGTTCTCAAGATAAGTATTCGTCGAACCACACATGTATGCACACCAACCTCTAAACACTGCTGCTGTCGGAAGACGGGATTATACCTTTCAACAAGATGAAGAAGGAATGCGCATACTAATAAAAGTCCTAGTTCATGTTTGCTATAATATGAATGTGTGGGCCTTAATTATGTTACACCACCCCTTCATTGCCATGGCTTCTATCAGTCCTAATACCATTTGTTGCCCTCCAAAGCTGTCGGAGCCATTTTAATAAGGTGATCAGCACTTTCTCTCATAGGCTTATAGCTGCAACAGATAGAAATAAAAAATTCTTCGATTTCTCGTAAACTATCAGGTGGTGGTTGTGGAATATATAAATAAAACTGCCTATTTTCGAGTGTTCTAAAGCTCCTGCCTGGTCCGAAATGCCTGATACATCATGACTTATCCCAGAGCTAGTATAAATTGGTGGGTCGCAGAGTCTGGAATGGCTCTGAGCACTATGGTACTTAACATCTGAGGTCATCAGTCCCCTAGAACTTAGAACTACTTAAACCTAACCAACCTAAAGACATCACACACATCCATGCCAGAGGCAGGATTCGAACCTGCGACCGTAGCAGTCGCGTGGTTCCGCACTGAAGCGCCTAGAACCGCTCGGTCACAGCGGCCGGCGCAGAGTCTGGACCTTGCTTGTAAGCACTGTGTATCATGACGAACAGTTGCCTCCAATATTGCCCTAAGTGATGCCGTACGACAAAGCTACGCTGACATATTTCTTAACCACATAACACGTGAGCCTGTTACAAGGTATATGAATCAGTGAAATTACAAACACGGTGAATAATAGAATCGAAGATTCATTAATATAAAGAACCTTCTTAGATAATTAACCAATTGAACATTTGTCATAGTAAACATACTTGATTCCGTATGCCACGTAAGGCGCGAAAGAGAAAGAGAGGGAGAGAGAGAGAGAGAGAGAGAGAGAGAGAGAGAAAGAAAATTGAAAAGTTTAACAGTTTGCAAGCATCACTGGCACAATAACAACAACCTTTAAAGATAAACCATCCATCCATAATTTCGATGACAACGAAGCTGCAGCAGTAGTAATCAGTTTTATTAAAGGTGCCAAAAGGTATAATCTCTCAGATCACATTCTAGGTATCATGTAGAAGAATTAAAATTAGTACCAGAGCTAAAATAAACCTCGGCAAGTAAGTCACATTGTCTACAATAGGTGCAATGGTAGAAGACGGAGAAGTGTATGAGTTAATTAACAACACATCGAACCTCGGGCTAAAGAGATGGAGTGGTTGGAAGTAAAATTCTGGAAGAAAGAATAAAGAAGAAATTCTTGATCTAACGCACAGTCGGGGTAACAGTTTAGTCTAAAGAAGAGAAGGAAGGATGGGGGGGGGGGGGGAATGGAAGGAAGATCAGGATCTCTATCGACAACAGGGAAGTCGGAGATGGAGCGCAAGGTCGGCTGGGGAAGGAAATCGGCTGTGCCCATTTCACGTAAGCTTCTGTATTACTTGAAATGGGAAAAGCTTTAAAATACAGATTAGGATGCTCGGTCGGGAGCATGAAGCCCCATCCGCTCTGGAGCAATTTTAATGTCTTAACTATGAGGCTTTGCAGTTCATCTGTTTTTGAAAGAATTCAAGAACTTGCCCGCTCAGAAAATCTCCCTTACATTTTTTTTCATTTCGATGAAATGGTTTTATATCTTTACCAACAAAAGCCTTAAATTCATAGGAATCCACAATAACTGCACTTATTGAAACAATTTTCCATCTTAATTGCCTTTAATTTCATTAACTATGCAAATTTACACGTTGCAGCTTAAGCCATCATTGGAATCACAGCAGAAGGACATCGATGCACAGTACCTTGTCAGAAACTCCAATGCTCAGACTGTTCAAAATAAAACTGACTGGGAGAATATTTCATGCACCTTCAGCCAACCGAACTTACACCAGCCGCCCTGGTTGCTGAAAGGTGGTATGTCACTCTCTCACCTTAACAACGCAATCGGTCAGATTAATATTCACTTTTTAGGTCATGGCCTCAGTGCTCCCCAGTACTACTTTTGGTATGTGCGGCTTATGACTTAATACATGAGGAAATTGTGTTCAGAATATTCATATAATTGAAAGCATAGCCTGTAGAGAACATGCACCCCAGGGGCCGTAGTGGAGGCAATGGAGACAAGGGAGAAAGACGAATTTCGGGCCATAAATGTTGTGCCCTGTGACCGGACTGTGCGAGTGATTCGAGGAAGCAAAAGTCTGTGAACTGTACCTGTATTCTACTTGGCCGGCCAGTGTGGCCGAGCGGTTCTAGTCGCTACAGTCTGGAACCGTGCGAACGCTACGGTCGCAGGCTCGAATTTTACCTCGGGCATGGATTTGTGTGGTGTCCTTAGGTTAGTTAGGTGTAAGTAGTTCTAAGTTCTAGAGGTTCAAATGGCTCTGAGCACTATGGGACTTAACTTCTAAGGTCATCAGGCCCCTAGAACTTAGAACTAGTTAAACCTAACTAACCTAAGGACATCATGCCCGAGGCAGGATTCGAACCTGCGACCGTAGTGGTCGCGCGGTTCCAGACTGTAGCGCCTAGAACCGCTCGGCCACCCCGGCCGGCTAAGTTCTAGAGGACTGATGACCTAGGAATTTACGTCCCATAGTGCTCAGAGCCATTTTTGTACTCCACTCGTCCCACTTCGGTTCAGAGGAGGAGGATGCTGGCTTGCGAAACACTTTACCTAGGACATGTGCCACACCATCAATAAGGCAGCCAGTTGCCAGATAGTGGGTGGAAAGACCATTTAAGATTGCTGTAATCTGAGCTTTTATGTAAACGACAGAATGATCATAAAACTACAAGCAGTCTCTTGTTAAAAGCTGGGATGATATGAACAGAGCGACTGGTGCACGTGTTCAGTGGAGGCAAGACTGTAACTCCCCTGATGCCAGGAAGTCTTCAGGTTCTTTTAGCGACTGACAAAATTATATGTTTCACGGGCACTACTGCCTGGGAAGCTTGACAGCCTTCTTTCAGAAATTGGAAATGGTCGCCGGCCGGTGCGGCCGAGCGGTTCTGGGAACGTTAGTCTGGAACCGCGTGACGCTACGGTCGCAGGTTCGAATCCTGCCTCGGGCATGGATGTGCGTGATGTCCTCAGTGCTCAGTGCCATTTGAACCATTTTTGAAATGGTCAGCCTGGAAAGATTAGATCTCTCCACAAATGAGGGACTATGCTCCCGTCTCGGTAGACGATTTTTGCCGAAACATGGCAATGCTTACCATGAGAACGATGCCTCCCTAGTCTAAAATACTCTTTTTTCAGACAAAAGAGATTCTGAGTCTGTGATTGGCTGCTCCCAGGATATGAGAAGTAGAGGCTTGCTCACCCAGTGTGGGAACTCTAGTGCTGTGTCTTGATTGTCTACGAGGCGAACAAAACAGTCATGAGGGAGATTCAGTGAGTAGAGGATAGTTTGATTGGTTTGCACAATGTGGAGACAGTTTAGTTTATGCTGGTTCGGCTCCCATACCGACGCATGGTGGAAAGTCATTGATTCTTTACCTTCATCGTCTTCTGGTCCTTCCCTGGTGGAGAACAGTTCTTTCCCTAGTGGGTGAGACTTGTTGTCTGCATATTCTATTGGACTATGAGCCAGTGGCAGTTTCCATCCGTACTGACAGTGGAATTGTGTATCATCTGAGACATATCGTGTGCCTTATTCGTCCTGCGTCGGCCATCTGACGTTTGACAATTCCAGCACGCGCCGTCATGTTTATGAGTCAAATTGGTTCGCCAGACCAGCTACCTCACACTGACATCAGCCGGGATTTGAGGGCTCCGATAGGGAAGTTTACCGCGTTCTAATTATCAGAACGCCAATCCGCATAGTTTTCAAGTTTTCGTGGAGGCGTCAGAACATTACAGTTGCCGCCGAGCTCCACTCCTCACTCCAACCCCAGTTCTCGATACCAGTAATATCGTACTACTTTTCTGCGAAGTAACAGACATATTTTTGTGACAATATTCACATTTGGTTTTATTAATGTATAGGTACTCCGATGTATCGATATATTACAGTGATATGGTTCTTGTGTGTATTCATTTCTGTGAGACTGTCATAATCTTTGACTTATTTGTAACCGTTTTGGCGCGAATGCGCAAAGAGCAGTCTTCGTTTCACTTTACAGAAGTTAAGTTGTTATTTCGCTTTGTAAAAGAATAGCCATATCTTGTGTTTGGTTAAAGTGGAAATTAAATATATGAAGACTGATACAAAACTGTTTTCTTGATGATGTGACAATTAAGAAGAAGTATATGTGAATTTACAAGAAGTTTAGCAAAAATGTGGATCGTGAACACCAAGTCAAAAATTATTTCTACCATACCATTGTTCTGATCTGGGATTGTTTGATCATTAAGAATTTCCTGAAAAACGCATTTGCTAGGTCTTCAAATATTGCTAAAATACAGATCTGGACCTTCTAGCAGTCAAAGTGGAATCACCCTGGAATCAACAAGATGAGCCAAGCAACTTCAACGAAATCTACGAGGGAATCCATTCAAGATAAGTGCCAAAATTAATGACTTTCTTACAGTGACTTCATTATTTCCATTCTGACGACACCATCCACAGACAATAACTTTGTAGTTGCCCGATGAAGCGAACATATCCTGCGTGAGCAGCATTATTAATCTGATTTCTAACCTACTTTGGAGTGGTGGTATTGTTAGAAGGGCAGAATTTTGTATAGTTTCCACCCCAATGAGTGCTTTGCCAATCAAGCACTTTCCCTTTCCTGATTTAAGTTTGGCTTTTATTGTGGTTATAAAAGGATGAATAAAAACCTGTCATTATTTTCGTTAACTTAAATAGGACAGTGCTCTCATTCATACTCCTGCAACCATTAAGTGTTTTTATTTTATTGCAGTGATACATGGATACACCTGCAATTCAGAACGCAGTCGTACAAAATAACTTAATTTGATGATTAATTTGGCTTCTGAAAGTGACTGCAGACACAGTCAACAAAAGTGCCATGAGTAAATTCACTTATTTCGTATATAAAAAGTAAGGGTGTATTTCACGGCATGATTTTTTTGAAAAGATAATACTTTTCTTTATGTAAAGATAATAATAAAATGGTTCAAATCGCTCTGCGCACAATGGGAGTTAACATCGGAGGTCATCAGTGCCCTAGAACTTAGAACTACTTGAGCCTAACTAACCTAAGAACATCACACGTCGATGCCCGAGGCAGGTTTCGAACTTGCGACCGTAGCTGTCGCGCGGTTCCAGACCGAAGCGCCTAGAACCGCTCGACCACTCCGGCCGGCCGAAGATAATAACATTTAGCATTACTTGGACTGCTAATCTAAAAGTGCATGATACATTTTCCGACACAGTTTTATTTTGATAATTCTGTACGACAGTACTGCGGACTAATCGACAATGACAAAAAATTATATTGACTACAGTTCTCTTTGCTTCAGACGCAAGTTCTTTTTAAGTGATCGATTGAAAAGACAATAGCGCTACCATCTTACAACGTAGTTTGAAATCTTCATGGTTTCTTTATTCAGAGCGACTGCCTCGTGCCACCGGGGCGTATTTCCTTACGTTGAAAACTCAACGCTCCTTTCTATCGACGTCTGAGGCTTAAAGCTATCCGGAGGAGAAACAGATATTAAACTTCTTTCCTGCAATTCTCTTTTATGTCCGCTTCGTGCTTATGCAGTCTCGTGACGACGCTCTGCGCTGCAAGTTACGTCCATTTATTCCATTTTCTGCTGAATGAATACACGTTTTATACCACTGCCATCTCACTACGTAACAACGTTGCAGAAGGTCAGCATTTGACCCTATTTGCTGTAAGGTTAAATAGCGATTAAAGATATAATGACGGTCACGGAAAGATTTACAACTACAGCACACTGTAGCGCAAGAACTACAGGGGTGTTGATGAGGTAGACTCAGGCTATCAGTGTGCCACGAAGAGTAGGCACTGTTCCTTCCAAAAGGTTTCCACCACCAGAGTACGTAGAACTGTCGGACAGGCTGTGACGAACAGACCGATGAGAGTAGCCAGAAACCGAGAACAGACTGTAGGCAGAAGTATCACCGCAGTCAGACTACTGGATGCTCCCAGAATGAGATTTTCACTCTGCAGTTGAGTGTGCACTGATATGAAACTTCCTTGTTTACTTGTTTGGAAGGTAGGAGGCGAGGTACTGGCAGAAGTAAAGCAGTGAGGACGGGGCGTGAGTCGTGCTTGGGTAGCGCAGTTGGTAGAGCACTTGCCCGCGAAAGGCACAGGTCCCGAGTTCGATTCTCGGTCCGGCACACAGTTTTAATCTTCCAGGAAGTTTCATACTGGATACCGAGTTGCAATGGGAAGAATACCGTTGATACCATACGCCAACCACCAGAGGTATGCATGAGGTACAGGCAGAGTGAACTAGAGCAAAGAGTGGCATTCTGTTGAGTTCAGATTATATCTGTGGCGGTCGGTAGACGACCTCGTGAGTGGTTACAGAAAACAGAAATTCCTGAAATCATGGACGTGTCAACATAAATAATTTGGTAACTATGGAAGGGAGGGCGACGGTTAGCTACCTTTTCTTCTTTTGAATCATCAGTCTTGTATGATGCGGCCCACCATGAGCTCCACTCCTTTGTAAACCTCTTCATCTCACAGTAGCTCTTGCACCCAAAGTCCTAAACTATTTGTTATAAATTCAAAATGGTTCAAAACGCTCTGAGCACTATGGGACTTAACTTCTAAGGTCATCAGCCCCCTAGAACTTAGAACTACTCAAACCTAACTAACCTAAGGACATCACACACATCCATGCCCGAGGCAGGATTCAAACGTGTGACCGTAGCGGTCGCGCGTTTCCAGACTGTAGCGCCTAGAACCGCTCGGCCACCCCGGCCAGCTATTTGTTATAAACATTCCAATTCTTTCTCTACAGTTTTTACCATCTACAGCGACCACTAGTACCAAGGAAGTTGTTCCATGAGTTCTTAACACGTGTCCTACCAACCTGTCCCACCTCCTTGTCAGTGTTCACCATATGTTCTTTTCTTCGTCGATTCTGAGGGGCGCCCCCTCATTCCGTACCTTATCTGTCCTAATTTTCAACATCCTTCTGTAGCACCACATCTCAGGAGCTCCGATTTTCTTCTGTTCCGGTTTTCTCACTGACCGTGGCTCGCTGCCGTAAAATGCTGCGCTCCACACGCACATTCTCAGAAGTTTCTTCCTTAGATTAAGGCCTATATTGATAGGAGACTGCTAGTGCCAACTAGTTTGATGCTCTCGGGCGTCGTTCTGTGTCCACTACGGTGAGGCCAATAGGCGCACCTCTGCGTGCTGCGCTCCATAGTCTCCGGGTATCCTGGGTTTAATACGGGCCGTCCACCTTGCCCCTCGCACGCTGCCGACAGCATTCGCTGATGGCTATTCCTCCACGGCGGGGCAGTGCTGAAACAGCCTGCCTCAGCATGGCTGTCCCGGCCAGCTGCTGCTAGCACTGCAGTCGTCACATTCCGCTGTTTCATCGATTCCCCGGTTCGGGCACTGGTAAACTTGGTTGTCCAGAATAAGCTTCCAACAGAAGCTCCTCATCTCCAGAGAGCATCCTCTGGCTTCGACGTCACCATCAACCTAATATTACCCAATTCCTGAGACTATCTATACTCGACATCCTGACGGCCAAGCAGTCAGTCGTACCGTTACCTTTGTGTGACTACGTATCAGTCAGCAATCCAGACAGCTGCACTACTGGCCAATAAAATTGCTACACCAAGAAGAAACGCTGATGATAAACGGGTATTCATTGGACAAATATATGATACTAGAACTGACATGTGATTACATTTTCACGCAATTTGTGTGCATAGATCCCGAGAAATCAGTACCCAGAACAACTAACTCTAGCCGTAATAACGGCCTTGATACGCCTGGGCATTGAGTCAAACACAGCTAGGATGGCGTGTACAGGTACAGCTGCCTATGCAGCTTCAATACGATACTACAGTTCATCAAGAGTAGTGACTGCCGTATTGTGACGAGCCAGTTGCTCGACCACCATTGACCAGGCGTTTTCAATTGATGAGAGATCTGGAGAATGTGCTGGCCAGGGCAGCAGTCGAATATTTTCTCTATCCAGAAAGGTTCGTACAGGATCTGCAACATGCGGTCGTGCATTATTTTGCTGAAATGTAGGGTTTCGCAAGGATCGAATGAAGGGTAGAGCCACGGGTCGTAACACATCTGAAATGTAACGTCCACTGTTCAAAGTGCCGTCATGCGAACAAGAGGTGACCGAGATGTTTAACCAATGGCACCCCATAACATCACGCCGGGTCATATGCCAGTATGGCGATGACGAATACACGCTTCCAATGTGCGTTCACCGCGATGTCGCCAAACACGGATGCGACCATCATGATGTTGTAAACAGGACCTGGATTCATCCGAAAAAAAGACGTTTTGCCATTCGTGCACCCAGGTTCGTCGTTTGAGTACAGCATCGCAGGCGCTCCTGTCTGTGATGCAGCGTCAAGGATAACCGTGGCCATGGTCTCCGAGCTGATAGTCCATGCTGCTGCAAAGGTCGTCGAACTGTTCGTGCAGATGGTTGTTGTCTTGCAAACGTCTGCATCTGTTGACTCAGGGATCGACACGTGGCTGCACGACACGTTACAGCCATGCGGATAAGATGCCTGTTATCTCTGTTGCTAGTGATACGAGGCCGTTGGGATCCACCACGGCGTTCCGTATTACCCTCCTGAACCCACCGATTCCTTATTCAACTAACAGTCATTGGATCTCGACCAACGCGAGCAGCAATGTCGCAATACGATAAACCGCAATCGCGATAGGCTACAATCCGACAGTCGGAAACGTGATGGTACGCATTTCTCCTCCTTACACGAGCCATCACAACAACGTTTCAGCAGGGAACGTCGGTCAACGGCTGTTTGTGTACGAGAAATCGGTCTGAAACCTTCCTTATGTCAGCACGTTGTAGGTGTCGCCACCAGAGCCAACCTTGTGTGGACGTTCTGGAATGCTAATCATTTGCGTATCACAGCATCTTCTTCCTGTCGGTTAAATTTCGCGTCTGTAGCACGTCATCTTCGTGGTGTAGCAATTTTAATGGACAGTAGTGTACAATATTATTGTTATACTGCTATGCCTGTCTCCTAAGCCCTCACTCTGCCGTCCATCCTTCGCCACCTCATACTACGCTGATGTTCCTTCTCCTCTGCAGGCCGTTTATTTTAAATGTAATTGCAAATTTTACTGTTTTCATCTTATCAGGAGATGAATATTTCTTATCGGAATTAAGAATACCTTATTTATTTAGTTTTTCTCACCAAACTAATGACTAAATCGTTCATTTACTACTTGTTGATGAAATGATGCAGATGTAACGCCAAGAAAAGGTCACTTCTGTCCCTGAGAATGCTACTGTAGCTGCGAAACGCGCACTGAATTCTCAGTGAAATATCTACCCTCACTTGTCTTCAAGGCCCCGGTGTATCCTCTTTCGCCGGCCTCTATTTGAAATCTGTTGCCTGCTGCATCGTTCCACACTACTCCAGGTTTCACAATTTCCACTGGAGCATCTAGAGACGGTGGAGGTTGTGAGGGAGGGAGCGGGGGTTGGAAGGACGCAGAGGTAGACAGCTGTATCTGCAGCAGCAGCGGGGCGAACACGCCTCCCCCGCACTGTTTCCAATCTCTCAGCGCAATCAGCGAGAGGCTCCGAAGCCGACTTCCCGCCGCCGTGAGTCACTCACTCCGTGGCACGCTAGCTACGCCGGGGTGACTCAAATCGTAGCCGATAGCGACACCCACGCGACGTTTTATTTTCTATCCCTCTCCGCGCCCAGAGGAAGGAAGAAATCCGGTATCCCGTCACTCGTATTGCCTTCCATCACAACCACTTGCGCATTACGGCAAAAGAAAGTGAAATTTTTCCGAACTGCTGACATTCAATAATGGCAAGTATTCGCTACGTTTTATGTTACAGGTCAGCTAAGGGTTGACTACCCTTAGTGTCGTTATTCAATGATTAAACTCCAGCCTCTCAAAACCTGGACTGAATTCAGACTTTCGCATCACACTTACCATCCAATTACGTATTCCTCCCAAATTTCGTCGGCACTATCGGTATCTAGTGTTTTTTATTTCAAAGGCAAATAAAAAATACTCAGGAATCTACATCTGTGGTCCATGGGGAATGGACCACTTAGTAACACTGGAAGAAAGATTAGTGGCAATGGGCGACGTGTAGAAGGAGCAGACTGCTATCCTCGACGAAACATTGTTTCAGACACATCTATCATCTGAGAAATTAATTTCTTGAATCGTATATCTGGAGTATAGCATGGTAAAGTTACAGAAGTAGAAAAGAAATGAATCGACGGGTAAGAGATGCGATATTGCATGAGAATGCTCAAATGAAGTGTATTGATGAGATACGAGATGAGGAAGTTCTCCTCTGAATCGCCGCCGAAAGAACTATAAATATGCTATAGACTGGGTAGCAGAATGTATAGGATAACAGGACGTGTGCTAAGAGATCAGGCAATAACTTCCATGGTACTAAACTGGGACGAGAGATGAAACACTGTAGGGGAATACAAAGACTGTAGCTTATAGAATACATAATTTAAACGTTGGTTATGGTTGGTGTTATGGGATGAACGGGTTGACACACAAACGAAATCAAACCGTTCTATACCCCCAAGAAATTAAGACTAAAACAAATTTCGCTCTCATTACCAGCCTCAAACGAATTATAATAGGTGAAAAAATTGAAACGGGGGAAACTTCAGACATCTTACCTATACTTGAGGGCAGAAGCAGTAAAGGAAGAGTGGTATTCTTAGAAAAAATGTACGAAACTGTTAGCTACACGGACAAGTCTGTCATGAGGATATGAGGAGAAGACACTCATACAAACAACCGAGTTGCGACTTACCTAAGGGCAGAGGTTTTCAGTCACCTTAATTTTTCCATCAAGGATGAAAAGAGCATATTTCCCATCAGTGGGTTTGAATCTCGACCCACACAGGTTAACGCTGTCTGTTGTAACAGAAACTACGCAGTGTGCTCCAAGACGACAATATTCTTGTTTGGTTATGTTGCACTCGGGCAACACACACACATCAAAAATTTTTAAATCACTCAGATTCCCAGAACTCCTGAAGATAGACGTTGACTGTGGGTATTGTATCACAGACACAGTCCCTCTGACTGTTCAGAGGTGTCATTAAACCTGCGCAAAGATATAAACGACCGTGCATGAGCAGCGCCTAATAGACAGAGGGTTCCGACCGCCGATCAGTTCCAGTCATTCCACCAGGAAGGAGGTACACGGCTCGTGTGGTCTGTAGTTCAATCCATGCCTAGACCGTCAATATCGTGTTTCAATCGCGTCCGCATTATTACTTTGGGCTCGGAAGAACTCTCAACAAGGGAAGTGTCCAGGTGTTTCGGAGTGAACCAAAGCGATGTTGTTGGGACATGGAGGAGAAACAGAGAGACAGGAACTGTCGATGACATGCCTCGCTCGGGCCGCCCAAGGGCTACTACTGCAGTGGATGACCCCTACCTAAGGATTATGGCTCGGAGGAACCCTGACGGATACGCCACCATGTTGAATAATGGTTTTCGTGCAGCCACAGGACGTCGTGTTACGACTCAAACTGTGCGCAATAGGGTGTATGATACGCCACTTGACTCCCGACGTCAATGGCGAGGTCCATCTTTGCAACCACGACACTATGCTTCGCGGTACAGATGGGCCCAACAACATGCAGAATTGGCCGCTCAGGATTGGCATCACGTTTTCTTCATCGATGAGTGTCGCATATGGCTCCAACCAGACAATCATTGGAGACGTGTTTTGAGGCAACCCGGTCAGACTGAACACCTTAGACATACAGTCCAGCAAGCGCAGCAACGTGGATGTTCCCTGCTGTTTTGGGGTTGCATTATGTGGGGCCGACATAGGCCACTGGTGGTCATGGAAGGCGCCGTAGCGGCTGTACGATATGTGAATGCCTTTCTCCGACCGATAGTGCAACCATATAGGCAGCACACTGACGAGACATTAGTCTTCACGGACGACTATTCGCACCCCATCGTGCACATCTTGTGAATGTCTTCCTGCAGGATAAGGACATCGCTCGACTGGAATGGCCAGCGCCGAGTGGTTCTAGGCGCTTCAGTCCGGAAGCGCGCTGCTGTTACTGTCGCAGGTTCGAATCCTGCCTCGGACATGGATGTTTGTGATGTCGTTTAGTTAATAAGGTTTAAGTAGTTCTAAGTCAAGGGGACTGATGACCTCAGATGTTATGTCCCATAGTGCTTAGAGCCATTTGAATCATTTGGAGTGGCCAGCATGTGTTCCAGACATGAATCCTATCGAACATGCCTGAGATAGATTTAAAAGGGCTGTTTATGGACGACGTGACCCGCCAACCAGTCTGAGGGATCTACGCCGAATCGCCGTTGAGGAATGGGCAACTGAACCAACAGTGCCTTGATGAACTTGTGGAGAGTAAGGCGCTGCGAATACGGGCATGCATTAATGCAAGAGGACGTGCTACTGGGTATTTAGAGGTACTGGTGTGTACGGCAATATGGACCACCATCTAAATGTGTCTGAGCACTATGGGACTTAACATCTGAAGTCATCAGTCTCCTAGACTTAGAATTACTTAAACCTAACAAAGGACAGCACACACATCCATGCCCGAGGCAGGATTCGAACCTGCGACCGTAGCAGCAGCGGGGTATCGTACTGACATGCCTAGAACCGCTCGGCCACAACGGCCGGTGGACCACCATCTCTGAAGGTGTCACAGTATGGTGGTACAGCATGCAATGTGTGGTTTTCATGAGCAATAAAATGGGCGGAAATGATGTTTACGTTTATCTCTATTTCAATTCTGTGCACAGGTTCCGGAACTCTCGGAACCGAGGTGATGCGAAACTATTTTTGATGTGTGTACAATCTAAGAGAAAAAAAAGGAAGTTAAAAAGTAACGACGCACCACGAACGAATTATCCGAATGGGACGGAAATCGACAAACAAGTTTATTAGACCTTTAATTACAGTTTATCAGCGAACTTTCACACGCGTGACTGAATAAGCAGGTGCGTCTGATTCAGAGGAGCCTCAACACTTAATTATGTCCACCCTCGGAGAACAGTCCTTTCTTCCCCACATATGTCATACGTCTCACACCTCAAGAGTTTGCACAATTATTAGCACTGCAGGTACCTGGTTCCGGGTGCGTGTCGCACGGGCCCACTCTGCAGCTCTGAAACTCATCTGCTCATCTCTTGGGCTGTCGCTTAAAAACACGGATTCCATACACAGATGAAAGTACTTATACCTAATTTTGATCCCGACTATCTAATTAATACTAATTAATCGGCTGTCTACACCGATCGATGTACAACAGAACCCTTGTGAGACAAGGGCTGAGAATCGATTTTAACAATATTAGTTACTCTTTCACGACACGGAAAAGATACTCTCATGTGTTTACTTATGTGTACAGATACATATAGAGGGAATTTCGACGGACTGTTAAATTAATGTTGACTGGTTGAGTCATGAAGTAAAAAATGGTGTTGTGACCTTACCTAAATCACAGAAAGTGCTGTAAGAACAGATTTTAAAATCTATGGTTCAAATGGTTTAAATGGCTGTGAGCACTATGGGACTTAACATCTGAGATCATCAGTCCCCTAGAACTTAGAACTACTTAAACCTAACTAACCTAAGGACATCATACACATCCATGCCCGAGGCAGGATTCGAAACTGCGACCGTAGCGGTCGCGCGGTTTCAAACTGAAGCGCCTAGAACCACTCGGCCACACCGGCCGGCCCTTAAAATCTATCATTGTTCCATTCGTGGGACAAGAAAAATTTCTGTACATCATTGATTCATGGGAAGGGACGACTGGCCGGGCATGTCATGAACAAACTTTTGTAGATGCACCTGCACCTAAAAACTATCGCACTCAAATGTACTCCACTTTTTCAACCCTGTAATGTTTATTTCCACAGATAAATTAAAATTTTCGCAAAAAAGTTTAAGAAAATCAAATGCTAAACTCTAAAAATTTTGAATATTATCTACAAAACTTTTAAATGTTTAAAAATTTAGTATATATTGACATAAAACTTTTCTGAATATCGTATAGCATCAAAATGTAAAAAATAAATAAATAAATAAACTGTACTGGAGAAACAAACATTACATCCGCGGTTACAGTAGTCTTCTTCTGTGTTTAGTAGTGGCCGTGGCCGGAACGTTGGTTTCTCCAGTACAGAATTTATTTACTTCTTTTCCATCATGACGTGGTGCGATACGCAGAAAACTTCTGTATCAACTGACCCCGGCCGCGGAGGCCTACGCGGTTTCCACAACATGTCTGCATTCAAAATTAAATTTTTTTTTTAGAAAGCGATGACTAGCTTCGGTAGATTAACAACCATCTTCAGATTTGAGAACAGACAAACCAAAAAAAAAAAAAAAAAAAAAAAAAAAAATTGCCGTAAGTAACAGAATAACGGAAAATAGGTGTTGACTTACTTTTAAAAAATGTACCAGGAATTAATGTACAACACGTAGTACCAGTGTTATAAACGCACCCGCAGTGTACAAAACTGTTTCATCGTCCGTAACATACTTATTTTAACGCTGCAGGAAATATGTGCTATGTGCAGACTAAAATGAACTGAAGGGCATATATATTATCCACTGGGAAACAAATAAGAATAAGAAATAAATATTTAGAGGAAAAGCTACTAGTGGGGGAACAATAATTAGAAGCGTAAACATGTCCTTACAGGCTTTGTAGTCTAATTTGAAAATGAAGAAAAACACACACTTTAAGCATATATTGCTCAACAACACTTTGGAATACTATCGTAAAATGTAGTCTACGAAACCAGAGGTCTCACTGACCTAGGCACTTCATGCATCATCCAGTTAGAGCCCACACACTGGGTGGTGTTTACTACCGGCATGCTTTGTGGCCGTCTCCCGCTCATGTACACACACTGCTGCCGCAGCAGCACACAGCGAGCAGTCCAGTATCAACAACAGCTTCATTCACTTTGTGTTCAGCACTGCAGTAACACGCCGCGTAGAGTCATACAACACTTTGATAGAGTCAGAATAGCGGCTTTAATTTTAGCAGGTCATACACGGCATGAAGTTGCCAATCGATTACATGTCACTGAAGCTGTGTGTCTAAGGTGTGGCGAAGGCACAGAGAGATCGGAAATATGAATGATAGGCCTCGCAGTGGTCGTCCTCGTATGACAACACCAAAGCAGGATCGTTTCATCAAGCTCTTGGCTCACAGACGCCCAACATCAACTGCGAGAAATATTGGAAAGAAGCTTTGCTGGGCAAAAGGGATTCGAATGTCAGACCAAACTGTACATAGTAGATCATCATCAAGATGTTCTTCATGCCGGAATACCAGCGAGAAGTTTTGCACTGTCTACATCTACATCTACATCTATATCTACATTTATACTCCACAAGCCACCCAACGGTGTGTGGCGGAGGGCACTTTACGTGCCACTGTCATTACCTCCCTTTCCTGTTCCAGTCGCGTATGGTTCGCGGGAAGAACGACTGTCTGAAAGCCTCCGTGCGCGCTCTAATCTCTAATTTTACATTCGTGATCTCCTCGGGAGGTATAAGTAGGGGAAGCAATATATTCGATACCTCATCCAGAAACGCACCCTCTCGAAACCTGGACAGCAAGCTACACCGCGATGCAGAGCGCCTCTCTTGCAGAGTCTGCCACTTGAGTTTATTAAACATCTCCGTAACGCTATCACGGTTACCAAATAACCCTGTGACGAAACGCGCCGCTCTTCTTTGGATCTTCTCTATCTCCTCCGTCAAACCGATCTGGTACGGATTCCACACTGATGAGCAATACTCAAGTATAGGTCGAACGAGTGTTTTGTAAGCCACCTCCTTTGTTGATGGACTACATTTTCTAAGCACTCTCCCAATGAATCTCAACCTGGTACCCGCCTTACCAACAATTAATTTTATATGATCATTCCACTTCAAATCGTTCCGCACGCATACTCCCAGATATTTTACAGAAGTAACTGCTACCAGTGTTTGTTCCGCTATCATATAATCATACAATAAAGGATCATTCTTTCTATGTATTCGCAATACATTACATTTGTCTATGTTAAGGGACAGTTGCCACTCCCTGCACCAAGTGCCTATCCGCTGCAGATCTTCCTGCATTTCGCTACAATTTTCTAATGCTGCAACTTCTCTGTATACTACAGCATCATCCGCGAAAAGCCGCATGGAACTTCCGACACTATCTACTAGGTCATTTATATATATTGTGAAAAGCAATGGTCCCATAGCACTCCCCTGTGGCACGTCAGAGGTTACTTTAACGTCTGTAGACGTCTCTCCATTGATAACAACATGCTGCGTTCTGTTTGCTAAAAACTCTTCAATCCAGCCACACAGCTGGCCTGATATTCCGTAGGCTCTTACTTTGTTTATCAGGCGACAGTGCGGAACTGTATCGAACGCCTTCCGGAAGTCAAGAAGAATAGCATCTCCCTGGGAGCCTGTATCTAATATTTTCTGGGTCTCATGAACAAATAAAGCGAGTTGGGTCTCACACGATCGCTGTTTCCGGAATCCATGTTGATTCCTACATAGTAGATTCTGGGTTTCCAAAAACGACATGATACTCGAGCAAAAAACATTTTCTAAAATTCTACAACAGATCGACGTCAGAGATATAGGTCTATAGTTTTGCGCATCTGCTCGACGACCCTTCTTGAAGACTGGGACTACCTGTGCTCTTTTCCATTCATTTGGAACCCTCCGTTCCTCTAGAGACTTGCGGTACACGGCTGTTAGAAGGGGGGCAAGTTCTTTCGCGTACTCTGTGTAGAATCGAATTCGTATCCCGTCAGGTCCAGTGGACTTTCCTCTATTGAGTGATTCCAGTTGCTTTTCTATTTCTTGGACACTTATTTCGATGTCAGCCATTTTTTCGTTTGTGCGAGGATTTCGAGAAGGAACTGCAGTGCAGTCTTCCTCTGTGAAACAGCTTTGGAAAAAGGTGTTTAGTATTTCAGCTTTACGCGTGTCATCCTCTGTTTCAATGCCATCATCATCCCGGAGTGTCTGGATATGCTGTTTCGAGCTGAGAAAATTTATGTGAAATGTATTCCAAATTTTCTCTCAGTTGTTCTGCCACTAATGCTGCTGAGTCGGGAGGTCGGTAAAAGGAGCCAATTATTAACCTAGCTCGGTTGTTGAGTGTAACCTCCACCCATAATAATTCACAGGAACTATCCACTTCTACTTCACTACAGGATAAACTACTGCTAACAGTGACGAACACTCCACCACCGGTTGCTTGCAATCTATCCTTTCTAAACACCGTCTGTACCTTTGTAAAAATTTCGGTAGAATTTATCTATGGCTTAAGCCAGCTTTCTGTACCTACAACGATTTCAGCTTCGGTGCTTTCTATCAGCGCTCGAAGTTCTGGTACTTTACCAACGCAGCTTCGACAGTTGACAATTACAATACCGATTGGTGCTTGGTCCCCGCATGTCCTGACTTTGCCCCGCACCCGTTGAGGCTGTTGCCCTTTCTGTACTTGCCCAAGGCCATCTAACCTAAAAAACCGCCCAGCCCACGCCACACAACCCCTGCTACCCGTGTAGCCGCTTGTTGCGTGTAGTGGACTCCTGACCTATCCAGCGGAACCCGAAACCCCACCACCCTATAGCGCAAGTCGAGGAATCTGCAGCCCACAGCCCAACGGAACCGACGCAGTCGCAGGTACATCAACATTGGACCATTGTAGAATGGAGTAACGTCATGTTTGCTGACGAGACCAGGACTCGTTTGTGATCGGACACTAGACGTGTTAGGGTTTGATGAAACGCTAGATGACACCAGGAAAACCGATACGTTCAGGACGTCCATCAGTTTGCAAGAAGAAGTGTAATGTTCTGGGCGGCAATAACGATGGGACGGCGGACACCTCTTACTCCCATCTATGGCAACTCGAGTGTCTCCGATACATCCAGGAGGCTCTACAAACGTGGAGACATGAAGTCTGTGACAACTTCATCCTAGTAAATGACAATGCAAGACCGCACCGTTCTCTAGCAGTATTTCTGTATCTTCAAAGATTTAATGTAAACCTAATTCACTGGGGAGCACAGTCCCATACATGAATGGAACTGAGTATGCGTGGGACCTTCGCCAAGTGGCAATTGCACAGCTTGAGAATCCATGTGACCATCCTGAGGACCTCACTGAATCTGCCATTGTAGAATGCAACCTCATACCCAGACTTATAATCATCATCATGACATAAAGATTTTCACGGATTTTGTTGTCACATGCACACTTAGGAGAGAGCCTGCTTTGTTTTGTAATGATTTTCTGTAACTAACCAAAATCTTACTTGTTTTCACAAGAAGTTATGTTTATTTTGTTAATGAGGTCTTGTACAAACCTCAATGTGTGAACTACAAGAAGTCATTGTAATAAGCCCTATGATATTCCAAACTTACGTTGATGTATGATTTGTGAAGTGAAATGCTATATTATGCCTGAAATACGGCGGTCCCTAATAAAAACAGGACACAAGAGTCTATTTGCCAACAAGAGAACTTTGGCGAAAGGTCAAGGCAACAGATGTATTGGCTGTAAGAAGTCTGATGATAACGGAAAGCCGGCCGCGGTGGTCTAGCGGTTCTAGGCGCGCAGTCCGGAACCGCGCGACTGCTACGGTCGCAGGTTCGAATCCTGCCTCGGGCATGGATGTGTGTGATGTCCTTAGGTTAGTTAGGTGTAAGTAGTTCTAAGTTCTAGGGGACTGATGACCACAGATGTTAAGTCCCATAGTGGTCAGAGCCATTTGAACCATTTTGATAACGGAAAATCTAAGGGTGTAGCTTCAAATAAAGTTGTTTAGAGTTCTTACTAACTATAAAATTAAATATTTAACGAAATATCAGAATGTGTGGGCCTAAGTGCAGCCCTCGAAATTCACAAATTTTTCAAAAATGGTTGAAATGGCTCTGAGCACTATGGGACTTAACATGTGAGGTCATCAGTCCCCTAGAACTTAGAACTACTTAAACCTAACTAACCTGAGGGCATCACGCACCTGCATGCCCGAGGCTGGATTCGAAGCTGCGACCGTAGCGAGCGCGCGGTTCCAGACTGAAGCGCCTAGAACCGCTCGACCACACCGGCCGGCACATATTTTTCACACAGTAAGAGATTTAACTTTGCTTGCACAGCGAATACAACCGATGCAACAGCCCATTTATCTGCTACGCTATCACGAAACGATACATGACGTCATGTTTTATAGTACTTCTACCCTACGTTCTGACAAGAAAGAAACAAGGAGGCATAACACAAATCATACTTATGTTCCGTTAATTCCAGCCTTTCTGCAGTTTGAAAATCCAGTTACATGATCCCCGTAAGTAGAAAATGTGATTAGGCCCCGATTTATTGTCTTCTCTTTCTCTCTCTTTCGAAATGTCTGTGGGGAAGAGGGAGGGGGAGGAGCAGGGATATATGTGCACTCGGCGACACATGACTCCCACGTACTCATAGTGCAGTAACACTGACCGTCGTGTCTACATGCAAATGGCAAGTTAACGGTTCAGGAAGTGCCGGTAGTTCGCGTTTCGGTATACAAGCGATAAATGTGAGGAAAGTTTTATTTCTTTCTGTCTTGAAACAGAAAGTAATCAAATTAAAATGATGTTAATGCATATTGCAAAGGATGAAAATATGTAACTACATTACGAAGTAAGCGATTTAACGAGATTATAAATGTCATGTGTCAAAAATAGACGAAGCACACAAATGTAATTTACTACACTACATAATTCATTGTCATTCATTAGCAAAACAAAATAAATTAATAAATTTACTCGTCAGTACATAGATGAACCCGTGCCACAAACACTGATGCCGTGCACTTTAGCCGCTACGCTACGATGACTTGCTCGAAATATGACTAAAGTTACAGGTATAAGAGGTACTCACTGAACTTCAACATGGAATTTCTAGTAAACCAGGCGCCGTTGCATGACAACCCTGATAGCCAGGTACTCAGGACAGGTCCCTCTACAACTCACCTTTCCTTTTTTTTTTTTTTTTTTTTTTTTGAGTCATCAGTGTTCTGACTAGTTTGATGTGGCCCGCCACAAATTCCTCTCCTGTGTCATTCTCTTCATCTAAGAGTACCACCTGCAACCTACGTTCTCTGTTACTAGTTGGACGCATTCCAGTCTCTGTCCTCCTCTACAGTTTTTGCCCCCTTCAAAATGGTTAAAATGGCTCTGAGCACTATGGGACTTAACACCTGTGGTCATCTGTCCCCTAGAACTTAGAACCACTTAAACCTAACTAACCTAAGGACATCACATACATCCATGCCCGAGGCAGGATTCGAACCTGTGACCATAGCAGTCGCGCGGTTCCGGACTGAGCGCCTAGAACCGCTCGGCCACCGCGGCCGGCTTTTGCCCTCTACAGCTCCCTCTGGTACCATGGACGTCATTCCCTGATGTCTTAACAGATGTCCTATCCTCCTGTCCCTTTTCCTTGTCAGTGTTTTCTACATATTTCTTCCTTCTCCGACTCAGCGCAGAACTTCCTCATTCCTTACCTTGACAGTTCACCTAATTTTCAACATTCGCCTGTAGCACCCTATTTCAAATGCTTCGATTCTCTTCTGTTCCGGTTTTCTCATAGCCCATGTTTCACTGCCATACAATGCAGTGCTCCAAACGTACTTTCTCAGAAATTTCTTCCTCAAATTAAGGCCAATGTTTGATGCTAGTAGATTTCTCTCGACCAGGAATGCGCTTTTTGACAGTGCTAGACTGTTTTTAATGTCCTCTTTGCTCCGTCGGTCATTGGTTACTTTGCTGCCTAGGTAGCAGAATTCGTTAACTTCATCCACTTCGTCACCATCATTCCTAGCCGGCCGGAGTGACCGAGCGGTTGTACGCGCAACAGTCTGGAACCGCGCGTCCGTTACGGTCGCGGGTTCGAATCTTGCCGCAGGCATGGATGTGTGTGATGTCCTTAGGTTAGTTAGGTTTATGTGTTTCCAAGTTCTAGGGGACTGATGACCTCAGAAGTTAAGTCCCATATTGCTCAGAGCCAGTTCAACCATCATTCCTAGTGTTGAGTTTCTCTATGTTCTCACTTCTGCCATGTGTCATTAATTTCGCCTTTCTTTAATTTATTCTCTCTGATTCTAATACTGGTTCCCCATGAAACTCCCGCTAAACCCGCTGGGCAGAACAGGTGATGGGATTGTGGAAAGGGCCAAGGGCTGAAGTCAGTTTCTGCTTCTAATTCTCATTATTTATTGTAATTTAGCAACTCTTTCACGGCTGAAGGCCTCCGACAAGAAATCTTAACAAGATAAAAAATCCAATTAAGATTGCAATAAGAAAATTCAAAAACAACATAAGCAAAGTGCAATACCAATGGCTGAGGACCACAATCAAACTTCAAAATTTCAAAATATATTACCATAATCCAGAAAGGCAGAAGGCTACAATGTTTAAGCTTGAATGATAAATTTAAAATTAATTTGCAAAATTTTAAGAAACCATCAATAACCATAAGCCTAAAATTTAAAATAGCTGATACCGGTGGAACTCAGAAGACCGCCAGCGAGGTCTGTCTGTCCTTGTTCACTTTGGTGAGACAGTTGGTGAGCCCTACTATACTTGATCCGTCGGAACCCAACCAGGGGACAGCCACGGACCAACCGACCCTCAGAATGCCGACGTATAAAATAGTCGCCAGGAAATAACGCCAACTACACACACAACCCAACAAACACTGCACGGAGACTTGAACAACACCCAACAGTAACTAAAGACACACGAAGACAAATCGGGAGTCGATGCACACACCACACACACACACACACACACACACACACACACACACACACACACAGCCGACTCATGTCATCGGCGAGCCAAAACGCGTCGTCTGGTTGGACGACCGACCGACGATCCACCAAGACTGTGGCCCGGCTCAAGTGATACGTGGCGGTAATGGTCGGGCGAGCCATGTCGACGCAGACCTAACTGCTGCTCCAACCCGACTGCACTAGCGCCGCATTGCAACTCCCGGCTGGCAGGTCCGGACAGCGCTCCAGGCGCGTTCCGACTGACTGGCAGCCCGAACTCGCGACCCGAACACGCTATCCGAACTCTCGACGAACTGCGACCAACTAACTTACAACCTTCGACCATAGATACCACTAGACTGGCCTTGCTGTGCATAAGCTACAGGGCTGGTGTGGCTCCATCATAAACGACGTGACTGTTGGCAAAAGGTGGCGGGATTTCAAATCAGCGGTCTGCCATCCTATGTTTGTATCGTATTTTCCCCACATTTCTCAATTGACTGCCAAACGCTTCCAACAAAAATTACTTTTTTATTTGCGAAAAATTATGCCAGAACTACATTTGACCTGGATTTGTTCTTTTGTTTTTCTGGGTGTTCGTTTCCATATCGCATAACGTCACTGTAAACAAAACAAAAATGCATGTTTTGAGGTATAATTTGTGGGCGAAGCATGACCGAAATGGCACTTAACGTAACGTGCTACAGTTCTACTCTAATACAATATTTTACTAACTCGCATTTATCACACACATTCTAACAACATTCAGACTTACAGGCATTGGAAGCACAGATTTCAGAAGACGTGGCATCATATAACGAACGCCTTTTACTGTGTGGTTTACGGAGCTTAGGCCTGTTCCATTTCATATGCTCCGGAAAATCAAAAAGTGTCGGGATAGCATCACTACTTAGCCAATTCCCTCCAGTCTTAGCCCTATAAAAACATCAGGTTTAAAAAATGACAGATACAGTAAACATAAATTATAAAGCGCATGTGTGCAGACGGCTTAAAGTTTTTCTGTTTCAGGGCCTGTATCCAAAGCTGCCTTCGGTTTTCATCCTTAGGGAACCTATGAGTAGCAACGAGAAACAGTTATACTTCCTTCTGTAGCCGAATTATCACAGATAGTTTCCAAAATGTAATATGAGTCTGAATTTACAGGCATCACTTTAAACACTCTAATTTACGTGATACTCTATTTCAAGTGTAAAAAACATATAAAACTCACTTCATCAGATTTCAGTAAACGCATTTGCACTATCATAGAAACACACGTGAAATGTAGTGCCATTTCCCTCGACAGAACGCTGAGTACAGCCATAAGCGCAACACGGAACAACCATGTTTTGCCAACATTCACGTGACTTCAGCCCAGAGATGTTGGAGCCACGAAAATGACGTCAGGGCCAGTCTATTATATTTATGGTCGAAGCTTACAACAGACAAAGAGCGGAAAGTAATAGCAATCGAGCAAAGATAATACGAGAGGGGATACATCGATACGCGCTGCTAGCGCCGCTCACGATCAAGCAAAGCATCAACTCACTGACAGTAGTAATTTAAATTAATGTAGTGAGGTGGAAGTACGTTAAAAATCGGGTGTAAAATACATAATGGCGGGAGCACGAGCCACGCACGGCTCATCCAGTTTCTTCTAAATCGACTTCTGTTTTTTTTCTATCACATCAGACATATCTTCCCCCTCATAGAGACCTTCAGCGCACTCTTCCACCTATCCGCTCTCTCCTCTGTATTTAACATCAGAATTCCCATTGCACTGTTAATGTTACCACCCTTGCTTTTAATTTCACTGAAGGTTTTTTGACAACGTATCTAAAACTCTTCAAATTCTGTAATTAACAGCTCTGATAGTCTCCTTGTAAGACACTTCTACTGGCTGCCAAGATGGTGCAAGCCGACCTGGGGCCCTATTCTGTATAGTTCATATCGATCGGTGTAGTTGGTTCGTTTCGGTAGTGACGTCATTTTCTGTTCTTTATCGAAATATCCTATTCAGTAAGCTTCTGAGACCTGTCACCGAACCGTCCTCCCACCGATTTTACGACAATTGTACCTAGAGGTTTTGGATTTCGGTGTGGCCCTGTCGATCGGTGAGCTGTGGTTTATGTACACCTATAATTTGTTATTTTAAACATATTTTGCGATTTTAGCTTTAGATTCAGTGATTGTGTTACTAAAGAATCACCAGAGGACGCATCCCGGTTGGAAAGTGAGTTCATAAACGAGTATTTTCTTTTGTTGGAAATATGGTTAGGTTAGGTTGTTACTGTGAATGATTACATGCAAACAGAAAACGTTTTCGGTCAATATTCTCTCAAAATATGTGTTATTTTAATGCAAGTAAGAGTTTAAAGATCGTTAAATAGCAAGACATCGGCTCTGCTTACGTATATTACATGAGTGTGAACTGACGTTACTAGTGACTTTGAGTACTTTTTCACACAAATGGTTTAGGTAGTGATTATCGAAACGTTTTTACAACTTTCAAGTAACAATGGAAAGCAATTGTGTGAAGCCTGATACTAGAAACCTTCCAAACTATTACGCATTTCTGACTTACGCAGCATCGTTTGGCAACAAAGTCAGCCTACGTTCCCTCTGTAATAGTACAAGAATTCAGCTACACGAAGTTGTTGTTTAACGTAGCCAAGTGGTCGCCGGCACGGTGACTCAGCGTGTTCGGTCAGAGGGTTAGCTGCCCTCTCTAATAAAAAAAAACGGAGTTAATGGAACAACGACGAACTAAAATGGGTGTCTTGCGATGTCCGCCCCGAGCAAATGCAACTAACGAAAACGAACAAATTAGATTTTAAAAAAAGTGGTTAGCGCGCGGGATTTCTACACGCAAGGACACGGGTTCGCGCACGAATGGGTGCAATTTTTTTTTTCCTCTTCATATATGCAACACATTCTGAGACATTGTTATTCGTGTAAGTTAAGATTTTTCTGCAACATTACTTACATGTAAGAGCGCACTTCTTCAGTAATGATTTGGTGATTTCTGTGTGTTTCAAATACGAACTGTGAAATTGTTGGATATGAAATTACTGTGAGTGAAACAACCGACAGTGACCTTTATATTTTTTCTTGTCAGAAATAATTCACCATTTTTCCCGAATATGTAGCGATTTCCGAGTATGCGGTTAGACAGGAATCTAAGAGCACAACTTAAATTACTGGGAATGTAAGTAGCAGCAGTCATCTTCGTAATCGTGCTTGTCACAAGCCTTTACCTGCTATCGAATCCTCAACAACAGTAGACAGAGATGAAAGATCTCCGGCGTAATATTTTTAGACTGTAGCACCATATACGAAACATTTTTATTCATGAGATACATGTTATAAGCTTCGACGAACAGTAGGAGCTCTCGAAAACGCGTTTTTTCAATTTTATTTTTAAGACGGAAATCGTTGACCAATCATATAGGAAAATCGGCTACTTAATCATTTGGATCTCTAAGAGCGAGTTATAACCACATTCTGTTTATCTTCTTATTCTTTTAGCACAGGCTATAAATACTGGCAAAAACTGTTCAACGATAAGTGCCTCTCCATACCCAGGGTTGCTGCTTTTGTTTCAAATAAAATACCCATAAACGACAATCACAATAGCAATCCTAAACCCTCTTTCAGTGTCACTGAACTGTGAACCTACTAACCTCACTGTCGTCCGACATTTCCACTGGTATTTTAGCAACACTTCGTACTGCGAAAACGCAAGTTCGGTATTTGGAAGAATAGCACGCCTGTGTCGTCTGCTAGCCGCTTTGTGTTCGTGGCGGTGTGCGCGCTGCAGTCCGCATGCGCAGATCTGCGGCCGCTTGCTTTTTGATTGGCTTGCGCGACACGAACCGACAACAGCGCTTCGGTTCTCTAGACCCGTACGGTATCGCTACCGAAATGCATACTAATTAATGATGGGACTCTAATTTGAGTACTAGACCGTTCGGTGCTCTTGAGTACCGAAACGATCGGCACAATGGCGGAAAGATACAGAATAGAGCCCCTGAAGTATTCAAGACGCTACACACCAGTACGTGATGAAGCTGTCCATTCGCAAGACACACTCGTCCACTTAGGGTTGGCTCTGAGCACTATGGGACTTAACTTCTAAGGTCATCAGTCCCCACTTAGGGTCTGGAGAACGACACACCCATGGCGTTCCATGAGGAGACATTGCCGCAGCCAGTCGGTCCCGAGGTGTCACAGCATTCCTCGCGCAGCGTACTGTTCGCCCTGGTGTCCTAATCCTAACGAAGCAGTGTGGGGTAAGGGCAGAACAGCGCGACAGGATGAAAATCACCTGCTTTCTAGAGCAGGCAGGGTTCCGTTCGCTGATTACTCGGGTCGTGCAGGAATTTCTTTCGCGACCATACCAGGAAAGCCGCTCCATCATACGTTGCGTTGGACCCGTCGTCACCGTGACAGTATATGAATACTGTGGCCGCAGACGAGGCCGGCGTCTTCTGGAACGTAATTTTCGGCGTGACATACGGCAGACGTTCCTGGCCCCAGTACAGTGCACCTGCCGGGCTCGGTAATCCTTCTGCCAGCCGCTCCTCGCCCGTAACGGCGGCCGGCTTCGCCCTGCCTTGTATAAATGGCGCGCGGTTGATCACGGGCTACGTGTTTGTTAGGCCGCGGGCTTAAGGGTCGGCCACAGCGCAGCAGGGCTCGGCCGCAGGCGGCTCCAACCGGCTCCTCTGCAAAAATCCATTTTCCGGGCGGCGGCCGCGTCAGCCCTAATGGGCATCCAAGCTGGCGGGTGCGCGTCGCCGCGCTGCTCTGCGCTGATCATTTCCAGCGGACCGTCTCCAACCCATTACGGCGCCGGATTGCTGCGCCGCTGGAGCAAGGCCCCCGCGGAAAGAAGAGGGCAGAAAAAAAGAAAAAATTCTAAATTGCTGCCCGCTTGGTGCAGCGAGGACCACGTAGCGCGAGGTGCATTTCTTCATTTTTCCGTCACGCTGTTACAGCGCAGTACTTTTTCCTTGTGATTTACCTGACTTGGCAGCTGCCGCTACATCTGTGTTCTCTTGTTTGTACCTGTAACTACAACTGTCCAATATCCTTATCCAAATTGATTTGAACAATATGGGACTCGTTAGTGAGATGCCTTCCTTTAAACATTTTCTGTTGAAGGAAGCATTGTAAGTAGACTTGTCACACTTAGAAATAAAGGTTATACGAAATTTATACTATCCGTTGGGGTTTGGGTTGTATGGGGGAAGAGACCAAATAGCGAGGTCATCGGTCACATCGGATTAGGGAAGCATAGGGAAGGAAGGCGACCGTGCCCTTTCAAAGGAAACATCCCAGCATTTGCCTGGAGCGATTTAGGAAAATCACGGAAAACCTAAATCAGGATGGCTGGACGCGGAATTGAACCGTCGTCCTCCAGAATGCGAGTCCAGTGTGCCACCACTGCGCCTACTATCCGTAATGAACAAAATATGTGACAATTGCCCAAAATTCTAAATAGTCCAGGAAAGAAAGTTTCACTACAAGACACCAGGAAGACCTTTCGGCTAAATAATGTTTATAACTCCAATTCTGTAGCACTTCTGAAAGGACATGACCACTCAACCACATCCATTAGAGATAGCCTACAGTTACAAAACTCTTTCAGCAAAGGGAAGAAAATGAATCTTCATGAAGGGCTCCAAATCTAAATCCGTAGCTTCAAATCACCCCACCTAGCTCTCAATGAACAAGTAGGACGTGCAAACAAGTCACTTTTACACGTCTTTAACGAAATGTTTTAAAAATCAAAGACTGTAACTCATTGCCCCTTCACAAACAACATTTTTTTTAGAATAAGATGTCTCTAACCTTATACAATTTTCCGGCAACCAATTTGCATATTACAAAAAAAATGTGGTTCCACAATCATGTAACAATTTCATTTTCATGATTTGTAATATATGTTATGTATCTGTAAGTGTAACATCTCTGCACTTCTTTGACCTAAGCTCTTTGACCATAACTCTGTTTTCCAATGAAAACACGCGGAAGTAGTGAGTGATGCGTTTCGGAAGTTACTAACATCAGAAGTGCCACTACATTTTCAAAGACATAATATTGAAGCGCCGTTAATTAACATGGTGACTAATACACAGTTAACGTCTGAAAAGAACGAAATATTTTTTAAAAGACAATTGATACATGTTTTGTGAAAACGATAATGATACACCCGCTATATCTAGGTAAATGACTCTATGGGACCTAACATCGGAGGTCATCAGTCCCCTAGAACTTAGAACTGCTTAAACCTAACTAACCTAAGGACATCACACACATCCATGCCCGAGGCCGGATTCGAACCTGCGACCGTAGCAGTCCAGCTGTTCCGGACTGAAGCGCCTAGAACCGCTCGGCCACCACGTGTAAAGACATTACTTTCCCCGAAAGTCGATAATATTTTCTTTCTGTTGTGCATTACCCTGTCACAGTACGTATGTATCATTTATTTCATCTATTCTTTATTTGTTAATAAGCCACATAGTTTCTACATTCATTTTGCTACTGTTTTATATTTTATATTGTTCGAATATGAATGTTCTGGTTTTATATGCTTTGCAAGTCTTTGGTTAGGATTGGAGAAGTACTGTGTCAGTGAGAGAGCGAATAACTATCGATAGAGAGCGTGCGAGTTGTGGTATCGTGGCCAGTTCGCGGGTAGAGAAACGTTGCCAAAGTCGGCGTGAAAGACGGTGATACGTGGAGGAACAATTAATTACAGTGAGTCCGCTGTGTTAATAGGAGATGGTGCATTATTCAGTGAGCAGTAAAACCTGAGAAGTATATCGAGTGTTTGCGGTGACGATTTTACATACTGTGTGAACTTGTGACAATTAGCCGTGAACCAGACACATCGTAGAACTGCGTGAAAGTGGAACAAACCAAAATGTTAAGTAAAAGAATAGTGCTGTGATTTGATCAAGAAACATTTATTATATCATCCAAACTGTCTTAACGACGACGACGTAAATTGAACTGATGTTTAACGGACTGTTATAGTGATAAACACATGTTACTGTTTTCCTGTGGCAACGCGGTTAAAGAACTGTGCGAAGTATTGGAATCAACCGGCTATATATCGTAAATACTAAAGACAGTGTATAATTCCGACCTATCAGCACCGCGTGATTAATAAACTTTTAATAATAAAACGTCGCTCGCGTAACGACAACGCACACACTGGAACTATTACTATCGCGCCAGTACTGCCAGCTGATTTGACTACAACGGAGACGTGGACCACCGCCGTAACTGTAATATTAATGAAACAGGAGGATCCATCATTATCGTCACGCCACGAACCAGGAGTAACTTCACACGTCGTCCGCGCGGACCACCGCTGACGTCATCGCACTGCCTGCAGCAGCAGTTAATATATTAAAAGGAAGTTATTACGCTCTCTCTCATTTCAAAATTAAAGACAACTGCAGTTAAATTATCTATTTTAAAAATACTGTCACAATATCAAAGCTCAATTTTGTTTAATTCCGATAAATATTCTTTCCTTTATTTCGTTTTGTTGACAGTGTTGAAAACAAGCCAAATTAAAGTCAATTAATGAGTTTCTTTCAAAATTCTTCTCAGACATTTTGCTGCTCATCATAATTTTATTTTAATGTTTGTGTGTAACTTCTGTTGGAGGGAGTACATATTTTATTTTTTGGGCAGTAAAATTAGCTACCACAAATTTATGTATATTTCCAGCTGAAGCTGTCCGCCATTAGTGCTTGAAAACTGACCAATAGTATTTTTGCACCTATTTTCCCATTGGCTGTCAGCTTCAAAACAAAATTGGGTATTTCTTGGACATCTAGCAGATGTGCGATGTCTATGTAGGCCCCTACAATAATTTGTTAATACGTCACATTGTTTCTACATTCATTTTGCTACTGTTTTATATTTTATATAGTTCGAATATGAATGTTCTGGTTTTATATGCTTTGAAAATCTTTGGTTAGGCTTGGAGAAGTACTGTGTCAGAGAGAGAATTATATTGACTTTAATTGTTCATTTGGCCCCTGTTAAAGTGATTTATCGCATCTATATAATAATTGTACTGAATTACCTAATTTTTTTTTTATTACGTAAGCATTGGCATACCATATCGAGATTAAAATTGACGTCTTATTGGCCCCACATAAGATTCTGCACGTTCTGACAAAGACTATGCCAATTTTTTTTCTTCGTCCATGACTGACAGGGATAGTCAGATTTTTTATTATTTAAAGTTTTTTTTTCAGAAGTAGAGAACCAGTTTATTGAAACGCGGCCGGCTTATCTAGGTAAAAAAATATTTTAGAAGACATGTCGCTTACCAAGGTACTAACGTTACATTAGCGTCCATTTAGTCATCATCACATTATTTGTTTTTGATTTAAATTCTAATTTTTAACACTGAGCTTGACAAATAAAATCATCATCTGTTGTGACAGGTTGCGGTTATTATTCTACACCCTATCAAGGTTCTGTGTATGGAGGGTGAAAGTTAACAAAACCAACAAACTGACTGGGAATGGATGAAAAAAGGTTCTTTGAACATGTGGCCAGAAAAGTACCTTTGCTGCGGTACATGACATTTATGAATGGCGGTTCCTGTGACCAAGTGCCGTGTGTTTCTCGTGTGTTGCAGGCTGCGTGATCGATGCAGTGCCCTGTAAGCGGCAGAATGGTTCGGTATTCATTTCGGGAACAAGCGGAAATGGTGTCTGTGTACGGCCAAGCAAATGGAAACGGTCGAGAGGCCGCACGGCAATACCAAAATCATTACCCTCACTGACACCAGTCACATCATTTAACATTTCAAGCCCTTTTCGGGCATTTGTGTGATCATGGGTGCCTAATAATAGGCGATCATGCAGGGAGATGGTGGACTATACGTATACCAGATTTGGAGGAGCGGGCTCTACAGGACGAATCCCAATATCAACTCCAAGCTATTGGCCCGCCAACATGGAGAAGCAAAAGTACTATTATATGTATCCTGAATGAAACCGCTACTATCACCTGCAACTATTGCAAGGGTTAGCAGCAGTGGATCGGCCCCTATTGGGAAGGATACAATTACGGTTTTTGTACAAGACCGTCACAACTATGAGATTTCTGTCATCAGTACTCTTTACTGATGAAGCAAGCTTTACGTGAACTGGCATCATGAGTGTGTATAATCGTCATTTGTGGGCTATAGACAATCATCGGGGAATTAGTCGAGGTGTCTCATCGGCATTGGTTCAGCATCAATCTGTGAGCAGGTATCTATGCAGACGATACACTTAGAATGGTTATTGAACCGTGATTTATTTTCAAAGAATATTCGAAAGAATGTATTTTATTTACTAGCGATTCATCAAGAGCATTATCACATTTAATCACACTATGTAAGAATGGAAGTAGTTGCCAGGGAGTAACTGATGAAATCATAAGCAAACTCCTTTTTAACAAATGGTAATTTATTCACTTTAATGTTGCCTAAAGCTTTTTTTAAAGGAGACAGATTTAAAATTATAATCAGAAAGCACTCTCTAAATATCAAGTTACAATTTATTCAGAGACAGAAAGAAACAAATTTTTGACTGTATGAGCTTTCGGGCTGAGAATCTTGCTGCTCCCTTTTGACACGGCCGTAGTTACGACCGTTCACAACAACCTCTGAAAGACCACAGTGGTGCAAATCTGCCACACACCAGATTACTTTAAACTAAAAGTTTTAACAATTCACACAAGCACACAAACTATGCAACCCACAGGAGGGATGGAAATGGTACAAGACACTAAAATTAAAATATTAACTTTGCCACCGAAGGTGCAACTTGATTTTAACTTCTAAGAAATATCTTACAGTGAAAGGGTGGCAACTTTATACACTAAAATGACCACTGAGATAAAAGCCCATGAAATGCAATCTTATATAAAACTATACAAAGTTGGCCAAACAAGTTAATATGCTCTACAGTACACAGATACCGCCTCTCAAGATAATAGGCAAGATCAAAACATATTTCAGGAATTAGGCCGTTACACTTCAAGCAATAAATTCGTTAACACACCAAATCCGACAAACGTGACAGAGGCAGCTACTAACGTACGGTAGATTGATAGGGAGATTACCGAACAACCCGAACCCCAGATTGCTCTAACGCGCCCCTACTCCACAAAGGAAAACGGACCACCCAATTCATAAACAACCACCTTCCCGCGGGTGGGCAAACGGAGACGACTGGTGGGACGACCCCAAAACAAAACGGCTGGTGACCTCACCAAGGAAACAAGTACAATTTAACAAGTAAATGAAACAACTTATCACCAATCAAAAATGGCTCTGAGCACAATGGCACTCAACATCTGTGGTCATAAGTCCCCTAGAACTTAGAACTACTTAAACCTAACGACATCACACACATCCATACCCGAGGCAGGATTCGAACCTGCGACCGTAGCGGTCACTCGGTTCCAGACTGAAGCGCCTTTAACCGCACGGCCACACCGGCCAGCTTTTCACCAATCACTTAATTTCTAATAAACTGCGATTTCTGGAGAAGGCCTGGCGCAGCACCGCCAAATCGCTCTCCCGAACCTTCCGCTGCCATCCGCTTCAACGGACGCAGGAAGGCGCGCCGATCTCCCGTCTCACGGCGTCGCAGCTCGCACCGGCCTGACCGATGTCATGGGTTGACTCCTGTTGCTCTCGTGTCGACCGCGAAGCCACTACCCCCTCGCTATACGGCGCGGCCCACTGGACACACGTGGCGACCTCTCATGCGCCGACGCTCAAGACGGACAAGCCATCTTGTGTCTCAGTGCGCGACCGACCAACCGATCGATCCAACGCCAATGAACATTGCCTGAACAAACTCGAGCAGACTGGCGGCCTAACGCGCAGAGTCACATGCAGGAACTAAGCCCCGACCGAGCGATCACTCACTCAGTTCTCTTACTGGCGGAGTGGAAAGACTCTCATTATCCCGGCTTTAAAAGGTTATCCGAACGAAAGACAAACTAGCACTCCGGACGACAGACAGGCACTAACTGCGTCGTAACTGCGGACGAGAGACTGCCCCAGACTGGCTCACTGGCGAGCTCATAGCGCCCCTTAAATGCACGTGAACAGGCAACCTTTCCCCTTTCCCACCAGAGGGAGACACCAAAGCTGCGATTGCCACGGTGGCGCCACCGCCAGAAGCGGAGGGCGACTGCTTCACATTACGCTCTGCGGCGCGCTCTTCAAAACAGCAATTTTTACCACGGCTCAGTTATTATACCGCGTCGAAGGTGCGAACAGGGACTTCCCGTTGAATACACTGACTGGGCAATACGACAGCTTATTTGGTTTCTGCATGATGTAGCACCACCGCACTTCCAGGTAACAGTTTGCTGACACCTCAACAATGACTTCCCAGAATATTGCATAGGACACGGAGGCCCTACAGCATGGCCCCCTGCTAGATCGCCGGGCTTACCTCTGGATGCATCTGAAAAGCATTGTGTATGCTGAACCGGTACCTAATATGCAGACCCTTCAACAGCGTGTTCACTACGCGTGTGAAGCTGTTCGGTGAGAGGCCGGAACGTGCGAGAATGAGGAAATCCGTGATGTGACACTTGCACGCGTGCACTGCATCCAATGGAGGCCAGTTTGAACATCTGGTGTGACGTGCATGCAGTTCAGCTCTCTATGTTCTTCCGGGGCGACCTGTTGTTGCAAGCACACCGTCAGTTTCCGGACACGTGTTAATAGGAGCTTTTCTCCCCATTTCCAGTCAGGAATCCGTCCCTGCAGTGTGTCGGTTTTATTACTGAACTCGGAATTGTACGAAACATTTTCGGAGGTACTCGAGGGATATTTTATGAGTATTTTATTTAGGAGGAACAGCTGGAATCTGGTGACTCGCTTCAGAGTAATTACACATCGTCCGATTGCTACATGTACTTATTGTTTTGTCTGTTTTTCACTGAAAATATCTTCACAGCAATGCAAATGTTAACGGTATGCGCTATTTGTCTTGTTCAAAGAGAAACTCGCCCCAGTCATCTGCTATAAAGCCGTAGTACAACTGTGTCGCAGTATCAGTACGGAAATAACGATGCACCAATTATCCAAACTCGTGGCTTTCTTAACATATGTTTCGGGACAACATTATCTCGTTACTAAGTTCTTAAAATTATAATGCCTTCAGGCAGAGTCCAGAATAATAAACAAGCAGCAAACACGTATTGTCCGACACACCTCTCCAATATACATATCATGGCATAATGTTCATAATTATCCGTGGTGCTTAATAGTCTCAAGTGCGCTATTTACTAACCCACGTACGACTCTCCAGTATACAGATCACTGCATAACGCGGAAGGACCACAGGTAATTAAGAACGTTATGCAGTGATATGTATACTGGAGAGTCGTACGTGTCTCACAGTGCATGTTTGCCACTGGCTTATTTGTTTTCTTATTTTTCACTGTGACTAATGGCATAATAATTTTAAGAACTCGATAATGAGATCATGTCTTCCTGAAGCATGTTGTCTTCAATAAATCACGCATTTGGACAACTGCTGTGTCGCTGTCTCCTTTCTGATATTGTTCCATTCAGTCATAGAACTTGCCGCTGAAAACAGTAGGGCCTAATACCTAGTTTATCTTCAAGCTAAAATTTTCATTTAGTACTACTTCGTTCTGACTCGGGTTTGTTCTCTTAGCAATGTTGTTTACTGAGAAGGATTTGTGACGAAACTGTGGTGCAAGAACAGCTCAGCATAGCAATGTTGTGCCGCTTTTCCATTAAACTCAGTGAGCTCCACACATGAGCTGCATATCGATCACGTTTGGGTCAGTAAACGTGTCCTTACTGCTGCGTATCACTATTAACTTCCAATTAACACTTCCGGAAAAACAAATCTGAGACTTGTCGGAAAATCAGCTACCGAGGTTGATGAAGGAAGTAAGCGTAATAGGGAAGACAAGAAGAAAAGTTCTAATTGATTAAGAGATGGGAGAAAAGCGCTGTAGGAGAGATGACAGTCGGTTAGACAGCAGCAACTAGTAAAGGTGAATATTTGTCCAATCTTCTACACGAGGACCAGTGAAGTAAATAAAGCTATTGAAGTCCCAGAAACAAAAAGGAAAATGTGTAAGACACAGAAATGAATGAAAAGGTTATAAAATACAAGGTGTAATTCAAGACATGAACTTAGCTTAATTAGTTTAAATGAATCAACAGGAAATAGCAATGAATACAGAACAATGTAGCAGGAACAGTACTAAATGATTAGTTAAAATGGTGTCGAAAATTTACGAAACAAGGCAAAACAATCTCTTCGCCAAAACAAAAAACACTTCTTCCAACTTCGAGAAGTCTTTGCAGTTGTCAGAATAGTCATGAAAGAATAGGCACTATCGGCTGAAAAATAGTGTCTATATTTATTTAAGTTGTGACATGTTTCACTCTAACAGGAGCATCATCAGACATTGGGTGAAACCTCTGGAGGACCACTGGCAAATGTGCAGAAAGCCCAGCGACGACCAAAAATGGCACGTCATCCAGTAAAATTCACAAGACGAATTCACCCGGTAAAAACACTCGAGGACCAATGCCAAGAGTGCAGAACGTCCCGCGGGAGTGCTGTACTCTTGGCAGTGGTCATCGAGTGTTTTTACCCAGTAAATTTGTCTTGTGAATTTTACTGGATGACGCGCCGTTTTCTGTCGTCACTGGCCTTTCGATACATTTGCCAGTGAACCTCGGGTGTTTTTATCCAATGTCTGATAATGCTACTGCGAGAGTGAAACGCGTCGCAAATTAAATAAATAAAAAACCGTTTTGCATCGGAGATTGCCTATTATATCTTGAATATCTGAAGAGGCTGCTTTACCATTGGTTATGAGATGGAGTGGCGTGACTGTCAAAATATTTGGAATTTTAACTACGAACTGCAAGCAGAACAGACATTTGAAGAAAATGCGCTGTAATGATTGATTTACTAATGAAATTTCTACGCTTTAAATGACTGTTCTTGAGTAATTTTGCATGATCCACACAATTTAATGATGTCTGTATGGTGAAACCTAAGGGAAATTTAGGTGCACGATCAGAATTTGAACCCGTACCGACAGGATGGTAGCTGTGAATCTTAGCCCCAAGCCCTACGTTTGCTCGCTCGGTTGAAACGTATCAACGTTACCGATATAGGACTTACTCATAAAACTTCAACATTGACTTTCTGGGAAACTAGAGGCCGTTGCATAAAAAGGCGCTATTCAGGTACTCAGGATAGGTCCCTCTACGACATACCAGAAACTCATCAAAATCGTGACTAACGGGGCTGATGATCGCATTGTTAGTATTCCGACGTTTAAGAATGACATTTCCTCACCACTCGATGTTGGTGTCTATTATGTAATGCTGTGGATAGTGAAAAAAAATGATGTTACCTTAGGAGATCGAGAAGACTGCAGCATTTCGCTACTGCTGTTTAATATTCAGAGTGGACCCGTGATGAGGCTACAAACTTTCAGGGATGAGACAGAAGAGGAAATGTGTGAGTTTGAAGTAAGTTGTACTGGCTAGGAACGACCACGTCGAAAGTTATAAGCGAAATGCGTTTTGATACAGCCGACAGTGGAATATATGTACTGTGCTGGCAATGTTGTTACTAAAATTGTATGGTAGGCAGCTTTCAAATGTGATAATATACACCAAAACAAGAAAAAATTGTCTAGTAAACATTGGCTCTAAAATGTAGCAGTGAGTACTTGTTTAGTAGAAGAGATGTGTTTCACGGTAGGGAAGTAGCGAAGATGAAGTAGAGCTCGTAGCTCGTAAAGTAGGCATTTTAGAGCCCACATTTGCGTCACTGTCTTACTTGGTTTGGTTCACACAACCGTCTCTGAAAGTGGCCCACCCTGCAATCTTTCAACAACAGTACCGGCACATGTATTCCACTGAGGCATCAGAACGATTTTCGCTTATGTTTCTCTACTCGGTAGTTTTAGGACCAGAGTCCCTTACCTTAAGTTGATACATTTTCCATTCTCCATCATCCCTGAAAGTTTGTAACATCATCACAAAATCGCCGTTAATACTGTAACGAAATTGTTCAACAACTAATTACGAAACTATAAAATTGAACATATGTTTTTAACCAACAGGATACTGCGATGACGATTCTATTTGCCGATGATCAAGTTTTTATCTCCGACAGTGAAGATGGACAACAGGAAGCTGCCTATGAACTATACGAAGTATGTCGGATATGTAATACTTCAGAGTCAATACAAAAAAACAAAAGCCATGGCTTTTTGTGGCAAGTGCCCAGTACGGACAAAAACTTTAACAGAAAACTGTTGTTGTTGTTGTGGTCTTCAGTCCTGAGACTGGTTTGATGCAGCTCTCCATGCTACTCTATCCTGTGCAAGCTTTTTCATCTCCCAGTACCTACTGCAACCTACATCCTTCTGAATCTGCTTAGTGTATTCATCTCTTGGTCTCCCTCTACGATTTTTACCCTCCACGCTGCCCTCCAATACTAAATTGGTGATCCCTTGATGCCTCAGAACATGGCCTACCAACCGATCCCTTCTTCTGGTCAAGTTGTGCCACAAACTTCTCTTCTCCCCAATCCTATTCAATACTTCCTCATTAGTTATGTGATCTACCCATCTAATCTTCAGCATTCTTCTGTAGCACCACATTTCGAAAGCTTCTATTCTCTTCTTGTCCAAACTATTTATCGTCCATGTTTCACTTCCATACATGGCTACACTCCATACAAATACTTTCAGAAATGACTTCCTGACACTTAAATCAATACTGGATGTTAACAAATTTCTCTTCTTCAGAAACGCTTTCCTTGCCATTGCCAGCCTACATTTTATATCCTCTCTACTTCGACCATCATCAGTTATTTTGCTCCCCAAATAGCAAAACTCCTTTACTACTTTAAGTGCCTCATTTCCTAATCTAATTCCCTCAGCATCACCCGACTTAATTAGACTACACTCCATTATCCTTGTTTTGCTTTTGTTGATGTTCATCTTATATCCTCATTTCAAGACGCTGTCCATTCCATTCAACTGCTCTTCCAAGTCCTTTGCTGTCTCTGACAGTATTACAATGTCATCAGCGAACCTCAAAGTTTTTATTTCTTCTCCATGAATTTTAATACCTACTCCGAATTTTTCTTTTGTTTCCTTTACTGCTTGCTCAATATACAGATTGAACAACATCGGGGAGAGGCTACAACCCTGTCTTACTCCCTTCCCAACCACTGCTTCCCTTTCATGCCCCTCGACTCTTATCACTGCCATCTGGTTTCTGTACAAATTGTAAATAGCCTTTCGCTCCCTGTATTTTACCCCTGCCACCTTTAGAATTTGAAAGAGAGTATTCCAGTCAACATTGTCAAAAGCTTTCTCTAAGTCTACAAATGCTAGAAACGTAGGTTTGCCTTTCCTTAATCTTTCTTCTAAGATAAGTCGTAAGGTCAGTATTGCCTCACGTGTTCCAGTGTTTCTACGGAATCCAAACTGATCTTCCCCGAGGTTGGCTTCTACTAGTTTTTCCATTCGTCTGTAAAGAATTCGTGTTAGTATTTTGCAGCTGTGACTTATTAAGCTGATAGTTCGGTAATTTTCACATCTGTCAACACCTGCTTTCTTTGGGATTGGAATTATTATATTCTTCTTGAAGTGTGAGGGTATTTCGCCTGTTTCATACATCTTGCTCACCAGATGGTAGAGTTTTGTCTGGACTGGCTCTCCCACGGCCGTCAGTAGTTCCAATGGAATATTGTCTACTCCGGGGGCCTTGTTTCGACTCAGGTCTTTCAGTGCTCTGTCAAACTCTTCACGCAGTATCATATCTCCCATTTCATCTTCATCTACATCCTCTTCCATTTCCATAATATTGTCCTCAAGTACATCGCCCTTGTATAGACCCTCTATATACTCCTTCCACCTTTCTGCTTTCCCTTCTTTGCTTAGAACTGGGTTTCCATCTGAGCTCTTGATATTCATACAAGTCGTTCTCTTATCTCCAAAGGTCTCTTTAATTTTCCTGTAGGCGGTATCTATCTTACCCCTAGTGAGATAGGCCTCTACATCCTTACATTTGTCCTCTAGCCATCCCTGCTTAGCCATTTTGCACTTCCTGTCGATCTCATTTTTGAGACGTTTGTATTCCTTTTTGCCTGTTTCACTTACTGCATTTTTATATTTTCTCCTTTCATCAATTAAATTCAATATTTCTTCTGTTACCCAAGGATTTCTACTAGCCCTCGTCTTTTTACCTACTTGATCCTCTGCTGCTGTCACTACTTCATCCCTCAAAGCTACCCATTCTTCTTCTACTGTATTTAATTCCCCCATTCCTGTCAATTGCTCCCTTATGCTCTCCCTGAATCTCTGTACAACCTCTGGTTCTTTTAGTTTATCCAGGTCCCATCTCCTTAAATCCCCACCTTTTTGCAGTTTCTTCAGTTTTAATCTACAGGTCATAACCAATAGATTGTGGTCAGAGTCCACATCTGCCCCTGGAAATGTCTTACAATTTAAAACCTGGTTCCTAAATCTCTGTCTTACCATTATATAATCTATCTGATACCTTTTAGTATCTCCAGGGTTCTTCCATGTATACAACCTTCTTTCATGATTCTTAAACCAAGTGTTAGCTATGATTATGTTGTGCTCTGTGCAAAATTCTACCAGGCGGCTTCCTCTTTCATTTCTGTCCCCCAATCCATATTCACCTACTATGTTTCCTTCTCTCCCTTTTCCTACACTCGAATTCCAGTCACCCATGACTATTAAATTTTCGTCTCCCTTCACAATCTGAATAATTTCTTTTATTTCATCATACATTTCTTCAATTTTTTCGTCATCTGCAGAGCTAGTTGGCATATAAACTTGTACTACTGTAGTAGGTGTGGGCTTCGTATCTATCTTGGCCACAATAATGCGTTCACTATGCTGTTTGTAGTAGCTTACCCGCATTCCTATTTTTTTTATTCATTATTAAACCTACTCCTGCATTACCCCTATTTGATTTTGTGTTTATAACCCTGTAGTCACCTGACCAGAAGTCTTGTTCCTCCTGCCACCGAACTTCACTAATTCCCACTATATCTAACTTCAACCTATCCATTTCCCTTTTTAAATTTTCTAACCTACCTGCCCGATTAAGGGATCTGACATTCCACGCTCCGATCCGTAGAACGCCAGTTTTCTTTCTCCTGATAACGACATCCTCTTGAGTAGTCCCCGCCCGGAGATCCGAATGGGGGACTATTTTACCTCCGGAATATTTTACCCAAGAGGACGCCATCATCATGTAATCATACAGTAAAGCTGCATGCCCTCGGGAAAAATTACGGCTGTAGTTTCCCCTTGGTTTCAGCCGTTCGCAGTACCAGCACAGCAAGGCCGTTTTGGTTATTGTTACAAGGCCAGATCAGTCAATCATCCAGACTGTTGCCCTTGCAACTACTGAAAAGGCTGCTGCCCCTCTTCAGGAACCACACGTTTGTCTGGCCTCTCAACAGATACCCCTCCGTTGTGGTTGCACCTACGGTACGGCTATCTGTATCGCTGAGGCACGCAAGCCTCCCCACCAACGGCAAGGTCCATGGTTCAGGGGGGGGGGGGGGGGGGGGGGGGGGAACAGAAAACTAGGAGACGTATATCGAAAAAGGCAAAATTGAAATCTTCATTTACCTAAACAGTACCATTAGAAGATCTTTCCAAAATAAAGCAATGACAGAAAAATATCTAAAATTTTATAGTATTATATCGGTACTAACGATGTTCTATGAAAGTGAATCCTGGCTAATGAAAGCAAAATAGATTAAATATTATTATAGACCAACGAAACGGGACTCATCAGGAATATGGCAGGATACATAAAGTTAGATTAAAATACAGTAACAGATGCTAGGAAGGAACTGAAAATATATATGGTTCAAATGGCTCTGAGCACTATGAGACTCAACTGCTGTGGTCATTAGTCCCCTAGAACTTAGAACTAGTTAAACCTAACTAACCTAAGGACATCACAAACATCCATGCCCGAGGCAGGATTCGAACCTGCGACCGTAGCGGTCTTGCGGTTCCAGACTGCAGCGCCTTTAACCGCACGGCCACTTCGGCCGGCAAAATATATATGATACAGTCAAAAAGTAGACAAGATCGGCAAAATCGATAGCCCATTGTTGCGAATGGAGGAGTCAAAAGTACCACTACATTTTTGGTAACATATTACATAAAGTAAAAGAAGCTTCAGAAGACCGGCAACTAGATGGAAGGACGAAATGTAGCTGAAACAGACCGAGCCAGGCCCAATCCAAGAGAAGAAGAAGAGGGAGAAGAAGAAGAAGAAGAAAAAGAGGAAGATGATGATGATTTGATGCTCGGTTGTGAATCTGCACAGCTCACCATTACTTCAGATAAAATAGCAATCACTACAATAAAATTGGATAACCATGCATACGTCTACGAAAATAAGTCGCAAAACCATCAGCCATACTCGTTCCTTATCACGTTCTGCCTAACATACATTGTAAATATATCACAAGAGAAATTACTTTTTACTGAAGTAATAACACACGAGTCTGCGATGAATGCAGACACCCGAGATTAAACGCGCACTTCTTAATGCCACGCCACGAGCAGTGACTTAGATGCGGATGGCAAGTCAAAAGCAAAATATCTGAAATTTGTAGTTCAATAAAACGATCAATTTGACAGTACCAAATACTCAAAGGAACTCGAGCAGCATATCAAAATCTATTAAAAATAAATGTTCGAATGGTTATTAATTCTTCAAAATGGAATTTGCGTATGACATTTGTGGCCGGGAGACCCCGTCTGGGTTCGAGAGGCCAAGCGCTAGTCATTTATTTGACACCACTTTGACGACCTGCACGCCAGTTATGACGAGGAAATGGAGAAAATCCCGGACCCGGCTGGGAATCGAACAAGGGGCCGCCTGATAGAGAGTCAGCAACGCTAACCAGAAGGCCACGACACTACCTCATTCACGTCTGTAAAAAAAAGAGTTAGCATACAAATATTCTTACACCATGTTTTCTGTTTTACTCAGGCACCTGTATTCTTTTTAGTAGTAGAAATGGCAAGAAATTGGAAAATCTTATAAGCAGTCTGAACGGAAGGGAAACCTTGTACTACACGTATACAGGAGAAACGAAAGCTGAAAACGCGTACTGCTAACATGATCTACTCTATTTTGCTACCAATTGCGAAACTAAATAATCTTTCTCAGATATAGAAACTGCCTTCTTACCATTCTTGTGCCTTAACAATCACACTATTGTAAATTACAGTTCTCTGACGAACTAGTTCCTATAGCATTAATTTATTATTAAGTAACTTGTTGATTTGTAATTAAGCACAAGGTGAGGACGTAAGGGACGTCACTCATTTACGCTTCAACGGAAAGTACTGAGATATTCCTACCTGATGTGATCTTATCAGAAATTATTCAAGTAGTGATCGTTTCTGACGTCGTAACTGTTTCCGGATTAGCGTCATAAGATAATAAGTCATACGCCTGGCTATGATCGTCTACCATCGGAAAGCAGCGAAACATTGTGCTGTCAGTGTTTCCGAAATACTGTTCCTTAAATATTGGCTCTGAGCACTATGGGACTTACCTTCTGAGGTCATCAGTCCCCTAGAACTTAGAACTACTTAAACCTAACTAACCTAAGGACATCACACACATCCAGTCCCGAGGCAGGATTCGAACCTGAGTCTGTAGCGGTCGCGCGGTTCCATACTGTAGCGCCTAGAACTGCTCGGTCACTCCGGCCGGCCCTTAAATACTTACCTGCTGAAGCGAACCACTTATTGAAAGTATCTGAACAGGAATTGTTCCAGAAAGGTGGGAGACTTTCGGCCTTATCGTCCAATATGACGAAGAATTTTCAAGTTCATTGACGTAAGACGACAATTACTGTTCATCACCTCTGACTAATTGGGAGAACAGTTGACCACTATGAGCTATTTTTCGCATTTTTTCCCATACTGACGTCTACACACGAGCACATACTGACTCCATACCGACTTCCATATTTAGTTTTGTAGCTTTCCCTCGACTTTTACCTACAATCCGCCCACTGCTTCTTCTTCCCTTTGTCCTCCCTCCCTCCTTCTCCCTCCCCTTCCCTCATCTCCCTCCCTCACCCCTCCATCCCCCGCCCCCTCTCTCTCTCTCGACACACTGCCGAAAATAATAGCTTTACACATCAGATCTCACGTTTTACGCTGCACTAAAACAGATGCAGTACTTGTGTACAAAAACGATACAAATGTAATATCTCAATGATGTGGACGAAACAAACTTCATAGGACTTTATTAATTAAGTGTGACAGACGGCCCACACCGTCCTCTCACGGCGCTTATTTAATGCCCTGCGAATACCGAACGAGCATTTATTTCGCGTCTGTACATGATCTGGTGGGAGTATCATTTCGCTATTGGGGAAATTCATCTCGGCTAGGCTCCAAATCGAAATTGTGTGACATAACAGAGGCTGCTGCCCACCAATAAATGTCGCTTGATGGCGGCAGAGAGAGAAATGATGGGAGGCATCGTGTTTACGAACTCATCGACAGCAGAATTTAGGGCTGCGACGTCACGCACATTGTCCAGCGCCCGGGCCGGCGACTCTGCTAAGGGGGGAAATTTATGCGCCGCTGCGACGGCTCGATTTAATTCGAATTCGATTGCGGCCCAGTGACAATTTATATCGCGCAGGCCGCCGGCTCGTCCCATTTCCATGCTCTGCACGTCTGTCCGCGCGAGTCGCCATTCATCTGCACAAAAACGCATGAGAACGTTTCGGTGCACACGCACGCACATCTCCCCACCCCCTCCCCGCACTCACTCTTACACACGCGATATACACGAACATACAACGTAGACAGCGTGCTTGGATGCCAAGAAGGCGGTGTAAACTACAAGTGTGTAGGCTCTGATCACAATGCGACTTAACTTCTGAGGTCATCAGTCGCCTAGAACTTAGAACTAATTAAACCTAACTAACCTAAGGACATCACACACATCCATGCCCGAAGCAGGATTCGAACCTGCGACCGCAGCGATCGCTCGGTTCCAGACTGTAGCGCATAGACCCGCACGGCAACTTTGGCCGGTTACAAGTTGTTATATATATCGAATTGATGATACCGATGATAAGTGTAAACTGTTATGAAACTTAGCTTAGGGCCTTCTGATAGGATTGTAGTTATGTACTTGGATGACTTTTCCTGACCATATATTACATGAGACGATACACATTACATTTTAAGAAGTAGTGGTCCATTGATAGTGACTGGGCCACATATCACACGAAATAAGCATCAAACGAAAAAATTACAAAGTACGAAAATCGTCTAGCTTGAAGGGGGAAACCAGATGGCGCTATGGTTGGCCCGCTAGATGGCTCTGCCATAGGTCAAACGGATATCAACTGCGTTTTTTTAAATAGGAATCCACATTTTTTATTACATATTTGTGTAGTACGTAAAGAAATATGAATGTTTTAGTTGGACCACTTTTTTCGCTTTCTGATAGATGGCACTGTAATAGTCACAAACGTAACATTTCGCCAGTGCGGACGGTATTTGCTTCGTGATACATTACCCATGTTAAGATGGACCGTTTACCAATTGTGGAAAATGTCGATATCGTGTTGATGTATGCCTATTGTGATCAAAATGCCCAACGGGCGTGTGCTATGTATGCTGCTCGGTATCTTGGACAACATCATGCAAGTGTCCGGACCGTTCGCCATATAGTTACGTTATTTAAGGACACAGGAAGTGTTCAGCCACATGTGAAACGTCAACTACGACCTGCAACAAATGATGATGCCCAAGTAGGTGTTTTAGCTGCTGTCGCGGCTAATCCGCTCATCAGTAGCAGACAAATTGTGTGAGAATCGAGAATGCCAAAAACGTCGGTGTTGAGAACGCTACATCAAAATCGATTGCACCCGTACCATAACTTCTATTCACCAGGAGTCGCATGGTGACAACTTTGAACGTCGTGTACAGTTCTGCCACTGGGAACAAGAGAAATTACGGGACGATGACACATTTTTTGCACGCGTTCTATTTAGCGACGAAGCGTCATTCACCAACAGCGGTAACAGAACCGGTATAATATGCACTACTGGGCAATGGAAAATCCACGATGGCTGCTACAAGTGGAGCATCAGCGACTTGGCGAGATGATGTATGGTGCGGCATTATGAGAGGAAGGATAATTAACCCCCCATTTTATCGGTGGCAATCTAAACGATGCAATGTATGCTGATTTCCTACCTAATTTTCTACCGATGTTACTGTGGTGTCACCGCCAGACACCACACTTGCTAGGTGGTAGCTTAAATCGGCCGCGGTCCATTTAGTACATGTCGGACCCGCGTGTCGCCACTGTGTGATCGCAGACCTAGCTCCACCACAAGGCAGGTCTCGATATACGATAGAGCACTCACCCCAGTTGTACGACGACATTGCTAGAGACAATACGGACGAAGCCTCCCTCTCATTTGCCGAGAGACAGAATAGCCTTCTGCTAAGTCCATGGCTACGACCTAGCAAGGCGCCATTAGCCTTACCTAGTTTGAGAGTTATCGTATAAATGTCTCAAGAAGAACGCTGTATTCATCAAAGAATAAAAGTTAAGTATAAAGTAGCTACGTACTGTTCTTGCTACCATTCAATAGTTATCCTGTTCCAGACTTGACGCCAGTCGGCGTGTGTGTACGCGTGCCTTTCTTTCGGCTCCCTTCCCAGTGTGGCGTAGCAAGCTTGTTACGCCACAACAGATTGGCGACGAAGGAAAAGTGTTCTTTCTGATTGCTTACATTTATTTGTGTCATGGCTTCGCCACAATCTCCAGATGTACTGTCCGAATTTTATCGCTTGCAGAATCAGCAGACGCAGGCGTTATTGGATGCCCTTGGACAGCTCGTCCAAGGTCAACGTGCACTGCAACACGATGCGGCAGCCGCCGCTTCACCGCTACCGCAGCCACAACATGCAGTTGCACTGCAGTTTCGCCAGTTTGACCAAACCCACGAGACTTGGACGGAATGGTCCCACCAGTTTGCATTTCACCTAGCCGTCTACAGAATTCAAGGTAATGAGCGGCAGCCGTTTTTGCTTTCTTGTGTCGGTGTGTCCACCTACCGTGTGATAGTGAAATTGTTTCCCCGACGCGACGTAGCAACTCTGTCCTACGAAGAAATTTTGTATGCTTTAGATGCCTATTTCAAAGAAACAGTTAATGTGGTTGCAAAACGGTATACGTTTTTTCGTACGAAACGTACGGCCGGTCAAACTAATAGGGAGTGGGTAGCAACATTGCAAGGACTTACTAGGGACTGTGCCTTTGACTGTGACTGTGGCCTTTCTTATTCAGATACAATGGTGCGTGATGCAATTGCACAGAACGTTTCTGATGTTCGCATACGGGAGCAAATTTTGAAACTAGTAAATCCCTCCCTTCAACAAGTGATAGACATATTGGATAGACAAGACACACTTGACTGTGCTCAGGAATCTTTTGAAACCTCGCCAGCTGTGTGTAACATTAACCGGCCCGCCGGGCGCGCTCACGCTACGCGGCCCGGTCAACTGCCCTCGCGCACACCAACGCAGCTGCCGCCACGCTCTAAGCCACGTGTGCCGCGCCAGCACACAAATGCAGTGAAATCATGCCCGCGGTGTGCTACTCAACATTCGCGTGAACATTGCCCGTCACGCCAAGCTATTTGCTTTTTCTGTAATAGGAAAGGACATGTTCAAAGTGTTTGCCAGAAAAAGCTCAGATCAGACAATTACAATCATTCCAGCCCCTTTGCTTCGCGCCGGAATCGAACCAAGGACACTCAGGATCATGGACCTTCGCCCATGGACATTCATGTCGTTACTTCCACCCTGTCCAGGGCCACTTTCTCTACCAGTGACGGTGTTCGTCCCGCAAAACGTGTGCGTCGACGTCACCGGAAATCGCGTCAATTAGCAACTGATTCTGTACCAGTGTCTGTTCAAATTGCCCAAAACAGTCGCTCTTGTCGTCAGCAGGACGATAAACTTTTTGTAGATTTGGACTTTAATGGCAAGGTCATACCGTTCCAGCTCGATACCGAAGCTGCAGTTTCATTGCTCAATCACGACACGTACAAACAACTGGGCAAACCTCCGTTGCGTGCCGCAAATGTTACTCTAAAAAGTTATTCAGGACAGCCGATCCCTGTGTTAGGACAGTGCACTCTTCTTGCAACATACAAGGGACAAACAAAACTTGTGTCATTTTACGTTCTTTGTTCTTCTACTGCAGTGAACTTGTTTGGTTTAGATTTATTTCAGTTGTTTAACATGTCTATTGTAAATCATGTCCTATCAGTGAATCAAACTGTGCCTTCAGACAGTGTTTCTCGTCTGTGTGACGAATTTGCAGACATTTTTGCACCGAGCTTAGGTTGCGCTAAAAACTATGCAGCACATTTGGAACTGAAAGTCAATGCACAACCGAAATTTTTCAGAGTGCGCAATGTTCCCCACGCATTTCATGATGAGGTCGCAAGAACACTAAACGAATTAGAATCACAGGGTGTAATTGAACGTGTGCGAGCTTCTCTCTGGGCCTCACCCTTAGTAATTTTGCCAAAACCTTCCGGAAAATTGAGACTTTGCGTGGACTTCAAGGCTACTTTTCCTTTGCCCCGCCTGGAAGATCTTTTTGCTAAACTGTGCCCGGGAAAATATTTTTCAAAGTTGGATCTCGCCGATGCGTACTTGCAAATACCGGTGGACGACGAATCCCAGCGCGTATTGGTGGTTAACACGCATCTTGGATTGTACATGTTCAAAAGACTGCCGTTCGGGTGTGCATCCGCCCCTGCATTGTTTCAGCAATATTTACAAACTATTTGTGCGTCGGTCCCTACTGCAGCAAACTATCTGGACGATATAGTGATCTCCGGACAGACAGAAGAAGATCATCTTGCGAACCTACGAACGTTATTTCAGGTCTTGCGACAAAATGGTCTTCGCTTGAGGAAGGACAAATGTGTGTTTTTTGCTCGTGACTTACCATACCTGGGCCATGTCATCAATGCCCAAGGCATACACCCGAGTCCAGAGCACCTCCGTGCCATACAAGATTTGCCTTCCCCTCAAAATGTGAAGCAGCTGCAGAGTGTGTTGGGTAAAATTACCTACTATCATCGCTTTCTGCGCAATGCCTCATCCATTTCAGCTCCGCTTCATCGCTACGCGCCTTTCGCCAGTTGAAATCGGCGTTGCTTTCTAATACTTGCCTCACGCCTTTCGATCCCCGGAAACCCCTTTTGTTGATGATAGATGCATCGGATTTCGGGATCGGTGCTGTGCTTGCGCACAAAGTTGGCTCGCATGATCGCCCTATTGCCTTTGCGTCCAAATTGCTCTCGTCTGCGCAAAGAAATTATTCCCAGATAGAAAAAGAAGCTTTGGCTCTCGTGTTTGGTGTTACTAACTTCCATGATTTCTTGTATGGTCGTCACTTTACCATCATCACAGACCACAAACCTTTGACATCGCTTTTTCATCCGAACAAGCCTGTACCTCCTCGTACAGCGCAGAAATTCATTCTCTGGTCAATTTTCCTCTCGCAGTACCGCTACGATATCTTGTATCGGTCGACTGCTAAGCACGGAAACGCCGATGCGTTGTCCCGTTTGCCTGTTGCTGAGGATAAAGCATTCGATTCTTCCAAACTTGCTTGCATGTTCGTTGATTCGGAAACCGATGAAGTGGTCGAATCGTTTCCGATTGATTTTCGTCGTGTAGCTATAGCCACAGCTGCTAACCCTGTCCTTGCTACCGTTTTACGTTTTGTTGCTACGCAATGGCCTTTGTCAAAGTCTCGGATCGAGGATCCGTTGGTTCGCCGATTTTTTGCTCACAAGGAGAGACTTTTTGTTCGACGTGGTGATTTGTTGTTGCGTTCTGATAATGATCACTCCCGAGTCGTGGTCCCACGTTCGTTACAGTCCTCTGTTTTACGGCTTCTTCACCAAGGACATTGGGGTATAGTGCGAACGAAACAACTTGCTCGTCAGCACTGTACTTGGTTCGGAATCGATGCTGCGATTACGAATATGTGTTCTTCTTGCATGGCATGTGCCGAACAACAATCCGCACCGCCGCGGAAAGTCTTTGCATGGCCAAAAGCCACTTCCCCTTGGCAACGCTTGCACATTGATTTTGCTGGTCCATTCTGGAATGCTCGATGGTTGGTTCTGGTCGATGCCTTCAGTAATTTTCCTTTTGTTGTCCGGATGTCTTCCACGACGTCCTCCGCCACCATCCAAGCGTTGTCTGCTATCTTTTGCATTGAAGGTCTTCCGCAGACTATTGTTTCCGACAATGGCCCACAACTCATGTCCGCAGAATTTCAGTCATTCTGCCAGGCCAATGGTATTCAACATCTGACATCCGCGCCGTTTTCGCCTCAGTCAAACGGTGCTGCTGAACGATTGGTCCGGACCTTCAAGTCACAGATGTTGAAGTTGAAAGAGTCGCATTCTCGGGAGGACGCGTTGTTGCTCTTTTTGTCTTCGTATCGCTCTCGGCCCCGAGATGGTCGCTCGCCGGCTGAGTTGCTCCACGGTCGTCCTCATCGAACCTTGATGTCTTTGCTGCATCCGCCGCATCAGGTTCCTGTGCAGCGGCAGACTCCTGCTTTTGCTCCAGGCGACGTTGTATTTTATCGCAACTATCGAGGTTCACGGCGTTGGCTCGCAGGGCGCATTCTTCGCTGCCTCGGCCGCGCGATGTATTTGGTTTTGGGGGCCTCTGGTGAGGTGCGTCGGCATCTCAATCAGCTGCGCCTCTGTCGTCGCACGGGTTCTGCCGCTCCCCGTCTGCTTTCAGCGACGGTGCCGTCCGGTCAGCGCCCTGGGGACCCATCTACTGGCTCGCCTCATCCCCAGGTGTTACCGACGATGCCTTCCATTTTGCCCCATGGCGACGCGCCGCCGCAGCCGCCGCCGCCGCCGCCTGTTCTCCCGCCGGCGCCGCCCGCATTCGACGCTTCGCTTCAGCCGCCAGGCGCCTCCCTGGGTCACGCGCCGCCGATCGCTTCCCGTGACCGGCTGTCCTCCGCCATGGAACTCTTGCCCGCTCCGGACCACATAACGTCATCGCGCGTCGGGTACCCCGACGCGATGGAGGTCGACCCTTCGGCCCCTCCTGTCTCATTACGGGCGCATACACCGCAAGTTGACGTGCACCCTGGACTAGGTTTTCAGGCGTTTCCTAGATCCCCTCGGACCGAATGGCCGGGTGCGGGTGGCACAGCCTCGCCTGTTGTTAGGCTCCCCACCTCATCGCATACGTCAACATGGGGTCCTCCCCACGGCGGGCGGAAGCCTTATCACACGACCGTTCGCCGATTTGCGGGGGAGGAATGTGGTGTCACCGCCAGACACCACACTTGCTAGGTGGTAGCTTAAATCGGCCGCGGTCCATTTAGTACATGTCGGACCCGCGTGTCGCCACTGTGTGATCGCAGACCTAGCGCCACCACAAGGCAGGTCTCGATATACGATAGAGCACTCGCCCCAGTTGTACGACGACATTGCTAGAGACAATACGGACGAAGCCCCCCTCTCATTTGCCGAGAGACAGTTAGAATAGCCTTCTGCTAAGTCCATGGCTACGACCTAGCAAGGCGCCATTAGCCTTACCTAGTTTGAGAGTTATCGTATAAATGTCTCAAGAAGAACGCTGTATTCATCAAAGAATAAAAGTTAAGTATAAAGCAGCTACGTACTTTTCTTGCTACCATTCAATAGTTATCCTGTTCCAGACTTGACGCCAGTCGGCGTGTGTGTACGCGTGCCTTTCTTTCGGCTCCCTTCCCAGTGTGGCGTAGCAAGCTTGTTACGCCACAACAGTTACTACAAGATGTTTCACTCCATCACAGAATGGCGATGTACTTCCAACATGATGGATGTCCGGCACATAGCTCGCACGCCGTTGAAGCGGTATTGAATAGCATATTTCATGACAGGTGGATTGGTTGTCGAAGCACCATACCATGGCCCGTACGTTCACCGGATCTGACGTCCTCGGATTTCTTTCTGTGGGGAAAGTTGAAGGATATTTGCTATCGATATCCACCGATAACGCCTTACAACATGCGTCAGTGCATTGTCAATGCATGTGCCAACATTACGGAAGGCGAACAGCTGCTGTTGAGAGGAATGTCGTTACACGTATTGCCAAATGCACTGACGTTGACGGACATCATTTTGAGCATTTATTGCATTAATGTAGTATTTACAGGTAATCACGCTGTAACAGCATGCCTTCTCAGAAATGGTAAGTACACAAAGGTACATGTATCACATTGGAACAATCGAAATAAAATGTTCAAACGTACCTACGTTCTGTATTTTAATTTAAAAACCTACCTGTTAGCAACTGTTAGTCTAAAATTGTGAGCCATATGTTTGTGACTATTACAGCGTCATCTATCACAAAGATAAAAAAGGGGGGTTCCTATTTAAAAAAACGCAGTTGATATCCGTTTGACCTATCGCTGCGCCATCTAGCGGGCCAACCATAGCGCCATCTGGTTTCCCCCTTCAAGCTAGACAAGTTTCGTTCTTTGTAGTTTTTTCGTTTGACGCTTATTTCGTGCGATATTTTGCCCGGTGACGATCAATGGCCACCCTGTATATGTATATGGATACTCCTACTTAAAACTTTAATGGAACATGCCCAGAATTCTGTACAGGACCTCCTAGTATTAGTCCACAGCTCTTTTTTCTGTAGTTTAAGAAAGTGCGTTTTAAATTTTCGTATCAGTTTTCGGTGACTTTTGTGCCGACTCGTTCCATGACTAAGTATCTTTGGGTCACGTGGTACCAAAATACCAAAATGGATAATTTAAATGAAATAGTTAAAAAACTGCACGGTGGATTGTTTTACGCAATCCTAACTGAATGAATAGACAGAAAAGCTACACTCTGCCACAATTACATTTAATTACTCTCATCAGACGTCCAAAAACTTTTGTTTCTATGTTGTAATTATACCAAGAGTATAATGCAAAACATATTCTTATAAAACATGTGCAATGGTTTTCGCGGATTATCCAGACAAAATTTGATACACAACTGCAAAGAACTTCCAAAAGAGATGCGGATTGAAAACATCGTACTGTCCGTGGTACTCCAGCGCTACAACAGTGTTTTTCAGACCAAAGGTGTGGATGTGAAGCTCTGGTTCGTCGACAACAAGTCAGACAGAATGCGTATGAATGGGCTTACAGCGTTCTCCACGGAATTCTCACGTGAGTTTCGTACCCCAAAGCCAAACACGTTCCCTACTCAAAATGACCTGATTGCTTGTGGACGAGGACTTTGGGAATACACGGAAGAGATACAATGGGACAGAACTAACGTGGAAGGTTGCAGTGAGTTTAAATCAGGAGGGCACACACGGGCTGCAGCAAAAGTATCTTGACTGAAAATGTGATGTTGTGTTTTGCAGCTTTAATAGTTGATACAAAGTAATTTCTGCTACTATATTTGTTCAAAGTGTCCTTCAGTGTTACCTAGACATCCAACACATCGTTCAAACTCTGATTTAGTTACCTCGTCATATAATTACCTTGTCACGAAACTCCCCGTCATTATTGGCAGAAATAATTTCAAATTCTATTTCAGTCAGATCCCTCCCTGTAGATCTGATGGTTTTGTAATGAAAATATTGTCTTTAAATGTCCAGAAATTGAAAAATCACTCGGTTTGATTCCGGTGATCTGGGAGGCAAACTGATTTCACCCTGACGTCCTGTCAACTCTTGAAAATTGTCATGAAGGAATAACAAGTAGTCCCTATGCTGCCAAATGAAACTGCTTCGTATAGCTTCAAGTGGAGGGGTATCGTGTAATTCAACAATATCTTCTCTTACCATATCAAAATACCTCTCCCCAGTTATGGTTCCATCGAAAAAATTAGGTCCTACCCCTCCTTTACTGTATGTTAGAACGGAAACACGCTGATCACATTCCGCTTCACAGAATGCAGGTTTTCAGTCAGGATCATCCTCGTTTGGGGTGTGTAGTAATGCAGGTTTGGATAGAATGTTTTAATATTCTCAACCTTCTAACGGAAAATTGTAGTTCCTTAAAATGCCTTCTGTCAGATTTCCTGCGCGATTGAACGAATGCCTGAGCTGCTGATTTTCTTCAGTAAAGAATAAATTTGGGAGGCGATTGCGTGGTAAGTTGCCTCAAACATTCGGTTTAATTGGTAGGTAGCCTGCATTGTGGCTGTGTATGAGGGAACTTTTCAACGAAAGGTCGTCTATCATCTTCATAATTGCCAGCAAATTTCCAAAACATCTGTAACACTCGCTGGTCTGTAGACAATTATGCGTTCACAACGTGCACTTTTCACGATTACAATCAATGCGCAAATGACGCAAATGCGCAGATTGTCACTTGTTAATAAAATAACCACTTCCATCACTCTTAACTTCACTGCGCACAGGTGTGGCGATTTTTCAACGTGGGAGATAATACCAAAATAAGAAGCTAAACGTTGACCATATACAGAAATGCGCAGCGATCAATTGACTTAAGCCGCATGTGATATTGATTTATTATTTAGTCTGTGACGTCGGATTCAGTTTCTTTGATAACCACTATCGCGACTGGCGGGTAGAATGAGGTAAGTGATCTTAGGTGACTGGATGCTTGGAAGAATGAGGTTAATATATCAACCAAAATGACGAACAGATGCAGCTTTAGTGCGGCAGTATTGAAGTTCTTGGCCGCGGCCCTTATTACGGCTGAATCATTGGCCAAAATTATTGGCGTGATGTTATGGCTGAGCGTAGGTGAGTTGACTCTGGCGCTACAGAGGGAATACAGTTAGTACGAGGGGGCGTTAAATAAATAACACAACACACTTGTTTCCTTGGCAGTTTTAGTTTAAAAAAATGAGGATTTTGCTGTGGGACATAGAGGAATATTCCTGCTTCAACCCCTATGGTTTCATAAAGTCCTAATAGGTGGCGGTGCTATACGTTGCCTTCAGAATATCGTCTGCAAAGGAGGTGCGTTCTAAGCAGAGAGCTGACACTGAGTTTCCTTTGGTGGGAAACCAGAACATCGTAGATAATCATAGGCGCTCCCTCAGTGTCTGCGGAGACCTGGCAGAGAACAAAAGAAGAGTGAGTCGTTGGGCGAAGTGTCCCGCCATCACTGCAAGAACGTCGCGCAAACCTGTCCGATTCTCCGCTTGCCGGCCGGGCGCACATAGTTGTGACTCTTGCAGTGTTGGAACGTGCGGACGCCCTTATTCTATGTGGTCAACGGATCCCAGTCAGAACTTCGCTGCTCAACTGGACGTCTCTGTTGGTGGTACTGACACACTCGTCCACCATTTGGGGTACTCAAACTGTGTGCCCACTGGATTCCACAGGCCTAAAAGACAGCAAAGACCAACGAAGGACCCTTTACCTAGAATTGCTCCTGCGTTACGGGGCTGATCGCCACAATTCTTGTCGAACATCGTCACAGTCGATGAAATATGGATTCATCACTTCGAAATGGAAACAAAACAGCAATTCGTGGAGTGCCACACACCACCTTTCCTCCGAAGAAAAAAGTTCAAAGCCGTATCCGCAGCCGCTAAAGCCAAGGCGACTTTCTTCTAGAACTCTGAAAAGGGTTGTTTTATTTCATGTCCTCCTTTGTCGTACAAAGATAAACTCTGAATTAAAGAAACGACTTCAGCGTGTTCCTCACTACAAAAATGAAAACGAACTTTTTTCTTTTCCTCACACAAGATTGCGCTTCCCGGAGGAGCTCCCAAAACTTCTTTAGACTGTTCTCACTCTCCCACCCTACAGTTCAGATCTCGCGCCTTCCTACTCCCTTCTGTTTCGCCCAATTAAGGGTATACATCGTAGAAGCAGTACATAGGCAATGAGGTTATTATTGCAGCAAGACGTGGGCTTCAACGCCGACCAGTAGAGTGGAACCATGCAGTTACATAGGCCCTCTCCTTTAAGCTGGTGTAAGGCCGTCGCACTGAACTGAGATTATTTGAAAAAAGGGTTTTTTATCCAAGAGAATTGAGAAAGAATATGGTGTTTTGGAACTCTGATTACAACGCATCCGGTTTCAATAAAGTGTTGCATTACTTATTGAACGCCGAACGTATGTAGAATTAATAGACGAATGTTAGTATTTTGGTAGCAAAATCACTATCGGGAACAGATATAAAGTGGATATAAAATGTAGGGTAGGCAGCAGGAAGAAAACATGTTCTGGAAAAAAAGAACTGTTTTAACATACACAGCGTGACTGCTACGGTCGCAGGTTCGAATCCTGCCTCGGGCATGGATGTGTGTGATGTCCTTAGGTTAGTTAGGTTTAAGTAGTTCTAAGTTCTCGGGGACTGATGACCTTAGAAGTTAAGTCCCATAGTGCTCAGAGCCATTTTTTTAACATACACACATCAAAAAATGTTCTGCATCAGCCCGGTTCCCAGAACTCCTGAAGACAGAAGTTGACTGTGGATATTGTATCACAGACACAGTCCCTTTGACTGTTCAGAGATGTCACTATACCCACCCAAAGATGTAAACAACCATGCATGAGCAGCGCCTATTAGACGGAGGGGCTCCGCCAGCCGATCAGTTCTATTCATTCCACCAGGAAGAAGGTACACGGCTCGTGTTCAACCTTATGAGATGGTCAATACCGCTTTTCGTTCGCATCCGCATTGTTACTTTGTGCCAGGAAGGGCTCTCAACAATGGAAGTGTACAGGCGCCTCGGAGTGAACTAAAGGAACGTTTTTCGGACATGGAGGAGATACAGAGAGTAAGGCCGCCCAAGCATATGAAAGTAAGTGGAAATGATCAGATCGCTATAACGAATGGAGCGTGGTATGAACAACATAGAAAACTAAGTAGGAGGCATAAAGTAGTAGCTACACGACAGGAGAGAGTTCCAGAATCTGAGTATTGTAATTATTGCATCTCTAACAACAGTTGCTTATAGAACTGATCCTTGAGGAACGCCTGCAATAGGATAGAAGTAAGCGAGTGGGTGGTATGTATTGTTACGTAGGACTAACGCCTCCTCATTAACGGTGTAATCAGACTCATGTAGCAGAGTGATAATAGAAGATGAATGACGTTTGTGGATCTTATGACCACGATTTGAAACTGAAAAAAAGGAAGATACGGTTCCACGGAACTTAGTTCCAGTCATGTTCAATAACCAAGTTACGGTGATAGTCTTCATTACTTTACATCTTTCTGAACCTAGTTTTAAAGTGAGTAAATTAGTGTGTTGCACAACTCTTCGGTATATTAGTACATTGTGGGAGCGATCAGAGGTGCCAGATGTTTAACTTATACAGAAACAGTTCAGTGCCTGCTGACTTATGAGGACGTCATCTGTCATCCACTGCCGTAGGTAAGTGTCGCATCACCTCTGGATTTAGAGGGAACAGTGTTACACAAAATACATAAAACCGTTATATACGAAGCTGGCCGCCTCCTGTGAAAGCCAACTGTGGCCAGTTGTCGTGGAAGAGCGATATCGGTCCCCATTGTGGTTCTTTAATATGACTTGAGCCTTTATTGAAATTCTGAAGTTTTAGGACGCTTTGCTGACGGAGAAAGTAAGCTAATACAAAGGTAACGCGAAGTGAAAACCTTGAATATGGAACGAAGGCGATTTATTTCTCACTTTTAAATAACGGATATCTGTTGAGCTAGTATCTTTGTATCTTTTTGAAAGTAGTTACTTGTTGGTAAACGAGGAGTATATAGAAAGGGATTTCCTGGTAGCACCTGAAGATGGACGGCCACTTAATTTTAGTAGCCGAGAGATGTGAAGCCAGTTGGGGAAAGTTTTATTTTTATTCTTTGTAGGCAGCTCAATGTAAGCAAGATGAGCTATTTTAATATCTAAAATAGAGAATGAGGCTATCAAACGAAAGCAACCCCGCTATGTTACAACGTTATCGCATCCCATCTCATAAATGTATCTAGGATCTAGCACATTTGAGCAGTCATGCATTTTTCATATCACTGCGAAGGAATGGTAGAGAGAAATGAGTAACAGCATTTCATTTACTCCAGAGTAAAGAATCATACATTGATAAATTACAGTTAAGATTCAAAAACTTTAACGCCGACTGTTTCACAGAGAAACTCTTTATCTGTTTCAGCAGAAGAGCCAACGCCGTGTTACGAGTGGAGGCCGAAATGCACGCGTTTTAGCTCACGCAGGCTGGCGTGAGGAGGGAAGAACTATACTGACGTGAGGTCTGGAACATGACAAGGAATGAGAATTCAGAGAGCGGACGTAATTATTTTGATACTTAACTTTAATCCATTAATGATGAACGTCGCTCTTGACGGTACATGATTCACAATATTATCTGTTCAGAATACATTCTTTAAGATAGAAATTATAGTAACTGAATAGGGCGCCTTGATAGGTCGTAGAAAATGACGTAGCTGAAGGCTATTCTAAACTGTCGTCTCTGCAAATGAGAGTGCATGTAGACAGTGAACCATCGCTAGGAAAGTCGGCTGTACAACTGGCGAGTGCTAGGGAGTCTCTCTAGGCTAGACCTGCCGTGTGGCGGCGCTCGGTCTGCAAACACTGATAGTAGCGACACGCGGGTCTGACGTATACTAACGGACCGGGGCCGATTTAAAGGCTACCACCTAGCAAGTGTGGTGTCTGGCGGTGACACCACAAACTCGAAACAAAAACCACTGATTAATAATCCAACCAATACGATGGTAGATCCCTCAGAAGGATGAATTGCTATCAGTTAAGCTTCGGAAAGTATTTGTTTGGAGTGTATCCATGTATGGAAGTGAAACATGGACGGTAAATAGTTTGGACAAGAAGAGAATAGAAGTTTTCGAAATGTGGTGCTACAGAAGAACGCTGAAGATTATATGGGTAGATCACGTAACTAATGAGGAGGTATTGAATAGAATTGGGGAGAAGAGGAGTTTGTGGCACAACTTGACTAGAAGAAGGGATCGGTTGGTAGGACATGTTCTGAGGCATCAAGGGATCACCAATTTAGTATTGGAGGGCAGCGTGGAGGGTAAAAATCGCAGAGGGAGACCTAGAGATGAATACACTAAGCATATTCAGAAGGATGTAGGCTGCAGTACGGACTGGGAGATGAAGCAGCTTGCACAGGATAGAGTAGCATGGAGAGCTGCATCAAATCAGTCTCAGGACTGAAGACTACAACAACAACAACAACAAGCTTCGGAATATACCGTGGCAGAACAGACCGTCTGATTTACAAAGTAGATATCGCCTAAGCATCACAATACTTCAACGGAGACTTCAATCGAACAGATTTTAATGAAGTGTAGGAATGGTGCGAAATCAAATCTGAGAAGATGAGGGTGAGAGTTGGATGTACAGACTAGCACACTGACAAAAGCCGATGTTCTGCACATTTCGATATTTTAAGAGGTGGGGCAGGCCGTAATAATCTGTAAGAAGTGGTGTTTTGCCTACGTAAGGAAATTAGAGCATTACAAGCTTCCCACCACCAGGTTATCACAACAGTGGTACGCAGGAAAGCACTGTTGCATTCGTACGATATGTATGCAACTGCGCCACGTTAATGGTATTCCGTTGCCAGATAAGCAGATCGATGAAGGCCTTCTTTCGACGCAAAGGCTTTTAGTCTTTCACATACAACGCAGTGTGTGCATGTCACACACAGACAGTCTATTACGCTGCGTTTTGTATTGGCACTGCGTTTATTTTTTTATGAGAGGTGAAATGTCTGTTGATCCGATCAATAAATATCTATCTATAGCGACATTTCATCTCAGAGTCAAAGAGATAATATTTATTCTACATAAGTCCCAGAAAAGTACTATTTTAAATGTACATAACGAATTTATGCAGCTGAAAACAAATACAAGCAGCAGTCACTGGTGTTATAAGTAACAACAATATCCGGAGCTAGAACCACGATAGTAAATTTTGTAGCATTACTTTCGTAGTACCTATTTAAATTTGTATCTTGAATACATTTTTTGCTTTGGTGTTGCATTTAATGCATGCATGACCAACGTTTATTTCCTCAGGTAATGTGATGCGTAGCGCAGGTGCAGTCATTGCAGAAAACCAAATGACTCCTGGGTATAGCAGTGGAATCGTAACAATTGGCACTTTACAATAAGGAGATCAGTTTAAAAACTACAACCTGGAAATACAATCTATGGGTTCAGGAAGTTAGTCATTTCAGTTTTCCTGTCTGTATGTAGGTGAAGGATATGTATTTTAAGAACGGACGTCTTTGTTTTTTTGTGTACATTTTGCATTTCAGTTTTAAAATACAGTCGAAAAAAGGATAGAAACATAATTTCTAGCCCACATATGTAAATTAAAGAAAGAATGCAGTTTCCTGGATTAAACTGAATATGATCTCTATGTTTTAGATTGTTGCAATTATTGCCTCACTGTATAATAACTTACGTGAAATAACACAATGATTTACTCCACATAAGATCCTGTAAAGTTCTAAACATTTTAATACCTAACACAAATACAGTACAGATTTTTAAAATTCTATTTTACACTCGTGTGACATAGTGCTAAACGAACTTCGTTAGACTGTAGAGTCCGTGAAACGATGGTCATACAATAACCGCGATCTACAGTCTAAACCAGCATATCACGGACGATTCACACTGTGATCCTGATTTGCAACTGTTTCTGATTATACGCAGCATTCTGGGTTTTAAGGCGGTAACTATAGCTCCAGCCTCATAAAATATGACACATAACTAGTTTGCAGTGGGAAACTGATGTCAGTAGCTAGCGTCATGAGGCTCAAAGCCAGAGGCTGAAAATATGTTCTCAGTAATTTATCGCCGTTTCAGTAGATCCCCAGGTGTTGCTACTTTCTATTGGCCTTTGCTGCACACAAGTTGCATGAGAGGCCTTATTAAAAAAAAAAAATCATGGTACTGAACCACAGTCATACAGTATTTTTTGAAAGAATACACAGCCATTTGACTGTATATTACTGTATTTTTCTTCTGTACAATCTAGAGTTAGGCTTTTACGCCATTATCGAGTACGATGCAAAATTTTCTTATTCCAAATCAGGTAAAGTCATTAAGCTTTGAACTGACTTTACGAGATGTGGTTTTAATGGTCTAAGAACTTTTAGTGCTGTACTCAATAATGGCCTGATAGCTGAAATGTAGACTGTGCAAAAGATAAATAGAGGAACGGATTACTGAGAGAAAAAGAGTAATGATACGAGGTTGTTCTATTTGCTTTTAAAATTTTAACATAAAGAATTGTTTCGAATACTAAAAAACTGGTTATAAGAAGTCGTACACCACTTTGTTCAAGGGGGGAGAAACACAGACATGCACATCTGTTTCTTATTTCCATGATTCTTCTGCATCTCTGTGTGTCTTATAAGACACTGTACAACCATCAGGTATTTCCCATGAAGACCGAGCAGCAGCAACAATTGACTGTAGGTCTTATAAGACACTGTACAACCATCAGATATTTCCCATGAAGACCGAGCAGCAGCAACAATTGACTGTAGCACCACATCTCAAATGCTTCGATTCTCATCTGTTCCGGTTTCCCCACAGTCCATATTTCACTACCGAACGATGCTGTGCTCCTAGCGTACGTCCTCAGAAATTTCTTCTTCATATTAAGCCTATGTTTGATACTAGTAGACTACTCTTGGCCAAGAATGCCTTTTTTGCCCCTGCCCAGTCTGCTTTTTATGTCTTCCTTGCTCCATCTGTCACTGGTTATTTTGCTGCCTGTATAGTAGAATTAATTAACTTCATATACTTTGTAACCATCAAGCGTAATGTTAAGCTTATTGCTGCTCTCATTTCTACTACTGCTCATTACTTTCACCTTTTTTCGATTTACTCTATAGTAATTCAATTCAGAAGACGTAATTATTCACTTTCACGCAGGAAAGCAACGCCATCAGCGAATCATATCACTGATGCCCTTTCACCTCGAATTTTAATTTCACTCCTTTAGCTTTCGTTTTTCCACCATTGCTTCTTCGATGAATGACTAAAGAGTAGGGGGCGAAAAACTACATCCCTCTAACCCTGTCTTACATCCTTTTTAATCCGAAAACTTCGTTGCTGGTCTTCATTATTATTATTCCATCTCGGTTCTTGTACGTGTTGTATATTACTCGCCTCTCCTTATAGCTTACTCCTATTTTCCTCATAATTTCGAACATCTTGCACCATTTGACGTTGTCGAACGCTTTTTCCAGGTCGACAAATACTATGAACGTGTCTTGATTTTCTTCAAGGCATGTTTCCACCATCAACCGCTACCTCTTAATAGCCTCTCTGGAGCCATTACCTTTAGTAAAGCCAAACTGATCGTTATTTAACCTTCCTCAATTTGAGATGTGATGCTGTATATTTTTCTTGTCAGGAGCTTGCATGCTTGAACTGTTACCCTAATTGTGCGATAATTCTCTCACTGTCAGCTCATGCACTCTTCGGAAGTGTGTGGATGATATTTTTCCGAAAGTCAGATGGCATATCGCCAGACTCAAACGGAAGGTTATTTCGACTTTCCTACATGCCGAGTTAGTCCTTCAGACAATAACTTCTTTTCCGATTTCTTCACGTTTATCACGCAGCCGTTTCGTCTCAGCTTCCCTGTACTTCCTGTTTGTTTCATTCCTCAGCGACTTGCATTTCTGTATTCCTAAATTTCCTTGAACATTTTTGCACTTCCTTCTTTCATCGATCAACTAAATATATCTTCTGTTATCATTGGTTTCTTTGCAGTTACCTTCTTTGTACCTATGTTTTCCTTTCCAACTTCTGTGATTGCCCTTTCTAGAGATGTACAGTCCTCTTCTGCTATACTGATTACTGAGGTATTCCTAATTGGCAGTATCTATAGTCTTAGAGAACTTTATGTATCACATTTCTTTGCGTATTGATTCTTCCTGACTACATTGTGATATGAGTCTTCATCCACTTCTGGGTACGCCTTACAATCCAGTATCTGGTTTCGTAATCTCTGTCTGATCATTATGTAGTCAAATTGAAATATTTCCGTATCTCCTGGGCTTTTCCAGTTATACCCCCTCCACTTATGATTCTTGAACAGAATATTCGCTGTTATAGCTTAAATTTATTACATAATTCAATTAGTGTTCGTCATCTTTCATTTCTAGTACCATACCCATATTCTCTTGTAACCCTCTCTTTTACGCGTTCCGCAACAATCGCATTCCATTCCCCCATGCCTATTAGATTTTCATCTCTCCTTACACACCGAATTACCTGTTCAGTATCCTGATATACTTTTTCTACCTCTCCATCTTTAGCTTGAGACGTCGGCAAGTATACCTGAACTATCTCTGTCGGTGTTGGCTGTCGATTCTCATGAGAACATCCCTATCACTTAACTGTTCACTGTAATTCACTCTCTGCCCTACCTTCCCATTCACAACGAATCCTACTCCAGTTATACCACTTTCTGCTGCTGCTGCTGTTACCCTAAACTTATCCTGCCAGAAATCCTTGTCTTCTTTCCACTTCACTTCACTGACCCCCCAGTGTATCTACATTTAGCCTTTGCATTTACCCTTTCAGATTTTTCTAGCTTCCCTACCACGTCCAAGCTTCTGACATTCCACACCCCTACTCCTAGAACTTTACCCTTTCGTTCGTTATTTGATATTTTTCTCATTGTAACCTAGCTTTTGGCAATCCCCTCACAGAGGTCCGAATGGGGGTCTATTCCGGAATCTTTTGCCTCTGAAGAGATAATCATAATAGTTTTTCAATTACAGGCCAAATGTCCTGTGGATATACATGTCTTAAATGCAGTGGTTTCCACTGCCTTCTACATCCTCACGCCGTTGACCATTGCTGATTCTTCCACCTCTTTGGGGCAGTTTCCCACCCCAAGGACAAGAGAATGCCCTGAACCCCTGTCCGCTCCTCCGCCCTCATGACAAGGCCGTTGGAAGAATAAGGCTGACTTCTTTGAATCTTTCACCTACAGACAAAAACATTCCACCTAGTTAACATTTCTTGTGGCTACTGTTCGAAAGGGAACGTGAGCCCTGCGCTAGTGGTCGATATCTTCCACAAGAAGAAAAAAACCTTCTTTTTGGAAAATGGAACGTGATTATTGAGGATTTATTTATTTATTTATTCATTATGGCTGCTTCATCAAAAATGGTGTCTCTTCTTTCGGACACTGTAACGCAGTAAGCTATTACGAGATAACATTCGTTGCAGTAAGGCACACAGCCGTCTAGTACGGTGGCTGCAGCATGGCTATGTTTTTTTTTCGATCTGCTCAAAGCACAGCTGCCTGCCGTGAGAACTGCATAGCGTGACATTCATACCCTCTGCGAATCTAAATAATCCATACTAATTATTATCCGATTTCTTTTCAAATTTGGTACACAGCCTCTTGTTATTAAGAGAATGCTGCTGTCAAAATTTCAGACATTTAATAACTATAGTTCCAGGGATAAAGAGAATGACCTAAAAGTCCTAAAACCTATGCTTGTATTTTAAAACCAAGTTGGGATCAATAACAGACTGACTTTCATTATCATTTGAAGTCATGAGAAAGTTGTCAGTGCATAAAAATCAATTAATTATAATTTTCTTTTTAAAACTTTAGTTACTTTGCATTGCATAATACAAAAATCGGTCAGAATTATTAACTGATTATATTTTGTTGCTTGAGTGCGTGAGAATAATTGAGAGAACGTATGTGAGACATACCTTAAAATTTAACATTTCATTTTACATAAAACCTTGTACAAACGAACCGTGGGAAAGTTATGTTGCAACCACGATTCAGGTGACGTATGTCGGTATGTGCTTGCTTTTGTATAGAAGTAGCCAGAGTGGCAGTTAGAGGCGGAAGAAGTTTATTTATCAATTTGAAGAATATTTCGCACTTTGCTTATTTTGATTAAACATAATACACGAAATTGAAGTTTTGCTGACGTTAATTACTATCAAATCACTAATTGGATTAGGCAAGATTTGCCGCGACAATGATCTGGAAGGAACGATCTAATTGGTCGTTTAGATCAACAGCCAATCAGAATTAAGCTGTTCTCGCACGAAAAGAGGAGTGAGCATATAGGAGAGTACCAGGAAGGAATCGCTTGCTAGCTGGGCTACGGATAGTTCGATGTCAGATCGATCCTTAGAAAAAACTCGGTAAGATGAGGAAATAGTGAGCTAATATCGGTTCGAACATATCGTTACTGAAGGGACTGGAGTTACGATCATTTTAATGAAAGTTTGGTGTTTCTAATTTAAATAGTTTGAGAGAGATGAGCGTGTGAACTTTCTGGTCATAGTAACAACTCCACGTGGCGAGTTTCGTGCTCTGTACGGAATATTCTGGCGGGCACCTCTTACGAGGAAGACCACCGAAACGACCGAATGTTTAACTCGCAAATAATAGTAGGTCTGTGACTGGTAGAACGTGAAAATTAGTCGGGTCGGACTTGCTAAAATTCTGGCTGCTTTTCGAGGGAATATTTCTTATACGGACAGTGAACTGTCAATGAGAACGTTTCACCGTATGAAATACGGAGTTGACAGCCATTTCATGTGTTTCAATGTAAGTAAAAAACAAAGTTAATCCAATTTTAAACGCTTTTCTGCAAGTAGACTGAATATCCCGTACGCCCGACTTTTTAATCATGAAGTTTCAGGAACTGACTTTCAACTAGAGTGACGCGGCCTCTGTGTAGTAGATATTAGGTAGTGGTTACATCAACGCTGCTTTACACTGCCTAGCACGTATCAGCTACCACAGAGTGAAGGGACGTCGTCAAGAATCGTATCAAAGTAGCTCGACTGAATGATAGTGTTGATAACAACACAGACGACCGACCCCGCACCGCCACAACATGTCCGAAATATATATTACACCTATTTAATATATACATGTACAAACACAACGATGCGTCCTGGCTGTCCTAGGTGGGAGGAATCAGTAGCTTTGTGGAACTGGTGCGGATATTGTATGATAGATGTTGGATATGTGTATGGGAATTAACTATTGAATGAAATGCAGATGTTGAGAGACTGGTGGGTTTGCAACTGGCGGCCAAATGATGAGATGGGCCTTTTATTTAGAACGTTAGGAGTAGGGGGTATTGTGGTTAACAGAGGAGGTACGTCTCGGGGATTTTATTCATGTTCTGTGTGGATGAAGCGATTAATGTTGCTCTGTCAAACGGCAACAGCCATGGTTCGCCAACATTGTAGGAAATAATAAGGCGTAGGGACTAGAGTGCACGGTTGATGTAGGACATGACGAAGACTTTCTACGTGTTTGAGTTGTGAAAAATTTGTGGGTTAACATGCAAGCCATAAAGCATGTCGTTCCACGATTTGAAGGGACTGTTATGACTTGGAAGGAGTGGAGTTAAGGGCGACGTATGCATTTGGGACAAAGAATGGAGGATGTAAGAGGCGGGCTACCACAAGCAAAGAGAGTTTCCTTGCCAAAATAAGTCTAGTAGTACCAGACGTGGTCCTCAATATAGAAAGTAAATATACGTCAGGAACCAAATATTTTATGGAGGTGTTTCATGGGCAGTTGGAAAACGGAAAAAGAAGATATCATAAATGTTGGGATGCCGACACTGTAATACGTTGATAAAGCAAGAAATACATTGATACGACAAGAAATTTGAAAGCTCTCTGTAGAACTGGTGTGCAGAGGGTAAAACACACTACAACAAGGGACAAGACGAACTGACGTAAGTTAAGACGTCAGCGAATAACTTCCACGGGTCTAGAGGGAGACGCAAAGGGTAACAATTGTAGCGCTAGAAGGAGTTCGAAATATATTGGAGAAATACGCAATTCACCTTTACTTTCTGTGTCAGGACGAGAAGATATAAACTCTCTTCCTCCACAAGTTTGCAGCTTTAATGGCTTTGTCACTGCACAACAATATATCTTCCGCTGTGCAAACAAACTCCGTCCGCGAGCACAACAGCAAATGGTCAGTTATCTGTATTTCTCCACATTCACAGCGGACATCTCCCCTGTAGCTCAAGTTAATCATGTTTACTTTACATTTTTCGACTCCTGTTCGTAGTCTATTCAGTGCTCGTCATGTGACAAATTGTTGAAGCTGTTGAGTGTAGCTGCTACTCTGGTATGAAGAGGCTGGCACAGAAGAGAAAATAGTGGCTGTAGGAAGTCAGAAGACCGATGATCATGTCCGACCCCGGTAGCTGAGTGGTTAGCGCGACAGAATGTCGTCCCTAAGGACCCGGGTTTGATTCCCGGCTGTGTCGGAGATTTACTCCGATCAGGGACTGGGTGTTCTGCTGTCCTAATCATCATCATTTCATCCCCATCGACTTGCAAGTCGCTGAAGTGGTGTCAAATCGAAAGACTTGTACGCGGCGAACTGTCTACCCGACGGAAGGCCCTAGTCACACGACATTTACATTTACCGATAATCATGCCCCATCCTCATAGTAGATCAGATGTGGGTCTTTATGTGCAAATGATTGTCGTGGCCATTTTTGGACATATAGTCTTAGCCAACTGGGGGCTTTCTATTGGATCATTGATACATAGAGATTTCAGGCTACTTTTGAACGTGTGTAAGCCTGAGATATATTACTAATTAAGATAACTGGATAGGACGGATGTATATAGTAAATCAGAGGTTTTGGGGATGGAAGGCTGCTGTATTTTCCTATACTCATCGAGTTTTTGTAGGGGTGATGGAGAGTACTACTGGTTCCACCCAGAGGTGAAGTTGTTGAAACAGACCTGGTGGGGTCATCGCAGTGCATTTAGAGTGGAGTGCATGATAAGGAACGTGGTGTCGTCAGCATAATGTAGCAGATAAAGGGCTGCTCGTACCTTTGCTAGAACTGGTATGAGCCGCGGAGGGAGTGAGAGAGTGAGTGAGAGAGAGAGAGAGAGAGAGAGAGAGTTGGGCAGCAGTGCAGAGTTACAGGCATTGTGCGGGGTTCCTCGCCTGTGGAGATCCAAGTAGCAGCTACAGCAGCAGCGGCGGAGCTGCCCCGGAGTGGGCTCTGAGTTTTATTGCCGGCGAGACGGCAGTTCGTCCGCTCAGGCCCAATCTGTCCAGTGGCGAGGGACGGGACGCCGACAGATGGACCGGCTGCGATAACTGGTTTACAGAGGCCGCAGGCTCTCCGGAGGAGCAGAAACTACAACGTTCGTAGGGCCAGGAGACCAGATAACAGCCGCAATGAAAGCTGGAGGTAAATAAACCCGAAACCAGTCCACTTCTGTATTACACGCTAGTGTCCGTTGGACATCTAGGCTAAAGTGAATATCAGCAACCCTGATTCCAAAATGACAGCAATATTAATAAAAGTAATACTAACAAAACTGGCATCATACTTTATGAATGAACACATTGTAGTAGATTACCTAGCACTGACTCGACACAGATTATCAAACTGAAGTATGTGCAGGGTGTTTCAAAGTCTTTGAATCAAACGTATGGGCTGTGGGGAATAGCTATTGACAGACACGCTTTTCGGCGGTGCTAGGAGTCCTTACGTATTCGTTGGGCCTGAAATGAATTAACTGAACCGGCAGGGTCTGCTAATGAGGTGTGCTGCACACCACCTGCCCTCGTACATTGCTAGACCAATTTTCCACAAGAAAGTCTTAAGAATGCTTGACTCTGAGAAAGATGCTTTAGAAGTGAATTACGACTCTAATTTTGCTGGGCCTGACTTATTTCATTCGGAGCTCGTGACTGGATTGTAGGCAACACAAAAGGCATCTGCGCACAACAGAATGCCTACATCCGTCCTCCTCTGAGAGGTATAACTAACGCAAAAGGAGGTCTACCGTCCATGGAAAACATCAGAAAACAATTTGTCTCTATCAAAAGTGTTACATCTGATGTGATTTATCTCGTCTTGACGTTTGATGCAAAGAGTTTGAAACTATATATACACGGAGCACTGGACAACATTGTATCAGTCTTTACGTAATTTTCGGGCTACAATTATGTCTCTCACGAGTCATATGATTTTGGTTTGGGTAGCACCTCGAAGTACATATGGCAACAGCAAGCTATTAATAACGCTCGTTTTCACCTGGGCAGCAGGTCAGGTGTTGAAGTGTGGAGACGTGGACACAGAACGGTTTGTCAGTACTGAGAGGCTGGTACACTTGGTGGTGGAATTACGACCGTGCAGGAAACATCAGGTAGAAAATTATGCGATGTATTTGTGAAACACTATTAGACGCAGAGGAAAAACTACCAGCACTCTGATACGTGTACATAGTAAGACACCACACAAAAACATTTACACCTATACCTGTCATATCCTGTATATAAGCAATACATCTTACATTACACACCAACATTAAAGTGACTTGTTCAAATCAAAGATGTACTGATATTGGTTCCGTATGACTACAATTAATGTCAGTAGTTCTAGAGAAAGTATTCAGCTGTTGAACCTGTTCCACATGTTAGTGGAACTCGCCTCAACCATCTTCGTTTTGCTGATGACACAGTGCTATATGCCCGTAGTGTAGATGAACTTCAACAATGAATAAAGGAACTTCGCTAAAACTGTTAACCAGGATTTGTATTAACTACGGGCTGGGCAAAAAAACTTTTGTTTAGGAAGCCTTTTTACATTGATACAAAGATCACTCTCCCACTGACAGTACCAGGTAATTATAAAAAATTTGTACCATGTCGTGGTGCTGGATAGAGAATGATTTTATCACAGTTAGTAGTAGTAGTGGTAGTAGTAGTAGTAGTAGCTTTATTCACCCGCAGATCTCTTTTTGCAAATATATAGGACATGTCAAAGTATTTACAATTTTAGACCAATTCAAAATAAGCTAAATCGTATACACATACACTTACAGACTTCTAGTTAGAGACAATCATTAGATTTACTCTTGGTATAGAATACTCTTTTTAACAAATAACTTATTACATAATGTAATGCCACACTGTTCACTCACACCTCATACCAGTCACTCCACACACTATACTCACATTGTTTCATAACCCTCCACTCACTACACACACACACACACACACACACACACACACACACACACACACACACTGGCGATCTCTGTGCCATTTTCGGTACCGCAACCTCCCATTTGCTATCCTGAAAAACTGAGTCAGCATCCATCTATAATGAGTCAGATGTTGAGCTCAGAAAGAGGAAGAGGTGCTACTATTGTGCTATGTATAGCTTGGGGGTACGTTTTTCTAGAAAAGGAGAAAAAGATGGAAAAAACATAGTGTGAAGGTGTTATGTGGAATGTTGGATGTTTTATGATCATTAATATTTTTTATTTTTACAACTTCTTTTAACCAGACCCCTACTCTGTTTTGTCCAAGTAATCCTTCAATGTATAAAATGAATTGCATAACAGGTACTTTTTAGCTGCCTTTATAAATAAGTGTATTTTTGCAATTTATTTAATCCCTTTTGGTAATTTATTATACAGTTTTATTACTAGGTAGAAAACGCTGTTTTGAGGTTATATTTTTATTGGTAAATGTTAAGTTCAGTCTATCTCTTGTTCCATAGTCATGGACAGAGCTGTTTGTGGAGTAATTACCAACGTTATTTTTGATGTGTACAACTGATTCACACGGAACAATTAAAATCCCCACTGTTTTGAACAGATCTTTGCAATGACTTCGACTACTATTTTGGTTTTAGGTGATCGTCGCACTCCGTATCAGCCTAGGTGTTCCTAGATATTTTATGGGCATATTTCCAATGATTTATCGCTAAAAATGTGATCAAGCAGCACTGTATCATTCCGCCAATTTACGCACAACACAGTGCTTTTTTTTATGTCGATCCATCTGGAACCATCTTGAAGCTGCTGGGAGCTAATTTAAAATTATCTCGGAAAATAAATTACAACACTGTGCACAGGTAACCAAAATATCAGAAAGAAATTAAGGAAGTCATCAAAACAGCCAATAAGTTTTTCTGCTTTGGACGCTTAAAGGCAATTATTATGTTACCTGCTAAATAAATAAAGAGAAGAATTGGTTTGAGGCGATCGAAAGGAAATGGAAGATGAACTGCTGGTTGCAGTGAGAAAATTTTCTTGCCTCTAAGCCGTACTGCAATGATTGTCTGAGTGACAGCTTGCGTGCTAACATCCAGGGCAGTGTTAGCCGCCCAGTTTAGTTTTTCTGCACAATCTCTCATTATCACAGTGAATAACATCCACAGTATAACTTTTACAGAACCGTATGTCTCATTTAGAAATACTCTCTACGATAAAACGGTTGTTACACTACTCATTGATACGTTCCTTTCCATTACCTTTTGCTGTATGCATGGCAATGACCTACCTTTGGCCTAGTCGACGCTAAGGACAAAGAAACAAGAGGACGTATTCTTCATCGTTGCCAACTTCTGTTCGGTATCTAATGATTTCGTCATCGACATAAGCCCTAATCTTCCACTATTTTTTTTCTTAAGGATCAATAGCATCCACCATTCTATACATCTGTTGCCGTTTCCTTTCTCTGTTTCTTTTGTGTATGCGTATTTACTGAGTAAAATGTTATATATCACATACAGGACGAGAAATCAGACGCGTCAAAATCAGTTTTTACTGTCTCAGCTGAAATGCAGCTGATTGCTGATCTCTGTTGTAGATGAAATTGTGATACTAGAATTTATGAATTCATTAATAAAGAGCAACCTATTTCAAGCAAGCTGTTCGTCTAGTAATGAAGTTACCCCATTCAGCTCACTGCCACTCTGTGGTAGCTACATTCGAAATTCGAATCCTCTGTACTCGTGAGCATTCACTGCGCGTCCTCGCAGGTCAGAATGTCCAACACTACAAGAGAGGCGCCTCACCTGAACAAGCCCATCAATTTGTCTTCATTAACGTGTGAAATGTAATGGAAAGCAGACTGTGGTATGTCGACACGCATGACCTGTATTCGGTCGATGCACAAGCCATGCCTGTAATTCAGGAAATTGAGCTATTGCCTGTTCCAGAGCGCACTGTGTTCATTAGAGAAGAAATTTATTGGGTGCATTTGACATAGTGGTGAAGTAATATTACCGGGAGAAACGTTTTAATTTCCTTATTTTTTACAATTTGTATACGTTCTAATAAGAATATTAATTTTTTGACGTCCCCTCCGTGTTATTCCGAGTAGTGTAGTGGTATAGGTCTATGAGTGTTTACATTGTCTCCATGCCTTTATGGACATTCGATAGTTTGAATAAGCATAGAAAACATCCCACTATGTCGAATTATTGCTTCTATTAATTCCTCCCAACCGACAGCTCCTTCACTGTAACTGGCGGTTCCTGGTCTAAGGTACGCAGTGGTTAAAGGATTGCAGAGATAATTTAGTTAATTCTGAATGTAATTATTCCGTATGTAACTGCCCATCTCACACTTCAGATCTCGTTTTTCCCCCATTTCTCAATTCCCTGTACCTGTCTCAGGAAAGGTTTTTGCATATCGTAATGCTTACTCGTATTGTACAAAGCGAAGGAACAAGAGGCGCCTAAACTGTACTAAAATGTAGTGAAGAAGGATGTTAAAACTTACAAACAACATCAAGATTCCTGAAGGATGTACATAAAAAGTGTACTGTGTTGTGCCTAAGTAGGTGGAATGATCCATTGCTGCTCGATCACATTTTTAGCGACAACGCATTGGAAAAATGTACATAAAACATTAGGAACACCTGGAACGATCACGTAAAACAATTGTGATAAAATCGTTCACCATCCACCCCTCGACAGGGAACAAAATATTTAAAATATAATTACCTGGCATTGTCGGCAGGAGAGCGATCTCTGTATCAAGGTCTAAAAAGGCTTCCAAAATAGAACTTTCGTTGCCCAGACCGTAGTTAATTCATATCCTGGTTAATAGTTTTAGGGAAGCTACACTCTCATTTTCAGATCATGTGTCACACGCAGGAGCTGTATAACTCACGTATCCGATATATATCAAGATGGCAATATAACTTTGCCGAAACTAGTAATAACAATATGTATTAACTGCGATCTGGGCAATAAAACTTCTATTTTCCAAGCTCTTTTCCATTAAATACTTAAATGACAAGACTGCTAAAGTAATCGACATTTGTTAATTACCACAACATCAGGTGTCAAGCTGAGATTCCCCGTAGGAATCACAGGAAAATGAGATTCATTGGCGAAATGCTGTTTCGATCGTGTGGAACCTTTCCCATTAAGATTAACACAGGACGCAATGAAAATCAAGAGGAGAGCTGAGAGTTTCTTTAGGGTTTCGTTTAGTGAGGGTGACAGTGTTGTGGATACGTTCACCAAACTCGAGGGGCAGATGCAGCAAAACAGGCGTCGGACATGGTGATTATAGTGAATCGCTACTGGAGCCAGCGTAGAAAACCATATTTACTGTATGGATACCAAATTTTGTAGGTGTGACATGCAGACCCTGCGCTACAGGATTTTCTTGTTAGTGGCTTCAGTGTCACGACTTGCTGTTAGGCGTCGGTATTGCTACGGCCACGTAGGTTTGAAACACAACCATCAGTGTGAATTACAGATACTGTCAGTCATCATGGCTCTGAACAAGATTGGCAGAGAGTTACTCGTCAAACTGTTTTATGAAAACCGCAGCGCTAGGGCTGCTGTTTCTGTCGAGTCTCGACGCAATAAAGGAATAATCAGAGGTCCTGTTTCTCCAAAAAGGTAGAAGAACATGATTCGGGAGTCCGAAATAACTGTCGATTTACGAATCACTCCTGGGAGAGGCCGGCCGCCATTTGCACCACAAGTTATTGAAGAAGATAACTGTTGCTATGGATGCTGGCTGTCATATGCGATCCTAAATCAGTGCACGAAGTGTGTCACGACAGTTGGATATTCCATGATCCACTGCTGCAAAACTGCTGTGAAATGGTATCTCCAATACGGATCCAGGCTATCGTCGATGCAGATGTTCGTCACATTGTAACTCTTAACGTAAGTATGGTACGCAAATAACAAATACTACCCTGTCATGTGAAAATTAATATGTGTTCCTTTTCACTGTTTATTCAATATTTCTCTTCTGCAAGTCCTTAAAAATATTTCCACAAAGTTTCATTGTCCTAAGATCACTTGTTTTTTATGAAGGCCCTCTCAAGCAGCGGAAGCTTAGCTATAACTGATGACTAAATGAAACCATCAGCTGCCGACATGTGTTGTTGATATACCTCGATGTGGACAGCTGAAAATGTGTTCCCCGACCGGGACTCGAACCAGGGATCTCCTGCTTACATGGCAGACGGTCTATTCATCTGAGCCACCGAGGACACAGATGAATAGCGCGACTGCAGCGACTTATCCCTTGCACGCTTCCCGCGAGACTCACTTTCCCAACTGTCCATAATTCTACATCTGTAATGTACCTTATAAACATTTGCCCGTCGAGTCATTACTCGCGCACACTTTGGCGATTCCCGTAAGAGTTTGGGCAACCTGTGCGCATTCGCACAGACGAAGATCAATGGCTGGGTAGCCACATCGAGATATATCAACAACAGCTGTCGGCAGCTGAGGGTTTCAGTTAGTCATCATTTATTCCAGGGAAAAGTTGCACGGCGATCAACAGTATCCGTTCTTTCGAGAACAGTATCTGTTACTTCCATTTTTTGTCGCTGTTAGTTTCCACGAAACCTCTCTTCATATGCTCAGATTTGGCACTTTTATGGGAGGGGACAAATAAAGCGTTACTCGCCTCCTACGTGTTAAAAGCACAACAAACAACGCTTGTTCACTGGGATGTTTAGCAGTGGTTTAAAACGGAATTCCCAACAAAATCAGTAGCAGTAAGTCGAGTGTTTATCACAAAAACGCTGTTGGAATGAGTGAAGACCGGATCTGGACACGGCCGAGGTAACTGAATGGTCCCGTTTGCTATTTAACTTCGGCTTCCACAGTTCCCCGTCGTATGATACGGGCTCGCGATAATTTAATTCGGAACTTCTTGCACCATTTACTTCGAATGGCAGTCAAACTGTACCGTGCAGACAAACTCTTCGCCGAGAACGGCCTTTGGTTTTAGCCGCGCGCCTGCCTTCCTCTCTTCCCTTCCTTTTCCACCCCCCCGTCTCCCCCTCGGCCACCATACTGCTACAGCCCCCACTTAATTAACTTCCAACATCAGGGGCTGTTGGCTCGTAACGTAACAACCACAGGAAAACTAATTTTTCTCCGTTAAGCTCTGCTCACATTTTACTCGCCGAGTTCGCTTACAATACAGCCTTTTTCAGCATAATTAACCCGGTGAATCATTTCAGACCTTATGGTTGGTGGGTCAGCCTCACTCGTATAACTTCTTAGCACTTTCGCTAAGCCAGATAAACATGGCAATGTCGGGATCGCTTTCTCCTCGCAAATACTCAGGTAGGCAAATCAAGGTTTCTTTTTACACGAATACGTCAACACTTGCTTTTTGACTCCGAAGGCCAACGTATTGTGCACGACAAGGGGTAGGGAAGCAAGTGAGAATTTCTTCAAGCCATCATCAGTTTACAGACACACAACGAGCCCCCCTCTTCGTCGCCCACGCTGAGTGTGTAGCGGTGCCGTCACAAACTGTTGAGCAAACATTTTAGAGCCGCAAAACAAAGCTTTTTCAGCAAATATAATGTAGTGTACTTAGATAACATATTTTGTAAAGTTTCTTCAGAATTAAATGCATACTTTTAGGGATACTGGAGTTTCTTCGATGCGTTTATGACCACCAGATAATGGCGTTAGAGAGCTTTAATTCAACGATAATGTGTATTTCCTACACAGAAAGCATTTTTCGTGCCCTTTTAGAGACATCTTTAATTTTATAGAGGTATTCTGAAATAAATTTTTACACTGAAGAACATGCTTAGATTAACTACCTGTGGTATCGCCCAGAGGCCGCGGCGCCACGTCAAAGTCGTCGGTGTGAATCGATACGTTAGCGAGAGCTCGCTGCAATCCGCAACAACCAGTGGGAGGCACTCCAGATGACCACACCCCTCCCTCAGCACAGCAGCGCCCTCACGCTGAGTTCACGAAAATATCGAGCATGCAAGAGCTCTGCCCAGTTTGTGACCTCTGTTTCAGTAGTCGACATCATCTAGTAGGACAGTGTTAGTCGAAGAGTAGAACATGTAACTGTGTTGATGACGAACACTGTACTCCAAGAGCACAGTTTTTGAATGTATACATCAAGTGATGTTTTCGTAGTAAGTCGCAAATATTCTACGCTCTCCTGTGGCAAAGAACTGTCTCAAGTTAAGTAAATCTTTTTTATTCATTCATATAATAAAGTGAACTAATATTTCCTATGTTTCAGTTAAAAATAAACCATCTCCCAGATTACTCAAAGAACCCACAGTTGTGGCTGGACGACTGTAGATTCGTCTGGTCGCAACGTTACCCGTAGTTTTAAGCCATCACCATACATAGTCTAATACATTGGACGTTATAGAGCCAATGGCCTTGCCACAGTGGTAACACCGGTTCCCATCAGATCACCAAATTAAGCGCTGTCGGGCTTGAAAAGCACTCGAAAGGGTCACTGTCCACGCGCTGTTTGCAAGTGGGGTGAACTTAGCCCTAGAAAGGAAAACTGAAGAGCTACTTGACTCAGAAGCAGCGCTTTCCATCACGAAAACTGACAATAGCTAGAAGAGCTTAGTGCTGACCACATGGGCCTCCATATCAACATCCTGTTACACCAATCAGCTGAAGACGACATGTTGGTCGGTCGGTACCGTTCAGGGCCCGTTCGGATGGAGTTTGTTCGTTTCTGTACGTTACAGAAATACTTAGTGTGTTGCGATTTTGGAAAAATTTTAAATTGTTACTCTAGTCGAAATGAGTAACGATTTCTGTCAGAGCCCAAAACTGACCTTTAATTATATCCTGTCTATTGATTCTGCAGACTGTGACACTTGTCGCTGGGCTTCAAGCAGTAAAAATTCCCAATTATTAAAAACCTGTGTCATAGCAAAGATCAGACGGGATGGCTATGAGTGATTTGGTTTGTCTGATGGAACATACTTTTTTCGGGGTGAAAGTAACCACAAACGAGTTGGGAGGGGGGAAGGGAGAGGGGGGGGGGGCGGTGGTTCCTGACCACCCATGAAAGCTGCCCCTCTCGCCGGCCAGAAGTCAGTTATTCCAGTCTATATCGGCTTCTACAGATTATATGCTCTACGGCTCCCACTACCACAATTAAAGTTGTTCCCTGATGTCTTAACAAACGTCGTAACATTCTGTTCCTCCTTATTGTCAGCGTTTTCAACACATTCATTTCTTCTGAGAATTCCTCATTCCATAATTTGTCATTTCACGTAATTTTCAACATTATTTTGTAGCACCTCATCTCAGACCAATCGTTTCACTTCTTTTCCGGTTTTCCCACAGCCTAAGATTCACTACCATACGGTGCTGTGCTCCAAACGCACATTCGAAGAAATTTCTTTCTCAAATTAAGGCCTATGTTTGAGAATAGTAGACTTCTCTTGACCAGGAATGCCATGTTTGCCAGTGCTGGTCTGATTTAATGTCCTCCTTGCTGCGTCCATCGTATGTATTTTGCTGCCTAGGTAGCAGAATTTCTAAATTTCGTCAACTTTGGGATCCCCTATCTTGAGGTTAAGTTTCTCGTCGTTCGCATTTCTGATACTACTGACTACTTTCGTCTTCCTTCGATTTACTCTCAATCCATATTCTGTACTCATTAGAATGTTTATTCCATTCCACGCATCCTGTAATTCTTCTTCACTTTCATTCAGGTTAGCAATGTCATCAGTGAACTTTTTAATGAGATATTTTGTCCCGGAATTTCAACCCCACCCTTGATGGAACAGTAGGGGCGAAAGACTGCATCCCTGCCTGGTACCATTACTCTTCCTAAAACCAAACTGACCGTCATCTAACAGTTCCTTAATTTTCTTTTTCATTCTTCAGTATATTACTCTTTCCAGCTACATGGATGCATGAACATCCAAGCAGATTGTGTCAGAGTAATCGTATTTATCTACTCTTGCTATCTTCGGAGCTGAATGGATAGTACATCTTCGAAAGTCTGTTAGAATGTCACCAGTCTCATAGATTCTACACAACGACTTGAATAGTTGTTTGGTTGCCTCTTCCTCCAATGATTTTAGAAATTCCGGTGGAATGTTATCTGTCCGTTTTGTCTTATTTGATCTCACGTCTTCCAATGCTCTATCAAATTCTAACTATATTACTGGGACCCCCATCTGTTCCATACTGACTCCAACTTCTTCTATCCCGTCATGAGACAATGCCTCATCCTCATACAAACCTTCGGTGTACTCTGTCAACCTATACGCTGTTTTCTCTGCGTTTAACAGTGGAATTCCCTTCGCACCCTTAGTGTTGCCACCCTTGCTTTTAATTCCACTAAAGGCTGTTTCAAGTTTTCTATATGCTGAGTCAGTTCAACTGACGTTCGTTTCATTTTCGACTTCTTCACATCTTACTGCAGCTATATCGCATTTGTTTCCCTGGGCTTCCTATTTATTTCATTCGTAAGTGATTAATACTCCTTTCTTTCCTTGGACATATTTGTACTTCTTTCATTCGCCGATCGGCTGAAATATTTCTTGTGTTACGGAGGTTTCTTCGCAGTTTCCTTCCTAGCACCAACATTCGTCTGTGCAGCATCTGTGACTGCTAATCTTACAGACGTCCATTCCTTATGAACAGAAACACCTAATATCGTATCCTGTATCGCAGTACCCACATCTTTCGCAAACATCAAACTTTTCTCATTATTCCTCAGTTTCCTTTAGTTACATTCTCTTAAAATTCAGTCTGCTCTTCATAATTACTAAATTATATTCTGAGTCTATATTTGCTCCTAGGTACACTTTACACTCTAATATCTGATTTCTGTTTGACGATGTAATCCTGCTGGAATTTTACCACTCTCCACACCTTTCCCGGGTTCACCTCTTCCTCTTGTTACTCTTGAACAGAGCATTCGCACTGAACACCTGAAATTTATTGCAGAATTCAATTACTCTTTCTCCTCCCTCATTCCTACTTATTCTTCCGTAATTATTTCTTCTACTTTTCTCTCTGCAACCACATTCCACTCCCCACGATTATTAGATTTTCGTCTTCCTTTAGATACTGAACTGTCTATTAAATCCCCTCATATATTTAGGGAAACATCACTCACCTAATTCTGGAGTGTAAACTTTGTCTACTATCTGAAGCACTGCAAACATTATAAACTATTTATAGTGTAATATCAATACATACTACTTTTCATATTAAGGAACTTTATGTTTTCAAGAAACCACTTTAGGGTAGTCTGTTACATCGATCTCCCCGACATAAGTTACAAATAGTCTGGCACGTTATAAAGCCCTGAGTGTCAAAGAGAGTGAGAAATTTGTTTTAATATTGCATAACGAATAGTTGATCGTGTTATGTGCTTTTGAATAGGGTGTTTCAGAACAACTCTGTATCATAGCTACTAATGAGTTGTATTTCAGGGAATAGATATATAGGACCTTGAAGACAGAGAGACAGTTGGAGTCAGTGCTTTTTGCAGGAATTTTCAGGTGAAAATACGATCCATCTATACTGAGCCTATGGAGTGGGACGGAGAATTCACATGGACGCAACAAGAGACCAATGACTATAGAACGGCGCACGTCTCCACAAATATACATAGTGAATAAAATAAAGCCCTCTCTTTCGAATAACTCCCGGTATAAGCCTGAGTTTCTCTAATTTTAACATTATTGTCATTAGGTGAGATTCATGTTCGAGAAAGCAGTATGCTTATCGGCTCAGACAACAGACCTGTGGGCTCCCAGAATTTTGAGCGTTGAGCCATCCCCACGAGGTACTGACTGTGGAAGTCGGGTATGGATGCGAGAGACATCGTGGTTCTTCAACACCGAGTCTATGACGGTTCAGAAACGACCACTTCAAGTACCGACCTACCGCTTCGTGTGTCTCTCAACAGTCCTCCTTTCTAAGGTTCCAACAGCAACAACCAGTTAAAATTGCTCAGACGAGAATTTCGAACGTAATTCCATTTAAAAATCGTTTACAGTTCACTTGGAATCCTTCATATATATCTGACGTCAGCCTGCCATGTCAATAATTTCGTATGGACTAAATTTTAAACGTCGTAAACAAGAATCGGCACTTCACATTTTTAAATTTTTCTTAATTGACTCAAGGCACGGCCGATTATACATGCATCTCATGTAAGCTTTACTAGCCTCGGTGTTGGGGCCTTCAAAAGCTACTTTAGAATGTATCACCTTAAGTCGTTTCTAACTAATACCGGTAATAAAATTGAACTACCACATCAAAGACCACGTTGTAAGGACAGTCAATACGTTCTTTAAAGAATGTAGAGATTTTCACTCAGAATATACACTCCTGGAAATTGAAATAAGAACACCGTGAATTCATTGTCCCAGGAAGGGGAAACATTAGTGACACATTACTGGGGTCAGATACATCACATGATCACACTGACAGAACCACAGGCACATAGACACAGGCAACAGAGCATGCACAATGTCGGCACTAGTACAGTGTATATCCACCTTTCGCAGCAATGCAGGCTGCTATTCTCCCATGGAGACGATCGTAGAGATGCTGGATGTAGTCCTGTGGAACGGCTTGCCATGCCATTTCCACCTGGCGCCTCAGTTGGACCAGCGTTCGTGCTGGACGTGCAGACCGCGTGAGACGACGCTTCATCCAGTCCCAAACATGCTCAATGGGGGACAGATCCGGAGATCTTGCTGGCCAGGGTAGTTGACTTACACCTTGTAGAGCACGTTGGGTGGCACGGGATACATGCGGACGTGCATTGTCCTGTTGGAACAGCAAGTTCCCTTGCCGGTCTAGGAATGGTAGAACGATGGGTTCGATGACGGTTTGGATGTACCGTGCACTATTCAGTGTCCCCTCGACGATCACCAGTGGTGTACGGCCAGTGTAGGAGATCGCTCCCCACACCATGATGCCGGGTGTTGGCCCTGTGTGCCTCGGTCGTATGCAGTCCTGATTGTGGCGCTCACCTGCACGGCGCCAAACACGCATACGACCATCATTGGCACCAAGGCAGAAGCGACTCTCATCGCTGAAGACGACACGTCTCCATTCGTCCCTCCATTCACGCCTGTCGCGACACCACTGGAGGCGGGCTGCACGATGTTGGGACGTGAGCGGAAGACGGCCTAACGGTGTGCGGGACCGTAGCCCAGCTTCATGGAGACGGTTGCGAATGGTCCTCGCCGATACCCCAGGAGCAACAGTGTCCCTAATTTGCTGGGAAGTGGCGGTGCGGTCCCCTACGGCACTGCGTAGGATCCTACGGTCTTGGCGTGCATCCGTGCGTCGCTGCGGTCCGGTCCCAGGTCGACGGGCACGTGCACCTTCCGCCGACCACTGGCGACAACATCGATGTACTGTGGAGACCTCACGCCCCACGTGTTGAGCAATTCGGCGGTACGTCCACCCGGCCTCCCGCATGCCCACTATACGCCCTCGCTCAAAATCCGTCAACTGCACATACGGTTCACGTCCACGCTGTCGCGGCATGCTACCAGTGTTAAAGACTGCGATGGAGCTCCGTATGCCACGGCAAACTGGCTGACACTGACGGCGGCGGTGCACAAATGCTGCGCAGCTAGCGCCATTCGACGGCCAACACCGCGGTTCCTGGTGTGTCCGCTGTGCCGTGCGTGTGATCATTGCTTGTACAGCCCTCTCGCAGTGTCCGGAGCAAGTATGGTGGGTCTGACACACCGGTGTCAATGTGTTCTTTTTTCCATTTCCAGGAGTGTATTTTCGGACCAAATGTGAAGGAAACTTAGAACTGCTAAGGAACTTCTCGGTAAAGAGCTTAGGATTAAGACACACAAAGCAAAACTGAAGGTTCTCGCATCCATACAGCCATTATATCTAGTCCAGGAAAGGTGCTGGCACTGTGACACGAGTCAACGTAGCAGTAGTCTCTAAAGACAAATTTTCACCAAACCGTATCTGCTTTTGGCGCCCAACTTCCATATTCGGACACGCCACGTAGCCACGGCAAATTTCCTGTAAGCCTGTCTTCCTGCCGAGTGATTCAAGCATTGTGTTTGAACAGTCGCCATCGAGAGGTATTTGTGTGAGTAAAACTGTCCTTGTCAGACGGTAATACAAGGAGTATTTCCATTAAAGCGTTAACCGGTGGCTCGTGCAGTGACGACTACCGATGTAATTTCGTAGATGGAATGTCGGACACGTCGGCACCCTGCTACAATGGTCCATTCAAACTGCAGGATGTCACATACTGCGTTGTAGGCAATGAATGAGAACGAGCGACCGGAAAAGATATGATGAGTGGAACATGTTATGCATTGACTCACCTCATCGTAATTGTCTCGCCGATATTGTCCCGTGAGAGCAGGTCATTGAAAATTGTACAGTAGTTTGCGAGTTAACTGATGTGTTTCAGGATGTTTTTATGGGTGTCTGAAAATGTGCTGTTGGCTCAGATTTCAGTTTTCTGATATTGTTACACGAGGTGACGTCTTTGGTTTTTTTCTGCATATTGCTCCCTATTGATAAGCACTGTGCTGTTCCCTTTATTAGCTCTTGTGACTGTGATGCTATTAGAGTGCAGTTCTTCTATTAATTTCTTAGTGGAGTTGTTTTCAGTTTGATGTTTCCTGTTTAGTTCTTTCTTTGACATGATAATTATGATGTTTATTTCTTTCCCTACTAGCTATCATATTAGGTCAGTATTTACACAAATTAACGCATAACGCAAATAAAAGACTCCACAAAGAGCATCTTTCATTTGTTGCAACACGGAGTACATGTACCCACCGGAGACACAATAAAAATAATAGAAGAAAACCTACTTACTTATAACGAACTACGTGCAGACAATATTAGAGGAGTAAGCAAAACTCTTTAAGAAATCACATCCGAAAATTACTTCCAGTTAGAAAAGGAATTTTGGCTATTAAAAGATGGCCTTCCAATGGGATCCCCAGTATCAGTAACATACGCAAACATATTCATCCGGTACATAGAGAACACGATCTTTGACCAATCAAAATTGTTTACTGGTATGCGGATTTTGGAATCTGTATGGCAGATGAACCAACAGATAACAAGGATAAACTTCATACCGAGATAAACAGTGTACATAAAAATATTCAACTCACCACGGAAAAACGAACATTAAGGCAGATACTTTTCTTGGATGTAAAACTAAAGGGAGACAGCAATAAGTACACGTTAGATATCTTAAGAAAGCCAACAGCCACAGACGTAATTCTACAGCCATGTCCTACCATCCACAAAATCAAAAATTAGTGGATCTATGACACATGTTGCACGGACTAAATGAAGGACATATTTCAATAGTGGTACAAATCCATTACCTCCACTTTTCTGATTATAGTGCTTCTGACATTAATAATCGAGACAAACAGGAGGAAAGGTTCATCTCTAGCAAGAAGCCATATGCTTGAATATTTCTGGTATATCAACCGCAGATTTTTCAGCGCTCATTTCACTTTAGGACTCTATATCTTAAAATGAACAAGAATGGACTTGTACCACTATTGAAATAAGCCCTTCAAATAATATCCCCCCTCAGAAAAGAAAATTATGCAACAGAATTAGAAACATACACCTCATGACCACAAACAAAGATTATAACACCCACATATGGGCAAAGACTCAACCACAACATCAAAACACAACGAAAGAAAAATGAAAACAACCAGAGTATGTAAACATCACAGAAACCCATAAACAATGCAAACACTACAACACACACAGAAACAAAAAATGGTAACTCTCATGACATGAGATAGCGAAAGAAATGGTACAATTCAACGTACATACACAAATCATCACACAGAATGGAAAGTAGACAAAAGAAACAAGGAGTCCACATTGCTTAAAGAACAACAAACACGCTCCAGCCACATATACACATAAATATACAGACCAAATAAATATCAAGGAGCAGGTGTATACCAGTTACAATGTCAAGAATGTATACCTGGGAACGACAGGCAGGAATTTCAAAACTAGATTTAAAGAGCATATATGAAGTTGGAAATACGAAAACAGCCATTCTACTTTTGCTGAGCACCTGATAAAATATGGCTATGAAGCATTCATCATAGAAGAGGACACGAAATTTACTAGAGTGAACAATCACAACAGAGAAACTCCTGACGTTACAGGAAAACTTCCATATACAGAAAGCCCCCTTGCAATGTAACATAAGTATTTAATGACCCAATCAATATAAGCAGTAACTCACTGATCATGTTAGCCACTAAAAATAGTAACCAACAGAAATGTAAATTATAACCAGATACGCAATTAATCAATCTCCCCTCTCCCTCTCATCTTCCTTACTCCTCCCTCAGCCCACTCTCTCTCTCTCTTTCTTTCTCTCTCTCTCTCTCTCTCTCTCTCTCTCTCTCTCTCTCTCTCTCTCTCACACACACACACACACACACGCGCACACACACACAAACACGCACACACACACACACACACACACACACACACACAAAGCAAATGAATGAATACCAAACTACACACAGACACACAATACAAACAAAAGACGGAAGATTAACACTCACCGACAGTTGCCAACAATACGCACTGTAAACACACACGTTCATCACACAGCGAAAAGTGCAAGTGAAGCATTGTAATAAATCTGGGTGTAAAAAGCGTCGAAAATCGGCCGTCTGGAATAAGGAGTCCGAGTAAACACATCTCCAGGATGATACACATGGACTAACAACACTGGAAATGAAAAGTAACATAAAACGATAATTTAATCCCACGACACTTGTTATTCAAAAGTTGTTTCTAACATGAGAAACGAGGAATAACACGAGAAAACGTAACATAGTAACATACTTTTAACTATCACATAATGTATTTATTACGTGTATAAAAACAAACATGTATTACACGTCACTGAAAGTGCTTCATAAATAGATAAGAGAAACGCTAATGCAAAGATGAAGACACTTTCATGAACCATTCTTTCGTTTTAACACAAACGCAACGTTTTCGTATCGAGAACACACAAATAGCACAAGCTATTGCTGCACATACAAGTATTCAACTGAAGTGGGGGGTGAGCTACTACTGTTGTTCAAAGTCAAGGAAACAATAGTCCGCCAAGAGTACAACAACTGGTTGCATAAAATTGGGAACAGCTAACCGACTTCAATTCATTGTAAAAGAAGAGCTTGTCCCAGTTAATTTTCATGCTACTGTATTCCCCTCCCCCATATCTGAATATGTTTACAGTTCCATCACGATACGAGTAACAGAAACTAACAAAATCACTTTTTTGATACCATCGTGTGTAGACACACCCATGACGGGCTGTAAAGAAAAAGATATCGAATAACACGTCAATTCAGCCTTTTTACAGGCTACACTGCCTTAAAGGTAATCTTCACCCGTTGAAGCTTTTCAGGTTCACAAGCACTTCATTTGATTTAACTCGTGCGATAGTGTTTGTAGTTATATTCAGAACCTTTTTCTGTGATATCTTGTAATCTTTAGTTACTTAAATACTTCACTGTGGTCTTCACTGTGGTACCAGTTTTGTTGCGAATGACAACATTTTGATGTGTATCAAAAACCGAGCTGCGTACAGATAATGCTGAAGGAATCGTAAAGTTTTCTATATTTCCTTGCGTACTCGGGAAGCCGTCATGCGGTCCATGGTGACTCGTGGTTGTTCAACAACTACGAGTCAACCCTTTCTCTGTCCCACTCGCTAATGAAAGAAGGGAAAACGGCTGCACGACCCCAAATATCTCCTGTGTTCGCGGTCCTTACGTAAGATGGATATTGGTGGCAGTAGGATGTTCCTACAGTCTATTACCAATCTCGGGTCTCTAAACTTTTTCAATAGAATTTCGCGAAAAGAACTACTTCCGTCAGGGATTGCCATTTAAGTTCACGTAGCATCTACGTAATACCTGCGTGTTTATTAAAAGCAGAAGTAACAAATGCCTTTGAACTTCTTCAGTGTCTTCCTTCAATCAGACCTGGTAGGGATACACAACACTAAAGCATTTCTCAAGAATGGGTCAAAAAATGTTATGTTCGTGGTCTCTTTTACAGAGAATTCTCATATTTTTCTAGAATTCTTCCAAAAATGGAAGCCTTCCTTTTGTCATCCGTATAGCTGACCATACGTGCTCGTCGCTTTCAAATGTTAATCCTGGATATTTAATCGACGTGACTGTGGGAAGCAACCCCATCATTAACACTGTATTCAAACATAATAGAATTTTTCTTTCGTAGTCATTTGCATTAATTTGCACTACGTTCTATTTCTCAAAAATGCTTAGAAAAAACTCATGTATCTGAGAAGCTACTCCGCATGCTCGGGTATTTGCTAACATTATACGAGTACATGGGGTGTCTCTTTTTTCGGACATGACCACGCTCGAACCCTTGCGGGAATCGACGAAACGCCGTGAATAATGAGGATAATGGGCTGTTGCACTACGTCAGTAGTGTGGGGGTAAATTGATAATATGGGTGTGACGGGAGACGTGCTACGGTATTCCGTGCATTTGCGATCATTACTGTGTCCGGATGGCTCAGTGGTCAGACTATCTGCCTAGTAAGCAGGAGACCCGGGTTCTAATTTCAGTGCGGCTCAAATTTTCAACTACTCCCATTGATGTCAATCAATGCCCACTAGCTGCCACATGTCGCAATTGCTTTGCATCTTATTTGTTAACAATCTGCTGTGAGGCACTGTGTCAGATGTTTTCCGGATACCATTTCTCATTTGCAGAGCTATCACTACTTTTCCGTAGCTTACAAACGACAGCTTAAGAGAACTTTAAATTAACTGATCCCATGGAGCCTGTTCGTCTTAACGAAGTGAACTGGTCACAAAGCGAAGTAGTTAAGGAAGATTTAACGATTATTATTCCTCAAACCAAAGGGGTTGGGGGTTATATGGGGAAGGAGACCAGACAGAGAGGTCATCGGTCTCATCGGATTAGGGAGGGACGGGGAAGGAAGTCGGCCGTGCCCTTTGAAAGGAAACATCCCGGCATTTGCCTGGAGCGATTTAGGGAAATCACGGAAAACCTAAATCAGGATGGCCGGACGTGGGATTGAACCGTCGTCCTCCCGAATGCGAGTCCAGTGTCTAACCACTGCGCCACCTCGCTCGGTTCAAACCAAAGGTATGTACCACTTACGAACTTGACCATAAGTTCTGACGGCCGACTGCGGCCTACAAGACAGTACGAGCAGCGATCTATGATCATGGGACATGTAATCAACACATAGTAATCACCCTCTGCCGTTATTGCCAGTAGACAAATCCTGAAAGTGCCACAGCTTCTTTATCCAAGCAGCTCTTCATTTGCCCTCACGAGGCTGGGTGAATCCTACTGCAGAATTCATTTATTGTGCTGCGCTAAGTTGTAGGTGCCCCTTGCCTACGATTCTTTCTCGTGTGCACGGGCTGTAGGGAAGATTTACGTCGCAGCGAGCAAGAATGGGAACACAGGTGTAAGAGAACTAAAACTACTGTGTGAGCACTGCTTTTGGCAAATGACTGGTAAAAATAGCTGCTGTTCACTTGATTTCTGGTCTGCGTATAAAAATCATACTCCTTCAGAGCAAAATATCCCTCCTAAAAAGTGTGTGACATTGCAATTCATATCTCCTGGAACCACTGTACAAATTCAGCCTCTAGATGTCTGTTTTTTCCGTGCCTATAAAACATCTATCGCACTATCTGCAGCTACCCCTTAAAGGACCTCTAGTTTCGCAGTAAGCTTCGTGAGAGACTGCTTTGGATGCATGCCATTACTTTCCATTGGTTCTCATCACCCTGTTACACCATTTTGATATTATATGCATTATTTAAGAGTGGATACCCACCTGAGCGTCCTGCACGGTTTGTAGCTCCCAAGGAGGTCGCCTTCGATTTTGATGGAGGGACTCTTTCTGATCATTGAGGCGCGCCAATTTTCATTCGGTACAAGTAAATGCTTCGTTTCAACTTTTATTGAATATCGATGATGTCGGTTTCGTGAAGTGTAACACATAGACTCTATAGAAGGTTGATCTCTGCCACTCTCGAACACTAGTTCCAGCACAGCACTCGTGGCTGCCGCATCGCGGTCGCAAAGTGGGGTTTCGAGGCAGTTCCAGATAAGTTTTATAGTCTGACGAGGCAGGATTCGAATCTGCGACCGTAGCAGCAGCGCGGTTCCGGACTGAAGAGCCTAGAACTGCTCGGCCACAGCGGCCGGCGAGATTTACTATTGGTATGAAATTTCTCATACTAAAAATGCCGCACTCTTTTCTCGCACTGGACCCACTTTTATCAAAAATCCATTTTCTGCATGTGGGTACATCGCTCGATTTGGCCGAAGAGTGCCACCGAGTTTCGCCCGTGGTCTGTACTTTAGAACGTTCCACTGGTACAGCCACACGTACTGGCATGCTGGTTTTGGAAGGTCGGCCGTTTCCAGCTATCGGCGGGTGTCACCGATGTCGGTGCCACTGTGATCACAGCCGGGCTCTGTTCGACTCGACGCCTAGACGAGGGAGACCCATTTCTGCCGCCAAGGGCAGCGAGACCGTGAACTAAAATTCCACGCACTCTATACTCCAAAATTGCCAGCAAAGTTGACGTTGATGCTGTATTCTTCCTACTCATGTCCATTATAATTATCCGGGCTGTTATGCCGTGGTCGGTTGATGAATTCTGTGTCAGTTCCCAACGTTTCGTCTCCGACTGCGGGAGACATCTTCAAGGGGGTCCGTAGCTCGATGGAAGGACCAACACACCCACTGGCTCGCTACTGACTGCCGCTAAGTTCCGTGTCCGCGCGCTCCCGCGCCGCGGCGTGACGTCACGTGTTTTGAAAACGTCAGTGCAATTGGCCGCTGTCCGTCGCCGTCGATCGCCGTTGCCATCACACAGTAGTGGACAGGTGGTACACATCTTCTTTAACACCGGCATCAATATACCGTTTAATTTCACGCCCTCCTCCTTTCGATTGAAATTATTGGGGTGTTAAGCGACTTCGATTACCTACCTGTAGAGCCTTTCGTAACATCAGCTTGTGGCCGCTAGTACTTGCGTCTCCTCGAAAGGAATATTGTGGTTCCCTGGCTGGAAAGCATGCTCCGCAACAGCTGATCGTTCCGTTTCTCCTCTTCTACATTTGCCCTTGTGCTCTTCCAAACGTTTAGAAACAGTTCTTTTTGTGGTACCCACATAAACATCTACACAGCTGCGTGGGATCCTATACACTCCAGCTTTTTCCAATGGTTTGCGAGCGTCCTTGGCAGGCTTAGGGTATTCCTTTATATTCCTGGTGTGCTTGTAAATTACGGTAATTTTCAGCTTCGTCAAGTTCCTCCCTATTCTTTCCGTTACATTTTTAACAAACGGCAGGAAAACCTCAGATTTTGCAGTAGCCTGTAAGTCACTATGATTTCTGCGTGGATGCCTCAACGCACGTTTTATTTCGGCGGACGAATATCCGTTCTTCATTAGTGCACTGTGGATATGTTTCATCTCAGCGTCGAGCAACTCAGATTCACAAATATTTCTAGCTCTGTCCGCTAACGTCTTGATAACACACCGCTTCTGTTACGGGTGGTGATTCGAATCCCGGTGCAAAGAAAGGTCCGTGTGCGTGAGTTTGCGGTAAACTGAGTGGCCCAAACTACCATTTTCGTTTCTAAAAACAAGCACGTCGAGGAAATGTAATTAGCCGTCTACCTCCTCCTCCATTGTAAACTGAATTCTCGAGTTAATACTATTCAGATGTTCGTGGAACCGGCTTAGTTCCTCCCTGCCATGTCTCCACAGCACAAACGTGTCATCCACGTATCGGAACTATACATTTGGTTTTTTGCTGGCATTACCTAAGGCCTGTTCTTCGAATTTCTCCATCAAGCAGTTTGCAATTACGGGACTTAGGGGGGCTTCCCATAGCCACGCCATCCGTTTGCTCATAAAACTGTTGATTCCACTTGAAGTATGTGGTCGTCAAACAACACTTAAACAGTTCTGAAACACCGGCAGGAAAAATTCGATCCAGCTGTTCCAATACATCCTTAAGTGGAACCATGTTAATAAGCGATACCACATCGAAGCTGACCAATATGTATCTTCCAAGGGAACCTCCCCATCGCACCCCCCCCCCCCCCCCCCCAGATTTAGTTATAAGTTGGCACAGTGGATAGGCCTTGGAAAACTGAACACAGATCAATCGAGAAAACAGGAAGAAGTGTGTGGAACTATGAAAAAATAAGCAAAATATACAAACTGAGTAGTCCATGCGCAAGATAAGCAATGTCAAGGATAATCTGACCTCAATAGTGCAGTGGTCCCGTGGGTAGCGTGAGCAGCTGCGGAACGGGAAGTCCTTGGTTCAAATCTTCCCTCGAGTGAAAATTTACTTTCTTTATTTTCTCAAAGTTATGATCTGTCCGTTCGTTCATTGACGTCTCTGTTCACTGTAATAATTTTAGTGTCTGTGTTTTGCGACCGCACCGCAAAACCGTGCAATTAGTATACGAAAGGACGTGCCTCTCCAATGGGAACAGAAAAAATTTGATCGCAAGGTCATAGGTCAACCGATTCCTCCACAGGAAAACGCGTCTGATATATTCTATACGACATTGATGACGGCATGTGCGTCACATGACAGGAATATGTTGTCGACCCACCTAACTTGTACACTTGGCCAATGGGTAAAAAGATTTTTCTACATTGCCCGATTTAGGTTGTCTTGTGGATGTGAGAATCACTACCAAAAAGGTGATGAAAACATAAGAGTTTGTCACATAAACTAAAAATAAAAAAGTTAAACTTTTCGTTCGAGGGAAGACTTGAACCAAGGACCTCACGTTACGGAGCTGCTCACGGTAAACACGGGACCACGGCGCTCCTGTGCTGACATTATCCATGATATTGCATATCTTGCGCATGGACTACTCAGTTTGTATATTTTGCTTACTTTTTCATAGTTCCACACAGCTTCTTCCTGTTTTCTCGATTGATCTGTGTTCAGTTTTTCAAGGCCTATCCACTGTGCCAAATTATAACTAAATCTGAGGGGAGTGCGATGGGGAGGTTCCCTTGTTAGTATTCTTCCTACTGTGCAGTGTAAGCGCAGTAAGTAACTTATTATTGTTACTTGCTGGTGTTGCAGATTTAATGGCCACGAGGGTACCATTCACCCCACTACTGTGCACCGAACTGCGACTGCAACAATCGTTCAGCCTCCAGCTCCGACTGCCGTTCCGACGGAAGCCACTCCTGGCCGCCCCAGTGCCGGCGCAGGGCGTCGCCGCCTCCGGGCCTCCAAGCTGGGCACATATGGCGGCGCCCATAAAGGCGCTAAAGTGGCAGCCGTCACCCTCACCGCCTCCCTAAAGGCCAGCCACGGGCTTCGCTGATTGGCCGCCACCGCCACAGCACTGCGGTCCGGGCCAGCTTGCCGTCGCCCCTGGCAGGCCCCCGCCGCCTAAGCAGCCACCGGCTATAGGTCGACGGGTGGCCTGCTGTACGATGTCCTCTACAGGACCATCACCAGTACAGCTGCTTAAGGGGTGGGGGGTGGGGGGTGGGGGGGTAGGACGTCAAACGGGTTGACTTGGAGCAGGAGAGGCATCACAGGACATTTTAATTTCCACTGTCTATACTTTTACAAATAAATTCATAAAACTTTGTCAGCATCACCAGGAAGGATTCAGAAATCACAGTCTTTGCATTGGAAGTTCGAAAACATAACGAAATAATTTTTTTTACGTGTCAAATTTCATCATCTTTTTCACTTGCTAATGGTAGCATTTGTTGCTATAGGTACACTTTTCTTCATAAGTTATAGAGATTCTTCGAAGAATTTTGCACAGCATACATACCATACTTACAGGTGTATGAAACTCTAGAATTTATTTAATTTATGAAAAAACGAATGAGCTGTTATATTTTAAACGTCATGTTTAGAAAAAAAACACAAATTTTATAGTTAATTACCTCAATTTTTACCACAGTTTTAAATAGATTTTCAAAATCCTTGAGTTTCATACACCTTTAAGTATGGTTTGTATGCTGTGCAAAATTCATCGAAGAATCTCTCTTACTTAAGAATGAAAGTGTACCTATAGCAACAAATGCAGTCATTAGTAAGTGAAAAAAATGATGGAATTTCACATGTAAAAAAGATTATTTCGTTATGTTTTCGAACTTTCACTGCTATGAGTGTGAATTCTGAATCATTCCTGGTCATGTTGACAAAGTTTTATGAATTTATTTGTAAAAGTATAGACAGTGGAAATCAAAACGTCCTATGGTGCCTCTCCTGCTCCAAGTCAGCCCGTTTATAGTCCTACCACCCTTAAGTACCCTGTTAGCGACAGACACGTTGCTACACCTAGCTACCGCCTACTGCACTTTCTAGTAATCCGATCAATAAACTTGGGGTATTCTTATGACAGTAGTCATGACACAAGTAAATATGCAGTTACAAATTCGAGTTAAGCTCAGCCGTTAGACCACTAAATAATGTCACGTTTTAGAACGTCATCTGACGTGTGTATGTTACGGCTTTCACTAAAATATTGTAAAGGAATTTTGATATAGATCGATTTTCGCCTTTTGTTAATATTTGGAGGACTACTAAAGATATTCTAACAGTGAAAAAAAAACCATGACGCACCACCTCTTACCATTAACACGTTCAATTAACAGTCTGACTGAGTGAGTTCGTTAGTTAGTTATTTACGTGTTACATTGATCGATCCCACGGGAACGGTAATGATGTGTAACGTGTCAAGTGCATACGAAATGCACACATGAATGAAGTTCTTTTTTTATTTTTTTAAAAAAGCCCAACATTTTTGTTACCTATCCCATGCCCTTAAATTGCACAAAACACTTATATTATAGCTATATATTTATTTATCCCTATTCAAAAATTCATCTGTGGTATAGAAGGAGCTGTCAAGGAGATATGATTTCAATTTCTTTTTCAAACTGTTACTACTGTCTCTCAGACATTTTATTTCATCTCGTAATTTATCGAAAAGTCTTACAGCAGCATATTTTACCCCTTCCTTTGCCAAAAATAGGTTACGTAGAGGATAGTGTAAGTCATTCTCTCTTCTGGTCTTATAATCACGAATGTCACTGTTGTTTTTAAGCTGGTCCATATTGTTGAGAACTAAATTTATTATTGAGTACATGTACTGTGAGGCTGTTGTAAGTATTCCTAACCTTTTCAAGAGATGCCTACAACAAATGTGACTATGAGCTCCACACATTAATCTAACCACTTTCTTTTGGGCAGTGAATACTTTTTGCCTAAGTGTTGAGTTACCCCAAAACTTTATTCCGTATGACATTAGAGAGTGAAAGAATGCAAAGTATGTTAGCTTACTAATTTCTATATCTTCAAAATTAGCACTTATTTGTTTGCAAAAGTCCACCCAAAAACTTAATATGCTGTACCCTAGCTACTGACTTCTGTTGATGTGTTATATTTATTGAGGGAACTGTACTCCTTGCAGAAGAAAACTGGATGTACTGTGTTTTCTCAATGTTCAGATCAAGTCCATTCGCAGAAAACCAGTCAATACCTTTTCCAAAGACATTATTTGTATCATCTTCTATTGGAATTTCTCTCACTGGATTAATAATGACGCTTGTATCATCAACAAACAGTGTCAGTTTAGCTTCTTGTTTCAGATGAGAAGGGAGGGCGTTCACGAATATCAAGAACAGAAAGGGACGCATGATCGAACCCTGTGGAACACCTAATGTAATTAGACCCCTGTTGGACCAAATGGAAAACTTCCTTAAAGCACTTAAACTATATAAAGAAGCTTTTTGCTTCCTGCCCTCTGGATATGACTTAAACCACTCATATGCTGTTCCATTTACACCATAAAATTGTAATTTCTGTAATACGATGTCATGGTTCACACAATCAAACGCTTTTGATAAGCCACAGAAAATTCCTATTGGTTACATTTTACTATTTAAAGACTCTATTCTGTGGGGAGTGAAATGGTATGTTTCTGTCTGAGTGGAACAGCAGTTCTGAAATCCAAACTGTGATTTACAAAGTATCCCATTACTGCAGAGATGACTAATCACTCTTGAGTACATTACTTTCTCGACAAGTTTTGAAAATGCTGTGAGCAAGGATATTCACCAGTAATTATTGACATCTGTGGTGTCCCCTTTGTTGTAGAGAGGCTTGACAGTCGCGTATTTTAACCTGTCTGGGAAAATACAGATGTATTACATATGTGACTCAGAACATCAGCTGTAACTGCTCCACATCGTTTTAATATCTTGTTAGAGATGTCATCTACTCCAACAGATTTAATGATTTTCCTTATTTCACAAGTGGTTGTTAGATGAAAATTAATCTGACTAGGATTTCTCAAAACTGCTCTTCAATGTACTGCATGGCTTTTTATTTTGAACTATTCTCACCAAATATTTCACCAAAATTTAAGAAGTGGTCGTTAAATACATTAGCTATATGTTTACTCTTGATTAAGACGATCTCGTTCTCTCTAGCAGTAATGCTATCTACCCCAGTGGCTACTTTTCCTGTCTCTCTTCTTACAACATTACACACTGATTTGATTTTATTGCCTGAGTTATTAATTTTGTCTCTAATATACATATTTTATATTTTCTGGCAACTTTTCTCACTATGTTACAATAATTTTTATAGTGTAAAATTACTTCTTGGTCCTTACTAATTCTTGCTGCCTCGTATAATTTTCTTTTCTTTCTGAAGACACTTTAATACCCGTAGTGATCCAAGGTTTCTTTGAAAACTGTTTGGTGTTACAATTAGTAATTGTTTTGGGGCAGCAGTGTTCACTAAGGGATATAAATCTATCACGAGATATGTTCCATTTATCACTGGCGTTTGGCTCATTAAATACAACTCCCCAATTAACATTTCATAAACTTCCTCTGAAGTGCTCTATAGATACTGGGTTGACCACCCTTCACTTTTACTTAATGGTTTCTGAAATGTACACCGTGCTAAACTCTGAATGTCAATCAGTTGTGCATCACGGTCTGATAATCAAATTTACACGGGGAAAGCATGTTTTAGTTTTAAATCCTCTTGGTGCATAAATATATTAGCTGTTAGAGCGCTACTGCCTTGAGCCATATGTGTAGGGAAATTGAAGAATGATTATAAGTTATATGTTATTAATAACACGTCCATTTTACTTTCCTCATCAGAATGCTTAGAAAGTTTACATTGAAGTTATCACCGATTAATAACTTCTTCTCTTTGTTTCACAGATAGCATAAAAGGGAGTCAAATTTTTTAGAGAACAGTGCTCAATCTCCTTTGGGAACCTGCACACTGTTGCTAATATCAACACTACATTATCTAGTTGTAGTTCACATGCACAACCATCAGAGTGCTAATCGACACAAAATTCGCTTACTTCCACTGTTTTGTACTTATACCCTTGTATTGTGTAAATGGTAACTCCTCCTTTATCCATGCTCGATCTGCAAGTGTGAGATGCTAAATTATACCCATTTATACTGACACTTTCCATTCCCACAATTACATGGTGTTCAGACAGACAAAAGTATATCAGTCTCATTCTTATTTTTGAGATCACCTAAACACACTAACAGATCATCAACTTTATTTTCTATTCCCCTGATATTTTAATAAAGTGAACTGATACTCTCCTTAGCTTTAACCCAATTTACTGTACACGAAGCTTCTTTTATTCAATTTTTCTTGATTATTGTCTGTCTGGACTTTGGCTTTACCTAAAATACCGGTCTGCCTGGTCCTGGTAACCACAGGAATCATCCCTTGAGTGTCTATGCCCCGCCAGCCTTACGATATCTGTTAATAGAAAAGCTAACTTATCTTTCCCCTACCTATTTAGGTCCAAGCCATGTGTAGTGTATTCACACCCACCAATAGCATCAACTGGAAAACAGACATGTGAGAATTTTTAACATTATGCAGCCCCATCAGCAACTGTGATAAACATATAACACGTCAGCCTCAGATGCAAATACACTACTGGCCATTAAAATTGCTACACCAAGAAGATATGCAGATGATAAACGGATATTTATCAGACAAATATATTGTACCAGAACTGACATGCGATTACATTTTCACGCAGTTTAGGTGCATAGATCCTGAGAAATCAGTACCCAGAACAACCACCTCTGACCGTAATAATGGCCTTGATAAACCTGGGCATTTTATTAAACACAGCTTGGATGGCGTGTACAGGTACAGATGCCCATGCAGCTTCAATACGATACCACAGTTCATCAAGAGTAGTGACTGGCGTATTGTGACGAGCCAGTTGCTCGGCCACCATTGGCAAGATGTTTTCAATTGGTGATAGATCTGGAGAATGTACTGCTCAGGGCAGCAGTCAAACATTTTCTGTATCCAGATAGGCCCGTACAGGACGTGCAACATGCGGTTGTGCGTTATCCTACTAAAATGTAGGGTTCGTAGGGATCGAATGAAGGGAAGAGCCACAGGTCGTAACACATCTGAAATGTAACGTCCACTGTTCAAAGTTCCATCAATGCGAACAAGAGGTGACCGAGACGTGCAACCAGTGGCACCCCATACCATCAAGCCGGGTGATACTCCAGAATGGCGATGACGAATACACGCTTCCAATGTGCGTTCACCGCAATGTCGCCAAACACGGATGCGACCATCATGATGCTGTAAACAGAACCCGGATTCATCCGAAAAAATGACGTTTTGCCATTCGTGCACCCAGGTTCGTCGTCAAGTACACCATCCCAGGCGCTCCTGTCTGTGACGCAGCGTCAAGGGTAACCGCAGCCATGAACTGGTAGTCCGTGCTGCTGCATACGTCGTAGAACTCCTCGTGCAGATGGTTGTTGTCTTGCAAACGTACCCAACTGTTGACTCAGGGATCGAGACGTGGCTGCATGAATCGTTACAGCCACGCGGATAAGATGCCTGTCATCTCGACTGCTAGTGAAACGAGGCCGTTGGGATCCAGCACGCCGTTCCGTATTACCCTCCTGAACCCACCGATTCCATATTCTGCTAACAGTCATCGGATCTCGACCATCGCAAGCACCAATGTCGCGATACGGTAAACCGCAACTGCGATAGGCTACAATCCGACCTTTATAAAAGTCGGAAACGTGATGGTACGCATTTCTCCTCCTTACACGAGGCATCACAACAACGTTTCACCAGGCAACGCCGGTCAACTGTTGTTTGTGTATGAGAAATTGGTTGGAAACTATCCTCATGTCAGCACCTTGTGAGAATGCTCTGAAAAGCTAATCGTTTGAATATCACTGCATCTTCTTTCAGTTGGTTACATTTCGCGTCTGTAGCACGTCATCTTCGTGGTGTAGCAATTTTAATGGCCGGTAGTGTAGCAACCAATCTTTACCTAGGTTTCAGTCAAAATAATTGGCTTTCTTCAGAAGCTATTGACACAAAAGTAATGCATGTCAAAGTTTAGCCATAACGAGTATAAAACCATAGGACCGTAATACCCAATCATAAATCTACATTACTAAGCGAGGAGAAACAGAAGGCCCCACTGCGCGAATGAGGTCGGTAGGCCGCAAGGGCTGTGCCGGAACTAATCGCTGACGGTCATGCGCATGCGCGGGTAGAAATATAGATGCATAACCGTAGCTACCTTTACGGTAGGAATTCGATTAATATAACCATTAAAACTGTTAATGGCGTAATATGTAACCAAACTTACTTCTGAGGAGAACGAGAACCCTATAACGGATTCGGAGCCCTTAAGAAAGACTAGCTATTACTGGGGATAATTACTCCTCAATTTTGAATCCATTACTAATCGACTAAAGAAAGTGGAGTCAGGCGTCTGCAACTGCAAAGGCAACGTAATATTAGGGCCGGTGAAGCAAAGAGTGCAACCTTCGAAAAAGTTCTTATTCTCAATTGTAGCTGGTCATTAAGTAGGTTTCTTTATCGAGCAACAAGTGTTTAAAGATCTGCAACTCTTCGTGGATGCCAAGCCTAGTGCCTTTAAACTTGCAATTTAATAGCTCTATGTTATTTCATGGATTAGGAGCATGGGCCAATTGAACAAGGTGCTCGGTAAAAGTCGAGCCACGCGTGCCATCACCACTTTTCGTGGCTATATGTTCTATATATCTGGCTGAGAGGGCTCTCCCTGTATGGCCGATGTAATAACACGGGCAATCACTACAGGTGATTTTGTACACCCCAGAACGAAATAATTTCTCATTCGTATTCCTTAACGAGTGGACCAAGTTCTTTTTGAGGCTGTTATTCGTAGAATATGCAATCTTAAAACCGTGGTTCATTAAGAGTTGCCCTATTTTATATGATGCTTTGCCTACGAAGGGAATAGAAATGAAGCTAGTGGAGTTATCCTCTGGTGCGATACCTAGTGTAGATGAGGTCGCAGTTTTTCTACCTGATTTCTTGTTAAAGAGCTGTCTCGTTCATATCTATTGTTATAGGCGATAACTTCTAGGGTCTATAACTCGTTCTCCATTGCGTCTGCTGAAAGAGGAATGGCGAGCGGTCGGTGTATGCAAGAATGGGTATTTTTCCGAAAAGTGATTTCGATACATTGCAAACAGATTTGTTGTTTTGAATAAAATACCCGAAATATTTTTTTTTTTAAATGGCACCGGCCAGGGAAACCTATGATCTTATGATACTTGTTGATGAAGAAAGTGTAAACTAGAGCCCCATAACACTAACGTCGATTTGCAGTAGGCTTTTGGAACGTATTCTGTTTTAGAAATGATGAATAATCTCGAACAAAACGATTTATTGACTAATGGTCAACATGAGTTCAGGAAAGATCGTTATTGTGAAACACAACTAGCGCTCTATTCTCAAGAAGTAATGAGCACTACTGACAAGGGCTACCAAATTGAATCAGTATTTTTCGATTTCCAGAAGGCTTTCGACGCCGTTCCTCACAAGAGTCTTCTAATCATATATCGTTCCAAAAGAGTACCGTCTAAGTTGGGCGTCTGTATTTGTGAGTGACTGTCATGTAGGTCGCAGCTCTTAGTAATTGACGGAACTCATAGAGTTGTTTCTAGGATCTCTGACCATCCTGTAACACTGTTAATTGAAACTGACGAGTGGTGTTCCAAACCAGAACATTTATGTGAAAATAAATGAGGTATCAAGAACTAAGTTTACATTCCTGCAGCTACAGACCGTAATCCATTTATGCGATAAAATTATTGGAAATGCCACGCTCAAGTGCCCTTATAATGAGTAAGTAGTATAAGCGCACTTGAGCATGGCATTTGCTATAGTTTTAACGCTAAATGGATTACGGACTGTAGCTGAAGGAATAGAAACATAGTTTTTTATACCTGATTTATTTTTACATAAATGTTCTGGTTTGGAACACCACTCGTCAATTTCAGTTAACCGCGTTACAGGATGTTCAGACATCCTAGAAACTTGTAATGGTTGAAATTTTACTGTTAAACTGCACTTGTATGTGGAACTTGCGTATTAAATTAAATTAATCAAAATATTTAAAAATACACCTGACTGACTCATTTGAATATTAAATGAAAATGATTAGAAGTGCCAGAAGAACTTAAGGAAATTAGCTACAAAATTTATTTGTAGAAAAAAAGGCCTTTGGATCACCATTATTGAAATAAATCAACAAAATATGTTTATTCATAAGAAAAGTAAATAATAATTTGCCCGTTATCAGTTGTAAGTATCTGAAGGTCTTGACCGGAGCATTTAAATGGTGGCTGCTATGAGAGAAACGGAGCTAGCAAGGGGACTTGGATGAAAGCTGTAGTGCATTTTATCTGGAAGAGAACAGCTTGCTATCAGCTCAGCGAAGACGCACTGCGGTGCAAGCAGGTGACAGTGTGTAAGTAGTGGGCGGTTACGTTGCAAGCGGCTGCCCATATCTCACAGAGGCCCGTATGTCTCTGTCACAAGTGTCTTCTTTCCCGTCTCGACAACAAATCTCCCTCCAAGACTATCTCTTTGCGTTCCCCAGAGCTATTACGCTTGTCATTGTCATAGTATAATCTAACATTAGCAAAGCGAATCAAAGCTAGAGCTTCATATGTAACATACTAATGAAAAATCATAACTACTCATGCCAAGCTGCAGTAAAATAACAGCTGCATTAAAAACGACAGACAGCTATAGGACATCAATATGCGATTTCAGACAAAAGAGTATACGTTATCAAGCATAACTGAGTAGCCTATGTTTCTCTTTTGGACAATCGAACTATTGTTCACCATCAATGTTAGACGTTCTGTGCCATCCACAACCCTCTTTGCTGGACACACAGATTTTATTGTGAGAGGAATTCCTTCACTAGGCGAACTCGATGTCTCAATTTAAAAAAAAAAACAACAACAAAAGTTTTGCATCACTTCGGTTCAGAGAGTTCCGGAACCTGTTCAGAAAATTGGAATAGGTATCAGCATAAACATCATTTCCGCCCTTTTTATTACTCATGAAAACCACACATTGCATGTTGTACCACCATACAGCGAGACCGTCAGAAGTGGTGGTCCAGATTGCTGTACACGCTGATACCTCTAATACCCAGTACCACGTCCTCTTGCACTGATGCATGCCTGTATTCGTCATGGCATACTATCCACAAGTTCATTGAAGTGCTGTTGGTCCAGATTGTCACACTCCTCAACGGCGATACGAAGTATATCCCTCAGAGTGGTTGGTGGGTCAATTCGTCCATAAACAGCCGTTTTTAATCTATCTCGGGCTTGTCGATAGGGTTCATGACTGGAGAACGTGCTGGCTACTCTAGCAAGATGTGCACGATGGGAGGGGGGCGGGGGGGGGAACAATTGTCGTCCATGAAGACGAATGCCTGCCGGCCGCGGTGGTCTAGCGGTTCTAGGCGCGCAGTCCGGAACCGCGCGACTACTACGGTCCCAGGTTCGAGTCCTCCCTCGGGCATGGATGTGTGTGATGTCCTTAGGTTAGGTAGGTTTAGGTAGTTCTAAGTTCTAGGGGACTGATGACCACAGATGTTAAGTCCCATAGTGCTCAGAACCATTTGAACCATTTGAAGACGAATGCCTCTCCAATATGCTTCCGATATGGTTGCACTATTGGTCGGGGGAAGGCATTCACGTATCGTGCAGCCGTTACGGCGCCTTCCATGACCACCATGGGCGTACGTCAGCCCCACATAACGCCACCCCAAAACAGCAGGGAACCTACCTTGCCTCACTCGCTGGACAGAGTGTTAAGGCGTTCAGCCTCACCGTGTTGCCTCCAAACACATCTCCGACAGTTGTCTGGTTGAAGCCATATGCGACACTCATCGGTGAAGAGAACGTGATACCAATCCAGAGCGGTCCATTCGGCATGTTTTTGGGCCCATATGTGTAGTGTCGTGGTTGCAAAGATGTACCTCGCCATGGACGTCTGGAGTGAAACTGCGCATATGTAGGCTGTTGCGCACAGAGTCGTAGCATGACGTCTTGTGGCTGCACGAAAAGTATTATTGAACATGGTGGCATTGCTGTCAGGCTTCCTCCGAGTCATCACCCGTAGGTAGCGGTCACCCACTGCAGTAGTAGCCGTTGGGCCGCCTGAGCAGGCATGTCATCGACACTTGCTGTCTCTCTGTATCTCCTCCATGTCCGAACAACATCGCTTCGATTCACTCCCAGACACCTGGGCACTTCCCTTGTTAAGAGTCCTTCATAGCCCAAAGTAACAATGCGAACGCGATAGAACCGCGGTATTGACCGTCTAGGCACGGTTGAACTACAGACAACACGAGCCGTGTACCTCCTTCCTGGTGGAATGACTCGAACTGATGGCCCATCGGACCCCCTCCGTCTAATAGGCGCTGCTCAGGCATGGTTGTTTACATCTACGGGCGGGTTTAGTGACATCCCTGAACAGGCAAAGGGACTGTGTCTGTGATACAATATCCACAATTCATGGAACCGAGGTGATGGAAAACTTTTTTGATGTGTGTAGATATCCTGTGTTCAGTCCCTTTGTCAGGTCCTCTTTTTCTCCAAAAATGTCCTTCTACTTCACTGCACTCTCTCCAACTCTTCCCTCGTCAGAACAGCACACGCAAATTCTAAAAGGCGTTCGCAGCAAGCATTGTTTCCCTTAGCAAAGCGCACATCGACATTTCACGTTAGCGACTCACTTACTGTAGGGGCATCCTATGGTCCCCTCGCCAACCTGGTATTATAACGTGTCTCCTCCACTCTTCGCAACAGCTCAGAAAAACAGTCTGGCTTACGATACCCTGGTTGTCCCGGAGGGGAGAGGATTTTGTGTGTTTCATCGGAACCGACCTCTGCCTCCAACAGCGGGGAGGGAGAGGGCGATGTTTGGCAGTGACAGGGATGGCAGTGAGGAGATGGTCAGGTCCCTATCGTCCGGTCCATTACAAACTGAGGGCTCCTGAGAAATCACAGCAGTAAGAGAGGGGCATTTTTGGTTCGTGTGTGTGTATGTGTTCTCGTGCGTAGAGAGAGAGAGAGGGGGGGGGGGGAGGGGGGGAGAGACATAACATGTGAAAAGATGGTGCTACGAAGCCACAACCAAACTTAATTTCGTTACGTTGTTATCAGATAATTCGACAGGTAAAACAAAGCAACCAAGTGGGTTTCTCTCTCTGTAACAATAAGTAAACTCTAGAAATTGGCATTGGTAACTTTCATCGATACAACATGTATATTATTTAGTTACTTAATTCGTATTGATGCCTATATATTAACAGTCGCCGGCCGTGGTGGCCGTGCGGTTCTAGGCGCTGCAGTCTGGAATCGCGAGACAGCTACGGTCGCAGGTTCGAATCCTGCCTCGGGCATGGATGTGTGTGGTGTCCTTAGGTTAGGTAGGTTTAACTAGTTCTAAGTTCTAGGGGACTAATGACCTCAGAAGTTGAGTCCCATAGTGCTTAGAGCCATTTGAACCTTTTTTTTATGAACAGTCTGTAATTGAGTTCCGTATGAGAGCAACTTTCAAGGTGCTCACTACAGTTATTACTAGCTGAGTGGGAATTAGAATTAGATTTTGGTCAAAGAAACCTGCTGCATTTTAAACTGAGTATAACATACATAGCCGATGAATTTCGTGCTGACACGGCTTTGATTCAGCCTACGCTGCTTCACTGAAACATAGCATATGTCATTGCTAAATACTCCCTTATATGCCAACAGAACAGTGAGAAATTCAGAAATTATAGAAGGAACGTCGTGAGATTGCTTGCCCAACACTGTTCTCAGCAGTAGAAGAGGTAGTTGTCCCATCCGTTAAGAAGCAAAAACAAAGCAGTGGGCGTCACTAGAACACACATTTCTGCAAAAAATGGAACGCTCTCGAGGACTCTTTTCAGTATGCGTTTGCGCACACTAATGGTGGTGTCAGTGGTTCTCTTATCACGGTCATCGGCGATCAGTTAGCACTTAGCAGGCCTGTCTGCACACCTTCTGTTCGAAGGCAGTAACTGTGTTGCGTTTAGAGGTAAACAGCTCTGCAAAATTCATGTTAGGGTACTGACATGCCACAAGTACTCGTGCTGAAGGGCGTCAATCATTTGAAAGGGACGCATTGTGGGCCTGCGGGAAGCTGGTAGGACATATCGACTCACTGCTATACATATTGTGCACAATGTACAAAGGGCGTTCAAAAAGTTTTGCACAATCGTGTTTTTTTATTTTTTTGAAGGAGGAGAATGTATTTCTTTGTGAACGCACTTGGAACGTTTAGTTATACATTAAGCGTACTCAATGTAGCCTCCATCATCTGTGACGCATCTGTCCCAACGTTCTTTTCACGATGTAAATGCACTTTGGTAAAATTCTGGGGATTGACTTTTACACCATTGCTTGACACAGGAAATATGGTCTTTTACCGCGCAGGTTGGGCTTCAGATGACCAAAGAGGTAAAAATCAGGCGGAACAAAGTCCGGAATGTGCGGAGGATGAGGAACAATTTTCCAACCCATTTTGCTGATTTTCTCTTGCATCATAACGGCTGCATGAGGTTTGGCATTGTCATGGTGTAGTCTGATGAGCTGACCCTGAAGCTGTGGTCTGTGGGTGTTGATGACACGTCGCAGCTTGTCCAGTGACAAACAGTAACGGTCCCGGTTAATTTTTGAGCGACTTTCCAAAACCTCAATGAAATTGACACCATAATGATCCCAGAAGAAGGAGGCCATCACGTTTCGGCCTGCTGTTCGTGAAAGTCTTGGTTTCCTCTTCCGAGGGGAACCCGGAGGACGCCACTCTATGGATTGGGTTTTGCTCTTAGGTTCGGACAAAAACAACGGTGTTTCATTCTGTGTAATAACGCCGTCAAAACACTGTTTCCACTCTTCATTAAAGGTGTTCTTGAGACCCTCGCACACATTCTTCCTCATCGTTTTCATTTCTCTTGTCAATAATCTATGCACCAAACGAGGTCAGATTTTTCTGTACCCTAGTGACTGTACCAGTGATACTACACTACCCAATGACAAACGAGTCATTTCAGCAAGCTGTGGTGTCGTCACACATCTGTTACTTTGGATGATTTGATCAATGGTCTCCTTATTCAACACTGCCGTCGGTGGCCTACCGCATCGTGGATTGGCCAGTAGAGAGAAATCACCTTCTTTAAACCTCTGCAACCATCGCTGGATACTGCTGCGGTCCACTGTGTCCTCCCCATAAACAGGGAGCAACTTCCAGCGAATCGATGTGGCAGAGTCATGGCCGGTCTTGAAGAGGAACTCCATCACCGACCGTTATCGCAACCTGACATCTACTTCACGGTCCACAAGTCTCACCAGTAAATAAAAGAAAATTTATACACCAACTTATAGCTAAATGTTCCTAGTATGTTCACAAGAAATTTCATTATCCTCCTGCAAAAAATTAAAAAAAAATAGAGACGACTGTGCAAAACTTTTTGAACGCCTTTTTATCAATGGTGCATAGATGCTGCCTTAACTGGGGAACAAGTTCTGGACGTCCGTGCAGTACGGACTCACGTTAAGATTGATGCATTTTGCGAACAGCGGTGATCGACCGAACACCATCCACGGACGAAATTGAAGTGCATGTTGCATTTCCTGGGATCATTGGGAACCGTCTGCTTGCAGAAGGACTAAGATCACTTGCTCCTTTCGCCAGGCTACCACTGACACCACGTAATCACCAAGTATGACTACTCTGGTGCTGTGAATGAGTTGAGAGGAGCGCTGAATGGCGCCTTGTTCTCTTTAGTGATGATAGTAGGCTACATGCGTGTGCAACTGATGGCGTGTATGGAGTGGACTTACTGAGCTACAGTCACAAAGTGGATTCGCCCACAGCTCACAAGTCCCAGCACAGGCTTCATGCTGTGGTGGGAGGGGGGGGGAGGGGGGCATATGTTACATCTCAAGGTCACAACTGGTGTTTCTGCAGTGAAAAGTAGCCGGTGTCCGCAACATTACAAAGGTTGTTATCCCGTGCTACTGCCATTTCTTTGACAGGAAGGTGATGTTCTTTTTCAGCAGGACAACGCACGCCCACATGGGTCTGCTGTGACGCAAAGTGTTCATTGATATGTGCAAGAACTGCCACTGCCCTGGCTAGCGTGATCACCAACCACATGGAACACGATGTAATGGGAACTTACTCGTTTTCCAAGCCCTGCAAGATAAAAAAAAAGGTGCAAGATGGTTCGGAAATTATCGATTGATGCCATTCGGTAGCTTAATGCTTTATGGTCGTGTGTGAGAGTACATGCCTGCGTTGCCACTAGGCAGGGGTACACTGTGTATTCATGCGACAATTTGGCAGCCCTTCAGCTGTGGCATATTTGCGTGTTCATTTCGTCTGAATTTGTTATCATATACTTGTACAATAACGAGACCCGCCAGGGTAGCCGAGAGCAGCTAACGCGCTGCTTCCTGGACTTGGGTAGGCGCGCTGGCCCCGGTTCAAATCCGCCCGGTGAACTAACGACGAGGGCCGGTGTGCCGGCCAGACTGGATGTGTCTTTTAGGCGGTTTTCCACATTGTGATATGTGAATACCGGGCTGGTCCCCACGTTTCGCCTCAGTTACACGACATTTGACACACGTTGACACTATTCCATGGATTACGCAGACACCTGAGGTACACACTTTCTGACCCAGTGGGGTACGGGGTGGTGATAGGAAGGGCATTCGGCCGCCTCTTCAAATTAACACACCATAACAGCAGACGCCACAAGTCAGGATGAATGCTTGAAAAGAGAGAGACTCGTACAATAATGAATTACCTGACACCTCACTTGTCAATAAAATGACCTCGTCTTTGATGGTGTTACATTTCTTTCTGGAGGTGCATTTCCACGTGATCCATGTTTCAACTGATAACGTACTATTTGACCTTGACGCAGGCAAATTAACAACGAATGGAAAAACGTAATACAATAAGTGTAAAGGTTGAAGATGAGGTAGCAATACTAAGTTTCTTCTTAGTGACCAGATGGAGAGATGCAACTTCGGCGTTTAAAGAACTGGAGCTTACTCTCATTTGCGTTACCTCCTCAACAGTGACGCCATTGATTTGTCCCTTTGTTTAACTGTCTTCTTCTGTGTAACTGCTGCATGTAACATAATGAAATCCACAGTCCCTAGGACTTAGATGAATTTGGATCACTTGATCTTGGCTTTTAAAGAAAAGAGGATATGCGGGTAAGGCTGTTTGTTTAGGAATTCCTCTGGGTAGCTGAAGAGCACTGAACAATGTGTAGTGACCACTAATCCAGTGTAACGAGATTATTTTAATGTGCTGCATACCGATGATGTACACGACGAAAGTCATATAGGCTCACTTTCTTTTTTACTTATTACGTTACGTTGATAGATTCGGCGTTATAGGGGCCTTAATGAATCGAAAACGACTTAAAATTCCAATTGTGGAAATTATTGTAACTAAAACAATTGATGGATGAACATGACGTCATTTAAAAAATTCAGAGAGACACTAATTTCAAATGTAATACAATTGTGTAAAGTATTAACTGAAACTGGATGGGCAATAATGGCAATGTGGTTGAGTGTCCAAAACACAACAGTGGTGGTAACCGTTTGAGGGTCATTAGATCGCGGTCTAAGGCATTTTTTGGGCCTAATATTTCGCCATCTAATACTGGAGCTTCTGTCAGGCTGGAAGATGGTGGTAGATGAGATGATGGAAAAAGTGAAGGCGTAAGAACGGGTAATGAGTCGTGCTCGGGTAGCTCAGTTGTTGAGTACTTGCCCGCGAAAGACTAAGGTCGGTCCAGTACAGAGCCTTAATCCGCCAGAAAGTTTCAGTTTGTATGCTGGTATTACAAATAGATTAGTTGCGGTTCGCACATGATGCGGTGTAGTCCCATAGTGAAAAGACGAAATCATCGTCCTCGAGTCATATTGTTTATGCATCTTGTGCATATATCACTGACATTTCGTTTGTGTTACATAGTGAACATACTGGTATTCATGTGTAGCTTCACATGTTGACTGGTAATTTGAATTGTATGCCATATTTCGTGCAACATGGAGCATACTGTTAACGTATATGCACTTGATAATGACACAGTAGTTGAAATTGACTAACAACGCAGTAAATTAAAATATGAACATACGGCCTACAACGGACAACGTTTCTTTTACTTGTCATAAAGCTTTACAGTGAATTCAGTCAGTTCACCTATCCTTGTGTACATATCAGTAGTAGTGGTCGAAAGGTGTCTGTTGCTAGTCATCGCCGAGCGGGATTAGCCGAGCGGTCTAGGGCGCTGCAGTCATGGACTGTGCGTCTGGTCCAGGCGGAGGTTCGAATCCTCCCTCGGGCATGGGTGTGTGTTTGTCCTTAGGAAAATTTAGGTTAATTAGTGTGTAAGCTTAGGAACTGATGACCTTAGCAGTTGAGGCCCATAACATTTCAAACACATTTCAACATTTTTGTTAGACATCTTTCATGGTACGCTTTCGTGCGCTTGTCGATTGGCACTTGTCTGTCTTAGAGAATCTATAATCATTTATCCGTCTGCTGGGGTAGTAAATCTCTGAGCAGAAACTGCGAGTTACGTGCTTTGACGAGACTCAGCCAATAGCGAAGTTTGGCGACAGAACCTGTGCACGAGGGCGTGCAGCCGGGAGACAAAGGGTCACTTTGCCCCCACCTCTCCAGGCTGTTGCCTTCCGCTTGCTGCTTTAATGTCGACATGATGCGTCTACCTCGTGGTATAGACGCTTTGTCTTCTGATACCGGAAGGGTTTATTCAACTGACTTCGATCTAGATTAAGATGAGGTTGCTGCTGGCTTGCACGCTAGCGACGCATTTACCTGAGTTTTGTACGCTTTGTGGTTTCGGGGTTACACAGTGATAGATATCTTCCTGCGGTACATTTCTGCAGTCGATGTTATCTTGGGAAATGTTCATCTACTCAACTATTTAGAATATAATATTTAGTTTTACTCCGGTCTTCCTAGGTTTCAAGTTTCTTAGGTCATTGCTCTCGCACTCTTCAGATAATATTAAGTGAGTTCGTGCTAATGTGGCGATTTTCTTTTGTCTGTCGTATACGGATGGTGATGTACAGACGCATGGTACGTTGAAATGGATTTGTATATGAAACATGAAACCTTGCAATCAGTTGTTGAACTTTGTAGCAGTGTGAAGGTAATTTAAGATTCTCAGGAACTTATTTTCATTTCCCTTGGTCCATATTCAAGTTAAACTTCCACGTGTTACATGTCTCCACAGGTATTCACTTAGGATCTACGTTCTCGGATACACACATTCACTTCAATTGCATATAAAGCCGAGAGCGAATCAACTATCTTAAGCAGTGATAAGAGTCTTATTTAATAAGGTTGGTGTTGAACTCAGAGACAGGAGCTGGCGAAGACAGAGACATTGAGATAATTTCTGCCAGCACTGTAGCTCAGGGCTTTTCAATTTACTAAGTGCTGTAGGATACAGAAGATAATAACCATTTGCATAGTTATGAGCTGCATGAGGTCTATTGTGACAGTTTCAGTTTTGCCTTGCTTAACTTATGTTAAAACAGTCCTTTAATTATTTCGTTTAGCCTTGCGAAAGTTTTTGTCACTATGAAACTTAAAATCAAAGTTAGATTGCGTTTGTTACCATATGGACCAGATTTTTGTATAGAGTGATAATGTTTCAGCGCATAAAAACGTAGATCATAATCTTTCATAAACTCAAAGTAAACAGCAGTAGAAGGCTTTCAAGAACGTTACTGAAGACAGCTTTCTCCGCCTATGCCGTCTGCTCGTAACTTCCACGCTTCGGTCATTTTGTGTATTATTGTTTCATCTATATGAGAATTCTTCCACGTCTTCAGTACTGAGGTTTTGATACCAGGCAAGTCGCTATCACCCTGTACACTTTTTTTTATTAATTTCATATTGATTTTTTTAGATTTGAGTCACAATCTGTGATTTGTGTCCTTACCTCTGTTTTGCTACAGTCAGTTCTCTGGGAATCATAGCGTTGGGTGTCCTTTCTCCTTACGCTCCAAATTTTCTACGGTGTATCCTTTCGTTTATTTTGTGCTTCTGTAAAGTACAGGATGAACGGCAGTAGTGATGAATTACAACCCTGTCTTACGTCATTCTTAAACGGACGTATCTTTCCTGATTTTTCACTTTCATTAGTCGCACTTCTGTTTTGCAAGTGATGTAGATTGTACTGTGAAGCCATCTCACACTGTCGAAGTGTTAGTCTATGTCCATGAATACTAGAGAGGAATCATATTTATTTTTTCAATATGCTTTCGATCACCAAGCAGAATGTCAGAATTACTTCTCTGGTGCCTTCTTCTTCCTGATCCCAAACTGATTGCCTAGTAGGTCTTCATTCTTGCATTGTACTTTTATGAACATTATCGTGATTGGCAATTTACTAGAGTGACATATTTCTTTAGTTTCGTGTCTAGTGTTTCGAAAGATATTACAGAATGAACTCAATACGTGAACCATTGATGTATGGACATGGCATTAAGTGGATAGCCAAGTATGTGGCTCAAGTAATTAGATTTAAAAACTAGTCTTCAGGAACATCGTCTTATATTTCACATGAGACTCGGTAAATAGGGAACAAGATTTATTTCTTGTAGTTCAATACAGCTTAAGCCGTCAGAGGCGAAATCCAGAACCATCAAACGATAAGAGATTTTAACGAGCTACTGCATTAACCGCAGCATGCAAACAAGCGATTTAACAGGCCTAGAGTATAATGATGGGTGCCCGTATCGAAGTGCAAATGGCAGTGTGGTTAACGATCGAATTATCAAATTACTTCCAATGTGCATAAATCTAATTGTCAGACAGTCACGTAAATAGTTGACGAACATGTTTGAGCAGGCATATAGGGGATCCCGTTCCCATCGCTCGCAAATCACCTAGTCGCGCTATCCATTTAAGTCGATAAACACTATTTCCCATCCATTAGACGGCTGATAGAGAGCTTGAATTTACCTCGATGTATATTTGATTAGCGAGGCCACCTGCTGCCTGCTGACCCATGCAGGTAATTCCGACAGTCGTTAAGAGAGCGATTTAGCTTCGCTACAGTATGAGCCGGAATATTCTAAATGCTGCCTGCAAACATTACTCATAAAACGACGGATAATTATGCTAAACATAATCAATATACGGGTGTAGATGCTCGTCGCATGTTTGTCTTGACGGAAGATGTGATACTGCTATGTTAGATGGTTAGGAGCAAAGTGTCCCATATTCGTACAAGAGTTAGTTCACGTCAAAATGGAAACTTATGTCGGAAGACAAATACTTCGTGGGATCTTTTTTGTGATAGCCGTATGTCTGGACACTGCAGGAGGTGCTGAATTTGCTATTAGTGAGTCTGAACCATCCTTCACCGCTCCTCCTCAAAGGGTCACAAACTCATGCGAACATCCATGGCTGGTCTTGGAATTGGTCTCAAGCACGGGACAGATATTAGTATAAGGCCGATGTGGAGTATAAGTTGCCGATGGGGACGGATTACGGCAGTGACTTTAAATGATCCAAAACAATAAATCTAACGGTCAGAGGGCATGCTAATTAGATGGGAACGGTAGCTGGACCTCCTTGACTCATACGTAACTCATCAAACGTTTGCTTTAGGTACTCGTATGAGGGGTAGATACTGTCGTATGAACGCCCCTCTTTCGAAACTGCTTTTACTGCCTTTGTGTAAGCCTAACACTCTCCAGTAACGTGAGTAACCTTCGGTGCCGAAATTGGTTATAAAAAGTACCTGTTAGCTTGTCCAGTACAGTGTATGGACCTACTAGTTTATCACATTATTTCATATAATTTGGCTGAACAAGGGTGATGACTGGAGATTAGATCGTTCCTCTTGGCAACTTTCCTAGAGTGCGCTGTTTTAACCGTTTACGTTGTACAGAATTCGAATATTCAGTCACTCAACGTTTCTCTTTGAATTGTTATCATAAGTCTACGCAGTGGCACACTAATAAAATTACCGCTACGCTAGGCACGTATTTCGGTCGTGGATACTTAGTGCCACGAGCGGTTCTCTAGTTTATACTAAAGTCAACATGGTGTCTTACTCGAGGAATTATATCTTTTTATGTTCGGTTGTAAATACTGTTCATTAGCAACTCTGAATCTCACCTCACCTGTAAGTAAACGGTTGTAATTACTATGTTTGATATTAGCGTCGCAGCCAGCGGACTTATTATGAAGACAAACACGTTAAAGTTCTGCGCTGTGGCCCTGGAAGGGACAATCGCCCCGACCGACCACCGTGTCATCCTCTGTCTTTGGCATCATTGGTTGCAGTAGAGTTGGGTATGTGGTCACGACACCGTTTACCCGGTCGTCGTCTGCCTCTTGCCCTAGCAACCGCTACTGATCTGTCGAGTAACACCTCAGAAGGCCTCATGACGCTGAGTGCACCCTGCATCAGGATTCCCACCAAGGAAAAATACCTGGCAATATCAGGAATCGAGCCCGGGTCCTCCGCGCGACATTGAACCGCTCTGACCACTCACTTGCGGAGACGAACAGACACCATCACCACCAGCAAGAAATTAGATAGTCTACACGTCATAATACCGCCTTTTCATGACCAAAAGATATTGCTCCATAAACTAACAAGTATTTCTTCAGAATCTGTTTGTATATTTTTCTAAAAAGAAAAAAGAAATTTTCTATCTTGAAGAGTAAAGCGATTCAGTTATTGATTGAAGTTCTTTTATGTTTACATTTGCAGCAAAATCACATGAGCATTTCACAGTGTTATTATCCGTTTCGGAAAAAAAACATTGTTCTTCTTTGTACTAAAGATACTACAAGTTGTTTCATGTGCTTTGTGATGACGTCTCAATAGCAATCACTTGCATCATCTGCGTTTAATACAAAAATGACCAGCGTCTGGTCGCAGCCGGAAACAGTACTGCTAACTGCTCGTGTGATCATGTCAAAAAAATAAAACAATGAAAGAGCTTAAGGCAACGACTTTATTCTGCAAGACATAGTGTTATTTATTTTTTAAACACATATTCAGAAAAAAATACGTGTTGATAGATGATCCATTTAATTTGTGTTATGAACAGCTAGTGTGGAGTCGTGTTCTTCATGTCGACGTTAATTGTTGATTTCTTGTAGCCATCGTATCAAACGATGTAGAACTGCCAGGACTGAAATGGAACAAACTAGCCTGCAGACATCATTTGGAAAGACAAACTATTGGCCAACATCACAGACGTCCACCTCCCCTCCCCTGTCAAAAATCCGAATGAAATGTAGTGGCATCAGTAGAGTATACAAATTGTACGGGACAGATGAAAATGGGTAACTGACTGGAAAAAGCAGTACTTAAGAAACGGACACGTATATTGGAAATAGACTATCAAACGTTGCGTACAATCGACAACAAAAAATGTCTTTCACAGAACTCTAACGTAAATCACTATGAGATGGTTCCGCAGCCAGTACTTGTGCGGGCACCTGAAATCCTGTCTTTAATTGCAAATAATGGCCTTCTCAAAGTACTGAAGAAAAAAAGGGCGCAGAATCGTTAGTGCAGTCACTGGATCCAACTACAGGAACGGCACCAACCAAGAAAGTTCCAACCATGGCAAAACAGAGAAAATAAGAGACACTATCTGCGAACACGTGTACGGTTTACTGTCCACCTCAATCGAATGTGCGGAAACAGTTTGGCCAAGATGATATTCCTCTTTTTTTTTTTTTTAATTTAAAACCGTAAACCGTAATGCTTTGGTTTTGAAACAGGAGAGAAGACTTCCAAGTCTTACAAATCAAACTCAAAGATGCCTGTAGCAGGTAGTGACGAACATGCTACACAGTGACGAGTACCCAATAAGGTAACAAGGTTCCCCTTGGGCGGAAGAATGTAAGCAAACTCACTCTCAAAGAATGATGCAAATACAAGCTTTAAGAAAGCAAAGTTCAATGCCTAATGTAACAAGGCCTAGAGAGCCTCAGCGAAATAATAATAAAATAAATATATGTTCATATGGCATTTTTTGTCTTCTTCAATATCACTTCCCGTAATAAAACAGTGCTCGTGTTTTTCAAATATCTTCTAGAAATGCATCAGCGTAAATCTTTTGCTAGACAAGGTGAACGTGTTTAAAGTTGTGACCTTAAATTTTACAGTGATTAAGAGATGAAGCCACATGCATCTGTTGAATGCGAAATAGACAACTCATACAGCATCCATAAAATACGAACGCATCTACTGTGAGAAGACTGAACAGATGAAAGAAGAAAATATAATAATGGAGTAAATGTATCTGTGAAAGGAAATACTGGCGTCTAAAAATGAGATTGAAGGAAGTTCAAAATGCCTAAGGGGTCTGACAGCGACCATACAGACACTTCACTGATGCTGCTATGAATGTTAGAAATGTCTTCTTTCTACATCCACTCATGGACATTGTAACTACCATTGCTATCGATCGTTTGTACGTAAGTGTGGCAAAATGGGCACTGTAACAACATTTGATCAGTGATTAACGTTGTCCATTTACATAACCAGCTACAACTTTCTCTTTGGGCCTGAAGGTGGCTCAGTAATGCTCCGAAAGAGGCAATCAATAAAGAAAATTTGCGATCTTGACGTAGGATTTTTACCCTCACATGTTTTAAAATAACGGTTGCGGAATGTAACAGCATTAAATCAGGCAATGAGGAACGAATCAGACAAGAAAATCAGAAACTAAAGACGGTAGCGGAGCAGATTTGCGGGTTTTGTTGACACGTTTCCTCGCGAAGTATGAGAGATGTGTATGTAAATTAAGCGTAAGTGACTCTAATGGGTGTGTGACGTTCGTGTTGGAGATGATGAGAGAAGGGAGTGGTTGAAACCCGTTGCTGGAACGTAGCCCACTCCTGTCGAAGAACATCAGGGAGACGGGGAGGGGGGGGGAGGGGGGGAGGGGGGGGGGGAGGCAGAGCTTAAAGTCCTCATTTGACGGACGGATCGCCATCAACATTGTGCCATGCTATCACTTCGTGAGACATTTCGGAGACGTTCGGAATGGAACATTGACCCAGAGACTACCAATCAAATACTTTAGGTCACCAACACTTGTCCCTCTTTCGTAAAGGCAAAGGGAAAATTGTCAACAACACGCGGCGCATCCGGACTGTTACGAATCCTAGTACTGGCCGCTCACGGCTGTGCTTAACTTCGGTCTGTCCACCTGTCGTTGGCAGGTGGTAAAATAACTGATGGTTGCCGAAGTGCAAAGCATGTCTAAAAAAGAGGAATTTCTTAATATAGAATGTAAATGTAATTGTTAGGACGTCTTTTCAGAAAGTACTATCCCCGCATAGAAGGGAAAAATTGACGATAGGCTGTTCAGACAAGACTATATGATTTGAAAAATGATGCTATAGAAGAATGCTGCATATTAGATTGATAGTCAAGTAACTAATGGAGAGGTATAGAATCGAATTGGGGGAAGAGTATGGTACAACTTGACTAAAAGAAGGGATTGTTTGAGTCCACTCAACTTAAGGCATCTTAAGGCATTACTTTGGTAATAGAGGGAAGTAATGGGGATGAAAGTAGTAAATACAGTAAACACGTTGAAATGAAGTAATTAATCGGAGTTGAAGAGCCTTGCACAGGACCAAAAAAAAAGAAAAAGAAAAAGAAAAAGAAAACAAAGCGTGAGAAGATGCATCATAGCAGTCTTCGTATCGCAGAGTAGAACAAAGCAATAACAACATTCCGTGAGGCACAAAATAACAAGGTTTCAAATTGTTTGTGTGGTTACAAGACAAGGATACTTTAATGCAAAGCGGTATTGTTTTTAATTGATTATTTACTAATGAAAAGCTGCTAAGATTGCACAGTAATTTTCTGTGACAACTGAGAGACAGATATTCGATACATGCTGGGGTGCAAAACTTAAGGACGAAAGTAACGAACGGAAGTGGGGGAAAGGGTGGCAACAAGAAGGGCGTTCGACCACCCGTTACGGCTAACACAGCAGAACGCACATTAAGATGCCACCCTAGTGATGATAGTGGATAAGGTCAGGAAAAAGAAGCAATCTAACCGCTAACTACTTGTTTCACATGTCAGAGGAAATGTTGTGCAACTACGTTTACCAGCACTTGCAGTTAGTATTCGAAGTTGTCCATTTTCTTCATTCTGCGTCGCAACACGCAACAGCCCACTAATGACAGACAAATGTCCACCCCTAATTTGACACGTACTTCAATTCAGTTCGGCGAATCGTTAATTATCCTAATGGAAAAGTCATGTGTAGCATCTGTTTGTGAAATTAGTAGCTTTGCTCACTGTTTATCTGTATTTCTCATTCTCGTGTACGTATCAGAGGGAGAAAGGTGGAGGGGAGGGGGTTAGACTATCTTCAGCTGTATAAGATAACAAGATAAGATGTTGAAAATAAGGAAATTCTTTTACTGTATTTTATTAAAAAGTGGTTAGTGTGTTTCCATTCAGAATCATGACTAATTATATAAAATTACAAGTACTTTAAGCTTCTTGGTGTCTTGAGGTGTAACAAACCTTCCATCTCCTTTTAGCTTCGAGAAGCGTATATATGAGTAGGTATCATTCATGTCTGTTGGAGGCAACACTTGTCGAAGACAAACAGTTCATCTTTTTTCATAACAATCACCAACATCTTATCCATCATCAACATCACATTCATCATCAGAGTCGCAGTTATCATCATCATCACTATTTTATCCCAATTATGAATAAAGTTCACATCTATTATTTCGCTAGCACTACGTTCTCTGCCAATACGCATTCATCTACCAAGCATATATGTTTTCCAATGTCCTCCACCTGTATTCTGTTAGGCTGAGGTCTTTGTCTTTCCTTCTCTATTCAAATTGAGCGAACAACTTCCTTGGGCCATTTAGCTCGCATTCGCCTGGCTACATATCCCACTCACCTTCATCTCACTTTCTTCGCCGTCGTAATTACATCCTCCAAAAATCTGTTCCCTGTCCCTTACCCCACTATTAATTCTCTTAATTAACACCGCATTGATTTCTCTTACTAGTTTTCATAGAAACGTCCACATAGATTTTTATTTTTAGGCATATCGGATGGTGAGTTTTGAAACCTATTTAATTCACCAAAAGTACTAGTGATTTATTCAGCTACTTTGTTCCTTTGGTTTTCGATCTGACCAGACGTCTTCTGCTAAGCATCTACTCTGAATTAGGTTTCATTCATGTCTGTTGGAAGTAACACTTGTCGAAGACAAAGAGTTCGTCTCTTATCATTATGAAACATAAAAACTTATGAATCCTATGAAATCATTTTCAACTTCTATTTTCTTTTATGTATGTTTGTTATAGATTCTCTTAATTTTATTTACATATTTTTTTTAAATTCCTTCGCTAGAGGCAACCACTACAATCTCATTACCAAAATGACAATGACAACGATTGAAGCAGACGAAATGAATTAAAATTTGTGCTGCGGCCGGGACTAGAACCCGGGTCTTATTGTTTATTAAGCAGAAATGCTAACCATTACACCATCGCAGTACGATAATCAACATCGCTGCATGAACTACGTAAGCTGGGTGCTCTCCCCAACACAAACTTCGATTCATTTTTCCCTTACATCTTGTCATTTCGTCTGCTTCGATCATTATCGTAGGTAATAAAAAGAGACTTAAATGTATCAGGGAAACACTTAATTATAAAATGACAATGGTTCAGATTCATTAAATTAACTTGTATTTCTTCTTCGTTTTCCCGTTTTAAGGATCTAAAAGTTGCTTTAGAACTCTTGAGAATAATTATGGTGATACGGAATATCATTGTCTGATTTCTCTTTCAGTTCTGAATTTCCCAATGTATACTTTTCCCCTTAGATTTATAATACTTAATTTCCCTCCTTGACAATATTACACATCAGCTCGGTATAGACCTGATGACTGATATCAAAACAGCTCCAATCTCGCACGGCTTCGCACCTGCCGTAATGCAGACCTACGTACTCCTCTGGTGCCTTACAGAGAACTCGATAACTGGAGCTGCGAACTCCGCTGCACTGGCAGTTTACTGGTGCGATAATTTAAAGACCGCAGGGCGGACTTTTACGTTGGCGCAGTTTGCTTTACGATCCTATAGCATGCGAGCTGCACATTTAGTCTGGAATTTGAGGCGAAACTTTTAAGCTTAATGTATCGGATAAACAGTTACACCGAAAATAGTGTCACAGCCTTTCCACAATCCAGACACATGGCGAGGTGAAAATGGAGCACAGCTTCACCAGTGTAGTTAAAACACGTACGCCATTGTAGCTTGAGACACGCAGGTAGGGCCACACAATAGGTAAGGTTTTCTTTCTTTGCACATGCTGATTTCTTTCGAAAGGCGACTCCATCAACTGGAATAAGTTTCCATCCATCGGCAGAAGAAATGTCTCGAGAAGCAAAGGTACTCTTACACTATCGATAAACATAAACCAGGAAAGTCTTTGCCGCTGGCCATGCAAACTGTTACTTTTAGATGGTCTGTGACGTCATCTTCCTTTGCTAGATTCGGCAGGTAAACTATTTTATGTGAGAAAACACTGTTCGGAGTGCGTCATATGGGTCCCACGGCGTGCTATTACTAACGAAAATATTAATTAACGTTGTACATGTTCTGAAAGGCCTTCAGCTTACGTCTCACAAAACAGGAGTGAGCGTTATGACGATATGAGCTTGCTGTTACTATAGATGTGTCAAGTATGGGAAGAATATGGGGCCATGTCGTGGGAAAACTTTGTTTTATAGCGTACAAAGGATCTTCCTTAAACATACGTATTTCTAGTGTTAATTAGGTCAAGGTTAAACCTACAATTTGGACTTACTATGGTTGTAGAATTCCGATTAGTTTTCCGATTAGTTTTCGCAGATGGTGCACTTTAATCTTACTGTGTAAATGGCCACTTGGTAATTCGTATGTGTAGTCCCACATGGACGTCCTTGGTTTCAGTAATCTTTCTTTGTAGCATCATATAATCTCTATCACTGTGTTCTGTCACTTCCTTTTCGAATTATAATTAATTTACGAGTTCATGGAGGCTCCACCTTCAGTTACACGTGGTCACACATTGTGTGGAGTCAGCTATCTCTGTATAGATATATTCGAAATTGTTGTTACTGATGTTAACACCCTCTGCATGATTTTCCGCCACTCTTCGGCTGTCCTCCCCGTGGTCACAATTTCGGTCACACAGGTACATAGATGTCTTTTCTTTCGCAGTATGAAGTAAGGTTGTCGCTGTACAGCGCACACACTATGTCCATTGACCTTAATTACATGTCAGACTCGAAAATTCTCAGTTCTGGGGCACATTTTTGTTGGTAAATTAACGTTGTGTTAAAAGCTCAGTGCATTCAGACATTGTTTACTTCATGTCAGATTAGCTTATGAATTACAGGCATTAATATGATTTTGTTGTAAGAGGAAAAAAAATTACAGCACACTTCATTGAGCATTAGGTTACAACCATTTTCACAACAACAGACTTGAATCACACTTTCACCTTTCCTTAGCGAAGCCGCCCATATAGTTGCGGTGGTAAGACGCCGGTGACGCATTCAGAGGGTTGGCAGTTCAGATCCCCGTCGAGTCACGCCGGTTTACATTTTCTATTGCTTTCTCAAATCTAGTAAGTTCAGTGCCATGATGATTACTTTGGGCAGGACAGGAACGTATTTCTTACCTATCTTTCCTGCAATGACCATGTCATCTAGGGCGTATTATATCTTAATTTTCCTTCCTTCCTGTAATGATAGTGACGGTTCTGAAGGAACACCATTTTATTGTAGATATACAGCTCAACAAAAAAGTCAAACATCCAGAAGACATGAACGCAAGGAATGTAACTTTGTTCACCTACACACCATCGGATGGTACCTAAGCGATTGGATGTGCAGTTCTCTGTGACAGGCAGGACAGCTACCAGAGTGCATTAGTGTTTTTCGTGTTTATTGCTGTTACCAGGCCTCTTAGGGTATGTAAGATATGTAAGGGACGTGAATAGCGTCAGTTGTTGAGTGATCACTGAGGGACGTGCAGATTTCGCCTGCTCGTGAGACAGAGTTATCAGAACCAGGGAGTTTCAGAGGTGCCTCATTACGGATCTCCATTTGGATGGCGGGTAGAATCGTGCAATATTCACATTTGCGGAGCATTAGCGTGAGTCAGTGGCCCGATGCTGGATAGCATGGGAAGGTCAGGGCAGGCATGCTCATCGTCAAGGTCCTAGTCGGCCATGCTTGATCACCACAAAGGAAAATTACCGTATTGCGCACCAAGCACAGGGGTAAATTCTTCATATCTGTGCCTGCCTTCCGAGGACAAATAACAGACTCCCTGCAACATTCCTTGTAGTCTGCTCCATTAGCCGGAGTCTAGCAGCAGTCGAACCAGGAATTTAACCTGCCTTGGGTAGAGTGGCGGTTCACCACAACACAAATGGTACATTTGGACTGCTGCTACTACCTGTCAGCATGGATTGCTGAGAAAGGGGTTGCACTGTGTTCAGCAATGAATCACCATGGCCGACAATCGTCGGCGTGTATGGCAGCGACCTGAGGATTGATCCCATTCCTCCAACGTTTTGTTGAGGCACAGCGGTGTTGCTGATGATATTATGGTATGGATAGCCATAGAGCATAACTTCATCTCACAGCCGGTAGTAACTGAGGGGACGCTGAGAATATAAGGTACGTCAGGGACATTCTGCCTCCTCACAGGTTACCTCTCACTTGACAATAGCGTGGAGCCATTTTTCAACAGGAACATGTGTGTGTTCAATCAGAATCCAGGCTATCAAGGACATGTTGCATCGGTTGAAACACAGTTTGCCTCACGAGAGGATCCAACGGCTTTGTGACACCGTACCAGATCGAATGATTGCATGCGCCTAGACCAGAGGGAGTGCAACGTCATTATTCTAAGTTTGCTCGTACTGCCAAGTACAGTACAGTACGTCAGGGAACGCTTTTGTCTCTCACAAACGTCGTGTCCCAGACGTGACATATCGCCCCTAGATATTTCACGAAAGACTTCGTTACATACTGTACAAAAAAATGGAGATATGGAAAAATGGTCTACAATGTCCAGAGTTCACTGGTACTTCAGGGGAGCATCCGTTTCTCGGCTTACATTGAAATTACTTTTACTGAAAGTATGTTTCGGGAGTAGAGAAGTTAAGCAAAATGTAAAAATAACAAAACGATAGTATTAGAAATGGGGCGTCACAGACCAATACTAAAGGTTCGGTGGATGGGCGGACGATTCACAAAATGGTACTGAATCGAACCTGTGAGGAAAGAGCTTTCTCACAGCTTGAACCAGAGAAAGGGCAGATTGCTACGATATGTCTTTGGGCATCAAGGAATAGTTAATTTGGTAAAGCATGACGGTGTGATGGTTAAAAACAGGTTCAAATGCATCTATGGAGACGAAGCTATCTGCACAGGCTGGACTAGCATGAAGAGCTCCACAGAACTAGCCTTCGGACTGGAGACCACAAGAATGAGGAAACATATAACAACTACAGATTTAGCAACGTACTGTACAGTGTCGCAATCACTTAAAGAAGGCCAGAGAGGCTGGGTTTGTGCTTCATCCACCGTTTATAAAATCCCACAGCACACGAGAAGCAAACACAGACCTATCCGCAGATTTACGTGCGAAATATTTAAGCGGCAGTAAAAACTAAACATTAATGTACTGCGGGTTTTGGTTGTTGCAGTAGATACGAACAAACGATCGGGAATGGTCTCTGTAATCGTGCACCGAGTCGCAGTAAGCAACTACGAATAAAACTCTAAGATTTTGGGGTCAAAACAGGTGTCAACTACGAAATCACGTTGCATTTATTGTAAAAGGAAAGTTATTGCTACATCGGTGTCAGGACGAGAGATAACTTAAGATTATCCGCGGCATTAATGGGATTCTCTTAACTCGATATTTTATGAATAAAGAAACACATTATACCTATACGCTAGGGTTGTATGTTTTTCCATTCATAATGAATGAAATATTCTACCAAGAACCAAAGGAATAGTCAATTAATGCGGCTTGATATTTACTTTTCTTCTCCATGATTAGACGAACAAAATAGTGCAATATTTTTTTCTCTTCTTTTCTTCTTTTTTTTCTGAGACCAGTACATGTTACATGCTACCTGATTCTACAGCTGTCGATGCCTAAATAATAAACCTTTGCACCGATGGATTTATCGGAGTTGCAAGCCCACTCAGCTGTCAACGTGTTTTGATTGCGGGTGGTATATACGTAACACAAAACTACCGATAACAGTGGTCAAGTTCAAAGAACCCTTCAATATTGCTAGAACGAGTAGAAACGTGAACATAAAGCTGTGAATTTTCTACCCAGTAATTACTTCAAGAGCCCACTTCTGGCTTAGGAAGGTATGATCCGACACCAGATCAGTATTATAAAGACGGTATCACGGATGAAAGTATGAAGCGAATTTTACGTGGAGGAACTGGCGAAAACGATAAATAAATATATTTAGATAATATAGTAATTACCTTACGTTTGTTATAATGGGAATAAACCACTACACACTCTTGTTGGTTTTCTAAATACGCCATTACTCCAAGATATTTACAGTCTGGTACGTGACAATGATAAGAATGTCTTTAACACAACGGTCACTAGAACCGAAAGTTCGAGAAGGTCCGTACAACAAACAGTAGTCTCTTGACAGTACGCAGTGCGCTAACTACCGTGTAACAGTTGCAGGTGACGAAGAATTTTAGGAACAACGAGGGCTTTCTTGAATTAGTTGTCATTTATGTGTCATACCTTTGTAAAGTTGTAAATAATAGATTTCAGATATCAGTCGTCCTTTTCAAATTGTATTGGCAGATCTAGATTTCAGTTAGAAACTAGCCATTCTCAATGCACTATCATTTTTGATCAATACATATAATGCCTGTTGGTCGGGCTTCATGCATAGTTCAAAGGTATTTGTAAAGACTATCTTCTGAACTGAACTTTATAATGGCTCTTAAAGGATAACATAAAAATTAAAAGATTTTTGGCCCTGTATTGAAACATTTTTTTCACATTTCCCTGGTCTGTGCGTTTAAGACTAGGAACAATGTCTCCTTTTCGCAAAGAACAGATGTTCTAACAACTGAACAACGTCAGCTTCCGATCCAAATCTATCCTGTTTCAGCTCAGTAGTTTGAGATGTACTTGAAAGGGTAGTCATGTCATTGCATTATTTCATAAAAAGCCATAATAAAAATATTGTGTTACACGTTCGCTGTTGCCTCGACAGACATTTAAGATTTGAATTACAAACTGTATTTTCAGTTTGTTTCGAGTTCCAGTTCTCTAAAGGTTACGTAGCGGACAGACATTATGAAAATCGTCACACGAAGTCCACACAGAAGCATGTTCACAAACACACTTAGGTGAACGTCTGTGATGTCATTGATGTAGTATATCGTAACAATTTCACGTTTCTGGAGATTAATTTGATGTTTCACTCTCTCCCTCCACATACCCCTCCCCATAAGCCTCCCTTTCTCATTCTCCTCCCCCTCTCCCTGGTCCTTCCCCTTCCATACCCCTTCCACCTCCCCCTCCTTCCCCCTCCCTGTCCTCCTGCCCCTCCTCCTCTCCCTCCCCTCCCCCTCCGACTCTCTCTCTCTTTTTTCGGTGCGCGTGGTTTTGTGTGTGTGTTGTGTGTTGTGTGTGTGTGTGGGGGGGGGGGGGGGGTGCGCGCGCGCTAGCTTTTGCGTTCTTTTATGATACAAGCTTTTATTGTAATGACAATTTATGTCATGCAGGAAGCATAAGCGAAATATCACACACACTAATGAAGGGCATTTGCAGTAGTGAATGAAATATTAGTGCCTGTTAAATACATGATGAGATTCATACCCAGGAATATTTCTTTTGTTTGCAACCCACTGGGTACAGTGTAGTGTCACAAAAGAAACGGATCTTCTAGCATCACTAAGAGAGTATTTGTCACACTGTGTTAGCACTCAACTGCTTATTGATCACTAACTGTGACCCTCCGCTTTGACAAGCTTCATGAAAGTGGGCCAACGCATTGGCAGTGGAATAGCGGTCTACAACACATCGGTTCTTCCAGCAGGCCAGGTAGTGAGGCACTAAGGATGATTTATGTCTACCATCCCATCGCAGATGGAATCACGTAGCACAAGGTCCGACTAGAGACGGAGCGGGAAGGAAATCGACAGTGTCATTTCAAAGCAACCATCGCGGCTTTCGCCTTAAGCGACTTTGGGAGGTCACGGAAGCATTAAATCTGAGTCAGGCGGGACTGTAACCGTTGTTTTGCCGAATTCGGATCCTGTGTCTAACCACTCCGCAACCTCGCGTGGTAATCCGAAAAATATCGCGTTAGAGCCTGACGTAACTAATGTGGCTTCTGAAAAAAGACACCATTTTTTAAAAACCGCCGCAGGCCGTCAGTTCTGTTATGCAATATGCCTTTATTGTACCATCTGTATAGTGTCTGACATCACTAGCCAGTTCCAGTCGGCATACATATTTAAAGGTAATGCCTCGGTGATGCGTTTGTCATGTCGGAAACCTGTTTCGCGCTGCTTGACAATAGTCATTTGTTCCCACACACACACACACACACACATACACGTCGAAAGTCCACTTATATACTCTTGCCCAAATTGCTTCCTATCACACATTTTACAGTACGTCGTGCGAGCAAGATATTCTTGATACTTCTCTTCTTACTGCTCACGTGAAGTATATCAAAATGTAAGCTTGGCAGCAATTTGTGATATGCAAGACCATATATGTAGGCTTTTGACGTGTGTGTGTGTGTGTGTTTGTGTGTGTGTGTGTGTGTGTGTGCGTGTGTATAAGTGTGTGTGTGTGTGTGTGTGTGTGAGAGAGAGAGAGAGAGAGAGAACAATTGTCTGTTCCTACGTATTGCGAAACAGATTTTAAATGTAACACACGCAACACTGACGCAATACATTTGAAAATGCCCACGGGCCGAAACTGACCAGTGATGCCATATAGATATATGAGGGTTGTCCAGAAAGTAAGTTCAGATCGGTCGCAAAATGGACACCACAGTTACCCTATGTTGGGTAGTCTCTCTAGTATGACCGTCAATCCCATTAAGACGCTCTTTCAGTTGTGAGCGCTCTGTGAGCGAGTAAAGTTGCCTAGAACAAAGATGTCTCCCGCCAAGTAGGAGGGCCCACTGAGAGGCTTCGCCTTAATGAATGCAGCCCACCTAACACAACTGCCACGCACTTCCTTCTTCATGGCAATCCTCAGCCCCACTCTGCAGGGGCAGTGAAGACGCTCCTGCAGCCTTTTCGATGGCAAGTGTTCGACTGTCCACAACACAGTCCTAATTGGCTCGTCCTGAGTATCATCTCTCTTCACATGAAAAGCTGGATACGAAGACAACACTTGGGCGCAGGCTACGCGCTGTGTACCAGTGTAGAGAATTATCAGAAATCACAGGCCGCTGCCTTCTATGACGATGGTGTTAGAAATTTGGTATAACGCTCCGACAACAGTCTAAGTCGCAGCGACGACTATGTAGAGAAGTATCTGGAAAGTGTAGCTAACTCTTACAAATGAAGTGTTTCTGATTTTCACTGAGGTTTCCATTTAGCGACGATCGGAACTTACTTTCTGGACAACCCTCGTACATTGCGCAATAATAGCGTCCTCCTGCAGTAACGTTGAGGTTGAGGACTCGCACATGAAGAAACTAACGTGACTGGTGTGGCAGTTTTGTGTACTCAGAACATACGATGACTTAGCTGTGGCTGACCGCAAGGTAGAACTCTTGAGTGCACACGTCTGGAGTCGTTCTTTCTTCTGTTCAAAATATTTCCACGCCTCGACTCCTGCAAAGAGGAGCCAAGCTGTTTTTACGTGTAACGGATCTCAATAATACACATGTAGTAAGTTAATCTTCTGTTGGTAGAGAGATGATTTCGATGAAACAAGCCGTGGCATACAAACGCTAAGGCTGCGAAACAGCCACTTACATTATTGTGAATGAGACCTGTTTCGTTTCTTTGGTTACGCCACAGGAAGTCCGTAAGGATCAACTTTCACCGTTAACTCCATTCTCAACACATCATGAGACCAGCCGGTCGCTGTGGCCGAGCCGTTTTTGGCGCTTCAGTTTGGAACCACGCAACTCCTACGGTCGCAGGTTCGAATCCTGCCTCGGGTTGAAATGGCTCTGAGCACTATGGGACTCAACATCTGAGGTCATTAGTCCCCTAGAACTTAGAACTAGTTAAACCTAACTAACCTAAGGACAGCACACACATCCATGCCCGAGGCAGGATTCGAAACTGCGACCGCAGCGGTCTCGCGGTTCCAAACTGCAGCGCCTAGAACCGCACGGCCACTTCGGCTGGCCCTGCCTCGGGCATGCTTGTGTGTGATGTCCTTAGTTTAGTCAGGTTTAAGTAGTTCTAAGTTCTAGGGGACAGACGACCTCAGCTGTTAAGTCCCATAGTGCTCAGAGCCAATGTGTTACGCTGTTTCAACTACGTTGATTATTTTTGTGTCTTTCGGTTTGCAGCTACCTCGGTACGTCCCGAAATTTTACCTGCATTTAGTGGGAAAATAATTTACGATTATAGCCATCTGTATATTTACTACAGATATTATGTGAACATAAATTATATGCGTTTTGTTGCCTTAGTAGCTCCAGTTAGTGATTAGCTCGGTAAGACTTGGACCAACACAACATCGTGCAGGTTTCATACATAACTACCTACGTAATGGTAATAATAGACAAGACAAAACTTCCAGATATCTAGTGTGTTTTTATAAACTGCCGTTCCCTCTTCTCACATAGCAGTAGCACTATTATTGTACCAGTCCTGGCTTTACCGCCGACCGCAGAGATTGATATTCCAATTCGGTCACCAACTTTTTCATGCATCATTGACGTATGTGGACAAATTTAATCGCCAGCACTGAGCAGTTTCATAAACAGTGAAAATTCGTTCTGCTGCAGATATTTTTCAAAAATGCATTTCAATGTGGCGGCCCAGCATGTGGTATCGAGCCTTTGCCTTAGTTATATTGCTAAAAACCGTTAAATATAACGTTATTGCTATAGTCACACAGTCACTCTTGTTTTTATAATAGGTTTACCAGACAGAAAATGGTTCAGTCAGCTTTGTCTCGTGTTCTAATGCAGCGCACTGTTCAAAATCATCGAAAACTGCTTTTGACAGCGTGAACCGCAGTCATCACTATTTGTGAAGATCAATTATTTTCCCTGTTTTTTCTCTTAAAGAAATGCAATCCTTCTTTGGATAAACTGTGCTTAGCTGATGCTATATACGAATAACACTTCTAGACTTCTGAGATTCCAAAGTCATACTGCAGATTATTAGCAAATTTTCTCTCCAACGCTTTATGTTACTTTTGTTATCATTTTTCGAAAATGTAGAAAGACAGACCTGCACAAGCAAATTAGGTCATCTGCATAGCTACAAAATCTTCATATTTAAATTGTACTTTTACAGTACGTTTCCTTAGATACATTACTGAAGATGTTCCATCTTATCTTGGTCTTTAACATCACTCTAAATAAAAAAAAGTTGTGAAATTTTAACTTCTTCTTTGTGCAACACTTTTGGAATATTAAGCTGAAAAAGTGTGCACCAGCACGTTTTGACAATGCGGCCCGCGGGTAATGAAAGGTTGCCGGCCGCCGGCCAGGTAGAAACGAAAATATTTGCCATGAATTTTTATTACTCGTTACCTAATGGAGTCCTAATTCGGTGTGTGGGTGAGTAGGTCGGAAGATTTATGGCGGTCGTATAACACAATAAGAGGGAAATTATTAAGAGGAGCGTGCGCTACAAAACCAGACCCTGCTCAGAAACTTTTAATGGCTACTAAGGAGGCACCATAGTGGGTGAACACCCTTTCTGCAGCTAGTTAGCCAGTTACGTGTTTCAAGGATAAAAAGTGCCATTACACTTCTACTATACTCTTCCGTTTCGCAGTTTACTTGACTTCTTTCGTCATATTCCTAAAGTCAGCGGTCATCTTAATAACTTGTAAATTCCATGTTCTATGAAGAGGGCTGTATGAACTTGAATAAAGCATGTGATACAAAAGCAGAGATACTGTGCATTGCTTCGCTTTCTTTCTTACTACTAAGCATTTTTTGCCCTATAAGGTAACTGTCATCGTCGTGGAGGGGGTTGGAGGTTGGAGCATGTGGGACAATTGCCCCCTCCCCACTCTTCTCAGAATGAAAACGATGATCTTTAGAAACCGCAATCGTCTGCCTCAAGGAATGAGCTTGATCTCGTAAGTATGCAAAGAAACTGTTTTGAAAGGTATCAGCTAAATGCCGATTACGGTAAGTGAAAGTTTAATTTCACCCATTGTGGTTCGTGTTGGAGCCATTATTGAGCGATATTCGTAAATTACGAAAGGAAAAATATTCGCTTGCTTCCATAATTTGTTGATATGAAGAAGTACGATGCATTATCTGGCCTGAGGGTACATCTTTAGATGTTCCTCACTATAATGTTTGTTATTTGTAGATAGCAATTTCCAAACTTCTGGTTGTTTTCTGAATTGCATAGATCTGATGTATGGAGAGTTTGCGTGGTACAAAGTTAATGATGTACGTTACACTGATTTTGTTGAAAGCGTTGACATTGGGGTGAATACAAAGGTACGCACAATTTACTAGCAGATCACTCTGGCAAAACATTTTCACAATATATAGTCTGCAAATTTCATGTTTTAAGAAAATGGAATGTTTTAGACAGAAATAAACTCTTCCTCCTGTCCCTTCTTTCTGATGTACCTTTTTGTAGTTTTGACACCTGAAGTTCTCAGACGTTTCCCTTACATAATCTAAAGATGCCTCTCTACGACACCTTACGTACATCTGCGTACTGACCCAGAATTTCGAGTATTGTATGAGAAAACGACGTTAATGTATCCCACAAAACACATGGTGTGTCGTGTCCTGGGTATTTTCCCTCTGAATATACTTGATAAAAAACGATTTAATATTTTTCTGTGATATGTGAAAAACATTGACTTTTTTCATGTGACGTGCAACGAGTGATAAGGACAAAGACAAAAAGCACGATTTATTATCTGTGTAGACTATGACTAAAGAAGAGAACATCTGTTCACTTTCATTTGTCTGGTAAAAGACAAAAGGTTGTACCTTTTCGAGTAGTACTGCTGACCTACCAAGACGCACTGTTCCTGTGTTCCATATTAAGAGGTCTGTAATAAGCATAATAACTTATCTAAATCGTTTTCAGAACACAAAATGTTATTTGTTACTATTGAAAGCATCTTTAATTTTTAGAAGAATTACGTTCTTTCCTGTAGTTATCAAAAGTTTTATCAGTTAAGATCTTACCCAACTGTTGCCCACTATTACGGTCGGTACAACTATTTTGGTAATTATGGTTCTTCTGGCCTAGATAACGTATTTATTTTACGCATTTATAAAAGCAATAAAATATCTCAATCATTATTTTCATTTTCTGATGCAAATCTTGCCATTCTGGGCCACTAATGTCCAGTATGTTATGTTTTCACGAAGGTGCCATTACAAAGAAATAACTAAATATACTTCATCCAATTTAAAATTAATAAATCAATGTGATACTAATAAATATACATACATACAAACCCTAAGGTTTCAACCCCTGAGATAAAGAGAGGTCATGTTCATATATTGTTTTTGCTTTTGTGTGCAATAACGTATCTGCATGGTAACGCAACTTCAGTAAAAGGAAAGAATTATAATCAATCATTTATCCCACCGAATGTTGTGTGTAGTAAGTCTGTGCTACAGTTTTACAGTTTAAAAGATTCTAAGATCTGTGATAAAAATAATTAAGCAGTATCTGTTTAAAAGGCACTTTCACACAACGCGTTACAATTACACTTCACACAGATTGTATATATCGCACTGAAAAATTATTATGGTCTTTTCAGTTATCGAAAATAAATGAACAGTTGTACGATACTCGAACTCTAATCCTGATCTTTCACAGTTCATAACTGCTTAATAAAATATGAAACTCAGTTTCATCGATGCAAAGTACTTGAAACACGACCTAGTCGTCAGACGCAGTACGCTGTTCCCTAGTGAGCGAGACGTAAGCGGGATGCACAGTGATGTACAGACAGTCTCTTTCTCTGTCTCTGTCTCCATATCTCTCTGTCTCTCTCTCTGTCTCTCTCTCTCTCTCTCTCTCTCTCTCTCTCTCTCTCTCTCTCTCTCTCGTACACACATACACACACACACACACACACACACACACACACACACACACTCTTTGACATGCAGGGCACGCCCGTGAACTCAGTTATCGCACATACTATCGACCGCATTGGGCGATCAGGGGCGTTGGAAACATTACCATAAATATGAAAGTCTAATTCTTAGCCCGGAAAAAACAATGTAATTTCCGCGACAAAATGATTGTATTGAACATAGCTTTATCCGGAAGGGGATCGAAATTACATATTGGGATTGACCTTTTTTTCTTCATTCATCCCATTACTTCACGTGACATGTGGTACCTACTTTACCGAGAGCAAACTGGAACTTAGGACTTAGCTAGCCAGCGCACGAAAGGTAAGTATTGTGTAAATACGGAATATCTACTGAGATTTAATATACGGCCTAACATCTTTATCCACACTTGAAGTAAGGAACGAAGCAGACAGATAATACGCATATTTTTGTGAGATGTCTTAACAGAGCTCTTAGATCATTGACGGTTTTCTGATGAACATAAATGAGCTAAAGAAAACAAAAAGCTTATAGCAGGATCGAATCTGACATTTGAACAGCCTTTTATCTATGACAACTGGAAAACTAGGACTTCCTAATGGAGTTCTAAACGCCAATCCTCCAAGACGTAAAATAAGTTCCTTCCGCTTCATGTCGTAAGGTAGCTTCAGGAGTACAGATATCCATTTAGATGTAGAGATGCAAGTGCTGTGGTTGAGGCGCTACATCATCTCTCTAGATAGGAAACTACGTATCAGTACAATTAATTCTGTTAAAACAATGTTGCCCCATAATAAAGAGAACAAAAACATGCTGCCTGTGAGCTGCTGACATTATGTTCGTTTTTAACCCTTTTCATCAATGCATGGATTTTAAGATAGTACGTGGAACACAAAAGAAGAATGGAAACAATATACTGAAAGACTCTTGGAGATGTTGATTGCTGATGATGCCCCTGAAGTGTTATATTTCGGCCAAACGATGTTACCAGGCCTTGCGCGGAAAACATTTACCACGTCAGGAATGTCTTTGTCAGAAAAAAAGTGAATTGCTTGTTGAGAATACCCCTTTAATGCGGAGAAAGTGTCGTGGAGGATAAACTACTTTCATAATTAAAAAAGCCAAATGAAGGCAAGCAGACGATACTACAAAACAATGGTTCTTGTGCAAGAATAAATAGGTCTACCTGGAGCATACTGTATTATGGAACACATTCCTATTGTTCCTTAGCAATAAAGTGATTGATACCTACGCCCAAAGTCCGCACTGTGTTAAGGAAGAATTCACTTCATAACGGAAAAGTGAAAGTAATTTCTCCGCCGTCCACGATCTTCGATGTAGCCTCTATGTCTCACATTTTATTCTAAATCGATCAGTCAGCTATCTTTGAGGACCATGTTGTAACTCCCCCTTGTGAGATACATCGATTTGCTGGTCTGAGCAATAGCATATCCTTGACATTTCCCTAGTTCCACTGTCTACTAGATATGCTAAATTAATCTCCCCTTCTACAATCTCCTCTCGTTTTCGTTAATGAATTGCTGGTGCAAGTGAAAAAATAAATACAATAAATTTGCCTTCCTTAGCGGTTAACAATTCCTATGACTGTTCTGTCCTCCGAGCAGAAAAAAAACAGTTATCCACTGAGACTCTGTGGTGTGAACACGTACATTTCAACACTAGAGCAACTAGAACCTTTTTTTTATATGTGAAACCTTGATGACATGAACAACTTCATATAATCACTTCCAAAATAATGGTTCAAATGGCTCTGAGCACTATGGGACTTAACTTCTGTGGTCATCAGTCCCCTAGAACTTAGAACTACTTAAGCCTAACTAACCTAAGGACACCACACACATCCATGCCCAAAGCAGGATTCGAACCTGCGACCGTAGCGGTCACGCGGTTCCAGACTGAAGCGCCTTTAACCGCACGGCCACATAGGCCGGCAATCACTTCCAGATGACATTGTTGTATAAATAGCAGTTGTTTACAAAAGACCAGAAATCTACTGATTTTTGACATGGTTGATGATTTAAACAACGGTCTTGATGTTCTAGTCAAAAACTTACATATTATTTATTTGGCATGTTGTTCGTTTTCAGTTTCTGTGGGAAGCTTTGAACTTACTGCACTGCCTGCAAGGTAGAAGGTATTGATCTTGTATACAGTGCAAAAACTTACATATATAACTAAACTAGTCTTTTATATTATAGCGGTAGCGTTCTCGCATCCCGCGCCCGGGTTCCCGGATTCGATTTCCGGCGGGGTCAGGGATTTTCTCTGCTTCGTGATGACCGGGTGTTGTGTGCTGTCCTTAGGTTAGTTAGGTTTAGGTAAATCTAAGTTCTAGGGGACTGATGACCATAGATGTTAAGTTCCATAGTGCTCAGAGCCATTTGAACCATTCTTTTTATATTATACGATAATATTGTGAAATTGGTAAGAGAAATCTTTTCTCCCGTCGGATAGAAGATCTAGTTACGAAGAAGAGAAAATAACCATTCAAAAGTAGTGCAGCATATAAAAGTTTTCTTCCTCATAGGTACGTTCATCATCATTCTTTCTGAGGTGTGATAGATTCTTTATAAACTATTTCTGAAGAAAAAATGTCTAATGTGGAGTTTTAGGGAAAACACAGTGCCTAAGTCATTCAACAGCCATCTTCATGATAATTGTTGTGATCACTACATACTCTTCTTCCTTCTTCGTTGTTTCCAGTTAAAAAGCTTGGTCTGACAGCTTCGTTTTCATTTATCTTGCCAAAATCTCTTTCATTAAATCGCTGTGTAGCTTCTCTCGTTCCTCTGCCCACTGTTTCCCAGAGTTTTTTCTTAGCTGTCTCTGTGAATGTGTGAACTGCAACCAGGATTCCAAACACATTGCGTTTTCTGTTGGTATTTTCTGTGGCTTTCTACTCCCATAAGCCGTGCTTAACTTCTTCTAACCAAGTGTCTTTTACATGTTTTGAATTTATTACGTTACGTAGGGTTTTGTTAATTTAACTTTGTCCATTCTGCAGAAATGACCATAGAACTTCAAGAGTCTTCTACATACTGCATCAGTGAACTTGGCTTTTACTCCGTAAGCCATTTATATTATTGAGGTCTTAAATTTTTCTTAGAACTTTTCGCTCTTCCTTTGCAGTTTTATTAGCTTTTGAATGGCCACCTAGAGAACAGTTTCTGAGGACCATAGTGTTTCAAGCAAGACTTTTCTTGTAATACCGATGTTTCACATTATTGTATCGATACCACATTATTCTTTACACTTTGTGGCGTATGGCAGATATGTCTTGTCAAGATGGCGCTGTGAATTTTAGAGATTTTAAAAGAAGACACGTGAAATCTTCCGATATTACGTTTGTAGTTAGGATATTCTGATACTTGTGTGTAAATTATTCATTAAATGAGGCTTATGATGTGATATTTGAAGTCCTGTCTTTGATTATATCTCATGTAACTTCTCTTTGTTGCCCCTAATGTAAGTGGATATACCTAGATCGTCATACAAAACTAGGCACTTCACTTTGATTCTGTGTCCTGAGGTCCAGATGTTTCTACCATCTAAGTCTTCCTCCCCCTGTTTGGAGACTTTTGTCTAACACAGTGTTGAACAGAAGCGGGGAGAGGCCATAACCTTGTCGACCTCCTGCATATACTTGAAAAACATCAGAGATTTCCCCCAGAAAATTCACAGGAGATGTTGCATATTAATCGTTGTTTAAATTTTTGTTTCTTATAAATGAATTATGCTAGAACGCACCTCCAAAATGCGTTATCGAATGAAACGAACTACTTACGTTAAATTTCCGGTTCTTGAGTCATTACCCTTCAAGAGTTCCATCAGTGGGGCAAATGAAGAGAGGTTATGTGCAATTGCTCAAGTAGTTTCAAAGTGGGTGTCACTTGTAATGAATTGAATATTCCGAACTTTTAGTTTTGGACTGTTAATTTACTCTTATTCTCGTAGAAACGTTCGTCAGCAAAAATGTATACAAAGATATAAATCTGTCTTGACGTCAGAGGTTTACAAAAGCGGTGCATACTGCATCTAAAGCTGGAAATGAGACTTAATATGTAGAGTTTATAGCGAAATATCTTGTTTCCACTGTGTAATTTATTTACAGTTTTGTGCGATGTCAGTTCAGTTTTCTTTTGTTGATAGGGGATTTTTTTCCTAGGAAACTGTTACCTACTATACTCTTTGTTCGCTTTTTGCTATGTAAAAAATATGCGTTAATCGTAATCTGACTTGGAATGGACGTTGTTAGTAAATCGTAAAGAGTAATTTAGCTGTTTAGTGTAGTAATACTTATTGGGTGGCTCATGATATCTACTGCGACTATTTTGATACGACACTGTAAATCGATAACACAAATACTTCCTGATTCACATACCAATTTGTGGTGTAAACGTTTCTGATAAACTTTCAGTCCCTTGAAGTCATAAATCACAAATTTACAAACACACATTTCAGATTGCCAGAATGAGATTTTCACTCTGCAGCGGAGTGTGCGCTGATATGAAACTTCCTGCCAGTTTAAAACTGTGTGCCGGACCGAGACTCGAACTCTGGACCTTTGCCATTCGCGGGCAAGTGCTCTACCAACTGAGCTACCGAAGCACGACTCACGCACCGTCCTCACAGTCTCTCTTCTGCCACTTACCTTCCAAACTTTACAGAAGCTCTCCTGCGAACGTTGCAGAACGAAAGGCAAAGGTCCCGAGTTCGAATCTCGGTCCGGCACACAATTTTAATCTGTCAGGAAGTTTCATATCAGCGCACACTCCGCTGCAGAGTGAAAATCTCATTCTGGAAGCATCCCCCAGGCTGTGGCTAAGCCATGTCTCCGCAATATCCTTTCTTTCAGGAGTGCTAGTTCTGCAGGTTCGCAGGAGAGCTTCTGTAAAGTTTGGAAGGTAGGAGACGAGGTACTGTCAGAAGTGAGGCTGTGAGGACGGGGCGTGAGTCGTGCTTGGATAGCTCAGTTGGTAGAGTACTTGCCCGCGAAAGGAAAAGGTCCAGAGTTCGGGTCTAGGTTCGGCACACAGTATTAATCTGCCAGGAAGTTACACATTTCATATTTTTGTTCTATTGTAGATAACTGCTTTGAGTATAAACTGGCGATATATCAGTGTTGTACGTATATGTTTTTCGAAAGTTTCCTGATTTGTGACTGACTATTACACTTTGCAAGCACGAATGGGAATGCAGTTCGCGTTTAAAAGCCCATTGAGGAGTTGTGTATGTTGAAGACCAATTCTTGCTAAGGTTCTCTGATCTGCTATGAGAAGGAAAGTTAAGTAAGTGCTGACTTGCAGTGTTTGTGAATACATCCAAACAATATTAAACAAGAACAGTGTTGTATATTTAAAAGCGAGAGCCATTAAACAAAATGAGTCTAAAACATCTTTGTAAAATGAGTACGCAAGTGAATCTCCATAACGTCAATTATTTTAATAATATCTGATAAATTGTTAAACCTATGTGCTTTAATTTAAATAGTCTGCATCGTTGCCAAGTCAGTTTCTCTGACATGGAACTATGCGAATTTGGCTGTATAATGACATTTATTATTGATAACGTCCAACAACTTTTATTGCAACAGTATACATTATTTTAATGTAATTCGCTCAAAAATAACAAGGCATCAGATTCAAGGCAAGTTCATGACGAGCAGTAGAGGCCAGAAACATACCAGCTGTTCCATGTTTAATCCAAACAGGGTAAATATTCTTTATACGGTCTGACGTCGTGTATCACGATTCGCGATTTCACAGGAGCGCAGAATGTGTCTGGAATGTTGTATGTTTGTGTCCTAGAAACTTAGTTACCAAACTTTGTCCGGCACTTCATTTATAAGTGACAGCCCATCAGAGGAGGTGCCAGCGCACGGTAAAAGTAATAAGCATTTCCGCCATCAAGTAATAACTTCTTGTCAGTGCCAGCAGCACGAAACATGAGCGACTCCGGCGCCGGAAAAGTAGTTCGCCAGGCGTTTAACTAATGGCCCTCGCGATGCTGCCGCGGTATTATTACGACATGCAAACTGAAATTATCGGAAAATTAATCAATCTCACCGCAGCAGCAGCGCACTTCGTCGGAGGGACAAAAGGGACTTTTTATCGTGCTCCGAACGCAGACGGCCGCCTCCGCGAGTTCTTATCTCGTTAATGGATCGCCCCGCGACGAGTCCGCCTTTGTTGCTACCTGCGTGATTGATTGGTTATCCATAACGCGCTTTTTCACGAAATAATCAAATATTAGGGAAATGACAGTGGGACCAGCAGTGACGTGAGAGAGAGGAACTGTGCGGAGCTTAGCGAGCGCAGTACGGGAAGTGGTACGCCAGTACGCTTGTACGAGTCAAGACTCTGCATTTACATACACTGCCGGAAAAAATGCAACACCAAGGACAAGGTAATTTTATTAACAAATTGTACGTCAGGTACCACATGCAGTGATTTGGATCAGTGATTTGGAGCAGTGATTTGGAGCGGTGATCTGGAGCTCTTGCACTGACTGGCACGGCCGCATGATACACTATGTAATAAAAAGTATCAAGACATTCCAAAAAATACGTTTTTCAAATTAGGTGCATTGTGCTGCCAGCTACTGCCAGGTAGTCCATATAATCGACCTCAGTAGTCATTTGACAACGTGAAAGAGCAGAATGGGACGCTCCGCGGAACTCACGCACTTCGAATGTGGTCAGGTGACTGCGAGTCACTTGTGTCATAGTCTGTAAGCGAGATCTCCACACTCCTGAACATCCCTAAGTCCACTGATTTCCACCTAATAGTGAAGTGGAAACTTGAAGGGACACGTACAGCACAAAAGAGTACAGGCCGGCTTTGTTTATTGACTGACAGAGACCGCCGACAGTTGAAGAGGGTCGTAATGTGTAATAGACAGACATTTATCCAGACGAGTACACAGGAACTCCAAACTGCATTAGGATCCACTGCAAGTACTAAGAGAGTTAGACGGGAGTTGAGGAAACATGGATTTCATAGTCGAGCGGCTACTCATAAGCCACACATCACGCCGGTAAGTGCCAAACGACGCCTCGCTTGGTGTAAGCAGCGCAAACATTGGACGATTGAACAGTGGAAAAACGTTGTGTGGGGTGACGAATTACGGTACACAATGTAGCGATCCGATGGCAGAGTGTGAGCTCGGCAAATGCCCGGTGAACTCTGCCAGAATGTGTAGTGCCAACAGTAAAATTTGGCGGTGGTGGTGTTATAGTGTGGTCGTGTTTTTCATGAAGGGGATTGCATAACTCGTAGTTTTGCATGGCAATATCACCGCACAGGCCTACATTGATGTTGGAAACACCTTCTTGCTTCCCACCGTTGAAGAGCAGTTCGGGGATGGCGATTACACCTTTCAACACGATCGAGCACCTGTTCATAATGCGCGGCTTGAGGTAGAGTGGTTACACGACAATAACATCCCTGTAATGGACTAGCTTGCACAGAGTGCTGACCTGGATCCTATAGAACACCTTTAGGCTACCTCTCCTCAGTGCCGCAGTCCGTGAAGAATGGGCTGCCATTCCCAAAGAAACCTTCCAGCACATGATTGAACGTATGCCTGCGAGAGTGGAAGCTGTTATCAAGGTTATGGGTGGGCCAACACCATACTGAATTCCAGCATTGCCGATGGAGTGCGCCACGAACTTGTCGGTCATTTTCAGCCTGGTGTCCGGATACTTTTGATCACATAGCGTACACGTGACCAAATAGAACAATTTCATAACCTGAAGACTGGATTTAAAAATTACGGAACCGGTCATGGTTTGCATAAATAATGAGATCAAATGAAGCGGACCTCTCTAAATTATCATACTTCTCATTTGTCGATGTCCTACATACCAAATCTTAGAATCCTGAGGTGTGACCTGTGTTTCGTGGGCGAATGTACTCCGGAATAGGCTGCTCACCAGGTCTACGCCGTACACGCCCGTCACTCACGTACAGACAGAACCTACTGCTATCACTTAAGACAGCGGAGAGCTAGTCCATTCTCCATTCAAATCTTTCACGACACGAAAGTAGCCATGCTTGGGAGCTTTGCGATGTCAGTTGTAGCCAAGCCTGAGGAATTCGTGATCTGAGTTCTGTCACAAGCAGACGTTTTTCAATGGTCTGTGGTGGCACTTCTCCCTTGGATGTTGATCTTTCAGCCACCGCTGCTAGCACAACGCTTCTGTACTAAGCGAACATACAGAGCTTGGTCTATGCGTGTGTAAATGTTCCGCCGACCATTGCCAAGGGACAACTTTGAAATATGGAAATTTCTTAATCGCACAGAACTTTGTTAAGTGTTACGCATTTCAAAATTTCATTGTCAGACCGATGCTATGGAATGAAGTGTACAGGAACTTAATGATAGAAAATATACGTAAGTGTGCATCTAAGCATTACAGTATACAGAAATCTCAAATAGTGCGGCAGTTACATAAAAATCAAACTTTTCATGCATGTTGTACGAGTTTCTCTTCCATAAAAGTACCATAAATCTTTCTGTCAAATTTGTTCACGAGGTTTTAACATGTACTTAACAGCAGCGTATAAAAGTTTGTAGTGCTACTCTTTGACTTGCTTTTTATGGTCAACTCTAGCGCCATCTACAGGCCTTCGTCTAACTCTTTGACAGTTGAATCGCCACACTCAGTTTGGCACTGGTTCTATTCGAATCCACGACACTGCCGAATATGCCTGCACGAGATGAGATTGTATTCACTTTATATTCTCACTTTCGTGAGCTTTGTATTAAAGTAAGATTTTTATGGAAGTACGATACCATCTGAAATTTCTCTATGTTGCAATACTTAGACGCACCCATGTGTACATTTTCTATCATTAACTTCTTGTATACTTCATTCCACAGCTTGAGTCGGACGATCAAATTTTGAAGCACTTAACGCTTAATAAGGAACTGTGCGATTAAGACCTTTCTGTATATCAAAGTTGTGCCACATCTGAATGGTCTCCCGTCTCTACTATGGAAGTATTTCTGTATCAAATAATGGGGCATTGCTAAGGCAACGAGACACCAGCAATGCATTGTACTCAACATGTTCAGCAAGTCGTTGATACTTCCATTCGACTACTGCAGGCCAGACCCCGTTCGAACAGCTAAAGTTGTTCAATAGGAATACATACACGGGGCGAGGTGTGGTCATATCCTAGAATGAATGCTACACACACTGTTCATCTGAAACCTCAACACAATTACTGCCTGCACAATCAAAATGATCGCCGATGACCGTGACAAATAGATCCTCTTAAATGATACGGCCGATTACCTCCCCCGTTCGTTACACACAACTCATCGGTATGCGCATATTATACCCTGATGCTTCTGTACACTGTTGTTGACAGTGTTGTATGCTTTTCCGGCAGTGTATAAACAACTCAAGTTCCTGTACGGCACACAGCGAAGCTACTTAACGGCGGTATTACCGATTTTCTGTCTAGTGCTCTTTACGAATTCAGCGAAAGAAAAATTACTATCCATGTATCATTGTACGCGACCTAATTTATAACCTGTTCTCACAAACCGTACGCGAGTAATACGATTCTGGCAGCAGAATTCTACATCTGCACCTTCATACACACTACGAAAACTGCTGTGAGGTGTAAGGAAGAGAGTCCTTAGCATTACACAACATCTTTCTACTACTTCTCACTATAATCGCGTATGGAACGCAGGAAAGATACTTAAAATCCCCCGTGGTGCGCTGTCATTAATCGAAACTTGCTTTCGTGGCACCAACGGTACGAGAGAGTTGAACACGAGGGCGCCCTGAAAAGTAATGCCTGCGAAGTTTTTATGGGAAAACTCTTAAAGATTACTAATTAAAATAAATGTTATTAACATTCTACATATGAATTCTTCATGTCTACGTATTTGCAGCCCTCTGGCGCTAGAGAGTTCCAAATTGTAGTGTGTAGCATATCGGTGCATAAAGTAACTGTGTCGGTGCTTGAGAAACAGAATAGTGTAATCGAATTTCGAATTGGAAGAGTTCGTCCACACATGTAGCGCCATCTCCTTCCTCGATTCTCTTCCGTAGGTCAAACAATCACGTGTCCATTCAGGTTGTCCTTGCTTCTATTCTTCTTCTACCCCCTATTTGAAATTTTATCTCCTGTTTGATATGGGTCTGTAAACTTCAGCAGTATTTTGACACTGGATGTACTAGTGTTTTATATGCCGTCTGCTATGTAGACTCTTTGCATTTTCCCAGCGTCCTGCTGATGAACCAAAGTCTGCGATCTGCTTTATCTACATTTCGAGCCAATGTTATCATTCCATTTCATATCAACACAAACTGTTACACTCAGGTATTTGTACGAGTTGACTGACTCCAACTGTTACTCACTGATATTTTACTCATAGGGTTCTATTTTTTTGGGTTCTCTGATGTGCACAATATTAAATTTCTGTATGTTTTAAACAAGTAATCAGTCTTTGAAAAACGTTGAATTTGTATCGCGGATCTGGCTAAATGTATATGATACCTTTTTCTTATGCTACTTCATTGTCTATAACTGCACTGCCTGCAATATTCTGAGAGTGATATTAATATTGTCTGCAAGGTCATTAACACAGCATGAAAACTGTTCCCAGTGCACTAGACAAATACACGTCTGTAGTTAATTCTGTCGATGACTCGTCATCGAAGACATCATGCTGCGTTCTCCTTACAGATAAATCCTTCATCCCGTCAAAATTTTTGTTTAATACCCAATGGGATCATCATATTATGAATAACCGTGGCTGTGGTAGTCAGGTGTCTTTCGGAAATCAAAAAATGCAACGGCCACCTAAGTGCGTTGAGAAGTGCAAGTTCGGCATCGCATGCTGGGGACATGAAGGAGGTTATTCTGTTCACGATACCGTATGACAGGCTTTTTTCAGTGATAAATCAGTCCTCAAATAGAACAAAAATCGGTGTTTCGATATTTTATGCAGTGTACGTCACGTTGACATATACCAAGTGTTCCTCCTGACAGTCGTCAGGCGCAGTTTCTCTGAGGTTTCGGCAGAGATTAATAATTTCGTTTTTGCGATGTATAGCGGGACTCAGCACCAATATATACCGCCCTTGCCGTCTGTAATGCGATGCCAGTATTGACTGCAAGTGAACGTTTGTTTCTCGTAACAAACAAAACAGTTTTAATGCGAATTTTACGTGCCTATTCCAGAGAGCAGTCCCGAATTATTCTAGTACTATATCTGCTTTATCCAAATGTATTAAAAGAGACGACGGAACACGAAAAAACGAATACTCATTCATATTTTGTCCTTTGTCTAACGATATTGACCATGCCACAACGGTTACAGGGGAAAGGAGAAAGACTGTTATGACCTTATAGCAATGTTGACAAATAATTTTATCTGACAAAAGACTTCATTTCATGTTTACGTTTGAGCCGTCTCAGGACCATGAGTCTAACATGGAAAGTACAACAGTGAAATAATAAAGGCTAAAGACGAATGAACGTAATTCTTCATGATCCTTGTGCCGAGCTCCATGTGAGTCAATTTTCGTAAAGAAGAAGGTACATCTATAAGAACTTCACAAACAAAACAGATTTACTGCACCATAGTAATGACGTCGATAATAATTTAACTCAACACGTTCGCTGTATCTCACTTCTCAATTTCGTAATAAAACCATTCAGTTATAATCTGTGATGTGTCAGAAACATTTTGATGTTTTAATATCCATCAGACTTCATTTAAAACCAAAATATGAACATTTCGTAACGTGGTTTGGGACGGAGCGTTCCAAATAGAGTTTTTATGTTTCATAGTAGCATACCCAGTTAGACTTCAAATTCGATTGCTTGGTTGGTAAATCATTTCAAAAAGTGCATTTGTTTTAATTGCGTTCGTTCCCGTGAAAACACTATTAGTGTAATATCGTCATAATGTCTTTCGAGATGGTGCACGTCAGGCTTGAAGACTACATTAGAACGTATACAAGCCGTATCGTAACTGCTAGTGGAGCGTGAGTCGGGTCAAAGTGTACGTTAATAGAAGCGAACGCGCTCCAGGATCCGTGATTCCGCAAACACATATCTGTGATTGTGTGACTACGAGTCCCTAATGACATCAGCTTAAAATACTTCCGTATTAAGTACAAATTAATTTGAAATGTAAATTTTTAGTTAGGCCTCCAAGTAATTTGGACCGCCCAACCATGGGCTACGGTTAGGGAATGTCGTAGACGTATCATCAGCATAGTTCTAAAACTAGCGTAGGCTATCGCAAGTGAGCGTATTCCATGGTAGTTTTCCTCGTAGCTTTGGTCAGTCAAGATCGTAGCCGCGTTACCTGTACGTTATGTGTGTTGCATACCTATTGGGTATTTCCTCGTTTCTATGGCTTTATTTTGGACGCTATCAGTGTGTTACTAGATTCCGCCAGAAAACGAAATCGGTGTACAGTCTAATAACAGAATGAGGATACATAAATGGTCGTGTAACCTACGGAACTATTTTGTTATATATAGTTATTCTTCTATCTGTTACTTAAAAATGAACAGTATTTATAGAAAAACTGGAACTGTCAGTATTCAGGTTTTATTCGCAAACTGGTTATTTTTGACGTGAAACACAGGAATATTGAACTAAAAATATGAAAACAACGCAGATTCATCATATAGCGCTAGAAAATGCAATTTCATAAACCAAAGCTTAAATTTAAAAAATATAAACAAAAACATATCAGACATCGCTTCAATACTTAGTCGAGCTTACATAAAACATGCTTCAGTTATCTATAAAAAGCTTTTGCACTACCAATAACGAAAGGAAAATCTTGCCTTTTCTCATGATGAAGAGCGATCTAATGAGTAAAAAAAATAATAATATAATTTTTTATATTTGTTCATATGAACTGTACTTTCATGATAAGTAATTGCTCTGGTTACATAAAAGCGTAGAAGTTACGTGGTCTATTAATTTTCATTACTTAAAAAATGCAGTTCATATTTTCTAAGGCTGTGAATATACAAGTGACTATCACCGATTCAAATGGTTCAAATGGCTCTGAGCGCTATGGGGCATAACATGTGAGGTCATCAGTCCCCTAGACTTAGAACTACTTAAACCTAACTAACCTAAGGTCATCACACACATCCATGCACGAGGCAGGATTCGAACCTGCGACCGTAGCAGCAGCGCGGTTCCTGCTGAAGCGCGACTATCACTGATTGATGTGCGCTTTTAATTGTGTGCAAAACAAACAAAAAAGAAGTTGTCGGCTCCAGTCTCTTCTCACACATTCATTTATGTTCCTTAGTCTAGTGCTTCCAATATCACCTGTAATCCTATCATTTAGTTCGTCATCCATGTATTGTACCAAAACGAACGAACCGCAGTTTTCGTGGACTGCAACTTGAATCACGAGGCACCGGCATATTTTGCTGATCGGTCCAAGGTGAGAAGGTCGAGTAGGGTATCTACCTTGGCCTCCAAGACCACCTGACGTCTGGATTTTCCTGACTGGGATCGTCTCTAAACTGAGGTGGACAGAATTCCTATCAGGACGGTTGAAGAAATGTAGCAGTACATTATCAAGTCTTTTCAAGATTTACAAAGTGACGCGGGGGCGTCTTTTGTATATTTCGATTACACTGCACAACTAGTTAAATACTCCATTCAAATGCCAGGACACCACGTGTAAGATCCCCTGTTTTGAATACTCCGTACGGATATTATTAACCGAAATATTTGATTTTGACAGCAACAAAACAAATTTCGTGAATCATACTTTCCTCCCCTGAACCACATACTAAATCACTGAAGTAAAGCTTTAACCGAAGATACAGTCTGTATTGAAGTAGATCACCATCCGCTGCCAAGTTTCCCACGAGAATTGTTCTCCTGACCTTCGTCTTTGAAGCATTATATTGCGAAGGACATCCTGAATGCTCACATACACGCGGTCGCGTAATACCTCGAATTAAGACATAAACTGTAATCATAAATTGGAAACTGTCATGCTAATCAATAGAAAGAGGTCAAGGACGCCGCAGAAGTGCAGAGGTTACAGAAAAGTTATTTCAGACTAATCATATTTCCTGAATTCATTTTCGTGATGATACTGCTGTAAATATTAGCTGTGGCAATCACCTCCAGTAATGTCGAAAGCGTTAGTAATAAAAGATTGAAAAATGTTTTTAATATGTTAGTGAAACGAATTTTTGTTTATTAAGCTTAACGATTTAAAATGTTAGAAACTACGAAACATGTATATTAAAGAGTACAACAGTGCAGAGGCTAAACAATCATTGAAAACCTGCTTCAGAAAGAATTTCATATTACGAACATGCACACAAAGTCAGATTTCAACTCGCGTAATTATGGTGTAACAATAAATACAAAGAAAAAGAAAAACTGTCATTAAAAAGCTTAATTGTAAAATGTAAACATACATCTGAACAACTGTATTTTATGAAAGTGTAGTATCTTGTTACGGCAAATCGTTACAGAAGAATTGCTAGCTTTGCTGCATAAATCAGAACAGAGGAATTAAAGGGATGGCGTTACTCACGGCAACTGCATTTCATAAACACTACACACAATTTCACATTAAATCTTCACACTGGTGCAATTGTTATTCTTGCGAAATATTGTGTTGCTTCGGAGGTAAGAGTTTTGGGATTTAGCGTCCCGTCTACTCGGTACACCTTTGCCACAAGAATGAGAATAATTACGTCAGCTGGTCGAAGAAGGAAGAGAGAATAGCACTGAACGTCGTGTTGATGACGTGATAATTAGACAACGGGCACGAGCTCGAATGCGACCGAGACGCCAGAGAAAATCCTCTTAATGGAACCATCGTAGCATTCGCATTAATCTACGGCGAAACCACGGCAAACGTTAATCTTAATGATCGGAAAGTGATATGGATTCCGTCTAACCTGAGAACGAATCCGTTGTTGCATTTGAAATGACCTATTAAGTTGAAATTGGTCAGTCATGTATTTGCTTTGAATACATCTTTGCAGGTAAACAACAAAAAGCAATGATTAAAACGATGACTTCATTGTTACATAAATTTGTGGTTCCGTTACCTCTTGCGAAAAAGATGCACATCTTGCCACTCTACTCTACATTACGAATAATACCCTTTTGTTTACGTGACATTAATTAACCAATTTAGTTTCATTCGATTTTGCTTCAGACGAAATATATTTAACATTATTTTCCAAATGGACTTAACAACACGAGGGAATATTTCCACTTATCTCCTATTGTTTCCATTTATGTACATTATGGTGTTCGCGACGGTTAACACCTTGCAGGTTATTAATTTCGTATACAATTGGACTATGTGGGAAGGTGCGACTGTTTGTAATACAGAACAATGTTTTTGTTATTCTATATATTTCTTTTTTTCTACTATACGTGTGTGATAATTTTACGCTGCATATATTTCAGAGAAATCGTTTCAGCAAGAAATGTAAAACGGATAACTGGCTTCATAGAACTCTAAAACCCATGTAGCAGTCAGCTGTATACAACTAAAGCTGATAAAGCAATCTCTCGAAGCGTGTCGTAAATTTAATGAAGAAATGTCAATGGCTCAAGTAAGTGTACTGAGTAACTGTAGATTATTGCAGTAAGCTGGAAGAACTTTCCTTACTTAAAGAGCTGACAGCAGTTGCGTTCGTATGTCACAGTTGTGCTACAGCTCACCCTGATGTGACACAAATTTCCGACAGCCATGAGATTTCCTATACAACTTGTACAACACATAAAGCACTCTAATTGCTGTCAAGATTTGTTCTACAAGTTTTAACGAGCACAGTTTCTCATTTATCCTGTGACCGACTTGCAGCAGCCGATAAAACAACGGCTTGCTTCCCTTATGACTTGTTGAACGGGAACGAATGCACTGTATGTATTGACATATTTATCAACGAACCATTAGACAACATTAATAGTTTAATTACATAAACACAGAGTAAAGACCAGTAGAGTTTTATGGTGGCGAACCACAGCACGTCCGCAGTGCTAGTAACCAGTTCCCTACAGCGGAAGGGAAGGTCGTATTCGTGAACGACCTCGCCTGCATTGCCACCTACCGTGACGGACTTGCGCAGCGAGTTCTCTCATCTGCACCTCAAAGACGATGTTCTTCACATCCTCTAAGGCAACGAAAAGTAGTAGCTGTTAATAACATCGTGCCATTTAATGCTACTCTCACGCTCCTGTCTTAGTTTAGCAAACTCGAATATTGCTCTGCAAAATTCATTTCAGCATAAGCCAAGAACGTAGAACTAGGTAAAATAAACAATTTTATCTATGCTCTGTTTGCGTGAGTTTTTCTCTAGAGAAAATACCATAGGTAAGTCCATTGTTCTTATTCGCAGGCAGTGCACTATCACTAATTTTTCTTCCCAGTATACTGCAGCTATGAAGTATAGTTGATGACGTCATAGAGACCTCTGCAATTTGTATGAAAATGCTATGAGACGGAGCTGCCATTTGGACGCACTTTAATAACCCTCAACTGCCTTGACCACATCTCTTATTACGAGGTGCATTCAAGTTCTAAGGCCTCCGATTTTTTTTCTCCGGACTGGAAAGAGACAGAAACATGCGCATTGTTTTAAAATGAGGCCGCGTTCATTGTCAATACGTCCCAGAGATAGCAGCACCGTACGGCAGATGGAATTTTACCGCCAGCGGCGAGAATGAGAACTGTTTTAAATACTTAAAATGGCGACATTTTCCTTCCTTGAACAGCGTGCAATCATTCGTTTTCTGAATTTGCGTAGTGTGAAACCAATTGAAATTCATCGACAGTTGAAGAGACATGTGGTGATGGAGTTATGGATGTGTCGAAAGTGCGTTCGTGGGTGCAACAATTTAATGAAGGCAGAACATCGTGTGACAACAAACCGAAACAACCTTGGGCTTGCACAAGCCGGTCTGACGACATGATCGAGAAAGTGGAGAGAATTGTTTTGGGGGATCGCCGAATGACTGTTGAACAGATCGCCTCCAGAGTTGGCATTCCTGTGGGTTCTGTGCACACAATCCTGCATGACGACCTGAAAATGCGAAAAGTGTCACCCAGGTGGGTGCCACGAATGCTGACGGACGACCACATGGCTGCCCGTGTGGCATGTTGCCAAGCAATGTTGACGTGCAACGACAGCATGAATCGGACTTTCTTTTCGTCAGTTGTGACAATGGATGAGACGTGGATGCCATTTTTCAATCCAGAAACAAAGCGCCAGTCAGCTCAATGGAAGCACACAGATTCACCGCCACCAAAAAAATTTCGGGTAACCTCCAGTGCTGAAAAAATGATGGTGTCCATGTTCTGGGACAGCGAGGGCGTAATCCTTACCCATTGCGGCCCAAAGGGCACTACGGTAACAGGTGCATCCCACGAAAATGTTTTGAAGAACAAATTCCTTCCTACACTGCAACAAAAACGTCCGGGAAGGGCTGCGCGTGTGCTGTTTCACCAAGACAATGCACCCACACATCGAGCTAACGTTACGCAACAGTTTCTTCGTGATAACAACTTTGAAGGGATTCCTCATGCTCCCTACTCACCTGACCTGACTCCTAGTGACTTTTGGCTTTTTTCAACAATGAAAGACACTCTCCGTGGCCGCACATTCACCAGCCATGCTGCTATTGCCTCAGCGATTTTCCAGTGGTCAAAACAGTCTCCTAAAGAAGCCTTCGCCGCTGCCATGGAATCATGGCGTCAGAGTTGTGAAAAATGTGTACGTCTGCAGGGCGATTACGTCGAGAAGTAACGCCAGTTTCATCGATTTCGGGTGAGTAGTTAATTAGAAAAAAAATCGGAGGCCTTAGAACTTGAATGCACCTCGTATTTACAAAACCGGCTTACGCGTATCGACATTCTGTCAGTTGAAAATGACGAAATGTCCGAAGTCGTAAGACGGTTTAGGAAACAATAAAACGTGTGACATAGACATCTGAAATGTATTATAGAAACCTCTGTTTCAGCGGCTCTTGAAATATTTCCCGTAGAGTAGCGTACTTTTGAAGCGTCTGAGGGAGCAATAGTGCTTTATTAATGTGTACTCTTAATAAAAAGATATGGGAGGTACTGTAAATAATTATGTACAGAGGAAAAAACGGAAAATATTTAAATAAGAACTGTGGTTTCATAATTGGTGCGTAGCCGAACTGAATATCCAGCGACGTATATCGGATCGTCATTGCTGCTGAAACGAGTTACCTCATTACACAATACTATATTTCTAGAACGCCCTGAATGCTATAGAACTTAGAATTTTGTAATTATTACGTGGAAGGGCTGCTGAAAATGCGAGAGGGACTTACTCCCATCGATTTAATGCATCATTATTTTAATTTTGAACATATGTAATATTTGCTGTCATCGCTCTTACCGAAGCCAACAAGAATTTGAATCAAATTTTTGTAAAGGCTTGAGTGAAAGTGACGGTGCTGAATGATTATCTCTTGCGCATGCAACAGTTGCATGACGTGGAGCAGAACAGCTGCCGTTAAAATAAACTTTGTACGTATAGCAGCCAAACGGCAACTCTCCGACTGACGCGATTTCAGCAGTGTATTCACTGCAGCATGTCTCTATTAGGCTTCCCGAGGCTACGTGAGCCATACTAGTGACATTCTGCAAATGGTGCAGGAACCGAACCCAGGATTTTTGATTGGTACCCACTCTGCGGAGCTGCGAAGCTTTTCTCCTGCACTAGCCGAAGCGCCACTGACGCTTTGTTTTACACCACGACATGGCTACAAGCTTGGAAGAATTTTACTGGTTTCCAGTAATCTTTCAGAGCTACATTTTATTTAATTATATAGTCGCAATTAGATTCAAGACGGAAGCTTCATTATCTGTCTACCCTTAGACCAATGAGAATACAGGTTAGACCTGTTCTGAGTCGCGTGTGTACTGTGTAGTACGATGATAGTTTGTCAGGACTGAGCGAGCATGAACGCTTGATTATGAGACTTCGGCCTTTGAACTAGTTGCGGCCAGAAAAAGTAATACAGTCCAGCTGTGAAAAAGTTATTTTGAAAAATTTCGGCAAGCTATAACACGCAATATTTCCTTCGAAGAAAAAAATGATACAATTACGAATTTCTGCTGATTTCAGTGCATTAGTAGCCAACGTTACAGGCTGACTTCGAGTTCTCCTTGAAACGATTCTCTGGTACAGTAGCCCAAACGATGATTTTCATTTAATTTTAGATAACTTTTTTATCGGAAGATTTTTAACAAGAATAGTGTGGTTTCGATAAAGATGATCGTCACAATCATACAAAAGTGCTCAAGAAGATGAACATGATCAGAAGTTTGCGCCCATTTTGTGGGTCATGATATTTACAACGTATTTGATGGGATGACCGAACTGCGTGACACATGTATTGCAATATATAAATGGGCACATACGACAACATGGTACCTCAAATGGCTGCACTTGTAACTTTTTTTGTGTCGCTGGAGTTTCCCCTATCACGCTACTTTCTAGCATTTTAACTGAAAGAAGGTCGTTTAACATAGAGACCTGTGGTAAAATACGTAGCGTCAAAAATAAAAAGGCAATAACGTATAAAGCCGTGTTAAGGAATAATGACTATTATGACAAATAATGAAATAGCCAAGTAGACTCTTCAATAGAGAATCTCGGTTGCGACGTAACCCTACGTTTATTAATTGATCCATTGACTGACATTTGCTAATGCAACTCTTTTTTAATCTCGTTTGTGTAGTAGTTTAGGTCAAAGCACAAACGTTGTGTTATGTCTTCACCGTCATTGATGAATTAACTACTTGGTTGATAATTTAAAAATCGAAATATTGCCAGAGGAAGTATGCGACCCTTTACATGATTATATAATAATTTATTACGCCCAGATCGCTTACAGATTACAGTGTTCACAGTTTCAGTTTCAGCACTTGATTACCATCATCAGATGTAATTAATTCTCTAACAATTTCGTTAATTTATGACAATTCCAGTTAAGCATTGAGGCTTTCCGTCAGTCATTCTTCCCGCGAAGCATACGCGAGTGGAACAGGAAAGGGAGGTAATGACAGTGGCACGTAAATTGCCCTCCGCCACACAGTTGGGTGGCTTGCGGAGTATAAATGTAGATGTAGATATCCTGAAGTCTTATAAAAGATGTAAATAAATTACACATCATGTTGTCTTTTTTAATATTTGGCAATATGATGTGTAGGTCATTGGCATATTTTATAAAGCTTCAAGGTGTTCGGACTTCATTGTAGTACATCTTGATGTAGCTGTGAGCGGGTTAGTCATGTCTAACGATGACAATCAAGTGCTACAACCGCTAATGTGAACACTGTAATTTTTGAGCGATATTGGACGTAATGTGTTATTATATAAACTATTTGGTCATTTCATTGTTTCTTTGGGTATTCATTACCCATAATGACTGACGGCGTTTATTTTTGACGCTGTATAATTTGCACAGGCCTATTTGTCGGAGAAATTTGGTTGAGTTCATGTGTGTGCCCAACACCCGAAATCGCACTCACAACAATTGAAAGTTACAAATTCACCCACAGTGGATCCGTGTTGTGATTTAGAGAATTCGTACGTGGTTGAGGATCGACAAGCGGCACAATAAGTGGGTCGGTATCCTCGGTTGCCTGAAAGGGAAAATACGCGACGGATTACAGTCGACGTCGTTGCTCAAGAGGCGGCCCTACCTTTGCAGAAAAGAAGGCTGAGTGTCAGGACGAGTAGTTTCCTACAGCTGCCGACATCCATTGTGAGGCGGAGAAAGGCGTCGCTCAGGGGTCGAGGAAGGAACACCACAAACAGTCGAGAGCCGGAGAGAGTGAGTGAGTCAGGGGAGAGGGTGCTGCTCTCTCTTTACGCGGTACACACGTGTCGTGTCTCCCTACAGTGGCGCGCAGTCGCTCGCGACATCGCGGCTCATGGTCGGCGCCTGGGCTGTCCTGTCCTCGCTGTCGCACCGGGCCCGGGCTCCCTCGCCGCCACACACGCCGTCGGCTCGGCTCGGCTCGGCTCGGCTCGCAGCACAGCACAGCACGCGGTCGCAGTCACGCGCCTACTGGCCACTGCCGCCCACCGGAGGCGGCTGCCGCCCGCCGACCACGTGACTCCCGGCGGCGGCGCCCGCATCGTGCGCGCGCACCCCCCGACACTCTAATGTTTCCCGGGCTACGGAGGTTCCGACCCCAAACGTTATTCCTGCCCTAAAGGGCGGCTCGTGTATCGCGGTTAAGGCACTTTTATCGAGACCGCACTGTACTATCGGACTCTACACGTGCGTCTACAGGGTTTGGATAAAAATGTGGACACATCGCGGGAAATGCTTGCTTGAACATAAATGTAGATATCAAAACTAGACATGATTGTCCTAAGGGGGGTAGGGCGTCAAACGGGCCGACTTGGAGCAGGAGAGGCACCACAGGACATTTTATTTTCTACTTTCTATACTTTTACAAATAAATTCATAAAACTTTGTCAGCACGACCAGGAAGGATTCAGGATTCACACTCACAGCAGTGGAAGTACAAAAACATAACAAAATAATTTTTTTTAGATATGAAATTTCATCATTTTTTCACTTACTGTTGGCTGCATTTGTTGCTATAGGTACATTTTTCTTCACAAGTAAAAGATTCTTTAATGAATTTTGCACAGCATACAAACCATACTTACAGGTGTATGAATCTCTAGAATTTTTCCAAATCTATTAAAAACTGTGGTAAAAATTGAGATAATTAACTACAAAATTTGTTTTTTTTCTAAACATAAAGTTTAAAACGTAACACCTCATTCATTTTTTCATAAATTAAATAGATTCTAGATTTTCAGACACCTGTAAGTATGGTTTGTATGCTGGGCAAAATTCATCGAACAGTCTGTCTCTTACTTATGAAGAAAAGTGTACCTATAGCAACAAATGCAGCCAATAGTAAGTGAAACAATTATGAAATTTCACATGTAAAAAAATTATTTTGTTATGTTTTTGAACTTCCGCTGCTACAAGTGTGAATCCTGAATCCTTCCTGGTCAAGCTGACAAAGTTTTATGAATTTACGTGCAAACGTATAGACAGTGGAAATTAAAATGTCCTCTGGTGCCTCTCCTGCTCCAAGTCAGCCCATTTGACGTCCTACCCCCCTTAATGGGATTTACGGGATCATTCTTTAAATAAAAATAAAAATATGCCATTTCAGTCTTTGATCGCTATTTTTTATTTTCAGTGACCGGTTTCAGGCTAGCTGCCCATCTTCAGATTTGTTAGACAAAGTTAAAAATATAATTAACAAGAGAGATACATTTACTGATAGAAATATCGTATTTTACAAAAAGAAGAAATTTTGGAATGTATTAAATGCCAACATACCATATATTTCAGTTACAGAGTAACTTTTCAGTACAGAACTATCGGTTCATTGTCATAACTAAAGTAAATTTTAATCTGTTACGAGCTTATATTACAAGTTTGGAGAAACCTGATTGGAAACAGTAAAAAGTGCCCTATACCTATAAGAATTGCGCAACGGCAAAACAAATCAAATACAACAATTCCGGAGTATATAAGATGAAATGTGCTGAATGTGACAGTTTTATATAGGACAGACAGGGCGGAATTTTGAAATTCGATACAGGGAACACTGCAGTCATAGCAACCGGACAGCATTTGGAGCGCATGTAAAAGATAGTACACATGAAGTGAGTAATATAAATGAACAAATGGAGGTGCTACATAGAACTCCAAAAAGTCTGTCTTAACGTGCTCGAAGAGATTGAAATGTACGCTAATCAAAGAAAAAACCCAGATCTACTACTTAATGAGAATAGTGATTTTATGCGCAGAAGTTATGAGATTTTTAAAGACTTGTTTTAGGTTTACTCTTGAATGCAACAGCACGCTCCAGTAAAAACAAGTTGCAGTAGAATGGCCCTCAGCATACTGGCGGCGAGGTGAATAGGGCGCGGCGGAAGAGGACTTCGCGTGGCGTTGTATACATTCTGACTTAGGAAAACCCTCTCCACCACCAATCAATACAAAGAAGAGGAAACGCACATTTTCGATAGAATATCTACATTTTAATTATATTTTTAAGTTTATTTATAAAAAAAAACTTTTACATTTGTGTAAAATGTTTTATTAAAAAGTACATTCGCCATTAATATGTACGGTGAAAAAATAGCATTTGCACAATTCTTATAGCTAGAGGGCACTTTTTACTATTTCCAACCAGGTTTCTCCAAAACTGCGATATGAGCTCGTAACAGATTAAAATTTACTTTAGCTATGACAGTGATCCGATGGCTGTATACTGCCAAGTTACTCTGTAACTGCAATTTATGGTATGTTGGCATTTCATACAATCCAAAATTTCTTCTTTTTGTAAACTACGATATTTCTATCAGTAAATGTGTTTCTCTTGTTAATTCTATTTTTAACTTTGTCTAACAGATCTGAAGATGGGCAGCTAGCCTGAAACCGTTCATTGAAAATAAAAAATAGCGATCAAAGACTGAAATGCCATATTTTTATTTTTATACAAACACCTCTAGGTTTCGCTGCGTCGTTCGTCAACGGTCGTCACCTGTGCAGTGTCCTCAGTAGGCTGTCAGAGTCAGTCGTGGCCTGAATACAATTCTGTGCAGTTGTGAGTGCATTATGTCCAAGCTAAGTCAATTCTAAGCCAGGCAAATTCTTGGTGCCCGTATTGTCGATCCTTCCGCAAGCATGGTGATTAAAGTGTTTGGTGCTTCAGGAGGCACCATGTCGAGGATTTCTACCACACAGGTGGAAAGTGGGGAATGAGGGCTTTCTAAACTAATAACTACACACCCTCCGACTCAATGTTGCAATTATTAAAAGTTTTGGCTTGTTTCGTTGTCTAGGAGCTGGGATACGTAGTTGCCGCATTACAGGCCAAACACTGCTGAGTCTACAGTATACGATAAGAATACACACATGAATCGAATGGTCGAAGGCTTCTATCACTCGGCAATTGCGAATTATGAATGTAACATATAAATTTATAAATGAAAGATTACAATAAACTGCCGGCCGGTGTGGCCGAGAGGTTCTAAGCGCTTCAGTCTGGAACCGCGCGACCGCTACGGTTGCAGGTTCGAATCTTGCCTCGGGCATGGATGTGTGTGACGTCCTTAGGTTAGTTGGGTTTAAGTAGTTCTAAGTTCTAGGGGACTGATGACCTCAGATGTTAAGTCCCATAGTGCTCAGAGCCATTTGAACCATTTGAGTCTTCCGTATATAAACTAGGATGCCTATGGATCCATTACAGGATAGACAGTCGTACGAAGCACTTTTGAATACGTTTTGTGAAAACTCTCTCGAGCAGCTAGTTCGGCAGCCCACATGCAATGAAAATATTTTAGACCTTGTAGCTACAAATAGGCCGGACCTTATCGACAGCATCGGTATTGAGATGGATATTAGGTGATGATGGTGTCATTATAGCAACTAGGGTTAAGAAGGTTAATAAATCAGTCCAGAAGGGTAAGAGAGCGTTTCTACTAGAATGAGCAGATAAGCAGTTGTTGGTATCTCACTTCGACAGTGAACTGTCATAATTTAGTTTCAGTAAAATGAACGCAGAGGAATTATGGGTAAAGTTTAAACGGATTGTATATTGTAATCTGGAGAATTAGGTGCCTCGTAAGTGGATTAAGGACAGGAAAGACCCACTATAGTTTATCAACGAAATTCTGAAAATGCTCAAATAGTAGATACTGTTGCGGTCTAGGCTCAAAAGAGAACTTGCAAATAACGACAAGCAAAGGTTAGTAGAGTTTCTTGCGTCTATGAAAAGATCTATGCGTGAACACTGTGTTAGACAAAGTCTCCAAAGAGAGGCAGAGAGACTTAGACGGCATAAACATCTGGACCTCGGGACACAAAATGTTTCAAATGGCTCTGAGCACTATGGGACTTAACTGCTATGGTCATCAGTCCCCTAAAACGTAGAACTAATTAAACCTAACTGACCTAAGGACATCACACACATCCATACCCGAGGCAGGATTCGAACCTGCGACTGTAGCAGTCGCGCAGTTCCAGACTGAAGCGTATAGAACCGCTCGGCTACAGTGGCCGGCCAAGTAGAAGATCAGACTGTTTCACTGCAGCAGATGTCCCTCTTGTGAATGTAACAGTATGTGTCTGACATTTGCCATAAAATGGCGACAGAGCAACAAGGCAACGTCAAGTTCTTTTGAGTCCTCCATCGTTTGTGGACTATAATTCATCAAATTCGACCCAAATGCCAAGAGTCAGATTCCTGATCGCCCCTCCACGACAGAGCCCATGCCCACAAAGTGAAGATCGTAATCGAGTTTTTGGCCAGCAAATGGATTACAGTCCTCGATCAGCCGCCATATTCACAGGATTTTACCCCAACGGACTTCTTGTTGTTCCACAAAGTTAAATTGGAAATTAAAAGACACCATTACCATGCAACTGAGGACATTCAAGAAAAACAATACTACAGAACTAAATGTATTTCGAAGGAATTACTACAGTGTCTGTTTGAAAACAATTCTGAAATGATGTTAGCTTTGTGCTGTTTCAGGGGGGGGGGGGGGGGGGGGGACTGTTCATGATCGTGCTCTGACTTGAAGACCACCGCTATTGATGACACAGTCTTCGGACACGGCGTATTCTAACAGGACGAGAATGGGGAACAATGCAGAGCCTAATCCCGGCCACGGCCGGTAAATTTGCGTCTTCCAAGACAACGATCAAGACCAGGAACCATGCATAATTCCACGGCTCCGACCAGTAAATCAGCTGGAACACGATGCTCCCCTCCCGCCTCCCCCTCCACCCATTAACATCACAATGGACGTTAACAACTTCCAACATCTAGTCACCAACGACCTCTAGATCACTAATCAAGAACGGTGCCGACGAGACCAGTTAGTCAGATACAGAGCTGCTAGAAATGGAAAACGGATTTCCATCCATGACGATGACGCGTCTTCTGAGGAGGAAGCTGAGCATACTCGGACACCTCTCACCATCCAGAAGTAGATACTGACCCTGATTGAAACGACAGTGACAAGCATCCATTTCAGCTGGTGCGCTGTCAACACAGCACCGGCAAACGAAAGAATTCACACCTGCCGGAAGACACCGACTGAAGACAGATGCCTGTTCCAGCGTCGTAAGAATAGGAGCCCCTACAAAACGATGCTGAACAAATGGTTGTTACCGCTCCACCTGACACCGATGGGCATACTCAAACCCCTCTCCCAGGACATTCGAAAAATCTGAGCCCTTCACCTGCGAATACACCAGATGGTACCTGGCGTTAAATGCTGATCTCAAGAAACATGTCGCTGGACCTATTATGGTGATTTATAAACGTCATACGATAAAGTATCTTTATGACACGTGGAGTCGTCTCTCGTTCTTCCAGGAGGCAGAAATACATTTTTTCACAAACAGACCATTGACCAAGAAAACCTTGGAAGTAGATTAGATTAGATTAGATTAATACTAATTCCATGGATCATGAATATGATATTTGGTAATGATGTGGAACGAGTCGAATTTTCCAATACATGACATAATTAGGTTAATTTAACAACATACTTAAGTTAATATAACAACTTTATTTTTTTGTGTTTTTTGTTTTTCTTTATTTTTTATTTTTATTTTTATTATTTTTTTAATATTTTTGTTTTGTTTTTTTCTTTTTTTTCCTTAATTTACATCTAAAAATTCCTCTATGGAGTAGAAGGAGTTGTCATTCAGAAATTCTTTTAATTTCTTCTTAAATACTTGTTGGTTATCTGTCAGACTTTTGATACTATTTGGTAAGTGACCAAAGACTTTAGTGCCAGTATAATTCACCCCTTTCTGTGCCAAAGTTAGATTTAATCTTGAATAGTGAAGATCGTCCTTTCTCCTAGTATTGTAGTTATGCACACTGCTATTACTTTTGAATTGGGTTTGGTTGTTAATAACAAATTTCATAAGAGAGTATATATACTGAGAAGCTACTGTGAATCTCCCTAGATCCTTAAATAAATGTCTGCAGGATGATCTTGGGTGGACTCCAGCTATTATTCTGAGTACACGCTTTTGTGCAATAAATACTTTATTCCTCAGTGATGAATTACCCCAAACTATGATGCCGTATGAAAGCAACGAGTGAAAATAGGCGTAGTAAGCTAATTTACTAAGATGTTTATCACCAAAATTTGCAATGACCCTTATTGCATAAGAAGCTGAACTCAAACGTTTCAGCAGATCATCAATGTGTTTCTTCCAATTTAATCTCTCATCAATGGACATACCTAAAAATTTGGAATATTCTACCTTAGCTATATGCTTCTGATTAAGGTCTATATTTATTAATGGCGTCATACCATTCACTGTACGGAACTGTATGTACTGTGTCTTATCAAAATTCAGTGAGAGTCCGTTTACAAGGAACCACTTAGTAATTTTCTGAAAGACAGTATTGACAATTTCATCAGTTAATTCTTGTTTCTCAGGTGTGATTACTATACTTGTATCATCAGCAAAGAGAACTAACTTTGCCTCTTCATGAATATAGAATGGCAAGTCATTAATATATAATAAGAACAACAAAGGACCCAAGACTGACCCTTGTGGAACCCCATTCTTGATAGTTCCCCAGTTTGAGGAATGTGCTGATCTTTGCATGTTAGGAGAACTACTTATTTCAACTTTCTGCACTCTTCCAGTTAGGTACGAATTAAACCATTTGTGCACTGTCCCACTCATGCGACAATACTTGAGCTTGTCTAGCAGAATTTCATGATTTACACAATCAAAAGCATTTGAGAGATCACAAAAAATCCCAATGGGTGGTGTTCGGTTATTCAGATCATTCAAAATTTGATTGGTGAAAGCATATATGGCATTTTCTGTTGAAAAACCTTTCTGGAAACCAAACTGACATTTTGTTAGTACTTCATTTTTACAGATATGTGAAGCTACTCTTGAATACATTACTTTCTCAAAAATTTTGGATAAAGCAAATACCTATCAACTGAGATATCGGCAAAACAGGTAGAACTTGAACTGTGAACACTGCGTGTTGACATCCCAAACAAGTTCGGGCTCACATGCGCTTCCTCTTTGTAGAAATGTCATGGCTCAAACTCGTCTAGGGGTTGACCCATACGTGTCGCATTAAACGCCCTAAACTAAACACCTGTGACCCTTTGGTTAAATTGTCTGGCTTATGGCAAGTTCGCGAAATACAAAGTTAACATAACACATAGTAACAGCAGTAATAATATCGGGAAGTACGTTGACGACCCATAAATGGTGTAGGCCTTACAGTCGCAATTTGGTAAGAATTATGTCTTTTCGGAAAGCAAACTAATAGCGGAAGCGGTCGTACTTAGAACTATTATTACAGTCGAGCGCATATCCATTTTACAGTTCGATCCTTCACAATCTCATCGCGAAACAAAATACTCCACCTCGATATTTACACGAAACGTTAGAGTTCACTCCAGGCGCGAGGTTGCTCAGCGCTCAGAGACTAAGTCCCGAGTCCCGCGATACAACACAACGCGAAATTTTCTAAGTCGTTTTACTTTCTAGCTACCTAAAGACTGACCGTCCGCTTTCGCGTCTAGACCAACACTGTACCCTTTGGTGTCCAGACCAGAACTGATAGTCTACTTTGGCGTATGCACCAGCACTGTCCTCTGTCCGTCCCCGGTCGCGTTTCCCAAACGCCGAATATCTTCGCTCAACTGACTAGGGCAGTTCGCTTTCCTGCAGCCGTCCATCTGACTGGCTACAGCTTATTCTATATCATTTTACATTTCAACATATTAAAATAACCAAAGCTTGACCAGTTTCACATTCTAAATAAAGTAACAATAATATCCACTGTTAAATTCTTTTACATAAATCCAACACAATTTCCTTCTTAATTTCGAATGCCACGGCCAGTAGCCTTGCACCAATGTGCTTTCTGATAAATAAATACAGAACAAAAGTACCTATTATGCACTAAACTTTAAAACAAATATTCTATTACCTAATGATTCAATAAGGTATCATGCTGTCATCGTTGAATGTGTTTTGTACGGAGGAAATGATGATCTGATGCTTAACTGGAAATACTGCTTATTTGAATTTACTATATCTTTCGAACAAATAAAGTAACAGTTGATATTTACAACGTTTGTCATTTTAATGATGCGCTTCTATATGAAATGTCGATCGCTAATTTCGACCAAAGCGTTTAGACTTTAGCATTCAGGTCTTTGTTACAAAACTGGTTAATTTCACTTTAACAGTAAATCCTAAACTATTATAGATATGATAAATATTCAAGTTTTATTGGGATCATCATGAAAATTTATGAAGGATGGCAGATTAAAATTAATGTGGCTTGATTCCCTGCGTTACTACAGAATTAAATAGTTTTCATAAATGCTTCCCTTTATGGCCGATCTTAGGTCCGCCATATTTAACTCTGCTACGTCTCCTTGGCCACAAAAGCCTTCTACTGGTTTTCCCTATGACGCAGGTTCTCGTCTGTCTCACTCGCACACTACAGCGCTTAGGCCTCAATAGACAACAGACGCCTGTCAGTTTCCCCATCTCGTGGTGAATATGCGCCCTTTGTGGAATCCACTCGTAGACGACGGGTTCGTTTCACAATTCCTGAAGGCTGACTCTTTCGGCCATATACTTAAATGAGAGCGAAATGCTTATCAACTCAAAACACAAAGATTTCATAAAGCTTCTGTTCACCAATTCGAGCGTTGAAAAAAATTACCAAGTAATGGCAACCTCATGTACTGTATCACCCTTCCTGCAGAACCGACCAGTTTCTCAGTTACGATGTTCCTCAATTATTAGACACAAAGTTGCAAAATGAATCTAACCGGTCAAAAGGCGGTTCAGTACAACCCAAACAATGCCAGAGCTCCTTTCACTCTGCAAACCGTTGTAACCTGCCATCATACTGAGTAAAATGCACCGGCCACTGGCCCTCAAAGAACTGTATCGAGACACAGAAAGAAAAACCAAAGAGGGTCGCAGGTTTGAATCCTGCCTCGGGCATGGTTGTGTGTGATGTCCTTAGGTTAGTTAGGCTTAAGTAGTTGTAAGTTCTAGGGGACTGATGACCTCAGAAGTTAAGTCCCATAGTGCTCAGAGCCATCTGAACCATTTGAACTGTAAAGGAGGGCACCCAGACACCTGGAGGGGATGCCCCACAATGTAATAAGGCCTGAAGACGTACACAGCCCAAGGTCAAGTTGAACTTCTGCTCCACAACAACCAAACGTTGCCGCGTCACTACTCTAAGTTGACATTCAGGAAGACTTAGCTGCTCTACAAAAGAGGACATCTCTTATACTACGTGCTACAGCTGCCACCATTGCAACGAGTTTCACAACACCTGCCGGTTAGGAGACTTCAACTTTACAGAACTAGCAGCATTTCCGAATTTGTTGCTGCCCTCACCCTAAGAAACATGATACGTGGAACTTACTGTAATTAAGGACAACGTGGAAGTGAGGACCCACCATTATAACTTTCTTTTCACACAACCTTTTTATTTTACAATATATAACCTGTGCTTGACACATAGTCGAAGCATTTAACCACAACATTTTCTTTAACAAAATCAACAAATAAACAAAAATCTTTTGACCATAACCCTTAAGTAGAATAAGCTTTTAATCTTTGCAAAAGAAAACTGAATTGCTGTATCGCAAGACAGCAAACAATGTGACAGTGATTACAAGACGGCCGAACCTGCAGCCCCCCTATTATCAGGTGAAACAGCGGTGTTTACTACAGCGCTGGACACAAGCTATCTTATTAAATGCCCTTCTGCAATACGTTGAAAACTTTATAAGCACTATTGATGACAAGAGGGATAAAATTACTCAAAACAGATGACTTAAGTTTTAATTTGAAATCTGTATGTCGAAACCTTCGGGGTTCAGATGCGCATCTATGCTTAAAGGTTAAACAGATTAGGTAACAATATGACAATGATAAGGCTTACTTCAAAGCAACCAACCCCTTAATTTCAATCGGCAACCAATATTTTCAAAATTAAATTGATTGTCAGTTATTGACACCACTCTGAAGGAACATCTTAAAACATTACTTGTGAACACTTATTACAAGAGGACTCACTCGGCGGAACCACAAGATCCAGGTAAAACACAACAATAATGACTGTCTTTCAAACACAGAAAGGAACAGCTTAGTACAAAAGGTTGTTGAGATTATAACTAATGACTGAAAAATACAAATACAATCAAAGAATTGAACCGGCTAACAGCTAAATCTAACCACAAGGTCCCTCTTTTATTTAACGGTAACCTGTGACTTTTAGTGCAGTTGCTTCGGCTGTACTAACGACCAAGAGCTTATTTATTCGAACATTAATGATCGGGAACAAACTAGAAGGGAATGAACTTATAATAGCGTGACAAATGTTCAAACGACAAGTAGTGTCTTAGTACAGTGCTAGTGCCTATATTTACGATCAAAGAGCCGAGAGAGTAAAGCTCTGAGGGTCGGGTACAAACCTGAAAATAATAAGGGGGGCAGGAAGACAATGACACAAATCACCAGGAGGATTACAGAATGTTACTCACCTTTATCAGTAAGCAGTTCCATGGATCCACGGTATGTTGCAGTGGTTACTGAGTGGTGTCGACGAAAGCCAGGTAGAAGAGGGCAGCCAGGCCACGAGTGTTAGTCCGACACGAATGTTGCCAACCAACGGACGGGATGTCAGCCTGCTGCTTGTAGTCGACGCTGAACCCGGTGAAGTACTCCGGTTTCTTCGCTCTGCACAGGTCCTCCTTGCGCAGCTTGTGGCTTCGGCCGCTAAGACGTCGTGACCACCTCCTGTCACGACGCTTCTATCAATACTCAAACTCTGTTCCTCCCTCTCGGCCCAGCGAACCCTGTACATATATTGGCTAGCAAAGACCTTCTAAGGACACAACCCACAGATGCCAACTCTTCCTCACATATATTGGCAATGGGGACGCAAGAGGGATAGTCGATACTACTACTGAGCCAGAGGCGCCAGACAGAACAGTCTATGGCTTCACGGCTCACCAGTAAGTACCACGTATCACCGTAGCAGAGCGTGGGTTTCGACCCGTTACTGGAGGGTTTCCACGATTTTCATTTCACGCAACCTACTTCAGTTTGAACTTTGTGCTTTATTCTTTTGGAACATTGTCTAATTATTCTCTTTTGTCCACAGCCGCACCATTTATCCCTGTCAGTGTCCAAGTATTTCGTACCGGAAACGGGATCAGCTCGATTATGAACTGAGCATTAGGCAACAAAATGTTCACGGTACGGTGGAGGAGCTGGCAGCCAACCTATGGGCAGCGTTGTCCACACCACTCTCCGTTTTTGTCGGCACGGTTGGCGAGCTGAGTCAAAATTTACACACTATTATGGTAGCACTAAATCAGTTACAAGAAAATCTCTTCTTTATCTTAAATAATCAGCCAAACGCGAGGCAGGTAAAGGGCATTCATGCTCAATTAGTCGACCTGGGCAATCAAGGATCTTAAACTTCTAGAATCGAGCCTGGAGCAGTTAGCACGTGTCATTGAGTTAAGTAATATTTTGTTACATAATCACATCCAAACTGCAGCATGGAAAATGGGGCTGATACAAATAATATACACTATTGGCCACTAAAATTGCCACATCAAGAAGACATGCAGATGATAAACGGGTATTCATTGGACAAATATGTTATACTAGAACTGACATATGATTACATTTTCACGCAATTTGAATGCATAGATCCTGAGAAATCAGTACCCAGAACAACCACCTCAGGCCGTAATAACGGCCTTGATATGCCTGGGCATTGAGTCAAACAGAGCTCGGATGGCGTGTTCAGGTACAGCTGCCCGTGCAGCTTCAACACGATACCACAGTTCATCAAGAGTAGTGACTGGCGTATTGAGACGAGCCAGTTGCCCGGCCACCATTGTTCACATGTGTGTGAAATCTTATGGGATAGCTAAGGTCATCAGTCCCTAAGCTTACACACTACTTAACTTAAATTATCCTAAGGATAAACAAACACACACTCATGCTCGAGGGAGGACTCGAACCTCCGCAGGGACCAGCTGCACAGTCCACGACTGCAGCGCCATAGACCGCTTGGCTAATTCCGCGTGGCTCGGCCACCATTGACCAGACGTTTTCAATTGGTGACAGATCTGGAGAATGTGCTGGTCAGGGCAGCAGTCGAACATTTTCTGTATCCAGAAAGGCCCGTACAGGATCTGCAACATGCGGTTGTGCATTATCCTGCTGAAATGTAGGGTTTCGCAGGGAACGAATGAAGGGTAGAGCCACGGGTCGTAACACATCTGAAATGTAACGTCCACTGTTCACAGTGCCGTCAATGAAAAGAGGTGACCGAGACGTGTAACCAATGGCACCCCATACCATCACGCCGGGTGATACGCCAGTATGGCGTTGAAGAATACACGCTTCCAATGTGCGTCCACCGCGATGACTCCAAACACGGATGCGACCATCATGATGCTGTAAACAGAACCTGGATTCATATGAAAAAATGACATTTTGCCATCCATGCACTCAGGTTCGTCGTTTGAGTACACCATCGCAGGCACTCCTGTCTGTGATGCAGCGTCAAGTGTAACCGCAGCCATGTCTCTGAGCTCATAGTCCATGCTGCTGCAAACGCCGTCGAACTGTTCGTGCAGATGGTTGTTGTCTTGCAAACGTCCCCATCTGTTGACTCAAGGGTCGAGACGTGGCAGCTCGATGCGTTACAGCCATGCGGATAAGATGCCTGTCATCTCGACTGCTAGTGAAACGAGGCCGTTGGGATCCAGCACGGCGTTCCGTATTACCCTCCTGAACCCACCGATTCCACATTCTGCTAACAGTCATTGGATCTCGACCAACGCGAGCAGCAATGTCACGATACGATAAACCGCAATCGCGATAGGCTACAATCCGACCTTTATCAAAGTCAGAAACGTAATGGTACGTATTTCACGGCCTTACACGAGGCATCACAACAGCGTTTCACCAGGCAACGCCGGTCAACTGCTGTTTGTGTATGATAAATCGGTTGGAAACTTTCCTCATGTCAGCACGTTGTAGGTGTCGCCACCGGCGCCAACCTTGTGTGAGTGCTCTGAAAAGCTAGTCATTTGCATATCAAAGCATCTTCTTCCTGTCGGTCATATTTCGCGTCTATAGTACATCATCTTCGTGGTTTAGCAATTTTAATAGCTAGTAGTGTAGAATATGTTTCTGACAATCCAACAGCCGAATGTGGTTCCGTCGCCCGAGATCTAATTAATCGGTCAGGGGAATATTTTGCCAGCCTCCCTAACCCTATGATGTGACTCTTAAACAGTATTCGGGAATTGTCAGTGAAAACCTTAGAAAATATAGAACAGGTATTGTGCCTGCTAGTTAAGTTTGAGTCGTATGCAGACACCTTAAGAATCCCCCATCACGTAGTACTTATCGCACTCTACCCGTTAACACGCATTAGCTTAAGTAATCTGCTGAACGAAACCTTACAGGAGAGTACGACGATCGGGCAAATGAGGCAAAAGGTCATAGAGGATAAGTTATCAGACCGTAAGCGCAAGGAGCTAGAGTTTAGATATTATTGGTGCCTTCAGGACTCCCACTTATCGTCGTTTCAATATGTAGAGCGGGTTCGTGGGGCAGTATCGGCAGTACGTATGGATTTTAGTTACCAAGGTCTTGGAAGGTATTCGGCCTGCAGAAAGGTCTCGGATCGCACTCTTTCCTCGTCCAGTCACTCTTCTTGAGTTTGAGAATCTTGTTAGCTGTGTTATGAAATTGTCTTTGGCCGACAACCAGCGTAATGAAACTTCATGAGAGATTAAAATTGTGTGCCGGACCGATACTCGAACTCGGGAGCTTTGCCGTTCGCGGGCAAGTGTTCTACCTTTTTTTTTTTTTCGTTGCATCTGCAAGGGGCGGACGTCATAAGACATCCGTTTAAGTTCGTTGTGGATCGATTAACTCAGTTTTTTTATTACAGAGGTCTGCTAACCCTCTGACCGAACACGCTGAGCTACCGTGCTGGCGCCATCTGAGGTGTCCAAGCACGACTCACGCTCCGTCCTCACAGCTTCACATCTGCCAGTACCTCGTCTCCTACCTTCCAAACTTTACAGAAGCTCTCCTGCGAACCATGCAGAAGTAGCACTCCTGAAAGAAAGGATATTGCGGAGACATGGCTTAGCCACAGCATGGGGGTGTTTCCAGAATGAGATTTTCACTCTGCAGCGGAGTGTGCGCTGATATGAGGTACGAGACGAGGTACTGGCAGAAGTGAAGCAGTGAGAACGGGGGCGTGAGTCGTGCTTCAGTGGCTTAGATGGTAGAGCACTTGCCCGCAAAAGGCAAAAGTTCCGAGTTCGTGTCTCGGTCCGGCACACAGTTTTAATCTGTCAGGAAGTTTCATATCAGCGCACACTCCGCTGCAGAGTGAAAATCTCATTCTGGAACCAGTGAAATGATTTAATGAGGGGACATTAAGACTTACCTAACTCCGGTCCTGAAGGTAGACCGATAGGTAGAGCTCGCGGTTGAATGAAACCAGGGTCTTGTTTTAGATGCAGCGCACGTGACCATTTAGTACGAGGAAGCCCTATTCCAAGGACGCCTCGCGCTAAGAAAAGACACCAGTCTCGGGGGGGGGGGGGGGGGGGCGCATCCTGGGAAACAGGGGTGGTGTAGTCGTATATAGGCAGCCCCCGCGGATACCTTACCATTTGTTTGTGCGGCTATAGGGCATGAACCGTTGTGTGGGTTAGTAGATTGAGAAGGCTCTGTGTCACTCCTTAAATAGGAGTGGTTTATTGTAAATGGACACTCGTGTAGATTATCTCCAGTACGTCCCTCGACAGGGAGATGTCGGGTGGCCAATGGCCAAGAATTACCTCTGAGCAGGGAATTTCGTATGTGAATTTTCATGGCATGTCAAGTTTTTATTAGCCTGACTTAATTCTAGGATACGATTTCATCCGTAAGACCGGTAAACTGTTAAATTTTGGTACCTGAGCCTTTTAATTCAAATTGTCCCCCAACGATCGAATAGCATTTTGTTTATGTGCTCATGTGGAGATGGGCCGTGACACTTGCAGTAACATGTGCCTGCTTGGGGTAGACTACCTCTCTAGACTACCTCTCTAGTCAACAAGGGAAACGGTTAAGTGAGCTTTGGGGAGAATTTCCTGACGTGCTTTGTGATAGGCTGGGAGTCAGAGGCGTTATTAGATACCATACTCGTGTCATGGATGACGTGCCGCTTCGCCAGTCTCCATATCGCTTGTCACCACCTAAGATAAAGATACTGCGGCACAAAACTGAGGGCTTGTTAAAAGATGGAGTAATAAGACAGTCCACCTCACCCCATGCTTCCCCAGTTTTCTTGGTATCTGAAGGTCAGGGGCACGATTTCCGACCTTTGGTTGATTACAGGCATCTCAAATAAAAATGTGGTCTTGGTAGGACTGCCTGATCTCCACAGCTGTTTCACCTGGTTTTCTGGAGCATCTAGGTTTCAGTGTTAAATCTTAACCAGGCTTATTACCAGCCAGGGTAGCCAAGAGTTCTAACGCACTGCTTCCTGGACTTGGGTAGGCGCGCCAGCCCCGGATCGAATCCGCCTGGCGGATTACCGACGAAGTCCAGTATGCCAGCTAGCCTGGATGTGGTTTCTAGGCGGTTTTCCACATCCCGCCAGGTGAATACCGGGCTGGTCCCCACGTTCCACCTCAGTTACACGGCTCTCAGGCATTTTCAGACGTTCGCACTATTTCATGGCTTACACTAGACACAGACTGCTGGGGTACATCCCGGAAGGTTTGGGGTGGCAGCAGGAAGAGCATCCGGCCACCCTCTGTAACTTCCAATGCCAAATCTGTAATAACACGGGCGACCTAGCGCTGAAGCGGGACAAGGCCCCAAGAAAGTATGAGATATCTTAATCAGGCTTATTACCAGATACCCTTAATGGAGGAATCTAAGCATCTCACCACCTTCGCCACGGATTGGAATTTATATGAGTTCAACCGGGTTCTGTTTGGTTTGTCAACCGGTGCTTCAGTTAATGCCAGTTTATTGCTTATATTTTCAGGTGATTTAATATTTGTGTCTTACATTACTTGGACGATGTGGTCATATTTACCGCCTCCTTTGAAGAGTATTTACAGCACATTCGGAAGGTACTATTTAGGCTCAGGATTACGAGGTTGACTGTGAAACCCTCAAAGATAACCTTGGCTAAGCGCCAAGTGTCATTTTTGGGTTACTTGGCGTCCGGGGACGGAATTAGCATTGATCAGGAACGCACTTAGGCGTTGAGAAATTTTCCGCAGTTACGAAATAAGAAGGAGGTTGCCCGATTTTGAGGAATGGCTAATTATTTCCGCAGATTTGTCCCAAACTTTGCGGAACTTGAAGCTGTGTTAAATTTGTGACACAGAAATAATGCTTCGTTTGGGGTGGAAGTCAGCAGGCAGCCTCCGAAGGAATTAAAACTGCGATTGCAAACCCAAAGGTTTTAGCAGTACCCGACTTAAGAAAAGAATTGTGGTCCGGACTGATACTTGCAATACTGTTGTGGCGCCAGTTCTTTTACAGGAAGATCAAGATATCAGGCGTCCGTTAGCATTCGCTTCCCGACGTCTGGAGGAGCCTGAGCTTAATTTCTCCAGCATATGAGTGCGAAGCGTTAGCTGTTTGCCCTAGAAAAGCTTCGGTTCCATCTCGAACATCGTGAATTTGACGTAGAGACGTATAATCTGGCCCTTAGGTGGGCTCTAGCTCGTCCCACGAAGACAGGGCGTATCGTGAGAAGGGCGGTCCGCATTCCGGCTTTCTACCGCTGATCTCCAAACTTCGCTCCTCTCTCCCGGGCCAGCGAATCCCGTATATATATCGGCCAGAAAGATCTTATAAGGACATAACCCACAGATACCCACTCGTCCTCACAGATATTGGCAATCGGGCCGCAAGAGGGATAGTCGATATTATACCAGAGCCAGTGGCGTTCGACAGAGCAGTCTACTAACTAAGTGGCCGCAGGGCTCAAAACATTTTCGCCGTCCTCAAGCAAACACTCCGAAAATTTAAAAGCGCAGCAAAAATGATGTCCGAAATTCTCACTAAGGTTGAAGAAGCCATGAAATTGTTCACCACCCGCAATGGCCCAGCAGATCTACACACAAGAAAAACCTTTCGCTATGTACATTTAATGCCAGTAGAGTCAGCAACAAGAAACCAGAACTGGAGGAATTCATCGATAGATACAAGGCCACCGTTATCAATAAATAAAAAAAAACAAGCAAAATCCTGTCAGTTTACCACCGCTTATTTCCTTTGAGGCAATGGCGGTAATGTCTCTACTTTTTATGGCGTCGTCACATTGATTTCAGCCAAGTCTGAGCAGACAGAAGGTCAGGTCAAGGTCAACCTGTGCGAAGACCTTAATGCGAAACACTACGCCTCGAATTCCCGACGTAACTGCCCTCTAGGCGAGAGGCAGCACGACTTAGACGTAAACCTGGCGGTAATTACTCTTGGGCCTGAAGACATGAAGCACATTTCAGCGAAACATAATCACAGCCCGGATATCCTTGTCGTAGCCATGCTCGAGAATATACTTATGTCAATTTAAAAACCGTTGTGAACTTATCATCCGATCAAAACCCAGTCGTCAGCTGTAATAGCGCTGCACAACATCAGTTCCGCCACCCAGCAACCACAATCACCAGCTGGCAACAGTTCAGTTCCTGGCTGAAAAACAATTTTCGTCTGACAGGATATACACTCCTGGAAATGGAAAAAAGAACACATTGACACCGGTGTGTCAGACCCACCATACTTGCTCCGGACACTGCGAGAGGGCTGTACAAGCAATGATCACACGCACGGCGCAGCGGACACACCAGGAACCGCGGTGTTGGCCGTCGAATGGCGCTAGCTGCGCAGCATTTGTGCACCGCCGACGTCAGTGTCAGCCAGTTTGCCGTGGCATACGGAGCTCCATCGCAGTCTTTAACACTGGTAGCATGCCGCGACAGCGTGGACGTGAACCGTATGTGCAGTTGACGGACTTTGAGCGAGGGCGTATAGTGGGCATGCGGGAGGCCGGGTGGACGTACCGCCGAATTGCTCAACACGTGGGGCATGAGGTCTCCACAGTACATCGATGTCGCCAGTGGTCGGCGGAAGGTGCACGTGCCCGTCGACCTGGGACCGGACCGCAGCGATGCACGGATGCACGCCAAGACCGTAGGATCCTACGCAGTGCCGTAGGGGACCGCACCGCCACTTCCCAGCAAATTAGGGACACTGTTGCTCCTGGGGTATCGGCGAGGACCATTCGCAACGTCTCCATGAAGCTGGGCTACGGTCCCGCACACCGTTAGGCCGTCTTCCGCTCACGCCCCAACATCGTGCAGCCCGCCTCCAGTGGTGTCGCGACAGGCGTGAATGGAGGGACGAATGGAGACGTGTCGTCTTCAGCGATGAGAGTCGCTTCTGCCTTGGTGCCAATGATGGTCGTATGCGTGTTTGGCGCCGTGCAGGTGAGCGCCACAATCAGGACTGCATACGACCGAGGCACACAGGGCCAACACCCGGCATCATGGTGTGGGGAGCGATCTCCTACACTGGCCGTACACCACTGGTGATCGTCGAGGGGACACTGAATAGTGCACGGTACATCCAAACCGTCATCGAACCCATCGTTCTACCATTCCTAGACCGGCAAGGGAACTTGCTGTTCCAACAGGACAATGCACGCCCGCACGTATCCCGTGCCACCCAACGTGCTCTAGAAGGTGTAAGTCAACTGCCCTGGCCAGCAAGATCTCCGGATCTGTCCCCCATTGAGCATGTTTGGGACTGGATGAAGCGTCGTCTCACGCGGTCTGCACGTCCAGCACGAACGCTGGTCCAACTGAGGCGCCAGGTGGAAATGGCATGGCAAGCCGTTCCATAGGACTACATCCAGCATCTCTACGATCGTCTCCATGGGAGAATAGCAGCCTGCATTGCTGCGAAAGGTGGATATACACTGTACTAGTGCCGACATTGTGCATGCTCTGTTGCTTGTGTCTATGTGCCTGTGGTTCTGTCAGTGTGATCATGTGATGTATCTGACCCCAGGAATGTGTCAATAAAGTTTCCCCTTCCTGTGACAATGAATTCACGGTGTTCTTATTTCAATTTCCAGGAGTGTATATCAATCCAAGCAACCATCCACTACGCCATTTCAAACCTTATAGGCAAGATCAAGAGAACGTTTTGGCAGGCGTATGTCAGAATGACAAACGCTAAGCCAGAATCGAATCTCTCCTCCAATTTACGACGACCTCAGGTCTCTCAAAAATGGAGCACAAAAGTGGTGTCACAGATTCTGTAGTCACAAATACCCCAGAAAAATGACTGGCACGCGGACTCCATTTTCGACGTCTTCTGGTTGTTGAAAATGGACAGAAAGTGTGGGAACACAAAATGGAGGCACTCGTAAGTCAGTCTCGTCAGAAATGGTGCCATGTCCTACCGTTACGCCACCCTCGACCACGAAAACTAGCCATTCGGGGCCCAAATGGTCACTGCTACGAACCTTTGGGCAAAGCTGAAGTTTTCACAGCATCATGTGAGGCCCAGGACACCTCAGACCTCGTGGTGGTGACAACTTTGTGCCTCGGATTAAGCATGATGCACAAACACTCTGAGAGGAAGTTAGACAGCTGGAACCAGATATGTGACAAATCATCACTCACCTTGGGAATCACTCAGCCACAGGCCGAGATGAAATTACCAATGAACAAGAAAGTCAACAGCGCTATAAATTCGCTTTTATAATAACTGCATACTGCAAGGATATTTCCTGATTGCACGTAAGATGGCCCAGGCGGTCCCAATACCATATCCAGGAAAGGATTTTACACACCCAGAAAATTACCGTCTAATAAGTTTACTCTCGATCTTCTCCAGGATCCCCGAAAGACTGCTAATGAAACAAATACAGCAATCCAGCCTCAACAATGATATTATGAGTTCAAACCAATTTGCCCTTCAGTCTTAACTTTGCATGGAACTGAAACTCGTCCAGGTCTCCGAATTTACTGCATGAAACCTTAATGCGATCCAACTATACGGTGGCAATTCTTGGTTGACATTGAAAAGGCGTACGATCTAGTCTGGATGGACTCAAACTGGCGAACTTGCAACTGCTCCAAGACTACAACCTCACAGTCATCGACAACTTTTGGCGCAATAGATGTATATTAGTGAACATCAAGGGACAGCGTTCTACCTTAGAATCCTCACAGACAGCCTCACTAAAGGGTCCGTGTTCTCTCCACAACCATTTGTCATCCATCTCAATGATATTCCTCTATTGCCTCGGATGGTACTCACCCAATTCACGTACGACACTGCCTCGCTGATCAGTTGCCAGACGGTAATCATTCGCCTACAATGTCAACTTAGGACGATATAAAATGCGGCCAAGGAAAATATCAATATCAAAGCAGTCAAGAGAAGAGTGGTGACGTCTACCTGTCGCTATCCGAATTTGAAAGAAAGGCTGATTCTTCACCATCACGAAATACCATGGAGCAATAAGGTCAAGCACCTAGAGGTAACATTCGACAGTAAATTGCTTTTTAAACGGCATGTCAGGAATAAGAGTGTCTCTACAACTCATTATCACCTGTACCCCTACTAGCCTGTTTACAGATGAATGTCAATCCGAAATCTCACCTTTACAGAGGAACAGTCCTCCCAGCTACGTGGGCTATTCGGAAAGTAAGAAACGATAGGTCATGAATTGGAAACCACAGTGAAAATCAAAAGTGTTTTATTTGCAACAGTTAGCTACAACTTCCAGCTACTTATTTCCATAGTCGCCGATCCGACTTAGACGTTTGCGCTGTACCAATTTTCCAATACCCTCGTTACAGAAGGCAGCCGCGAGTGCATTCCGCCATTGTCTACGCTGGCTTACAGCTCGTTGGCTGTGCCAAAATGTGGTCTTCATAGCCAGCGGTTCATGTGAGCAGAGATGAAATTCAGGGGAGTCAATTCCGGGCTGTGTTGGGAGTAATAAAACATTTCCTATTGAAAACGATGCAGGGGCATCTTCATTGGCCCTGCAGAATGCGGCTGAGAATTGTCTTGAAGAAGAAAACGCACGACAGTTATGTAATGTCGGCTGCACAGCTTCAGGTGAAATTTCTCACAAGGCCCTCGTACTTGGCGGGAGACACTGTTGTTCTAGGTATCTCTATGTGCTCCCTGCGTGCTGAGAACTATAAAGAACGACGTAGCGCGATCGACGGGCATAGTAGAGACACTGTCCAACACATCTGTGCAAAACTTCATCAGATTTTCACTGTGGTTTCCATTTCGCGACAGATCGTCCCTTAGTTTCCAAATAACCCTCGTATTTTATACAGTTGCTCTAGGTAGGGGTGACCAGCCCTCTAATTCCAAAACCATCCATACTTTCCTAAACCAGTATCTTCGACTCATTCTTGGGGCACTGAGGGGAGCACCAATCCGTTGTTGTTGTTGTGGTCTTCAGTCCTGAGACTGGTTTGATGCAGCTCTCCATGCTACTCTATCCTGTGCAAGCTTCTTCATCTCCCAGTACCTACTACAACCTACATCCTTCTGAATCTGCTTGGTGAATTCATCTCTTGGTCTCCCTCTACGATTTTTACCTTCCACGCTGCCCTCCAATACTAAATTGGTGATCCCTTGATGCCTCATAACATGTCCTACCAACCGATCCCTTCTTCTAGTGAAGTTGTGCCACAAACTTCTCTTCTCCCTATTCCTACTCAGCACCTCCTCATTAGTTATGTGGTCTATTCATCTAATCTTCAGCATTCTTCTGTAGCACCACATTTCGAAAGCTTCTATTCTCTTCTTATCTAAACTATTTATCGTCCATGTTTTATTTCCATACATGGCTACACTCCATACAAATACTTTCAGAAACGACTTCCTGACACTTAAATCCATACTCGATGTTAACAAATTTCTCTTCTTCAGAAACGCTTTCCTTCCCATTGCCAGTCTACATTTTATATCCTCTCTACTTCGACCATTATCAGTTATTTTTCTCCCCAAATAGCAAAACTCCTTTACTACTTTAAGTGTCTCATTTCCTAATCTAATACCCTCAACATCACCCGACTTAATCCGACTACATTCCATTATCCTCGTTTTGCTTTTGTTGATTTTCATGTTATATCCTCCTTTCAAGACACTGTCCAAATCCGTAACCTACATGAAAAGCTTAACTAACCAACCATTCGGGAAAACATCACCCAAGACACACGCAACCTCATTATCAAAATACAAGCCCTGTGACCCACCTCGCATCACGTAGAATATGCTGGATCAGTAGCTCCTTAGCGTTGGCACTGGGTCTGGATGGAGTATTTTATTTTCATTTTTGGGAAAAGGTGGTTTCGTGTGTTTAAAAGAAGATATTAGGTTTGGGCATGGCTTTTGGAAGTCGTGTTATGTGCAGGGTAAAATGGGTGTGCATCTACAGTTCTTTCTTACGTCGTTGTTACATGTCAAGCACCAATGTCAACTGTATGGCAATGATATACTACACGCTGACGAGGGTATAAGAGTGTTCAAGAGGGAGCTCTGAGTCATAGGTTGTGGGGCGCCATAGGTGAATGTTCCAATTGTGAGGGCTTTAAGAATGGAGTATGATGTGAATAAAGGTAATGTTTTGTGAGGGGTGGAGGTGACTAAGTTTATTTTGAATCTGACAGAAGTGTGGGGAAGAAGGGATTAGGTAAACTGATGAGCCGGGCAGCCTGAGCTTGGTTCTGGAGAATGTAGACAGTTAAATGGAAAATGGAGAGGGAAACAAGGGTTATTTGGGACAGAACGTGGAGAAGTTCGAAGGAATGGATGTAGTGAGGGACAGTTTCTGTGAAGCGCTTGATTTCTACAGCTGCAGGCGGTGGACGGAGGGGATTGCTTGGGTGTAGAGGAGTTCTGATGTAGTTGGGGGAGATTTTGATTTACATTTGTGGGAAAAGGTACTTTAGTGTGTTTAACGTTGTAGGAGAAATTAGAGTTGGGCATTACTTGTGGAGGTGGTGCTTAATTACAGTGTGGGATGCTGAGTGGCCATCTTCGGTTCTTTCTCATGTGGTTGTCATATCTCAAGCACCAGTGACAACTGTAAGCATGGGGAAATAATCTGCATGATTTGACCGTCTACCTGCAATGGTATATGAACGCACCATGTAGAATGAGGTGGTCAGTAGCAGTGGATGATTCAGTAAAAATCCAAACAATGTAAGTAGTGCTAGATTTGTAGTGGATTCGCAGAGTTTACCTCATTTCGTGATTTAAGTGAGCGTTAATTATGAATATTTCTTTCCACTGGTTATTTAAGTTGATTTCCGCCATCAAGGCAACACTTCAAATAGAATGATGTCTTGGAGTTTGCAGTTGATGTAGAGGGGGATATATGATTGAAAGGAAGTGGAGGATATTTATCATGTGACCATGAAATGAAAGCCAGGAAACGAGGATCTGATGAGACTGGAGTCTTTGTGGTAGATAAGAATCTTGGATTGCTTGAATTTACTCTGACGCAAGCACGAAATGAGTTGAACTATCTTGAAAAGATCACGTTGATTAAAGTCGATTACTAATGTGGAGATTACATGAAGCCAACTGCAACCTGCACTCCTGCGACCGGTTTGTGATGATGCAAGACTGCGTAATATACAGCTACCTTTCAAGTTTGGTATTTAAAAAGTTAGTGGAATGAATAATATCTCTAGTGATAATTTTCCTGAAAGCTCACGAAAGAAGTTCGATGTGATTCGAGTCGGAAGATCGATATAGTCACTATGCAAGCCAGATGGTTAGTGTTGTTACCTTAAATTATGAAATTGTCACCTACAGCACAGAAGTGCGTGCACAAACACTAATGATGTTATTTCTGTAGATATAGTAAATTAAATTTTATGAAGAAAAACATGGAAGCCTAGGAGTCTACTTACAAAAATTGTTGTCCAGTGACACATAAAGTGCACAGTGCAAAGTCATCTCTGTCTAGTTGTTCAATGGGTGATACGCTTCTTCCGCGGAAGCGTGATGGATAGGTCAAAACACGTATGTTGGTACTTTCCAAGGTTAACCACATTCAAATCCGTTGCTGCGTGTATATTGGTGTTCTGGACGAAAGTCTCACCACCTGCGCGAAGCTTAGAATGATACACACGTGGGAGGCTGTCTCGCATGCAAAACAGTGACGAGGGCTTCTGCAAACGGTCCTCCACTGTATCACTCGGCAGGTGGGTGCAACTCGGACACGTCGTAATTTCGACGAGGACACTCGAGATGCGAGAGAGCGCAGACACTCGACTTTCCACGTGTGAAAAGTGCACTGTTAGAAACCTCTGTTCGGGAAAAAGAGCCGCTGCCAGAGCAGAGCGTCGAGGGTGACAGTTTATTGATGACAGGTGTCCAAACATTTATTTACTACCTGCTGTTCTTACAAATAAACACAAAGGAGAAGCTAATGCAGGTAACGTTTCACATTTATTATTACGAGCTATAGTATCATTACAATCCTCAACACAGTGATAAATTTTTTCACTTAATTAAATAATTTGAGGAAATCTACATTCGGCTCATCGAAAAATAATTCGGTAGAAATGATCATCACTGAGAAAAAAAACCAAAAGATCAAAGATCAACAAGTGGCTTACGGTCTATAGGTGCTTAGAGCACACGACCAGCGTCGTTTAGTGCCGAGATATTCTCTGAGGCTCCAGACATTCAAACAACTGATCTGTAGCCAGTGTTATATCCAACGATGAATAGGAAAACTTAAACTGTAAGTTAGATGTCAAGGAATGAAAAAAGTAATTAAGACTAGCGACCTGATAAGAGATACTTATGAGTACAGAAGAGGGCATAAAGCATAACATTGAACTATAGTAGCTTGAACAGAGAAAGGAAGGGCCATATGGCACTGTTGACAGCTAGGCGCCTAATCGGAAAGGATTTCCCTCCTTTATGGTCAATGATCCCTTTCCATGCGATGTTTGGGAGTCGTGTCGTACGTAAACATATACCCATAGCAGATGACTAAGTGAATGTGTGTATAGGGTGGTAACATATTTGTTCCTCTGCTGTGATCAGAGAAGGTGAAACATAGTGCTGGCACGTGCACCACACTTATCTAATAGCACTGAGGAGTCTGCCAGTGCTAACGTCCCTGTCCGACGACAGTTTACCACTGTGTCGCATGCCCTCACATTATGAGACACTGCAGAGAGGTTTGAAATTAAATCTAGGACACTGGCGCAAAGTCTGTGACCAAGAACCTTACGGAATACCTCTTACCCCCACTTGCCCGCTCAAATACCAGTGGTCAAAATTGGTTCTACCAGCAGGAATCGAACTAAGTACCTGCAAGACAAGTGCCACCGGCACAGCCGCGCCTTATATTCGATGCACAAGAACGATTTATTTCGCCGAGACCTACATCTACTCTGTAAACCACTGTGGAATGTATGGCAGAGGGTACGTCCCATTGTACTGGTTATTAGGACTTTTTCCCGCTCCATTCATTCATGGAGCGAGGGAGAAATGATTGTTGAACTGCCTCTGTGCTCCACTTTTGCCTACTCTCTGCATTGTGTCTCTGATTCCCTATCTTTGAGTGTCTTAATGGCTCCCAAGAGCCTTGCATAGCAACGTAAAAGTCATTACGTCGTCATTTATGACAAACCTAAGTGAAGTCAAGTCGGTCCTTCCAATTATACTCTGGGTGCAGATGGCAGACGAAATATTAGCAGCTAGAACAACTTCAGCGTCTTCAGGAATACCTTTTTTGGCTATATAACTATTTCTATCCTTGTTAGTTGAAGACTAAGAACAGTCCCAATTTTCCTCTGAACTATACCTTTCTTATAGTCTCTAAAATTCTCAGCTTGACGTTTCTTAAACTCTGCCTTCCAGAATTTTCCAAAAGGAACAAAGGATAGATTGTGGCCTCTGAACTGCCTCTTTTCTAATTCTGTACCTTGTGAAATTACTGCAGCATCTAGGAAATTGATAAAGCTCCTTCATTACAATTTATCCTTGTATCCTCACTATAAGGGTTAGTTAATATGACTTATTTTTGTATTTTTCGTCTGAAAATGACATTTTAACCAATAATTCAAAAAATAAAAGCGCTAGTTCTAGGAAAACCTCTACTACAACCTTTTACATACAGTAATCCTAAATTCAGAAGTACAATTTTTTACTACATTATGCCTTTAGTATTATGAGCTTTTGTAGTTTCGTAAAAAAACGGATTTTTTACGAAACTAATCAGTGGACCATGCTGAGACTCAAAACGTTTAACATTGGTATAGTTTCGCACAATGTAGCCAAGTCGTGAACATTGTACAAACATTTAATTAAACTTCAGAGTATTGTGCAAGTCATTTTCTGTTCTGCACGAAGGCGCGTTAGGTACTGTCGACTTTGCTTTGGCGGAGTGACAGGCAAAACCTTTCTCTCACTCGCCACTGTAGAAGTTCAGATACCGTGATAGCTTCCCCACTGTAGCTACTTTGTTACGTGCGGTTTACCCAAGAAAACATTCAGCCAAGCGTCAGTCAGAACAGAGTAAATGTACGCGACAGGACGCAGACTGCTGCCAGTAAAGCTAAGTATGAAGTATGGTACGACCTCACAAGAACTTCAGCTCAGCTACCGGCAGAGTATAAGGTTACGATTCACGGATGTGTTCTGCGGCAGGAAATAGTTTCAGACAGTTCCAAAAGGGAGTCGCTCAGTGACTAATATTTCTTTTGGTATAGAAAGACTGTGCATAACTACTTAATTGAACTAGGTCTGAAAGAAGTTGGAACTATGCCTGATATTTAAAAATAAAAAAAATCAACTACTTTTCGCATTTGGTTCAAAAAGTGGAATAATTCACTGTGTCTGACATTAAAATCTTCATGTGATGCATGTTAATGAGGTAAATAAGGTTTTAAAATTAATTTTTAACTATTAGTTGAAAGCAGCGTATTACTAGCATTTATTGTCTATAAAACTTAGGTCATCACCAATACAGCAATCACTCAGATACGTGATGTATTCAGAGAGATGCACAGCGTTATGTAAATAATGACGTCTACCAGCTATTATGGATCAGTTTAATGAATCAGTCCCCCATAAAGCCTTTTTTGTCAGTATCAACTGCGAACTTACAATAAATGTTAATAAAATTTGACTGTACATCAAACACAGTTCCGGACGAGTGTATAGGATTAATTCACAAACATCTGCAATACTAATTGTGTGCACATTCACTTGTATTTAGTCCGTCCAATATCAAACAGATCAGCATCATACGAGCAGCATAGATATGTTGCTAGAGATACGTTAGAGATACTTACTGTATAAGTTAGTAGAGGTTTCTTTTGCGTCTTGGTATTCCGGTTTTTTTTGGGTTAATTCATCTAGTGTAAATTTTTTTATTTGAAAATTACTGTTGCTATTTGCGTCATTTGGAGATCGTGAGTGGAGGTGTGGACGCTAGAAAATAGAGTCAGTGGAGAAATCGGAACATTTTCGACATATTATTCTGTTTGAGATCAGTAGAAAGGTGACACCAGCGGAGGCAGTGCGAAACATTTGCATCATGTATGGGGTTAGTGCCACTGGACAGAGCACGACAAGAAAATGGTTTTCTGGCATTAAGAAGGATCGTTTTAACGTTAGTGACTCTCCACGTTCAGAAAGACTTTCGAGTGTGAGGAACTTCGTTTAAAATCATTAATCCACTATGAGTCACGTCAGTGTACTCGAGAACTTGGCGCCGGTGGGACACCTACAGCGTGCTGACATGAGGAAAGTTTCCACCCGATTTCTCATACACAAACAGCAGTGGAATGGCGTTGCCTGGTGAAACGTTGTTGTGATGCCTCGTATAAGGAGGAGAAATGCGTACCGTCACGTTTCCGACTGTGATAAAGGTCGGTTTGTAGCCTATCGCGAATGCGGTATATCGTATCGTGACAGTGCTGCTCGCGTTGGTCGAGATCCAATGACTGTTAGCAGAATGTGGAATCGGTGGGTTCAGGAGGGTAATACGGAACGCCGTGCTGGATCCCAACGGCCTCGTTTCACTAGCAGCCGAGATGACAGGCATCATATCCGCATGGCTGTAACGGATCGTGCAGCCACGTCTCGATCCCTGAGTCAACAGATGGGGACGTCTGCAAGACAACAACCATCTGCACGAACTGTTCGACGACGTTTGCAGCAGCATGGACTATCAGCTCGGAGACCATGGCTACGGTTACCCCACTTTGAACAGTGGACGTTACATTTCAGATGTGTTACGACCCGTGGCTCTACCCTTCATTCGATCCCTACGAAACCCTACATTTCAGCAGGATAATGCACGACCGCATGTTGCAGGTTTTGTACAGGCCTTTCTGGATACAGAAAATGTTCGACTGCTGTCCTGGCCAGCACATTCTCCAGATCTCTCACCAACTGAAAACGTTTGGTCAATGGTATTGGCTCGTCACAATACGCCAGTGACTACTCTTGATGAATTGTGGTATCGTGTTGAAGCTGCATGGGCAGCTGTACCTGTACACTCCATCCAAGCTCTGTTTGACTCAATGCCCATGCGTATGAAGGCCGTTATTACGGCCAGAGGTGGTTGTTCTGGGTACTGATTTCTCAGGATCTGTGCACACTAATTGCGTGAAAATGTAATCACATGTCAGTTCTAGTATAATATATTTGTCCAATAAATACCCGTTTATCATCTGCATTTCTTCTTGGTGTAGCAATTTTAATGGCCAGTAGTGTATGGCCGTTCCACCATCGTGCAACATTTGCATGCAATGAGGAAGTGCATGCTCTAAGCCACAATCAAAAAAACAGCAGTTGCCCATATGCGCATCTCCGCTTGCTCGTCATCAATTGGCAATTGAACAACGCCGACCATTCTTATCTTATATCGTCACTAGTGATTAGAAATGATGTCCTTGCACAAACACATGAAAAAGAAAGTGCTGGTTGATACCAAACAAAGCGTCAACTCCCCGTACAAAGGCCTGTGCGCGTCCACAAAAGATAATTTACGCACCTGGTGGAACAGCGACGGTGTGTTCTATTGGGAATTGCTTTCTCGAAGTGTGACAATCGCTGCTGACATTTATTGTCAGCAACTGAGACGTTGTGCAGACGCAATCCAAGAGTAACAACCGGAAAGTCTGTGTGAAGTGATGCCACTCCATGATAACTCCCTCTGCTATTCTGCTAGACTGACAAAAATCGCAATACAGGAGTTGGGTTGGGAAATCATTTCGCATCTACCTTATTAACCTCTCCTTCTACCCTAGTATTTTCACTTTTTCCCCTCTGTGTTGAACAACTTTCAAGAAATTTCCTTCCCGGATTAAAATCTGCCCCAAACACGGCTCGACGACATCTTCGCCTCAAAATCACGTGATTTTTACAGTCTAGGGGCCAAAAAGTTATCACTGCTCGACAGACAGATGCAAATAGTGAAGGAGAATATATTATTGATGACGAAAGTGTCTGTTATGTGTATCTGTGCATTTATAGAACCTATCGGAAAACTCGTCGAACTTGTGCACCAACCTAATATTTGTCGCGGGTAGTAGAAACTATCCAGATATATTGTGGAAAATTACGTAATGAAGCAAAGACACCCCAGTCTTCAGGATTTAATTATCGACCTCGTAACTCCAGTCGGTATTTCATGCAAGTAAGTTATCAGATAATTTCATTAACATTAGAAACTTCTTTTTTTGTTGTTGATAAGTATTTATCTTTAAATAGATACGAAAATATATTAATAAGAATTTTTCCAGTTTCTTAGGAGACAGCAAGCGTAATTTGACAATGAACCGTTACGTAAAGAAAAGTGTCTTCCATCTTGTTGGAAAGGTGAGCCCAGCTGAAAAACAAATAATGTGCAACATGTGTTTACTTTTTTACACTCCTCAATCAACAGCTGTAAAGAAAACAGCTTGCAATACGAAATCAAGGGATCGGTTGAGGCGACACATTATGAGACTTCAAAGAATAATCAGCTTTGTATTTGAGGGAAGTGTGAGAGGTAAAAATCGTAGAGGGAGACAAATAAGTGAGATTATAAACAGGTTCAAATGAATATAGTCTGCAACAGTTTTTCGGAGGCGAAGAGGCTCGCATAGCATAGAGCTGCAGCAAAGCTGTCTTCGGACTGAAGACCACAACAACAACAAAATAGAATGTAGTGTATATAAAACTATAATTGGACCACCTCAAATATAATTTTAGTTACTATTGTTTTCTTAGTACACAGCTTTCTGTAGAAAATACTGTAAGATCGTTCAGAAAAAAATTTACCTTCCAGTAGTACCGGGTGATCAAAAAGCCAGTATAAATTTGAAAACTGAATAAATCACGGAATAATGTAGATAGAGAGGTACAAATTGACACACATGCTTGGAAAGACATGGGGTTTTATTAGAACCAAAAAAAATACAAAAGTTCACAAAAGTCTGACAGATGGCGCTTCATCTGATCAGAATAGCAATAATTAGTAAGACAAAGCAAAGATGATGTTCTTGACAGGAAATGCTCAATATGTCCACCATCATTCCTCAACAATAGCTGTAGTCGAGAAGAATGTTGTGAACAGCACGGTAAAGCATGTCCGGAGTTAAAAATAATGGTGAGGCATTGGCGCCGGATGTTGTCTTTCAGCATCCCTAGAGATGTCGGTCGATCACGATACACTTGTGACTTTAGGTAACCCCGAAGCCAATAATCGCACGGACTCAGGTCCGGGGACCTTGGAGGCAAGTGGCGGCTGAACACACGATCATCACCAAACGACGTGCGCAAGAGATCTTTCAAGCGCCATCTGTCGGACATTTTGTGAACTTGGTTTTTTTTGGTTCTAATAAAACCCCATGTCATTCCAAGCACGTGTGGCAATTTTTACCTCTCTATCTACATTATTCCGCGGTTTATTAAGTTTTCAAATTTATACTGACTTTTTGATCACCCTGTATATGAAACAGTGGATTCTAAATTCATGTTTATCACGGTGTTTCTGAATCAAAACAACAAATAACATCCCATGACTCTTTCTGGTACATTCAATTAGCCTCATGATCCTTTACTGATCTAATGAATCGCTTGTATAGAGTACTATTGTATCGACAGGCTTTACAACAGAGTATTCTGTTGTAATAGAAACACTAAAAATGCTATGTTCGTGAAGTCATTTAACATGTATCGAACGTTCATTTCATTGGGTTCAATTTCTACGTTCACGAATGACGTCACATATGACGGCGTTAATTGTTTAATGTGGATGAAACAATGTTAAAGTAGACGTGTCGGCGTGTCTACAGAACACAAGGAATACGTTCAGATATATGTAAAACACACTCACGATGGCGCACTGTGACCACTGCCGAAATTAATCGATTAACAAACATGACAGAGCATGCAGAAACTTCGCACATTGTTAATCTCCTGTCCTCGCTGTTCAGATCAAAATTTATTTCTATTTATCTTCTAGACTTGCGCCTTGCTTATCTAAATTATTTCTTTAAAACGTCCCATACGGAGCTTGCTGAGAATGCCGTTTTTAGCGTTGTTTCATGCCTGCATTAATTAATCTCTCTTCGCTTAATTTTAGCGTCATATGAGACGCACAAAAATGCGGTTAGCAGCGTGCTGCCGTTATATTAGCATTCCTACGCGTCTGACCCAGTAAAACCCACTGCTGCGTACCATGGCTGCCTCTCGAATAAAACGGGACATTCCCCGACTCGGACATACTGTCTTAGCGTCAGCCATCTGCCGCTTATTGCTCATGCGTTCCTACATCATTGTCACTTCCGGACTTTTGCCGTCCAGTATGACATGTTTCCTGGGACACTGTTAACACTCCGTTAGTCGCGGCCTGCTGACAGATGCAAACGTATATATTTTCTCGGTAAACCAGAGAGGAGTACGAGTCACGAAATTTCGCCTGCCGCCACCTCCAACCCCCCCCCCCCCCCCCCCCCGAAAACCCACTAGTCAATGAGGGACTACGTTTTCAGTTCTGTTGCCGCAGCGAACTGTGCGATTATTGCCGATAAATGAGCCGAAATGAGTTTACGAGAGACAAGACGAACAACTCTGAAAGTTTCAACGCTTTTGGATAAATTAAATAGTCTTCAACTTACTCATTAGAATTTCGTTCCACAAGTGTTTCTGTTAATCACATTATTTGAAGATACCTCAATTCTCGCTTATAACCTCCATATAGCGGAGCCATACGTGCCACTATTCTTCTTATTCTTCAACTTTATATCTCCATACATTAACGAATCCGTAAGTTTACTCCACAAATTCGTTGATAAGATGCATATAACAGCTTACCGTAAAATTTATTTGTTTTTTAAAGGATGACAGCGACAAAAGTGTACAATATTTTTGTTTTTAAAGGATGACAGCGACAAAAGTGCACAATATGGGTAGACAAGGGAATGCTTAGGAAACTCAGAAACCAGTGTTCATCATTCGATAGGTGAGAAAGACGATGGTGATAGGGTAGACTGATCGTAGGTGCTTCTGTCTGCCATGATCAAGAAGGGGGAAACACTATACAGAACAGTACTCGATTTCCATGTATGGAGGACCCAGCGAAATGTATGAACAACATTTCATATATTTGTGTTTGCCGAGGAGATGGAAAGATCTTCTAAAAGACAGTGTCATACACATTTCACTACACTGACACCGTAAAGAAAAATTCAAGGCATGCAAGAGATACAAGGCCCACTTAAGTAACAGAGATGAAAGCGTTTATCAGATTACTGAAAATGGCAGTGCTGTGTAAAGAAACACGAGTGAATCTCAGTTCAATATGGATTCACTTTAAGCTCTGCTCTGTATCGCTGTAACTGTAGCTGTAATTCATTCTTCTACCTTGTCTATAAGCTGCCGTCTTTCTCTGTACGCTGAAAGGAAGACACCATCTACCACTGCAGCTCGGTGATGTCTGCATTACAACAAGCCGAGCCTTGCACTGACAGTTGCAGTTCACCACTGACGCTTTGACTCTGCTCTCGGCTCCATGGCATTCTCCTTCCCCAGCGTCTGGTTTCCTTGGTGGTAATCAATGAACTCTGTCAGTGTTCGACAGCTGACCTAGTTCCACAGTAATTCCATGGCCGAAGCAAAGCAAGACCAGGATAAAACGCCCTGGTGCCACCCCACAAACTTGTCGACGCCGCACGCAGCACCCTCTACCGCTGGCTCTTTTAGAAATCATGAAGATCATCATCGCGAATCCAAATTCGTCGTAATAAAAGGTGGTCCATCAACTGTGGATTCCCAGTTATTTTTTTATAAATACGGACCAACTATTTCTCTTCGTGTCTCGCAAATGTCAACTACACTACTGGGCATTAAAATTACTACACCAAGAAGGAATGCGGATGGTAAACGGGTATTCATTGGACAAATATATTACACTAGAACTGACATGTGATTACACTTTCACGCAATTTAGGTGCATAGATCCTGAGAAATCAGTACCTAGAACTACCACCTCTGGCCGTAATAACGGCCTTGATACACCTGGGCATTGAGTCAAACAGAGCTTGGATGGCGTGTACAGGTACAGCTGCCCATGCAGCTTCAACACGATACCACAGTTCATCAACAGTAGTGGCTGGCGTATTGTGACGAGCCAGTCGCTCTGCCACCATTGACCAGACGTTTTCAGTTGGTGAGAGATCTGGAGAATGTGCTGGCCAGGGCAGCAGTCGAACATTTTCTGTATAGAGAAAGGCCCGTACAGGACCTGCAACATGTGGTCGTGCATTATCCTGTTCAAATGTAGGGTTTCGCAGTGATTGAATGAAGGGTAGAGCCACGGGTCGTAACACATCTGAAATTTAACGTACACTGTTCAAAGTGCCGTCAATGCGAACAAGAGGTGACCGAGACGTGTAACCAATGGCAAACCATACCATTATGTCGGGTGATACGCCAGTATAGCGATGACGAATACACGCTTCCAATGTGCGTTCATCACGATGTCGCCAAACACGGATTCGACCATCATGATGCTGTAAACAGAACCTGGATTCATCCGAAAAAATGACGTTTTGCCATTCGTGCACCCAGGTTCGTCGTTGAGTACACCATCGCAGACGCTCCTGTCTGTGATGCAGCGTCAAGGGTAACCGCAGCCATGGTCTCCGAGCTGATAGTCCATGATGCTGCAAACGTAGTCGAATTATTCGTGCAGACGGTTGTTGTCTTGCAAACGTCCCCATCTGTTGACTCGGGGATCGAGACGTGGCTGCACGATCCGTTACAGCCATGCGGATAAGATGCCTGTCATCTCGACTGCTAGTGATACGAGGCCATTGGGATCCAGCACGGTGTTCCGTATTACTCTCCTGAAACCACAGATTCCATATTCTGCTAACAGTCATTGGATCTCGACCAACGCGAGCATCAATGTCGCGATACGATAAACCGCAATCGAGATGGGCTACAGTCCGACCTTTATCAAAGTCGGAAACGTGATGGTACGCATTTCTCCTCCTTACACGAGGCATCACAACAACGTTTCACCAGGCAACGCCGGTCAACTGCTGTTAGTGTATGAGAAATCGATTGGAAACTTTCCTCATGTCAGCACGTTGTAGGTGTCGCCACCGGCGCCAACCTTGTGTGAATGCTCTGAAAAGCTAATTATTTGCATATCACAGCTTTTTCTTCCTGTCGGCTAAATTTCACGTCTGTACTATGTCATCTTCGTGGTGTAGCAATTTTAATGGCCAGTAGTGTAATAGTGCTGTCATCAGATCGTAAACTAACTGAAACAATAATTCCATCACTGCTGCTTTAGACGCATTTTGTATCATGTCTCTAATTGTGGAATCCTGCCAACCCAATACGTTAATAGGGTCCTGCAATAATAGGGTCCAGCAACGTAATATACACTTTGACGTGTTGTAACGTAGAAAAATTAGAATATACTTTCACATCCAAAACTATGCATTAATGAAAACGAAATGTAGTAACATTTCAGTTAATCCAGTAGCAGCAAATGTGGTAAAAGTTATAAAGTATATATTTTTAAATTCCAGCTTGTTTTGAAGTTCTACGTTATGTATGCATTTTTTATTCCATCCAGTAGCAGAATGTTATTCAATTTCTGTCTTTGAAAATGCATCGTATTTAATTTTACATTATTTATACTGTTCGTTTTTGGAATGTTTTCATTGCAATGTCCTGCATATTATCATTTCATTTCCACACGAACTGTTACACGGTACAAATAAACTATTATTGTGAAATGACTGAAGGTAACTAGACTAGAATAAGCCCAACCTAATAAAGTTTTGAGCTCTGCAAATGTGCGATGTCCCCAGAATATGTTTTCCGTTCTTCATCTGTATGTACGCTGTGATGAAACTTCTTGTTACGCTAATGGAGTGCATCAGACCGCAGAATTACATCCATGCACCTTAATTTCAGTGTAAGTCGTCACCTCTCCCTCTACCAGACGGTTTGTAATCTGTCATGTTGTTGCTGTGTTCTGTCTTCTTACGTTCCGTCTTCTTAGTGCCTTTCCTCACTGTGCTTAGACAAGATGAAAAGCTGTCAGGTCGTTTCTCTAACCTGAGAAATATGCATAGTTTCGAAAAAGCCTTTCCTCTTTCAAAGTTCATTCGTTAAGTGCATACCAAGTACGAAATTTAAGTCTGGTGCTCCTGCAAAACAAGTAACTGTAATTGAATGTATCCTGATACAGGACAAAATTGGGTTGAAGTAGAGTAATCTTAATGTAATGACCCTTGTACTAAGATTACACAAGTGTAAAAATATATTTAACCCTTCCACTATGTGTCTTGTAATGTATTCCCATAATTTTATCCCTGTAATTGACCCGACACGTGAAATGATGATGCTTAGACAGCAATAACGGTCTTATTTTGACTATTAAAAAAGGCCTGTTTAACAGCCATAGCCGTGCGGTCTATGGCGCCTCGTCAGGGTTCGCGCGGCTCCCCCCCGTCGGAGGTTCGAGTCCTACGTCGGACATGGGTGTGTGTGTTGCCCTTAGCGTGAGTTGTTTTGAGTTGGATTAAGTGATGTGTATGCGTAGGGACCGATGACCTCAGCAGTTTGGTCCCATAGGAACTTACCACAAATTTCCAAAGTCTCCAAATGACTGGGGTCTACGAAATAAGGAGAGGAGTCCGCTGAATCCAACTGCACACTTGCGGCTGCCGAGGACGCTGCACCAGGTCGAAGCAGAAGTTTATGAAACCCTGGTGCTGCGGTTTGCCGCCCGCTGGCGAAGTAGGGGACGCCCCTTCGGTAGCCCTGGTTGGAGATGACGGAGACAGCGATATGTACGTGTCTGATCCAGAAGCCGTTACCTCCCAGATCACAGCCCGTGTTGCACCCCTACGTGGACCGTGCTGTCTGATGCTGCCAAAAGGTTTCCTACACCGTATTAAGCATGGTAATGTGTCATATCTTTGGTGTTACCATATTTTTGTCTACCCCTGTATATTGCTCTGGTTAGATGCTGCTCAATGAAGCTGCCTACCAGCATCATGGGGGTTATGAGGTGATAACTGTTGCATCTCGACCGATTCTTGAACAAATACAACCTTTGTGAGGTGAGACAACGCTGCCTTGAACATCTCTGGGCTCAACGATTTTACGGTTGCTTGGCCACGTTTTATCGATGGCAATATAAATGGTGCAATGTATGTTGATTTCCTACGTAATGTTCTACCGATGTTACTACAAGATGTTTCACTGCATGACAGAATTGCGATGTACTTCCAACATGATGGATGTCCGGCACATAGCTCGCGTGCGGTTGAAGAGGTATTGAATAGCATATTTCATGACAGGTGGATTGGTCGTCTAAGCACCAAACCATGGCCCGCACGTTCACCGGATTTCACGTCTCCGGATTTCTTTCTGGGGGAAAATTTTAAGGATATATGCTATCGTGATCCACCGACAACGCTTGACAACATGAGTCAGTGCATTGTCAATGCATGTGCGAACATTACAGAAGGCGAACTACTCGCTGTTGAGCAGAATGTCGTTACACGTATTTCCAAATGTATTGATGCAGACGGACTTCATTTTGAGCATTTATTGCATTAATGTGGTATTTACAGGTAATCACGCTGTAACAGCATGCGTTCTCAGAAATGATAAGTTCACAAAGGTACATGTATCACATTGGAACAACCGAAAAAATGTTAAAACGTACCTACGTTCTGTACTTTAACTTAAAAAACCTACCTGTTACCAACTGTTCGTCTAAAATTGTGAGCCATATGTTTGTGACTATTACAGGGCCATATATCACAAAGCCAAAACAGTAGTCCAACTAAAACATTCATATTTCTCTACGTACTACACGAATATGTAATAAAAATGGGGGTTCCTATTTTAATAAACGCAGTTGACATCCGTTTGAGCTATGGCAGCGCTATCTATCGGGCCAACCATAGCGCCATCTGCTTTCTCCCTTCAAGCTAGGCAAGTTTTGTTATTTGTAGTTTTTTCGTTTGGTGATTATTTCGTGAGATATTTGGCCCGGTCACTATCAATAGACCTCCCTGTATATGCAGTTCACAATTATAATACTTGACTTACTGTGTACAAGCTTGCCGTGAGATAATAGCCCTTAATGAGCGAAAATCAAAAATTTGCTATCCCTGGAAGGCGTTAGTTAAGCAACATGCGACTGAGATTATTCCTTGGGTTGGCCGTTTAGTAATATATACAAGTAAATAGCTAAGTTAGCTAGTATATTGTTAAAACAATGGGAAAAGTGCTGACAATTTTTATTTGTAAATTATTGGAATTTTGAGCCGCATTGTCTAAATTAGATACCTGTGGTACTACTACGTCACACTCTCCGCAACATGAACTACCGTGCTGCCTCCACGAGTACGGAACAGCGCACAAGGCATAACTGCCTACGTAATGCCTCTTACCTGCCTTACCTTCTGACTAACGGACTGAAAAGCAGCGCGAATTGGTGAGTTTTCCGCTCGCCCCGTTATCGCAGTTACGATAAACATCAAAAGCTCGGCCCCGTAGTTCCTGTTCGGATGCACACGGTTCGATGCAAATTTAATTTCCTGCTCCCCATCTGTCGTCAGACGTCGGTCCACTTCCTGTTGCAGAAGTGTGTAGCTGGCCAGCCGGCGCTCGCCTCCTAGGTGCGCTGCACAATTCCGGTCCACGGGTAATCCGAAATTCCCGCAGAACGCTTAGCGCTGCCATGGTCGACTTCTGAGAGCTAGGCTGAGCGGATAATCGACTACAAAAGCAAAGGCTGCGGTTCATCAGCGCCCCGCTGCAGCTGCACAGGAAGTATATGGTCCACCGAGTGAATCAATTCGTCACCCTTACACCTGTAACTTTAAGGTAGTTGAAGAAATACCTACAAGCATCTACTTACTGAGCGGTCCCGGGAGTACCCGACATCACGCACTGATACTGATTGTTGTTTCAAACAAATGACTGTGGTAGAAAGTACCATCTGTGGCGTTCGCTGTTTTATTCAGTGGTTTGGTATTTAACTAATTTGTAAATGAAAATGACAATCTTATTTTATTACATTGAGTAATTTCTAAATAATTTTTCTCCCGGCTAAAGATTTGGTCAAGTTGCTAAAGAACTCCAAGTTAACGTCGTGTTAAAGTGGTGTCTGTAAGTTGTGTGAGTGTCACTAAATAATGGTTCATACAACAGATTCTATACAACTGTTGAATATGATGGAAGCAGTTATCTTCAGCAAAATGATCATTAAAACCACCGAATATCAGCCGCGCACAACACTGACGTATGTTACCTGAAACAATATCCTTCCCAAATCGTGCTTAATTAATTTCGGCTCCATACATCAGCTAGAAAAGTTTGTTATAAGGATCGTGCTATGAGCACTGTTTTTAAAGAACCAATCTGATTCGAATTATTTTCATTAAAATGAGTTCGGTACCACCGGTGCACATTTATTTTTACACATTTGTATTACGTTCGGCATTTATGTGTGCAGAGTTGGGGAATTTGAATTTGCCGCTGAGATAATTGTAAGATGACGGCAGACAATTGATAGAGACTTTCTATTGTTAGAGCAAATAAGATAAGTATTTGAAATGCTTATTAAACTTTACTTTCGTATTGTTCACTATTTAGACTTCATCAAGCAAATATTTGATTTTTTCCTAAGGAAAACACAGACAAAAACGCGATACAAATAGCTATCGTCAATTGCTGCGCTCCTTGCAGCGGAAAGAAATAATTAACACAGATGATGCTTACTGAGAGAGGAATTAAAGTTACAAATAATTATTCACCCATATTTATAATAATAACGAACTCTATTCTCAAGTAATAATTAACAAATAATTACAATTTCTTTACAGAGCTCAGTTTAATATTCGTCCGCAACCTACAAAAACCGTCCAACAAAAGGTAAAAACAAAGGAAAACAAACGCAGATCATAAAAGGAATTTACAATTGTCATTGTCTTTGTATGATACACATCGATATGTCCAATTACATCATAGAATATTAGATAAATAATTAATATTTGTCATCGTTTTCACTATTTTTTCATATGTCGTATAGATAATAATTATAACTGTTACAGGCATAATTTCCTCTCGTCGCACTGTAGCTAAAATTTATCTCGTGGATGTTACACATCCAATAAAGCACAAGTTTAAGGTTTGACGAAGCTACGCTATGGGATCAAAAGTATACGGACACCTGGCTGAAAATGACTTACAAGTTCGTGGCGCCGTCCATCAGTAATGCTGGAATTCAATATGGTGTCGTCCCACCCTTGACCTTGATCACAGCTTCCACTCTCGCAGGATAACGTTCAATCAGGTGCTGGAAGGTTTCTTGGGGAATAGCAGCCCATTCTTCACGGACTGCTGCACTGAGGAGAGGTATCGAAGTCGGTCGGTGAGGCCTGGCACAAAGTCGGCGTTCCAAAACATCCCAAAAGTTTTCAATAGGATTCAGGTCAGCACTCTGTCCAGGCCAGTCCATTAAAGGGATGTTATTATCGTGTAACCACTCCGCCTCAGGTCGTCCAATATGAACAGGTGCTCGATCGTGTTTAAAGACGCAATCGCAGTCCCCGAATTGCTCTTCAACAGTGGGAAGCAAAAATGTGTGTAAAACATCAATGTAGGCCCTTGCTGTGATAGTGCCGCACAAAACAACAAGGGGTGCAAGCCCCTTCATGAAAATCACGACTACAGCATAATACCACCGCCTCAGAATTTTACTCTTGGCACTGCACACGTTCACCGGGCATTCGCCATACCCACTCCCTGCCGTCGGATCGCCACCTTGTGTACCTTGACTCATCACTCCACACAACGTTTTTCCACTGTTCAATCTTCCAATGTTCACGCTCCTTACACCAAGCTAGGCGTCGTTTGGCATTTACCGGCGTGATGTGTGGCTTATGAGCAGCCGCTCGACCATGAAATCCAAGTTTTCTCACCTCCCGCCTAACTATCATAGTACTTGCAGTGGATCCAAACACAGTGTGGAATTCCTGTGTGATGGTCTGGATAGATGTGTGCCTATTGCACATTGCAACCCTCTTCAACTGTCTGCCGTCTCTGTCAGTCAACAGACGAGGTCGACCTGTAGGTTTTTGTGCTGTATGTGTCCCTTCACGTTTCCACTTCACTGTCACATTGGAAACAATGGACTTACGGCTGTTTAGGAGTGTGGAAATTTCGCGTACAGACGTATGGCACAAGTGACACCCAATCATCTGACCACGTTCGAAGTCCGTTAGTTCCACGAAGCACCCCATTCTGCTCTCTCACGGTGTCGAATGACTACTGAGGTCGCTGATATGGAGTACATGGCAGTAGGTGGCAGCACAATGCACCTAATATGAAAGACGTATGTTGTTGAGGGTGTCCGCATACTTTCGATCACATAGTGTATGTTGTTTAGTACTTGTTTCGCAGTCATCAATAGTGAGCACTCTCAGCGAATTTGTAGATACGTTTAAAACTGGTCATTATTAACTGATGTACTACATTCATTTGAAATATCTTTGACCAAGTAATATTAAAACTCATTTAGATTCTAATCTGAGGGTGTCTTCTCTTTTGTTTACAACAGTGACGTGTCTGGTGGCAGAGTTGAAGCGAAGCCATACAAGCTGCCAGGAAAAGCAAGTGAATTGATCTAGTCACAAATTGTGAAGAAAACCTACAAAATCATATTGGATGACCGCCCAACGGAAGATAGCATATGCAGGGTGGTCCATTGATAGTCACCGGGCCAAATATCTCACGAAATAAGCATCAACGGAACTCGTCAGGCTTGAAGGGGGAAACCAGATGGCGCCTTAGTAGGCCCGCTAAATGGTGCTGCCATAGGTCAAACGGATATCAACTGCTTTTTAAAAAAATAGGAACCCCCATTTATTATTACATATTCCTGTAATACGTAAAGAAATAAGAATGTTTTAGTTGGACCACTTTTTTAGCTTTGTGATAGATAGCACTGTAATAGTCACAAACGTATAAGTACGAGGTATCACTAACATTACGCGATTGCGGATGGTATTTACTTCGTGTTAAAATGGACTGTTTACCAATTGCGGAAAAGGTCGATATCGTGTTGAGTATGGCTATTGAGATAAAAATGCCTAACGGGCGTGTGCTATGTATACTGCTCGGTATCTCGGACGACATCATGCAAGTGTCCGGACCGTTCGCCGTATAGTTACGTTATTTAAGGACACAGGAAGTGTTCGGCCACATGTGAAACGTCAACCACGACCTGCAACAAATGAAAATGCCCAAGTAGGTGTTTTAGCTGCTGTCGCGGCTAATCCGCACATCAGTAGCATACAAATCGCGCGAGTACCGGGATTCTCGAAAACGACAGTGTTGAGAATGCTACATCAGCATCGATTGCACCCGTACCATATGTCTATGCACCAGGAATTGCATGGCGACGACTTTGAACGTCGTGTACAGTTCTGCCACTGGGCACAAGAGAAATTACGGGACGATGACCGATTTTTTTTGCACGCGTTCTATTTAGCGACGAAGCGTCATTAACCAACAGTATTCAATTTTATCGAATGCAATCTAAATGGTGCAATGTATGCTGATTTCCTACGTAATATTCTACCGATGTTACTACAAGATGTTTCACTGCATGACAGAATGGCGATGTACTTCCAACATGATAGATGTCCGGCACGTAGCTCGCGTGCGGTTGAAGCATATGAATAGCATATTTCAAGACAGGTGGATTGGTCGTCGAAGCATGGCCCGCACGTGCACCGGATCTGACGTCCCCGGATTTCTTTCTGAGGGGAAAGTTGAAGGATATTTGCTATCGTGATCCACCGACAACGCCTGACGACATGCGTTAGCGCATTGTCAATGCATGTGCGAACATTACGGAAGGCGAACTGCTCGGTGTTGAGAGGAATGTCGTTACCCGTATTGCCAAATGCATTGAGGCTGACGGACATCAATTTGAAAATTTATTGCATTAATGTGGTATTTACAGGTAATCACGCTGTAACAACATGCGTTCTCAGAAATGATAAGTTCACAAAGGTACATGTATCACATTGGAGTAATCGAAAGAAAATGTTCAAACGTACCTACGTTCTCTATTTTAATTTAAAAAACCTACCTGTTTCCAACTGTTCGTCTAAAATTGTGATTTTCGTAGAGATACGTCTTAACACGATTCTGGTAATGGGCTGGGGCACCATCTTGTTGAAAGTAAACTCTTCCGTCTCCACACAAGTCTCGGATGGCAGGTAAAATGGATGTCTGAAGCATCTGAAGGTACACCTCACCGGCAACTGTGCCCTCAAAGAAGAATGGCCCAATCTAGCCCCGGTAAGACAACCCAAACCACACATTTACTCCTGGGAAATTCACGGCATTTTCTACATGGACGTTCGGATTTTCCGCGGCCCAGTAGATGCAATTGTGGCGATTTACTGTACCATTGAGTCTGAACTGTGCCTCATCAGACCACACAATCATCTTTGCAAACTCTTCATCGTTGCGCAACGTGTTAGTAAACCACTTTATTACTCCATTCTACGATCTGCGTCGTCCTCGTTCATTGCGTGTAGCAATCGTGGGATGTAGCACTTCCACTTTGCTGTCTTCAAAATTCGCCGAACACTTGAGCGACTAGTTTCAGGGCACACTGTCTCACAGACTTCTGTGGTGAGCGGGTGAATTGTTGTAACTGGCGACAGGAGTTAACTGGACTTGTTACTGTTACAAGTCGTCCAGATCGTTGTTTGTGTACATCTTTAAAACAAAACCTTCGGCTTCAAATTTGTCTCGAATGCGACGAATCACTAAACGTGTCGATGGCTCTGTTTGATAGTCATTTCGCCATTGCCGTTGAACCTCATGAATGTTTTCGTACTTAAAATACCTCTTCAAAACTGACTTCCTTTCATCGAATGTAAACCCAGCGCCAGCCATGTTTACTCGAGTAACTAGGTGCAACTAAGAACAAAACACTGACTATCTGGCGACTGTCATCTGACAAAACAAAACAGCGCAATACAACGCTTGTGTGGAGATTGCCGGAACTACAAACTATTACATTACCAAAGATGAGACAACTCCGTCAATCAGTTGGCCAGTTATGGACTTTTAAATAGTGGATGAATTTTTTTGGACCCCCCTGTATTTATCGGTGCGTTTATTTGGGCCCGTTGTTCTGCGTCTCTTATTGCTGTGTATATATGTATATCTGTTTCAGTCTAGTCTAAGTGTAGTGTTTGTCTGTTGTTCGCGTATTGATCGTAGAAAAAGACTGTGTGTTCTGGGGACCCTGCTTCCGCGCATGTCCACGCAGATGTCCGTCACAGACTTTCGCCGTTTAAGTGCGTGGGATAAGGTCCATGTCCAGTTAAGAAATGTACCACACCGCGGCTGGGATCTATATGTTTCATTCTCAAACGCTCTCTTATGTCGGGGGGGGGGGGGGGGGGAGGGGGGGGAGGCGTGCAATTTACGTCATCACTCACCTTGTCATGTATCCATATGTCAACTTTTAAAGTGAAGTGTCGTCTGTATCGTTACACCAGTTACTGTGTATAACTCATCTAGTTTCCTCATCGTTAACCAGGACCTTGCTGCTCTGTATCTGATCGTGATATCTATGGGGCATAGCCCGAGCATCACATCCACTGAGGTGGTGCCGAAGTCTCCAGATAGCTGAAGTAGGACACTTCTCTGCCCTCGTCTGACTGATGCTTTGATGGTGAGCAAGTTCAGTCTGTGTGCCCACGTGCTAGCTGCGGAGCTGAGTACCGATTCGAAGAGCGCACAGTGGTATGTCCATATGATTGGTAGAGTTAGTTTGTACTGTTTTGAATCTAACCTCACCAGTTTATGTAATATTTTTTCTGCTTTGTCTGTTGCTTGCCTTCTGTGTACGTGGAAATTCAGTCTGCCATCTATGTGTACCAGAAGATAGCTCATAACATGTGCCCGTTCGATATTTGTGTCCCCACTTTTAACTGAAAGTTCCTTTGGAGTGACTCCTTCAGTAATTGTTTTATTTTCGGCGATCCTGAGTTTCTTGTTGCGACACCATTACGTAAATATTCGAGTATTCCACTGGCTTTCTCTTCTAGCTGGGCTCTATTGTTTGCAGTAACTACAACTAATAGGTCACCTGCGTAGGCGACAATTCCGTATGACCTATCATCCCCATCTGTAAATTGTAGGAGGGGTTCAAGTATTATGTCCTTGGAGATGGGGCCGCAGATCGACCTTTGAGGACAGCCTTTGGTAATCCTTTTAATTATCTTTAGGCTGTCCATCTGCCATTTGACTACTTTACAGTAGTCTATGAAACTGTTGTACAGTGATTTAGGTAACTCCAGATGTGCTAACCTTTGAAACATTGCGAGTCACCAGAGGCTATCGAGAGACCTGGCATTTTCAAAGTTTGTTGCTATGGCGTTTTTGTGTATCAACTATTTGTAGGGCTTGGTTGATGGCATCGTCTATTGATCTGTTAGTTCTGAGGGCGAATTGGTTTTGTTCATGTCCCTGAGAGCGCTGTGGGCTTACAAGCAATTACACATCGGAAAAAGAAATGTCCGGTAGGCCTTTCGGGCAGTCACGCTTGCACTAGCACCGCCGAATCCGGAAATTAACGTGCAACTTCGTGAAGATACGGGATTAAATCTAGGGGAAGAAATACACTCTTACTAATTATTTCTACGACTACATACGCTGGACCTTGTTATTAATCAATACATAAAGTGCCTCTGACTAGTATGCTAACAATATCTACACCTATGTGCTACTTTTCGGTGAAAAATAACTTTTATTCCTTTAACGAATTTCTGTTCGTACCTGTAGGAGCAACAATTCAGCAGTGACTATTACTAATAAATAAATATATACAAATAGATTAAATACGTGCAATATTGAAGTTTATGTCTTTCTGCAGAACTTAAACAACAGCTTCATACCAGTGACACATGACTATTTCAGTGTGATGTTTGTCACGAGCAGTATGCCATGCTCACGCCATAGATATCTTTTCCATGCTATAATATCTCAGCCTACGGAGTTGTCAGAAGATATACTTTGGAAGATCATGAGCACAATGTGAGGATAAGTCAACTGACGGACATTTTCAAGTTGGAGGCGGGATGAAGGACGAAAAAGAATCAGTGTATAGAGCACTAACATGAAATTACTGTTCTAGATAGAATCAAATGTGGTTTCCAGTACAGACAAAAGGGATTTTGCGGAGGATGGTCCAAAAGAACGAAGAGACGATAATTATATTTGAAAAGCAAAATATTTTGCTTTTATTTTTAATTATGAAGTAACACCATCAAGAAGCGATGGAAGAAGCAATTAACATTAAGCGATGATAGTGTTTACAAAGGAGGAACCCGAATACCCATATGTGCATGAGAAAATTTTAAGGTCAAAGATAATGCTTCACCGTTTAAAAAATAAAAAATTAAGAATAATCATAATTATTCATACCTGACATACAGCCTCAGTTCTAGAATATACATAGGAATGCTGCTCCAGCCGGCACAACTGATTCAAAGAGAACACGCTATACGTATTGTGAATACGAGTGCGAGTGGATACTCACAGCAGAGTGTCAGGAATGTGATTGGTTAGTGAGTGGAACACATAAGATGGTCATCCCCCAGGATCTTGAAAATTTTCCAAGGAACGATTCTGTTTAAGCACATACGAATGGTCCTCACACTGTTATCTTTTTTCATCCCCCAGAATCCCCCATACATATCTTAGCAGAGATCAAAATAAAATTTATCTATAAATTGAAAGAGTTCATTGAGATCTGCTTTCAGTAAAATCGAGTGCACCTTTTTCCTCAACTTATTCGCAGCGTCTAGTTTGTATCAATTTTTTAATTTTTTTTCACTTGACTGAAACTGCAGCCTCTTATCCTCTGGTAAAAAAAGTGTCTGCCTGTGTTTTTTGTTTCTGTTTCTTTTATGTAGCTTGTTTTTCTTCTCATTTTTACTTTGCGTGTGTGTGTGTGTGTGTGTGTGTGTGTGTGTGTGTGTGTGTGTGTGTGTGTGTCTGTGTGTGTGTGTACGCTCCCCATAGTCAGAGGGTATCGTACAGACGCTGGCTTATAGTGCCTACTTAAGATTTCAGCCGCTTGGGATAGGATCAGACATCGCGGCAAGAAGACGCTCCACTCTGGAACACAGAAGCAGGGAGTGGCAACAGGTCGTCTTTCCGCTATCATTCCTGTTAGTCAGTGGAGCGCCCTGTGAGCAAAGTGTTAGGCTCTGTACATTGTCTGATAAGTGTCGCAAGCGCTCGGCTCGCTCTGGTCAGAGGTAATGGACAAAGCGTTCTGTTAAATTGTTTCGGTTTTGGAACTGTTTTTCGTTAACAATGAGACATAGTCTTCACAAGTTTTGATTATTCTCTGTTTTGGGGTAAAGTAAATGTGTTTTACGGAACTTCATGGGACTTGCTTTGCTCTGGGAAACGACCTTTAAACCTGTGGTCTTATAATGCTATGTGCAATATAAGGATATTTCTTACATAGAGATTCCACGTTATTCCTATCCTCAAATTGTATTTTATCTATTCGTTTCCTCTTATTTTAGAAATTTTTTTTCTTTGCATTAACCAACTGATTTTGTGGCCATCAGCCAGCACATGTAATCCAGATTTACCTGCAGCTAGGCTTAATAATCTCTTTGACCTGCGTTAAATGAATATCTGCTTGCCAGCCTTTTTCTGGATTGTTTAGTGGTATTGAAGTTCCGTGATGATTAATTCGTGCGCCACGCCTAAGCACACCTTGTTGGTATTCCATGGTGTACTCTTGGCCCCACCCAGTGCCTAAGCACAGCAGATAAATAGACGCATGTTTCCGATATGAATGTATAGTGCGAGTGACTGACTCTCTTGCCCATGTTTGATCTAGATAGCCTTATAAAACTGACTTCACCAGATTCAGTCTCTTTCCTCTCGATTTCGTTGTTTTGTCTGGGATTACATTAATAAACGTATCAATATCACACCGTGAAATATTAGATTTATATCGAACTTAGTGACATGTGATGGTGTGTTATCAGAAGGATTTCTGTTTGTAATGTTATGTAATAAATGAACCTTGAATTTAATTTGTTTTGGAAGGAGTAATTGTACCCTACATCTCACCTACGTCTCCCTCCCGCAGTCATTTTTGTGCGACGTGTGAAGGAGAAAAATATGAACACGAGCTGTGAAAACTTTAAAGAACGATTAACGTTCTCTTTCACTGCTCATGAAATGTCGATCGTGTTTTTAATAGAACCCTAATTTTGTTATTCGTTACACTATCGAATGAAATCTATTTTATTTATTAATTCATTTGGCCTATTTTGCCATTTGTATTGCTTAAATTCTAGCGTTTGACATACAAATACAGTGAACATCACGCGCTTGAACGATACATAGCTATTGAAAAAGAAGGGCTTTGAATAAGTACCAAGAGCCAATAAGACTAATTTATTGGCCATTCGAGCCCACACCACACGAACAGGAGCCTTTCACGATAATGATTCAGTACGTAGAAAATAATAGCTACCTTACATCGTTTGCACTACACTTGGGGAGAATAAATTGTGCACTGACCTCTTTATTTTTGAACCCTGATACATAAAAATGAAGGAAACCCAAGAGAAATGGACGACACTGTGAACTGAACAAATATAATTGCAATGAGGATAAGAGAGAAATGTATCTTCTCTGGCCCCACTTCGTAAATTCGTTTTCCGAAACAGTTCATACGTGAATGGAAATAATGAAAACGCTGAATATTGATTTCTGTGCCGAGAAATGTGTTGATAATTGTATTTTTCAGGAGAAGAAGGAAGGCCATAAAATGAAATCGCTTACTGAATCTTAGATACCGTGTTTCTCTAAACTGTAAGAGGTCGGGAGGGGAAAATTTAATTTTGTTGCCAGACACTGAGCCCTGAGGTTAAACCTCTTGGTCTCCTGTTAATTACGTAGGTATATTTGTTGGTTGTGTTTCCAATTACACAAATGTATCTTCGGTATGCTGGGGTCGTTATCTCGTGTCAACTGTTTATCACATCGCTGTATTAACGTAGATTACTGAGAAGCAGAGCGCGTGGCGTGTGGAAATTTATACGGCAGTTTTATCTCTACCTGAATTATTAACAAATATCCACTGAAGTCCACATATCGTTCGGGTTGTTCATTACTCAACAAATTTACGCTTATAACTAAATAACACAGGTAATTGGTGTGCCGCCTGTCTGTAAAATAGTTTAAAGACAGATAGAAGTTTTTAGAAAGAAGTGGTAATGCGCAAATATGTCACGATAACTTTAATTTGATATACTTGTCTGATATGTTGCTCTACCGCATATTACCTAAGTAGCAGACGAAATATTTTAAAGCTTACTGATCTGGATCATGTTGTATAAAGGAACATCACAGAAGATGTTGAAAAACTTGCCGCAGTTAGACAGGATTTGCACGCACTGAACTGTCACTGTACACCTAAGTGACAAAAGTCATGGGATAGCGATAACCACATTCAGATGTAAAGCGGCAGTGCATTGCCGACATGTTATTTGTACTTTGGTGATCCATATGAAAAGGTTTCCTACGTGATTATGGCCGGATTATGGGGATTAACAGACTCTGAAAGCAGAAAGGTTATTGGAGCTCGATTCGTGGGACACTCCATCTCGCAAATTGTTACAGAATTCAGTATTCCAAGATCCACAGTGTCATGAGTGTGTAATGGCTGTTCATTTACGTGAGCATTACGGCATTCCAACCCCAGTTCTCGCTACCAATAATGTTGTTGTTGTTGTGGTCTTCAGTCCTGAGACTGGTTTGATACAGCTCTCCATGCTAATCTATCCTGTGCAAGCTCCTTCATCTCCCAGTACCTACTACAACCTACATCCTTCTGAATCTGCTTAGTGTATTCATCTCGTCGTCTCCATCTACGATTTTTACCCTCCACACTGCCCTCCAATGCTAAATTTGTGATCCCTTGATGCCTCAGGATAGTTCAAATGGCTCTGAGCACTATGGGACTTAACATCTGTGGTCATCAGTCACCTAGAACTTAGAACTACTTAAACCTAACTAACCTAAGGACATCACACACATCCATGCCCGAGGCAGGATTCGAACCTGCGACCGTAGCAGTCGCGCGGTTCCGGACTGAGCGCCTAGAACCGCTAGACCACCGCGGCCGGCCTGATGCCTCAGGACATGTTCTACCAACCGATCCCTTCTTCTAGTCACGTTGTGCCACAAACTCTTCTTCTCCCCAGTTCTATTCAATACCCCTCATTAGTTACGTGATCTACCCATCTAATCTTCAGCATTCTTCTGTAGCACCACATTTCAAAAGCTTCTATTCTCTTCTTGTCCCAACTATTTACTGTCCATGTTTCACTTCCATACATGGCTACACTCCATACAAATACTTTCAGAAACGACTTCCTGACACTTAAATCTATACTCGATGTTAACAAATTTCTCTTCTTCAGAAACGATTTCCTTGCCATTGCCAGTCTACATTTTATATCCTCTTTACTTCGACCATCATCAGTTATTTTGCTCCCCAAATAGCAAAACTCCTTCACTACTTTAAGTGTCTCATTTCCTAATCTAATTCCCTCAGCATCACCTGACTTAATTCGACTACATTCCATTATCCTCGTTTTGCTTTTGTTAATGTTCATCTTATATCCTCCATTCAAGACACTGTCCATTCCGTTCAACTGCTCTTCCAAGTCCTTTGCTGTCTCTGACAGAATTACAATGTCATCGGCGAACCTCAATGTTTTTATTTCTTCTCCATGGATTTTAATACCTACTCCGAATTTTTCTTTTGTTTCCTTTACTGCTTGCTCAACATACAGATTGAATAACATCGGGGAGAGGCTACAACCCTGTCTCACTCCCTTTCCAACCACTGCTTCCCTTCATGCCCCTCAACTCTTATAACTGCCATCTTTTTTCTGTACAAATTGTAAACAGCCTTCCGCTCCCTGTATTTTACCCCTGCCACCTTTAGAATTTGAAAGAGACTATTCCAGTCAACATTGTCAATAGCTTTCTCTAAGTCTACACTTGCTAGAAACGTTGATTTGCCTTTCCTTTATCTTCCTTCTAAGATACTACCAGTAATATCGTATTACTTTTCTGCGAAGTAACAGACATATTTTTGTGACAATAATGACATTTGGTTTTATTAATGTATAGGTACTCCGATGTATCGATATATTACAGTGACATAGTTCTTGTGTGTATTCATTTCTGTGAGACTGTCATAATCTTTGACTTACTTGTAACCGTTATGGCGCGAATGCGCACAGAGCATTCTTTGTTTCACTTTGCAGAAGTTAAGTTGTTATTTCGCTTTGTAAAAGAACAGTCAAGTCTTGTGTTTTGTTAAAGTGGAAATTAAATGTATGAAGATTGATACAAAACTGTTTTCTTGATGATGTGACAATTAAGGAGAAGTATATGTGAATTTACAAGAAGTTTAATAAAAATATGGATCGTGGACACCAAGTCAAAAATTATTTCTACCATACCATTGTTCTGATCTGGGATTGTTTAATCATTAAGAATTTCCTGAAAAACGCATTTTTTAGGTCTTCAAATATTGCTAAAATACAGATCTGGATCTTCTAGCAGTCAAAATGGAGTCACCCTAGAATCAGCAAGATGAGCCATAACAACTTCGACGAAATCTACGTGGGAATCCATTCAAGATAAGTGCCAAAATTAATGACTTTTTTACAGTGACTTCATTATATCTATTCTGACGATACCATCCCCAGTCAATAACTTTGTTGTTGCCCGATAAGGCGAACATATGCTGCGTGAGCAACATTATTAATCTGATTTCTAACCTACTTTGCAAGTGGTGGTATTGTTAGAAGTGTGAATATCAAATTTCAGGGATTACTTCTCTCCACGGACAACGCAGCGGCCGACGGCCTTCACGTAACAACAGAGAGCAGCAGCGTTTGCAAAGAGTTGTTAGTCCTAACAGACAAGCAGCACTGTGTGAAATAACTGAAGAAATCAATGTCGGACGTAAGAAGAACGTATCTGTTAGGGCAGTGCGATGGAATTTGGGTTAATGAGCTACGGCAGCAGACGACCGACGCGATTGCCTTTCATAAAAATACGACATCACTTGCAACGCCTCTTCTGAGCTAGTGACCATAGCGGTTGGACTGTACACAACTGGAAAACCGTGACGTGGTCAGATGATTCCTCATTTCAGTTGGTAAGAGCTGATAGTAGCGTTCAAGTGTGACGCAGACCCCATGAAGTCATGGACCCAATTTGTCAACAAAGCACTGTGCGAGCTTGTGGTGAGTCCGCAATGGTGTGGGCAGTGTTTACATGGTGTGGAACCGATCACTGACTGAAAGTGTTTATGTTAGGCTAATTGGAGACCATTTGCAGCTATTTATGGACTTCATGTTCCCAAACAACGATGCAGTGTGGATGATAATGTTCCACGCCACCGTCCCATAGCTGTTTCGACTGGTCTGAAGAACATTTTGGACAATTTGAGCGAATAACTTGGCAGCCAGATCGCTCGATATGAATCCCATTGAACATTTATGGGACGTAATCGAGAGGTGAGATCGTGCACAAAATCCAGCACTGGCAACACATTGGCCGTTATGGACGTCTATAAAGGCATCATGGCTCAATATTTCTGCAAGAAATACTTGTTGACTCCATGCCACGACGAACTGCTGCACTACCCCGGGCGAAAGCAGGTCCAGCACGATATAAGAAGAATCGCATGATTTCTGTCACCTTTGTGTCATGTAGTGAAGGGTAAGCCGATTTCAGTGCAGCACTAGCTTCGCTGTACATAGGATATCTGGACGCAGTTTGCCAATGAATGTCAATACGTAATCATCATTATCAATAATCTCCATGTAGTTCAGCGGTCCAGCCTGACAGCCTGTTCTGGTCCAGTTGCCAGCTCTTCTTTGTTCTCCTCAAACGTCATTTGTTTATCGGTCGGTACTATGTAGCTGGTTTCGGTAACTGGTCACTGCTCACTCAGTGAATTATTCCGCTTTTCTTTGCTCCTACTCGTCTGTTCCTTTAGTTTTGAGACGATCAGTTGCGTTGTCATGTGTTTATGGCGGATGGTCCCTTCAAGAAAATCTATGACTCCTCTCAGGAATTTCAAATTGGCGGATTGAATTCGGCTCCTGTCATTGAGCTTCGGGATTACTACTCACTTCCTCGTCTCTGTGGAGCACGTAGCCTACTGTCAACTGGAACCACACAACGGATAGAATGTCATACTGCCGTGGCTATTACCGGACATTTTCATTTTTCTAATTCCTTTTTGACTTGGAAACGTTTCGTGATATCTTCATGTTTTGACTAGCAGCTGTGTTTCCGCCTGTGTGAATATTTGTGAGAGCAGTAATACTAAAAACTTCAAACTTTACATACAAATAAATAAATTTAAAAGTGAAAGAAACATACCGTCTCTGGTCATAAATTAGGAACTTTTATTTGACACACGATACATTTATATCCCTGGAGTCTCAGCTTCAGGTGACTGACCAGTCAACAGTTTTTTAGAATTTACGTTTATTCACTCATGCTCATAAATTAAGGATAATTGCAGAATGTGGTGTCACACAACGTGGTACTACACAAAACTGGCGCTAACAGCATAGGCAGATAGGGAACACACACGACACAGATCTGTAAGTCCACGGTATCGGTGATAAGTTGAGAAAACCGTCCCGAAACACATGTGCTACAAAACGCCACTGGTTCCTGCTCATGTACCCCGACATCAATATGAGATATGATCACCATGCACACGTACATAGGCCACACAACGGGTTGGCATACTCTGAATCAGTTGGTCGAGCAGCTGCTGGGGTACTGCCGCCCATTCTTCCACCAGTGCCTGTCGGAGCTCCTGAAGTATCGTAGGGGTTTAAAGACGTGCAGCGATACGTCGACCGAGAGGAACCCAGACGTGCTCGATCGGGTTTAGGTCTGGAGAACAGGCAGGCCACTCCATTCGTCTGATATCTTCTGTTTCAAGGTATTCCTCCACGATGGCAGCTCGGTGGGCTCACGCGTTATCATCCAATGCGTTACTATCCATCAGGAGGAAGGTGGGATCCACTGCACCCCTGGAAAGGCGGACATACTGGTGCAAAACGACGTCCCGATACATCTGTTACAGTTCCTCTGTCAAAGACATGCAGGGGTGTACTTGCACCAATCATAATCCACCCCACACCATCAAACCACGACCTCCATACAGGCCCCTTTCAAGAACATTGAGGGGTTGGTATCTGGTTCCTGGTTCACGAAAGATGAAAACCCGGCGAGAATCACTGTTCAGGCTATACCTGACTTGTCTGTGAACATAACCTGAAACCACTGTTCCAATGACCATGTACTGCGTTCTTAACACCAGGCTTTACGTGCTCTCTTGTGACCAGGGGTCAGTGGAATGCACCTTGCAGGTCTCCGGGCGAATAAACCAAGTCTGTTCAGACGTCTGTAGACTTTGTGTCTGGAGACAACTGTTCCAGTAGCTGCCGTAAGGTCCCGAGCAATGCTACCTGCAGTACTCCGTGGCCTTCTGCGGGCACTGATGGTGAGATATCGGTCTTCTTGTGGTGTTGTACACTGTGGACGTCCCGTACTGTAGCGCCTAGACACGTTTGCTGTCTGCTGGAATCGTTGCCATAATCTTGAGATCACACTTCGTGGCACACCGAGGACACGTGCTACAACCTGCTGTGTTTGATTCTACCCCTCATAACGTCATCAGTATGTGTTTTTTCAGTCACTTTCAACACACAGTCACTATTAGCACGTCTTAAAACGTCTGCACACTTATTCGCTGCACCGTACTCTGATATGCTGCCAGTGCCACCGTGTGACGACCGCAGGTCAAATGCACCGCATGGTCATACCCCGAGGTGATTTAAACCCGCAAACCGCCCACCAGAGCCTTGTTGCACCATTTATCAGCATTAGCCTTAATTTATGAGCATGAGTATAGTAGTTGTTACTTATGTTTTAAGTATTGTCTGAGTAGAAGCACTTTTCGTCTCACAGCACATTTGTAGTCTAAATTTAAGCAGAAATAAATTATTTGACAGCCATAATCGAAACAACTATGTTTAATAATTACGTGAATTTTGTGGAACCACTCCAGATCAAAGTATTTAATTCATCTTACCTGTCTGATTTACCGATGCCCGGTTCTTTGGTTTCATGTGTGTTTGTCCGTAATATATAAAAATCTAGCTTTTCAGTTGCTCTTTATGACTTATAATTAGTCTCTTTTAGATGCGCTGTGATTGTATTATCTAATGCAATGTATGTGTTTAGATTTAACTCTTTTGTATGGCGAATATTTAATTTTGTAGGTGTAAATTACATAAATAAAGAGAGAGAAAGAAAGGGAGAGAGAATGAATGGAATGCCCTATCGGACTACGATGCTATTTTATTTTCTTTCTTGATTTCATGACGTAACTGTTTCTGCACTCCGGTTTTTGTACATATTTACAGTTAGACTTATCCTTGCAGTAGGCTTATACTTCAGTTATTCAACTGTCTGAAAGTACTGACCTGTAATTCTTATTTCACTGGTCCATCCCCTGCATGCTGTTGACATCTGATGTCGCCTATGAAAGCGAAACCTTATATTGTTAATTGTGCCTGAAATTCGGAGAAAGCGAAGTGCGAAATTGTTTGTCAAACAAGAATCACTCAGTCGAAAGGCTCTCATTGATACGAATGTCGGAATATGTGACAGCAGAGAGATAGCTTTGTGGTGAAACGTCACTCAACAGCAGCTAATCTTATTGTCGTTGGGCATGTGTCTCGTAGAAAGGATAAATGTTTTTAGATTCTCATTTCTCCAGCCAGTCTTCTGATGTCAAACACTGTCACATACTGTGTTTCACAGTGCTGATGGCGACATTGCGGGCTTTATAGAGTCTTTTACGTCATCGTATGTGGAATAACATCAGTTTAAACATGAATGAAACCTACGCTTTCATTTATATCAGTCCTGGAGTTGCTTGTATGTAGCGAAATTAGATGAGCAGAAACCATCTGCAAAAAAAAAAGGGCACAATGCTGAAACATAAAATGCAGCAGTATCCCTTCAGAGACTTTCCCGAGCAAGGTGAAGCAGTGGCTTATAATTATTATAATAGTCACATGATCTACATTGGTCTTAGACCGTTTCCTTTAGATATGTGTCATGGATTAATTATAAATTTTCATGTTGTCTTGTGGGCTGTGAAGTTAAGCCAATTTTAGAACCTTATCAAATTTTGCAGCGCTTTAAGAGGAAAAATATACTCTCCGAAAAGACCCGGTGAGGTGCGTCTACTTTTAAAGATAATTTCCATTGACATAACAACATCCTCAAAGTATTAACTCGGGCCGACAACACCATACAACTGAACGTTACTGAGAATGGTAGTACGTTCTATGTATCAAAAAGTTTGCTTTTGATAAAGGAAAAGACTGTCACACATCTTAATTAGCGTGGTATCACATTCGTCCTTTCCTGAACAAATTCATATCGGTTCAACTGTCTCGCTCTGAGAACGTACTCATTACGTCTCTGTACCATCGACGAATGATGAGCGGTTTGTCGTGTCGAGGACGGAGCCATGATTCGTTTGTTTTTCCTTGAGTTCCCCTATTGGCAGTCCTCACTAGCCGCTGTCTATCCTACCTATGTTTCTGTTCCGTACATATTACTCAGAGCTGTGGTTAAGGACAAAGAAAAAGAAATAAATTACGAAAGTAACGAAGTACTTATCTTTCTATTGCTTTTAGTAACTGGAGAGCTTTCGTAAACCTTTTGTATATTAAAGATTTTACAATAAACGTTAATTAGTGGCTAAATATGAAATTAGGTTCATAAATGACAATCCGCAACGATGCAGGCCAGGAGACTATCCCTTGAAAATGAAGTTCCCAGTGAAAATTAAGCTTTCGCCGTACACTGCAGTTGTCCTTATAGCAGGTGATTTGAATATGAGTTTCGAGATTTATCTGTCCTCTTCTGCTACACAAACGTATGGCTTCTTCTGAGTCCAATAAAATTTTCATTCTCCGCAATGTACTGGCAATATGCGCGAGCTTTTGTGTATTTCCAGCCCAGGAATCTCAGGAATAAAAAATTTGGAAGCGTGCTGCACTACAATAATGTTTCCCTTTGTAAGAACAACATCTGATACTCTGGTGCCTTTCCCAGCGATCCAACAAGTCGCAGCGGAATTCGAAAACAGTGAAAATTACGTATAAATCCAGTTCTGATAAAAATAATCTGCAAAGAATCTCTGTTCGTAACACCGGGTAGCTGTATTCTACTTCATAATGTTAACCATACGGTGGCAAAGACCTCATTCAATCATACGGTCACATATCGTATTCTGTAAAATCCTTCATGAAAGAGAGGCATTGCATACAACTTCAGTGAAGTATTCTGACAAACTATAACCAGAGATAATTTACAGACTCTCACAATTGTGAGAATTGTTTCTACATTACTTTTATGGTCTCTTTCTCTTTCACTACTTACTTCTTGTTTTTATTTACTACTTTATGCTATGCATTTACGTAATTTTACTAATTTCGGCTGTGTCCAATAAGCGTGACAGGAACCTTAGGTTCGTCAAGTAATTTGTAACTACATTTGTACAAGATTACTGTGTCTAACTGCTACTAAATTATGAACGCTGTTTATCTTCATACACTTCTTTTTTTCTGTACAAATCATCAAGAAATGTCTCCGATTAGACCTTTTCATCTCAGAGTAGCAAGAGCACTTGCAACCCGAGTCCTCAATTTTTTCTAGATGTGTTCTGATCTCTGTCTGCCCCTAGATTTTGCTCTCTACACCTCCCACTAGTATTATGGAAGTTATATCCTGGTGTCTTAACCCTCCGTTACTCGCGCGAAAATTGGTGACATGGTCACTCGCGCGGATGACAGGTGTCATCTACAATGCAAGTGGTCTATTTGTATACCTTTAACGGTATTCATGACTGATTTTATGACTTTTTATTAAATCTAAATATAATACATTTAACATTCGTACACAGTATAATTTATTCTAACGTTTGAAACAGTTCGACCATTCGAAGAACAATATCTTCAGCTAAATTACTGGCATTACATGGTTCCTCTGGATGCTTACCAAAGTACGGTTCTAAATTCAAAGTATAGGCTGTTTCTACATCATCCAAAGCAAACACTTTTAACCCATACTCTGCTGATTTGCTAGGGATATAGTGCCTGAATGGAATGGGCAGTTTCCTCTAAACGCCAAATGCTGTTCGTCAGCAGTAAGATATTCATTAGGTGAAAAATATTTTTCGAAATTGTTCGTGAATAGTTCAAGCACCTCTCTGATAGGAGCCAACTTGTCGGTCCCTCTGCGAACACATTTATCACTGACGTTGTCAATCCTAAGACATCTCAACGGAACCTGAATCAGTTCTCACTTACGCATAAATAACATGATTCAAGTCCATTTCCGTTTGAGTTATCCCACAATTTCGATACAGTCTACCCAGAACATCTCAAAGATGTACACGGATATAACAAACCAATGAAAGCTCTGATCTCTATCGCATCTGTTTCTTTAGCGTCCCTTTCCCTAGAGAAGTTACCATCAATTTCACTGATGGATATATTAGTGCATGTTGCGATAATGCCTATTATGTTTTCATCCAACAACCAATTCAGAATTTCTATTTCTGTCTTTTATACAAGAGCTTGATTCTATGGTCCAAGCAAATGCGTAATAATATTACAAAATCCGCTTCTAAGAATGGTAGCATATTTATTTTTCCTCAGTTTAGTTATTCCATCTTTCCATAAAAGAAATGCATCCTCCTGAGTTACTTTTTCCTGTGACTCATATTCATCATTCTTTGGCACTTCTTCTTCTGTTCATGAATCATGACCGCTTTCATGAACACAGTGCTCAGTCTCTGAGTTAGCGAAATCACTGTGAGCATCTTCATCACTCAGCTCATTGAACCATTCCAACCATACATTAGGATCTCTACTAAACCCTGTCCGAGGTTGTTTTTTTTTTGGTTCTGACATTTCTTCCACTATCTAAAAATAAAGAGAATACTAGGTAACTGCAGTCAGTTTCAATAAGTCCAAATTTACGCACATGAAAGATCGATTGAATCTAGGAAAGCAATAAAGTAATACAGACTCACTTTGTTTCAGATTGTGGCAGCAGAGCTCAAGCGGATGACAAGTGCCCTCCAGACTTTAGTAACTGAAAGCCAACAGTGATTGGAGCTAACTGCTGGACAGTTAACACAAAGGTACTGAAAATGGCGCGATCTGAATCCTGCCCTGTCAAACAAAATTTAGCGGGAAAGTCATGTGGGTGACGAGCGTCATCCGCGCGAGCGACGGAGGGTCAGGTGCTATGTCGTCTTATCCCCTCTTCTTGTGACTGATTACCTTATATCCCTCTCCTCACCGATTCTGCAGAGAGCCTGCTCATTACTTACATGATAAATTCACCTAATGTTCAACATTCTCCGGTAACACCACATCTGGAATGCTTCTAGTCTCTTCTGTTCCTGTTTTGCCACAGTCCGTGTTTCAAAAATGGTTCAAATGGCTCTGAGCACTATGGGACTCAACATCTGAGGTCATCAGTCCCCTAGAACTTAGAATTAATTAAACCTAACTAACCTAAGGACAACATACACATCCATGCCCGAGGCAGAATTCGAACCTGCGACCGTAGCGGTCACGCGGTTCCAAACTGAAGCGCCTAGAACCGCACGGCCACACCGGCCAGCAGTCCGTGTTTCACTACCATATAATGCTGTGCTCGAAATTGTACTGTCAGAAATTTCTTCCTTCCATTACGGTCTCTATTCGATACTAGCAGCCGTTTCTTGGACAGGAATGCCCCTTTTTCCAGTCCTAGTCTGTTTTTTATGTCCTGCGTGCTCCGTCCGTAATGGGTTATTTTGCAGTCTAGGTACCAGAAGTCCTTAACTTCACCTATTTCGTGATCCCAGTCTTGATGTTAAGGTTCTCGCTGTTCTATTTCTGCTAATCCTCATTACTTTCGTCTTTCGAGTATTTACTTGCACTTCATGATCCCTACTCAGTTACTGAAGAATCTGAGAACGAAAGTTTGTTTCTTTGTAAATTCTCCCCCGATACCAGGCAGTTAGAAACCATTATGAGCATCATTTGAGTTTTACAGCCACTAATTAATTTTAATATTGTTGTTTGTTGTTGTAGTTATCTTCAAACTTAATATTGGTTTGATGCGGTTCTCCAAGACGGTCTATCCTGTGAAAGCTTTTTCATCCCTGAATAGCTATTGCAACATACGTCCATTTTAACATGTTTACTGTAGTCAAGTTTCGCCTTGTTAATTAATTTGAACCCTCTCCCCTATCCCTACCCCCCACACAAACCTCTCATCAGTTTGAAATTGATGATTCCGTGATGACTCAGGAGGTGCTCTATCAAATAATCCCGTTGTATTGTCAAATTGTCTGGTAAATTCTCTTTTCCTCGATCGGAGTCAATACTAATTCATTACTTACTTAATCTCTCAATTTAACCTTAACCATTCTTCTGTAGCGCCACGTATCAAAAGCTTGTATTAACTTCTTGTCCAAGTTGCTTATCGCCTGCGTTTAACTTCCTTAAAAAGCTGCAGCCCTTATTCTTCTTTTTATTCCTTAGGTTCATAGATCTTTCAAAAGTTTTCATCCATCTTCTCCTCGACCTTCCGATGTCTTTTCTCCCTATGGGCGCAGAACACAGAGCTACACTATGTGATCAAAAGTATCCGGACACGTGGCTGAAAATGACTGACAAGTTCGTGGCGCACTCCATCGATAATGCTGGATTTCAATATGGTGTTGGCCCACCCTTGGCCTTGATCACAGCTTCCACTCTCGCAGGCATACGTTCAATCAGGTGCTGGAAGGTTTCTTGGGGAATAGCAGCCCATTCTCACGAACTGCTGCATTGAGGAGAGGTATCGATGTCGGTCGCTGAGACCTGGCACGAAGTCGGCGTTCATTCCAAAACATCAAAGAGGTGAAAATAATGTAAAAATCAACCAACCGGTTGCATAGGTTTTCTATATACCTTGACCAGGTTTCGTCACCTCTAAGGGTTGCAAACGTCAGCCATGTTCAAAATTGCATCCTATAGGTTATCTATATAGAATTCAGGTCAGGACTCAGTGCAGGCCAGACCATTACAAGAATGTTATTGTCGTGTAAACACTCCGCCGCAGGTCGTGCATTATGAACAGGTGCTTGGTCGTGTTTAAAGAAGCAGTCGCCATCCCTGAATTGCTGTTCAACACTGGGAAGCAAGAAAGTGCTTAAAACATCAATGTAGGCGTGTGCTGTGATAGTGCCACGCAAAACAACACGCTGGCAGATGACGTTCACCGGGTATTCGCCGTACCCACACCCTGCCATCGGATCGCCACATTGTATAAATTGATTCGTCGCTCCACCCAACATTTTTCCACTGCTCAATCGTCCAATGTTTACGATCCTTACACCAAGCGAGGCGTCGTTTGGCATTTACCGGCGAGATGTGTGGCTCATCAGCAGTCGCTCGAGCATGAAATCCAAGTTTCCTTACCTCCCGCCTAACTGTCATAGTGCTTGCAGTGGATCATGATGCAGTTTGCAATGTGTGTGTGATGGTCTGGATAGGTGTCCGCCTATAACACAATACGACCCTCTTCAACTGTCGGCGGTCTCTGTCAGTCGACAGACGAGGTCGACCTCTACACATTTCTGCTGTACGTATCCCTTCAAGTTTCCACTTCACTGTCACATCGGAAAGAGTGGACTTACGGATGTATAGGAGTGTGGAAATCTCGCGTACAGACGTATGACACAAGTGACACCCAGTCACCTGACCACGTTCGAAGTCCGTTAGTTCCACGTAGCACCTTATTCTGCTCCCTCACAGCGTCTAATGACTACTGAGGTCACTGATATGGAGTACGTGGCAGTAGGTGGCAGCACAATGCACCTAATATGAAAGACGTCCGTTTTTTTGGGGGGGAGGGGGTGGCTGATACATTTGCTCACATAGTGTGTCTACGAAGCCTTCCGTCTTTTCCACACGTTGCTCCTGTCCAGGTCAGACTTGCATTTTTGTGTTATTGCTTAGACTTTTAATTCCTGTCTAATGTATTCATTTATTAAGATGCCTTCCCTTATACATCTTGTATTTCTGTTTAGAAATATCATTTCTCTGCTCTTCCGTTTAGATGCTAGTTTTTTACGTTGATATGCCAAGCCACCTTTTGCACTCATAATTCAATGAGGTGACAAAAGTCGTTTGATGGCGATATGCACATATACAGATGACGGTAGTGTAGCTTGCACATAGTATATAACGACCGTGCACTGACGGAGCTGCCATTTGCACTGAGGCGATTCACAAGGAAAGTTTTCCAACGTGTTTACTGCGGCACATCGGGAACAAACAGACTTTGAACGCGGAATGGCTGTTGGAGCAAGACACATGGGACATTCCATTTCGGAAATCGTTACAGAATTAAATATGAGATCCACAGTGTCAAATGTGTGCCGAGAACACCAAATTTTAGGCATTACCTCTCACCACGCATTGGCCGACGGCCTTTACTTAACGACCGAGAGCAGCAGCGTTTTCCATGGAGTTGTGAGTGCCAACAAAGAGGCAAGACTGCGTGAGATGCACGATGAACGTAGGACAGTGTGGTGAAATTTGGATTTAATGAGCTGTGACAGCAGTCAACTGACGTGATTGCCTTTCTAACAGTACTACATCGCTTTCAGCGCCTCCCCTGGGCTCGTGGCCATATTCTTGGGCCCCGACGTCCGGAATGTCGTGGTCTGGGCAAATGAGTCCTGATTTCAGTTGTTAAGAGCTGATGATAGGTTTGGACCCCTCGAAGCCATAGATCAAAGTTATCAACAAGGCCCTTTGCTACCTGATGGTGCCTTCATAATGACGTGGGCTATTTTTGTACGAAATGTACTGTGTCCTCTGGTCCAAATGAAGCGACCATTGACTGGCAACGGCTATGTTCGGATTCGTGGAGACCATTTGCAGCCATTTATGGAGTTGATGTTACCGAACAACGACGTCATGTCACGGGGCCACAGTTGTTCACGAATGGTTCGAAGAACATCCGGACAGTTCGAGCTAATGACTTGGTCACCCAGATCGCCCGACATGAACCTCATCGTACCTATATAGGACGTTATATAGAGATGAGTTCGTGCACAAAATCCTGCACCGGTCACAATGTTGCAATTATGGACGACTATAGAGGCAGCATGGCTCCATATTTCTGCAGTGGGCTTGAGACCAGATGAGACTATGCCACCTCAAGTTGCTGCAAAACAGTGGGCATAAGGAGGTCCGACTCTGTATAAGTAGGTATCCCATGGCTTTTGCCAACTCAGTGTAAATGTTGTAGTTTCCTCGGTATCTTAAAATTCCATTATTGTTCCCCATCTTGTTACATTCTTATGTATTTTTCCTTATATTGCTGAAAGTTTTGTTAGTTTGTTGAAAAACTCTTTGTGTTATCTTTTCCCAAGGTACTTTCAGTTATAAGTTAAGCCCTATGTTTTATACTAAACAGTGTCTTTTGTTAATTAAAGCCTCTCTCGCTGCAGATGTCCTGGCTTTCTGCTTCAGCAGATCAGAATTACTTCTACATCTACACCTACATCTACATCTACATCCATACTCTGCAAGCCACCTGACGGTGTGTGGTGGAGGGTACCTTGAGTACCTCTATCGATTCTCCCTTCTATTGCAGTCTCGTATTGTTCGAGGAAAGAAGGATTGTCGGTATGCCTCTGTGGGCTCTAATCTCTCTGAGTTTATCCTCATGGTCTCTTCGCGAGATATACGTAGGAGGGAGCAATATACTGCTTGACTCCTCGGTGAAGGTATGTTCTCGAAACTTCAACAAAAGCCCGTACCGAACTACTGAGCGTCTCTCCTGCAGAGTCTTCCACTGGAGTTTATCTATCATCTCCTTAACGCTTTCGCGATTAATAAATTATCCTATAACGAAGCGCGCTGCTCTCCGTTGGATCTTCTCTATCTCTTCTATCAACCCTCTCTGGTACGGATCCCACACTGCTGAGCAGTATTCAAGCAGTGGGCGAACAAGCGTACTATAACCTACTTCCTTTGTTTTCGGATTACATTTCCTTAGGATTCCTCCATTGAATCTCAGTCTGGCACCTGCTTTACCGACGACCTACTTTATATGATCATTCCATTTAAAATCACTCCTAATGCGTACTCCCAGATAATTTATGGAATTAAGTGCTTCCAGTTGCTGACCTGCTATATTGAAGCTAAATGATATGCGATCTTTCTTTCTATGTATTCGCAGCACATTACACTTGTCTACGTTTCGTCCACTGTGCGGTACTCTACATCTTTTTTTAATTTTGTCAGTAAACTTATTTCTGCTCCTTCTATATACTTCCGCCTTGCTCTGATATACTTCTAATCGAATTAAATCTATCTTTGCTGTTTATAATTTCACATTTTAGATGAATGGATAAGGAGACTTTTTTCTCAACAATTATTTTGATTTTTATCAGCTCGTTTCCCCAGTACACTACGGATATCCATACTGTAAACTTTTTCTACTGCATTTTTCACATACGTGACTAAGAAAATGATTCAAATGGCTCTGAGCACTATGGGACTTAACATCTGAGGTCATCAGTCCCTAGAACTTAGAACTACTTAAACCTAACTAACGTAAGGACATCACACATATATGGGACTTAACATCTGAGGTCATCAGTCCCCTAGAACTTAGAACTACTTAAACCTAACTAACCTAAGGACATCACACACATCCATGCCCGTGGTAGGATTCGAGCCTGCGACCGTAGCGGTCGCGCGGTTCCAGACTATAGCGCGTAGAACCGCTCGGCCACGTGACTAAGACAGTGTATGCAGTGTAGCACTTTAACTCCTCTTTCCCCCATTTCTTCTTGTTATCTTAAAAGGTAACTGAACACCTGCCGGAATTATTTGTTTCCGTTAATGTATGACTGAAACACCCCAAGTATTCTACATCAAATTGTTCGTCTCGACTTCCTGTACACGAGTGTGGTACTTTATAAGCTCTTACCGTTTACAACCTCGATAAGGAGGCAAAGTGTTTTCTGCGTTAATGCAGTGCTCTGAAGAAATTATAATTCTTCCTTTTGTGTTCTTTTCATAGCTGAGAAAGGCAGCACATATTAGTAAGATATCTAAGTCCAAACGTGCACATGGTGCATTTTTCCCCGCATCAGACGAGCTACCGGTCCTGTTTTCCGAATCACCAATCGCCAATTGCGCACTAATGACAAGGAAAGGTTCTGGCTCTTTTCATCAGTTCAGGAGCGGAACGCCCATCTCGCACACTCGCACATGAATGTCAGAGCATGCGCGAAGTTGGTTAGAACAGTTGAAAAATAGGCTTGTAGTAACAATCACTACAATATTTCCGTTTACTTGCTTATTTGTACGTGATCGTCATTAAATCCACCTGTTGAATCATAAGTGAACTTAAAGGTTTGTTTTTGCTAATCACAAGGGCGATTGGAGAATCCCCTCCGTGCTTCTGTTGAAAAGTTTATTATATCGATAACTGTCCAACGCGCGTGTCGTGTTAACAGATCATGATCTGACATAAGTAGTACACTCAATCTCTCGGCACAGTGACAGTTACAGAGACAAGTTAACATTTTCATTACTGGAATGGGTAACTGTCTTTACCAATAATACGTGGATCCGTACAAAACTGTTCAGTTAATAAATACTTGGTGACATGTGGCATCTTTCTCTGGGTCCATTACTTAAAACTGTTTCATCTCACCCTCGTGCTCCTGAATCTAATATTATCCATGCTATTAGACGTACCACCGTCATTTATTAACGAAGCCTTATTTTTATGACAATTTTCAGACTTTCTCCATACACTATCAAAACCATTGTGAAAGCTAATGGGACGAACATGGATTTGTTAAGTTGCCCTCTCGACGTTTACATGGAATTTGCTGTACTAAATTCATATCTTAACGAGGGCGATGTTATCAGATGTGTTTTCTCTTTTATAGATTATTTAATCATCTTCCATGTCTGGACGAATCACCGGTCACAGACGCCGCTGCTCCTACATCATGCAAGAGCATGTGGATATTGGAATGTCACTCTGCACTATCCCCACAGTTTTAGACAAGACGAAGTAATTAATGCCTTCCTTCTGTAAACACCCCCAAGCAGAGTAATTCCACAACTCTTGTAAACTTCACTAGAAGCAGAAACGGTAAATATCTTTGAACTGCTTGCCTCTTGGTAAATGTGGCTTCGCGATCGAGTAGGGTGACCTGAGAATTTAGAGCGTAAGTCCTGTTCATTCGGCAGTAGTTCTTTTAAAGCAATTAAGGCCAGCGCCTTGCCGAGTTTCTATTAATGAGCACTGCGAACTAGTTTCCCGTTCCTCTAAGGAAAAAGGAAGAGCCCTGGCTCGGAACGAACTTGCACCGTTCTCCTCTGCAGCGACCCCATTCGTAGCAAGACGTACGACTCAGCAGTCCGTTGGAGAATCACGTTGTCAACCTGTGTCTGCTTCACAGTCTAAAAATAGCCTTCAGACATCACTAAGAAAATATAAAGACCAGACGAGCATACATATTGACACTTTCTGACAGACTCGAACTGTATGCCAGACCAGGGTTCGAACCTAAGACCTTTGCGTTCAGTAAGGAATTCATTCTATGAGTGTACTTGTTATTTACATCGGGGTTTTCTTTTTTTCTCTGTTTGTATGTGAGACTAAGAGTCATATTTTTGTCCAAAATTTGCCAGTTTACCTGCCTATGCGAGATTATTTTGAGGAGTTCGTTTTCAACATTTATTTGAGTTCGAGAAAACCTACGCAAACCACATATCGTTGCATCACATTTGCTTTATAACGTCTGTACTTCCCTGATGCCATTCATACACGATGCATTTATGCAACACGACGACAAAATGTTATAAAATTACAACGAAATGAAAAACGACTTGTAGAAGATGAGATCCCGGTGTTAAGATTGGCAACAGTCTAAATATGAATAAACTTAAGGCACTGCGAGGAAATAAATCGAAATCAAATTCCCCCAGCAAACGACGATCAGCCAACGGAATCAGCAACTACTGCGATATTTTATCTCGTGTGATTTAAATCCCAGGTGATTCTAATAAAAGTACAGTTACTCACTTAGGTCCAGTGTGGGCTGTAATTGTCGTATTGCAGCTAAACTTGATAGATATTGTAATGCTTTAAAATGGAATCGATTTACACTAGAAAACATTAGTTCCAGTTTTGGCCACCAGGGCCAAATCTCGCGCTTTGAATGCAAGAAAGATGTATAGAATTGTTTCCATGTATAATGGCTTAGGAGTCTAGAAAAGGTCAAGCAAGTAAGAAGGGCACAAAGTTAATTGCTGGTTACACAGTTTGTTCGATATGAGCAAAGGAGACGTCGACGAGATGCTGTATAAAGGCAGATTTTCATCTGGTGGCCGAAATTGGAAAAATTTTTTTTTTTTTTGCGGCATAAATCGATCCGCATTAATGCAATAGCGCATCTATCAAGATCCTCTGCGAAACTATAATAACAGCGCACACTGGACCTCCGTGAGGAGCTGCACTTTAATTATAACCACCTGGTGCTATCTTATCTAAAGTATCTGGACAGCTGACAGTGGATATTACTATGTGGTGTGTCCATGCTTCACCTCTATGATGGCTTGAGATCTGCTGGGGACACTTCCAATAATGAGTCCGGATTTCTGTGGAGAAATGTCACTCCATTCTTCCTCAAGAGCCAAAACCAGATATTGTAATGACTCTGTTGTCTGGAGCGAGGTCAATGATCTATCTCATCCCAAAAGCGCTCCATTCACTTCAGATCTGGACTCTGGGCAGGCTGTTTGATTTCAAGAATATTATTGTGGTGGCAACTTTTGCCATTGAATGTAACAGGAACATCAAATATAACGGGAAGAAGTAGAAGGCACCATATTAAGACTCGTCCAAGCTTTCCAAGTGATTTATTGTTTCCCACTACAGTGCCCAAATTCCTGTCCATATGTGTCACTGGGTCCCGCAATGCTGAGGACACCACTTTGCTGTCTGCAGAACGACTTGGCATGTAATAACTGCCTCAGTGACCCGTGCATGCAGTGCTGTGTGTCGGCCTTGTACGGCAGCGGAGTTGTGGCGTCATCAGGATGCTAGCAGTTCACTCAGCAGTCTGTGACCCTGCTGACTCAGCGCCGCTCGGTGAGCTGCGTGCTTCTCGCTGGCGTGGCTAAGGTCACGGCGACAACAAGCGCTCGTGATTCGGAGTCCGAATCTGTGGTCCTCGCCTCGGGATGCCTCTGGCGTGTTTTGGAAGCCAGGACGACTTCCCAAAATAGGAAGCCATGTAGTGGCCTGCCACTGGCTGGTTATGGACCCCACGTTGTCCTCAGAGGGTCGAACCAGTGATCCACCGTGGACTGGAACGCTGGTGCCCCATCTGCTGCTGTGTGTAGCTGGTGGCGTGACATGCCCCACGGTCCAGGAGAGCTGCCACACTTGAATGAATCTCGTTAGAAACCCGCACCTATATATACGCGGCTGTGCACTTCTGTTTTGCCATACGCGCCACTCCGTGTCACATACTCATAACACACTAGGGTGGCCAGTGGGCCCCGTCTGCCTGTGAATTGCGACATGCAAAATCACTACATATATTCTTTCAGCAATTTAACGGCCCTGTGGCCTCTATTCTGCTTTGCAGCTGTTGTTATGCGTAACTCTCTGAAATACGGCCCACACCTGGCTGTAACTTGTGCTCAGAATACTGTACAAAACTAACTTTCCCGATCCTAAACGGTGGTGCCGCTACATTATTGTCCACAAATAATTGCCTCGCAGGTGTTGCTATATGACAGGGTGCATGCTGATCAAACAATCATCAGCTCCGAACAGTGCCATTACTATACTCGGTAGCAAATTGTGTAAATTGTGTACATATTCCTAACCACGAAAACCACTATTCATCAAGCCCACACCTTCCCTCGGACTACCAGGTTGCATAGCGTGATTTTAGCACTCCTAATTACTCGTTTCCAGTCATCTACGGCCCATTAGTATCACTCCTCAAACCACCACAAGCGTCGCTTAGCATTGACAACAGAAGTTCGTGGCTAATTACAAACTCCTCGGCCATTGTACCCCATTATTTGTAACTCACCAGCCGCTATCAGTGCTAACCAGACTGCTGACAACACTTTGCGACCCACGAGCGATTCAGTGCGCTGATCTTATGCAGCCTTTTACAAATACCCTTCCCAGTGCTCGACGAACTCTACCTGTCTTTGCATGAGGTACGCCAAGTCTTGGTTACTCTCACAGCGGACTCATTTTGCTGTTGCTGCTTCACCTTTCATACTGGCGAGCCTGCCTCCTGTGAGACCTACTACGCATTATATAGCGATGTCCAGATACTTTTGCCCACATAGTGTACATCAAACCTTCCAAATGGCAGACACCTTAGAGATGCTGGAAGAACCCTAAGGACACCTACAAAATCAGCCTTTGATAGGGGATCGTCATACAGGTCTGTTAACGACCCGTCAGGTTAGCCGAGAGCGCTAACGCGCTGTTTCCTGGGCTCAGGTAGGCCCGCCGGCCCCGGATCGATTTTCGCCCGGCGGATTAACGACGAGGGCCAGTGTGCCAGCCAGCTTGGATGTGGTTTTTAGGCGGTTTTCCACATCCCCTAGGTGAATACTGGGCTAGTCCCCACGTTCCGCCTCAGTTACACGGCTCACAGACATCTGAACACTTTCGCATTATTCCATGGATTACACTAGTCGCAGACAGTTGGGGTGCACTAATTCCTTCCCAGGGGGTACGGGGTGGCGGCAGGAAGGGCATCCGGCCACCCCTTAAATTAACACTGCCACATCCTCTTAACCATGCCGAACCTGTGTCTCCGAGCGACAACAGGCACAAGCAAAAGATGAAGAAAGATACAGGTCTATTAACGGATGCCAGTGATAAGATTCAAAGAACTGCTACACGATTCGCTTTCAGTTCGATTAGTAAGCATATGGGCGTAACAGAGATTTCAGAAATACTCACCAGACTTCTGTGGGGCTGGTTACAATAAAACCGTTGTGACTCGCAGTGACACGAATTTTCAACGCCTCAAGAAACAATCGACTACCTCCAACATATTTTCTTCCTAATGTCAGCAAGGTTCTTAGACAGGGGATGCTTTAGTTGCTGTTCGTAGCAAATGGAAATCGCCCTCACTATTGTCAAGCGATTGGAAGCTGCTGCGAATGAGAGTGTTAAGAGGGGTACAAAAAGTTGTCCTCTCTAGTGGACACTGTCTCTCCTGCAGATAATACAAGCCCCATCATTACCTGTCGTCCACTTGACTGTGAGTGGCGCGTCATTGTTGAGTCTAGGCGTCCTGTACAGGGTAGACAAGGACCAGAGAGGACTCAGGGTGTTATATCAGAGAAGAAGGGGAGGAGGTGATGGACCGAGGAGAGGGGTGGAGGAAATGGATATGAGAAAGGTAAGGAGGATATGGCCAGAGAGATGAGGGAGGAAGGCATGGGTATAGAGAGTGCATGATCTCTCTAACAAACAATTTCGAGGTGCTATCTTTCACTGCACCTTTTTGGGGAGACCTGCTTTGTCCAATGCCAAGACGAGGCAAACAAAAAACAGTAGGAGTCTGTTAACCATTGGCTGTTCAAACGTACGGCGAATAATGGTACCCCTTTGGAAACCGGCGGCAAGAGTGTGAAAGGACACCACGTACACACAGCGTGTATACCCAGATGCCTCATTCAGCACGTTGAAAAGGCTATTCCGGCAGCCATTGAGGGAAAAGAATCCAGCTAATTACAGATTGTGCAGCACGTTAGAACAAACGACTCCTACCGTCTGGGCTTTGAGGTCATACTTGGATGAATCCAGCGACCAGCAGAAAGGGTTGACAATACTAGCCTTGTCCACGAGATTTCAACTAAGATCGCAATCTGTAACATTGTCCACACACCTGATAGTGGCCCCCTGGTTCTGAGGCGAAGGGAAGGCTTGAAACAGAGACTCGAGGGTTCTGTGACAAGCTAGGCTGTGACTTCCTTAAACTGGGCCGCAGGACTGGGAGTTGTTGAGTCCCCCTAAAGAGGTCACGTGTGCACTACACATCGAAGGCTGCTTTCCAAGTACCTCACTGTGTGGGGGTTGCACACAAAGGTTTTCTTGGATTAGGTGAGCCCCATCTAATCAAGATAACGATAAATAGTTTTTGATGTTGCTGATCAACAGTCACACAATATCTTTTTAAAGGAACACACCACCGTTCGACTGTTTTATTGTTTATTGAAGTACAAACCAGGTTTCGGCCTTTTCTGCGATTTTCAAGTATTTGATTTTATGTCTTTAACATATATTGCAGGGCAGTTAACATGTTGTGAAGCTCAAAGTTGGCCACAAATTAAGAAAAGCATTGGCTCCCCACGAAATGCCAGATGTAAAATCACCGTCTTGAACAGATCAGTATACAGGGTGAGTCGCTAACTATTGCCACCAAGAATAACTCCGAAAGTATAATAGGAGCTGAAAAGTTTCTGGGACAAAAGTTGCATGGGACAACGAGGGCGGTAATATGACGATGGTTCTTTGTTTCTAGGTGGGATCGCTTCAGTGATATGAAGGTCAACTTTTTTTTTTTTTAATGATATGCTGTAACTTGGTTCTTATTTTCTGATAGCGGCTATCGAGGCGAATCCAATGATGTGTAAAAGTAAGGTCTTTGAAGCCAACGAAGGTCACAAAGGTGGCATGAACGTCCATTTACAGAAGGTGTTCGAAGTGATGAGCATTGGTATCAGTGTAGTGTTGCAATCTTCTTATCACGGATTGAGTGGTATTCCTTATCACATACGTATTTATCGAAGCACATGTTCTGACAATTCTCTCCTGCATATCTTCAGGTGTAGTTGGAACATCTTTATAAACAATGTCTTTTACGAATCCTCGCAAGAAAAAAATCCAGTGGCGTCAAGTCTGGGGAACGAGCCGGTCACGAAACATCTCCGCCACGTCCAATCCAACGATTTGGTAATTGTCTCTGCAACTCATTTCTAGTCATCAGCGAAAAATGTGCCGGATGCCCAGCATGTTGATACCACATTCTCTTCCTTATTCCTAAAGGTATTTCTTCCAATAACAGACCTAATGTTTGCTGCAGGAATGTGGTGTACTCCGCCGGCAGCGGTGGTCTAGCGGTTCTAGGCGCGCAGTCCGGAGCCGCGCGACTGCTACGGTCGCAGGTTCGAATCCTGTATCGGGCATGGATATGTGTGATGTCCTTAGGTTAGTTAGGTTTAAGTAGTTCCAAGTTCTAGGGGACTGATGACCACAGATGTTAAGTCCCATAGTGCTCAGAGCCATTTGCACCATTTTTTGTGGTGTACATCCTACCATTAAGATTTCCTTCGATGAAATAGGGGCCCATAATGCTGTCCTCCAGAATCCCATACCGTTCGTTCACCGAACACGGTTTTTGGTGTGCAACTTGCCGCAGCCAACATGTATTTTCAGTTGCGCAGTAATGCATGTTATGTAAATTAACATTTCCATGCTTCGTGGATGTACCCTCGTCAGTAAATAATATCAAATTAATAAATGTGTCATGTCTCTGAATCTGAAGTTGAGCCCATCGGCAGAATTCAGTGTGACGCATACAATCCGTACCAGTTAATTCTTCGTGGACACTGATATGTTAAGGATGATACTTATGGCGATGCAGAACACGAACAACACTACTCTGGCTCATACCAGATTCCCTTGCGATTTGAAACGAACTAACACAAGGATCTCGAACCACAGTATCAAGAGTACCAATTTCCGTTTCCTCGTTAGTAACTCTCCATTGCTGGATATGTTTCCGATGCGTTACAGATCCAGTTGTTCTCAGTTTATCATACACATATTTAAATGTGCGACGTGTAGGGTGAGTACGTTGAGGATATCTTTCAGCGTATAAGTCTCTAGCTCTCACCGAATTTCGTTGGCATTCTCCGTAAATGAGAAGCATATCGACTTATTCTTCGAAGGAATTCATCATTCACATTCGCTTGAATCGACGATACTAGTCTTACCGTTCCTATTAGTATTGTACTTCGAAACTGTCGAGTGGTGTTTACATGTCAATGGCACGTTAGATGGATACGCCGTATTCGGCGAAAACTTACTATTTGCACGATATACGAGAGAGAATTGTCAGAGCATGTGCTTTGATAAGTGTCGATGTGATAAGGAATACCACTCAATCCATGATAACAAGATTGCAACACTGCACTGATGCCAATGCTCATCACTTCGAACACCTTCTGTAAATGGACGTTCAAGCCATCTTTGTGACCTTCGTTGACTTCAGAGACCTTACTGTTACACATCATTGGATTCGACTCGATACCTGCTATCAGAAAATAAGTACCAAGCTATAGCATCCCATTTAAAAAAAAAAAAAAATTGTTCAAATGGCTCTGAGCACTATGGGACTTAGCATCTGAGGTCATCAGTCCCCTAGAACTTAGAACTACTTAAACCTAACTAACCTAAGGACATTACACACATCCATGCCCGAGGCAGGATTCGAACCTGCGACCGTAGCGGTAGCGCGGTTCCAGACTGAAGCGCCTAGAACCACTCGGCCACAACGGCCGGCCCATCACATAAAAAAAATAATAAAAATTAAAAAATAAAGAAAGGTTGACCTCCATATCTCTGACGCGATCCCACCTAGTAACAAAACACCAACGTCATATTACGGCCGCCTTTGGTCCATGTAACATTTGTCCCACAAACTTTTCAGCTCCTATTATACGTTCGGAGTAATTGTAGGTGGCAATAGTATAATCGTGGGAGTACGTCACATATAGCAAAAACGGACTTTATTGGTAAATAAAAGATGAGCACAAGTCCTTATGACGTAATTTTCCTACTATTTGGTTTTAAGGAGATGTGTTCATCTTGTCTTTAGCAACCGAAGTCCGTTTTTAATTTATGTGACATGCTCCAACGATTATTTACTGATCTTTTACAAAGATGGTGATTTTACGTCTGGCATTTCGTGGGGAACCAATATTTTTATTAATTTGTTGCCAACTTAGGGCTTGACAACATGTTAAGTGACCTGCAATATATGTTACATGCAAAAAATTAAATACTTATAGTAAATAAACAATAAAACAGTCAAAATGCGGTGTGTTCCTTTAAAAAAAAGACAACGATAGCAGTAGGAAACAAAGAAGTATCAGTGTAGCATCCATGAAATGCTTCCACAGACGAGAGTATCAAAATCCTAGTGGTTAAGTGCCGAAGCATTTGCAACAAGTTGCCAGAGTTTGAAGCGCTTCTAAAAACCGCTTAAGCTCACATAATATTACCACACAACATTTTTTAAGCATGTAGTTGACATTAATGAGACCTTTGGGGAAAACTGAAGCATATAACGAAACGATAGGAATACAGAAAATGGGGGTGGTGTATTTGGGGCAGTACACAAGAAGCTCAAATCCACCGACATACAAATTGAAGCTTCGCGTGAGATCGTTTGAGCAAGACTCAGTATCAAGGGTGGGCATAAAATTATGATACAGAACGGCTATCGACCACTAGCTCATCCTCTTGATGTAACCGAAAAATATTGAGAAAACCGCATTTCGTTTGTAAATAAGTCCCTCCATTAGAGGAGGCTATAATCATCAGCAGTTAATCTGGATACTTATAGTTTTCATAGTGGTGGACCCGACGAGACATCATGTGAACCATTATTAAATTCCTTCTCTGAAAACTGCCTAGAACAGAATGTTCAGAACCTAACTACGACTTAAATATGTTAGATCTAATGGCAACAAACAAACTTGACCTCTTTGAAGAAGTTCTTATGCAGAAAAAGTCACGATCGCAAAGTATCATTTAATTAAAATGACCGATTTCGGCACATACAGTAGGCCATCTTCAGGTTGACTGCACCATTTGCTCGAGCTGGTGACGTGCTGAGAATCTGGGTGTTCTCAATGCGATAAATCAACAAGCAGCTGCTCAGTACGTCTCCAGCTCCAGAAAATGGTGCAGTCAACCTGAAGATGGCCTACCATATGTGCCGAAATCGGTCATTTTAATAAATGATACTTTGCCATCGTGCCTGTTTCATCATAAATAATTATCACAAGTAAAATCGCTGACACCCCTCTCTTTGAGGAACTCCACAACGAAACTGTCTTCGCCGGCTGCTGTGACTGAGCGGTTCTAGGCGCTTCATTCTGAAACCACGCGGCTGATACGGTCGCAGGTTCGAATCCTGCCTCGGGCAAGAATGTGTGTGATGTCCTTAGGTTAGTTAGGTTTACGTAATTCTAAGTCTAGGGAACTGATGACCTCAGATGTTAAGTCCCATAGTGCTTAGAGCCATTTTTGAAACTGGCTTCAGTGACAAAGACGTAATTATAGCAGCAATGAATACCAAACGGTAACTCAAGTAAGCAGAAAGATTCACACGTTCAGCAACCGAGACAGAGACAGAATAGTGTCATACCTCAATGAGGAACTTGAAACTTTTAGATTAGGACAGGAGAGTGTTGAGCAACTGCGACTCAAGTTTAAAAGAAATGTTGACCATTTACTGGACAGACATATAACCCGTAGGACAGTTCATTATGCGAGAGATTCTCCCTAATATACTGTCACTATAAAGAAACTTCCAAAGAAACAGAGAGTACTGTATAATAGGTATAAAACAAAGCAACGAGCTATAGATAGAGAGTTGCTGAATGAAACACGTTTGGCAGTCAAGAGAGAAATTTGTGAACTCTTCATTGTCTACCATAGCAGAATATTGTCAAATGATCTTTCACAAAACCCAAAGAAATTCTGGTCATATGTAAAGGCTGTTAGTGGCTAGTGGCACCGAAGTTAAGTGTCCAGTCATTCATGTATGAGACAAAAACTGGAATTGAAAGTAGCAAAGCAAAAGCAGAAACAGAAAGGCCCTGGAGTATTGCCCAAATTTAATTCATGTACTGGAAAGATGAGTGAAATAGACATTAGTGTCAGTGGCATTGAAAAACAGCTGAAATCACCAAAATTGAACAAAGACCAAAGACCCAATGGAATCCCTATATCCAGCTCGCGGCTCAGCTAGCACCCTTGTGAACTACATTGTATCGCAGATCCCCAGAGCAAAAATGCTGTGCCCGGTAGCCGGAAGAAACCATAGGTCACACTTTCTACAATGAACATAGCAAAAGTGACCCACAAAACGACCGTCCATAATCCTTGACGTCCATTTGTTGTACGTTCTTGGAATATATTCTGAGCTCAAATATAATAAGGTACCTTGAACAGAATGACCTCATCCATGCCAACCAGCAGGCATTTCGAAGACGTAGATCATGTGAAAACCAACTCGCACATTTCTCACATCACGTTCTGAAATCAATGGATGAAGTCAATCTGCTGGACGCATTATATCTCGATTTCCGGAAAGCATTTCACTTAATACCACACTTAAACTTATCATCAAAATTACGATCATATAGCGTATCAGACGAAATATGTGACTGGTTTGCGGATTCTTGGTAGGGAGGACACAGCATGTAATGTTGGATGGAGAGTCATTGACAGATGTAGAAGTAACTTCGGACCCAGAGAAGTGCATTTGGTTCCTTGCTGCTCATGTTGCATATTAATGACTTTATGGACAGTATTAAGAGAAACTTCAGACTTTTCACACATGATGCAGTGATCTGCACCGAAGTACAATCTGAACAAAGCTATACAAATATTCTCCTCCTGTATGTAGTGGACTTCTGACCTATTCAGCGAAATCCGAAACCCAGCCCCCCTATGGCGCAAGTCGAGGAATCTGCAGCCTACACGGTCGCAGAACCGTCTTAGTCTCTGATTCGAACCTTCCACTCGGCTTTGTACCAGAGGTCCGCAATCGGTCCTGTCGACTATGCTGCAAATGGTCAGCTCTACTTTCATCTCGCAGGCAAGACTAGCAGCCTTTATCTCTTTTGTTAGCCGCTCGAAATGAGAGAATCTCTTCCGATCCGAAGCGACACACTTCATTGGTACCAACACGAGCCATCATCTGCAGTTGTCTACATTCTGTGCCCTTCATGGCATCCAGAAGAACCCGTTCCAGGTCTGGAATGACTCCACGCGGTATGCCGACGGAGTTGACATTGACTTTCTCCCCCTCCTTGGCACCCATGTCGCTAAGTGGCCCCATGACGCCCTTAACATTGGAGCCCCCAGCTATCAATTATCCCACCCTCTGTGACTGTCCGGATGTTTCAGGCTGTGACGGTAACGCAATAACACACTTCATACCTCGACGTTAAATACAGGGCGGACCTCTTTCAAACCACTGAACCTGGTGGCGCATCCGTAAGACATTGGTTTCGCATTCGGAAGGATGGCTGATCAAATCTCCGTCTGGTCGTGGCTTCCCTAAATTACTTACGGCAAATACCGGGATGCTCCCGTTGAAATGGAAACGCCCGTTTCCTTCCGCATGATTACGCACTCTGAGTCTGTGGTCCGTCTATAACGACCGTACTCCAGGTCCTAACATGAGAACCTTCCTACATTTTTTCAAACGAGAGAGTGGCTCGTTGGTAAACGTATTTACTGTTGGGAACAAGAGACAGTGAAAAAATTAAGACATATACAGAAAGAGGAGAATACGATGCAATTAATAAAACAGGACAATAATATTCACCGAATGCGATGTGTGGAAGACTAAATTCGTCAGAGAATGAGTACAGCTGTGAAAATGGCGTTGGCAGTTTGAGTGTCGTGGCGCTGCAGCCTTTTTCTAGTCGGACGCTGCTCATCAAATGGTAACCAACGCTCAGAGAAAATATTTACTCGAAAAACACTGCACAGAGCAAACAACGGAACCAGGAAACTGCTCATTCCGTGCGCAGACCCGTAGATGCTGGTGCCTGTGCGGTCGTATGCAAACACACGGCGGCCGGCAGCCGATGGCAGTGACGGGGGTTTGGTGGGGGGAGGGGGATATGTGAGGCTGTCTACTGCGGTTAACACTGGTTGCAAGGGAGAAGGCGTGTGGGGGCGTTCGTTTCTGGCGTAAGTAACTACCGAGAGTTAAAAGACGTGTGCGTATGATGTCGTTGCCCAGTGAGCCAGATAACCGCCACACAAGGTTTGCTTTCTGCTTACCAGAATCGAAAGTGGGCGTTCGGCTACACATGTTCATACACTAACACTGAAAACTACGTACACACACACATACACACACACACACACACCGTGTGGCGTCCCCGCACTCCAACCGCGTGCTGATATTGCCGACGCCGTAGAGCTGCTACTACCACAGCGATCGCAGTGGAGTTGAGACACGATGCGCGATGACGTAGGTCCCCGTTGGTGAACGGGAGACAGAAATGCGAACTCGGGCGATGGATGCTTCTTCTGATTTAAGATTGAATGATTCATTGCCCGGATATGCAGTAGTTGTTAAATCTTATCTCATCTGCATGGTACACACCACCAATTGCGAGGAAACATTGTAATTATCAGTCTTCTCGTACGTTGTTGGCTTGTTGCTATGGAGTTGTTGAACCTGTATGAACCGAGATCCACAGGTACTCTTTGATCACGTCTGAGTGAACCTACGCCGTAATGATAAAAAGAAATGTTCTAATGCTCTCTTTTCAATTAATGAAGTAGGTATTTTGATATTCAGATTAAATTGTCCCTGCTGAACAGTCGTTGGTTAACTATCATTGATTAAATCACTTAATAATGTAGTCCACGCTTGATGTTTCACTTGGAACGAATAGTTTATTGTTTCTTGGCCACTAAATAGTTTATAACTTTCGCACCACAAGAACACGCAGTTGGTTGGTAAAGTCAGTTCTATTAAAATTAAGTTTCTTGACAATTACGACAACTTGACTCTTCAGCGTAATTGTATTATCTTCGTGAAGTCGTGTAATTGTGTCCTACTCGAGACTAATTGAGTGTAGTCCTTTGATATATTATCCACTCTTCTTTTAGTTCCAACTATTTGAAAGTCAAGTCCAATATTCACTAGTTTCGTCAATAAAGTTCAAGTAACCCGTTATGCACGTTTAAACGCGTCTATCAGTTCCTGTCTCTGCTTAGAAAATCAGTTTCCGAAGTTCGTGAATCATGTTACGCAAGAAACACTTCTGAGCGCAAAACAATCTCGTCGCGTTCCGTACTCTCGATAACTAAGACAAGAACTGTTCTTGCACGTCTTTACAGGACGAGAGACAACAAGCGACTTCTTCTGTGAAAGAGTATTGTAGGCGCATTGAATTTCTTCGTTGCGCTTCCAACTGTCTTCCACATAAAAGTTATCTCTGACTAACATCACCTTGGACTTAGCTTTCAATATATTAAATGCAATTATCACTTGGATATTTGTCCATCAATTAAACCTGAGGTTTCTTCCTCCTCTTTTCATAACAAAAACTCTTAGTGATGTATAATGTTGTTGTTATCAAAACTTCTTGGTATTAGCTTATCGGCAAAGACGTCGTATTTGCCAAAATAACTCTTCCCTACTTCATATTATGATATTCTATATTAATTGACTTTAAGGGGGTCGTTGGGGTGTTATAACACACACACACACACACAAAACACACACACACACACACACACACACACACACACACACAGAAGTACTCATTGGACTTGTTTTCCTATGACAGAAAGCTCCTTACATAATGTGGCAACCACTATGGAATCTTCTACTTCGTTCGCAGCTGTCCTAACAAGGGCAACTCCCGATCCCACCTCCCTCAGATTTTGTGGCAAAATTGTTTCCATTTTGCTTCTTTTCTCACATTTGAGGACATCTTCTTCCAGATTTCCCACATGATCTGTGTTCAGTTTTTGACAGGCTATTAACAGGGACATCTTACCACTAAAACTGAAGTGGGTGCGATGTGGGTTTTGCCTTGTAAGCATTGTGGCAGTTTTTGTGTCGTTGTTGGCACTTTAGGGTCTTCTACCATGAGAAACAAGGAGAGGATGTTGTTTGGTGGCCGGTGTCCTCTTTCTATAACACAACTGCACAGATGTATTAACAGGGTTTTTTATTCATAAGATCAGGAAGCTAGTTATCTTTAAGCAAGTTGTTGTGATACAAGCTCTTCCGTAACAGACCACATTAGGCACACTGTTGGTGAAGTACAAGTCGCGCTATAAACACAACACTCTCGTAGCCGTTTATGCAAACTAACAGACGTCAACTAGAGCAGTAACTGAGCTAGTAACTGAGCTGACTGCGACTTCTATTGTCTTGGTGACTGCTTGGAATTATGACTGACTGGGTCCCTCCAGTCCGAGGCGACGATCTAAATACTGACAGTCGAGAGGGCGTTGGCGATGCGTTTCTTTCGAGTCTGTCTTTAGCTTGATAGGCACACCTGGTTCAGTGCCTACTATCGATCTTCTTGCAATCTCTTTGCCTACCGGTGTGCTGGTGACAGCTTACACCAGCACATTCAAACCTTCCTGTCTCATCTATATCTCTTTTGTTACGCAACCTTCCCTTCTACAATAACCTACGAAACCTTCCCTTAAGATTTCTATGTCTTGCTTAATAATAACAAATGAAATCTTCCCGTTCAAATTAATTCTCTTTCTCAATAATAATAAGTGCAATGTTCGCATAGAAATTTAAATGCTGCTTATTGAAAGTGGTTTGCCGATTATTTCGACCAAACATAGAATGTGTCGTCGTCGTGGCCCTCAGTCGTTACCTGCAATAACCCAAAACTCTTCCTTACCTTTTTTACTGTTACTGGATCGCCATCTCACTGCTACATCGAACTTCGACATGAATATACTTACTCTGTTTTACTATATTCTACTAGCTGCTGGCGGGCTGTCGTAATAAGTGGCTGTATTTATTACCAAGGCTGACGCTATTGTTTAATAGCAAAGCTGACGTTATTCTTTAATTAATTTGACTGAAATTACGTAATTGATAGTTAAACTTTTTCTTGACAACAATAAAATTTTGCAATGTTTTACGTTGATGGTTTTTGGGATGGATTATAATCAGTAATGCTGGCAAAAATTAATTATATTCTGAAAACGATTCTTCAAATATTTACTGTTGGTAATGAAATGATTTTACAAACGTTCAAATGGGACTTACTTTTTACGATAATCTTACAACTAGAATTGTGCTAACATACCTTCAGTAGTATTGAGTTTCTCAAAAAAAAAAAAAAATAAAAAAAAAATATTGGCTCCTCTTATGATAATGGTTAGCTGATGTCTCTGTACATCCGTTTATAATTTATTTTAAATCATAGCTAGTGGCTGGCAGGCACACCGCTCCTCTCAAACTCTCGCTTCAGACCTGCTACCGACTCGCTTCACATCTCGCTTACTACTGACTTTCTACGAACGCTAAAGAGCGATCTCTCCCACCAACAATGCTTTCTGGTGCAGGCAATCCCTGCTACCATTACAAAATGTATCAATTGCGGTCTTTCCCGCTCTTTTCTTAAAATGTATCCATACGTGGTCTCTCCCGCCCTTTTAAAAATTATATCAATGTGCCGTCTCTCCTGCCAAACAGTACTTTGATGCAGACATTCCCTGCTACCACAATTATTTCCAAAATGACAAATATTAATTATTCGTACGTAATCCTATTAATAAAATATAAACATCTTTCATAAATTGTGGTTTGACAATATACAATAGAAATATACATGTCTTACAACATTCTTCTCTCCAAATCGCCGCACCGTTGTCATGCTGGAAGGCTGTGAACGACAATGGGCGCAGAGGCAGGACGCTGGACGTAGAGATGAGCACGGAGCCATGACTGTGAAGGTCGGCATACTCCTGGCCGTACCACATCATCTGGCTTGAAAGGCAACAGGAAAATCCAATGGGAAACTGCTGCCAGGGCATACGTCCAGGCCTGACAGCATTTCCTGGGGCGATAACAGCGACTGCGACGGCGATGCCGGGTCGCGGCCCGTGTGGTAAGGGAGCGGGATCGGCGGAGGCGCCAGCACACCTCCTGGGGTGCTATGGTGGCACCAGCGAGTAAAGCAGCAAATGACACGCACGAGTTTTGTTCTGATGGTGGCGCTGCAAACCATTGGGACCTCAAATCAAATACATAAAAGAGCCAACGCTTTCGTGGATCACGCCTCTTTCCCAGCTCTAATGGTTGCCATAAACCCTGAAAGGAACAAGATCGCTCAGCGCATAGCGATACTTGCGGACCATTGACACTGGGTGTAGCAAGTGTAGCAGCTTACGGTAGTGGCTCCCATGCAGAAGTTCCACTCGTGACGGTCCGTCTTAAGGGTGGGAGCAACAAGAGGCGAGAAAGAGTTGCACCGCCTGGTCCCATGTGTGGGTGGTGCAAAGCTTGACCATGTGTTGCTTGAAAGTGTATCCGTTGGACTGGGGGTGAAACGGAGCACTTGTTAGATGACGAATGATACTGCGTTTACAAAACGGTTCAGTCACGTGAAGTGAACTGTTGTCCGTTGCCCGATACAGGTACTCCTGGCAAAATTTCTATGCAAAATGTTGAGGACAGCACTTGAATGGTGCTACATGACGTGGTGGAGTTGATGGGCACTGCAAATGGGAACTTGCTAAAAGAGTCTGTCACTATGAGTCAACGAGTGTTCCAAAATGGTCCTGCAAAGACTATGTGCACTCGTTGCCATGGCGATTGAGTCTTAGGCCAAGCTGAGAATGTATGTGGCGGTGAGGATTGGATCTCCGGTCATGCGCAACTCAGTGCCGTCATCTGTTCGATGTGGGCGTCCATGCCCTGCCAAGTACAGTGACGTCGCGCTAACTGTTTAGTGCGAACAATTCCCCAATGTCCTTGGTGGAGCAATCACCACATATTCTTTTGCAACACTTTGAGAATAAGCACACGCGATTGTCCACTATGATTTAGAACTAGAATCATACCTTGTTGAAATGGAAAATAATACCGACGTGCAAAATATCGAGGCACAACTGAGTTTTCGATACTATTCAATGAGCGAGGCCAAGACGTGCGAATGTAATGCTACATAATCCTGAGATCAGGGTCTACTTCCGTGGCCTGTGGCATTTTTTTGTAGTGCAAGGGAAAAGGTTCCAACAATTTAGAGTCATGTGCGTCGTTTTGGCAATAAGACCAAGCAGATGCAACAAAACCAAAGTCTGGACCAATCGGAAGGCGCTATATTGCGTCCGCATTGCCATGGTTTGCCGTAGTTCTATACAGAATTTCATACCGACACCGCGAAAGCAGCAAGGCCCATCTTTGTAGTTTTTGAGCAGTGCATGTAGGAACCGGCTTTGGCGGATGCAACAAGGACTCCAAAAGCTTGTGATGTGAGGCAAAAGTAATAGGTCTGTCTTGTGCACCAATTCTGTGCTAAAGCACAGCGCCGGTTTCGTAGGAAGAAGCGTCGACGTTGAAAATTACAGGCTTCGCAGGGTCAAAATGTATTAGACATCTGTCACTAAGCAAACCATTTTTGAGTTTCTGAAATGCGTCTTGATAGTCTTTAGTCCACACAAAAGGTGCATTTTTGCGACGCAACCGGTGCAATGGTGCCGCGATCTGAGCGGCATTAGGTATGAATCGAATGTAGACGTCATTTTGCCTAGTACTGACTGCAGTTCAGACAAATTGCGAGGAACAGGGAGGTCACGAATTGCAAGTAAATGAGATTTGAGGGGAAGCACACCCTGATGTTTATCATATGACCTGAGTACTGCAGTTCAGTTTGAAAATAGTCACACTTTCATAGACGACATTTGAGTCCTGCTTCTGACAACGCTCGAAAAACAGTACGCCAATTGGCAATGTGTTCCTCTTGTGTACGACCTGAGGTGACAATATAGTCAGGGTAGCTTGAACAAAATTGTTCAATATTCTAACTGAGCAAGGTTTCGACGGCAAGACACTGCTACAGATCAAACAGACACTGACAGACATGACATATAAGTTTAAGTTCAAGAGTGAAATCTCCGAACCCTCTGAGATCGAGACAGGTGTTCGCTAAGGTGACGGAGTCTCACCGCTCCTCTTCAACATAGTGCTGGATAAGGTCATTAAGGAATAGGAGAAAGAGCTGCAAATACAAGGCAACTGGAAGCCGGTGCGTCTTGGACGACCCAAGAACAAGGTGGAAGTCGGCTGTCTAGCCTTCGCAGACGATCTGGCACTGCTCACACGTAACGAAACCACAGCAATCAGAGAGATACAAGAACTCAAAGAGCGCGCAGAAAAAGTAGGGCGACAGATCTCCTTTCAGAAAACTGAGTTTCTCTGCAAGAAATTAAACATGCCAAATTTGAACACAAACTATGGCAAGATCAACAATGTCACACACTTTAAGTACCTAGGTGAAGTGCTAGAACCAACAGGAAAGGAGAAAATTGCCCAGAACACTAGGTTATTGAAAATGAAGAGAGCCTTATACAAAATACATGGTATTTACAACAAGAAATGTCTGTCCACCTGCACCAAAATTCGTCGCTACAACACTATAATCAAACCTGAGGTGCTATACGCCAGTGAGACACTGATGTTACACACAAAGGCCGACCTTGAGAACATTCTCACACAGGAAAGAAAAATCGTTAGGAAAATTATTCGAGCCAAACTCACGGCCGAAGGATATAGACTTGATTCCAGGGACACCACAGAGACGTTCTCCAACATCGCAGCGTACATTAGAAAGAAGCGACTAAAAATTTACGGACACATCAGCAGACCAGACTCACCAACAGAATCCTCAGGTACATCCAGGGACTGAAGACCACTAAACCCTGGATGACATAAGTCAAAATTGATCTGGTAAGAGCTCAGATAGAGCCAGCGGACGTCACGGACAAAGGCGTCTACAGACACAAGGTGTACAAGTGGGAAATAATGTCAGGAAGAACAGCACCTAAAGCCCAAAGCCCAAAGGCCAAAGTGGACTGAAAATGGAAGAGAGCCTTTAGTGAACGAATGAAGGAGTACGGGAAGCACAGGAGGAAGATGTAGTCATGAATGCTAGGCATAGTCTAATAAAAGTCCTGTAACGTGTGTAATAATAATAATAATAATAACAATAATAAGAGTGATTGTGACATTAATAAACATTATTAATAGTGGCAGATATAAGAAGAATTTATAGGTGTATGAAATAGACGTTTTCTGATATAATGAGTTCTGAGAAAAGGAAATTAATGGAGACTGCGCCGGCTAAGAATATTGGGAAATGAGAAAGATTAAGTTGGAAAGAGGGATATGCAAGCGGAGCGAGTGCGTGCAGGGACAATGGTAACTCTTAATATTTCTTTAGTACAATACTGGCCATTAAAATTGCTACACCACGAAGATGACGTGCTACAGACGCAAAATTTAACCGACAGGAAGAAGATGCTGTGATATGCAAATGATTAGATTTTCAGAGCATTCACACAAGGTTGGCGCCGGCGGTGACACCTACAAAGTGCTGACATTAGGAAAGTTTCCAACCCATTCCTCATACACAAACAGCTTTTGACCGACGTTGCCAGGTGAAACATTGTTGTGATTCCTCGTATAAGGAACAGAAATGCGTACCATCACGATTCTGACTTTGATAAAGGTCGGATTGTACAATATCGCGATTGCGGTTTATAGTATCGCGACATTGCTGCTCGCATTGGTCGAGATCCAATGACTGTTAGCAGAATATGGAATCGGTGGGTTCAGGAGGGTAATACGGAACGCCGTGCTGGATTCCAACGGCCTCGTATCACTAGAAGTCTAGATGACAGGTATCCTATCCGCATGGGTGTAACGGATCATGCAGCCACGTCTCCATCCCTGAGTCAACAGATGGGGACATTTGTAAGACAACAACCATCTGCACGAAAAGTTTTACGACGTTTCCAGCAGCAAGGACTATCAGCTCGGAGACCATGGCTGCGGTTACCCTTGACGCTGCATCACAGACAGGAGCGCCTGCGATGGTGTACTCAACGACGAACCTGGGTGGACGAATGGCAAAACGTCATTTTTTCGGATGAATTCAGGTTCTATTTACAGCATCATGATGGTCGCATCCGTGTTTGGCGACACTGCGGTGAACGCACATTGGAAGCGTGTATTCGTCATCGCCATACTGGCGTATCACTCGGCGTGATGGTATGGGGTGCCATTGGTTACACGTCTCGGTCACGTCTTGTTCGCACTGACGGCACTTTGAACAGTGGACGTTACATTTCAGATGTGTTACTATCCGAGGATCTACCCTTCATTCGATCCTTGTGAAACCCTACATTTCAGCAGGATAATGCACGACCCCATGTTGCAGGTCCTGTACGGGCCTTTCTGGATACAGAAAATGTTCGACTGCTGCCCTGGCCAGCACATTCTCCAGATCTCTCACCAATTGATAACGTCTGGTCAATGGTGGCCGAGCAACTGGCTCAGCACAATATGCTAGTCACTACTGTTGATGAACTGTGGTATCGTGTTGAAGCTGCATGGGCAGCTGTACCTGTACACGCCATCCAAGCTCTGTTTGACTCATTGACCAGGCGTATCAAGACCGTTATTATGGCCAGAGGTGGTTTTGTGGGTACTGATTTCTCAGGATCTATGCACCCAAATTGCGTGAAAATGTAACCACATGACAGTTCTAGTATAATATATGTGTCCAATGAATACCCGTTTATCATCTGCATTTCTTCTTGCTGTAGCAATTTTAATGGCCAGTAGTGTAGATGTGTCGTTACCTATCTTGTGAAGCTGGAGTTCTTATATAGTTCCCTAATATAATGCAGGCGATTTTTCCGGAATCGGGTTCCTGCAACAGAATAAGACTTTGAGAAGGTGGCCGAACACTGGAATGGGACAGAAGGGATTTCGCCGTGTTGGGACGGATGTTTCTGCCGTGTTACTCAGAGAAGGTAGTTGAGATCGAGGAGAGGTATGAGGGAACTCATTGGTAAGACAGCAGACAAGACAGGAACTATGGAAATCTCTGCCAGGAAATCTGTGCATATGATGATGAAACATGATCAAAGAACCGCATGACATAAGTGTAACAAACACAGGCATTCATAACCGGTTCCAGTGCCGTGACCTCTCCTGAGAAAGGCGTTGGTGGATAACATCGCTGCACACTGAAGTGACAAAGGTCATGGGATAGAGATATTCGCGTATAGAGATGGATGCAGTATGGCGGACTCAAGTGTAAAAGGGCAGTGCACTGGCGGTGTTGTCATTTGTATTGGGTGACTCAAGTGGAAAGGGTTCCGACGTGATGTTGGCCGCACGGCGGGAATTAATGGACTTCCAACTCGGAATGGTAGTTGGAGCTACAAACATTATGAAACGTCCCCTTAGAAAAATTATACATGACTGTGCTTAAACTGACACACAATATTTTTAGCGCAACGGAATCTGACTTTCCATAATCCCTGCAAGAGAATGGCCCTGACTAAATTAACCTATACGTTTCACGAATCACTTACCTCACAAATATCGTCGTTACTCGAACTACTGCAATACAGCGAGCGTCACTACTGCCAGCTAAATAAAAGATTCAAACTACTGAAGGCACTAACTACAGACAGGCATAGTTAGCAAATGAAAGATTTTGATAGAGAACAAACAATGTATTTACCTTAATAGTGTTCAAAAGTCATAATGTATATAGCAGTTCATGACATCCAGTCTTACAAACGTACTGTCTCTGATGGACACACGTCCAGATCATCCGCTCTCACAACTCCGCCAATTCTCTCCCCACATCCACCACTGCTGGCGGCTCACCTCCAACTGCGCAACGCTACGCGCTGTTCACATCCAACGGCCCAACACTACAATGGCAGAGAACAATGCAAACCAGCCACAGACTGCACACAGCACAGCCAGTGATTTTCATACAGAGCGCTACGTGGCGTTACCAATATAAAAACCTAAACAGCCTACTTACAACATGAGATATTCCATTTCGGAAATCATTAGGAAATTCAATGTTTCGAAATCCACAGTGTCAAGAGTGTGCTGAGAATACCAAATTTCAGGCATTACCTCTTACTACGGACAGCGTAGTGGCCGATGGCCTTCATTTAACGACCGAGAGCAGTGGAGTTTCCGTTGGGTTGTCAGCACTAACAGACAAGCAACACTGCGTGAAATCACCGCGGAAACCAGTGTGGGACGTACGACGAACAAATCCGTTAGGACAGTGTGGCAAAATATGGCGATTATGGGCAGTGCAAGCAGAAGACCGACGCGAGTGGCTTTGTTAACAGCACGACAGCGCCTGGTGACCATATCGGTTGGACGCTAGACAAGTGGAAAGCCATGACCTGGTCAGATGTCCCGATTTCAGTTGGTAAGACCCGATGGTATAGTTCTAGTGTGCCGCACACCCCACGAAGCCAAGGACCTAAGTTACCCACAAGGCACTGTGCAAGCTAGTGTTGGCTGTGTTTACATGACATGGACTGAGTCCTCTGTTCCAAATGAAGTGATCGTTCACTGAAAATGGTTATACTCGGCTACGTGGAGACATTTGCAGCCATTTATGGACCTGAGGTTCCCAAACAACGAGGAACTTTTTATGCTGATAATGCGCCACGTTAGCAGAACATAATCGTTCGCATCTGGTTTGAGGAACGTTCTGGATACTTAGAATGAAAGATTTGGCCACTCAGATCGCCCGACAGGAATCTTCTAGGATATTTATGAGACATAATCGAGAGGTCGGTTCGTGCACAAAGCCCTATACCAGCAATACTTTTGCAATTATGGTCGGCTATAGAGGCAGAATGGCTCAATATTTCTGCAACAGACTTCCATGACTCCATGCCACGTCGAAATGCTGCACTAAGCTGGGAGAAAGGAGGTCCGACACGATATTAAGGGATATCACATGAATTTGTCACCTCAATGTAATTAAGAATTGAAGTATATTTCAACAAGTTTTTCTTTCGGGTTAGAAAGGAAGAGATTTCTTTTTCTTTTATAGGGCATAGAGAAATGCTGATACCTTCTTACACATTAGAGTTGCGGGCTTAGCCCAATTTAGGCATTCGCATAGTCTTGTTCTTAGATTCTTGGCTGAAGAGATATTGATATTTCTCTCATTTAGGGTTAAAGGTGACAGGGATTCCCAATATTTTTGGCTAATGAGCTCAGAATGACCAACCAGTACCGTTAAAGTTTTGGATGGTTTCAGCTTTAACCCTACAGCCTGTGCCCATTTTGATAGTGCACACAGGCCGATACTGAGATTATCCATAGCTGTCTTCAGGTTTATAGGTTTTGCACTTAGATACAACTGGAGGTTGTCTTCCGCATGGTTTCGTGCTTGGTCACATCGGTCCTCGATCTCTAAAAGTGTTTTGACGAGGATTTTGGTGGATTCTTCAACAGTTGTGGCATTCACTGATGACATGAGTATATCGCTAAAGGTCCCAAACACGTCCACACACAGCGCAGCCAGAATAGTTACGGAAATGGTTACAACTGTTTCACAGCAAACCGCTTAAGACTGGATCTTAAACAAATTCAGATAATGCATTTTTTAACAGGTGAAATGACCTACAACTATCACAAGTAGACAAAAGGACGCGCACGCTACATGAGGCTCCATGTGTGAAGTTCCAAGCCATCCTGATGTTTAGGGTATTCAGATGGCACCCGGACATGGACACGTTAACAAAAAATCTCGCTTTTACTTGCTTCACATCTAATATCCCTCTCGTGCTTCTTACCGTCCTCCAGTATGGTCCATGTTTCTATCCATGTGCTGTCATGCTCCGTCGAAAATTTAATACTATATAAAGAGTTTAATGAGGAGACTGTCCAAAATTGCATGATTCCCATCAGCTGTACAAACTCATTCTTTATTTCCATCCGTTTAGATATGCTTTTCCCGACTGTGCAGTTCTGAAAAGCAAGTGGTTCCTGTATTATTCATTAGAAGAAATTATTCAAAGCATCTGAACACGATTACTTGTTTGAGAATTTTTTCCCATCCTAAATAGATGTTTTACTTCCAATTTTCCGTAAAAATTCTTCACTTTGGTTTTTATATTGCTTATTTTCATAGTACGTTTGTAGCTGTTAAGTAATACATAATAGGTACTGTTAGTTTTTGTCGTTTGCCTCTATTAACGCAATGTTATCAGCAGATCTGTCCGCAACGTTTCCAATTGTTCTAAAATCTTAGATATTCTGTGCTTGAAATCCTCCAATCACTTTTAACACATATACGCTGTGTTGCAGGGCGCCATGGGGCAAACTTATGTTACTCCTTTACCTTGATCGTCTCGTTTTAGTTAGTGCCGTTTGGTTCACGTGCAGAGGACAGATGATTGTCCTGCGACTGCAGTCAAGTTTTAGATTCGTTAGAGCTTTAAGCAACACTTTCCAGTCGACCTTATGAAAAGCCTGTCTGTATCTGTAACACCTTTAAGCTCTTTGTGATCTTCGAGATGCATTTCGGTCATTATTGTCAAGGATAGGGTCGCTTTCACATCCATTAGTTCCTTTTGAATGCTAATTAGCTCTGCGAGACATTTCCTCCTAAATTTACGCCACACTTGTAGCTCTGCTATATTCTGTCAAAAAAACCATCACTGTGGCGTAATTTTCGAAACAATTCCTCTCATTTATAATATTTCCGTATACAGGGTGTTACAAAAAGGTACGGCCAAACTTTGAGGAAACATTCCTCACACACAAATAAAGAAAACATGTTATGTGGACATGTGTCCGGAAACGCTTAATTTCCATGTTAGACCTCATTTTAGTTTCGTCAGTATGTACTGTACATCCTCGATTCACCGCCAGTTGGCCCAGTTGAAGGAAGGTAATGTTGACTTCGGTGCATGTGTTTACATGCGACTCATTGCTCTGCAGTACTAGCACCAAGCACATCAGTACGTAGCATCAACAGGCTAGTGTTCATCACAAACGTGGTTTTGCAGCCAGTGCAATGTTTAAAAATGCGGAGTTGGCAGATGCCCATTTCATGTATGGATTAGCACGGGGCAATAGCCGTGGCGCGGTACGTTCGTACCGAGACAGATTTCCAGAACGAAGGTGTCCCGGCAGGAAGACGTTCGAAGCAATTGATCGGCGTCTTAGGGAGAACGGAACATTCCAGCCTATGACTCGCGACTGGGGAAAACCTAGAACGACGAGGACACCTGCAATGCACGAGGCAATTCTTCGTGCAGTTGACGATAACCCTAACGTCAGCGTCAGAGAAGTTGCTGCTGTACAAGGTAACGTTGACCACGTCACTGTATGGAGAGTGCTATGGGAGAGCCAGTTGTTTCCGTACCATGTACAGCGTGTGAAGGCACTATCAGCAGCTGATTGGCCTCCACGGGTACACTTCTGCGAATGGTTCATCCAATAATGTGTCAATCCTCATTTCAGTGCAAATGTTCTCTTTACGGATGAGGCTTCATTTCAACGTGATCAAATTGTAAATTTTCACAATCAACATGTGTGAGCTGACAAGAATCCGCACGCAATTGTGCAATCACGTCATCAACACAGATTTTCTGTGAACGTTTGGGCAGGCATTGTTGGTGATGTCTTGATTGGGCCCCATGTTCTCCCACCTACGCTCAATGAAGCACGTTATCATGATTTCATACGGGATACTCTACCTGTGCTGCTAGAACATGCGCCTTTGCAAGTACGACACAACATGTGGTTCATGCACGATGGAGCTCCTGCACATTTCAGTTGAAGTGTTCGTACGCTTCTCAACAACAACAGATTCGATGACCGATGGATTGGTAGAGGCGGACCAATTCCATGGCCTCCACGCTCTCCTGACCTCAGCCCTCTTGACTTTCGTTTATGGGGGCATTTGAAAGCTCTTGTCTACGCAACCCCGGTACCAAATGTAGAGACTCTTCGTGCTCGTATTGTGGACGGCTGTGATACAATACGCCATTCTCCAGGGCTGCATCAGCGCATCAGGGATTCCATGCGACGGAGGGTGGATGCATGTATCCTCGCTAACGGAGGACATTTTGAACATTTCCTGTAACAAAGTGTTTGAAGTCACGCTGGTACGTTCTGTTGCTGTGTGTTTCCATTCCATGATTAATGTGATTTGAAGAGAAGTAATAAAATGAGCTCTAACATGGAAAGTAAGCGTTTCCGGACACATGTCCACATAACGTATTTTCTTTCATTGTGTGTGAGGAATGTTTCCTGAAAGTTTGGCCGTACCTTTTTGTAACCCCGTTATATTGTACGGTTTCGTCCTTTAATGTCGAAAAATCCTTTTTTCAAACGTCTGCATTCCATTCCTGCAATTTTTAATTGGACTTAAGTTTCGTAAAATGTCTCATGTGAAACAGAATGTAATTGTTGTCAGAAGCTTGTTAATATTTGAGAGTTGTGAATTACAGCAGATAAAATTTTATCTCCGTCACAGGGTTCTTTATTCCTAATGCCACAAGTTTCTGAGGATAAATCCGTTATTACAAGAGTTTTAACGTAATTAGATGCAGCACAATCCTGCGCCTTCGCTTAGTAGATTTAACCAGGAAGCTAAACATCAAGAGCCCATACGCAGGAAGTGCACCAAACCAAGCCGTCTCCCCTTCATATTGCAATGCAGCGGTGAATTTCTCCTTGCTTGTTTCAATTTTTTTTTTCAGTTATCATTATTTTGACTCGTTTAAAGCAGCCATCTATAATTTCCGCTCTTTTCGAACCAGTTGACCTCAGGGTACTCCTTACTCGCTACATCCCCAATTATTTGGTGTGTCTCTTCCAATCTAGGTCTACACTTACTGCGTTCTACGGCTACCTCTGGCATAATAGGAGCTACTCACAGATGTCATAAAAATGTTCTGGCACCTCTTCTACTTAGCGTTTTTCACATAACCCTTTCCTAACTGGTTTTCCTTATTTCTCAAGCGTGCATTTAATTTTTAGCATAATTTAGAAACACTACATCTCAAACTCTTCGCATCTCTTCTTCTCACGTTTCCCGATGGTGCATAATTCATTTCCAATCAAATACTACAATGTAGACAAAAGTATCAAGGACTTATTCCTCGCATCCCAATTTTCTTGTTTTCAGGCGTTCCATAATTCAATTACATCAAATACTATGATCCAGACGTAAATTATCAGGAATTTATTCTTTAAATTAAGGCCTATGTTTGATAATAGTAGTCCCCGTTTGGCGAAGAAGGCTGTCTTTGACTCTGTGCTACTAGGCCCTCTTTGCTTTAATCGCCATGGGCTATTTAGCTTCCAAATTTTTTTCAGGCAGTCTAAGACGCACTACACACTTTTTAAGTAATGTCTGTCGCTAATGCCATTTCTGATACTCCTGAGTATTTTCGCCTATCATTGATTTACATTCAACCCAAATTATCAGTAAGCCGATCATTCCATTCAGCAGGAGTGTAACCAACTCTCAGATTAACCGAAGACTGTAATACCACGAGCGAATTTATTGATGTCCCTTCACCTCCAATTTCTAGGGCACCGTGCCTCAGTCTGTAAGTACGGTACCCTTATTGGATCGCTTTCTTGCCCTCCTGTCTGTCCGACTGTTAAGAACCCATTTTCTTATGAATCTGTAGTCGAAACAAGTTCAAATTTATATCACATATTAAGGACTTTCGTCCTTTGAGGCTGAAAAATTTGAAGATTCTAATTTAACTGAATCAAGAGATACACCCACATACATCACACACGTTGATACTCGAAAGCTCACTCATCAAAACCTGTAACGTACTTCCCGTGGACCTAGAATCACGAAATTTGACTTCACAGTACAGGTCAAGGGAAAAAACGGATAATTGTTAATTTGTGATTATACAGACAGAAAAAATATTTTTTGTAATTTTTTATCCGTCTGTCTGTTTGTTCGTCTGTTAAGACCATTTTCCTCTGTAACAGTTTGGCGTATCAGGTTTCAAATTTGTGTCGCGTACTGAGGTTTGTTGTCCTTGGTGGTGTAAAAATTTTAAGCTTCTAAGTCAGTTCATTCAAAAGATACTGCTATTTACCTCACTTATTTCGATATTCGAAAAATCACTGATCAAAACTATTAGGGCACTTCCAGGTGACCTATTATCACGAAATTTGGCAAGAAGGAACGTCCCACGACACAAGTAAAAGAAAAAAATTCTATAATTATTAATATGTGATTATATAACACGAAAAGATATATCCTTTTTCATTAGTTATCCGATTCGGACTTGAAATTAAAACATTCTCGAATGTCTAGGAATCTCTGGGACCGATATCTTGCCAGTATCAATGTCGATAGTATGGAAAATCGTTGATGTCCTCGAATCCCAGAATGGCTGAACTGTCTCTACACACATAGTTTGTACGAAACCCTCAGGGCGCGAGACCTTTTCGATCAAAACTTTTAGGGCACTTCCAGTTGACCTATTATCAGGAAATTTGGCAAGAAGGAACGTCCCACGACACAAGTAAAAGAAAAAATTCGATAATTATTAATATGTGGTTATATAACACGAAAAGATATATCCTTTTTCATTAGTTACTCGATTCGGACTTGAAATTGAAACATTGTCGAATGTCTAGGAATCTCTGGGACCGATATCTTGCCAGTATCAATGTCGACAATAGGGAAAATAATTGAGGTCCTCGAATCCCAGAATGGGTAAACTGTCTCTACACACAAAAATCAGTTTTTACGAAACTCTCAGTAAGCGAGTCCTATTCGCACCTGGCTATTTTTTTTTTTATCCCATTTTCTAGCCTTATTTTATTAATTGATTCTTCGACACCAAAAGGTTGAGACGCACAACACAAAGAACTACCTTGCGCCCTTGCTGATCCGTGCACAACATCTTTAGGTTTTTCGTTTTATGGTTGTCTCTTGTTTGTTATACGTTACTCTTTCCTTAGAGCGTACACCAGCATCTGTGCACGAGAAATATGCCTGAAAATAGAAGACTGTGTGCACCATTATTCAGAAAAAGCAATTTATTTACTAAAATGGTTATGTATTTCCAAACGGTGTCTGTCAGTGTTAGGGAAGATTCAAATTTTTTACGCAGAATTTGGAAGTAGGGGAAACTGTTGTCATTTGGCACACGTTTCAGACATTATCTTCTAGCCAGAACTGTGACAGAATTTTAATATATTCTCACATTACATTTTTCAATTATGGCAAACACTTTTAAAAGTGCCGGCCGCGGTGGTCTAGCGGTTCTGGCGCTGCAGTCCGGAACCGCGGGACTGCTACGGTCGCAGGTTCGAATCCTGCCTCGTGCATGGGTGTTAAATCAAATTAAGTGGAAGTACTATCAAAAAACAGCTACATGTTAAATACACAAGAACATAGAAAATATTGGAAAGTAATACGAATTTCCATTTTCAAGACAAGTAAAACTGTTAAGATATCAAAGAAACTCAATTTCTTTGCAAGTCTCATATGTTCACTGGCAAAACAGCCCTTATTTGAAGGTACAAGATGTTGCACAATCTACGGTACATGGGTTAACTTTCTACGTGTTATGTAAATAGTTCTGAAATACATAACAATTTACTGATTCTGTATACTAAGAACAACCAGACAGATTTAATATATTATGTATACCGTACTTAAATGTGTGGAACGCGAAATATTTACGAGTGCTGAACGAAACGGTGCCTCATGTTCAACCACCAGTCAATAATGTGATTCTAAAATCAGCCATTACACAAAAGTAGCGACCACAGAACATAATGTTTCGCTAGGCGCGCTGTCCTCTAGGTACTCTCCCTAACTACTGGTTACTCATTGGACACCTGCTCCGGTGGACAGTGCAGCAGATCTCCTATGCAGACTTTTGAGCCACAGGTCACTTGGTAAAACGACTAGTGAGAAAAGCACTCGTGTGTGTGTGTGTGTGTGTGTGTGTGTGTGTGTGTGTGTGTGTATGTGCGTGTGTCAGTGACGTGTGACGTATGACGTCACGGAGCGCTTCCCGGCCGGATAGGCGTAATCCGCGAGGGCCCGTAGCGGCGCGACCCGGACAATCCTATCAATTTGTTTGCATGAGCGCGCTATCGGCTTTACGCGGATTATCCCCTCGCCCGAGTGAATCGGCCCGCGTCACTGGAGCCGCCTCCAGGGGCCGCACCCTCCGTCTGTCACTTTTTTTTTTTTCCTCGCCTCCTGCGAGCGCTGGCATTGTCTCTCCAGGAGCGCCGTTCGATACCGGTTCAGCGCAATCGTATTCGCATCCCACAATCCCAAGTCCTGACTCCTGCCGTGTCTACAAAGATACGTGGCCGCATGGGGAGGTAGTTTAGGGTGAAGTGGCAATGAAACGGAGCGCTGCGAGGAGAGAACTTGTGGATGGTGGCAGATTCCTGGCACTGTGCCCGATACACACATCGGTATCTGATCGCCTCACAGCTCAGTGGAACGATACGACAACATGCACTGGCCCCACGGGTTTGAGACTGTCTCCGTGTCACCCGTATGTGGACTGTAACTTACAAGGGAACCTCCCCGTCGCACCCCCATCTTGCGCATGGACTACTCAGGTTGTGTATTTTTCATATTTTTTTCATACTTCCACACAACTTCTTCCTGTTTTCTCGATTGATCTGTGTTCAGTTATTCAAGGCCTAGCCACTGTGCCAACTTATAACTAAATCTGAGGGGGGTGCGATGGGGAGGTTCCCTTGTTAGTAGTCCCCTCAAGCGCAGGAGGCATGGTTGCAGAAACATCGTAATTGGTAGGTTGGTTGATTTGGAGGAGGGGACTAAACAGCGGGATCATTGGTCCCATCGAATTAGAGAAGCACGGGGAAGAAAGTCGGCCGTGCCGTTTCAAAAGAACCATCCCGGTATTTTCCTCAGTCGAAATAGGGAAATGATGGTAAACGTAAATCAGAATGGATCGACGCGGGTTTCATCGCCGTCCTCCCGAATGCGAGTCCATTGTGCTAACATCGTAATTTAACGCAATAATTCTACTAGACAGTTATTAAAATGTCATGAACACACGTAAAACAGCACAGCCCATTCAATTTCATTGTCACTGGTATAGCCTATGCCGTTATTATTCGCTATTATTTTCTTTTTTCCCGTTTTTGAATCATCAGTCTTCGGAATGGTTTGATGGAGCCCACGACTAACTTCTGTCCAGCCCTAACCTCTTTATCTCAGAGTAACACTTGCACGCTACCTCCACAATTACTTCCTGGATGTATTGTAATTTTTGTCTTTCTGTGCAGTTTTTACAATCTGCAGCTCCTTCTAGTACCATGGAGGTCTTTTCCTGACGTCTTAATAGATGTCCTATCATTCTGCGGTTGAAATGTTTAAGCACTATGGGACTTGCAATGCCACTATCCGAATGTATTGTAATATTTTTACACCATGCGCCATCGGACGTCTGAAAAGCAGCTATCGAGTGTAATAAGCCTGAATAGCTTTGCTATGTAGTTCAGACTACTACACGGAATTACTGAATAAATATTGGCGATGGCGTACAAGAACTCGAATGTTAAATGAATTCTGATTTTCATTAATAAAAATAGCCTCTTTGAAGTGACTGAACAGAATGCACTAACTGGTGTACGTTAATCACGCCTAGCAGGCGAACATTTACGTAACACAATATACACACACACACGATAAACACTTGTACTTGCTGTAAGTTAGATTGATCTACACCATCTGTCAGTAATGATTTTAATGTTACTGAATTTGCATTGTACTGAAGGTACAATGAGTACTGTGGTGGCAATAAATTCTTTAATTGAATAATCAATGAACACTATAGAACTGATGGTTACTAGAGATGTTAAAAACATTACTTAAGAATAATTTTGTTCTAATGAAACTGAAGGAGTTTTTACGTTGATAATGTACTGAAAAGCCACCACATCGGGTTGAACTGTAATTAATGTGGCACAGTACCTGGCGTCTTCTGTCAGCTGTATATTCCGGCGTTTGTTGGAAATTTTCGGCGTTAACTCCGATTATATCCTCTTGTTGCATTAATACACGCCGAAATTCACGTAATATAGCCTTGTTACTGCTATTGCTGCACACACAGTGATGGATTTGGGATAATAATGAACCATTTTCTGTAAATAATTGATGACACTCGTGGAATGCACTTCGAATCTCAAACTTATTATTTCACTCAGACATTACACTGTAGGGAACTTGACTTGATAAATACATAAACTGGTTCACTACGGATAAATGTACTTGTTATGGCGGCGGTATAAAATGCACTGTTCATAAAAACACTGTCGTACGCTAACTACTAGTTCGTTGCTTGTGTTGGCGTGAGCTCATCAATGGATCTCATATGGTAGTAAGATCACATAGCAACATTAGCTGCAGACACAGGTCACTTCATACCTTGCTGCTGGTCACTGCAGTCTGTCGTAAATTACGCAGACGTCCACAAGTCGTGCCATGTGCTTTTTAGCGGGAACAGCAACTATATCGCTCACAAGCCGCCTCCCTCGAAATGTTGCATCCTGCAAGCATTATTGTCCATTTGACTTGCTGACACACCTTAAATCCAGTTCATGTTTGTTGTAAGCTCACTTTTAACTATCAATAAGCAACGTTACCGTACCGTACTTAAACCGTCACTTTCGCGCCGCGTAATCTCTGTTCTGCATCTGAACAGTTCCAGAACACATCTCTCTCTACTGCCAAATTCACTCGCCAACCTGCACTGTCCGCGTTCTCGGGGATTTCCCTCACATTCAAACATTAATTTACACTATGCCAAGTTCTCTGTTTACAAATGGACATACCATAACATTACCATATTCAATTACAGTCATTCTATATCTATACATGAAATGACTGTAATTGAATATGGTAATGTTAATTAATAATTTTACTATACGTAATAATATTATCCCAGTTTAATGCTTCTTTATTTCGTTGTCTGAGCGCACCACTATTCAGATACTGTCTTACTCGTAGCGCTATTTCATTTGACTGCCGCCAGGCGGAAACACCCATGCTTTTGTTTGCGCAACTATCCAACAGATGGCATGAGCCTTTACTTATTCAGCTGCTGCGCCTTGGATATGCTTCGTTGTGGCATTACAGACTTAACATCTGAGGTCATCAGTCCCTTAGACTTACTAACCTAAGGACATCACACACATTCATGCCTGAGGCAGGATTCGAACCTGCGACTGTAGCAGCAGCGCGGTTCCAGGCTGAAGCGCCTAGAACCGCTCGGCCACAGCGGCCGGCTATCATTCTGCGAAAACATCCTTATTCCTTACTTTATCAGTCAAATTAATTTTCAATATCCTTCTGTAGCACCACATTTCAAATGCTTCTATTCTCTTCTGTACCGAGTTTACCACAAACCACTTTTCAGTGCCATACAATGCTATGCTCCAGAGGTACATTCCCAGAGATTTCTTCTTCATCTTAAGGCCTATGTTTGATTCCACTAGACTTCTCTTGGCCATGAATACCATCTTTGCCTGTACTAGTCTGCTTCTTATGTCCTCCTTGCTTCATTCGTTGTAGGATACTTTGCTTCCAAGGTAGCTGAATTCCTTAACTTCATCTACTTCATAATTACCAATTTTGATGTTAAGTTTCTCGTTACTCTCATTTCTGCTGCTTCTCATCACTTATGTCTTTCTCTGGTTTACTCTCAATTTAGTTCTGTATTCATTGGACTGTTTATTCTGTTCAACAGTAGCTGTAATTCTTCTTCACTTTCAGTAAGGGTATCAATGTCATCAGTGAATCTTATCACTGATTTCTTTTCACACTGAATTTTAATCCCACCATTGAAACATTGTTTTACTCGTTGGCCTTATGATATATGTTTACTCGACGAAGACATGACACATAGATACGTCATATATATTGTAACATTTCAACAGGGGCTTGAGAATGGACACAAAGTTGAAATCATGACCGTATGAAATAAATGAAGAGTTATTTGCATTCAAAAGGAGGAAATCTGTTTCAAAAAGTTCTCTATCGCTGTGGTCTCTGACGAAGGAAAATCAGAAAAAAATTTTGTTTATTTTCGTCATTGGTTCTTCAATGTATAGACTGCACCGTAAGGTCGAAAGCCTTACACCCATTTTAATCTGAGTAATTCGGTCCTCGTCTTGAAAGCTTGTTGTTCCATCTTGGTTCATGTACAGATATATTAACCGCCTTTCTATTTTTTCAAAATTTCGGGAATTGCTGTATTTCGGCCTAGTTACAGTTCACATCCACAAATTTATAAATAGCATAAACTAAATGGTGATTGGGGAATAGATTCACATAACACAGTATACAAGCAAACACAACCGGTAATGAGCATGAGAAAACGCGTCTCATTCCTTGGACAGTTGATGAGAGCACCAAAAAGCAGAAATAGTAACAGAGTAACAGAAAATTGTATGGGTAATGCTAAATTAATAACTCCAAATTTGAACTCCAAATTAAAATAGATGATCTAGAAAAAGAAACAGACGAAAGCAAACGACTGTAAGACACACAAACCAGAATAAAACCAAAGGTCAATTAAATGACTACAGAAAGGGCGATCTCAAAGATAGAAAGAGGAAAAAGACATGAAAGAATGAAAATATAGTGGGCACACAGAAGAGCATATAAACTTCATATAATAATAAGTATAACAACCCTTTGTATAACCAATGTGTTAGTGAATTGTATTACTGAATTGTTATTGAACTCAATTGCATTACTGAATAATAGCAAATCCTTGTGTAAATGTTTGTATAATTGACTAGGATGGTCCAATCAGGGTCATAAAAAATAAAAATAAAATAATAAATACAACGACACTGACATATTACAGTGAGATATAGTTGTAGGTTACTAACGCCTCAATATAACGTAACCAGATAACATTCACACATCGTTGTGCGGAGCAAATGCACACAAAATTAAAAATTTTGGTAGTAGATGCGTCACGATCCGCTGTAGCACTCGGAAAACAGGTAAACAGTTAGTGCCAACAAGGAAGTAAAACGAAATAAAATAGGTATACGTACAAAGAGATGGTGTCTTCCACGGAGCGATAAAATGGCCAGTGTTGTGTCTGCTTCCGTTCTCAAATACTAGGTGCTGAGCTCACCACACTAATTTCCGTAAATAAAAAGTTGCGAAACAGCAGCAGCTCACTAAAAAGCTAAAAAATATGTACTCGAAAGCTGAATATGTAGTTTAGTAGGCGTGTCTCCTTCGAAACTACGGCCATCCTTCACTTCGACGAGGAAAATACCTCAGAAGTTTTTTCAGCTATGCGCTATCTATTAGTAGCCACTCATAGATGATTAGAGCCCTTAGGGCTACCAAGCCGCGGGGATGTTGACTGCTATATTACACCCGCCGTCCCAAATAGTCCAACCGCATTTCCAGTAGGATTAAGATAAGGTAATTTAGCGGGCCAGTGGAAGTATAACAGGTTGGTGAGTCTTCGTCAAGTTAGGAAAGCATGCGTGAATCACTATAAACAATTTGTGGTGATCTTGTAATCTGGGTGTGTCGTCACCCAACTCTTCATAGATATGTACAAAAAGGTTAACAACCGAAAATATTGAAATGGTATCCTGAATGAGTGGACCATACTCATGCCACGAGAAACACTCCCCAAACATTATAGGACCATTTTCTACCTGAGCTACACTCTCCACAATCAGCGGCTTAAATTCTTCACCTGTCTGTCGGCGAATTGAACCCCCACCCCCCCACCCCCTCTCCCAATCACTTGAAAAGAGTGAAAATAGGCAAAATTCGTCGAGCCACACTAGACGCTTCTATTCAGCTGCCGTCAAGCTTTTGTACTGTTTCGCCCATTCAAAACGTGTTGATTTTTCTGACGCTTTTGTTCTATCGTAAGCAAAAATAGGAAGACTGCCAGAAAATATCTGTTGTATTGAACCAATACAGGATGTTGTCCATTACAAAGAGAAGGAACTCGATAGTGCACCATCTGGAGCACACAGAATGCTTTAAATATTATAGGTAGTACATTAAAATGCCAACGACCTTGCTGCAGTGGTAACACTGGTTCCCGTCAGACCACGAAGGAAAGCGCTGTAGGGCTTGGCTAGAACAAGGATGGGTGACCGTTCGGGTCTGCCGAGAGCTGTTGGCAAGCGGGTTGCACTCAGCCCCTGTGAGGCCAATTGAGGAGACACCTGATTGGCGTAAGATGTAGCGGAGCCGGTCAAGAAAACTGACAATGGCCGGGAGAGCCGTATACTGACCACATACCCTTCCACATCCGCATCCAGTGACGCCTATACACTGGGGCTAACACGGCGGTCGGCCGGTAACGTTGTACATTCCGAAGGCTGTTTGGGCGGAGTTAGTCAGTACGTTAAAGGACCAGGAACCGCTCACAATACCTAGCCTGTTGAACAATAGACCAGGAACCACTGTTGCTCCCACCTTATCGCTTACATTCCAACACAGAGGATATGTTGCGTATAACACGCGTTATACTGTAATAAAAAATACAGAATGCCTAACCTTTGTAATTGTGGAATACATAGCTAAATGTGTTCATGACCCGTGGGTGCTCTGAAACGACCAAAATCGATTGTCAAAAATAAAAACTATAAAATCGTCTTGTCTGTGTGTTTGCACATGCTAATCTCCAAAACTACTAGACGGATTATCGTCGAGTTTTCACACTTAGCTTGAGCGCAGTTTGTGACAACACCTAGGCTTTATTTCATCAAAACTGATACAAGAAATGAGAGATATCGTAATTTGAAGTTTTGTCTAAAACCATCGTATCTGTCAGCTTGTTTGGACACTTTGATATCCAGAACTACTAGACGAATTTTCATGAGGTTATGTAAGTGGTAGAATTAACTGGCGCAGTTATATTTTTACGAATATAAACTAACAGCCGATTAACTTAGCTAGGATATATGGAATTACTGATTTCGCTTTTTGTATTAAAATCTTAACGATATTGGTTTGCTACTTACGATAGGCTTTATTTATATACTTAGGTAGCCTAAGAAATCATGGTGACTCAGGATTCAGTATACGCACCTGTGGGTAGATGCAGATCCTCGAGAAATCATGGGCCGCGCGGGATTAGCCGGGCGGTCTCTGGCGCTGCAGTCATGGACTGTGCGGCTGGTCCCTGCAGAGGTTCGAGTCCTTCCTCGGGCATGGGTGTGTGTGTTTGTCCTTAGGATAATTTAGGTTAAGTAGTGTGTAAGCTTAGGAACTGATGACCTTAGCAGTTAAGTCCCATAAGATTTCACACACATTTGAACATGTTTTTGAGAAATTGCCAGTGAGAGGCTCGTAGAGCCATACACTTAATAGATGTTGTGTATCACTGATTTCTGCGCGATGAATAACCAGCACTATAGGAGAACATTACCACTGCAGAAAGACGATTATGATTTATGCACCACGGGGCACCACCCTGTTTTCTGCGGATTGTGCCATGGTACCGCACTGCAGTATTTCGAGGGAGATGGGTTGGCCAATTCACCGGTTCTGAGCCCACTGTATTTCTGGATATGGCGACGTTTTAAGGCATTTATATAAGCCGAGTCCATCGACAATGTGTTGATGTTAGAGGAGCGAGTGATCAGTGCATGTGACTCAGTCCGAATGGAGACAAGTGAATTAGAAACAGCGTGTGACTCACTGCGAAGACGGGCTCAAAAATGTGCCAGGATGCTTGGTAACACCACGCGGTAATGCCTACGCGTAAGAGAATGATGAAAATGAGAAGATAGGCTGGCCCATATGTCAACAGGTCTTGATTTCCGGACATATCATCATGGAAACTGTTCTTCTAGTTCTGACCAATACTGCCTCTCGTGGGAATATGGGTCACTTCGTTTCAAAGCGCTGTATACTGTGTGTGTTTGTGAGACATGAGCTTGTAATTTCCCTAGCCTTTCAACATTTTGTCTACTTATTATATCTTTGCACTGCCGAAAGTCTTTTTACATAGTAGTGTCAACTGTCGCGTATATTCTCTCGCCGAATAAAGACTACAACGCTTTCATTTTGCATACGTATCATTCCCCCTTTTCCGCACGAGAGCTCGCCTTAAAGAGTACAGGAGTTGCTGCTACGGGCGGTGGCTATATGAAACGCTTAGTCTCCAGCAACGATGCACTTGCCGCTGAAATACCTCAACAGCGTTGGTCCCCGTTCCACCACCAAGTCTGCAATTGAACCGAACGGCCAAACGGACGAGATCTCGGAGTGAAAAATCCTAACACCCCCACAAAATGTGTGTGACCGCTTTATGACAACTACTGTGCAGAAAAGCCCCCATTCCGGGAGGCAGCGGAGCCTCTAATATCTGGCCTCTGCGTACACATCTCATTAACAAGTGTACAGCTTAATATTCGCAGTCTGCTTTCTGTTACGTTATTTCTTATTCTCTTTCTTATCCTTCCTTTTGCCCGCCAACTCGCGTCTGTTTCTTGCGGTAGACCGCTTTCCCCATTTGCGTCATTTCTCATTTACCGAAGCATTTCGTGGCACGAGTTCCGGGTCTCATAGCACCTCTTCATCCGTTGCTGCGTTCTTTCCTCTGTTCTGATTTTAGAGACCGAACGTCTGAAACACAGGGTAAGAAAAAAGGCAGTCGCAGTGGCAGTAGGGCCGCGGCCGCTCTCAAGGCGCAAGCTGAAAGCGTTGTTTAGTGTTTAGTGTTTAGTGTTTGGTGTTTTGTGTCGGTCGTTCCAGTCGACTGCGTCGTGTTATTCGGAGCAGGCAGACCGCGTCCCCGATAGCGACTGCGGGTTGCCGTTTACCGCCGTCGCGTCATAGCACGGCCTCTGCGGAACAGAAACTGAGATATGAAACATACTATGGTGTCAATTGAAGAGTGGAAACTGGAAACGTTGTGTCATATCCCACATTTGAAAAAAAAAGTATCTCGGTGTAACATACCCCCCCCCCCTCCCACCCCACCAGTATTACTATAATATTCGATACCAGCTGGATATCGGTACTTTCTGTTACACAAAGAATAAAAATCATGCCACTATGGCCCCTTTTCCTCTTATGTACTATATAATACTATGAATGATATTCAAACAAAATTTGCGGATAACTAAATAATATGTAAACATGTAACATAATAATCACTATGAACCATCAACATTTACTCAGAACTATAATAATCAGTATGTAATTCATTTGATTAGAAGTAGTTATAAATGTTAGCATCGTTATTACTTTCGTTAATTAACTGCAATTAGATCTCGAAAGTTTAGTTTGGAAATCGATCAAAGAGCAAGGACCAAATTTAAATTCACGTAAGTTCAAGTGATATGTAATTTCAAACCCAAATTTGTAAACCAGAACTAATACCAATACTAAAATAATTATTTGATCATTGTCAGCACATGTAATTAACTCCATTACTTACGTTTAGGTGCATGTTTCAAAGTTATGAGCCATTAAAGAGGTTAAACAACTTGTGAATATATTACGTAAATGTTAGCAATATTTTCCGATCGATGATTGATTTTTATTTATTAAATTAATGAAACGCACTATTGTAAAAAAGTCGTATTTAATTTTCAGTCTTAAATTGTTCAATTTCTAACCGAAAACTCATCTGTAATGAACTAATATTTTATGCTGTAAGTAATCTGATTGCCAACCTTTTGTATATTTGTAACTTTTAATTGTAACTATTAATTTCATGATGGTGTAATAATTGAAGTAATGAACACTCATTGTTTGGAATGTATATCAGTATACGCGGCAATGCAGCGTCAGTTCACCTAGGGGTTCACTTTGTAGTCAAGTCTTTTCGGCCAGTAAGTCAGTCTGTCAACTCTTGTCAAAGAGACTATATGTGAAGTTTGGTGTATTCTGCAATGACTTTGGAAAAATGTTATCATTAACAAATAAACCTCCGAAAATTGTATGACCTGGAGTTTTAAGTAGAAGGAATCAGCAGCTATCCCACTCAGGCAAATTACAAGATAAGTACAACAAAAATACTTTGTTATGCATCGCCCTTACTTAAGTCCACTCCACGTGCAAATATATAAGTAATTCTACTAATACAACGGTAAATAAATCATATGCATTCATAAAGTAAGGGAGATGTCATATCGGTTTGTATATAAGTGATGTGTATCTAAAAAACTGATAAAGTATTCTGATACAGAATTGCTGCTCACCACACAACAGCAAAAACTACGTTAAAAACAAAAAATTATTAAGATCGTTGTATCGGCGTTACAAGAAATTTAATGATTCTAAGTACCAATAATATATGTTTTACTTTTTGCAAAGACGAAAATACCAAACAACCTACGTTAGTAATGCTGGTTACTTACACAGATACCGCCGGTAACGGTTTCTAATCCATTGTTTCATCATGAGATTGCTGTTAATGTTTAGAGTTGTTTTTGTTTACATTAGTTGTTGGCTGTTTTTCTTCCAGAAACTAATCTAATGAACAACAAATGCAATACAAACATAAACAGCCACCTGAAGATGAACCTGTTGGTTCGAATCCGGTAACGGAGCTTTTTGGGTAAATATATAGCATTATTAACAGTGGCTCTGCTACCCCGCGCGGCGAAATGTCAGCCGTCATTCAAACCGTTGGACTAATGAAATCGGTAACAATGATACAGATAATTGTTACACTTTCTTATCTTTTTAAAAAATACCGTTATAGAAGTAACTCATTTTATAAGTTACAAAGGTATTTCCATTAACAACAACACATATAGTTTCGAGATTAATCAAATGACTGGTTCAAATGGCTCTGAGCACTATGCGACTCAACTTCTGAGGTCATAAGTCGCCTAGAACTTAGAACTAATTAAACCTAACTAACCTAAGGACATCACACACATCCATGCCCGAGGCAGGATTCGAACCTGCGACCGCAGCGGTCGCTCGGTTCCAGACTGTAGCGCCCAGAACCGCACGGCCACTCCGGCCGGCTCAAGATTAATCGATCGCCAACTGCATCAAAAATGATATTGAAAAATTTTTTATTGAATGTGTTTGGTATAGTTGTTCCCTAATACTACAGAACCATGCTTTTACTCAGGCGTGCTCCTCTTCGTCCGAAGCAAATCGGTGGCCACGATCGTCTTTCGTCAGTGCTCCAAAAATATGGAAACCAAATGAGGAGAGATCGGGATTGTACGGAAAATATGTAAGGGCTTTCCAGCGACACTTCTGCCACGTGCTCGAAACAACCTTGTCGAGATGTGAGCGGATATTATTCTGCGATAGTGTGAATGTTGCCAAAGTTGTTTCGACTGCGCTGATGAGCTAAACCATTATGGCCACCTGCTTAATAGCTTGTATGTACGTCTTTGGAACGAAATACATAATTGATTCTGTGCAACGGGGATCCGCCAGTTTGTTGCTAAGTTTGTGGAGATCTGTGGCATTAGATGACTAAGCACAATTCATGTAATTCGCGTAAATAACAGGTCGCTGATTTGCATGTGCTGTGATGGCGCTCTATAACGGCCTAGGCGCGTTCCATAGGATTTACATAACGCGAATTTGGTCGTCGAGACTTCAATTAAGTTCACTATAATGCTCCTCAGACCACTGTGGCACGGTTTTGGCCCCGAGACACGGCCAATTTTACTGCTGAAAAATGACGTCGCCGTCGGGAAGGAGATAAGCATGAAGTGATGCTGTCAGCGTGTCTTCCATAATTACTATAGGTCCCACGCAAGCGCAGGAGAATGTTTCCCATATAATACTGCTTCCACCGGCCGGCATTCGTGGCGCGCTGCACGTTTCGAGCCGCACTTCATCTCTATGACGGCGTTTCTGGAGCCGACATCGACCTAGTGTAGTAAAAATGCGATTCACCTGAAGAGCCGACACGTTTCCATTGATCGACAGCCGGATCCCGATTGCCCCGTGTGCACTACAATCGTAATTGTCGATGCTGTTGGATCAACGAGTGAACACGCAAGTGTGGTCCGCTGCGGAGCGTTCCACAATGTACGAGGAACGGTGTGCTCTTGAAACACTTATGCTTCCACCGGCTTTTTTCTCTTTCGACAGGGATGGAAAACCACCGAAACACACGTTCTGTGAAGAGGCGTGAGCGTCCAACCATACAGCGCCTAGTGGTTGTTTCATTGTATTACCTCTTTCCGTAAATGCTCACGACAGTACCATGTGAACATTCGATCAGCTCCACGTTATCGAGATACTCGTTCAAAGACTCTGCATAAGATTAATGATCTTTGTCAGAATCAGTTATTTCAATTGATTTCCACATTTTCAGCTCGTATCCTCTCTAAGGTGTTCGCCAGTCCTTGTCTGTGCCGCTTCCATACTTTTGTTATCGCGTCACTTGCCCACTACGCCACCACGCGGCATTCAGGGTCGTGGTGGACAGTGGTCATAATGTTTTGGCATATCTGTGTACGTCCTCCGTACAGCCCCAGTCTTTCCCCATGCGATTTTCACGTATTTGGAGCCCTGAAGAGAGGCATTCGTGACATTCGATTTGCTTCAAAGAGTGAAGTAGACGCCTGGGTACAATCATGGTTCCATAAGAAGCAGCAAATATTTTGCCTTGATTACATGGACCGCCTTGTCTCACAGTGGGATAAATGTTTTAACAGCTATGGAGATTACATTTCAAACAATAAACAGTTTACTAATTTATTTCTGTCTTCCCCGTTTTCGCCTGACTGTCCATCACCATAAATGCAACATACTTTTCGCATAATGACCGCGAGGTTAAGATAAGAGAAATTCCGGCCCATAGATACATATTCCGCAGCGTAGTCGAAAGAAGAGGCACACCATCTCCGGGAAAGTCACAGTGATCTTTTCCTTTGACTGCAAGATTCCGCTGCTCACTGACTTTCTGGAACACGGTGTCACAATTAACGCTCAACGGTACGTAGACATATTGTAAAACTTGAATCACCTGATGAAGTCCACGTGCCTAGAAATGTTGAAAGGGCGTCATTCTGCTGCAGGGTAAGGCTCACCATCACTTCCCAAAACTGTTTCGACTAAGCTGGAGAGATTCGCTGGTAAGCCCGTACACATCCTCCATACACTCCCGCTCTCTCTCCGTGCGATTTCCATGTTCTTGTGATCCTGAAGAAAAACTCTCGCGGCATGTATGTGCTTCGAACGAAAAGGTGCACCCCTTCGTACAGTCATGGTTCTGTAGGGAACCGCAAAAATTTTTCAGGGAGGCATCGACAGTATTGCCTCGTAGTCGGTAAATATATTAACAGTAGTGACTTTTTTTGGAATGACAAAGAGTTTTACTTATTTTTCCAACTGTCTCGTATTCATTTAACTGTCCCTTACACAATGGAGAATCTTATATTAAAATCTCTAATGTTGAGAAATTAGATGAAATCCTGTTTTACTTAGTAAAAGAGTTTCAGTATAGCAAGAATCGCAATAGTTGGTCTTTATTTCTGACAAACGATTTCGACAGATATAACTGGCATCTTCGGTTCTCTAAAAATTTTTGTTACGAAACGTGTTCATTGTAAATTAGAACCTCATGCCATCCTGTCATTTTGGTGCATAAAATATGGCTCATTGTACAAAAGTTTATCATAAATAAAACATATAGAGTTAGAAAAGCATCTTGCGCGCATGGCCATATCCGTATACGCTGCGTAGTTTAAAAATCACAACATGTAGTAATGTGTAATGTGCATTTCACTGTATGTTGCGACTATTAAGAATTAATAGTCATCTGCGAGCCCTAAGTATACGGACATGGTCATTTACATAAGATGCTTTCCACCTGTAAATGTTTTATTTCTGACAAACCTATGCATAATATGCTACACACATTAAAAAAAAAAGTTTTGCCTCACCTCGGTTCTGAGAGTTCCGGAATCTCTACAGAAAATTGGAATGGAGATCAATATAAACATTATTTCCGCTCTTCTTATTGGTCATGAACACCACACATTCCTTGTTGTACCACAATACAGCGAGACCTTCAGAGATGGTGGTTCAAATTGCTGTACACACCTGTACTTCTAATAGAAGTAGCACATCCTACTGCATTGATGCATACCTGTACTCATCGTGGCATACTATCCACAAGTTCTCCAAGGCTCTGTTGGTCCAGATTGTCCCACTCAACAGCGGCGATTCGGTGTAGACCCGACAGAGTGGTTGGTGAGTCACGTCGTAGACAAACATCCTTTTTCAATCTATCCGAGACTTGTTCGATAGGGTTCATGTCTGGAGAACATGCTGGCCACTCTAGCCGAGGGATGTCATTATCCTGAAGGAAGTCACTCACATAATGCCACCCCAAAACAGCCGGGAACCTCTACCGTGCTGCACTCGCTGGACAGTGTGTCCAAGGCGTTCAGCCTGACCGGGTTGCCTCCAAACACGTCTCCGACGATTGTCTGCTTGAAGGCATATGTGACACTCATCGGTGAAGAGAATGTGATCCCAATCCTGAGCGGTCCATTCGGCGTGTTGTTGGGCCCATCTGTACAGCGCTGCATGGTGTCGTACTTGCAAAGGTGGATCTCGTCATAAACACCAGGAGTGAAGTTTCGCATCATGCGGCATATTGATCACAGTTTGAGTCGTAACGACGTCCTGCGCCTACACGAAAAGCATTATTCAACATGGTGGCGTTGCTGTCAGGGTTCCTCCAGGCCATAATCCGTAGGTAGCGGTCATCCACTGCAGTAGTAGCCCTTAGGCGGCCTGAGCAGGCATGTCATCGACAGTTGCTGTCTCTATCTCCTCCATGTCCGAAAAATATCGCTTTCGTTCACTCCGAGACCCCTTGACACTTCACTTCTGGACAGCCCTTCCTGGCACAAAGTAACAATGCGGACGCGATCGAAGCGCGATATTGACCGTCTAGGCATGGCTGAACTACAGACAACACGAGCCGTGTATCTCTTTCCTGGTGGAATGATTGGAACTGATCGGTTGTCGGACCCTCTCCGTCAAATATGTGCTGCTAATGTACGGTTGTTTGTATCTTTGAGCGGGTTTAGTGACATCTCTGAACAGTCAAAGGGACTGTGTCTGTGATTCAATATCCACAGTCAACTTATATCTTCAGGAGTTCTGGGAACCGGTGTGATGCAAAACTTTTTTGAACTGTGTATATTTTATCCAGCATAATGTCAACATGGTATGGTGTTCTGATTCACAATGAACAAATTTTGAACCAAAAGATTTTTGAAGACCAGAAGACATTTATAACTGTTGAAACCGGTAGCCAGAAATGCACACGAGTTATGCGATCTTTGCTATTGAAACTATTTTACAAGAATAATCTTACATGTTCAAATGGAAGTATGCTGCTTCCTTATTATTTTTCACAGTGAGTAATGGCATATTAATTTTTGAATCGTAAAGACCTTCACAATCAGAACTTCACAACTTGTGTTGGAACAACCCATTGCTGACAGAGCTGTCATCGTTTTTAAATTTTCAGACGTGATTAATTACGGTTACTAACCCTTTTTCAGTATCAGAGGTAGACAGTTTCAGTAATGGAAAGTCCAACTGTGTACCTAGTACATTTTCTTGCGGTGATACCAATGTATCTGTAAACCACACATGAATCTCAACAGCCTTGGGTCCGTGAAAATTCCTACAAAACGTGGATTGCACGGCATGTGACGTGTTGTACGATGTCATACATGTATTACTACCTGACATCTCGGTACACGCAACAAATCCGTCACGCAGCTGCAACGAGAAAATTAGTCTGCTCGCAGATCAAGTGACTACTGCACCGACGAAAACTTTACCAGCAGCTGGAGCGCTGGTTACGGACGTGTTGATAAATGGACGGCGAGCCACGTACTATCGCTTGTATACTGCAGTTTTATGTTTATGATGTATGATGGTGATGACAAAAAAAGGATGAAACCCGATGACAGAACATCGCCTACTGCTGGACAGCACCAAGGGTCACCATCCGACGGGAAGATCACCATTAACGTTACCATAAGCCCTTAGTTCATGAGGGTCTGCGCAGAGGTTTTGAATTTATTCCAGAGCATTGGCGCAAAGACTGGTGGTCAGGAACTACCTCTCCTCTTTTTACTGGCCGAGAAGCGTCAATTAAAATGTATCCTCTACCAGGATTTGAATCAGCTTAAAGCCCGAGTCGAGCGCCACTGCACAGCCGTGTATTAGATACCTCGTCTGTGGAGCAAGTAAGAATATAAACGTTATTTTAATTACATAAAAGTAATGTCATCATAATTATTGCTGTGAAAACTGTGCCCTTCAAATGGGCCCAAGGTAATTAAATAGAGACTATCGAAATGAAGTTCCTGTGATATATAATTCGGCATTAACTGCTTGACCGCGAAAGATGAGATACGAGAACACGTGGGAGATCAGAGCACCGACATTGTCATAACGAAATACGGGAACAAATGGTTACAGCTCTTGTAGTTCATACGATTATGGCGCAGTGTTAGCATACTGGACTAGTATTCGGGAGGACGACGGTTCAATCCCGAGTCAGGCCATCCTGATTTCGGTTTTCTGTGATTTCCCTAAATCGGTCCAGGCAAATACCGGGATGGTTCCTTTCAAAGGGCACAGCCGACTTCCTTCCCCATCCTTCCCTAATTCGATGAGACCGATGACCTCGCTGTCTGGTCGCCAACCCATCCAGATTTAGGTTTTCCGTGATTTCCCCAAATCGAATGAGGCAAGTCCCGGGATGGCACGGCCGATTTCCTTCCCCATCCTTCCTTAATATGAGCTCGCGCTTCGCCTCTAATGAACCCTTTGAAGACGGGGAGTTGAACACTAATCTCATTCTACTCCTCCCCATACCATTATCTAGGGCAATCACAGCTGTTCAGTAGATTGGCGAAGACACGAGCGAATCTGGGAAGGTGACAGGAGAAATACGAAGCCGTAACAGAACTAACGGCCTAAGCCCTGATGCAAAAGAACATGATAGTTGCTTCATTTTCATGATATAACGAAGATATAAATATTGTGATACCTCCACTGGTGGCCGTTTTTGCCGACTCACAGAGCCAGCGACACAGCACGAGAAGAAAGTCGGACCTCATTGAGCGAGTACCAGAGACGGATCCTGCAAACACGACGCGGTTGCCCAGTAGATGCCCTGGGCTCGCTTAAGAAAGGACACTTTGCTAAGAGCCTGGCCGACAGTGCGAAACGTGCAGATAACTGAGGGACAATTGCAGACACTGGGACAGAGTGTAGACACAAAGCGCCAACAATTCACACAGGGAGGCGTGTGAAGCAAAGGAATTGTGATAGAAGTCAACCTTAAAAAATGTTTTCTGGACTGTAAGGAAGTTGCTTATTAATCACGAACAGCAGCAGAATCTTAGGCGAAGCACAAACATGAGACTGTCCAAGCCACATGTAGAGATAGTCAGTACAAAGATGTGTTGCATGGTTGCTTTCACAGCAAAATAAGAATACAGAAAGATAGTGGCATACCGTGTGACCAACGCAACAGTCTCGATAGAGAAAACGTGAGAAAGAGCCCCAGTTCTCGAGTTGTACATCTGCCCACACAAGACAGAAAATTCCCACTCTGCACTGGCAGGCGTGATCATTGGGCAGAATTGTAGATTTCTACATCTTCATCTACATGCATACTCCGCAAATCACATTTAAGTGCCTGGCAGAGGTTTCAACGAACCACCTCAACAATTCTCTGTTATTCCAATCTCGTACAGCGCGCGGAAAGAATGAACACCTATATCTTTCCGTACGAGCTCTGATTTCCATTATTTATATCGTGATGATCGTTCTTCCGTATGTAGGTCGGTTTCAACAAAATATTTTCGCATTCGGAGGAGAAACTTGGTGATTGTAATTTCGTGAGAAGATCCCGTCGCAACGAAAAACGCCTCTCTTTTAACGATATCCAGCCGAAATCCTGTATCATTTCAGTGACAATCTCTCCCCCATTTCGCGATAATACAAAACGTGCTGCCCTTATTTGAATATTCCGATGTACATCTTGATTCTTATCTGGTAAGGATCCCACACCGTGCAGAAGTATTCTAAAAGATGACGGACAAGGGTAGTGTAGGCAGTCTCCTTAGTTGTCTGTTACATTTTATAAGTTCCTGCCAATAAAACTTAGTCTTAAGTTAGCCTTTCCCACAACATTTTCTATGTGTTATTTACAATTTAAGTTGCTCGTAACTGCAGTTCCTAGGTATTTAGTTGAATTTACGGCCTTTAGATTTGACTGACTTATCGTGTAACGGAAGTTTAACGGATTCCTTTTAGGACTCATGTGTATGATCTCATGCTTTCCGTTATTTAGGGTCAACTGCCAATTATTGCACTATACAGATATCTTTTCTACATCGTTTCCCAGTTTGTTTTGACGTTCTGATAACTTTATTAGTCGATAAACGACAGCGTCATCTGCAAAAAACCGAAGACGGCTGCTCAGATTGTCTCCCTAATCGTTTATATAGATAAGGAACAGCAAAGGATCTAGAACGCTACCATGGGGAGCGCCAAAAATCAATTCTGTTTTATTCGATGACTTTCCGTCAATTACTACGAACTGTGACCTCTCTGACAGGAAATCACAAATCCAGTCACATAACTGAGACGATATTCCATAGGCATGCAATTTCACTACAAACCGCTTGTGTGGTACAATGTCAAAAGCCTTCTGGAAATACAGAAATACGAAATCGATCTGAAATCCCCTGTTAATAGCACTCGAAATTTCATGTGAATAAAGGACTAGTTGTGTTTCACAGGAACGATGTTTTCTAAACCCTTGTTGACTATGTGTCAATAGACAATTTTCTTCGATGTAATTCATAATGTTCGAACACAATATATGTTCAAAAATCCTGCTGCATATCGATGTTAACGATATGGGCCTGTAATTTAATGGATTACTCTTACTACCTTGCTTGAATATTGGTGTGACCTGTGCAACTTTCCAGTCTTTGGGTACGGATCTTTTGTAGAGCGAACGGTTGTATATGATTGTTAGGTATGGAGCTAATGCATTAGCAAACTCCGAAAGGAACCTGATTGGTATACAGTCTGGACCAGAAGACTTGCTTTAATCGTGTGATTTAAGTTGCTTCACTACTCAGAGTTCGCCAATGACAACGCCGAAAGGAAGCAAAAAGTATCGACAATATCTAAGACAGCGCAGAAGTAAGAGGACATGGAGGCTCTTCCATCTGTTGTCTACATTAGCCTCCCGACTACGTTCTATCGCTGCTTCGGCTACGGCAACACACGGCGACAACGGAGAAACCGTACGTTGGTCCGGGCGGGTCGTTGATGACAACTGCCGATTCGACACAGCCACTACTAGGAGACGCGCAGTACAGAGCCAGCGTCTGCTGATGAGATCAGCACACTACGGACGATCACAAAGAATGATGGGATGATTCATTTCCCCTCATTCCTCTTAAGAACCGAGTCGTGCCCTCGCACAGTTATAGCGGTCCTGAGATTTATGATTTTATGCAGGGAATGTAATAAAAGCTAATACTTAATATTTTTGTCGTCTAAACTGTGTGTTCCATTCGCTTATAAATCACTTAATCTCAAAAGGTTTTGCTGCTTGAATTTCCTTGATTGTCGTTGTTGTCGTCTTCTGTCCTGAGTCTGGTTTGATGCAGTTCTCCATGTTACTCTATCCTGTGCAAGCTTCTTAATCTCCCAGTACCTGCTGCAACCTACATCTTTCTGAATCTGCTTAGTGTATTCATCTCTTGGTCTCCCTCTATAATTTTTACCCTCCACGCTGCCCTCCAGTACTAAATTGGTGATCCCTTTATGACTCAGAACATGTCCTACCAACCGATCCCTTCTTCTAGTCAAGTTGTGCCACAAACTCCTCTTCTCCCCAGTTCTATTCAATACCTCCTCATTAGGTATGTGATCCCCCCATCTAATCTTCAGCATTCTTCTGTCGCACCACATTTCGAAATCTTCTATTCTCTTCTTGTCCAAACTATTTATCGTCCATGTTTCGCTTCCATACATGTCCACCCTCGGTAGCTGAATGGTCAGCGTGACGGATTGCTAATCCTCTAGGCCGGATTCGATTCCCGGCTGGGTCGGGGAATTTTCTCCGCCCAGGGACTGGGTGTTGTGCTTCCCCATCATCACCCTATCATCCCCATCGACTGCAGGTCGCCGAAGTGGCGTCAGATTGAAAGACCGGCACCCGGCGAACGGTCTGCCCGACGGGGGGCCCTAGCCGTACGAATAAATAAAACTTCCATACATAGCTACACTCCACACAAATACTTTCAGAAACGACTTCCTGACACTTAAATCTATACTCGAAGTTAACAAATCCCTCTTCTTCAGAAACGCTCTCCTTGCCATTGCCAGTCTACATTTTATATCCTCTCTACTTCGACCATCATCAGTTACTTTGTTCCCCAAAAAACAAAACTCCATTACTACTTTTTCCTTGATTATTGTCCTCTAATTTTATGCAAGAGGTCAAACGAATTCTCCATCACAACATTTGTGGCACCAAACGTGGGGCAATGTACACGGGATATTTCATAAATAATGCATACTGCGAAGTGTTTGATGCAACAACAATGAAAGCTACGTCAGATGCCGTTGAGAGCTAGAGGAAGAAGCAAGTCTTTTTGATTTTACTGAAACATAAAACTGGCGAGCGATGGAAATGGACCGTACATAGGTCTCGGATACTCTGACTGATGAAGACCACGGGTCGTACATCAAAATGGAAACTTTACGCGAAAAAAAAAACCGGACAGGAATCCACAATGCGTTATCTGAAATTTATGGTAAGTTTACAGTGGACCGTAGTACAGTTTGAAGTTGCGTTAATCATTTTTGTGGTGGTGGTATGAGCATAGACGATGATCCAACACTCGGAAAGCCAAAAACGTCAACAAATGAACGGAGTGTGAAGCTTGTGGCATATGCTCTTGAAGTGCAGGCAATGCGACTTGTGAGGAACTCTCTGAAGTCGCTGGAATTCCCCCACCATCAGTATCCTCTATTCTGACAAAGATTTGAAAAAGAGAAAATGTCTTAGAGATGAGTCCCACACTGTTTAAATGCTGAAGAGAAGCGGCTGGATTTTGCAACCTTGTTCGGACAATGATTCGACAGAGACAGTGACATTGTGTCGAATTGTCGCTGTTGATGACACATGGATTAGAGATTTTGAAGCGTAGCTGAAATCAGAGTCCAACTGAATGGTAAGAATCAGATTCTCCACTTAAAAAAAAAATTACGACAAGCACAATGAAATCTCACGCAAACGATGATTTTTCTTATGATTCCCAAGGAATCGTCATGATAGATTGTCTCTTATGGAACAAGTGTAACAGCTATGTATTATGGTAATTTTATGTAAAAACTGCGCAGAAAATTCGTGAGGTCCGACTTCAGTGGCTTGAGGCTGCGACACTCATTCCCTACGACAATGGTCGCCTGCACATGGGCAATGTTGTAGCCTAAAAACTGCGCGAATGAGGATGAGAAGTGCCGTCCTCCGTACAACCCCGACATGAGTCCACGATGCTTCGACTTGTTCGCAAAGGGGAAAAAAAATTAGGTGTGGACATCGTTATCTATCTCTGGTAGAGCTTTCTACCAACGTCATTCGACAGATGAACAGAATCGGTGTCCTGGATGGATGGTTGGTTGGTTGGCTGTGGGAGGGGACCAAACAGCGAAGTCGTCAGTCCCATTAGATTGGGGGAGGATGGGGAAGAAAGTCGGCCGTGCCCTTTCAAAGGAATAATCCCGGCCCTGGATGGATTATAAGAGCTTCCGACAGTAGTCATAGAGAAGCAGTCATAGAGAAACAGGGAGACTATATTGAAGGACTGAAAGACATATTGAAAATAAATGTGTAAGTAAAAAAAACCTAGTGTGCCTTATTTATGGAATGTTCTTGGAAATAGAAATCTACAAGAAATTTTATGCAAGAGATCAAAACAATTCTCAGTTCACTAGAATATTAACCACACATAACGCAGTTTTAGTCCCTCTCTGCCCGCTATTACTTTTTGAGAGGTGTGCTGCTGTTGTGAGCCCATTAAGTATAACAGACACATCCTCGCGTCTTATATTAAGATAGAGCCGTGTACAGTTACTACTTATGACATTTCAGGCACGACATCGATGAATGACCAAAATATAGTTGCTGCAAGTGATTCTAAGACGTCGTAGAATACTTGACCACAGTGCTTGGTTGTCGTTTTCATCTTCACTGTTATCGACGAGGCATTCTAAAAATTTTTCTTGTATCTACTGTACCATATTTGACGGCACGGTCCGGCAGTGAGAGGAAACGGAGGTGACCTGTCCTTTGGTGGCGCCTGTGACGCGCATTTAATCTCGGCACGGACGCCGCCATCGAGCCCTGGTAATTGCGTGTCCATTCCCTGCCCCAATCGCAGTCGCGAAGGCGGGGTGGCGTATCGAGCCGGCTGGGGTGAAGTGAAGTCCAGCCGAGCGCGAAAAAGCGACGCCTGCAGGCGGCTCACGCTCTGAGCCTGTGGCGCTGTGCTGTTTAATTACTTATTTATGAGGGAGGGGCCCGGATTGCGCCTCTGATTACGCCCTATTTTTCATCACCGGGCGAGAAGTACGTGTTTCATAATTAGTAGGAAGGGAGTCGGTGGATGGGGCGTACCAGGGAGTTGTAAGGGGCGAGTGGAGCAGGGGGAGGTTGTGGAAAGGGGAGGGAAGAGGGGCAAGTCGCAGAGTTTGGAACGAAACAGCCGGCGGGGAATGAGGCTAACTAACTTGCTTTAAGCGGAACGACCTTAGTGGGCATACTCTCAGCATTACGTTTTGAATCTTACGTTTCACAAGCGTCTCTTGCAGAAATATAAACCGCAATTCGAGCTGAGCGAGGCAGGGCCTGTGGTCAGCACATTGGAACCGCATTCAAATCCACGTCGGACAATCAAGATTTAAGTTTTCAGTAATTTTTCTAAATCGGTCCAGGTAAATGGCAGGGTGGTTTCTTCGGAAGGTCATGTCAGATTTCCTTCTCCACCAATATTAAAATAGGACAATCTACCGTTAGACATGTAAGTGAATTTAAATATCTCGGAGGCACAATAACTGAAGACCTGAGATGTCACCAGGAGGTGAAAACTCGAACTGCCATAGCGAAGGAGGTATTTAACAGAAATAGGAGACTCTTATCTGGTAAAATTAGATAAAGGACTAAGGTAAAGGCTTGGAAAATGTTATGTCTGGAGTGTGGCACTATATGGGGGAGAAACATGGACACTGAGACGAGAGGATGAAAAAAGGTTAGAAGCATTTGAGATGCGGATGTGGAGGAGAATGGAGAGAATAAGCTGGATGGAAACAGTGAGTAATGAAAGAGTATTGGAAAGTGTTGGTGAGAGAAGATGTCTGCTGAAGGTTGTAAGAGAAAGGAAAAAGAACTGGTTCGGACATTCATTGGGAAGGGAGTGCTTGCTAGTAGATGCTTTGGAAGGACTGGTTTGTGGGAAAACACTGAGAGGAAGAAGAAGATAAAAGGTGAAAAAAATGGTTCAAATGGTTCTGAACACTATGGGACTCAACTGCTGTGGTCATAAGTCCCCTAGAACGTAGAACTACTTAGACCTAACTAACCTAAGGACATCACACACATCCATGAACGAGGCAGGATTCGAACCTGCGACCGTAGCGGTCATGCGGTTCCAGACTGTAGCGCCTTTAACCGCTCGGCCACTCCGGCCGGCATACAAGGTGATAGATGACATAAAGGGAAGAGGAAATTATGCAGACCTGAAGAGCATGGCAGAAGACCGGACAGTCTGGAGAACTACTATGTGACAACCTGCCTTTAGGCAGAACACTGATGATTATGATGATGACCATAAAAACAATCCACTTATAATGACCTCGCTGTCGATGTGACGTCAAACCCTGATCTTCGTTCCGAAATTCGGAGTACGCGTATCGGGGAATTTTTTTTTTTTTTTTGCTGTCTCTGACTAAGAAGACGCATTGTTGCCGTGGCTTAATATGATGAGTGCTTTATACTCCACCAAATAACGATCTTCAAGAAAATCAATAATCGTGCCGCATGCACGCTCTGCCCACGAATCGTGTAATTTTCTTTAGTGTCTGGAAGTACTTAAACTATTCGACCAGGCAAGTTATTCCTAAACGGGCGTGTAAAATCACTGTACTGTATTTGCCTGACATTCAAATTTGAGCGATCTTATTTTCCGTTTTAGAATCACTTTTGTTTTCAATCACTAAACTTGTGGCTGCGATAATCAGATGTAATGATTCTTCAGTAGTTTCTTTTCGTAACTTTATTTTGTAGTTAATATTTCAACAGTGCAAGTGTTACCAGCATAACAAGTTTGGTATTTGTCTACATTCTTATGGATGATGAACATCTCTGCCGGCGTGTCGCTTCCTAGTCAGCGTTTGGTTCACTCAGCTCTGTGGTGCCAGAGGAGTAATTGGGAAGTATTTCTCTGTCTGGTAGGCGGTCGGCAAACCGTCGCCAACCAGGCACACATTTATAAGGGTGTAAATGGTTTCAGACGCATCGTGGTCGGTCGCCAAGAGTCCCACAGGAACCGAGGTGTACTTTTCCTGTTTGAACCTGGCCGCACCGACAGTCCAAACCTTCTCTTAGATGTAATCACGGACAACGCCTAGGGGAAGATCTTTCTGTTGCGTGGACCGGACAAGAAGGCACCACTTCATGCCATTTTTAAGTCTGACTCAGGACAGAAGAATGCAAGCGACAGAGTTTTCAGGGCCTGATAGCCACCCTCTCCGACCTTGGGCAACACAGAATAACATGTTTGCTATTTGCCTAAATTCTTGTGGATGAAGAAGTTTGGTGCCAGCCTCTTGCTGGAGGGGTGGGTCTTTTGCTTTCTCTCTGTCAGGCTAGGGCAAGTTTGATTGGCTCTTTCCACCTGGCACTCAGATGAGAGCTCAAGCAAATTATTCTCGTTGCTAACTAATAGGTCAAATGGCTCTAAGCACTATGGGACTTAACATCTGCGGTATCAGTCCCGAAGAATTAGAACTACTTAAACCTAACTAACCTACTGACGTCACACACATCCATGCCCGAGATAGGATTCGAACCTGCGACCGTAGCGGCAGCGCGGTTCCAGACTGAAGCTCCTAGAACCGCTCGGTCACAGCGGCCGGCCGTTGCTAACTGCGCCACGTGTCTGTCGAGCAATGGGACGAGGGCTTGGCGAGGAGGTATTCCGCCTCGAATAGGTGGAGAATAGTAGTCTTGAACTGGGATCCAGTTGGCGAGGGGTTTTGGTGGCGGTTGGGCTCAGAGTTGCAAACTCGTTGTTGAGGCTTTCGCTGCACGACGCGACGGAAGCAGACTGCGCGCGCACGAAATTTGCTTCCGCTGTTGGTACTAGGTGAAGGCGGGTGTTCATAGTCGCACCCCACTGCTATATTAAGCAAGTCAGACACGCAATGCGGCGCGTCAAATGCACATCGAACGGAATAGGGATGGAGTTCAGGTTTGATAACATTGGGAAAAATGAACTGTAATATGGGAAAAGTTGTGTTCATCTTCTTCCTTTCATTCTTACTCTCTCAGAGCATTAGACTTACGAGATTCTGACATATGATGTGTTTCACTTTTTTGAGGGGATAGACCAGGTTAGAAATTTTTTGAGCATAATCTTTTATTAGCTTAAAATTCCACATAGACGGTCTACTTTTAACAATCAGTCGTATAACGTGTGCCATAAATGTTAAAATATGTTAAAACCGCGATTTACTGTATGGGTGTCTGGTGCATCCGAGCGTTTAATTGCAATCGATGTAACATTATAACAGTTACCGATGGAATAGGAGTCTTGATAGTTTCGGATAGAATCACAGAGGGCATTAGTATGAACTAAAATGATAACTTGTTATTTCGCTTGTTTTTTATACGAAGTAAAACATGAGTGCTTGAAAATGAAAATGAAACGTATTTATACGGATAGAAAAAGTTGGAAAAGTTATCCTAATCGTGCAAAAAAGGCTTCGATTGGTAAGCGGAAGCCAGTTATTCAATATAATATCGAAATCGAAATGAGAGTGTTCCCACATTGGCGGAAAGAGACCCATGGCTGTCATTGCCGATTAAAACTTGTTCAGTTTCAGTAAAAACTTTAAACGTTTATTCCTCCACACAATATTTTTCAGATTGGCGATAGCTGTAAGTGATGACACATACATGCAGTTACATTATATCCTTTACTACGCAGCTGAGGTCGTCGCACCGTTACCCATGCAGCAACACGTGGAGATCGTTTGTTCTTTTTTTTTTTTTAAGAAACAACTGTGATTACTTCTTGAAATTATAGTGTATGAAATCAGAGAACAGAAAATTATAAAATATTAATTAGAAGAAAAAGAAGGTAGGAAAGCTAGCGTTGGTGATAGGTGCCCCGCACAGGTGCTTCCCAGGGAGCTGGTGTCCTCGAGACCACGTTTCGTATGTCATGTGTATTGTGTATTAAACTGGGGACTTAGAAACGACGGAGTGGCTTCTTCCCACCGTAGCCGTTAGTGGTTCACAACCCCACAACAGGCCACAGCAGTCCACTCCACCCCACCGCCACCGTACACCGAACACAGGGTTACTGTGCCCCCGGGAACGTGTCATGGCAGACGAGTGTAGCCCCAAATGTTTCCGTGGTAGAGTAATTAATGTGTATGCGTACGTGGAGAAAGTGTTTGCGCAGTAATCGCTGACGTAGTTTAACTGAGGCGGAATAAGGGGAACCAGCCCAAATTCGCTGAGGCAGTTGAAAAACCGCCGTAAAAACCATCCACAGGCTGGCTGGCACACCGCACCTCGATATTAATCCTCCGACGGGATTCGTGCCGGGGACCGGCACGCCTTCCCGCTCGGGAAGCAGCGCGTTAGACCGCACGGTAGCCAAGCAGGCTAGTATGTGATGTCTGGCGTTAGGAACTTGCTTATTAATAATAGTGATGCTGGAAGTTGGCTCTGAGCACTATGCGACTTACCTACTGAGGTCATCAGTCGCCTATATCTTAGAACTAATTAAACCTAATTGACCTAAGGACATGACACACATCCATGCCCGAGGCAGGATTCGAACCTGCGACCGTAGCGGTCGCTCGGCTCCAGACTGTAGCGCCTAGAACCGACGGCCACTCCGGCCGGCAATGCTGTAACTGTTGGTTAGTAATGTTTACTGACAAAATGCAACCTAACGCTGGATTGCGTGCTTATGGCTATCCTTTGTGGCCGTTTCTTAGTACGATTTTAAGAGAGAGATTATTAATTGATGACCGATGCGTCGGTTCTCGATTGTGTTCAGGAGACGTACGGATTGATTACGCGAATAATTGACCTTTTGACCTGATTGCCTTCACGCAATCAGAATTTTCGATGAAAATACCGAAGGTACCTATTTGAATATAAAAATAGAAATGAAAGCAAATTAATGGAATTTCGTAAGAGAAAGATTAACAGATCGGAAGTTGAACACATTAGTGGTCTCCCAAATACAATCGAGACACCGCGATAAAGAATGAATCTGTAACATAGCTCATATATAATTTGAACATCATTTTAATTTGGTGAGCCGGCCGCGGTGGTCTAGCGGTTCAGGCGCTCAGTCTGGAACCGCGCGACTGCTACGGTCGCAGGTTCGAATCCTGCCTCGGACATGGATGTGTGTGATGTCCTTAGGTTAGTCAGGTTTAAGTAGTTCTAAGTTCTAGGGGACTGATGACCACAGATGTTAAGTCCCATAGTGCTCAGAGCCATTGGAACCATTTATTTAGTGAAAGAAAAGAATAAGAAGACAGTTAATGCATCGTAAAATATTAATATATTTTGAACAAATTGGCATTAAACTTCTAAACATTGAAAAATACACAATAAACGCATGACTTACATCTGATATTTATTTTGTGGATGGCGCAGTCCAATAATCGCTGCTTTGTCAGTTCGTTCCTTCTTAAAATTAAATGTCCTTGCCTGCGCGTAAGTACATTGTATCCACAGCCGAGTTACCGAAATGTTTGTTCCTCGTTTCACATAGTTTTTACACGTAATAAAAATACAACTTGTAGCAATGCTGTGTAGTACGTCTTAAGATGTCGGCAACCAAAAGTACAAGGGATAATAGAATATTTTTTAACAAAAGATAGATCGGTCTTTCTTCTGTTTCGCAGCTTCTTGCTATCAAGCACTGCGGCAAAGATTTTAAATATCTGCGCCCAGCGGGTCAAAGTGTTTATTTAGAGTATTTAAACGCTGGACGCGCGTCTTGGTATAGGCGAGCATAAAAAAAAAAAAATCTCTTTACTCTCGAGCTGTGATGCTTAGCATCTTTACGAACTACAGCTCGTTGGCTGCAAAGTAGCTGAAATCCAATAATATTACACATGACTACCTTCATATCTCGTGAATCTGTTGTAATACCTACGTTTTGTTATTGTTTTTAAGTTGTATGTGTGTTGATTAGCTATACTACCTTTATTGCAATGTTTTTGTGTTAATGTAGTCTGGTTACAGGTTAAAGTGGTGCGTGGTGTAGTAACCAGTCACGATCTATCCTACTTAATATATTGACTGGTTACTATTGTGCCCCCGTATGTGTCACTGTTTCTAGATTTCGTGTCGTCTGTTGTGTATGTTGGGTGTTTTTTTTTGTCTCGTAATTATATACGTGTTAATTCGCCAGATTACTTGTGCTACAGTTTTTCCATGTTAATGTAGTTAATTACATGTTTCTAGTGGCACCTGGTAGAATAACTATTCTACCTAATAGATTAACGGGTTTCTATTCTAATTTTTGTGTGTATAATTGTTTCATCATTTATTGTGTGTTTGTTGAACGTTTTATTGTTCATTTGTCTCGTCGTTTGAGAGTAATAAGTATTGCATTGTATGTTAACCGGGGTGCTAGAAACGACGGAGAGACTCTGTCCCCGCCGCAGCCGTAATGGTCCACAACCCCACGACGACTACTACAGTCCACTTCACCCCTCCGTCGCCCCACACCGAACCCAGGGTTATTGTGCAGTTCGGCCCTTGGTAGATCTCCCCCCCCCCCCCCCCCTCAGGGAACGTTTCACACCAGACGATTGTAACCCCTATGTTTGCGTGGTAGAGTAATGGTGGTGTACGCGTACGTGGAGAACTTGTTTGCGCAGTAATCGCCGACATAGCGTAGCTGAGGTGCAATAAGGGGAACCACCCCGCTATCGCCAAAGCAGATGGAAAACCGCATAGAAGCCATCCACAGACAGGCCAGCTCACCGGACCTCGACACTAGTCCGCAGGACGGATTCCTGCCGGCGACCAGGTGCTCCTTCCCAACCCGGAAAGCCGTGCGCTAGACCGCACGGCTAACCAGGCGGGCGAGTAATAAGTATGTTATGTCATGACCACAAGGGTGCTGCCGGTCAGCGCAGTTTCTGATAAAAAGTTTTCGAAGACCACTATGTAATGCAGAATTGATCACTGGATGTTATGAGAGACGGACGCGCCAGTGCAACAGGGGCGGGGTCTGCTGTGTTTTCAGTAGAGAGGCGATAAAACAGCATCGATCAAGGAAGTTCAGTGACCTGGAACGTGGCCGAGTCGCTGGCTGTCACCTGAAAAACCTGTGCAAGTCGACTGTTGATGATGTGATTGAGAAGACGAACGCGAAGGAACGACCACGGCTAAACGAAGACCTCACTTACTGACAGATAGGGACAATCTAGGATTAATAAGGAGTCTCTAAAATATCACATAAAACCAGCGGAAAGATTCAGTCATGAATTTCAAAGCACTGCCACGACGTCTGTGTGCAGGGAGTGAAAGGAAACGGGGTAAATGGGTAGAGCAGTTGCTTGCAAGTCATACATTCCCCTAATCAAATGTAAGCAACGTTTGAAGTGGTGTGAAGTGCGACAGCAATGAAATGTGAATGAGTTATTTCCTGAATCACACTAGACCCTGTGGCATTCTGATAGAAAAGGGTTTGAGCTTGGTGAATACCAAGGAAACGTTACCGACAGTCAAATGTTCCCCGACACTGAAGTGCGAACGAGGTGGTGTTAGGTTATGGGCGTGTTTTCGAGGTTAGGATGTGGTCCCCTTGTTGCGCTTAAGAAAACGCTAAATGCAGAAGGATATTAACATATTTTGCAGCATTGTATACTGCAGAGAGTAAAGTAACAGTTCACAGACGACGACTGCATCAGCATAATGTAATGCCATAAAGCAACACCAGTGATGCAGTGGCCAGTGGACAATAGAATTTGTGAAATAGGCTGGCTTGTCTAGAGGCCCAAAGTGAACCCAATGGAACACCTTTACGACGAATTGGAACGTCTGCTTCACTCCCACTGTCCTACACCACTACATTCTGTGATTTCAGCTTTTGTGAAAGAATGTACTACTGTTCCTCCACATACAGACGTATCATTGAAAGTGTATCCAGAAGAGTTGAAGTCGTCCTAAAGGTGAAGAGCGAACTCGCCTCTTATTGATGTCCACTAATTGGTATCCAGAAACTTTTGATCAGATACCGAATACATTTTCCTGCCCAAAGACGTCTGATGGTTAAGGCAGCAAATGTTGTACCTCGCCCTTTATGGCGTGGTGTGTAACACCACACTGCCTGAAAGACACTCAGGCTAGACGAAGCACGAGCCAAACGGTGGTTAATTATCGACGCAGGTTCAATCCACTTGTCTCGCAAGCAGGTAGGCTGCAAGTTAATCTATAGTAACAGTACTGTCTTCCAAATTTTCCAGTCTTCTGCTAGTCATTTCGTCTCTACGTGACTACTACACCCAACAGCCTTCATAAATCGTTACGTACACACATCAAAAAAAGGTTCGCATCACCTCGGTTCCGAGAGTTCCGTAACCTGCACAGAAAATTGCAATAGAGATTAACATAAACATCATTTTTATTGTTCATGAAAACCACAAGTTGCATATTGTACCACCATACAGTGAGACTTCCAGAAGTGGTGGTCCGGACTGCTGTACACACCGATGCTTGTAATACCCAGTATCACATCCTCTTGCATTGATGCACGCCTGTTTTCGTCATTGCGTACTATCCATAAGACACTGTTGGTCTACATTGTCCCACTCCTTAACGGAGATTCTGCATAGATCCCCCAGAGTCGTTGGTGGGTCACGTCGTCCACAAACAGCCCTTTTCAATCTATCACAAGCACGTTTGATGGGGGTTCATGCTGTTCATGCTGGCCATTCTGGTCGAGCGATGATATCATGAAGGAGGTCATTCACAAGATGTGCACGATGAGCGCGCGAATCGTCGTCCACGAAGACGAATGCCTCGCCAATATGCTGCCGACATGGTTGCACTATAGGTCGGAGGCTGGCATTACCGTATCGCACAGCCGTTACAGCGCCTTCCAGAACCACCAGCAGCGTACCTCGGCCCCATATAATGGCACCCCAAAGCAATAGGGAACCTCCACCTTGCTCCACTCGCTGGACAGTGTGTCTAAGGCGTTCAGCCTGACTGGGTTGCCTCCAAACACGTCTCCGACGATTGTCTGGTTTCAGCCATATGTGACACTCACCGATGAAGAGAACGTGATGCAAATCCTGAGCGGTCCATTCGGCATGTTGTTGCGCCTAACTGCACCGCGCTACAAGTTTCCGTGGTTCCAAAGATGGACCTCGCCATGGACGTCGTGAGTGAAGTTTCCCATCATGCAGCCTGTTGCGGACAGTTTGAGTCGTTACACAACGTCCTGTGGCTGCACGAAAAGCATTATTCAACATGGTGGCGTTGCTGTCAGGGCTCCTCCGAGCCATAATCCGTAAGAAGCAGCCATCCACTGCAGTAGTAGCCCTTGGGCGGCCTGAGCGAGACATATCACCAACAGTTCCTGTCTCTCTGTACCTCCTCCATGTTCGAACAACATCCCTTTGGTTCAGCCCGAGACGCTAAGCCACTTCTCTTCTTGAGAGCCGTTCCTGGCACAAAGTAACGACGCGGACGCTACTGACTTCTAGGCATGGTTGAACTACAGACAACACGAGCCGTTTACCTCCTTCCTGCTGGAATGACTGGAACTGATCGGCTGTCGGACTCCCTCCGTCTAATAGCGCTGCTCGTGTAAGATTGTTTGCATCTTGGGCGGGTTTAGTGACATCTCAGAACAGTCAAAGTCAGGATTGTATTCGCGCTGTCCTGAAAAACAAGGGCTGTGTCTGTGATACAATAGATAGAATATCCACACCCAATGTCTGTTTTTAGGAGATCTGGGAACTAGGGTGACGCAAAACTTTTTTTGATGTGCGTATAATCCAGTGTATGAGGGTCGGCAGTGTCTTCTCCTTGTAAAATATAATTACAGAGCAACGGCTGATTTCTTTCTTGCGCGTGAATGTGGTAATAAATTGGTCGAGAGTGTCAATAATCAGTTTCGACTTTTTATCTTCTCTGTTGCTCCTTTCCTCATCATTCTGCATGTGCTTATCAGTGCAAAGTTCTTGGATTGTACAATACTACAGTGGTGTTGCAGCGGCGCGGTTCCTTTCTGTGTTTTTACCAGCACTTACCCTTGGACTCGTTGCAGCAAAAATGGTTCAGATGGCTCTGAGCACTATGGGACTTAACATCTATGGTCATCAGTCCCCTAGAACTTAGAACTACTTAAACCTAACTAACCTAAGGACGTCACACAACACCCAGTCGTTGCAGCAGATCGCCGGTAGGAAAGCCGAGCAGAAACCTACCGTACTGCGACTCGCAACAGGCTGCATACAGCGTAACTATTGTAAAAATTGGGAAAAAATCTTAATTTTGAATGAAAGATGGAAACTATGGTGAAACGTCGGTATATTCTACATCTACATCCATACTCCGCAAACCACCTGACGGTGTGTGGCGGAGGGTACCTTGAGTACCTCTATCGGTTCTCCCTTGTATTCCATTCCCGTATTGTTCGTGGAAAGAAGGATTGTCGGTATGCCTCTGTGTGGGCTCTAATCTCCCTGATTTGTTGGAGGTGGAGGTGGAGGTGAGCCGCCAGCGGTAGTGGATGTGGGGAAGAGATGGCAGAATTTTGAGAGCGGACGATCTGGACGTGTGTCCATCAGAAAGAGTAAATTTGTAATATTGGATATCATGAACAGATATATGTATATATGTGATGACTTTTGAACATTGTTAAGGTAAATACACTGTTTGTTCTCTATCAGAATCTTCCATTTGCTAGCTATGCCCATCAGTAGTTAGTGCCTTCAGTAGTTAGAATCTTTCATTCAGCTGGCAGTATTGGCGCACGCTGTATTGCAGTAGTTTGAGTAACGAAGATTTTTGTGAGGTAAGTGATTCATGAAAGGTATAGGTTATTGTTAGTCAGGGCCATTCTTTTGTGGGGATTATTGAAAGTCAGATTGTGTTGCGCTAAAAATATATTGTGTGTCAACTTAGTGATGATCAGAATAAGTAAAGAGAGAAATGTCTGAGTACGTTCAGTTTTGCTCAGCTGTTTGTAAATCAAATAACGTAGGAGGTTTATCAGCACAGTAATTCATTGATTTTTTTAAGGGGACGTTTCATCATTTACTCTGGACGAAGTGTATGTGGTTGGTTAGGTGTGTTTTTTATTATATTTGCACCAGGTCCTCTTCCATGATGACGAAATGGTACGAAATTCCAACTGATGTTCTTATTTTTCAATAGCTACTAACCTCATTTTCGACTATATCGTCTTTTCCAGTTTTCGTGTTAAGCAAGTGGATAATTTTCTTTGTACTGCTCCCGACCGCGTTTATCTTTTCTATGAGTATAGTTAAGCCATCTCTTCCATGTCTTTCTCTCTCTTCTCTTCCTTTTTGCCTTTGCCCATTTCCCTACGTTGTTCGCATTTTCGTATGAGTTGAGCCAGTCTTAGTGGAATGTGGTCGTCGGATGCTACTCCTGACGCCACAAATACTTTGGCCCAATGCCTCCCCCTCTCCCAACCCCCTGGAAAGTCTGTGTAACCCAGCTGTCTGTCTCTATTGTAGAACTTACGTTCAAGCGTGATAACGTTTTAGTAAATGATGTATATATGCAGATTGCAGTGAAAAATGAAAATTTGTACTGCGGGCAGTATTAAAACCTGGATCGCCTGCTCACTAGGTAGACGCGCCAACCCCTGCGCTATCCTGGCACAATGGCTTTGAGCGACTGCAAGGACTACCCTAGTACGCTTCCCTCCTCAGTCCTGATTTCCATTCACGCCTCAGTCCACTTGACATTCCACCTCTGGTCTCTGGAACGATACAGTTTCATTTGATTAAAAGCACCTATACCTGTGTTTCAGGCAGGATCCCGTGTTCCGTTAAATGCTGAGATGCTATTCCAATACAGTTGCCTCTGTATTACTGTTAGAGTTTAGGAGGAATATGATGTCGGCTCATGCGTGAATGGAAATTTGGATTGAGAAGGCAATCGTGTTGTAGTAATCCGTGCATTTGTGAACAGATACTGAGCCAAGTTGGCGTCTGCCTAATGAGCACGAAAGACTGGTTCTAACCCCGGTCTAAGTACAAATTTTCATTCCTCTGCATATACAGTGTGTTACAAAAAGGTACGGCCAAACTTTCAGGAAACATTCCTCACACACAAAGAAAGAAAATATGTTATGTGGACATGTGTCCGGAAACGCTTGCTTTCCATGTTAGAGCTCATTTTATTACTTCTCTTCAGATCACATTAATCATGGAATGGAAACACACAGCAACAGAGCGTACCACTTTGTTACAGGAAATGTTTAAAATGTCCTCCGTTAGCGAGGATACATGCATCCACCCTCCGTCGCATGGAATTCCTGATGCGCTGATGCAGCCCTGGAGAATGGCATATTGTATCACAGCCGTCGACAATACGAGCACGAAAAGTCTCTACATTTGGTACCGGGGTTGTGTAGAGAAGAACTTTCAAATGCCCCCATAAATGAAAGTCAAGAAAGTTGAGGTCAGGAGAGAGTGGAGGCCATGGAATTGGTCCGCCTCTATCAATCCATCGGTCACCGAATCTGTTGTTGAGAAGCGTACGAACACTTCGACTGAAATGTAGAGGAGCTCCACCGTGCATGAACCACATGTTGTGTCGTACTTATATAGGCACATGTTCTAGCAGCACAGGTAGAGTATCCCGTATGAAATCATGGCGGTGAATCGAGGAGGTACAGTACATACTGACGAAACTAAAATGAGCTCTAACATGGAAATTAAGCGTTTCCGGACACATGTCCACATAACATCTTTTCTTTATTTGTGTGTGAGGAATGTTTTCTTAAAGTTTGGCCGTACCTTTTTGTAACACCCTGCAAACATCAGAGATGTTTGTGTCCTGAAAAGGTCTCTGGAACCATCTAGTTTTATTTGGTAACGTGTATCTGAGACGAGGCGATGGTTCAAGCCCAGTATTTATCTAGTTGGATGTGGGAAACCGCCTGAACACCAAGTCCAGGCTGGCGAGCTCACCAGCCCTCGTAGTTAATCCGGAAAGCGGATTCGATCCTGGGCTGGCTCGTCTTCCCATGTCCCGGAAGCTGACGCGTTAGTGGTCTCGGCTATCCGGGATGTTCATTTTGTTTAGACACATTCTCTGCTAATTATGTTGTCAAATCCTTTCAAAAGGAGATCCAAATCCTCCTTACATCCGATCTAAAGGCCTTTGCGAGCCGTGCCGCGAATCGACAAGTCGCGTCACGCTCCTAGTAGCATCTATCTTTGTCCAGAGGGCGTCACTGGCGGCCTGAATAGCCGCGCCAGCAATGGCTTCGCTCCCTTGAAGTTCGTTCGTGGGACTATGAGATTGGTCGACGAGCAGAGCCGAGAGGGGTTGGGGGGTTGCGATTTTACTCGGTGTCGGATCGAGTGGCCTCATATTTTGGACTTGCGGTTCACTGCCGCAGTCATTCCTGGTGAACACGAGGCATGTTGGCTGTGGCGACGTGGACGGATCAGTGTGGGTCCGACCGCAAGGAGTAAGCCGCTGCCGTTTACCGCCGTAGCACCGTTCTTGTGGACAGTGGCTTGCAGATAGGCAGTCCTACCACTGGGGGAAGGCCACTCTTACACCGTCAACTTGCGTTTGTTTGCAGCTTGCCCGATTTTGGTACAGATTTCGAATAAAGAACAACCGCCAACGTGAGTTACCGAGAAATAGATACCCTTGGTGTAGCGAAGCATCTTAAAACATTTAAGGAACGCAAGGTTTCCGGCCAGACTGTACAACGGTCAGTCCCTCTCAACTCCATACTTAGCAATCACATACAAGTGCTCGCTCATAGAAAGATACGTTCCCAAAGACTGGAAAGTCGCATAAGCCACACCAATACCCAAGATAGGAAACGGGAGTAATTTGCTGATTTACAGACCTATATCACTAACGTCGATGTTGGAACATTCACTGCACTCGAATAATATGAATCATCACGAAGAAAACGCTTTATCCAACACCGATTCAGAAAATATCATTCTTCTGAAACACAACGAGCTCTTTATTCTCACGAAGTACTGAGCGCTGTCGACAGGGGGCGTCGAATTTATCAATATTTCTAGATTTCTAGAAGGTTTCTGATCTCTAATTAAATTGCAGGACTGTGGATTGTTGTCTCAGCTGTGTGACTGGATTTGTGATCTGGGTCAGGAAGGTCACAGTTCGCAATAATTGACGGAAACTCATCGAGGAAAACAACAGTAATACGTGGCGTTCCTCAGAGAAGTGTTACAGGACCTCTGTTATTCCTAATCTATACAAACGATTTAGGAGACAAAAAAATGGCTCTGAGCACTATGGGACTTAACTTATAAGGTCATCAGTCCCCTAGAACTTAGAACTACTTAAACCTAACTAACCTAAGGACATCACACACATCCATGCCCGAGGCAAGATTCGAATCTGCGACCGTAGCGGCCACACGGTTCCAGACTGTAGCGCCTAGAACCGCTCGGCCACTCCGGCCGGCGATTTAGGAGACAATTTGAGCAGTATTCTTAGATTGTTTGCAGATGATGCGGTGGTTTACCGTTATTTAAAGTCACCACATGATTAAAACGAATTGCAAAATGATTTAGACAAGATATCCAAATGGAGCAAAAATGTCAATTGATTCTAAGTAATGAAAAATGGAAGTCATTCACATGAGCCCTAACAATAATCTGCAAAATTTTAGTTCACGATAAATCACACAAATCTAAACTAAATCCTTAGGGATTACAATTACGAATAACTTAAATTGGAATTATCGCATAGAGAATGTTGTGGAGAGAGCGAACCATAGGCTACGATTTACTGGAAAAAGACTTATAAAATATAACAGATGTACTAAAGAGAATACTGACGTTACGCTTGTCCCCCCTCTTTGGATTACTGTTGTGTAGTGTGGAATTCATATAAGATAGGATTGACGGAGGACATCGAAAAAGTTCAAAGAAGGGAAGCTTTTGTACTATCGCGTAATAGGGGAGAGAGTTCCACGGATCTGATACTCGAATTGGGGTGGCAGTCCCTAAGGAAATGTGTTTTTCACTGTGGCGGACCTTCTCATGAAATCTGAATGACCAGCTTTCTTCTCAGATTACGAAAATATTTTGTTGGCGCCCACCTATACAGTTCGAAATGATAATCGTAACAAAAAAAGAGAAATCAGAGCTCACACGGAAAGGTTTAAGTGTTCGCTTTTACCGCGCGCTGTTCGAGAGTGGAACGGTAGAGAATAGCTTAAAAGTGCCTCGATGAACCCTCTGCCAAGCACTTAACTGTCAGTTGCAGAGTAATCATGTATATGTATTTACTGGTGAGCACGTTTCGGAACTTTCCCAGTTAGTGACGTCGTTGTGTCCCACGTTGTGGTCTTGTTGCAATAAAGTTAGGTGGGCCAACAATTCTTTCATCTTCGTCAGTGATCTTAACCGACTCTGCCATGTATTCTACTCCCCGTTTTACTCGCGCGTACGGATCTGATTTTCTCGGGCTGGATGAGCATGTTTTAGATATTTAAGTTGTGTGACGTGCAACTCAGCCTCTCTTAGTATTTCTTGTTTTTGTAATTATGTTTTTAGGCGCTGCTCTCTTGTAAGTTTTGTGATTCATAAAGCAGTACTGCAGTGCACTTCCCGTTAGTGCTTAGTGTGAGAAGGCTATCCGATCAGGGCAATTTGTAAGGGAAAATTGTGAATTAATTCCGCTCCCTTCTGCTGTGTTGACGGGGGGTACGTTTGCTTGGCACAGTAACTCGGGGTGCCGCAAGCCCTAACTGTTGTTAATAAGGCGAAACGGGTTCACGAGCAACGGGTTCTGGGATTTATCTCACTTGTTAAACAACTTCGTTTTTACTAATCAATTAATTTTAATTTTGCTTGAAGAGTCCGCTGCTCGTGGTCGTGCGGTAGCGTTCTCGCTTCCCGTGCCCGGGCTCCGGGGTTCGATTCCCGGCGGGGTCAGGGATTTTCTCTGCCTCGTGATGACTGAGTGTTGTGTGATGTCCTTAGGTTAGTTAGGTTTAAGTAGTCCTAAGTTCTAGGAGACTGATGACCGTAGATGTTAAGCCCCATAGTGCTCAGAGCAATTTTTTTTTGTTGCTTGAAGACCTGTTCGCTCATTATGTACTTGTTAAGATAGAGCATTACACTAATTCAACCTGTGCCCTCTAGATCAAGTGCGAGAGCACTTGCATATATTTAAATCACTTGCGTTCAGAATCAAGTTTAAGTACATTTTCTTTAAATTTCTTGTTAAGTGTTAAGCTGCCAGCTCTTCTTCAAGCGCATGTGAATCCGTTAAATGTTGAACACCTTGCTCTCAAACTTCGGTGCATGTCCATTTGTATCATCTGATTTCGTTGTTAATTATCTTGAGCTGCGCGTTTTGCTCGCCATTTCGAACACAAACGTGCCATTAAAAATTAATGGGAAAGTTGACTGCATTCAAATTAAACTTAACGGTTATTAGAGAAAAGAGATTATAGTTGTCAATGGCAGTAACTAACGCGTAAATTTGATCATTTGTTATCGCGCGCAATTCAATGTTGTTTTACGTCTGTGTTTTAGGATGAGATTGGCCCCAGCTCCTTGAGCAATCTAGCATGTGAAGTTTCCCGATTAGCCGGTAGTGTCCGAATTCAAATTTGTTCCTTTTGACCTCAGTTGGCATTTTTAATTGCATTGTTAAATTCTATATATTTGTAAGGAGAAGTGTACTCCTGCTTCTAACAGGCGAGTATACAACAGCAATGACTAACACGTTGCTGGTAATATAAGGCTTGCTAACGTGAAGCAGCAGGAAGAAAGAGGGCTGCACAATATTGGCTCAAAAAGGGAGAATTTTATAAGTTAGAGGAGATACTGGGCATAAGAGCCGTATCAGATAAGGAAGTAAAGGCATGCACTGATAGAGAATGGCAAGAAATCTGAGGCAGGGCAAAACAGGGAGGAGTACCTACCGTTCCTTCCTATCATAAAAGAAAGAACAAGAATGACATGCTTCCTTCCGATCAAGCGAACTGTACAATACTTCTCGAGACGTGGTCCGTAACACAGCTACTTACAAAAAAATATGACAGTGCAATAAAGACTCGTCATTGCAGAACAATCAGCACCGCGGTTCATATCGTCTTCGAATGTACCGGTAGGCTAGATGTTACAGACCAGGACATGAACGCTTTTGAAAATGCAACAGTGTATAATATAATGATGAATGTGGAATTTTGGCATCAGGTACACTCACTGTCAGCTAAAATATCAGCTCACGAATTGCAAGCCTTCATGGCTGAGAGACAACAAAGAGGGGGTCATACATCGAGATAACGAGACGCGCCAATGGTAAATGTCCACCTCCTACGACCTTCTGAAGTCAGTGAGGAGATAAGCCTACGGGAGGAGAAGCAAGGATTTCCTGAGACCCTGACAGCCAACTCCCAATCGCTACATTTTGGGTGACACAGCAGCGCAGCCCATGAAAATCCTGAGCTGCACCTCAGGGCGCTGGGGGCTAACCATCCAGACAAATGAGATATCCGGCTTGGTTCTGATACCAATTGCAGTATTGTCGTACTGTGTAGCGTAGTGGTGCACCGTGTAGTGTTGTCTAGTTGTGTAGTCCAGAATGATAAATTATAAAATTTGTGGTGACTAATGTTGCATACTGTGACAGACCAGTAACGTGTGCCTTCTGGGTTCGGGATGAACAGATATCTGTGCGCCGTATGACCAAACGGTAGTATGTAGACTTTTATTTTTATAGTTATTATTATATTTTTAATTTTGTGTAAAGATTCTATGTAGACCCTGCCCCTTAGGGAGCATGAAGCTTAGTTACTACTAACAAACATGGTTCAAATGGCTCTAAGCACTATGGGACTTAACTTCTGAGCTCATCAGTCCCCTATAACTTAGAACTACTTAAACCTAACTAACCTAAGAACATCACACACACACATGCCCGAGACAGGATTCGAACCTGCGACCGTAGCGATCACGCGGTTCCAGACTGTAGCGCCTAGAACCGTTCGGCCAAACCGGCCGGCTACTACTAACACATTTGAAATTTCGTTAAAATATGTGCTATGTTCACGCCAATTCATACGTAACTTTCGGTCTGTTCATTTATAAGAAAACAGTAAATAAATAAATATTTGCCAAAGAAAGTGGCCATTGAAATAAAGTGTATTTAAATTTTATTTGTTACACGTTTCACTTTGCTGTCTGCAAACAGAATCTTTTTGCCTTTGATTTTGTCTTTCCTCTCCTGGAAAATTCTTTTGTTACCTTCACCGTTTTTAGACGTGTAGCTGGGTAATAAGCTACTACCTCTCTTAACACGACCTTGACTTTCCTCACTATCCACTTTCGCTGGGCCCAGTTTGCTTTTAGAGTCTCATAAAAACTTAATATCAGGGAGAATTGGCTGGCCAGGGCAGAAATTGACAATATTTTTCCGTTCACGGATGCCCTCCGTGCGATTTTATCGACATTTGAAGCCAGTGCAAACAGAAAGCTGATTTTCACTAAAGCGCCGGACACAGTGGCGGCTAAATTAGGCGTGTGTTTGCCGGATCGTTTATCCGCCGCTGTTAATCCGCACCACGTCCCTTTGTCCCCTCTCGCCCCTCCCGGACATCCCCATTTACACCCGTCCAATATGCCTTTCTCCGGAGGGGATCAGCGATAACGCGCAGGTGATGGTAATTAATACATTTCAGTAATTTGATCGGGCCCGGCCGAGGGTGGGCTAGCAGGAATGCAACGCAAGCGGGGGAGAGAGGCGCTTTTAATGAGAGCGGCCGCGCGAGTTTTATCTTTGACGGGATTGCGGTCGTCTCGTTGCCGGATTCGGTGGCAGCCGGTGTTGGCGCGTGAGGCATGGGGTTTTATATGGGGTGGTATGGGGTGCGATGGCGGCGCGCGTGTGATTAGTGACGCTCCACGGCAGGCATATATTTCGCGTGTGGGCAGCGCGCGATTTAAAGCGGCGCGCGAGCGCGTTACCGGATCCTGGGGTAATTTCGCCACACATACTGCAAGCCCCCGCTTCCGAAATGTAGTGCCAGCGGGGTAATACCCGCTCGCCTTGCCACCATTCCAGCAGAAAAGTGAGTAGTTTTATTTCTGGCGAGTCGGTATTATTAAAGAATCCGGTGTTCTGAATGTGCTGTACTGTGTGTGGCTCATGGCAACACATATTTCACCACCCGGCCGCTGTACTAGCGGCAACTGTTCCAGAAATAATTGTCTAAAAGTAGGAATTTGCGTTTGCATTGGCTGCGCAGCGTGATATTAGTCTTCTAAATTCCTCACAGACTAGGTACAGTTGTAAAAGAACGAGGTGGCGATCATTTGTTACTTATATTTTATTTCATTTTGAATTCCAGTGGATCTTGTCACTGTAGTCACATGTCTCTATATAATATAAAAAAATATATAGAATAAACAAGGAAGATAGCAATCATAATTATAGGTAAGGTGTCAGGTCACAGAAGACATAACAGTTCAACGAGAAAGGAAAAAATTAGTTTAAAATTAATATTACCAACAATTACTATGTATTTCTTTAACCTTTAAGGTCTGAGAAACTCAAACGAATGCAAGCAAATCAACAATACAGAATTGTAATTAGGATATGAGGAGAATGAGTTTGTCACTCTGCAGCGGAGTGTGCGCTGATATGAAACTTCCTGGCAGATTAAAACTGTGTGCCGGACCGAGACTCGAACTCGGGACCTTTGCCTTTCGCGGGTAAGGGCTGTGGTAGAGCACTTGCCCGCGAAAGACAAAGGTCCCGAGTTCGAGTCTCGGTCCAGCATACAGTTCTAATCTGCCAGGAAGTTTCAGGATATGAGCAGTTTAACATGAGACGTCAAATCGGAGAGTTTCACCCCACTCCTGTGGTTGTGTTTCAAAATAATGTAAATAAGGGACACTATGAACTGAGGTATCACTAAAACAAGGAGGCAAGAGAGGCAAGAGATTCAATTAGTAAGTGGCCCATAATAATAAATCCAACGTCAGTTAACATTTAGTTTTCAGAAACAAACTGGCGGTGCGCCATAATAAAAACTATAAAATAGATTGTTCACGGTAAAGAAGGTGCACAGATGAATCCAGCGAATCACCCACAGATATTTAATATTTCAATTTTAAGCTGGAATGGAACTGCCGATATGTGTAAACATTGACCTCATCGATGTAGTTCTGTTACTATGTAAATTCAATATAGCACAGCATTACTTTAATTACTACTAAAATAGAGAAAAACATTTTAATTCACACGTCTTCAAAATATGTATCAGTATCAGAAAACGTTTAGACAACGTTTTCGCCACCACTTGTAAATGGAGCAAAACAGAAGAGGCAAGGAACAACTACAGAACAAGGTAAAACACAGACGAGAGGAATATTATATAGGGCCTCGCAAATAATCAAGTTAAATTCAAATCTTAACCAAACAAGTTAGCCGTGTACATACAGCAGCTTGATTTTAAACAAAGGTGGCTCAGGTTAGTTCCATAGAACATTTATAAATATCAAATAAAATGGCCCTCTAGGATTCAAGTAAGGCAATAGCAGTAAAGTTTACATTGCTTACAAAGTAAGGAAAAATAATTTTTGATAATTTATAAGCCGGATTCAGATCTGATTGACGGAAATACTCTCACTCAAAATTATATTCAGTTTCGGCAGCTGCTTATAGCGTCCATGTTCCACATATCTGCCATCACTTCTCCGTGAACTGGCACCTTCCAGTAATCGGTGGCGAAGGACTTTCAGTGAACTGATGCGGAGCACCACTATGTACGCGCAGCAAGGCAAGCACATGCCTCCTGGCGCGACGTTAAGCGGGCGGTTGCATAGCAACAGGCAAAGAGATTTACAGGGTCATTACAATTAAACTTTCAAAACGCTGTAGAAATAACACAACTGATCAGAATGACGTCAACATTATCGGAACATTATCGGAGAAGGGGGAAAAAGTATGGCAGAAGAAAAAACACCTGTCATGGGCACTATCCATTGAAGGTGGCATAAATACCCCACGTACACGGCTTTCCCTCCTTTGGCGTCAGCGACGTTCGCCGTGACTATCTCAGTGCAAGATCGCGCTCTGGTTGTAAAGCTGTATTACAAGAATGATGAATGTGCACACGTCGCTCTGCAGAAGTTCCGAACACTAAATGGTTTGAAAAAATACGTTGGTCCGATGACTACAGTGGGTCTGGTGAAAATGATTGGGAAATTCGAAAAGACGGGTTCTTTGGTGTGCAACATGGTAGAGAGAGGAAACGAGCTGATTCGACGTCAGTGGAAGCAATGGCCACTGCAACGCAGGAGGAGACGAGTGGTGGTGTGCAGAAGTGTAGTGCACGGAGAACTGCCCGGAACATTGGACATACCCGTGAGCATGATGCGTAAAATCCTACGAAACATTCTTCTTTGCTATCCATTCAGAATTACCCATGTGCACGAGTTGCTTCCTGTTGACTGTCCAGCAAGAGAAACCTTTGCTTTAGAATTTCTTACTCGCATGGAAGTAGAGAATGATTGGAATTGGAAGATTTTGTGGACAGACGAAGCCCACTACCATCTGACAGGGCCCAGTTAAGCAGCTGCTGAAGCGCCATTTCGGAAACACTAGAATTATCAGCCGCCATTTCCCTACAGCCTGGCCATCCAGATCACCTGATCTTAATTTGGGTGACTTCTGGCTGTGGGGCTATCTGAAAGATGTCGTGTTCAGTGTTCCGACTGCAAATTTAGCTGTATTGAAGGCATGAATTGCACGACACATTCTGAACGTGACCCCTGAAACACTTCGGTCAGTTGTGGAACATTCTGTTTTTCGATTTCGATTTGTTGCAGAAATCGGTGGACAGCATACTGAACATGTTTCGCTCCAGTCACACGGAAATTAACAATCCGATTTGACTTTGATTGATCTTTTTATGCGGTTTTTGGCCTCAGGACAATTAAAAACCGATTTTTCCCACCCGATATGATATATCTCGGCGTGATGGATGGGCTTACCTAACTATCAATATCACACTGAGTACTACAGTTTGTTTAACGGTAAACGCACACCTTAGACAGTGTTGTATAATTTATTTGTCATTTGCTGTCTGCCACTATTAAAATATGATTCTTACAGCGCCATTTATTGCTACATTTTGTAACTATTTATTTTTCTTCTGCCATACGTTTTCCAACTTCTCCGATAATGTTCCGTTGCAATTTGACGTCATTCTAACCTGTGGCGTTATTTATACAGCTGTTTGAAAGTTTAATTATATTCACCCTGTATAGTGCACTTTGGATTACGCATAGAAACAGCGCACAGGTCAATCAGGAGATACTGACAATGGTGACAGGATATGCATTACCAGGAAATTTATTGAAACAGTGGCGGATGTGGTACTGTAAGAAGATCTCTGAAACACTGTGGTTATCACTTGTTGTGGTGAGCCCTTAGACGAGGGCACTGGCGTGGCAAAAAGTGATGCAGTAATAAAGCCCAAGAAATTTGTCAAAACTTCAAAGGAAAAGAAGTAAACAGTGTTAATAGTAAGAAATGCCAGAAGAACATTCACCGTGAAGCAATTACAGTCAACTGAAGAATCCTTTCAGAAGAGAAACAAAATTTTACAAAAGATTCAGGAAAGAGCTATAGAAATATACGTCTCTAGGTTTAAGCTTCAAGAACGAAAATGGACAACAAGATCCTAGGTATTACATTCAACACATGATCTATGAATATCTTCCTAACTACTCTGATAAACAGCTGATCTGCAAAGAACCAATGCATGATCGACCTCACAGAATCTAAAATCCCGTTTTCTAAAAAGTACCATAATTAATCGAAAACGTAACAAGTCATAAGGCATCTTGATAAGTGGGCATATTGTCAGAAATATGAAAATCAGAAACCCTAAAATTGATCTTCCTCAACATAATTCTAAATAACTGGAATAAAGGAGAAACAATGGAAGAATGAAATGTGCACTAACCCACCCTACCAAATAAAGGTGGTAAAATCGATGTCAAAAATATCAGGGATATCTCACTCCTAATAACTGGTGCAATACCTAACAAAACTGGAATTCAAAATTTACTCATTAGAAAATAGGAAATTGAATTAAAAAAGTGTGGAGTAAACCATTAAATAAAAGTATGAACTGCCTTTTAGCAGCTAATACTGCAGTCGTTTCGAAAGACATTTATTCAGGTATCACACAAATAAACCTCCATGGAGGAATATCAAAGTAAGTAGATATACAGTTCTTCAAATCCAAAAGATAATGTATGACAAATATCATACATGCCCCAATGTGGTTGTAAACAGATTTTGGAAAATTAACAAACTTATTTTGCTCCAGAGGCAGTACTCACATTGTGGGTAGCACCTGAGGCCACAAAGGTAACGATGTTGTTATTAATTGGTAACATCATAAATTACTAAGTTGTGAGTCCCAACAGATTATCAAAAGTAAGGGTACGGTAAGTTGGCTAATGGCTCCCAAGTAATGATCGTTAAAAGTCGACACTACTCGGAAAACTTCGTGACAACTGTTCTGTTTCATTTACTTGCCACCCTCAGAACAGTAATTTACTGACGAAGTATTGTGTGTATATCTGTGTGTGCTTGTATTTAAATGTATTACGTAATATGAGACTCAATCACAAATTATTACTAAGTGTTTTGAATGTCGTTTCTCTTCTACTCATTGTGCTGAACGACAACTGCCTTATTTTAATTTAATATTCCTTGATACAAGTATGTATCATATTTGGATAAGACCGTCTCTTTAATGGGCATTTACGATCCCTTATGTTTCCATTTGAAATTTATACTACATCAACATATTAGTACGTGTTGACTGCACTGAAGACAAACAAGAAAACATTCATCCTATTACATCCTCTCACACCGCAACGACCAATCTACCTGCTCTGTCCCCAGATTCGTCCTGAGGTGACCAGTAAACTTTTCGCATGCCTACTATAAATCGTGTAGTATATTTTGGATTCCAAGAAAGATAAGTACAATACAACATATCCTTTTCTAAAACCGCGAGAGTGAGCCCTTGTGCCTGACGGAATAGTCCTTAACGGACATGATAATAATAATTCCAGCTTACGGACTGCAAAATTATTTCAGTTAAAATGTTTCCTTAGTTATCGCAAATAGATTGAATAATCAAAAAAATGGTTCAAATGGCTCTGAGCACTATGGGACTTAACGTCTGAGGTCATCAGTTTCCTAGAACTTAGAACTACTTAAACCTAACTAACCTAAGGATATCACACACATTCATGCCAGAGGCAGGATTCCAACCTGCGACCGTATCAGTCGCGCGGTTCCAGACTGTAGCGCCACCCCGGCCGGCTTGAATGAACAAGCTGCATTTATTCTTCTTTTTTCCTTTTTTAGCTGCATTATGACTACTAGGGCCGGCCATCTTATTACTTTATGCAGGCCGTAGAGCCATGGCTACCACTGTGCAGCAAAATTGTGCTACGCAGTTGAGGCCATGGACACTGTCGCCCATGCAGCACCAATTGGAGGTGGGGCTGTGTGGAGTTGTCGGCACTCTAGTGTTATCTTTTATTTACTTACAGCACTTAAATTATTTTTAAAGAAATAAAGGAATTTGGAAGTAGGAATTTATAAATTTATGTTACAATTTGAAGGGAATAAGAGACGACAGAAAAGAGAAGATATAGATATCTCTTCACCATCACCAACTCGGAAAGAGAACTTGGTATAGAACTACAATCCCAGCCACCACATGTGGTGCTTCCCGCTTTGGTATTATTGACATGAATATCCCTCTTTGGGAAAACTTGGTTTGTTCAGTCCTCGCGGATCTAATCTACGTCGATGTTGTTTGTCAGAGTACTGTGTGAATTGATGTTTGTTACGTTACGTAACAACTACCACTACTGGGTTCGTTAGTAAACAAATTCTGCATGTGGAATGAGATTTTCGCTCTACAGCGGAATGTGCGCTGATATGAAAGTTCCTGGGCAGATTAAAACTGTGTGCTGGACCCAGAGTCGAGCTCGGGACTTTTGCCTTTCGCAGGTAAGTGCTCCACCAGCTGAGCTACGCAGGCACGACTCACGACCCGTCCTCGCAGCTTCAATTCTGACAGCACCTCGTCTCCTATCTTCCAAACTTCACAGAAGCTCTTCTGCGAACCTTGCAGAACTAGCACTTCTGAAAGAAAGTATACAGAGGAGACATGGCTTAGCGACAGCCTAGAGGATGTTTTCAGAATGAGATTTTCACTCTGCAGCGGAGTGTGCGCAGACATGAATCTACCTGGCAAGTTGAAACTGTCTGCTGGAGCGAGACTCAACCTCGGGACCTTTGCCTTTCGCAGGCAAATGTTGTAGCTGCTGAGCTACCCAGGCACAGCTTCAATTCTGCCAGTAACTCGTCTCCTACCTTCCAAACTCCACAGAAGCTCTTCTGCGAAACTTGCAGAACTAGCACACCTGGAAGAAAGTATACAGAAGAGACATGGCTTAGCCAGAGCCTGGGGGATGTTTCCAGAACGAGATTTTCACTCGGCGACGGAGTGGGCAATGATATGAAACTACCTGGCAGATTAAAACACCGTGCCGGACCGAGACTCGAACTCGGGACCTTTGCCTTTCGTGGGAAAATGCTCTAATGCATTTCGAAAGGAAGCGTTCTTGGGAACCAATTTCCCCTCATGTGCAACGATTGCTTCCTGAAAGCGACATGCTCTGCAAGTGCGTCGGATGAGGGCCATGTCCAGTCACAAAGTAAACCATGCCTCTGCTCAGGTTGTCGTTGCGCAACCGTAAGCGTTCCCTAATATTGGGGAAAAACGAATAGACTCGATGGCCCTCATCACTCTCGTCCCATTCATTTTTCCCAACTGTCCACACGCCATCTCTTACTTGGCGCCTGTGTTGTATGTGCTGCCATTGACCTGTAACACCCTCACAGGTCTACTCATCTACAGCCAGTACATTGCAGATAGTTACATCGGTCTGGTATATTCCAAGCACTACATACAGAAAATCGACTGATGTGGTGCCGAACGCTCCGGATAGTCTAAGTAGCAAACTTCTCTGCACCAGCCTAACAGTAACCCTGTTCATGACAGGCGCTGCAGTCTGGAAACGCAAGACCGCTACGGTCGCAGGTTCGAATCCTGCCTCGGGCATGGATGTTTGTGATGTCCTTAGGTTAGTTAGGTTTAACTAGCTCTAAGTTCTAGGGGACTAATGACCTCAGCAGTTGAGTCCCATAGTGCTCAGAGCCATTTGAACCATTTTTGTGAATGTGGACTCCCTTATTCAGATACTATGGTACGTGATGCAATAGCACAGAACTTTTCTGATGTTCGCATATGGGAACAGTTCTTGAAACTAGTTAATCCCTCCCTTCAGCAAGTGATAGACATATTAGATAGACAAGACACACTTGACTTTGCACAGGAATCATTTGAAACTTCGCCGGCCGAGTGTCACATTAACCGGCCCGCCGGGCGCGCTGCGCGGACCGGTAAACTGCCCTCGCACACGTCCACGCAGATGCCGCCACGCTCTAAACCAGGTGTGCCGTGACAGCTTACAACTGCAGTGAAATCATGCCCGCGGTGTGCTACTAGACATTCGCGTGACAATTGCCCGTCACGTCAAGCTATTTGTTTTTACTGTAATAAAAAAGGACATGTTCAAAGTGTTTGCCAGAAAAAGCTCAGATCAGACACTCTTAATCATTCCAGGCCCTTTGCTTCGCGCCGGAATCGAACCAAGGACACTCAGGCTCGTGGACCTTCGCCCATGGACATTCATGCAGTTAATTCCACTTCGTCCAGTGCCACTGTCTCTAACAGTGACTGTGTTCGTCCCACAAAAAGTGTGCGTCGACGTCGCCGGAAATCACGTCAATTAGCAAGTGATGCTGTACCTGTATCAGTTCAAATTGCACGAGACAGTCGCTCTTGTCGTCAGCAGGACAATAAACTTTTTGTAGATTTGGAATTCATGGCCATGTCATACCATTCCAGCTCGATACCGCAGCTGCTGTTTCATTGATCAATCACGACACGTACAAACAACTGGGCAAACCTCCGTTGCGTGCCGCAAATGTTCAGTTAACTAGTTATTCCGGTCAGAATATCCCTGTGTTAGGACAGTGCACTCTTCTTGCAGCATACAAGGGACAAACAAAACTTGTGTCGTTTTACGTTCTTCGTTCTTCTACTGCAGTGAACTTGTTTGGTTTAGATTTATTTCAGTTATTTAACATGTCTATTGTAAATCAGGTCCTATTAGTGAATCATACTGTGCCTTCGGATAGTGTTTCTCGTCTATGTGAAGAATTTGCAGACATTTTGGCACCGGGCCTTGGTTGCGCTAAGAACTATGACGCACATTTGGAACTGAAAGTCAACGCGCAACCGAAATTTTTCAGAGCGCGCCATGTTCCTCACGGATTGCGTGATGAGGTCACCAGAACATTACACGATTTAGAATCACAAGGTGTGAGTGAATGTGCCCAATGCCTCTTCCATTTCAGCTCCGCTTCATCGCTTACGCCGTAAGGGTGTTCCGTTCGTCTGGACGATGGAATGCGAACGCGCCTTTCGCCAGTTGAAATCGGCGTTGCTTTCTAATACTTGCCTTACGCCATTCGATCCCCAGAAACCCCTTTTGTTGATGGTGGATGCATCGGATTTCGGGATCGGTGCTGTGCTTGCGCACAAAGTTGGCTCCCATGATCGCCCTATTGCCTTTGCGTCCAAATTGCTCTCGTCTGCGCAAAGAAATTATTCACAGATAGAGAAAGAAGCTTTGGCTCTCGTGTTTGGTGTTACTAAGTTCCATGATTTCTTGTATGGTCGTCACTTTACCATCATCTCAGACCACAAACCTTTGACATCGCTTTTTCATCCGAACAAGCATGTACCTCCGCGTACAGTGCAGAAATTCATTTGCTGGTCTATTTTCCTCTCGCAGTACCGCTACGATATCTTGTATCGGTCCAATGCTAAGCACGAAAACGCCGATGCGTTGTCCCGTTTGCCTGTTGCTGAGGATAGAGCATTCGATTCTTCCGAACTTGCTTGCATGTTCATTGATGCGGAAACCGATGACGTGGTCGAATCGTTTCCGATTGATTTTCGTCGTGTAGCTACAGCCACAGCTGCTGACCCGGTCCTTGCTACCGTTTTGCGTTTTGTTGCTACGCAATGGCCTTTGTCAAAGTCTCGGATCGTGGATCCGTTGGTTCGCCGATTTTTTGCTCACAAGGAGAGACTTTTTGTTCGACGTGGTGTTTTGTTGTTGCGTTCTGATAATGATCAATCCAGAGTCGTGGTCCCACGTTCGTTACAGTCCTCTGTTTTACGGCTTCTTCACCAAGGACATTGGGGTATAGTGCGAACGAAATAATTTGCTCGTCAGCACTGTATTTGGTTCGGAATCGATGCTGCGATTACGAATATGTGTTCTTCTTGCATGGCGTGTGCCGAACAACAATCCGCACCGCCGCGGAAATTCTTTGCATGGCCGAGAGCCACTTCCCCTAGGCAACGCTTGCAAATCGATTTTGCTGGTCCATTCTGGAATGCTAGATGGTTGATTGTGGTAGATGCCTTCAGTAATTTTCCTTTTGTTGTCCGGATGTCTTCCACGACGTCTACTGCCACCATCCAAGCGTTGTCTGCTCTCTTTTGCATTGAAGTTCTTCCACACACTATTGTTTCCGACAATAGCCCACAATTCATGTCCGCAGAATTTCAGTCATTCTGCCAGGCCAATGGTATTCAACATCTGACATCCGCGCCGTTTTTGCCTCAGTCAAACGGTGCCGCTGAACGATTGGTCCAGACTTTCAAGTCACAGATGTTGAAGTTGAAAGAGTCGCATTCTCGGGAGGACGCGTTGTTGCTCTTTTTGTCATCGTATCGCTCTCAGCCCCGAGATGGTCGCTCGCCGGCTGAGTTGCTTCACGGTCGTCCTCATCGCACCTTGATGTCTTTGTTGCATCCGCCGCATCAGGTTCCTGTGCAGCGGCAGACTTCTGCTTTTGCTCCAGGCGACGTTGTATTCTATAGCAACTATCGAAGTTCACGGCGTTGGCTCGCAGGGCGCATTCTTCGCTGCCTCGGCCGCGCGATGTATTTGGTTTTGGGGGCCTCTGGTGAGGTGCGTCGGCATCTCAATCAGCTGCGCCTCTGTCGTCGCACGGGTTCTGTCGCTCCCCGTCTGCTTTCTGCGACGGTGCCGTCCGATCAGCGCCCTGGGGACCCATCTACTGGCTCGCCTCATCCCCAGGTGTTACCGACGATGCCTTCCATTTTGCCCCATGGCGACGCGCCGCCGCCGCCACCGCCGCCTGTTCTCCCGCCGGCGCCGCCCGCAGTGGACGCTTCGCTGCAGCCGCCACGCGCCTCCCTGGGTCACGCGCCGCCGATCGCTTCCCGTGACCTGCTGTCCTCCGCCATGGAACTCTTGCCCGCTCCGGACCACATGACGTCATCGCGCGTCGGATACCCCGACGCAATGGAGGTCGACCCTTCGGCCCCTCCTGTCTCTTTACGGGCGCATACACCGCATGTTGACGTGCACCCTGGACTAGGTTTTCAGGCGTTTCCTAGATCCCCTCGGACCGAATGGCCGGGTGCGGGTGGCACAGCCTCGCCTGTTGTTAGGCTCATCGCATACGTCAACATGGGGTCCTCCCCACGGCGGGCGGAAGCCTTATAACACGACCGTTCGCCGATTTGCGGGGGAGGAATGTGGGGTCACCGCCAGACACCACACTTGCTAGGTGGTAGCTTTAAATCGGCCGCGGTCCATTAGTACATGTCGGACCCGCGTGTCGCCACTGTGTGATCGCAGACCGAGCGCGACCACAAGGCAGGTCTCGAGATACGGACGAGCACACGCCCCAGTTGTACGGACGACGTAGCTAGCGACTACACTGACGAAGCATCGCTCCTTTGCCGAGCAGATAGTTAGAATAGCCTTCAGCTAAGTACATGGCTACGACCTAGCAAGGCGCCATTAGTAACATTGCATGTATCTAAAGAGTCTCACTTGTATCGCCACAATCTCCAGATGTACCAAAAGGATGGATTAAAGTTAAGTATTCCAGAAGCTACGTACTTTTCTTTATAGCAATCATTACGTATCCTGTTTCAGACCTCACGCACCCTCTTTGGCTTAGCGCGTGCCTGTCGGCTTCCTCTCATTGTGTCTAGGCTGTCTTGTCTAAACACAACAGCGATCATTTGCTAAACAAAACTTTATAAGCCTCAGTTTTAAGAACTTTTAATTTTGAAGTTGGCAACAACATATTAATGAGCAATTTTAATAGAAAAATTATTTTGACCAAGCGTCATGTACTATAGCTCACTCTCTTGCCACATTAACTTTAACTTTCTTTCAATAAAGGACACTCGGTAAGCACTTTAGTGTGGGAGGGACCCTAAGTGTATATGTGACTGAGGATAAATCTCGTTAAGTACAAGAGTTCAGTTAAAAATTACCTTGTATTTGAGTACACTAAACATCCAATGAGCTGATCCTTCACTATACATTACTATAGTGTTCCATTACAGTGATTACTGGAAAGCGCTAGGAAAAGCCTCTCTCAAAACCAGCACAATACACAACTTTTACATGAGCAGTTGACAGTTTGGTAGCTCGTCCCCGACTGACTCTTGGTTCCACCTTTTCTACCTAGGCCAACCACAATTTGCGCGCACTACACAGTTCCGTTCCCGAGGGGAACCACAGCACCTTTTACATACAAAATAACTAATAATCCTAAGTGAAGGTCAGCAGTTTACATAACAGCAACCAAACATATTAAATAAAACAGAACATTTGCACATATTGGCATTTCTACAAAAAATTATTCACATAGAAATTACAGTTATATACAGTAAGTTTTGTCCCTCTCCAAAGAGAATTTAAACCACAGATATACTACATTGCATAGAATCAAATCATGACATCAAAGATTTTAGAAAGAAAGGAGTATACAATTTTGAGTTATCTGTTCAATCAAACACATTTTCAGAAGCTCAACGATGTAACATTAAGTAAAACAAAAGGCAAAATAAATCAGTAGAGCATTAGAGCTATGGTATTACAAGCTCACACATAAACGAGGTGTATAACGAGAGGGCATACAGGCCACATTACAGAACTGCGGTATAGAAACTTTCTGCTCAGTGGGTGCCTCGAATGCTCACTCCTGATGTGAAACAGATATTGGCCATCTGTTGACGATTTCTTTTGCATTCCGAGCGTGAGGGTGATGGGTTCTCTTACAACATCGTGACAGGTTATAAATTCTGGGTTTACCATTTTGTCCTTGAATACAAGAGAGCATCAATAGAGTTCCTCCATAAAGAATCACCGACACCAAAAGAGTTCAAGACCACGTCATCAGCAGACGACCTCGTGCTCACGGTGTTCTGGCATGTTCGAGGTGTGGTGCGTTTCATGCCCAAATGCACCACTATTCTATAAACTATGCATCGTATCGTAAAACACTCAGCAGACTGATAGCACGAGTTGATCCACACATGGAGCACCGTCTTCTTCAGGATGATAATGCCAGATCACAAACGGATGCTGCAGCATCACCAACAATTCAACCATTGGCTTCACTGTCACCGATCACCCTTGGTGGAGTCGTGACTGGCATCATCTAATTTTCACCTGTCTCCAAAACTTAAAAAAAAAACATCTTTGAAGATTTCTGCTTGATAGTTATGAAGTGGTGTAAGCATGGATCGGAGAGTGGCTCTGTCAATTATGTCAAACAGTCTACAGTGACGGTATCAACAAACTTGTCTAGTTGGGAGAAATGTGTCCATCGCCAGGATGACTATGCTGAGAAACATGTACGTAGACATGAAGAATATATATGTAACTCTTAATAAAGTTTGCCTTATTTAACAACTCTATAAGAGTTCCCGCATTAAAAATTCGGAGGCATTAATTTGCAGCACTTTCTTGCACTAGGGCTCTAATTCCACACGGAACATACCATAACAGGAAATACAATGCTACTTCAAAACCTTACATTCCGCAATTGGCTATGCTCTTTTACCTGTAGAAGAAGGTGTTCCACATGTCATCCATTATTATGGATGGAATACTCAACTGTTCTCAGCAGTGTGTTACAGTTTTTTTCAAAGGCCCCAAGATCTTCTCGTAAAGCTTGACAGTACTGTCCAACTCGCTGCTCCACTTCTTAACCGTGTCGACGGGGAGGCTGTGTACTTTATTCTTAAGACGACCCAGATAGAATAGTGCAGGCGTTTTAAGACACTTGGTGCTGGAGATGAGAGTACTGACTTCACCCCTCCTGTCCTCTTTGACCATACAGGTGCTTAAGACACCGCCTTAAATCAACGGTAAAATGTTATGGTGTCCCATTATCAATGTACCACATCCTTTGGCGTTGCGTAATATGAACATCGTCAAGCAGTTGTGGAAGATCCCGCCATAGATTAGCCAGTCCATTACCTTCTGTTGGAGATATTTATGGTCCAATGCGATGACTAACTACTACCCCTAAACACATAGAGAAACGATACTTTTGTAGATACTCAAGAACAGCATGTTGGTTTAATTCTCTTCAAAAATGAGTCTATGGAAATTAGAAGGATCACCGCATGTAATTCTGGTTCATCTGTAGTCAAAATCTTATTTCTAAGTCGAAGCTGAAGACATCCTGTTAGTGCACTCACTGATCCTACGACCAAAGTTCCTTTGACTGAGATGCTGAATTATTTGAATTTGATAAAGGGGGACAATGAATAAAATTCAAAATGCAGTACATGCTAGAGTGCGAGCTGTCTAGAGTGGCTCAGTGCTTGTGCAGCTATTCTGGTCGTCGAAGTTGTTGGCGACAGTTGCAGTGCCTCTAAGGCTACAGAAGAAACACGGCCAGAAATGCATGCGGGAACATAAATGGAGATGCTGGCCAAGCCTGCAGGTGGCGCTGTAGTATCTGATAACGAACGTCACCTATGCCGCTGCAAATGTCAGTCGTCGTCAGAAATTGTTCTTCGTAGTTGTGAACGCAATATGTCGGAGCAAAGAGTAATTCGAAAGTATGTAAATTAATAGTCCTAGCTTGGTGTGTTGCTGCATAACCAAAGGAAACGATGCGTTGGGTTTCTCAAGAGGTACTGTATCGAAGATTCATACCTCATGCAGGGAAAGCGGAAAAACATCATCCGTTAAGTCACAAAGAGATCGAAAAGGTGTGTTAAGTGATCGTGACAAACAGCCATTGAATAGGATCGTCACAAAAAATAAGAGAACGACAATTGCTAAACTCACTGCAGAAGTGAATATCACATTCGCGCTCCCTGTTAGCACCAAAAGACCACGAAGGGAGCTCCATCAGCAGGAAATTGCTGGTCGAACTGGAATTCGAAAATCACTCATCAGTTATGGAAATATCCGCAATAGTAAAAAATGGTGCCGAAGCCGTGAAGCCAGGACTGTGGAGCAATGCAAGAAAGTCATTTAGTCGAATGAGTCTTTTTTCACACTGCATCCAACTTCTGGCCGGGTTTATTTCACAAGAATGGAACATGGCGGGGGTTCGGCCACAATTCTGGGAACCACATTGTGGTTTTGCATGTTTTGCATGGGACCAACGCGCACTTTGCTAGGTCACATTGCTGCCAAAGGTTATGCGAGCGTTTTGGCTGATCAGGTCCATACCAGAGTGCAATGTTCGTTCCAAGACGACATCTCCCATCGTCCAGGACTGGTTTTGTGAGGACGAGGTTAAACTGTCCCTTCTCCCTTGGCCATCACAGTAATCAGCTTTCACTATTATTGAGCCTTTGTTGTCAAATTTGGGGAGAAGGCTGTGTAAAATAATTTTTCTTATTTCACATCTGTGGTCACAAACTTATAGGTCATCAGACTACCCGTTTCGATCAGCAATGACCCTCTTCAGATCTGTTTTATAAATAACAAGACCTGATATACTAGAGCCGTAGTGGCATCGTCGAACGCTAAACACAATATGAGCGCTAGCATGTTTCGCATTTGACGATGTCACTATGGCTCCAGTATATTAGGATATGTATATAATTAAACAACTCTGAAGACGGCCATTACTGACCGAAACCAATAGGACTGTAAGGGATCTGTGATCCCACGATCATAAATATTAGGGTCCGACACCCAGGTCGATACCAGAAAGGAGTCGATTGTCGAGCGCTGCAGGAGGCAGTGAGATTAGTGATGAGTAATAGCAGTACTGGGAAGACTGGCACAAAAGAAAATGGCGGTGTCAATGGTGGATGTGTCGAGTGAGGAGAAAATTGTAGATTCACCAGAGTGTGACAAATGAGTGCGTCCCCTTATCGCCGTGAGGCTGAACTCCATCAATACTGATTCGCGAGTGATATAAAACCACAAGTGACAAGTGCCGAATTACGTGTTTCGCTTCATCTGCGTCGGCCAGCAACAACCATGGAATGCGGTGAGGATTGTTGTAAATGTTAACCATCATAATTGCATGTGATGTTGTTGTTGTTGTTATGGTCTTCAGTCCTGAGACTGGTTTGATGCAGCTCTCCATGCTACTCTATCCTGCGCAAGCTTCTTCTTCTCCCAGTACCTACTGCAACCTACATCCTTCTGAATCTGCTTAGTGTATGCATCTCTTGGTCTCCCTCTACGATTTTTACCCTCCACGCTGGCCTCCAATAGTAAATTGGCGATCCCTTGATGCCTCAACACATCAACACATGTCCTACCAACCGATCCCTTCTTCTAGTCAAGTTGTGCCACAAACTTCTCTTTTCCCCAATCCTATTCAATACTTCCTCATTAGTTATGTGATCTACCCATCTAATCTTCAGCATTCTTCTGTAGCACCACATTTCAAAAGCTTCAATTTTATTCTTGTCCAAACTATTTATCGTCCATGTTTCACTTCCATACACTCCATACAAATACTTTCAGAAACGACTTCCTGACACTTAAATCTATACTCGATGTTAACAAATTTCTCTTCTTCAGAAACGATTTCCTTGCCATTGTCAGTCTACATTTTATATCCTCTCGACTTCGACAATCATCAGTTATTTTACTCCCCAAATAGCAAAATTCCTTTACTACTTTAAGTGTCTCATTTCCTAATCTAATTCCCTCCTTTCAAGACACTGTCCATTCCGTTCAACTGCTCTTCCAAGTCCTTTGCTGTCTCTGACAGAATTACAATGTCATCGACGAACCTCAAAGTTTTTATTTCTTCTCCATGGATTTTAATACCTACTCCGAATTTTTCTTTTGTTTCCTTCACTGCTTGCTCAATACACAGATTGAATAACATCGGGGAGAGACTACAACCCTGTCTCACTCCCTTCCCAACCACTGCTTCCCTTTCATGTCTCTCGACTTTTATAACTGCCATCTGCTTTCTGTACAAATTGTAGATAGCCTTTCGCTCCCTGTATTTTACCGCTGCCACCTTCAGAATTTGAAAGAGCGTATTCCAGTCAACATTGTCAAATGCTTTCTCTAAGTCTACAAATGCTAGAAACGTAGATTTGCCTTTCCTTAATCTTTCTTCTAAGATAAGTCGTAGGGTCGGTATTGCCTCACGTGTCCCAACATTTCTACGGAATCCATACTGATCTTCCCCGAGGTGATGATGTACTTCTGATCAGCAACCAATAAAAGATATAACCGCAACTAAATGTCTAAGGTGAAGGCAACAACTGCCTCAGAATTTGTGTATTAATAGAAAATACATATCAGGTTGTATATCGCAACCTTTGCGGTCTTTAGTAATAGAAAAACTTTCAATCATTAATTATTCCGTCCCAGAACAGCCGCACTCTGTTGAAATACCCCCGAAACCACAGAAGAAAAACCGATGGCCGTTCATCCATTAAGCACACGGTCATATATTCATTATAATTAACTGATTGGCGGCTTCGGTAAATCACACGAAACCCTATGACGCATATAACGGGGGTGTTTCAAGACTTACAAATTTGTGACCACAGACGGGAAATAAAGGAAATTTGTTCTACATTTTCGGGTCACTGTTCCATTTGCGACCATGTCTCAGCTTGTGAGAAGGGCGCGTGTTCGTTGTCCAATGCTATCATCATTATCTGAGCTCGGCACTATTTTGCAGGAGGAATGATAGAAGATTACCTTGAAAAATATTTTTTCTGAGACTAATGGAAACTGTTCTGAATGCCAACGGTTTTCTTACACCGTATTAGGCATACCAATGTGTTGTGTCTATTGTTTTTTCCTTATTTTCGTTCATCAAATGATTCAAATGGCTCTGAGCACTATGGGACTTAACATCTGAGGTCATCAGTCCCCTAGAACTTAGAACTACTTAAACCTAACTAACTTAAAGACGTCACACACATTCATGCCCGAGGCAGGATTCGAACCTGTGACCGTAGCGGTTCCGCGGTTCCAGACTGAAGCGCCTAGAACCGCTCGGCCACTCCGGCCGGCTTTCGTCCATCAGCTTTACATCTTCAACTCCTGGTGTAATGTCACAAGCCTTTTATTTCAATGCCATCTGCGCAGTTTATCAGTTGCAGGAGAGGCTGATGGATCCGTGTAAGTGTATGACTTTGAGGGATTCTTCGATCAAGTTATCTTTGTCGGTAAAAAAGTACAGTTTCCGATATTTTACTATCAGCCCTACCATACACGCGATACATATCCATATACTATTTGCTCCTGTAAGGTTAAATTGTGTTTACACCAGACATCGTTCAGACAATTGACGTGGTATCTACGACAGTGCAGTGTTTTCATCATACCCTTCCTCTAAGTATGACGATTACAACTCCACCATACTGCAACATGCAATTCTGTAAGAAATAACACGTCACCAACAGCTTCTTGCGAGCAACAATCAGTAAGGAATAATGTCAGTGGCGGCTCGTAAGTATCACGCGAAGTACGTACACAGTTAAAACCCATGGAATAAACTGCGAACATTAAGAAAAGCTGTGGCATTTTATTTGTCAGCCTGATGAAAACTGTACACGTCATTCAAATATTCATGTCTCTTGTCACTGAGAGAGAGAGAGAGAGAGAGAGAGAGAGAGAGAGAGAGAGAGAGACACAGATAGAGAGAGGGACAGCAAAAGAGAGAGAGAGGGGGGGGGGGGCGGGGGGGAGAAAGAGAGACAGGGTGGTAATGATATAACAATGGGAGAAACTATGCGACACAGAATTACAATGTTTAAAACTGTGCGAACAGAGATTTTTTATCCCTTACTCCGTAAGTGACCAATTCACATTCTTCCTTGGGCCACACACCCAAACACACACATACACACATATCTACCCTGTAGCTCTGTGTCTGAGAACACACGTCCACCTTAATCTGCTAAAATTTCATTCTAAAAGGAGAAACGTTTTGTAGTGCTTGCGAGAGGCAGAAAGCCAGGAAGCGCTTTTGGTCTTGCTCACGCTTTTTAACTTTAGAGAACAATTATTTCTGCTCTCAACTCGCTGTGAAGTCAGAGAATTTTTTTTTTTCGAAAGAGATCAGCACCATGGCTAGGATGTTAAAACCTGTATTCATTCTAAGTGTAATATTGTTTTATATGATTACACAGGCCAACGATGGAAAAACGTTTTTGCTGAAAATACCTTATTCTCATGTTTTTAGGGCGGGAAATCCAAATATGACAGTTAAAAACTGCATCACCCACCATTTCTTCACACTTTACATTTAAATTTATTAAATTAAGTGATTTTTAAAGTATTTAACAGTTTTTATATAGTTAAAATAATTTAAAAAGGAGGTGTAATGAATGTAGATGACGTTGGTAGTACTGCTGAAAAACATATGCTGCCAAAAAAGATTGATTCTATTTTTGTCTTAACAGATGGTGTTTTGTTAAGTGTCAACCTAACATCACTTCCCCGTTTCCTGTACATGTACTGAGTACAATGTGTAATTGTGGTTGTAAAAGCTCTGCTGACAGTTTTTGTTATATTTGTGGTGAATTTGTGATTAAAAAACGCCAAAGAAACATTACACACTTTGTGAAAAAGGTTCATCTATCACACTTTTGATCTAAACTTGGTGAATGTAACGTTATTAGATATTTGTTCTGGACACTCAATTTAGCGATGACAGTTACCCCTCTATTTTTCACGCCAGTTGCCAAACGCCCGGGTTTTGCCGACCATGCGGCCAGGGCATGCTTTTATTTGCTGGCTGTCCTGCAGTCTTGGCCATTCTCATACTCAGGATGCCCGCCCAAACAACGTAGGTCAAAGGGTGCGACCATCTACTGACGTACGGAGGGGCTGAGCGGAGGCACGTTTGCGTGAAGTCGGGATAGCAGTGGCGTATCTGTGAAGCACCTCTGAAGGTTAATGAAACGTGCTCAGAGTGTGATTATTTATTATCCAGGTTTACAGTCGTCTTATTTCACGCCGGCTTTATAGCCGAGACCTCATTCAGCTGGGTGCTGGACCCCTGGTGACTGCTGCTCGTCTGTAGACGGAGGCGAAGAGTGAGTGACCTCGCGCTGCGGCGCGCTGACGGCGCGTCTATGTTCCAGCGTGAATTCTCTCGTACCAGCTGCTGGAGTGTCCACGATGCCACACTACTAACTCTTGATGACCCTTGATGACTCATCCGCAATGTGGTACTGTCGAAAGTCGTGTGGTCAGTCGGTCTCCTCCCTACCAGCCAGATAGGTTTCAACACCCAGAGGCGCCTAAGTGCTGAATCGGAACGTGGACCGCATGAGGCCCTGCTGCCGATTTCCGCACTGAAATTCAGTGCTGTCAGCTCTTCGGGATGTGGTGTTGTCAAATCACAGTCAGCTCCGCCATCAGCAACGGTAAAAGGCGAACAGTACGAAGCTCATCAGGCGACGACCGTCGTCTCAGTTACATACGTCTCCGTTTGGTTTGTAGACTGTTCTGGAATGTATAGGACATAGATCCGCTACAATTTCATAAACATGGAATTGAGTGCTGTTACTGTGAACACCGTCAATCTCAAAGGTCTCCTTGAGAGCTGGAAAGCTCGAATATTGAATGAAAACTAACATGAGGCCCTGACCTAATGGTAGTTTCGTAATGACCGTATGTGTCCTTGTTCTGCTATATTCGCTTAACAGGCCTGACTGCTTAACTTCTGTGTAGGTTCTCTGATAATGCTTCTAGTGAAATAAGTACGGTTTTCTCCGACATCTCTTACGAGCTAACGAACAGGTGTGTCACGTTTCCGTTGATTTTCTGTCCCGTGCTATATTCTACTGAGCTCGTCCTCTCTTTCTCGGTGCAATTTGCTCGTCCAAGGCTGACCCACCTGCGAAAAATCACTTGTTTTCTGGTTATTTCTCTGCCTCTGGCCGGCCGTGGTAGCCACGCGGTTCTAGGCACTGCAGTCCGATACCGCGCGACTGCTACGGTCGCAGGTTCGAATCCTGCCTCGGGCATTGATGTGTGTGATGTTCTTAGGTTATTTAGGTTTACGTAGTTCTAAGTTCTAGGGGACTGCTAACCTAAGATGTTAAGTCCCATAGTGCTCAGAGCCATTTGTACCATCTCTGCCTCTGGCGTGACCACACTTTCTTGTGGTAAGATGAATGAGTTTTAATAAATTTTCTAATTTTCAACCACTTACTATCTTGAGCCTCAGGAAAGGACACCGTGATACTCATGTGGCTACTGAGCTCTGCCCGATTCGGCCTCCAAGCGTCATCTGTCGAAACACTCGCTCCGGCTTGCCCGCGCTTGTCTCTAGACACAACAGATCGTGCTGTATGGCCGCATCTAGTTTTAAAGTTTCTCAGGTGACTAAAGTCATGTGATAGTGATATGCACATATGCGGGTGGTTGTAGTATCGCATACACAAGGTGTAAATGGGTAGTGCCTTGTCGCAGCTATCATTATACTCAAATGACTGATGTGAAGACGTTTAAGACGTAATTATGGCAGCAGACTTTGAGCGCGGAATGGGTAGCTGGAGCTGGATACATTGACATTCCATTTCGGAAATAGTTCCGTAATTCATTATTCGGGGATCCTTTGTGTCAAGAGTGTGCCGACAATACCAAATTTCACGGTTTACCCCTCTGCACAGACAACCGAGAGCAGCGGTGTTTGCGTAGACTTGTCAGTGCTGACAGACAAGCAATACTGAGTAAAAGATTCGCAGAAATCAATATGGGACGTAAGGCGAACGTATCCACTAGGACAGTGCGGTGCAATTTGGCGTTAATGGGGTGCGGCAGCAGACGACCGACGCGAATGCCTTTGCTAACAGCACGACATCGCCTGCAGCACCTCTTCTGGGCTCGCGATCATATCGGATGGACTCTAGACTACTGGAGAACAGTGACCTGCTCATATGAGTCCCGGTTCCAGTTGGTAAGAGCTGATGGTAGGGTTCGAGTGTCGTGCAGACCCCAGAAAGCCACTGACCCAAGTCGAGCCTGGTTGTTAAATTGGCGGTAGCTTCATAATGGTGTGTTTATACTGAATGGATTGGTTCCTCTGGCCCAATCGAACCCATCATTGACTGGAAAAGGTTATGTTCGGCCACATTTGCAGCCATTCATGGACTTCATACTCCCAGACAACGATGGAATTTTTATGGATGATAATGCGCCATGCCACCGGGCCACATTTGCTCACCATTGGATCGAAGAACATTCTGGACAATTCGAGCGAATGATTTGGCCACCCTTATCTCCGGACAAGAATTTGGTCGGACATTTATGCGACATAATCGAGAGGCAAGCTCGTGTACAAAATCTTATACCGGCAGCACTTTCGCAGTAATGTACTGTTACAGAGGCAGCATGGCTCAATATTTCTGCATGGGACATCCAATGATTTGTTGAGTCCATGCCACGTCGAGTTGCTGCACTACCCTGGGCAGAAGGTGGTCCCAGACGGTAGTAGAAAGTATCCCATGGCATTTTTCAGGTTAGTGTAAACTCTCACTCTTCAACAGGTTTGCATAGACTCTCATGACATTATTACATAATCAGCTGACTACCTCCATCGTCTTCAAGATTACCTTGCCAGCCGCTGTGCTATAACAATCTGTTGTTTGTCAAAGGTGCATACGTCTGTGGCTTTCCCCATTTACAGTACGTATCGCAGGTACAATGAATTCCAATTCGTCTCTGCTCGCGTTATATACAAACCTTATGGCGTTACGTGACCATTACCCGATGAGGCAGCATTCAGTTTCGCGGTGATCAGTCGTCATAATGCTTTGGTTCATCCATTTATATACCCCGAAAGCCACTGTACAGTGCGTGCAGGAAGGTACAACTCACCATTACTATCAACTTCTTTCCTGTTCCACAAGCGTAATGACTGAAGGAAAAATGGGTGTCATGCCTTTATACGCTTCCTAGTCTCTTTTACCTTCTTCGCACTACACTCGTGCTGAAGACTTTCGGTATAAGTCATCCTCACTCATCCAAGAGCATTGTCAAAGAGGGCGGGGGAGCGGACAGAGGTTCATGCAACCCTCCAGCCCCAGACGTTGGCAAATGCCACTAAAGGCGGAAGAATCGGCAATGATCAACAGCATGACGATCCAGAAGGCAATGGAGACAACCGAATTAAAGACACTTAATATGTATCCACAGGTTACGTGGCCTGTAACTGGAAAAGTGTCATGACGATGTCTCCATTGGCAAACGATACCGGAATAGTCCCCCATTTGAATCTCTGGGAGGGGACTGCCAAGGGGTAGGTGACCATGAGAAAAACACTGAATAACCAACGGAACAATAATGTTCTAAGAGTCGGAGTGCGGAAATTCAGAAATTTCTACGTGGTTGAGAAAGAAGAAAATCTTGAAATGGAAATGCTGAGGCTCAGTCTGAATATGGTGGGAGCAGTGAAATGGAAAGAATACTACGATTCCTGGTCAGTTAGAGTAATAGTAACAACAGCTTAAAATTGTATAACATGCATATGATTCGTTATGAATAGGAAGGTAAGCATAGACTGTGAATATTTCAGTGATAGGGTTATTCTCACCAGAATCTACAGTGAAAGGGAGGTAATGCAGTGGCGTGGCACGTGAAGTGCCCTCCGCCACACACCGTTGGGTGGCTTGCGGAGTATAAATGTAGATGTAGATGTAAATCAACACCTACAACCATAGTTCAGGTACACGTGACGACGTCGACAGCCAAATATGAAGAGCTTGAGAAAGTATACAAGGATAACTAACGGGTAGTTCAGTATATAAAGAGAGACGAAAATCTAATAGTTATGGGGTATTTTGTATGCAGTTGTAAGAGAAGGAGTAGGAAAAAGAATTACGGCAAATACGGGCTTCATACTAGTGATGAGAGCCGGGAACGGCTAATAGAATTTTGTTGTAAATTTCAACTTCTATGGCGAATACGTTATTCAAGAATCACAAGAGAAAGAGGCCTACTTGGAAAACGTCGGGATGTATGGAAGGATTTCAGTTAGATCACTGCATGGTCAGGCAGAGATTCCGAAAACAGATACTGGATTGTAAGGCGTACCCAGGAGCAGGTATATAGACTCAGATTTTAACGTAGTAGTGATGAAGAGTTGGCAGAAGTTTACGAGAATAGTCAGGAAGAATCAATGCGGAAAGAACTGGGATACGGAAGTACTGATACGCTTGAAGCACTCAGCTGAAGTGGAGTGGGTGTCTCTGAAGATGGCATTCACGGAAATTGGAGAAATAAATGCTGCTACAAAGAAGGTAACTGCGAAAAAATCATGGGTAACAGAAGAAATACTTCAATTTTTCGATGAAAGGAAAGAGTAAAATAATTCTAAGAGAAATTCAGGAATATAGAATTACAAGTCACTTACGAATGAAACAAATAGGAAGTGCAGGGAAGCTAAGGTGAACTGGCCGCTCGAAGAATGCGAAGAAATCGAGGAAGAAATGAATGTCGCTTCCAGTATTAGAATTGCAAGATTTAAGCTGGATTAAGGTAGCAGGAATGGATAACGTTGCATCAGAATTTCTAAAATCGTTGGTGGGCATGGCAATAGAACGACTATTCGGGTTGATTTGTAGAATGTGTGAGTCTGCCAACACACCATCGGACTCTCGGAAAAACATCATCCACACAACTCCGACGACTTCAAGAGCCGACAAGTGCGAGAACTGTCGCACAGTCAGCTTCACAGCTTATGGATCCAAGATGCTGACAACAATAACATACAGAGGAATGGAAAAGGAAACTGAATATGCGTCGGATGGCTATCAGTTTGGGTTTAGGAAAGATAAGGTACAAGGGAGGCAGTTCGGACGTTGCGGGTGATAATGAGATCATGACTGAAGAAAAATCAACACACGTTCGTAGGATTTGTCGATCCGGAAAAACCAATCGACAATGCAATGTAGTGCAAGATGTGGGAAATTCTGGGAAAAATAGGGGAAGCTACAGCGAAAGGCAGTTAATATGCAATATGTCCAAGAGTCAAGAGTGAATAATAAGAGTGGAAGACCGAGGACGAAGTGCGTGGATTAAAAAGTGCGAAGAGAGGAACGTATTCTTTCGCCCCTAGCGTTCAATCTAAACAACGAGGAAGGACTGACGGAAACAAAATTTCAAGGCCAAAATTAAAATTAAAGATAAAAGTATATCAGCGATTAGATTCGCTGATGACATAGCTATCCTCTGTGAAAGTGAAGAATAGTTACATGATCTGCTGAACGGCAGTACAGAATACTGATTAAGAATAAATCGAAGAAAGACGAAAGTAATGGAAAGTAACAGAAATGAGAGCAACGGAAAACTTACCATCAAAATTAGAGATCACGAAGTAGCTGAAGTTAAAGAATTCTGCTACTTACGAAGTAAAATAACTCATGACGTTGAAGGCAGGAAGATATCAGAAGCAGACTAGTACTGGGAAAAAGGAGAATTCTAGCCAAGAGAAGCCGACTAGTATCAAAGACAGGCCTTGGTTGAGGAATAAATTCCGGAGAATATACGTGTGGAGTACGGCATTGTATGGTAGTGAAACATGGACTGTGGGAAAATCTGAAACGAAGAGAACTCAAGAATCTGAGATGTGGTGCTACAGAAATATGTTGTGAAAATTCCTGTCACAGAGGTCACAGTTGGTAGTAACTGACGGAAAGTCATCGAGTAAAGAGAAGGTGATTACTGGCGCTCCCCAAGGTAGTGTTGCAGGCTCTCTGTTGTACCTTACGTGTATAAACAATTTAGGAGAAAATCTGAGCAGCCGTCTTAAGTTGTTTGCGGATCATGTTGACGTTTATCATCTATTAAAGTCATGAGAAGATCAAATCAAATTGCAAAAAGATTTAGAAAAAATATCTGTATGGTGCGAAAATTGATAATTAAATCTACATACTGTAAAGTGTGAGCTCATCCACATGAGTGCTAAAAGGAATCCGTTAAACTTCGGTTACATGATAAATCAATCAAATCTAAAGGCCGTAACATCAACGAAATACGTAGGAGTTACAATCAAGAACAATTTATAATGGGAAAAACACACATAAAATGTTTTGGGGAAGGGGGACCAAAGACTGGGTTTTGTTGGCAGAAGACTTAGGAGATGCAACAGATCTACTAAGAAGATAGCCTACACTACTCTTGTCCGTCCTCTTTTGGGGTGCTGCTGCGCGGTATGGGATCCTTACAAGACAGAGTTAATGGAGTACATCGAGAAAGTTCAGAGAGACTACCAAGTTTTGTATTATCAAGAAATAGGAGAGAGAGTGTCACGGACATGATATAGGACTTGGGGTGGACATCATTGAATGAAATGCGTTTCACTTTCCGCCTGGATCTTTTCACGAAATTTCAGTCCCCAGTTTTCTCCTCCGAATGCGAAAATATTTTCTTGACGCCGACCAACACAGTGAGAAACAATCATCATAACAACATAAGGGAAATCAGAGCTCCCACGGAAAAATATAGGTGTTTCGTTTTATTCGAGCGCTGTCCGGGAGTGGAATAATAGTGAATTATTGTGAAGATCCTTTGAAGAACCGTCTCCCAGTCACTTATGTGTGTTTGCAGAGTATCCATGTAGATTTAGATATAGACTGATAAGGTAAGGAATTAGGAGGATCTCCAGAGAAACGGCAAGGAAAGGAATGCAAGGAAAACACTGAAAAAGAAGAAGGGACTAGATAGCAGGACATCTGTTAAGACATCATAGAATAACTTTCATGTTACTAGAGGGATCTGTAGAAGGTATAAATTGTAGAGGAAAACTAGGATTGTAACACATCCAGCAAGTAACAGAGGACGTAGGTTCCAAGTGCTTCTACAAAATGAAAAGGTTGGCACAGGAGTGGAATTCGTAGCGGGGCGCGTCACACCAGTCGTAAGACTGATGACTCAAACAAAATAAATAGATTTACGTTGGTGGCAGCACACTGATCGCTTTCACCCTACTAGTACAACTGCGGCCAATATGGCGCCATAAGCACGTTGAAAAAATATATATCCCTTGTTTCCAAAGCTATTATTTTCAAAACATATGACTTTCTTCCTCTGAGTCAGAGGTATACAATAACGTTTCATTCGTTTTTACCTTTACGACACATTAAAATTTGCGCTGATGACCATTGGGCTCAAATGACACCAACTTAAATTGTTAGCTTATTGAATGCGACATTTATGAAAACATTATGATGAATGGTAGGTTGAACAGCTGTTATACGAAACAATTACAAAAATGGGAGTATCTCTGCCACTTACTGTTTTACCCATTGGTAGAGTTTCTTGCATCAGCTATTGCTGTATTCTTACCAATGCCATTGGGTTCACATTGGGATCAATATTACCCCATAAGCACATAGGAAAATCATAGCTCCCTTCTTTTGAAAGTTTCTGTTTTAAATATATGACGTTTTCTGAGTAAATTGCATCCAATGATATTTTGTTCAGTTTTCTATTTACTACAAATTAAAATTTATTCATGGTATTTTGCACTGGGAACCACCGGGGGCCAATTTGACTTCAGTCTAAATTTCTTTTTGTTTGTTGAACGTAATGTTTACGGAAATAGAATAATTGTTGTTAAACTGAACAACTGTAATGTATGTTTCTATTTTGGTTCATGAAAACAATTAAAAAAAATATAAGTATCTTTGCCACTGACTGTTGTAACCATTGGTAGGGTTTCTTGCATCAGCTGTAGCTGTACCCTTACCCATTCCACTGGGATCAATATTACCGCATAAGCATATTGGAAAATCATAGCTCTCTTGTTTTTAATGTTTCTGTTTTAAATATATGACGGTTTCTGAGTCAATCGCATCCAATGATATTTTCTTCAGTTTTATATTTACTACAAATTAAAATTTATTCATGTCATTTTGCACAGAGTTACCGGCGGGGACCAATTTCACTTCAGTCTAAACTTTATTTTGTTTGTTGAACCCAGTGCATATCGCTTGGGGGGCTACATTTTCCCAGTGCTAATAGATGAGAGAAAAAAATTTACTTGTGGTGGTGGTGGTTGTGGGCGGGGGGGGGGGGGGGGCGGAGGGCTAACACGGCTTCTGAAACTACGTTGTATTTCTTCCCGGTATTTCAGTCTGTGGCGACTAAGCTTTTCTCTTGAACTCTCGCATTGGCTACATCGACCTGTTATTATCCTATCAGTGCCCCTGAATTCGCAGTACCCTCCATCACAAACCGAAGGCTCTAGATATGCAGATGCACTGAATAGCAATGCCAAGTTGAACCGGTGACTCTGTCTGTGACTCCAGCTGGTGTTCTTTTACTGGCAGTGTGTGTCACACGGGCGCCACGGTTCGTCGCGACGTGGAAAATATTTCTTTTCTGTAATGAAAGCGTCAGTACGGCGAGAGTGTCAGCCATCCATCCTCATTCATCATACGAGTGCTTTAATGTACGCAGAAATAAGAACTGAAAGTAATGAGAAATGATACTGATCAAATTACAGTCGGCGGAAATTGTGCGATTCTTATCTGATCGGGCTGCTATTTAGTGTCCTAATTAAGTCGCGTCACGCTTTTAGCGATTGTGGGATAGTATTAGTTTGTTGTTCGTCCGACAGCTCGCGTCCGTTTCTCGGACTCTGTGAGCAGGGCTACCACACTGATGTCTGTCTCACTCTTCGAGCGCGTTAGTGTATTGGACAGATATGTCCTGCTGTGCTAGGCTGTCTGCCTCTGTGTGTGTGTGTGTGTGTGTGTGTGTGTGTGTGTGCGTGTGTGTGTGTGTGTTTGTAGTCATTACTAGTGTTCGGTAGCGCCGTTAGCGGACACGGGGGTCGATGCGCGAGGCGCGCGTCACGTTTACACACTAGATTGTCAACCGGGATAACGTACAGGCTAGCGGAGCCCGGCCCGGCCCGGCCTGTTGTGTACGACGTGCGTTCGATACGGTGGACGGCGACGCCGCTACGACGCCAGTCAGAGCCGCTGTTACGCCGCCCGCCTGCAGGGGCGCCGAAGCCCGCAGCCCGAGCGACGCGTACCGTGTAGCCGTCGGCAGTTAATCACCGAGCCTCGTCGGCAAACACTCGAGAAAGCCCTATGTCACTACGTCAGCCGAGCGAACACTCACTAGTTTTCCGCGCCACCGCAAGCTGCGTGCCGTGCCGTTACAGTTCTGGCCATTAAAACTGGAACATCATAAAGGCGCCGTGCGACTACCCCCAGACCGGCGTGGAATGTATTAAAAATAAGAAAAATGCTTCCGCATGCGGATCGGTAACATACTAAGGAAAGATTACGTAGCGGACTGGTCATTCGCAGATCACCAGCTGAAACATAGTCGCGCATACGAACAGTGATCCATTACTGTCAAATGTTTTTTTATTAGTTTTTTTTTATTTCAGTCTTTGATCAAAATATCAATTCTTTTGATGATGACCGGTTTCGGTCCGTAATGGCCATCCTCAGATCTACAATATACATATATATACACCTAGTGCGCAGTGTGTCTTTCAACACAATACAGCAATACGTATCACAGGGAAATGAGCGGATAAACTACGGTTCGTACATTTTCTACACCATGTCCTAAAGTGATAAGGCCATAATGGCATGGCCAAAACATATAAATATAATCAGCACAGCACTGTCACATGGATCTAAAATATGGTGTAGAATAGGACACATCGTCCACACAGTCATCATTGCAACCGGCTACTGAAGTACAGTGTTGCTGTTGTCGTCTTCAGTCCTGAGACTGGTTTGATGCACCCCTCCACGCTACTCTATCCTGTGCAAGCTGCTTCATCTCCCAGTACCTACTGCAACCTACATCCTTCTGAATCGGCTTACTGTATTCATCTCTTGGTCTCCCTCTACGATTTTTACTCTCCACGCTGCCCTCCAATACTAAACTTTTGATCCCTTGATGCCTCAGAACATGTCCTACCAACCGATCCCTTCTTCTGGTCAAGTTGTGCCACAAACTTCTCTTCTCTCCAACCCTATTCAATACTTCCTCATTACTTATGTGATCTACCCATCTAATCTTCAGCATTCTTCTGTAGCACCACATTTCGAAAGCTTCTATTCTCTTATTGTCCAAACTATTTATCGTCTATGTTTCACTTCCATACATGGCTACACTCCATACAAATATTTTCAGAAACGACTTCCTGACTCTTAAACCTATACTCGACGTTAACAAATTTCTCTTCTTCAGAAATGCTTTCCTTACCATTGCCAGTCTACATTTTATATCCTCTGCTTCGACCATCATCAATTATTTTGCTCCTCAAATAGCAAAACTCCTTTACTACTTTAAGTGTCTCATTTCCTAATCTAATTCCCTCAGCATCACCCGACTTAATTCGACTACATTCCATTATCCTTGTTTTGCTTTTGTTGATGTTCATCTTATATCCTCCTTTCAAAACACTATCCATTCCGTTCAACTGCTCTTCGAAGTCCTATGCTGTCTCTGACAGAATTACAATGTCATCGGCGAACCTCAAAATTTTTTATTTCTTCTCCATGGATAAAATACGGTAAAACATACCTTTTCTAAACCATGTCCTGAAATGATGAGGCCATAATGGCATGGCCAGCCGGGGTGACCGAGCGGTTCTAGGCCCTTCAGTCCGGAACCGCGCCACTGCTACTGTCGAATCCTGCCTGGGGCATGGATGTGTGTGATTTCCTTAGGTTAGTTGGGTTTAAGTAGTTGTAAATTCTAGGGGACTGATGACCTCAGGAGTTAAGTCACATAATGCTCAGAGCCATTTGAACCATAATGGGATGGCCAAAACATATAAATATAATCAGCACACCACCGTCATATGGATCTAAAGTAAGGTGTAGAATAGCCCGCATCGTCCACATAGTCATTACTGCAACTGGCTACTGAAGTACAGTTGCTACCAGAAATCTATCTGCCTACATCCTACCTAGATGTCGCTACTGCGGGCTTAAATGTAGTCGCGATTTACGCAAAAACATAATCTGATAAAAACACGTTCGGTGAAAGATCTTTCATAGGTAATTTATAGGTTGCTACAGGCAATGTATCAAGTATATTAATTTTTGACCGTAAATTCACCAAAAAAGGGTCGGACCTATTCCCTTCATATATTTCCTTTTAATAACTTTATATGGTGACTGTATTCGTCTTTTAACGTATCACAATTGGTTTCTATGATATTTATCAATATTTAAATGTCTGGTACATGTATTTTACCCAACGAGTTTTAATCAGATTATGTTTTTGCGTAAATCATGACTACATTTAAGCCCGCCGTAGCGACATCTAGGTAGGATGTAGGCAAACACATTTCTGGTAGCTACTGTACTTCAGTAGCCAGTTGCAATAATGACTGTGTGGACGATGTGGCCTATTGTACACCTTATTTTAGATCTATGTGACGGTGCTGTGCTGATAATATTTACATGTTTTGACGATGCCATTACGGCCTTATCACTTTAGGACATTATGCAGAAAAGGTACGTTTTACCGTATTTTATCTGTACATTTCGCTGGTTGTATTATAGTATATTGTGATACGTATTGCTGTATTGTGTTGAAAGTCACACTGCTCACTAGGTGTGTATATTTGTATATTGTAGATCTGAGGATGGTCATTACGGACTGAAACCGATCATCGTCAAAAGAATTGATATTGTGATCAAAGACTGAAATTAAAAAAAAACATTTGATTCGCAATTCACATTTTAGTGGAGGTTGTCTTTGAGACGATCGTTTTATGCCTCAGGTAACCAGGTAACATCGCATAGAACTTGTCGGAATTCGACAGCTCCAGAATCGTGCCCTGTCTAGACTTTGTTTATCGATCCGCGGTACTGCTGCTCGTGTTGGTCGACATCCGTCGACTGAAATACACATTATCGATGGAATCAGGAAGTGCCATGCATTATCTCAACGACAGGATCTGGACAAAAATACGCAAATAAGAAAAAATCGTATAACATTATGACGCGTAATACAGTGTACGAAAGTGTTTGGCCTCCAAAATGAAATAGTTCAAATGGCTCTAAGCAACATGGGACTTAACATCTGAGGTCATCAGTCCCCTAGACTTAGAACTACTTAAACCTAACTAACCTACGGGAAATACACATATCCATGACCGAGGCAGGATTCGATCCTGCGGCCGTAGCAGCAGTACGGTTCCGGACCGAATCGCATAGATCACCTCGGCCACAACTGCCGGCTCCTCCAAAACAGCTTCCAGAGGTCTCGGAACGGATAAATAAATGTCTGCGTGGTTTCAAGAGAGCATCTTTCCTGCCATATAGTAGCAAGTTCAGGATGGAGGTGGACGGATAATGCGCACCATTCTCTCCAAAGTAGACCGCGGGGTTTCAATGATATTGAGATATGGTGACCATGGTGGCCAGGACCGATGTGAAAATTCAACCTCGTGCTCAAAACCTATGCGAGCTATGGGTGCAGGCCTTCTGCTTCTTGGAACAAAGTATCATCATTGTGGAACAAACGTTATACCACCGGGTGGACCTAACCGGTCAAAATGGTCACATACTCCTTGGCAGTAACGTGACCTTGCAAAGTAACCATGGAGCTCGTGGAATGCCACGATATGGCTGCAAAAATCGTCACTCTTGTGACTGAAACTCGGCTAGAAGCTGGAAACGGTGTGAAACAATACTCTTCCGGCCAAATAACTTTCTTCCATTGGTCCATAGCCCACGTTTTAATGCTGCCGAACCACGTTTTCCTCTCACAGGGGCAGGCCGCAGTGGCCGAGCTCTTCTAGGCGCTTCAGTCTGGAACCGAGCGACCGCTACGGTAGCAGGTTCCAAATCCTGCCTCTGGCATGGATGTGTGTGATGTCCTTAGGTTAGTTAGGTTTGAGTAGTTCTAAGTTCTAGGGGAAACTGATGACCCCACACGTTAAGTCCAATAGTGCTCAGAGCCATTTGAACCATTTGAACCTCTCACGGGCATTTACATCACTGCCGAGTTATTTTGAATTTTATATCGTCCTACAATTCCTTGTATATGGAGCACTCTTTATGTTGTTTTGGTGCTGACAGATTTCTACAGTGTGACATTCTGTTCTGCAGCGGCTTTTGCTGCAGTCCTCTTATTTTCTGTCGCAATCCTTTCCGGTGACCGTCTGTCGCTATCACTCAACACACACTTCTGTCCACGCTGCTCCATAGCGGCTGATGTTTTTTCACTTCCACTCTACACTGTATCAGTCTTCGATATGGTTGTTCCTGAAACATAAAAAAATTTGTCTACTTTGGTCACAAAAGCACATACCACACAAACACCAATAATTCATCCACTTTGAAATTCACTCCTTGACATAATATACTCACAGCTATTCGACACGACTGAAACTTTCCAGGTCGCGCGGTGTGGCAGCGCGTTTTGAGGCCCCATGTCACGGACTGTGTGGCTCCTCCCGCCAGAGTCCTCCCTCGGGCATGGGAGTGCGTGTGTTGTTCTTAGCTTAAGTTAGTTTAAATTGGTTTAACTAGCGTGTAGGTCTAGGGACTGATGACCTCACCAATTTGGTCCTTTAGGAACTCATACACACACACACACACAAATGGTTCTGCGCACTATGGGACTTAACATCTGAGGTCATCAGTCCCCTAGAACTTAGAACTACTTAAACCTGACTAACCTAAGGACATCACACACATCCATGCCCGAGGCAGGATTCGAGCCTGCGACCGTAGCGGTGGCGCGGTTCCAGACTGAAGCGCCTAGAACCGCTCTGCCACACCGGCCGGCACACACACACACACACACACACACACACACACACACACACACACACATGAAACTTTCAACATATTGAGAAAATTGCACAGATGCCTTTCGTGGTCAAATACAGCAGGACAATCGCAGGTTTGGCTAGCATCTCCTCTGATGTTCAAGCGAGCATTTCTCGCGGTGTATTCTTCATTTTGTCCAACCCTCGTACTGTTCACTGGAACGTGCAGGACGTAAGCTTCGTCACGCGCGTATCACGAGCCAGTAAACAGGCTTGTTAGCAGGGGAAAGAGTACCCGCTCGTGCAGTGCAACGACGTCTGGAAAACTTCGGACTGTCTACACCAGGGGAGGCCAAGAATTCGAGCCGAGACCCGTTCCCTGGCTGCCTGGGCTCTATGTATGGCACTCGTGCAAGGCAACGGGTCTCGGGTGGCGCGGTTCCAGACTGTAGCGCCTAGAACCGCTCGACCACCCCGACCGGCTCCGAATTTTACTGTCGGCACTACACAAGCTTGGATATGACCTTCACCGGGATGTGAGGAGGGAGAAACCGCGAATGCGTCGCAATTTAGTGGTAATGCAGTCGCACTGCGTAAGACTTGGTTTTTGTATTTCACATTTCTCAACAACATAGATCAAAAGCGAAACAAATTTTCAGTATTATTTAATTATTTTTGGCGTGCTAAACACGGATAATTTTTATCTGGTGCGAACTATAGGCATACGGACCGACACAAACCATTTCATAGATTTTTTCACTCGATTAGCCACATAATCATGATTTATTTAATTTCATAATCGAAAAACGTTTTCACACACTTAAGTTAATCGAAAGATGTTCAAATGTATGTGAATTCCAAAGGGACCAAACTGCTTAGGTCATCGGTCCTTAGACTTTCATAGAACTTAAACTAACTTAGGCTAAGAACGAGGGAGGACTCGAACCTCCGGCGAGAGGGGCCACGTAGTACGTGACATGACGCCTCAAACCACGCGGTCACTCAGCGCGGTTATGTTGATCGAAATATTGTAGCAATTTTACAGCCTCATCATGGAGACGTGGAAACTATACTTGAGGAAAGCAATGTAGACGTTCTGGATTGTATTAACATTAAAGGTATTTACCTTTAAAACGAAATTTACCTTGCAGCTCAGTCGATTATACACTATGTGATCAAAAGTATCAGGACACCTGGCTGAAAATAACTTACAAGTTCGTGGCGGCCTCCATCGGTAATGCTGGATTTCAGTATGGTGTTGGCCCACCCTTAGCCTTGATGACAGCTTCCATTCTCGCAGGCATACGTTCAGTCAGGTGCTGGAAGGTTTCTTAGGGAATGGCAGCCCATTCTTCACGGTGTGCTGCACTAAGGAGAGGTATCTATGTCGGTCGGTGAGGCCTGGCACGAAGTAAGCGTTCCAAAACATCCCAAAGATGTTCTACAGGATTCAGGTCAGGACTCTGTGCAGGCCAGTCCGTTTTAGGGATGTTACTGTCGTGTAACCACTCCGCCACAGGCCATGCATTATTAAAAGGTGCTCGATTGTGTTGAAAGATGCAATTTCCATCCCCGAATTGCTCCTCAACAGTGGGAAGCAAGAAGATGCTTAAAACAACAATGTAGGCCTGTGCTGTGATAGTGCCACGCAAAACATGGCGTGCAAGCCCCCTTCATGAAAGACACGACTACACCATATCACCACCGCCTCCGAATTTTACTGTTGGCACTACACACGCTGGCATATGACCTTCACCGAGCATTCGCCATACCCACACCCTCCCATCGGATCTCTACATTCTGTACCGTGATTCGTCACGCCACACAACGTTTTTTCACTGTTCAAGCATCCAATGTTTACGCTCCTTACACCAAGCGAAGCGTCGTTTGGCACCTACCGGCGTGATGTGTGGCTTGTGAGCCAACTACCATAGTACTTGCAGTGGATTCTCGTGGAGTTTGGAATTCCTGTGTGATTGTCTGAATAGATGTCACCCTATTACACATTACGATCCTCTTAAGCTGTCGGCGGTCTCTGTCACTGAACAGACGAGTTCGGCCTGTACGCTTTTGCGCTGTACGGACCCTTTCATGTTTCCACTTCACTATCACATCAGAAACAGTGGACCCAGGGATGTTTAGGAGTGTGGAAATCTCTCGTACAGACGTATAACACAAGTGACAACCTATCACCTGACGATGTTCGAAGACCGTGAGTTCCGCGTAGTGCCCCATTCTGCTCTCTCACGATGTCTAATGACTACTGAGGTCGCTTATATGGAGTACCTGGCAGTAGGTGACAGCATAATGCACCTAATATGATAAAAGTGTGTTTTTGGAAGTGTCCGGATACTTTTGATCACATAGTGTACCTGCACATGCAGAGGACATTTTCATCTGAAGCGTAAAAGGCCTCAAATACAGGTCGCAAACAAAATTAATGTTGAAAGTGTTCTCAAAATGTACAGGAAACTATCTTTGTAATTCTTTCAACGCCGCAATGAATTCTTCAGAGCTCGCTTTTTCTTTCACGTCAGTGAGCTTAGGCTCCTAGATTGTGTTTCTAAGAATGTGTCACTTCTACAACGCAATTTTCTCTTTAAATGCGTTCCCAACAAATCAGAAATAAGTTGTTTCTCTCCTCGTAATGTCCTACTGTGGGCAGTGTGCAGTCAAGTACATTTAAATACAAGGTGTGCAATCCATTCCGGATGTTCTAGTTTTCGTCCCTGCACTCCTTTTTCCTTCATAGTTTCAACAATAGTGACTTTTAAAGCGATAAATCATTCCAGACAATCCCCGTAACTTCAACAACATAATTTTCAGTAATGAAGTCTCCATGCTCTTCGTTCATTTCCATCGAAAACTGTTGCAACCGACTGCGAAATAATGCGTGCGACTTGAGAAGTTGTACTATTCATACAATCTATTTCTCCATGTGCTACATGCCTGCAAATGTAGCGCAGAATGCTTTTGGTGTAGACAACAATGAAGCCTGCCTAACGATTGTTGTAATTTTTGGCCCTTTGGTTGCCAACTAAATCTTTAAATTCTTTCTTATCTTTCTTATGGCAAACCTGCATTACCCGTCGCTTATGCGACTGCTTAACACATATTCAGAAAACTGATTCCTCTATTCTATCACCCCCATCCATTTTTAAGGGCTCGTGGCGCTAGATCCCTAGACTGCCTTTTTGTGAAAACATTCACTGGATTACTGAACATCCTGAATACCATGAACAAATAGTGAATGATAAACAGCTGCCGAACAGAAGCTAATTCTCCCAACCGACAAGTGCCACAACCCAGTGAATGAAATGTCGCCCTGTTCCGGCTATTTCAGAGACATAACAATAACGAGAAAACGCCTTGCCTTGTCCAGCACGCGGACCGCACACAGTGATGATTGGCACACAGTGACGGGCTCTGATCTGTACAATTGTTGCGGCTTCACCTGACGCGGCAGTACGGGCCAGAGCGCCGACAGAGGTGCAGAGAATAACAATGGTCACAGGAGTGGCACCAAGTTGTCTACTCAGAACAGTCCCTTTTTTTTTAATATAACATCTAACTGTTGTGTGTGAAAGCTCCCAACGGAGCTAATGTGGCCTCATTCCGTTCCTCAACTTCATACGAACCCAGTATCAGATATGATGGTATGGGATGATATCGGTTGCAGAATCCGATCAACTCTGGGTAACACAGCCTACAATTTGGACAGCATCCGCTACATTTTTGACGTGTCAGTTCCAACAGCTGTACCCAATCTTCAAGGCCTCTGTAACGTTTTCAACAAGATGACGCTGTTATGTCTTCCTTCGCACGCTGTGTGTTTCTTCAGTGGATACAAAAGCGAGGAACAGATGCTGCTCATGAACAGGGAATTGACATCAGATATCAAATAGTAAAATTAATATTTGCAGTGTCAGCTGATAACTGTATCGTTGAATGTAAATATGTACCAATACAAAAGATTTGTAGATCTGTCACTCTTCAATACAATATTTGTTCAGAAGTTGTCGAGTCCTCCGCTAGAGCTTCTGAGAGGGTTCGTGGTAGCGTCCTCGTTTCGCAGTGGTGTCTGTAAGAAATACTACTGTTCCCCTAACAAGCACCTTGTCCACATCCCACGTCCACCGTAATCTCCTTGAAAGAAATTAGTCTCCTTCACTAGCTGTCTTTTACAGTCATTTTTTATTTCGTACAATGCGATGTTTCAGCAGTGCAGCTATTTTCATTTAAAATGTTTAACCCATTAATCAGATATGTTTTGTATTACAGTACTAATACACTTTTTATTAAATTCATCAACTTGTCCTTGTTCCTCTCGTACGCAGCAACCTTACGCAAAGTCCAACGAGGCATTCCTTCCAGTGTTTTAATAGGAACAGGGACCACAGTCGTTTCATGAAAGAAATTAGTATTCAATATAAAAATGGATGTAAAACAGCTTGTGTGGATGTGGACCCTGCTGCAACTAAAACAATGGAAACCATGTAAACAGCTGGTCATAAATTCGAAATATGTTGTAAGTTCTATGGGACCAAAAGGCTGAGGTCATCGGTCCCTAGGCTTACACACTACTTAATCTAACTTATGGTAAGGACAACACACGCACACCCATGTCTGAGGCCGGACACTAACCTTTGACGGTGGTAGTCTCGCGAACTGTAGTAAGACGCCCTTGACCGCGTAGCTACCCTGCGTGATGATTAGCCACAACATTATGACCACCTGCTTAATAGCTTGATTGTATGTCTTTGGAACGAAATACGTTTCCTGTTATTCCTATCAAGGATCTGACAGTTTGCTGGTAGATTTGTGCAGGTATGTGGCCTTGGATGATTACACACAGGTCATGTAATTCGCTTAAATAACGGGCCACTGATTTGCGTACGTGGTGATAGCCCCCAATAGCGATATAGATGGGTTCTACACGACTTACATCAGGCGAATCTGTTAACTGAGACATCAACTTGAGTTCACTATAACGATCCTCAAACCACTGTAGCATGCTTCTGGCTCTGAAACACGGTCAGTTATACTGCTGAAAGATGACTGCACCGCTGGGGAAGACATCAAGACATCAAGTGTGAAGGGATGAAGGTAACTCGCAGCTATCAGGGTGTATACAATTAGTAGCACTGGTCCCATGAAAGCGCAGGAGAATGTCACCCATAGCATAAAACTGTTCCCGCCAGCCGGCATCCGCGACGCGATGCACGTTTTGAGCTGCCGTTCACCTCGATGATAGCATTATAGAAATGACCATCAACATGGTGAAGCAAGAGTGTGATTCACCCGAACACCCGACACGTTTTCATTGATCGGTGGTCCAATTCCGACGGTCCAGTGGCCACTGCAATCGTGATTGACGATGGCGTTGGATCAGTATGTGAACGTGTATTGGTGGGCTGCTGTAGAGCTCCAGGTCCAACAATGTACGATGGACACTGTGTTCTAAAACACTTCTGCGTTCACCGGCATTGTGCTCTTTCGGCAGAGACTTTACAGAGTAGACAAGTTCTGTCAGAAGTGATAGCGCCTAGGGATTGTTTCACTGTCCCTTTACCCTTTTACATAGATGCTCACGAGAGTAGCAGGTGGACATTCGTCCAGCTTCGCGCTGTTCGAGATTCTCGTTCACAGGCTCTGCGTAATAATGATCTATCCTTTGTCAGAGTCTCTTATCTCAATGGATTTCCACATTTTCAGCCCCTATCTTCGCTAGGGTTGTCTCCAGTCCGTGTCTGCTCCGGTTACATACTTTCGTTAACCCGTCACGTGCCGGGAACACCACCCTCGAACATTACGGTGGGCACTGCTCATAACGTTTTGTTTCACCATTGTGTATATTTTGTTGGACACTTTACACTATGCGATGAAAGAAATCTTCTGCACTGTCGTTTAGTCAACAAAATATTAGCCTAGCAAGTATAGAATCACATTTGTGACTGAATTCAGAACTTCCTTGCAGATAGAACTCAGTCTTCATAGTGATACTGTGGCGCATCATTTGTGGTACGAGCATGGCCCTAAGATGCAGAATGCCTGACTCTGGTGACCGGCGGAACGAGGGACTACCGTAAATGATCATGGAGATTAACTTAAGAAGAGTATATTATCGAACAATAGAAAATGTCTTATTTAATTGAGTACTAATTGGAGTGGCCCCATTAAGCGTGAAACAAGTAGGTATCACACCGTTCACACAGACATGCTAATGGGAAGAGGGAGCTTCTAGCTATGAGTGGAAACAAATGACCACTATCTAACAAGTGTGAGAGTGATTCTGATCTACATTGCGTGATCAAAAGTGTCCGGACACCTGGCTGAAAATGAGTTACAAGTTCGTGGCGCCCTCCATCGATAATGCTGGAATTCAGTATGGTGTTAGCCCACCCTTAGTCTTGATGACATCTTCCACTGTTTCTCACGTTCAATCAGATGCTGGAAGGTCTCTTGAGAAATGGCAGCCCATTCTTCACAGAGTGGTGTACTAAAGAGAGGTATCGATGTTGGTCGGTGAGGCCTGGCACGAAGTCGGCGTTCCGAAACATCTCAAAGGTTTTCAATAGGATTCAGGTAAGGACTCTGTGCAGGCCAGTCCATTACAAGAAGGTTATTGTCGTGTAACCACTCCGCCACAGGCCGTGCATTACTAACAGGTGCTCTATTCTGTTGAAAGATGCAGTTGCCATCCCCGAATTGCTCTTCAACAGTGGGAAGCAAGAAGGTACTTAAAACATCAATGTAGGCCTGTACTGTAATAGTGCCACTCAAAATAACAAGGGGTGCAGGCCCCTCCCATGGAAAACACGACCACACCATAACACCACCTACTCAGAATTTTACTGTTAGCACTACACACGCCGGCAGATGATATTCACTGTGCATTCGCCATGCTCACACCCTGCCGTTGGATCGGGACATTGTGTACCATGATTCGTCACTCCACAAAACGAATGATCACTGTTCAGTCGTCCAATGTTTACTCACCTTACACCAAGCGAGGCGTCTTTTGGCATTTACCGGTGTGATGTGTGGCTTATGAGCAGCCGCTCTACCATGTAATCCAAGTTTTCTCACCTCCCGCATAACTGTTATGGTACTTGCAGTGGATCTTGATGCAGTTTGGAATTCGTGTGTGATGGTCTGAATAGATGTCTGCCTACTACACGTTACGACCATTTTCAACCGTCGGCATTCTCTGTCACTCAACATGTCGTATCCCAAGGGTAGGTTTGTCTTGAGATTGAGCGACATGGTTCGTAACCACAGTGTAGCTGGTTGGCCTTAGTGAGAGGGAGACTTTGACCCAGGTAAGAGCTACAATATCTGGTGTGAAAGTAGCAAAAGAATGGAAGATAATTAAAGCACCCCTCCAGAAACGTTTAACAATCAGAAGTTTACTTGAAAAGATACAGAAAGAAGTCCTACTGCTCTGGCTGAGACGTTCCCAATGAGCGGCCACGTCTGATACAGAGACGACCACATAAGACAACTGCCATTGCGTCTACTCTTTGAATGCGACCCACACGACTAATTCAAGGTCCCACAGCTGCTGCCTATCGACTCTTGCAGACTCTCTCCGGACTGCCTACCGTGTCCTCACTCCTACACTGCTTCTAACTGCCTGTAACTCTCCTGTGACTGTCCTGACTGTCCTCTCAAACTATTCTCTCTTGGAGCGTCCAGCTACTGAGTTTTGTATCATTTTCCTGTTCGGCCCCACTGGCCATTGCCATGAAGTAATATCGAGGGCTACTTGCCTTCTTATTTGCTGTCATTGTGCACTATTCTTCAGTGGTTCTTCAGAGGCAGGGTGGAGGGTTACAGACGCCTCTCTTAATATAGTCACACACTGCGTCTTAAGCCCTGTATTGGCTTCTCATGACGTAGTGCTGCCCCACCAGAAGTTCGTCTCTCTTTTTCCCTCTCATCCCATGCTCTATCTCTAACCAGAATTGCTGCATGCCTATTAACTTTAATTTCATTCCTTATCAAGGGCCCCATTCTTAAAAATACACAGAGCTCTCCTTGTGCCTTTATGGCTTGTAGCTTTTAGCTCGTTATCAAACACAGATGCCCATCAGCCTGGCGTCGGATAGCCAGCCCACTGCCGGGTCTGTGGCTCCGCTCGCCACGCCTAAATACATTGCTGTTGCTGCTTCCCATTTTTTCTATCAACAATGCCTTAACAATTCTGCGTTTTGTTATTACTAATGCAATTCATACTTGGCTTTACTCATTGATATAACAGACAGACGAGATGTCAGCCTGTACGCTTTTGTGCTTTACGTGTCCCTCCACGTTTCCACTTCACTATCACATCGGAAACAGTGGACCTAGGGATGTTTAGGAGTGTGAAAATCTCGCGTACAGACGTATGACACAAGCGACACACAATCACCTGACCACGTTCGAAGTCCGTGAGTTCTGTGGAGCGCCCTATTCTGCTCTCTCACGGTGTATAATGACTACTGAGGTCGCTGATATCATCCATTGCGACTGTGCAGGTGCACAATCACCATCGAAGATTCTTGCGGAGAATATAGCAAGTCCATAAACCACCACTTGTGCACGCACAGAAAATTTTTTTTTGAAATGTCCTTAGAACCAGCAATGCTGTTATCCAGTCCCTTGCTGAATTATTAACACACGTGCAAACACTATCAGTCCCTACTTCTCACATATTGTCCATATACTATGACCAACAGAAACGTGTGCAGTGAAATGTAACTTAATTTGAAGAACTGGTGTCTATACAATTATAAATTTACAACATGAAAATACAATTACGAAGGTACAAAATACATCATTAAAGAACATAACAGTACAGATAACATTTGTAGTAATATGGGCTTTACAAAAGAATCGAAATAACATATACATCAGTGTTACAGGAATTATAACATAAGTACATACATAAAAGGTCTGAATAACTTTCGAAACATCAACTTCACACGTGAGCATTAAAACAAAACAGAATAAATAATGTCTAAACATCTTTACAAAGTAAATAACATATTATTAGAAAAATTCTACAACACCACTCTTATTAGCTAAACACATAAAGACAGGAAAACAGAAATATACAAGAGTACACAAACACTTAGGGGGATAACACAATGGAAAGGACAGGGTTCGTTTTCAGTGTAACATTTGGTACTGCAGTCCAACCCAAAACTTCATTCCATATCTTTCGTCTTATTTCAACATTTTTTTTCACCAAAACATCCTATCCAAGCATGCTTTCTGTATTTATATGTTCACATATTTCTTACCTCATTATTTATTTTCCATTATCTTACATCATTTATTTCCAAGAAAATCCTACCTAAACTTGTTGTCCTAAACCCTACTTTTTTGTTCATCTCCTCTTTCAAAATACTTTTTTTTGGCCAAACCATATTCTTATAGCTTCTCAATGCATTTCTTCCAATTCATCACAACTCATTCTCTTATATAGTCTACCCCCTCTTAAGCTAACTTAAATCTACTGAGCTCAGATGCTAAACTAAGGGATGAGGCAATGCAGCAGCACAAAACAATTAATACAAATAGCAATGACAATAAAAATACAAATGGGCAAAGCAATTGCAATATTACAACTAATATAAGGCACTGTGCAGCAAACAAGAAAAATAAATCAGAAGTAAAACTGGCTTAACAGAGTAATACAAAGTCAAATTCAGTAACACTATGCCTGGCGAACAGCAGCAGCAAATGCTATAACTTATACCTAAACATGAGAAAGCTCAAGCAGAAAAAAGACTACACTAAAGACAACAATGCAGATAAGGGAAATGTCTATTCACATCTTAATGTCTATGTAATTAAAGTGGTGCACCACAACTTATTCTACAAAAATAAATTACCAAGTACTTGAAAAGAAAATTATGAATGCAGTTCCTGTGAAGGTAAATGTCTTTTTTGTGCTCCCTCATTTTTTTGAAAAAATTATTATTTACTCGATCTGTAGACAGAAAATATTTATATTAGTACATATATAAAATTTTATTTTAACCAATGCTGCAGTGCAGCTAGAAACTAGATATTAAACGAAATGAGCAAATATATACATAAAGCTAACCATATGGCATTTCTCTCAACTAGCAAGACAATAGATGTAAAAATGTTCCTCGTCATTTCATTAGGCAATTTAGTAAATGGCCAGACACCACACTTGCTAGGTGGTAGTTTTAAATCGGCCACGGTCCACTAGTACATGTCGGACCCGCGTGTCGCCACTGTCAGGGATCGCAGACCGAGCACCACCACAAGGCAGGTCTCGAGATATAAACTAGCACTCGCTCCAGTTGTACGGACGACGTAGCTAGCGACTACACTGACGAAGCCTCGCTCATTTGCAGAGCAGATAGTTAGAATAGCCTTCAGCTAAGTCAATGGCTATGACCTAGCAAGGCGCCATTAGTAACATTGCATGTATCTAAAGAGTCTCATTTGCATCGCCACAATCTCCAGATGTACCAAAAGGATGGATTAAAGTTAAGTATTCCAGAAGCTACGAACTTTTCTTCATAGCATTCATTACGTGTCCTGTTTCAGACCTCACGCATCCAGCTTTAGCTTAGCACATGCCTTTCGGCTTCCTCTCATTGTGTCTAGGCTGTCTTGTCTAGACACAACAATAAATATCATAAATTAAGAGATCCACAGTGTAATCATATGTTTTCAAGTTCGACCGTGTCGTTTTTGCGATGCTTTCTACAAAGGAATGTCAATAACGAGGATAATGGCCTCCCTTTTTTTCCTCCACCTGTGCCTCGGAAAGGCACACGCTAATGGCTTTTTTCCAGGCGACTGTCGCCCAGCTGGGTGACCACGACGCATTACGTGCAGGTGGTCACTTAACTTTCTTACCGAAATATTTACGACACCAGTTTCTGCTACAGTGACAGTCTCATATGAAAATTTCACAGGTCGAAAATTTACGTTACAAATGTGTAGAAACAAAATCCTGTAAATATAACAGTGTCCAAAAAATTTTCGTCGGCATTGTGGTACATTCACGCATTTACACACATTTCATAACTCTTAAAGTACGATTCTTGGTTTCCAACATCCTTTTCCACAAATCAGAGTCCCTAACCACTACTCATTATTCCTTACCTCATTATACATATACATATTCATCGACACTTCTTCAATATTTCACCATGAGAAATACGTAGCATTATAAACATTCCTCAACAACATAATACACATCGTCGTCGTAATAATAACATCATAACACCTCAGTCAAATCTCAAAAACGTCGTAGATTTCTGCAATAATTTCAAACCCTAAAAAATATTCTCTGCTCATTTCAATAGTGTCATCTACCTGAAACGTACCTTAAGAATCATGATCTCATACCAAATACATCATTCAAAGCTCTCGTAGTATCACAATGGTTCTGAAAAAATATGAACAGTTCACAAAGTACAGACAAAATACAATTTCGTAAGTGTGAAGTTATCCAACTGTGTAATTACATAAACATCTGTCACTGACGTAGTAAAAAAAATGTTTGTCTCTCTCAGTTAAATGATCAGATAGCTGTGTAATTCTGTCTCAGAGAAATATGGTACCGATGTGTAAAGTTGTATAAGCAAATACCATATTAGCTAGGGCTCCTTGTGCTTGCCAAACACATGGTACACAATGTAAGCATGTGCCCCCCTGAGGATTAATGTAATTATACCCTCAGGTGTTACAGATTACAGCAATGGAATGAAATGTATCACGGAAAACCTTTGTATCATTGTACTTCAAATATATTTAAAAATAAATGATTTAAGTACAAAATTAATCACTCAAATACGTGTCCTGTAGCGCTAAATGTGCGTCTTGCTGTAAGATAATCTCTGTGGAAGTGTCGTAGTTATCGTCCTCCGAAAGCTAAGTTCTGCAGAAGCCAATGTACTTACCTCATGATACACCAAATTTCAAGTAAACCAAAATGTTGCATTAAAATCTCATTAGCAGTACTGGTAAATGTTCTAAGTATGTGAGCCTTATAGTCGTTACATAATCGTGCAACTAACAAGCAAGAATGTACAAATAACAACATTGTGTTGTCTGTTCACTATAACAATGCATTCATAATTTCTGTTGAAATAAGTTCTCTTGGTTCTTGACTGGATATTTAACTTCAAACATTGTTGCATATTAACAGATTCTAAGTCTGACAAAGCCTACTAGCAATGTAAAGTAAAATGTTATATGGCAAAGACAAAGTTAAAAAGCAGATTATCTTTCAATAAACGGTTTTACATGTGAAATGTGGTGTAAACCTTTACTCTTACTAGTACGCAGCGTTTCAACTTCAACGCAATTATCATGTGGTATACATCGGATTCTGTAAGGTCCATTGTAAACTAGAAAGAATTTGTGACTCAAGTGTTTCTTCTTATGTGACAATGAATGACCTTTAATGATAACTTTCTGACCAATATATAATTTCTTTGCATTTGCTTTACCGTGTAGTTTTCTCCTTTTGTCTGCTGCAGATTTTATATTTTTAAGAGCCAAGTCAATTATGTCTTTGTGTCGAAGTTTACGTGTATTCGGGAAAGGTACAAGCTCTCTGATTCTGTTCAGTGGTTCTTCATTCTTCAGTGCAAGAGTAGGTGGTAAAGCAGTGGAGTCATGAGACATTTCATTCAGCACGTTTTGAAATAAGTGTAAATATCTGTCCCAATGCTGATGCTTTCTGTGACAATAAAGTCTGCAAAGCTTATTGATTTCTTTCATAATCCGTTTGGAGGGGTTACAATGTGGTGAGTACAATTAGATAAAAACAGGTTTGATTTTATGATTCCGAAGCATGCATGACCAAACAGCAGATCTGAATTGCGGTCTGTTATCTGAAACGACTTTACTAACGTGTCCAACTTCACGTAAGAAATTTTTAACAAAGGCGTTGGATACAGACCGTCCAGTGGCTTTACGTAACGGTGTGAAAGTAACAAATTTTGAAGTAAGTTCAACAGCGACTAGAACGTACGAAAATCCATTTGATGTTCTGACAAGCGGTCCCAAGAGATCAACAGCAGCAAATTCTTTTAATTTAGAAGGAATGATAGGAAACAGTGGAGCACGATGGGAGATAGTAGATGGATTCGCCTTTTGAGAAAGATTACAAATAGACAAGACTCTTCGAATTCTCTTTTCCATATTGTTAAAATAACAAGTCGTCCGAAGAATATTATAACATTTTCGTCGGCCAAAATGTGCATAGCTGAAATGAATGTACCAAATGAGCTTATTAACAAAATCGTCAGGAATGCAAAGTACCCATAGCTTGTCATCAACAGTGCAGCGTTTGAACAGTATGTTGTTTCTAACCAGATAATAATGCCGAATCTGTGTGTGTGTCTTTTCATGCCATTTGCTCTTGATGTCTTTCCAAATCGGATCTTTATCTTGTTCATGAGCAATGTCCTTTAAAGATGTGGTGATGAAGTTTTCAAAGACGACTTTCTGAATGTAAAGAATACTGAAATTTTTCTCGAGGTTGCCTTCTGTGTTACTTTTCTCAAGCCCAGCCGGTGCGCATGACAGTGCGTCCGCAACAATGTTCTCCTTGTCGGGAATGTAGACTATTGTGAAATGGAATTCTTGCAGAAACAATGCCCAACGTTTTAATCTGTCATGATTTAATTTTGAAGACATAAGAAATTGTAATTCACGATGATCACTGTATACTTTTACGTGCTTACCAGAAAGAAAGAAACGGAATTTGTTAAATGCCCAAACGATAGCTAAAGCTTCTAATTCAGTAACGGAATAATTTTTTTCAGATTTTGTTAGCACTTGGTTAGCAAAAGCAATGGTTTTCTGAATGGTAGTGTCATTTTCTATGGCTTCTTGAAATAAATGGGCACCAAGACCGACTTTAGAAGAATCCGTGCTAAGGCAGAAATCTTGTGACAGATCTGGATGAGCTAGTATTGGCGCGTTAAGTAGCGATTCTTTCAAAGAATTGAATTCCAACTGTGCTTGTTCGTCCCAGTTCCAAATAGCATTTTTTCCAGTGAGAGAACAAAGTTTTGGTGTAATAAGAATTTGCATATTCAGAAAACAACGGTAAAAATTTACGAGACCTAGAAAACTGCGGACTTGTTTTTTTGTGGATGGAACTGGATTGGCTCTGATTGCTTCTAACTTTTCAGGATCCGGCTGAATGCCTTCAGAAGAAATAATATGTCCCAAAAACCTTACCTTTGACCTACCGACTTCGGACTTTTCCAAGTTAGCTGTAATTCCAGATTCTGCAAAAATACGTAACAAACTGTTGAGAATGCGATTATGTTGTTCCCATGAAGCTTCTGCTATTAGAATATCGTTCACATATAAGGTGATGTGACGTTTTAAGAACTCAGGTACTATGGAATTTAGCCCGCGAATGAACGCTGCCGAAGAAATGTTCAAACCAAAAGGAAGTTTCCGAAACTGATAACAAACGCCGAAACAAAGGAAAGCTGTGTATTTTCTACATTCTGGATGAAGTTTGATCTGATAAAAGCTGGATCTGAGGTCACTTTTACACCATTAAAATTTTGAAGAAGTTCTTCCAACGTTTGCGGCCTGTCTGTTTCAGGAATAATGATAGTATTGATTTGTCTCGAATCTAAGAAAAGCCTGATCGATCCATTTTTCTTCTCAACAACATGTAATGGATTGTTGTATGAGCTTACTGCAGGCTCAATAATGCCCTCGTCAAGCATAGATTGTATTTCTGTTCTAACACGGTCCCTATAATGTGCTGGAATTACGTATGGTCTAACACAAAATTTAGTATGCTCACGAACACGAAATTGGTATTGAAATCCCTTGATTGTTCCTGTTTTGTGAGTAAAAACTGTGGACTGTGCTTGTAAAATCTCAAAAAGGTCCTGCCTATCAGTGTCATTACAATTCTCAATTGTTTGAATTTTATTCTGAATTAACTCATTAATTTCAAATATGCCGTCGATATCAGCCCTGTCAGTACTTGCAGAGTGATTGTTAGTGTCTAGTTCCGTAGAAAATTCCGAACTGTTGTCTAACAGAAGGTAAAGCCGATTAATTTCCTCGTCATGGTTTGAGAGCCAATCTTCAAATTTCAAAGCTATTGACTTACCTTCCTTCTCTAAACTTATTTCAGCATTGTGAAAGTTTAAGATTGCTTTGTATTCATTCAAAAAGTCTACTCCCAATATAATTTCCGTCGACAATAATGGAACAATAAGAAAGTTCATAGAGAAGCTGTGGCTTTGGCAAAAGAATTCTAAATTAGTTTGTTGGCGTACATCTACACTTTTTCCAAAGATTGCACCTTGTAATTTAATCTTACGTAACGGAAGTGTGGGGCAATCGTTCGATATGTTGCATTTTCTAAAAGCTGTTTCATTAATTACTGAAATGGGACTGCCAGAGTCAAGTACTGCCGTAAATTTTACGTCATTTACAGTAATGTGAATCATAGGATATGCAATGTTGTTATTTTTTACGTCGTGTTCCTGGAGTAAGATGTCCCTAATGTCTTCCATTTTTACGTAATTACTAGCTACGGCAGCTGCGTCGTCAGTTTCATAAGTACGTTTTGTGGCTGCCAGTGGTATGAGTCATTGCCTATTGTGTCTTTGTTGGCGCACGTCGTTATTGGGATTTGGAGACCTAACTTCTACAAATTCACCTTGTCGAGAGGGCTCTGCTCTGTATGAATCCCGCCAGTTCTGATGCAATTCGGGTCTGTCGTTACGATCATATCGTCTGTCGTCATGTCGGTAGATTCTGTAGTTTCTTTCTTGTCGGTCAGGTGGTGGAGAATTTCTCCCTGAATCGTAACTGCGCACTGGACCGTTGCATCTGAAGTTATTCTGTCTCCCTTGGTAATAATTATTTTGGTTCCCATATTGCCTGTTTCTCTGATTGTCTCTGTGATAGTCATTACCGCGGAGAGGTGATCTTTCTCTGTAATTATTACTACTCTGCCAACGGTAGTCATACGGGTGGTGTCTGTTTCGGTCACGATTTACGTTGAAAGAATAGCCTTGTCGTATATTATTTCTGTCATCATGGAATTGTGACGGATGTGATCTGAAATTGTTGTGCTCCTGTTTTCGCGTTCCCTGATTGTCAGTGTCAATTTCCAGTTCTTGTAACAGTCCCTGAAAAGCTTCAATGTCTTCTTTGCAACGTCCTGCTAAAATAATATGTTGTAAATGTTCAGGCAGTTTGATTAAGCAAATGCGGATGAGTTCTGAGGGGCTGTATGGGTTTGACAGGTACTAAATCTTATGCAACATGTCTTCAAAATATTTCACACGACTGGAAAATTCAGATTGTTCGAAATGTTTCATCATTATGATGCTATGTTTTACTCGGTCTTGTGTAGCTTGAGACCAATATGCTGAGAGGAAGGCATGATAAAAATCTCCTTCACTGTGACAATCGTGAATGACCGATCACATTCTTACAGCTGGTTCATTCTTCAAGTAGCCACACATAAATTCTAGCCTGTGCTCCACTGACCAGTTGGGAGGAAAACAATGAGAGAATTGATGGAGCCACGCTTGTGGATGAATGTCGTTGGCAGAATTCTTAAACATTTTGAATTTACGTGTAGTAATGAACAGCTTATAGTCAAAATCATCATGTCGGCGAGTAGCATATCGGTCATTGTTACGTCGTGTCGACGGTTCCATCTCAAAATTCGGTGCACCTTGCCAATTTCTTTCATAATTTCCGAAATGTCCTGTGTTATTATTTTGTGGCTTTTCCGTATTTCTAAGTCCCTCTTCTCGTGTTGGAGCGTGAGTGTCCTCTGAAATATGTAATTCTTGTATTACTTGAGCCAACTGATCTTGTACTTCCAGGATTTCTCTTTTGTACTGTGTATTGATTTGATTTTGATTTGTTTGAATTTTCTAATTTGTTCATACTCTTCAGTGTCAGTGAAAGCTACAGGTCTTGTGTCATTCAGATCATCATCTACCTTTGTGGATAAGTTAGTGAATTGATCTGAAAGTTCGGATACTTTATCCGATAGTGAAATTAATTCCTCTGTGTGTTTTTATGAACCAAGTTTCAGAGTGTCCATTTGTGTTGAAATCGTATCTACTGTGTCCTTTAAGTTTTCCTGAGTTTTTGCAAGTTGCGTAACCAAATCGGTAGATGCAACTGAGTCAATTTTAGCTTGCAAGGTCTCATGATTTTCATAAACAGTAGTTTGCAGTTCTTTTATGGCTGCTTCGTGATTCTGTAACGCATTTTCATGACGCAAAAAAATAGGTTGAAAATGCTCACAAATTTATGTTTTTACGTCATTATAGGCTTTTTTACATTTCGATTCAATGTTATGTAACTCAGTAGTTAAATCTTCAGGTGTTTGTCCAAGTGTGGTGTCTAACTTTTGAAGCTTTTGCTGTGTTTGTCTCTGATTTTGTTCCATTGTGTCTAACTTTTTAAGATTTTGTTCCACTGTGTCTAACTTTTGAAGATTTTGTTCCATTGTGTCTAACTGTTGCTGTGTTTGTCTCTGGTGTTGTTCCATTGTGTCTAACTTATGAACCCTTTGTCCCATTTGTATCTGATTTTGTTCCATTTGTTGCATTAATTGCAATAATAATGCATTAGTGTCTGGAATCTGTTTCTCTATGCTTTTTGGCAGTGCATTTTCACCGGCAACATTCACATTTTGACAAGCATAAAATGTGTCTTGACTCATTTGAGAAAACGGTGAGGACTCAAAACCTAAGTCTACAGTATTTGCAATATTGTGTTCTGTCATTTCGGATTCCTGAGGCGAGCTGTTGCCGACCGATCGATCGATAATGCTTCCTTGTTCACTATCTGTTTCACTGTCTACACCATCATTTGCCGCCCGCTCCATTTCCCTATGCACAGTTACCAAATTACTACTATGTCTGTTAATTCACTACACAGTGGTACTGGTAAGCTACAATCGTCGTCACTGTAATTTCTCAATTTACTTTGAAGCCTAGTGTTACGTTTTTCACACGCCATTATTGTCACAATATTTCACACGATAACACAGAAAAGTACAATTCGAAGAGAAAAAATAAGAGAACACATTAACATAGCACTGAAAATAATATGTAGTTAATTGCAAGCGCAGCTGCGAAATACTTGGTGCAAATCTACATGCATGCCACAACTGTTTTACTGTACAACAATGAAAGACTGCAACTACAAAGGAGATTCTCGCTACAATTATGCTCTAGCAATAAACAATAGCTACACTAATTACACAAACTACAAGAAAAAAATCAGAAGATTCCAGTGAGGTATCCTCAGCTAAGGGTCGACATATGAAACGTCCCCTTTATACAATTTTACAAGACTGTGCTTAACCTGACACACAATATTTTTAGCGCAACGCAATCTGACTTTAAAAAATCCCTACAAAAGAATGGCCCTGACTAACATTAACCTATACCTTTCACAAATCACTTACCTCACAAAAATCTTCGTTACTCGAACTACTGCAAAACAGCGAGCACCACTACTGCCAGCTAAATAAAAGATTCAAAGTACGGAAGGCACTAACTACTGATAGGCACAGTTAGGAAATGAAAGATTTTAACAGAGAGCAAACAATGTATTTACCATAATAGTGTTGAAAAATCATAATATACATAACAGATCATGACATCCAGTCTTACAAATTTCCAAACTCCGCCATCTCTCTCCACACATCCACCACTGCTGGCGGCTCACCTCCAACTGTGCAACGCTACGCGCTGTTCACATCCAGCTGCCGCTGCCCAACACTACAATGGCAGACAACAATGCAAACTAGCCACAGACTGCACACAGCACAGCCAGTGATTTTCATACAGGGCGCTACGTAACGTTGCCAATAAGAAAACATAAACAGCCTACTTACAAATATATCGGCTCAACCACTTGTTTATAGTGTAAAACACTAAGATTGACGCGTTTCGGAAGTCAAGGTTCCATCATCAGAATAATAAAAAGTAAAAGAACCTGTTAAAACTCGCTAAAATGGAACATGCACCAGGCACAATAAAATTGATAATAAAATTAAAATATCGTGGCTACTTCCCCTGTTGCAGCCGTGTCTTCCAAGGTGCATCTCCACATAGTTGTCAAAATATAAAAAACTCTAAAATGGTGTCGCCTATGGTGTTCAGCATCTAACCACATGGCACTCCTCTATCGTCGTAAACCGCACGTGCGTCTTCGTTGATACCACACACCACGTAGCCAAACACGGCACTGAAACGCGAGTCTATGCACCTTGGAAGACACGGCTGCTACAAGGGAAGTAGCCACGAAGTTTTAATTTTATTATCAATTTTTTTTTTTTTTTTTTTTTTTGCCTGGTGCATGTTCCATTTTAGCGAGTTTTAACAGGTTCTTTTACTCTTTATTATTCTGACGATGGAAGCTTGACTTCCGAAACGCGTCAATCTTAGTGTTTTACTCTATAAACAAGTGGTTGAGCCGATATATTTTTTAACATTTACATTCACAACCACGACCTCTCATCCAGTATGGATAAAATCAAAGTTTTATCTATAAGCATGACTTCATAATATCGTAATTATAATATGTACAGGATCGTAAAATATTGATATATGGTGTTCCCAACTGTGAAGTGAAATTCTTATCTATTCTATGGGTCTTTAATAGTAAGATGGTTGGCGACCATGTCTGGAGGTCGAAAAATACATACAAATTAAATACAATTAGCTCCAGAGATATGAATTACCCTAAAATGCACAGTGAAAACACCCAAAACTGAATGGGGGTCGATAAAGAGCAATCAAAAACAGGTACACAGTTAAAACAATTTAATAACTTCAGGACATAAAGCACTCTACAGTGGCTGATCAGTCGTTTTCATTAGATTGGATATCTCGAGTTTCTGCTTCAATCACAGCCGACAATCATGAATATGCTTAACTAAAGGTCATGGCTGAATGTAAGAAAAAATAGGAGAGACGGAGACGATCGCAGTTCTGAGTGTCAATTGAATATCACTCTCTGGCGTAGCGCAGGCGCGCATGTTCACCTTTCGTCGACGGCGGCAGTGGCGGCTTTTGGTGAGAGCTGTGAACCTGAGAATCTATTCCAAATCTTTCTCGACTGTTAAACAGCAGTCTCATACATTTCTTACGACTTCGGTGAAGCCGAGACTCCTAGTTGTTCCCTAGCTACGTTAATTGGCATGGTACACGCTGTTTGGCTGGAATAGCGCGTACGTCGTTGCCCTCAAATCGCTCGCAAGCGTTGACAGTCAGTGCTCGGTACGATTTTCCGTACTAAGAGACTTTGCAGTTAAACTCCTTACGAGTTAAGACGAGCCTGTGGACAAGTGTTCACATAATCACTCTCACAACAGTCTCAGCGCGGCGCAAGCCGCCTTGCTAAACACTCGACGAGTTGCTGCAAGAGAAGAGCGAATTTTTATGTCTACATTTGCCCATATCAAAGCTGGTGGCCACGCGTTTTCTTTCTCGCCAATCAGAGCGTTCGTACTTGTTATAACTCCATCCACTAGAGTTTCTGTAGCCTGTCACAGGCGTCGTTTCTTTCGCAGCGTAGAGTTTAATTTCTGCTATGTAATACTAAGATAGACAGCTTTTTCTTTCATGTGAGTTTCAACACAGGTGGCTACAGTGTTTTAAGTTGGATTTTTCTAGACGGTCGGACGCGGTGGCCGAGGGGTTCTAGGCACTTCAGTTCGGAACCGCGCGACTGCTACGGTCGCAGGTTCGAATCCTGCCTCGGGCGTGGATGTGTGTCATGTCCTTAGGTTGGTTAGGTTTAAGTAGTTATAAGTTCTAGGGGACTGATGACCTCTGATGTTAAGTCCCACAGTGCTCAGAGCCATTTGAACCTTTTTTTTTTTCCTGACGTTTATCTGCCATCTTCAGCCGTTTTCCTGTAGAAAGGCTTTCCGAAGGATCACTGTTAAAAGCAGGGACAAGTTCGGCTTTTGTGGAAGACCTGCACAGTGGCTCCAGCATCTCATTGTGTCTGGTAGTTGTACTGCTGTGTGGGTTTCTGCCTAACATTGGGACGGGTATTGTCGTCGTGAAGTTCTCCTGCCCTTAGAACTGCGTCTAGTTCCTTGGGTCTGGGAAATTACTTGCTTGCAGTTACTAGTGTGAGTGTTAGCGGTTTATATTCATGAAATGCTGGCTTGTTTATACGCTTTATCCATCAATTACTTGTACATGGTCACATAACTATGACGTGTGACACATCGGTTTAACTGGAATTGTTTCAGGAATTCAGTGTAGGGTGTGTTATTTGTTTGATACCTTGCAGCTATCACAATTAGATTTGCTGTTTTTAAACATGCAATTTACTGACTAATGTTTATAAACAACCATTGACAAGCAAAAAAGGGATTATAAAGCTAAACGATACCCTTGTCATAAGTAGATGGGGAGGATAAAACACGGTTACATTAATAACTTGCAGACACGGCCAGTGATTGCGTGAGTTGCTAATTAAACGTAGAAATCATACAAAAGTTAGGAACTAACACCACAGAATTGCCAAAATGCACCCTGAAAGCAACAAGATGTATCCGTGACTAAGCCCGTGTACTCGGCTCTTGAAGGGAACGAAGTAGCTTCACGTCTGAACTCCACTGGGCGGGTACGATGACCAAAGGATCCAGCGTGTGATTAAGATAACTGGCGGCAGTGACACCTGGAGAATATGACTTCCACGCTCTCTTTGTACTTATATCCTTCATACAGACGTCGCTCCAGAGGCAGCAATGCTTGTCTCATCAGTCATTTCTTCTGTCCTAACAAGAAATGTGTACTCTTCAAAAGCCTAAAGCGAAGTTTACTTCATAAAAACTTAAAGCAACGTTTACTCCACGAGAGCTGTCTGTAACTTGGCTGTGTTGCTGCCAGAACTGGAAATCGTTGCCCAATGAGAGTGTAAATTCCGAGTTCCAACGAATGAAAAGTACGTAACAGCGTCAAACACTCTCCTACTCCTTTCTATCTCATTATATTTCAGCCAATAGCTCGGAGGCAGCAGCTGGAGCGAGTAGACTTCCCCACTGCATGACATGGTTCTCAAATTGACATTTGGAAAGCTCTGCACTTAGGCAAGGAGCGATAGCGCAGGCTCTCCAAAAAAATTCAGGATGACTCAGTGACAATGTGATATTCTGAAAGGTTAAAATGGACGATACTCTGAGGCATTGTAACGAACATTCACATGCGCTGAAGGAAGCCACAGCAGCCTAGAGATTTCTTATTGGACTACAACGCTTCCGCGTTTCTTTCGACAGAGGAACACGTGTCTTGCAGTCTTCTTGGAGAAAGAGCGGACGGAATGAGAATGCCAGTTTCTCTATCTGTAGGCGGGCACCTGCCCGGAGAACCACTGTTTTATATCGGCAAATCTCTCTTAAAAGGACATTTACCTCGGGCATTTAACTTGTAAATTCGAAACCTCCTCCAACTATATAGGAAAAGAAGAAAACAAAACAGTGAAACGAAAATCAGCCACTGGCAATGCCAGTCCAAACCTGCATGTACAGAGTTGTGAAACTGAACGACTACTTGATCAAGTGAATTTGCATACCATCCTCTGAAAATGAAAAATGACAACGTCACAGAAGAAAATCACAGATTTACTCATAAATGTAAGAGATGTAGGGATAGAAGGTACTTATGGCAACCTATATTTTGTACGAGACTGTTATTTTTACAGTGCATATAATCGATCTAGTGGATAGTATCAAAAGATTTGTCGAACGTTGTCAGACAGTGCTGTTGTGTATTCGACGGTTGAAACGTCAGTACACTGTAGTGAGATACATGAATACCAGGCAGAAGAATGATAATTCTTCTAAGGACTGTTACTGCATCCTAAACATAAAGACATGTATCATTGAGCGCAAAAAATAGGCTGAGAGATCAGTTACAGCCGACTACTCTACAGACATGTGAACATTTAAGTAATCATCCGGAGCGAACTAAACTGGAATAACCACACAAAACTAACTGCGCCAAGTTCTTTGTAGGAATTGAAAGGAAATGTAATTAACTCACGAAAGAAGTGCTTACCAAACAAGAATAATCCCGATTATTGGATACTGTTCATTGGTCTCAGACCGTTACCAGGTTGTATTAACAGGTATGATACGGAAGATCTAACGTAGAACGGTGCTTCGTGGAATCGTTTTGTAAGAGCACTGAACGAAATGCAGTACCAGACTACACAGGGGAAGCTCCTAGTACCCTATCACAGGATTAGCTACAGAGACATGTAATACATTGCATTCTTCAAATGTTTAGATACAATATTAACAAGCGATATGAAATGGGACGAATAAGGAAAGTCAGTATTGAATTAACTGGAATGGCTCTGTGGACTGCGGTGGCGTTTTAAACGTAATTACATACAAGACGCCATTCCACCCAAATCTAGAGTAGTTATAGCGATGACTGCTGCAAACGACGGCAAGAATGAAACTTCCAGGCAGATTAAAACTGTGTGCCGGACCGCGACTCGAACTCGGTACCTTTGCCTTCTGCAGGCAAGTGCTGTACCGTCTTAGCTACCTAAGCACGACTCACGCCCTGTCCTCACAGCTTTACTTCTGCCAATATCTCGTCTCCTTATTCCAGGAGTACTAGTTCTTCAAGGTTCGCAGTAGAGCTTCTGTGGAGTCTGGAAGGTAGGAGACGAGATACTGGCAGAAGTAAAGCTGTGAGGACTGGGAGTGAGTCGTGCTTGGGTAGCTCAGACGGTAGAGCACTTGCCCGTGAAAAAGCAAAAGGTCCCGAGATCGAGTCTCGGTCAGGCACACAGTTTTAATCTGCCAGGAAGTTTCATATCAGCGCACATTCCGCTGCAGAGTGAAAATCTCATTCTGGAAACCTCCCCCAGGCTGTGGCTAAGCCATGTCTCCGCAGTATCCTGTCTTCCAGGAATGCTAGTTCTGCCAGGTCCGCAGAAGAGCTTCTGTGAAGTTTGGAAGGTAGGAGACGAGATACTGGCAGAAGTAAAGCTGTGAGGACGGGGCGTGAGTCGTGCTTGGGGAGTGTTGCGGCCACATGTACACTCCTGGAAATGGAAAAAAGAACACATTGACACCGGTGTGTCAGTTCCACCATACTTGCTCCGGACACTGCGAGAGAGCTGTACAAGCAATGATCACACGCACGGCACTGCGGACGCACCAGGAACCGCAGTATTGGCCGTCGAATGGCGCTAGCTGCGCAGCATTTGTGCACCGCCGCCGTCAGTGTCAGCCAGTTTGCCGTGGCATACGGAGCTCCATCGCAGTCTTTAATACTGGTAGCATGCCGCGACAGCGTGGACGTGAACCGTATGTGCAGTTGACGGACTTTGAGCGAGGGCGTATAGTGGGCATGCGGGAGGCCGGGTGGACGTACCGCCGAATTGCTCAACACGTGGGGCGTGAGGTCTCCACAGTACATCGATGTTGTCGTCAGTGGTCGGCGGAAGGTGCACGTGCCCGTCGACCTGGGACCGGACCGCAGCGACGCACGGATGCACGCCAAGACCGTAGGATCCTACGCAGTGCCGTAGGGGACCGCACCGCCACTTCCCAGCAAACTAGGGACACTGTTGCTCCTGGGGTATCGGCGAGGACCTTTCGCAACCGTCTCCATGAAGCTGGGCTACGTTCCCGCACACCGTTAGGCCGTCTTCCGCTCACGCCCCAACATCGTGCAGCCCGCCTCCTGTGGTGTCGCGACAGGCGTGAATGGAGGGACGAATGGAGACGTGTCGTCTTCAGCGATGAGAGTCGCTTCTGCCTTGGTGCCAATGATGGTCGTATGCGTGTTTGGCGCCGTGCAGGTGAGCGCCACAATCAGGACTGCATACGACCGAGGCATACAGGGCCAACACATGGCATCATGGTGTGGGGAGCGATCTCCTACACTGGCCGTACACCACTGGTGATCGTCGAGGGGACACTGAATAGTGCACGGTACATCCAAACCGTCATCGAACCCATCGTTCTACCATTCCTAGACCAGCAAGGGAACTTGCTGTTCCAACAGGACAATGCACGTCCGCATGTATCCCGTGCCACCCAACGTGCTCTAGAAGGTGTAAGTCAACTACCCTGGCCAGCAAGATCTCCGGATCTCTCCCCCATTGAGCATGTTTGGGACTGGATGAAGCGTCGTCTCACGCGGTCTGCACGTCCAGCACGAACGCTGGTCCAACTGAGGCGCCAGGTGGAAATGGCATGGCAAGCCGTTCCACAGGACTACATCCAGCATCTCTACGATCGTCTCCATGGGAGAATAGCAGCCTGCATTGCTGCGAAAGGTGGATATACACTGTACTAGTGCCGACAGTGTGCATGCTCTGTTGCCTGTGTCTATGTGCCTGTGGTTCTGTCAGTGTGATCATGTGATGTATCTGACCCCAGGAATGTGTCAATAAAGTTTCCCCTTCCTGGGACAATGAATTCACGGTGTTCGTATTTCAATTTCCAGGAGTGTAGTAAGCGTTGCTTCATGCAGTGGAGAATGGCAAAACAGAGGCACGCACGCAACCGAGGCGTTGCGAAGTAGGCAGGCACAGATAGCCTTATTGACAGCAGCAGTCTACCAACAGACTAACGTAAGAACGCACACAGACTGAGCGCAAAGCGAAGCCTGGAGAGTGCTGAGGAAGGGGAAGTGAGGCCAGCACGCTAAGTTACGCTGCCATATACTGTGGGAGTAAAGCTACCACCGAGGGTAAAAAACTTCCTCCTGCGGGATATAAATAGTGAAGCGCAGGCAGCAACAGACAGAAGCCATTAGGGATAAGTTCGGATCTGAGGACAGACGTGGTCCGTGTCCGAATGTTCAATCTTCATAGGTGACAATTCCGGAAGTCTGTTCCAGCTCGCAGGAGTCATCCGTTTGCCGCCAGATGTCAACTTCAGCTCTGGAGGTCGGCCCGAGTTCGGTCGGTACCATGGCTGACTGACTACAGCAAGAACTTCCAGCAGGACCAGCCGCATCGCGGTCTTGGTCACAGGCGCTTCCGGGGACTGACGCCCGGACTTCACGGCAACCCAGCTCCACGGTGCGTGTTCCGACCGTGACGGGGCCTCGCGGACATCGCGACTGACGGCTTCCCAGCCGCCGGTGCAGCAGGCGTCGGCAGCTGACCTCACGACGAGGCAGCTCCGTGGGCGTGCCGTACTGGGGCGCCGAGCGCTAACGAGTTCATTTCAAACACAGCGCATCCTGGCTTCAGCGGAGTACTGGTGGCCTTAGGCTCCCGAGTGCGATGAGCAGCGTGTGTTGCGCGCATTGTCGGATAATCTACACAGCAGCAGCCAGGCGGAGGGATCCGCAGGGCTCGGCAGCGGCGATGAGGGAGAAATTGTAAAGAAAGTTCAATAAAGAATTGAAAAACTCCACGCCGCCTCAGTCTTCGTCGCAGCCACTGTGTCTGCTGCTAACAAGTGGTGCAGAAGTCGTAACACTAGCTAAGACGGTAGAGCACTTGTCCTCAGAAGGAAAAGGTCCCGAGTTCGAGTCTCGGTCCAGCACACAGTTTCAATCTGCCAGGAAGTTTCATATCAGCGCACTTCCCGCTGCAGAGTGAAAATCTCGTTCTGATGGTAAGAATCATTGTAATTCAGAGACGCACAGCTAGGACCTTCACAGAACATGTAATACAGCTCATAGGCAAATTTAATTGACAATATGACATAGTTCTTGTGAAAGCATGTTCTATACATTTACAGAACTAATATTAGTGGAAGGCAGTGCAACAATTCTGTTCCACCTTCGAATGTTCCGTAGAGGGATCATGGGAATAAGTCTGAATGTCACAACGAAATTTCTGTACAGTGTAGAGTTGTGCAAAGACGATACAGTAAACTGCTTTTTAAACACGAAGGCGCACTGGGAAGCAATGCCTCCAAATTTTTTATGTGAAAATTCTTAGTGTTTTTAAAATAAAAGAAACTTATCAACTTTCTACACCATCATTCTTCATGTACACATACTTATATCTCAACATAGCCTGGCCACGAACACATTTCTCCCACCGAGAGACCAGTTTGTTGATACTGTCACTTTAGAATGTTTGACTTTGTTGACGGAGCCGCAATACCACCTCTGCTTTCACGCTTCGTTACTACGAAAGTGAAATCCTCGAAGCAGTCCCTTCAGTTTTAGAAACAGATAAAAGACGGATGGGATGATGTCGGGACTGTGTGGGGGATGACCGATGACAGTTGAACCCAAGACGCCGGATTGATGCAGCTGCAGGGCTCGTCTCTAGTCTGGCATTGTCAAGCTGAAGAAGAGTGTGGTCCATAAGTGGATGAACTGTTTGAATACGTGCTTTCAGTTTTATGTCAGTTTCACAATACCTTGCAGAGTTTCTTGGTGCTCTTTAGCTTTAATTCCAAATGCACCACATCTGGGACATCCCAGAACACTGTAAACGTAACTTTGCCTGCTGACTGCATGCTCTTAACTTTTCTGGTGTCTGTGATCCTTTGTGGTGGAACCCCACTGGAGCTGTCTTGTTTTCGGGTTAAAGTGGTGAACCCAGCTTTAATAACCTGTCACAATGTTGTTAGGGAAACGATCATCCTCACGCCTGAAAAGCAAAGGAAATTGTTGACAGATGTCCGATTTCCTTTGTTTCACATTAGAGGCGATGTAGGGAAGCAGCCTACTCATACCATATAGAATTCATATGCTTTCCATTGTGTGCCAGCCTCATCCGCTCTAACTAGCTATGATATCACGACTGTTGCACAATACCTTAAAAGTAAAGTAAATGATCTGAAAAGTTAACATGTCAGGAGTGATACTAAAATAAAAATGTGGTAAGTTTCAGTTTAGTAACTTTAACAGTTCTCGAAATTTGAACTTTTTACGTAAAAATCATCGGCACAACAGGAAGGAGCTACAAACTTCAAAATTTGTATTCGGATCCCATTTTTATTGTAATTTAATGGAAACAGCATGCTGGATCTCACAAAGTAATAATTTGGTTGAAATTCACGATTTTCTGTTTTTGTGTCCTAAAAGTACAGAAGCAAGATAGATTAAGTAAGTGATTAGATAAAGTTAGGATGTTTAGATTTAGGTAGAATGGAGATACGTTATAATAACAAAGATGTGTGAAGTTTCTAAAAGGTAGCTATAAAACTATAGCTGTAGCGTCTCTCCAAAGGGCAAGTTCAGAGCTGATCTATTGCGTGCAGTGCAACTAAAATAATTCTCTCACCAAAAGTATTTACCCTAGCCACCTCAGAATCTTATTACAGATACTTGCCTCTGTGCTGATAGCACAATTAAATTGAGAGCTTCATTGGCCTTCAGCGAATGAAGCAATTAATTATTTAGTAACTTGAATTGCTGTTCTGCTAGTCCCAGTGGCTAGTAAGGAAGGCAAATGTTGTCTGCTGCGCCTTCGGCGGTCCGCACCGTGGCTATATAAATAAGAGCGCTGCGAGCTAGAGTAAGGCCCCAGTTCTCTTCTAGATTCGTATCAGCGTGCACTCCGCGTCGGAAGCGGCGTCGCATCTTTGCAGTTGTAAGGAAGAACAGCCTTGGATGTCGTATTATGTAACTCAGTATGCACGTAACAATGAGTTCGCATTGTGGTAAAGTGTTAATTGCGGAACAACTTCAGTGATTTATTCTCAGTTTTTGTACGTCGTATTTTCACGTGTTGCCGCAGGACAGACCGTCTATCATTACTAGCGTGGCATTTGCTGGGTATTAACAAAATTTTGGCGAGCATTCAGTTTGAACATTTACATCGGTAGCGATTATTGAACAGTTTCGTTATCTAGGGATAATAGGATCTGCGCAATAGACTCTGAACAGCTCTCAAAATACAATAGCTGATAGTAGCATTGCTTGGGTAAACATTTGTCTGAAACTGTAGTTTTCATCGTTTTCAGAATATAGTGAAAATTGTTATAGTAAACTGCATTTTCTATGAATCCCAGACATCATCCTAAATCCACAGCGCAATGAACTTCAATGATCAATAACTCTATTTCTCCATCAGAGTGGGCACAGTGAACTTTAGTAACAGGCAACACGTTTTTGCTAATGACTTTCCGATTGCCAACATTGTAGTTAGAGGGCCTGCATTGAGAATGGCAACAATAGAAATAATTCTCCTCACGCCGCCCCACAGTGAGTATTCGAGATATCCAGCGTGCACATTGTTTCCTGTACCGCTGCTCTGCAATGACGGCCTGTAAACACACTCGCGGAGCGCCAAACTTACGTGAGAGCTGTGTCTGTGTTATTCGATGTTTTTCTCCCACGAGTTCATCGACCCGAGTCCATTGAGTCTTGTCTGTTACCGTACTCGGTCGTTGACTCCCAGCTCTATCACACACGTTGAGGTTATCAACATCATTTCCTTCAGTATGGGCGCCAACAACCCAACGTTGCATAATACTGCTATCTATGCCATCATCATTGCACAGAGTTGCCACTCTTCTATCGGTTTCTATAGGAGACATGTTTTCTGAGGTTCGGAACTCGGTTACAGGGCCGTGTTTTCCTCACATAACAATATAGTGAAGATAGACACACATGTTACTCGCTGCAATTGGAGCCCTCTTGCGGCAGAGGGTTCCAACTTGCGTCATCGAAGCAGAAAAGTCGACCAGTTAATACGTATGGCATATAATACCTCATGGATACTGAGCAAAAATTACAAAGCTTGGAGGCATTACTAATCAGCACGCCATCGTAATATTAAATGGCAATCCTTTGTTGTTTCGATATGACTGCACAAGAACTCATGTGTCAAACAGCCAGCCACCTACGAAAAGCTTTTTATTACGTCCATGAGCGCAACATCAGCAAGGAACAAAGAGGAGGAAACGTAGTCATAAAATGCCAACAACTGCTCCCTGTGCACTCTGTCCACCTGAGAAGTCTTTGGTTGCGTCATTACTGCCTACGGTAAGTGATTGACAGATCTGAGCTAATTCAACTAGAAATGAAAGAAGCATGGAAGTACACTCCTGGAAATTGAAATAAGAACACCGTGAATTCATTGTCCCAGGAAGGGGAAACTTTATTGACACATTCCTGGGGTCAGATACATCACATGATCACACTGACAGAACCACAGGCACATAGAAACAGGCAACAGAGCATGCACAATGACGGCACTAGTACAGTGTATATCCACCTTTCGCAGCAATGCAGGCTGCTATTCTCCCATGGAGACGATCGTAGTGATGCTGGATGTAGTCCTGTGGAACGGCTTGCCATGCCATTTCCACCTGGCGCCTCAGTTGGACCAGCGTTCGTGCTGGACGTGCAGACCGCGTGAGACGACGCTTCATCCAGTCCCAAACATGCTCAATGGGGGACAGATCCGGAGATCTTACTGGCCAGGGTAGTTGACTTACACCTTCTAGAGCACGTTGGGTGGCACGGGATACATGCGGACGTGCATTGTCCTGTTGGAACAGCAAGTTCCCTTGCCGGTCTAGGAATGGTAGAACGATGGGTTCGATGACGGTTTGGACGTACCGTGCACTATTCAGTGTCCCCTCGACGATCACCAGTGGTGTACGGCCAGTGTAGGAGATCGCTCCCCACACCATGATGCCGGGTGTTGGCCCTGTGTGCCTCAGTCGTATGCAGTCCTGATTGTGGCGCTCACCTGCACGGCGCCAAACAAGCATACGACCATCATTGGCACCAAGGCAGAAGCGACTCTCATCGCTGAAGACGACACGTCTCCATTCGTCCCTCCATTCACGCCTGTCGCGACACCACTGGAGGCGGGCTGCACGATGTTGGGGCGTGAGCGGAAGACGGCCTAACGGTGTGCGGGACCGTAGCCCAGCTTCATGGAGACGGTTGCGAATGGTCCTCGCCGATACCCCAGGAGCAACAGTGTCCCTAATTTGCTGGGAAGTGGCGGTGCGGTCCCCTACGGCACTGCGTAGGATCCTACGGTCTTGGCGTGCATCCGTGCGTCGCTGCGGTCCGGTCCCAGGTCGACGGGCACGTGCACCTTCCGCCGACCACTGGCGACAACATCGATGTACTGTGGAGACCTCACGCCCCACATGTTGAGCAATTCGGCGGTACGTCCACCCGGCCTCCCGCATGCCCACTATACGTCCTCGCTCAAAGTCCGTCAACTGCACATACGGTTCACGTCCACGCTGTCGCGGCATGCTACCAGTGTTAAAGACTGCGATGGAGCTCCGTATGCCACGGCAAACTGGCTGACACTGACGGCGGCGGTGCACAAATGCTGCGCAGCTAGCGCCATTCGACGGCCAACACCGCGGTTCCTGGTGTGTCCGCTGTGCCGTGCGTGTGATCATTGCGTGTACAGCCCTCTCGCAGTGTCCGGAGCAAGTATGGTGGGTCTGACACACCGGTGTCAATGTGTTCTTTTTTCCATTTCCAGGAGTGTAGATTTTCAGTTGAAACGATCAAAATTGCAGTAAAGGTAACAGCGCAACGTGAACTTGTATATTAGCGAGAAAATGTAATTCCCCAAAACTGGAATAAAACTGTAATTGTTACTTCCTAAGAAAGAGAAAGTGATTGACAGATCTGAGCTAATTCAACTAGAAATGAAAGAAGCATGGAAGTAGATTTTCAGTTGAAACGATCAAAATTGCAGTAAAGGTAACAGCGCAACGTGAACTTGTATATTAGCGAGAAAATGTAATTCCCCAAAACTGGAATAAAACTGTAATTGTTACTTCCTAAGAAAGAGGAGAGTCATGTTGTGAGAAACTATAGTCTCATATTTGTCATTTCCTTAATTTATAAGATATTCGTTAAAATTGTCACCAACAGCATAGAGAATTTAAGATTTCAATTCGGCAGTTGAACAACCTGGCGATAGTGTGTGTCCCACATGTGTTGAAGAAAGTCATAGAACTAGGCAATGAGTAGGATTTACTATTCTGTCTGGAATTCCAGGAAGCTTACGAATCGGTCTCATGATATACACTCCTAGAAATTGAAATAAGAACACCGTGAATTCATTGTCCCAGGAAGGGGAAACTTTATTGACACATTCCTGGGGTCAGATACATCACATGATCACACTGACAGAACCACAGGCACATAGACACAGGCAACAGAGCATGCACAATGTCGGCACTAGTACAGTGTATATCCACCTTTCGCAGCAATGCAGGCTGCTATTCTCCCATGGAGACGATCGTAGAGATGCTGGATGTAGTCCTGTGGAACGGCTTGCCATGCCATTTCCACCTGGCGCCTCAGTTGGACCAGCGTTCGTGCTGGACGTGCAGACCGCGTGAGACGACGCTTCATCCAGTCCCAAACATGCTCAATGGGGGACAGATCCGGAGATCTTGCTGGCCAGGGTAGTTGACTTACACCTTCTAGAGCACGTTGGGTGGCACGGGATACATGCGGACGTGCATTGTCCTGTTGGAACAGCAAGTTCCCTTGCCGGTCTAGGAATGGTAGAACGATGGGTTCGATGACAGTTTGGATGTACCGTGCACCATTCAGTGTCCCCTCGACGATCACCAGTGGTGTACGGCCAGTGTAGGAGATCGCTCCCCACACCATGATGCCGGGTGTTGGCCCTGTGTGCCTCGGTCGTATGCAGCCCTGATTGTGGCGCTCACCTGCACGGCGCCAAACACGCATACGACCATCATTGGCACCAAGGCAGAAGCGACTCTCATTGCTGAAGACGACACGTCTCCATTCGTCCCTCCATTCACGCCTGTCGCGACACCACTGGAGGCGGGCTGCACGATGTTGGGGCGTGAGCGGAAGACGGCCTAACGGTGTGCGGGACCGTAGCCCAGCTTCATGGAGACGGTTGCGAATGGTCCTCGCCGATACCCCAGGAGCAACAGTGTCCCTAGTTTGCTGGGAAGTGGCGGTGCGGTCCCCTACGGCACTGCGTAGGATCCTACGGTCTTGGCGTGCATCCGTGCGTCGCTGCGGTCCGGTCCCAGGTCGACGGACACGTGCACCTTCCGCCGACCATTGGCGACAACATCGATGTACTGTGGAGACCTCACGCCCCACGTGTTGAGCAATTCGGCGGTACGTCCACCCGGCCTCCCGCATGCCCACTATACGCCCTCGCTCAAAGTCCGTCAACTGCACATACGGTTCACGTCCACGCTGTCGCGGCATGCTACCAGTGTTAAAGACTGCGATGGAGCTCCGTATGCCACGGCAAACTGGCTGAGACTGACGGCGGCGGTGCACAAATGCTGCGCAGCTAGCGCCATTCGACGGCCAACACCGCGGTTCCTGGTGTGTCCGCTGTGCCGTGCGTGTGATCATTGCTTGTACAGCCCTCTCGCAGTGTCCGGAGCAAGTATGGTGGGTCTGACACACCGGTGTCAATGTGTTCTTTTTTCCATTTCCAGGAGTGTATTTACACCCTTCATGAAATTATGTAATGATCCAAATTATGTTAAACTGACTGGCGAAAATTCATGGAGAGGGTTTTTCCTTTTAACTGTGTGTCATGTATGATGGCCGAATGACGCAGCTAGATGTGGCGTATTGCACGGATATCGACATTATCGGAACAGTGTGTTACAGACAGTTGTGCAATGAGCACGGCAACTGGTCAAGAGTTTATCGACTTACATTACCGTAAGACCAGTTTTCCTCTCAATTAACCATTTGAAAAACTTATTCTACATGGTCATAAATTGTTTTAAGCTCTCTACCTTGTGTGGAACTATTAGACATAACAAAATTGTGCTCCTGTGCTGGGCGTCACCCTTGTGTCTTGTCTATGCTACTGACTTCACTATGCTGATCATAATAGCTAACCTGCATCCTTATTTTCTCATGTATTTGTTACGTCTACTCCTGAAGGACTGATATATGACTTCATTTTGGTCATCCTGAACTCATCTGTCCAGAAATTCCGTTCTTCCTACTGCTGCACTACATTATACCTAAATTCAGCCTGTCTACATCTCTTTCTCAAATCTTTAACTTACCTATCCGGTTAAGTTGTCCAACATCCGCCCCCCCCCCCCCCCCCTCTCACCTGTAGAGCGTGAGCTTTGTATTTCCTGATGACAACGTGTTAATAGGTAATTAATGGAGCAACGAAGGTTTTGCTGGTTCCCAAATCCTAAGAAACGATTAATAGGCTTTTCTGAGTCATTAGCCTTCTGACTGGAATAATGCGGCCCCCCACAATGTCCTCTCCAGCGTTAACCTCATCATCTCAGAGTAGTACTTGCACCATACGTCCTCAGTTGTTTGTTGCATGTATTCCAGTCTCTGTCTTCCTGTGCAGTTTTTACCCTCTACAGCTCCCTCTAGTACCGCGCAGGTTATTCCCTGACGTCCTCGTACATGCACTATTACTCTGTCGCTTCTTCTTGTCAGTGCTTTCTAAATGTTCCTCTGTTCGACAATTCTGTGTAGAACCTCCTCATTTCAAGTTTTACTAGATCATCTAATTTCCAATATTCATCTGTAGCACTGCAGTACGTATCATATGGCTGGCGATAATGGTCATCTGTACATGACAAAAGGCAAATATAAAAATCTTCTAAACATTACTTTTTATTCTATTTGTTTACACAGCAACTCACCCAAAATCACATGGTGATTCAGAAAGAGAGAAAAGATTTCAGTTTTTTATTACAGACAAACTGTGAAAGACAGAAACACATAATGCATGTAACTGGATAAAGAAAAGTTTAACATTCACACAGACACTATATAATACACTCAACATTAGCACCATGTGTTGCTGGAGAAACATCTGTACAGTAGTCCATTTCATTCCACACACGAATCTACAGGTCCTTGTTTATTGAATTGACAGCTTCAACAACTCGATTTGAAGAGTAGCTGTCATTGTGAGACAAAGATTATGTCTTTTATGTACCCACATAAAACAGTCACAATGTGTGAGTTCTGGTCACCTGACAAGCAAAAAACAATTAATTAGATTATCTTATCCACCCCTGTAAGTAGGCTGTTTAGGTTTCTATATTGGTAACGCCACGTAGCGCTCTGTGTGAAAATCACTGACTGTGCTGTGTGCAGTCTGTGGCTGGTTTGCATTGTTGGAATTTGCTATTGTGGTGTTGGGCAGTTGGCTGTTAACTGCGCGTAGCGTAGCGCAGTTGGAGGTTAGCCGCCAGCAGTGGTGGATGTGGGGAGTGAGATGGCGGAGTTTTGAGAGCGGATGATCTGGACGTGTGTCCATCAGAGACAGTAAATTTGTAAGACTGGATGTCATGAACTGGTATATATATATATATATATATATATATATATATATCATGACTTTTGAACACTATTAAGGTGTAAATACATTGTTTGTTCTCTATCAAAATCTTTCATTTGCTAACTATCCCTATCAGTAGTTATTACCTTCTGTAGTTGGAATATTGTATTCAGCTCGCAGTATTGACGCACGCTGTATTGTAGTAGTTTGAGTAACGAGGATTTTTGTGAGGTAAGTGACTCACGAAAGGATTAGGTTATTGTCAGTCAGGGTAATTCTTTTGCAGGGATTATTGAAAGTCAGATTGCGTTGCGCTAAAAATGTTGTGTGTCAGTTTAGTGTTGATCAGAAAAAGTAAAGAGAGAAATGTCTGAGTACGTTCAGTTCAGCTCAGTTGTTTGAAAATCAAATAACGTAAGGGGTTTACCAGCACAGTAATTCATAAATTTTTCTAAGGGGACGTTTCACCCCTTTCAATCTAACGTTGTGGGATGGCGTTGTTAAGATAACGCCGCACCTCAAAGCTGAAAGTGGAGCGGGGCGCCATCATGCATAAAAATGAAATCATTGCAGCCATCTTGAAGTTGAGGAAACATCCAGCTTCACAGTACGTCCAGGTACAACATTCCTGTCTCAGTTTTTTCTACAGAAAATAAAAGTCCATAAGCTTTGTGAACAGAAAAGGTAAAAACATTCAGCATCGGTGAGTTTCTTTCATGCTGACGACGACACTAAGATTTTATGATCCCTAAATTATTAAGGCAGCTTATTTTAGGCGATAGGAGAAATGTTGATTCGTCGGATGAGATGAGTCGTTTGGAGAGAGTGTCCTCTGTCTTACCCTGCAGAACAGAGATGCTAAATTTGTACCTTCTGCGCTGGGACGCAGTTGCTGCAGTGACTGCAACTTCTTCGGCCTCATTGGCGGGCACTGTTTGAAAACACTCCACACCGTTCTTTCAGGACACTGAAGTTCCTGAAGGTCATGACCTCGATGTTCTCAAGTACTACATTTGGTATGTGTGACTTACGATTTTTTTTACATAAGGGCATTGTGGGTAGAATTTTCTTGTAACTGTATGTGTAACATGCAGAGAAGTTGTACTCAAGGGGCTATAGTGGAGGCAACAGGGAAAGGGAAGAGAGATGCATTGGGGGCCATAAATTCTGAGTGCAGCAACAAGGCTGTGTGAGTGATTCTGGAAAACAGCACTCAGTGAATCGTACATGCAGAGGGCCTTCTGGTCGTAGCACTCTGCTTAGGACTGGACAGGTTGGCGCCGGTTCGCAAAACATTTTCCTTGGCTCAGGCGGAACTCCATCACCAGTTGATGAAATGTGGGTAGAGGAATCCGAATAAGAAAGACTGCTGTACACTGAGGCTTTGTGGAAGTGGTGGGAAGGTCGTAAAACTGAATGCATTGTCATGTTAGAATCTAGGACGATATGAACAGAGTGGCTGGGACAAGTTTTTAGTGGTGGCTAGACTGTAAATCCCCTGATGCCAGGAAGACGCCAGGTTCTTTTAGCGAGCAGCAAAAGAAACATATTTCACAGTCATCGCTGACTGGGATGCTTAACAGCCTTCTTTCAGAAACTGGAAACTGTCAGCATGGAAAGATTACAGCACTCGTAAATCAGGAATTGTGGTCCTTTCTAGGTAGACGTTTCTCGCCTGAACATGGCCATGCTTACCGTGAGAAGGACGCCTCCCTAGTCCAAAATCTTCTTCTTTCAGACGAGAAATTTGGAGTTGCTGATGGGCTTCTCTCGGGAAATATTGAAATTTGTGGTGCTAAGTTCCTATGGGACCAAACTGCTGAGGTCACCGCTCCTTAGGCTTACACACTACTTAATCTAACTTAAACTAACTTACGCTAAGGACAACACACACATCCAAGCTCAAGGGATGACACGAACCTCCGCGAACCGTGACAAAGCGCCTCAGACCATATGGATACCCCGAATGGCTCTTCTGTCAGGATAAACAAAGTGGAGTCATGTTCCTCGAGCGTGGGAACCCTGGTGCTATGTATGGATTGGCTACCAGGCCAACAAAACATTCAAGACGGGAGATTCAATGAGTAGAGAATAGATCAATTGGTTTGTGCGATGAGGGGGCAGTTTCGTTTTTGATATCAGAATGAGATTTTCACTCTGTAGCGGAGTGTGCGCCGATATGAAACTTCCTGGCAGGTTAAAACTGTATGCCGGACCAAGACTCGAACTCGGGACCTTTGCCTTCCGCGGCAAGTGTTCTACAACCTGAGCTACCCAAGCACTACTCACGCCGCCTCCTCACAGCATTACTTCTGCCAGTTCCTCACCTCCTACCTTCCAGATTTTACAGAAGCTCTCCTGCGAAACTTGTAGAACTTGCACTTCTGAAAAAAGATGGTAGAGCACTTGCCCGCGAAAGGCAAAAGTCCTGATTTCGAGTCTCGGTCCGGCACACAGTTTTAATCTGCCAGGAAGTTTCATTTCAGCGCACACTCCGCTGTAGAGTGAACATTTCATTCTAGAAACATCCCCCAGGCTGTGGCTAAGCCATGTCTCCGCAACATCCTTTCTTCAGGAGTGCTAGTTCTGCAAGGTTCGCAGGAGAGCTTCTGTAAAGTTTGGAATGTAGGAGGCGAGGTACTGGCAGAAGTAAGGCTGTGAGGACGGGCCGAGAGTCGTGCTTGGGTAGCTCATGTGGTAGAGCACTTGCCCGCGTAAGGTAAAGGTCCGAGTTCGAGTCTTGGTCCGGCACACGGTTTTAATCTGCCAGGAAGTTTCTTAATTTTTGATAATGTGGCTTTAGTGTTAAAGCTCGGTGGAAAGTGGTGGTGATTCTTTGCCTTCTTTGTCTTCTGATGCTCCCATGCTTGAGAACTTCATGTCTTTTCCTAGTGGGTGACAACTGTGTTCTGTATCTTGTGGTGGACTAAGGGCCAGTGGCAATTTTTAACTCTACCAACAGTGGCACTGCAAAAAAAACTCAGACATACCGTGTGTCATGAGGGTGAGATTACTGGTCCTTGGTCGGCCATCGGACGTTTCTCAATTTCAGCATGCACCGTCCAGCCTGCGAGTTGAATTGGTTTGGCCAGGGAAGCGAACGGGTGCACCTCACTGGAATCTGCTGGGATTTCAGAGCTCTGATAAGGAAGTTTTCTGTATTTGGTAATCAGAACGACAGACCACGTAGTTTGCAGATTTTCGTGGATGCGTCAAAATATTACAGCTGCCACAGCGCACCTTCCCTCATCCACAGCGCGCCATTTTCTGCGGTTGCCTGAATCAAGGTGAAAGGGTTGCGTATTGTCGCACTGACGTAGGGGTGTTAAATAACAGCTTCCTGTTCTAAGGTGAACCATAGTTAGAGATATACTTTATTGTAGTTGATTCCGTTTGACTAGAGTAGGGCCTAACAGCGGATTCGTGTAAACAAAGTCAGATTGAGTTGGAAAAGGGATTACTTCAGGAGAGAATTTACGTAGCTTCCTCCTCGATGTATGCTTTGCCAATCGAACACCATTAGTTTTGTGATTTGTGATTTTCTTTTTTACATTTTTGCGTAAGATTTATCAACTAGTGGTTGTTGCAATAGGATTAATAAAATTTATCTTTATTTTGCAGACTTAAATACGCTACTGTTCTCATTCCTTCTCCCTCAACAATTCATTGCTTTTACATTACTGTGGTGGTGCACGGTTATACGAGCGATTTAAGGTTCCGTCTCATTAAATTAAATAATTTTATTATAAATTTGGTTGTTGAATTTCACCATAGACGTAGGCTACAGAAGTGCCATGAGTATTTTCACTAATTCATATATACAATAATAACATTTAGCATCACTCAGACATATATTTGTGATTAAAGCAAGTGACAGCTTGCAAGCAACTTCCAAGAATTTTCTATGTCACTCATAAAACTGCTTGCATAGACGAGGTTTCTTGCAGAATCGCCGACGACATGCGCTTTACCCTTATACAATGGACTGACTTCACGCAAATTCCAACACGCAAAATGATTTCACTTGTGATGCAGTCTACATATTGCTACAAACAACAGCGCATCAGTGTCAAAACAGAAACTTCTACAACACAGTGACTTGCGCAATTTGTTTCTGTGTTTTATAGTTTCTCTGTAATAAACAACTGATAACTGTTTCCTTTTTGATTCACCATGTATTTGACTTAAGGGGCTCCGGAAAGGCTCAAAATCATGAAAAGTTCAATTTTTACTTTTTTGCGTTTTCTGAATCTGCAGACTATTACCTTTTAATAGATATATAATTTATTCAATTCCGAAGACTACAACTATTTTTAAAAATTTTTTTGAAATGTGTTCTACATGGGCGTGACCCACTGTGGCGCTGTTAAACTGCTGTCAAATGGTGTAATTATTAACGTCCGTGTTCATCAGGTACATTTTAGTGATGTGAGCTAAAGTATGTGTTGTGGCTAACCTGTGATGGTTCAATATATATCGCTGGTGTGATTGTCGATTGTTTCATGTTTATTTACTCTGTCGTTATCTCGAAAATATTCGTAATTAATTCTGTTTCTTGAGTCTCTGTTTTGTTGAAGTATAATAATGAGTAAAAGTAAAGTTATTAGAAATCCTCTGAAGGCTTTTAAGAAAAGGAGAAATGTTGGAAAGCCAAAGGTATGTGTTATTACTGTAAACAATAAAGACGATAACCAAGTGAGTGGACCTAACCTCTCAAGTACACCTGCCCATAGCAGTCAAAGTGGGAAAGAAAATACTTCACAGAATAAGCTTGGTTCAATGAGTGAAAACTATGAATGTTTTATGGGCGAATCGGATGTGAATGAAATATTTGATATGTCGGTTCTCAAAGGAATTTTTTCAAACTGTGTAAGATGTATTCACTGTAGTGAAGTTGGTCTGGAACTCTCCATAATAAAGCACGTAGAACTTGCTAGTGAAATACAACTGAAATGTGATAAGTGTTCATACATGACCACCTTTTGGAACAGTGTTGCAGTAACTGCAACTGAAGAAAATGGTAGCAAAATCTACGAACACAACATTAGGTTTGTTTATTCCTTGCGTTCAGTTGGTAAGGGTGCTACTGCAGGTGCAATTTTCTGAGGCATCATGAATCTTCCAAATCCCCCAACCAAGTTTACGACCTATAATAAATTAATAGGGTCTAAAGTAGAAGATGTCTGTATAGAATCTATGGAGAACGCTGTGGAAGAGGCAGTAATGGAAAATAATGGTAACAGAGATTTGACTGCGGCGTTCGATGGTACCTGGCATAAACGGGGACACACATCTCTTCATGGTGTATTATCTGCCACCAGTATGTATACAGGGAAAGTTTTAGATGTAGCAGTAATATCGAAGTATTGTATATGTCCACAAAAATATAAAGGTACACATGAAAATAATTGCAAAGCTAACTATAGTGGCAGTAGTGGAGGAATGGAAGTGGCTGGTGTTGCCAGTATATTCCAGCGTTCTGAGGCGTGTGATAAAGTGCGATATGTTAATTACCTTGGTGACGGTGATTCTAAAAGTATCAAACATGTTCAAGGACTGAAGCCCTATGGTGATGATGTTGTAGTGCAGAAATTTGAGTGTATTGGACACGTACAGAAGCGAATGGGAACAAGACTTCGGCGACTGAAAGCTTCGTACAAAAAACAAAAACTCAGTGATGGTAAAGAGTTGGATGGGAAGGGAAGGTTAACTGACAGTGTAATTGACAAAATACAGAACTATTATGGAATGGCTATTAGGCAAAATACACAAAGTGTCGACGAAATGAAGAAGGCTGTTTGGGCTCTTTTTTTTTCATACTTCTTCAACCGATGAAAATCCCCAACATAGCTTGTGTCCCAAAGAAGAAAACAGTTGGTGTAAATATAACAAAGGATTGCTAACTGGTGAAGTGTACAGTCATAAGCATAGTCTGCCTCATGCAATAATGGAGGTGATAAAACTTATTTTCAGAGACTTAGCAGCACCTGAACTGTTGAAAAAGTGTATTCACGGAAAAACTCAAAACCCCAATGAAAGTGTAAATAGTGTTATATGGTCGAGAATCCCCAAGACTGTATTTGTTGGAATAGAAACACTTCACTTTGGTGTGTATGATGCTGTTGCGACTTTCAATGATGGCAACATTGTAAGGTGCAAGGTATTTAGAAATATGGGAATGAAGATAGGTTCTAACATGGTACGAGCGATGCTTGCTTTAGACAAGGAACGCCTTCGGGCTGCAGACAGGGCTGTAAAGAGTCTAGAAATACAAGCAAGAGTAAACAGGAGGAGGAACAAGAGGAAGCTCGAGGAGGAGTTTGCAGAGGATGAAGATAATCCATCCTATGGACCTGGAATGCACTAAAAAGTTAATCCAATCTTTGTCGCTCGATTCCCAAAACTTTTATTTTCTCATACTAATTACATGTTTTCTAAGGATCTTCCAAACATATTTGTTTCAAACTTTCAGTAAATGTTACACAGTACCTTCTGCATAATTTAATACAGCCTTTTTCCAAAAAACTGTATAGTTTTGAATATATAAATAAAAAATTGCAAAAAAATGTTGTGAATTTTCATTACAATTGAAAAAAATCATCTTTAATAACTGAACTAAAATTTTGTAAAATCCCTGTGTTAAGTTGTAGCCCATATTCCAATAAATAATCTGTAAAAAGTTCAACTTCCTACCTCAGATACTTTGTGAGGAAAGATGTAATTTATAAGCGTTATTTTAACATAGCAAGTATAGGGCGTTCCGGAGCCCCTTAAAATGATGTCGGTTATTACCTGAACAATTATTTTAATATCCAGTTATTCCCCTTAACGATATACGAGGGTGAGTCAAATGAAAACCTAAAATTTGTAATAACAAATCGAAATTTCGCACCGTTATCCTGTATGCTGGTAAGCGTGCTACAAACAGCGTGGAGAATTGCCTGCAGGTGGCAGCATAGTACAGATACACACATACCGTCGCAGTATCAATATAAAGATGGGCGCCCTATTTGCGACTTGCACCAGGGAAGAACAGCGTTCTGTTATTGGGTTTTTGCGTACTCAACGAGTGAAACCAATTGAAATTCATCGACGAATGAAGGTTCAGTACGGTGATGGATGTTTGTCACAGCAGCAAGTCTACAAATGGAGTAGGAAGTTCGCAAATGGTGTGACTTCAGTGGAAGATGCTCCTCGTTCACGTCAGACACAACGAGATGTGACTCCACAGAACATTGCAGAAGTTGAAGCCATAGTGAATGACGTTGCAGCATGTTTGCAAATTAGTCATGGGTCAGCACACCACAATGTGCATGATGTGCTCCAGTTTTACAAAGTGTCTGCAAAATGGGTGCCACGGAAACTGACTCCTGAAATGAGAGAACGACGTGTTGATACTTGTGGAGAACTTCTTCGGCGCTATGAACGAGAAGGCGATGGCTTCCTTGCAAGAATCGCTACTGAGGACGAAACCTGGGTTCACTTCCACCAAAGGGAAGCGAAGAGAGCGAGCAAGGAATGGCGCCATTCCTCATCTCCTAAACCAAAGAAGTTTCGAACAGAACCGTCAGCAGTGAAGGTTATGCTGACTCTCTTTTGGGAAGAAAAAGGCGTCATTTTGGAGCATTGCATGCCTAGAGGGGCCACTGTCACCAGTGCATCACACACAGACCTCTTAAAAAATCATCTGCGGCCTGCAATCAAATCAAAGCGACGTGGATTGCTGTCAGCAGGTGTCCTTTTGCAACATGACAATGCAAGGTCCCACACTGCCTGTATAACCGTTGCAACAATCACAGACCTGCATTTTGAGTGTCGTCCTCATCCACCCTACTCACCAGACCTTGCCCCAAGTGATTTCCAGATGTTTGGACCACTCAAAGACGAGGAAAGAAGTTCCGTTCTGATGAAGAGGCACGCCACGTGGTGCATAAGTGGCTGCTCGGACTACAAAAAGAATTTTTTTCTGAAGGAATTTATGCACTTCGTAAGAGTTGGAGGACTTACATTAAGCATAGGGGAGATTGTGTTGAAAAGTGATACAGCATTGTGCCACTTCTGCACAAAAAGTAAAATGTAAAAACATATTTAAGGTTTTCTTTTGACTCACCCTCGTACGTCACTATTGAAATATCGTTATGAGGAGGCACGGGAAGGTCCTAGACATGGAATGAGGGAGGGCTGTGTGTCAAGCTGTCCGCATGATTTGTGCCCGTCGACAGGAACACCCCCATCCGGCCATGATCGGCGTCACGCTGGCCGCGGTCTGACAGTTTGACACATGGGTTAATCAGTCACTGCATTCCGGCGATCCCGTTTTTCCCCTCGCTGACTTTCCGAAACCACATTTCATTGATTGTCTCGTCCAATGCTGATTTATCACTCTTGGCGTGTGATTTAGAAGATGAACAGATGTGTTTCTGATGTCGTCAAAACTTTTTTGCTGAAGATTCATGCCCCATGTACCAGACGCGTTTGAGCTGCACGAGCAAACGGTCACTTCGTAAACGCATTACGTTTTGTCCAGTTGGAGACATTGGCAGCTTCGCAGTGAAAATACCGAATAACCTATTAAAAACCTGACGATTAACTTTTAGGGGACAAAATCGTAAGGCTCCATATTCAACAATAATGGCAATAACTGCGTACCTGTATCATCATATCAAAAACAGAAAAATATGGTGTGGCCCTGCATTAAAATGATCTGCATGTGCCCATCTGCAATACCCGAGGTGCTAGTACGACTTGCGCCTACTTAATGATCTTCTCCTATGGTTCTGCTGCCGACCCAGCTAATCCAGGTATTTCGTGACCTGTAAAATATTCTGTGGCTCTATTACTGTAGTGCACGTAGGTCCCAGGAAACCGAACAACCGAGTACAAAAGTATGCAGAAGTGATTGTATGGAGACTGGAAAACAGCACAGAGGTATCAACAGAAGTAAAACTGCGACCGCAGATTGTATGTCGGGGCCTAATAAATCATTCAGTGGCTCATTTGCCCACGAAAGGCAGGGTTCTGCGCTCCTCTCATAGTTGCACGCAGTTTTAACCTGCGAGGAAGCTTAGTTAATAATAACGACTATCATTGAGGTCGATTCGCTGCGAGATGAGCGGCTGACCATTAGTGGATTACAGGGCTTGCTGGCAACTGGAAGTTCACTATGAAACAGTGTAAAATCTTCTGGACCCTGTCTTCCCCTGCTGCTACTAGCGGAGAGGTGACGCCAGTCATGTAAATACTGTTTGTTTGATCAAACGCAGCATTGTCATATTTGGTGATACTGCCACCCTGCCATCATACGTGGCCCATCGAACCGGGAGTGGTGTCAGCCAGGACAGCGGAACCTGTAGCCGCATCTTGTTGTTGTCATGGCGGTTCAGATTCTACTGCCTCCCTTATTTTTTGTGTATGTGTCAACGACTTGCGGCGGTGCGGTTCCCTTCTGGGTTTTTACCAGCACCTGCCTGTGAACTCGTCGCAACAGATCGCCGATAGGAAAGCCGAGCAGAAACCTACCGTACTGCAACTCACATCACGCTGCATACAACGTAATTATTGTAAAAATCGGGAACAGATCTTAATATTGAACGAAAGGTGGAAATGCTGCCAAGTCCGTGCTAATCCTACCACAGTCATGTACAAACCCTTCCTTTCACGTTAGCAAGTTTATGGTAATGTATTTTCCGATATCTGAAGAAATACTAAACACGGATTGTACTAAAATGAAAATGCTCGCAGTACTAGCAAGTTTATCAGTGTCTAATGCACTGAAGTTTCTGGTCACCGATCTGCTCAATATGCCACGCGGAATTATTGTCTTTTCTCATACACGAAATTACTTAAAAGTCCGTACTTTCTAAAAAAAACGCACCGAAATAAATATGCCTTCACTTTAAAGCACTTTTTAGGAATGTAGCACAACTGAAACCTGCAAACTATAACTTCCTTCGGAGCTCATACTGCACGCGACCGTAACATTAAAAGGCCGTGCTCCGACTCCTTGACAAGCATTCTCTATCCCCAAGACAAGAGACGCGCGAAGAATATTCCGTTCTGACTGGTCAGTTTTCTTTAAGGCCAATACAAAAATATTATTCTGCCTCGTTAGTCCGCGTTTTTCATGACTAACCAATCAAAAAAGAGCACACTTTCGAATTATGCTTTTTCCCAAAACTAATTTTTAACATTCAGATATTTTAATTATACTTTACGTTATAAACTATTTTCATTTGCACTCGAATCAGCTTTCCTTTTGCCATAAAATTACTTAAAATATTATGACACAAAATTCCCGTCGTCTGCATTCACACTGTTTTAAAAATTTCTCACGCTAGTTCGTGCAGCGTTCATCACCAGAAAAATGACCTAGATATTTACTTTAGACCACATTCACGAATCATTCACACTATTAAAAACCCATACAAAACTGTACAAACATAAATAAGCAAAAAAGCCTTTAAGAAATAAACAGAACAACTGGCAAACACATTCTCTTGACCTGTTTCCTGAATGTCTCTGTCCGCTACTGTATTCTGGTGAATGAAAATTAGAACTGCGTACTCGACTGAACCCGTTTCAATCCATCTATGACTTTGCGCGCATGAGTCATTCCGCCCATGCACAGGCTCCAGACAGAAGCGATATAAAAAGGTGCCACGCCTCAGGCTGCATTTCTGATACTAGGAGTTCTTGAAACATAATAACTGGTACACAATCACGATAGTGTTCTCATGTGCTGATTTTTTATACTGTGCCGAGAGGCGACGGTCACGTCTTGGACTTTTCCTCACTTTCTTGAAATCAGCGTAGCATCCCAACAGGTGTAAATAATTCTATCTTGCATTCCAGTTTTCAAGACGACATGAAACACAAGTGGTAATCAGATTCGAAGCATGCGGTAATTAGTTTTGCCTTTATTACAGCCTTCATTAACCTGCTTACGCTACCATATTCTTTTTTCTAACATTTCTGCATGTGTGAACTGTTACTGGTGCTATGTGCAGGTGCCTCTGAACTTCCGGTTCTTATGGGTTCTGACACAGGTGGAACCTCACAACGTCCGACCGCCGAGTGAGACACGAATAGTCTGGTGGTTGCCGGAAAATGGCAACAAAATGGTAACGAAAGTAGACTTGTGGTACCAGTTTCGTCGAAATGCGGTCCGCGCAGTACTGTAAATGAGCAAGAGCCCAGTAGAGCTAAGGAAGTGGAGTGGGTGACAGCTGACCTGATGAGGACACAAATATTCTGCAAGCAGGCATCGGCACACCACTCGCTGGTCAAAATAACATCGTCTCCAGGATACTCCAGTGAATATAGAGTGTTCTGGTGGAGTCTAAACTCTTAAAATTTTCCATTGTTGTTCCAGAAATCTTACGAGCAGGGCCAACCGCCACACCGTGGAGATCAGGCCAGCCGGCCCCTGCTTCGTGCAGAAGGCGTTGATAGGTTGGTCCACAGTTAACACTTTGTTGAGAGGCAAAAGTTCCTGATAATTTGCCACAACTGGAAGAGCATTTCGCGGCTGTCCTAAGATTGGCCGCGAAGACGGGACGCGAGCTCTACTCCAAGTTTAGACAGGAAGCCATAGATGCGAGTACTGGGAGTCTTATACAGGGACGGCAAGTTACTTTGCTATTTGTGTTGTGACTCTAAAGTTTTTATTTCGGAGCAGCATCTGCTTAACGGAGCGCGGAGTCTGCGTACACTGCTGCTGTACGTTCAGTCATGGGAACTTCTAATGCGAGATCCCGGCGAAGCTCAGAGCCGCTCTATCGGCCACCACGGACGCGTGGTAAGATGGCAATTGAAATGCGTCATATTAGCGCAGAAGCGTGGAATAGCTTGGTGAGGGATCTTTTTGTTGGAACGTTTAAATTCTCGGTGATATCTAACATTTATGCACTGTACAATTTCAGAGGCGCAGCACGAGCGTTCCAATTCTATTCCTCTTCTTCTGAGGGTAACGGACCGAATAATCAACGGTATAAATAATTTTAATTTCCATTGATCCATTATGGATCGTGGGACGACGGCTGGCGTGAACCTCTTGATGCAATAATTTACCAACAGCCGTATGTATTGTAGAAATTTATTTTACTTTATGAACTTCTACGTGCTACCAGTTTCGGCATTACATTGATGCCATCTTCAGTCCCCACTCGTCATAGTCGTAAAATCGCTGTACACGGAAGGAGCCATACAGTTGGATCCGTGAATCAAATCGTCCTGCAGCAGCTCTTGGTGGCCAGGCGACGCAAACTGTTGGTAAATTATTGCTTCAAGAGGTGTAATTAATTAGTGGTGGGCAGAGTGGCTAAGTAGCTTACGTTAAACATATGTGTCCTTCTGTTCCATAACATCTCAAGTGTGGGTTTCTCCTCTGTTTTTGTTTTTCACTCAGTTGTCAATTTATAAACTGTAACGTTTTACATACGTTTAAAGACCACCATTAGGATATCAATGGTCTGGCGACTTCCGCTGGTGGCGACCGTGTATTATTCTGCATTAATTCCTTTTGGTTTACTGTGAAATCGTCAATTTCGCTTATTGCGTTATTGATTAAAATATACACTGGAGAGGCAGAGAAACTGGTACATCTGCCTAATATCGTGTAGGGCCTTCGCGCGCACGCAAAAGTGCCGCAACACGACGTGGCATGGACTCGACTGATGTCTGAAGTAGTGATGGAGGGAACTGACATCATGAATCCTGCAGCGCTGTCCATAAACCCGTAAGAGTACGAGAGGGTGAAGATCTCTTATGAAAAGCGCGTTGCCGGGCATCCCAAATATGCTCAATAATGTTCATATCTGAGGAATCTGGCTGCCAGCGGAAGTGTTTAAACGGTTGGTCCTGGCGGAGGTTCGAGTCAACCCTGGAGCATGGGCCTGTGTGTTTGTCTTTAGGATAATTTAGGTTAAGTAGTGTTTAAGCTTAGGGACTGATGACCTTAGCAGTTAAGTCCCATAAGATTTCACACACACGCAAGTGTTTAAATTCAGAAGGGTGTTCCTGGAGTCACCCTGTAGCAATTCTGGATGTGTGAGTTGTCGCATTGTCCTGTTAGAATTGCCCACGCCCGTCGAAATGCACAATGGACATGAATGGATGCGGTTGATTAGGCAGGAAGCTTACGCACGTATCACCTGTCAGAGTCGTATCTAGACTTATCAGGGATCCCATATCACTCCAACTGCACTCGCGTCACGCTGTTACAGAGCCTACAACAGCCTGAACAGTCCGCTGCTGACATGCAGCTCCATGGATTCATGAGATTTTCTGCATATCCGTACACGTCCATCCGCTCCATACAATTTGAAACGAGACTCGTCCGACCAGGAAACATGTTTCCAGTCATCAACAGCCAAATGTCGGTGTTAACGAGCGCAAATGAGGCGTAAAGCTCTGTGTCGTGCTGGCATCAAGGGTACACGAGTGGTCCTTCGTCTCCGAAATCCCATATCGATGATGTTTCGTTGAACGGTTCACACATTGATACTTGTTGATGGTCCAGCATTGAAATATGCAGAAATTTGCTGAAGGGTTGCACTTCTGTAACGTTGAACCGTTCTCTTCAGTCGTCATTGATCCCCTTCTTGCAGGATCTCTTTCTGGCCGCAGCGATATCGGAGATTTGATGTTTTAGCGGATTCCTGATATTGACGGTACACTCGCGTAATGCCCGTACGGGAAAATCCCCACTTCATCGCTAACGCGGAGATGCTGTGTCCCATCGCTCGTGCGCCGACTATAACACCACGTTCCAACTCTTGATAACCAGCCATTGTAGCAGCAGTAACCGAGCTAACAATTGCGCCCGACACTTTTTGTCTTATATAGCCGTTGCCGGCCGCAGCGCTGCATTCCGCGTTCGAATACCCATGCCTCAACCAGTTTCTTTGGCGCTTCAGTGTATCTTGCCACTTCATAGGAACTTCATTTGGTAGTTGCAAGGGAAACCTTTTTCATTGATCGCAACGGATTCTTTCACGTTTAGCTAGCAATTATTGCTACTGTTAAATCTAGTAGGATACCAGATAGAATGAAGTTTTCGCTCTACAGCGGAGTGTGCGCTGATATGAAACTTCCTGGAAGATAAAAACTGTGTGCCGGACCGAGACTCGATCTCAGGACCTTTGCCTTTCGGGGAAAATTGCTCTACCAACTGAGCTACCCAAGCACGACTCACGCCCCGACCTCACAGCTTTAATTCCCCCAGTATCTCGTCTCCTACCTTCCAAACTTCACAGAAGCTCTCCTGCGAACCTGTGAATCGTGCTTGGGTAGCTCAGTCGGTATAGCACTTGCCCGCGAATGGCAAAGGTCCCGAGTTCGAGACTGGTCCGGCACACAGTTTTAATCTGAGAGGAAGTTTCAGGATACCAGATGTTTCCTTTCCTACACTGTTGGTTCACCACAATGGTTGCTAGTTTGATGCGGGCTATTTCCAGCACTTGATCTGCCGGCAAGGAAAAAGAACAAGTTACCTCGTGAGACGAGGAATCACTCGCAGAGCCGGTGGTTTGTTCGAAAAACACCAGCTTCTTGAAGCATTAACCGAACGTAGCGCTGACGCTCCGCTACGTATACAACGGCGGCTTCAGAGCTTTTACTGCGTCCATAGAGGACGCTACCAGATCACAGATGGTGCGGCCATTCTGGAAAGCAGGTTTGATACTTGCTGGGCGACACATCTTGCCCTCTCGACCACTGACGCCATTGTCATAAGGTAAGTGCACCACATGGTGATTTACGAGGGCGTCCTGAAAAGTAAGATCAACGAATTTTTTATGTAAAAATGTTAAAGCATTTTAAATGACACAAAGGTTATCAACATTATACGTCTTTAACCTGCCTACATATTTGCACTCCTCAACCGCCACAGGGCTCTGAAGTTTAGCGTGTAACATGGTATGTAACGAAACTATGAAGGTGCGTGAGGAACAGCGCGCTGTAATCGAGTTTCGAATTCGAAGAGTTTGCCCACACGTGGAGCATCCCTTCCTTCAGTTGCAGATGACAATGCCAGCCCACACACGAACATATGCGGCATCTTCGACAACCCGACGCCTTGGGTTCGCTGTCACTTCTCCACACAGTTTAGACTTGGTGCCATCCGAGATTCATTAGTTTGCAAGACTTAAAGAACATCTTCGAGGATTTCACGTTGACAGTGATGAAGTAATGCAAGCAGAGGTGAGGTTGTGGCTTTGTGAACACTGTGAAGTAATCTACAGTGGCCGGCCGGATTGGCCAAGCGGTTCTAGGCGCTACAGTCTGGAGCCGCGAGGCCGCTACGGTCGCAGGTTCGTATCCTGCCTCGGACATGGATGTTTGTGGTGTACTTAGGTTAGTTAGGTTTAAGTAGTTCTAACATCGAGGGGACTGATGACCTCGAAGTTAAGTCCCATAGTGCTCAGAGCCATTTGAACCATTTTTAATCTACAGTGGAGGTATAAGCAAAGTGGCCTCTTGTTGGGAGAGATGTTTCCACGTCAAGGTGCTTACGTTGAGAAATTGAAACGTCCCCTTTGAACAATTATACATGACTGTGCTTAAACTGACACACAATATTTTGTTAGCGCAACGCAATCTGACTTTCAAAATTCCCTACAAAAGAATGGCCCTGACTAACATTAAACTATATCTTTCACAAATCACTTACCTCACAAAAATCTTCGCTGCTCAAGCTACTGCAATACAGCGAGCGCCACTACTGCCAGCTAAATAAAAGATTCAAACTATGGAAGGCACAAACTACTGATAGGGATAGTTGGCAAAGGAAAGATATTAATAGAGAACAAACAATGTATTTACCTTGATATCATCATATATAAATATAGCAGTTCATGACAAATTTCAAAACTCCGCCATCTCTCTCCCCACATCCACCACTGCTGGCGGCTCACCTCCAACTGCACAACGCTACGCGCTGTTCACATCCAGCTGCCGCTGCCCAACACTACAATGAAAGACAACAATGCAAAACTAGCCACAGACTGCACACAGCACAGCCAGTGATTTTCATACAGAGGTGGCGTTACCAATAAAAAAACCTAAACAGCCTACTTACAAAATGAATAGGTACACATGAAGAATGAACATACAGAATGTCGGTAGAGTTTGTTTTATTTAAAAAGCTTCAGAAATTTTCACATAAAAAATTCCGAGGTATTACTTTTCACCACGCCCTTGTATTTCATTTTCTGTACTTGGCTTCCTGCTGAAATTAGAAGACTCTACGCCGACTCCTCGTCATCGATTTTGTCCAAAGTAATGGAATACATCAGTCTTGGTCATAAATGAAAGTGACAGAATGGGGAGCTGCAGATGGCCAAGAGTTTAGAAAAAACTGAATTTTTTTATGTTGGCGTAGTTCCAAACAGCTGTTGGCGCGGCAGAAAGCGTTCAGAACTGTAATCCTGAGTTCGTGAAATCACGCTCATATGCAGAGATTTTTTTTTTTTATTTTAAACTTTATGTTGCCTATATTGCAAATAAACCTAAATAACGCTCAATAAATTGTATTAGTTACGAGTTAAATAAAGGGACTGAAAAGGAAAGACAAACGAAATTTGGGAATTCCAAATAATATTGCTAGAAAGAGTTGTACTTACCAGCGTCCAGATATACTCTGCAAATAACTTTCCAACAAGGGATTGTAATTAAAGCGTACAGGACTTCATACTCCGCTACTTTCATTTTGGCCTTTCTAGCAGCCCTCGGTAGCCGCCCGCAAACAATAGATTCCCAGAGCAAATAAAAATCGTCTCATCGGCAATTGGGGACAACTAGCCACGAATACAGAGCTCATTAACTTGCTACCTCTGACTCTCTTTCATGCCTTTTAGGCAAATATTAATAAATATGTTTCATTCTGAGCCTTATTTCGCTTTATTTGCAGTGAACGTTAAAGTTCAAAACAGAACAATAAAATAACAGTTCTGCGTTTCTACTCTGTCCCACGACGCACTCATTACCGTTCAGAACTCTTTTCGCTGCGCTAACAGCTGCCTTGAAACGATGCTAGCATAAATCGCTGACGCCTCGAACGACCCGCACTAAAAACGAAACTTTTTTCTAAATACTTGCCTATCTTCTCGAACTTTAATTTATGGGCAGTCCCTACACATACCTAAAATTGGGAAGAAAACGGTGATGACATGTAGGTGTGCTCCACTTGTTCGGTGCTCCTCTTGCGAGACTTCTCCTGGCTGTTTTGGTCGCATACGCGTTTGATACTTACATTGCAAAGACCTTCTCCTCGTGCATCTCTGTGCTCCTCTTTCTTACATCGGCTCTCTGTCTACCACATCCTCCCACTTCTGTCTATTCATCTCCACCGCCACCCGTTCTTTGTCTCTCTAACTCCTCTGCTCTCTACTCTTTGTCCATCTCCTCCACCTTCTCTCTCCAGCCATATCAACGTCTCCATCCCTCCGTCCGTATCCCTCTGTCCGTCCGTATCCTCCACCCCTCTCTGTCCATCTCATCTTTCACCTCTTCTTTTTCCAGCTGCACTCTGCCTAGCTCACCCGCCACATGTCTCCTTCATCTCCTTCTCCTCCTGTTTCCCCTTGTGTATGTCCTCACTCACATCTCTCTGACCATCTCCTTCTCCCCTCTTTCTGAATATCTGCACCTTCCCTCTCTTTGTCCATGCCCTCCTCACCCAACTACCTCCCTCCCACCCCTCTCTCTGAAAATCTTCTCCTGCCCCTCTCTTTGCCCGTCCACTCCATACTCACATTTCCAGCTACACCTCCCCATCTCTATGTCCATCAAGCCCTCGCCCTCTTTCATTAACCATCCCCTCTCTCTTCTCTGCAGTGCCCAATCGCTCATGTAGCCTGTGCAACACATGGCGTTACAGCTCACTCAGCACGCCTTTCGTGCACTCAGGAGTTAAAAAAATCTTTTTATGCTCATATTTCCGCTTATGTGGGAGGTAGGATATTTTATCCCCCACAGTAAACGGTAGTTGAAAAAAGGTTGCCTCGTCACTGGTGTCCAAAGGGGAAGTGCATATACAAGCGAACGTCTACCGAAGTGTATCGCCATCTGCGTGCGTTTTCTTCCTGGTTTCACTCTGAGAAGGTCGAGTGACTATCTGCTTGTAGTTCGAGTCAAGTCGTATACTTAAACAGGTGACAACTGCATTATACTCCAGCAAAGACTACATCCATATGATACTGACCTATGGGGAGAAGCACCGCAATGTAGCTGAGGCCCGAAGGGACTGTATTCAAAATCTTTTCCAACGCAATGTCTACACTTTGCGCATGTTTTTAGAGGTACAGATACGCGTTTAAGAAGCGAGGGAGCTTTCCAAGTCCATCCTGTCGTGGAAAGACCATTCTGCGATGCACCCAATGATACCCGGAACGATATAGCGTATTTTGGAGCACATCCCACGCGCCGCAAACATAGCTTAAATGAAAATAAAGTGTACGTATAATATAGTGTAAACGAAAGTGTTTTCGTTTTATTGCCTTTAGGTTACAGTAGTGTTTGTAAATATAGTAAAGGGCGCGTGGGGTAGCCGCGCGGTCTGATAGGCGTCTTGCCATAGTTCGCGCGGCTAATCCCCCCGCCCACCATCGTCGGAGCTTCGCTTCCTCCCTCGGGCATGGGTGTGTGTGTTGCCCTTATTAGCGTAAGTTAGTTTAAGCTACATTAAGTATTGCGTATGCCTAGGGACCGATGACCTCAGCAGTGTGGTCCCACAGGAACTTACCACAACCACCACCACCACCACATATAGTAATAATAATAATAATAATAATAATAATAATAACACTACTATGGCCATTGTTATTATTATTGTAAAAATCATTAGATCTCGGCCGGTATTTCTCATCGTAATTGCCGGTCGTTGCGGCCCAGCGGTTCTAGGCGCTTCAGTGTGAAACCGCTCGACCGAAACGGTCGCGTGTTCAAATCCTACCTCCGGCATGGATGTGTGCGATGTCCTTAGGTTAGTTAGGTTTAAGTAGTTGCTGGTTCTAGGGGACTGATGACCTCAGATGTTAAGCCCCATAGTGCTCAGAGCCATTTGAACCATTTCATCGTAACTCCGACGAACAAGAACTGCAGCAGACCTGAGGATATCGAAGTCTTCAGTAAAAATGATTCTGGAGGAACGAAAATGGCATACCACTTTGCTCACCTACGGACAACGACTATATGGAAACGATTTCCAAAACAGGATACCATTCTGAAGACGTCTCGTAAATAAAGTAGCTGTAAATCCGGATTTTATCAGACAGATTTTTATGGGGAGATGAACACTATTTCGCCAATGATGCAATCGTCAATACACACAACCTACACTACTGAGCCCTGCAAATCCTCGCAGGTTACGGGCATGTCACATAGAAGCGCGCGGGGGTGTTAACGTATGGCGCGGCGTTCTAGGAGGCCACATCTTTGGACCAGTTTATTTGGCTCCCAGACTAACTGGTCGACTGTATTTGCAGTTCGTACAAATGTGCTTAATCTTGTTCACCTAGCACACACCCCATTCCAGTTAGCTGCGACGCACTGGTTTCAGAACGATGGTGCACCACTCCAATTTTGTACAGGGGTTAGGTCGTCGTGGTTGCGATCGACGGCCAGCGAGATAGTTTGTTTTAACGCCCTTTGATTTTTTCTTGTGGGATTATATCAAAGCCAGGGATTGCGGAACGGAACCGGAAAATCAAGATGCGTCACAAGAACTTATACGTCATTCTTGCGCTTTAGTATCTGCGTAGAAGCTAAGAGGTGTCCATGCTAATAGCGAAAGGCGTTTATATCAGAGCATGCAACAAGATGGATATGCATTAGAACATTTCTATTATGAATAAAGAAATTATTAAGATTTGTCCGTGTATGACATAGGTTTAAAGAAACATAATTTATGATATTCATTACATTCATTGTTCCTTAGTGCAATCAAGGATATGATAGCATTTATGTAATACTCCAATTGTGAAGCACGAATTGGTGCACTATGCATTATTAATAAACTAGCTTTCATACGCTGGGATGCCTTGAAAAAGGTAATTAATATGCTTTGGCTCTTGTGTGTATTGTTTTGGTCACGGACAATCATTCTTCTAAACAGACATCTTTCTCGAGTCCACGAATCAAACCCCGCACGACTTCTACGCGCAAGCAAGCTTTCTAACGACGAGCTATTGAAAGACGTTAACGAAGGACGGCGTGCATGGGCCACGTGATACATACATGTATATACAGACTGAGCAAGTGTTACGCAGGCACATATCCTCCTATTCTTGTCTGATATTGTATTTATCACTAATGCAGTGAATACACCGGTCCCCGTCAGATCACAGAAGTTAAGCGCTGTCGGGCGTGGAAGGCACTTGGATCGGTGACCATCCGGGCCGCCAAGCACTGTTGCCATTTTCCGTAGTTGACTCAGCCTCGTGAGGCCAATTGAGGAGCTACTCGACCGAATGGTAGCGGCTCCGGTCACAGAAAACCATCATAATGACCGGGAGAGCGGTGTGCTGATCACACGCCCCTCCTATCTGCATCCTCATCTGAGGATGACACGGCGGTCGGATGGTGCCGATGGGCCACTTGGGGCGTGAAGACGGAGTGCAGTGGGCTTGAACAGCCGGTGCGTGTAAGATGGAGCTGAATAATGACAGGATTTAGCTTGCTAGTGTTGGTGGGTTTCCTGGCAGACCTCGTGTCCCAGTTTGGTGGTGGGAGTTCCCTAGACGTCCACGTATGGGAAGAGGTCATTACTTACATCTACACACTGATGCGGCTTCACCACAAATAATACTGAGGAATGCTGTTGCAACTAGGCTCAAACGTTTTATTAATATTTAAAGTATTTTGTAAGATAACTAGGAACATACTCAGAGAGTTTTTAGTGAGAATGTCACCAGCTGTGAAAACCGACTTATTTACTATCAAGTTTTTGAATAAGGTCGTAGCGATTTACTATCAGTTTAATTAACGCAACAGATACAGATACATATGCCTGAGATTTTAGTCATCAACAATATATTCAGCTCCACCGTTTAGAAGAGCGTCCGAACGCTGGGATAACTTTTCGATTACGCGACTGTAGAAATCACGTAGTTTTGAGGTGTAGAACTCGTCGAGGCATGTTCGGAGGCCATTTTCATCCGGACGGGAAGTTCGGTGAAAGCTGTTCGATAGCGAGCGGAAGAGGCAAAAATCTGATGCCACAAGATCAGCTGAGTAAGGTGAGTGCGGAATGACTTCCCAACCCAACTCCGGGTATAGTGCTTTTGTCACTCTAGGAGAATGCGGCCGGGCGTTATCGTCGAGTAGGATCACTTCACTCAGTCTTCGTAGTCGTTGTTGGGTTGGGTTGGATTGTTGTGGGGGAGGAGACCAGACAGCGACCTCATCGGTCTCATCGGATTATGGAAGGACGGGGAAGGAAGTCGGCCGTGCCCTTTCAAAGGAACCATCCCGGCATTTGCCTTGAGGGATTTAGGGAAATCACAGAAAACCTAACTCAGGATGGCCGGACGCGGGATTGAACCGTCGTCCTTCCGAATGCGAGTCCAGTGTGCTAACCACTGCGCCACATCGCTCGGTCGTAGTCGTTGTTCTTGGACCGTGCCTGCGATACATCGAAGCCGTTGACAATAAATGCCAGAACTTATGGTTACGCCGCGGGGAAACAATTCTTAGTATACCACACTGTCGCTGTACCACCAATGCAGAACTTTTTTTGTGGATGCATGCAGGTCTTTGTTTGGGGAGTTACTGCTATATTTGGGCTCAACCGCTCCTTTTTCTTCTTAACGTTAGCGTAAAGACATAGTTTTTCGTGACAGTAACCCATACAAGATACGAATTATCTGTTTTGTTGACGAGTCACTTGATGACGAGCAAAGCACAGATGCACGTACGGCCACTCGCGGGTTTTCGTGATTTTAGCTGAGGGGATGCGGTACCCATACACCCCATTTTTTAAGCTGCATGCAAATGTCGCTCGATGGTGGACTGACCACAGTTCATCACATTTGCGAGTTCTTGAGTACGCAGTCGTGGGTCACTGTGCGTTAATGCGTGTAAACAATCTTCATCAAACCCCGAATGGCTTCCTCGACTTGCAGGGTCACGAATATCAAAACGGTTCTCCTTGGAACGAGAAAACCATTTTTGCCCGTGCTCTGTCCAATGACATTACCCCCATACATGGCGCAGATGTTTCTTGTTGCCTCCACTGCTGTTACCCCTCTACTGAACTCAAACACAAGACATGTCGGATATGTTCCGATTTCTCCACTTGGCACTTCATTTTCTGGCATCCACAGCTCCATTCACTATCTCCAAATGACTAAATGACAATATTGTAAGAGATCCATGACTAAGGAATTTGTTGCTAGCGCACTAGAGCAGATGGATTGCTCACGCGCTGCCTGCGATATGTAGGCTACAATAAAATCGCAGACCAGAGAGCAGTGTCGTCAGCAGTTGTAGTAGTAGCTCGCAGTCGGGTGGTTGGGTCAGGTTGCTCTTAGAGACTGGTTGTCTAGTTGTATGGAATTGCGGGGGCCAGTCGTGGACAGCGATGGCGGTCCTGAGCGATGTAGTATAAGGTAAAACCAGAAATTACTATTTATAGCCGCGCGCATATGTAATTTGTAACAACTGATTTTGTACTATTGTTATATCAAGTCCCATGTAAATGTTTTAAAAAATATTTTAATCATAATCTTTCCTATAAAATTAACTTTCGACAATCATGCATCTGAATTTAAAGATTATACTAATGTCTCCTATCCATGGTCACCCCGATTATCGTAAACAAAAATCAGTTGTTTCTTTTTATATATGACGAATCTTGCGGCCAGCCATTGCATGGGCTGTGCCAGAAAGTTTTCTTATAGGAGCAGATATATACGCGTTATCCGGCGACCTAACTGAGGTAAGAATTTTCTCTTTATTCAGAATGACATTTCACGGCCATGACGCAGTATTGCTGACGTCCAGATTTACCAGTTTAGACTCGCAGTCAGTTAATTATTGAAAGGTTATATATGAGTGACCATTTTAATGAGAGTTTAGTCCTTATGTTTAGATGAACGACTGTTAAAAGTTAATTTTATAAGAAAGATTGTTGTTATAAGATTGCTTAAAGGCATTTATATGGCTCTTGATATAACAATAGTCCAAAATCAGTTGCTGCAAATTACATATGCGCGCGGCTATAAATAGTAATTTTTGGTTTTACCTTATACTACATCGCACAGGTACCATCATCTCCGTCCACGACCCGACCCCGCAGTTCCATACAACACACAAGTGCTCTCTCTGTGAGCTAAACGACTAGACAACCGGTCTCTAAGAGCGACCTGACCCAACCTCCCGACTGCGAGCCACTACTACTACTGCCGCCGACACTGCCCTCTAGTCTGCGATTCTATTGTAGCTTACGTATCGCAGGCAGAGCGTGAGCAATCCATTGAAGTTACATCTGCTCTAGTGCGCTAGCAATAAATTCTTTAGTCATGGCCCTCTTACTATATGTAGACTCAGATAGCAGCAGTGAACTACAAATAAAATTAGAAAATATAAATAAACCCATAGCAACTGGAACGCCACCAAGCAAAACAAAAACGGTACAAACCTAGGCACCAACCTAACATTATTATAACTTGAGTGGAGAACGGACTGATGGCTAGCCTGTATGCTTAGCCGATTCTGTCAACGCCGCTGCTCCAACGGCTGGCTCTCGTATAACTTTCAATCTCGATATCAGGAAAACTCTTGACAAAAATGGTTCAAATGGCTCTGAGCACTATGGGACTCAACTGCTGAGGTTATTAGTCCCCTAGAACTTAGAACTAGTTAAACCTAACTAACCTAAGGACATCACAAACATCCATGCCCGAGGCAGGATTCGAACCTGCGACCGTAGCGGTCTTGCGGTTCCAGACTGCAGCGCCTTTAACCGCACGGCCACTTCGGCCAGCAAAACTCTTGACAATTACACTGTACTGTAGCAGAATTTGTTTCATGACAGTATGTAGGCCTACTACAACCGCGAGTGGGACAAGCAAAAGCGGAGAAGCGGTGTGGTGCACGCTTCCCCCGCGTCAGCCGCGCGGCCACGGCCGGCGCAGCCCAGCTCAGCTCGGAGACGGGCCTTTAGACCGGAGAGCGGAGTGTGTGGCGTGTCGGAGACGTGCCGAGCCGGCGCTAGAGTCTGCTGCTGGTGTGGCGGTGCGCAAACAAGCCGCTAATGGAGCCGCGGTGGCGGCGGCAGTGGGGGCGGCGGGGGCGGCGGGCTGTGTAGAGTGTGTGCGTGCGCGAGCGAAAGAGGGAGAGAGGAAAGGGGAACTGACTGCTTGCAAATGCTGCACTCTTCATAGCTGCCTGACACGTGCCGTGGATAGCCGAATTCAAAAGAGACTGTCTCGTTCATTTTCTGATGAACTGGCTGTGAACGTGAGGAAAATAGTTGTCACTTATTTTCTGCTAGCGATTTTCTGCAGATGTACTACGAATTTGCTGAAATCGATCAGCCGGCCGGAGTGGCCGAGCGGTTCTAGACGCTTCAGTCTAGAAAAGCGAGACCGCTACGGTCGCAGGTTCGAATCCTGCCTCAGGCATGGATGTGTGCGACGTCCTTAGGTTAGTTAGGTTTAAGTAGTTCTAAGTTCTAGGGGTCTGATGACCTCAGAAGTTAAGTCCCATAGTGCTCAGAGCCATTTGAATCATTTTTTTTTTTTTTTTTTTTTTTAAATCGATCTTTACCAAGACTATGTTAATAAATTAGAACAACTTATTTTAGATCAGCTCAGCTGTCTGACCTCATATTCAACATTAACATATAGTCGGAAGAAAATAAAACATAGAAATCAAAAGTGCACGAACCAAAAATGGTTCAAATGTCTCTGAGCACTATAGGACATAACTTCTGGGGTCATCAGTACCGTAGAACTTAGAATTACTTAAACCTAACCAACCTAAAGACATCACACACTTCCACGCCTGAGGCAGGATTCGAACCTGCGACCGTAGCGGTCGTGCGGTTCCAGACTGAAGCGCCTAGAAACGCTCGGCCACACCGGCCGGCTGTGCACGAACCAATTCCATGTCAAAAGGTAGGACAGTCAGCAAAACCACTTATATGTTTGGTCATCAGATCAAAAATAGAGGCTGAAACGTCTTACGAGTGTATAACACTACAGGATTCATTGCAAAACTGCATCGAAATGCAGGGAAATTGAAAAATACTCTAACATCTTTTTCGGACACTCAGTTTTCAACAGAATTTCTGAATAATTATGCAGAACAGCGCGTTATTACATTGCCTAGCAGAAGCAGTACAGTATTCCAAACATGTTTAAAGCACCTACCCTGTAGTGCTGAAAAGTTAAATCTATGAAACTTAATAACCGTCTTTTACAGATTAAATGTTGCAAAAACTTGTTCATTGGAAGATATTTTCCAAGATTTTTAGGTAATGTTAGGTTGGGTCAGGTTAGTGTTTAACGTCCCGTCGACAACGAGGTCATTAGAGACGGAGCGCAAGCTCGGGTTAGGGAAGTATTGGGAACGAAATCGGCCGTGCCCTTTCAAATGAACCATCCCGGCATTTGCCTGAAACGATTTAGGGGAATCACGGAAAACCTAAATCAGGATGGCTGGAGACGGGATTGAACCGTCGTCCTCCCGAATGCGAGTCCAGTGAGCTACCACTGCGCCACCTCGCTCGGTGTAGGGAATGTTGCCTCGATATAGTAGTTGTGCAACCCAGAAGAGATTTATATGATTTATGCCAAAAATATTTTGCATCTGACGTAAAAGCGGGTTTCGTTCCTGAAGAGACAAAATATCAAATGATTGAGAAAGTGAGATTCCACCTACAGATTGTCTAGGAACAGAGAATTTATTATAAAGACACCACAAATAACACTAGAGGAAACTTGACAAATGGTGACAAAACTTCTTTGCATTACAGTTTCCATGTGGCACAACAGGTCCACACACCAAGTAACCCTATCTATTTTTTGTGTCATTTAAAGTTGGTATTTATTCTGTTGTGTGCGAAAACCACAAATAAATATATAAACTATCTTGTTCCTGAGAGTGCTAGGTATACTAAAGATTACTATCTTTATCGTCAGCCTTTTCTATCACCATTTGGAAAAAAAAGTGTAGGAGAAGAAATCATGTTTATCCGTTCCGACAACTGCTTTGGACAAAACGAAAACAACATCTTGTGGGTTACTTGGTATAGAGAATTCGTCGAAAGAAATATAAGAAAATCGCTGTATCATTCGTGCAGGCAGACCACACAAAATTTTCTTTTGATTGGATCTTTGGGTTTTTTTAAAAAAAAAGTTCAGAGTAATTTATGTCTCTTCTTTGTCAGACTTGGCTGATTGCATTGAAAGCTCGACACCAACAACTAATGTTAATTCCGCTGTAATGGATGGAACTGAAAAAGGTGAATTTCTTGTAAATTTTTTCAGAACAGTGCTGGCAAGAAAATGTCCCTTATATCTCTGTACACTCATTTTGAGTTCAGTGAAGAGAAACAAGTTAAACTGTGTTACAAAATCGGCATTACAGGGAATGTGTTCGTGCACGAGATATTCCCATTAGAAAATGGACCGCACGGATTTCTCAATTCAGTGACTCCTGAAGCAAAGATGAGGAAACGTCAAGATTACTTGTTTAAAAATATTGGACCATACTGCAAAGACGAAAACAAAGACGTTTGATATCCTCAAGTTGAACTAGAAACTGCTACTGAAACCGGTGGTAATGCGCCTGTCGATAGCAGTCCAGAGCAATGGGTGTAAGCAACTTCTCAGAATATCAGTAAAAAAGTTTATTGTTATTATTCTTTCCCAGAAATATGCCAGTCTAGTATTCAATGAGAAACAGGCAGATTGTTTTATTTCACGAACAGTGTTATGTGGTAATTACGTGATGTCACCTTCCTTTGTACGTATTCAAGTACATGTATCACTTTTACAATCTGGATATTTATTTTCTGTTATACGTAAGCGTAAGCTCAAATGCACAATATTCATTTCTGATGACGGATCGATTAAAAGAGACTTTCACAGACATGTCGAGAAGGCATGTACTGTCTCTGGGCCAACGGGCTTCGGACAAGAAGTAAGTTGACAATAAGTACCACAGAGAACATCTTTCAAAGCTCGCTATACCTGAGAGCCCAAAACGAAAAAATGTTATATATATATAAATATGACTTTTCTTCATTTCTTCCGTCGGTGCTACAGCATAATTACTGCTATTATCCCTACTTACGGGTACCAAGTATTGTTGACCGGTGACTACGACTTTTCGTCACGCCTCCCTTTCTGTCAATACATAGATATATAGCATTTGTTGCAGGATTATGTGATATCAGTTCTGTGCTAAACGTTATGTGGAAACACATGCTATTTCATCGGCGGTTCCACGTACAGAAACAACGAGCTCTCAAGCAATACTCGGCTAAGGATATATTTACTCGTGTGGATTAAAATTTCCACTCCTTTTACCAATGGCGATATTGAAGCTAAAACAGGATTTCAGAAAAGAATCAGTATATTACTAATGCCATTAAAGAGTTCTGGAAGAAAATAAGTACTGAGACCTCCAGCTCTTTAATGGCCGCAGTAAATGTATTCACCAAAAACAAAGGCGGTGGTGTGAGGCTTATAAACCATGTGCAGAAGGAAACACCAACTCAGTTCGTGTGATAAGGTATTTGATTGAAAATAGAGACGAATGTGCAAGGTGCAACCATATGTTCACCATTAATATTTCATGCATTTTTCAGAAACTTTGGTAAAAGTCTAACTGTTGGAATCTGCTCAAAACGTACTGTATTCCTTTTGTTTTCAGAGGAATCTACAATGACGTTAGGAAATGAACATCGTTGCATTAATGGAATAAATTAATTTCTTCATTATTTTTGTAGGTATTAAAATAAAGCATTGTACTTACGTTTTAGAGTACTTCATCTGTGGAATTTCGCGTTTCGTTATTTCTAACGGTTTAGGAATTCTTAACGACGTTTGAAGTTTGTCTGTGAGGGTATACGTTCATCTAGCGTCGCACTTATTTGACTTTATCGTAACTGCAAGTTTTCTTTGTCTATGGTATTTTCATATCTTCTGTAGTACCACTCCCGAGCCGTTTAGAAAAACAATAAAGCATAAGTCCTGACAGGTCATCGGTGGGTATTTCCGAAGCCCGACAATTTGACCAGTAAGAAAATAATTTTGTGTCATTTCTAGCATATTTTTCATCAGCATTCATAACTGACATATATTAATGTCTAATAAAACTGTGATGTGTCGAAACAAATGTCACTTCCTTTGCCCAGAAAATGAGATAAAATGTGCACCAAAATATACTTTTAAGGCATCGTAAACCAGCTACGTAGGCTGACAGAGTATTCAATTTATAATGTGGGCACCAAATTACTATCAAAACCGTATATACCGTTCTCAAGCTACGTTTCTCATAAATCTGAAAAATATGTTTAAAGTTATGGGGGACTTTTTTGTAGTTAAGTTAAACATGCCTCCAGTTAGCGATTCCTAGACCATACAGAAATACTTCCAGATCCAAAAAGAGGTCCTCCTCCTCCTGCGGGGCTCTGGCTCGCCTGATAGGCTTTTCGTCGCTTTTCTGCATATGTCGTAACAGGGTGTCACGATCTCAAGTTCGAGCACGGTCATAAATTCCAGAATATCTTTTCGACAGTCACTAAAATTATATGGCGACTATTTTTTCCCGCTGTGAATGGTTTTCGGAGAGACTCATAAATCGCTTTGTAAGTCGATAATGGTGTTTCTGGAGACCTGGCATGAACAGTGTAGCTAAGCAGACATCCCAGAGAAGACGTTACGCCAAAAAAATATAAATTTTCTGACATTTTCAGAGTGTTACCACCTTAAGCGCAATATGGGGACCACAGCCTAACCACGAATAGCACCATCATACCGTAACACCACCTCCCCCATACCTTACTGTTTTCAACACGTTCTCCAGGTATTCGCCAAACGCAAACCCAATCATCACACCGAATCACACGTTTCCAGCCATCCACTGACCAATGGTGTAGGTGTTCACACCACCTCAATTGTCGGTTAACATTAAGGTTTTCGGGGAGACTCAGATATCGCCTTGTAAGTCGATAATGGTGTTTCTGGAGAACCTGGAATGAATAGTATAATTAAACAGATATCCCGAAGAAGATGTTCCGTCAAAAAAATATAATTTTTCTGAAATTTTCAGAGTGTTACCTCCTTAAGCGCAATACGGGGACCACAGTCTAACCACGAATAGCAGCATCATATCGTAACACCAACTCCTCTATACCTCACTGTTTTCAACAGGCATGATGGAACGTAACGTTCTCCAGGCATTCACCAAACCCAAGCCCTTTCATCAAAGTATAGCTTGAATCATCACTCCGAATCACATGTTTCCAGGCATCCATTGCCCAATGGTGTCGGTGTTTACACCACCTCCAGTGACGCTTAATATTAACATTAGAAGTCGGTGGCTTCTCGGCCGTTGTACCCCATTCTTCTTAACTCCCTATGTACAGTCACTGTGTATGCTGGACTCCTTGCAGAACTTTGGAACTCATGAATGGTTCCTTCCGCTGATTTCAGGCGATGTTTTCCAAACAGCCTCCACAATTCTGGACGGTCCCTGCCCGCCAGAACACGAGGTCTGCTGGGGCTTGGTTTGGTTGTGATTGTTCCTTCACCTTTCCATTTCACAATCGGGTCACTTTCGGTCAATTTGGGCAGCTTCAGAAGGGTGTAAAGGTCCCTGATGTATTTGTTACTCAACTGACATCCAATCAGTAGCACGTGTTCGAATTCACTAAGCTCTCTATGCTGGCTCAGTCTGCTGTTTCTGCTTTTGTACTGCCAACGAAATGCTCCCCGCCTCTTGTGACATCTAGAGTCGATTCCGCACGTCAGATAAATATACGGATGTTTTAGATCAGACAGTGTATGCATGCTGTCAACCATCATCTTCTGTGCACAGAAGACCAAGGTTCTGGAGACCCGGCAAAAATTCTGAAAGTCGCCGCAAGATGGATCCATCTGTTCCAGCGTAACCACAAGCGCAGGCACCAAGATGAAGAACGCAAGAGCAGAGAAGGCTGTGAGACGAAGTCAGCCAATAGCACGCTAGCTAGGACGTCACCACAACAGGAGCGGCCTCTAGAAGAAGAGAATATAAGCGCCGCTCCCGCCAACCCCGCCAGGACAGAAGTAGACCGGCACTAGCACTGTTATACTGAGACTTGTGCTTTATATCAGTTGCCTACATGGACACTGTACATGGTGAAGGTCACTGACTGCTTGCATGTCGCCAATCGCTTGCGACAGTCCATTGTAAACCAAAGTTAAGTATTGCCAATCTAATTTATTCCAATAAAAACCATTAATGTGATTTGCTTGAATTGTTGTATAGCTATCTGAGAAAGCAGCATCATTTAGGCACCCCGTAAGGGTCGTGTGGGCAGGACCCCACACCATCAACGAATAGCCTTGAGTGAAAATGGCTTCAATCACCTTCAGACTCCACTGGACATTTCGACAGAATTTCATAACAGAGTGCTCCCGAAGAACGGCATCAGTCTTAATGCCATCAGGGAAATACACCAACTCTTGAGGCCTGTGAAGAATGATATAGTACACTCCGTCTTCAGGCCACGAGTGGCCTACTGGTACCATCCGACCGCCGTGTCATCGTAAGTGGAGGGTACGGATAGGAGGGCCGTGGGGTCAGCACACCACTCTCCCGGTCGTTACGATGGTATTCTTGACCGAAGCCGCTACTATTCGGTCGAGTAGCTCCAGAATTGGAATCACGAGGCTGAGTGTCGCCGACAAATGGCAACAGCGCATGGCAGCCTGGATGGTCACCCATCCAAGTGCCGACCACTCCCGCCAGTGCTTAACTTCGGCGATTTCACGGGAACCGGTGTATCCACTGTGGCAAGGCCGTTGCCTGGGAAGGATGATATAAAAATCAGAATACCCCAATAAGTTAAGGCACCAGGTAATTTTTGTTAATCACAAGGCATTTCAAACAAGGCTTGCAGTATATCTTTAACTGGAATGAATACAGGAAGTTACGATCAAATTGTAATTACAAATTGCACTAAACATTTTTAACGTTAAATGAAACATTCTATTCCCCCTCGGTATACGTTTTACGTGGGTGCGCTTAGAACACCTTGGCGTAATTCTTACATTTAAGTTTTAGTTCCAAAATATTCATTGCCTCCTTCAGCCAGAAGGTAGGCGCCCAGTTACGTTTGCGAGTACAACTGGAGTTACGAAGAAAAAGCACCTAGATAAACCTTTCACAAGTCCTTATAAAAACAAAATAAATCACATAGCTTTCAATTAATGGTGCTTTGCGTGACACGTGCGCCCCTTACGTCCCACCCATCGTAGGGGAATCTATCGTTACGGTCCGATACAAACGAAATTAAGAAAGTATATAAACGAGAGGCAAAGAACCTCGTGCACATAACGAGACTCCACATAGAGGAGTACACTGGAAGCTGCAGACTGTACAGTAGCACTGCGGTATGTCTTGTGGACACAGCCTGGGGAACGCACGGGCACATCTGACACCACACCCACGCTCATTTTCCTACATTCTTTAATGTGTTCATTCCACTTCAGGTCGCTCTCGACGGCTATTTCTCGGTATTTTCGATAATTACTGTTGTAATAATGTCGCCAACAGTGCAATGAAACAACAGTACTTATGTTCGTGTATGTTATATTTGCTTATGTTAATGGCCAACTATCTGATACCGTTCCACTCTTCGGTCCTCTGTACGTTTCCCAGCACTTTGTTACAGTCCTCTGGCGTTCCAGCCTTCCTATTAGCAACAAATTCCTGTGCAGACACCTTCAAGAAGCTCTCGACCAGCAACACACATCTTCCTGCACGTCCTTGGGCCACAACATCTCTTAACCACGATGGCTCCTTTCTAACACCCAGCGTCTTTTTTGGAGAGCCTTATTTAATTCTAACCATGCAATAAGCCAGACAATGTGTTGAAAACTTTAATCTTCCTTGAAACGTGCTCCCACTCGGTGTCCATTCGTCCGCCAGACCCCTCCCATGATATGTGCTAGTGACAGCAGACAGAATGGTAAAAATTCAGCTGGAAGTAACTTTAGTTTCTAAACTGATAACGTAAGTTCACCGCGTACGTCTGGAATAAGAGATGAACCGAAGATACTTTCTGAATGTGATCATCGCTGGAAGAAGGCGAAGATTCGGCAGACAATACCAGAATATAATCAGCCAGTAGGTAACAGTGATTTTGGATGCATTACATACTGCCTCCCACAAAGATCAATCACGACATGATTGTTGAGCTCTGAATCCAACTACTGTGACCACTTGTGTGTCGACAGGTACCCTCAGCGAGTTACTTGTTGATGAAGGATTTCCAACAGACTTTTTATTACACTGATAAAGCCTATAGTCGAAATAATTTTCCAGTTACATAGTTATGCAGAAATAAAAAAGTTAAGCCTAAAAGAGTATCAAATAATCCTGAGGCAATAGGGAGCAACATGACGGGTACAAGAATTAGTGACAACAATGACGTTGTAGCGAGACTGAATACCATAACATCCAAGAAATAACCGCAAAGTACATCTATTTACAAAAGCAGATGAGATTTCGTTTGTCGCCTTCCTCAGAGACATTCTCCGCTCCTATCAACCTATATAAGGGTAGACCAGACGTGGTTTGCATTCAAGAAAATGGCATCCACGCCACTGAGAGTTATACAACTACACTAGAATAGTTAGTAAGGGATGGTGCTGATCCCCCATGACACGCAAAACAGGTCAGAACACTCTTGCAGAAGCAACAGGAAAAGCCTCCCGCCGGAGTTTCGAGTCCTCCCTCGGGCATGGGTGTTGTCCTTACGTTAAGTTAATTTAAGTAGTGTGGAAGTCTAGGGACCGATGACCTCAGCAGTTTGGTCCCTTAGGAATTCACACATACACAACTGTAAAAGCATGTCAAATTTAAAATAACGGCAAATCCACAACACTAACCAATTTTTACAGAATCTTCAAATTTAGCTCGGATCTCAATGGGGAATGCTTTTAATATTTTCCCCAACGAAACCTTGTCTCAAAATCTGGCAGAAAACCCAAAAATTCTTGTCATACGTAAAATACACCAGCAGCGAAACTCACTCCCATAACAATGGCGATGTTCGTGATGACAGAGCCACTAATGCAGAGTTACTAAACACGGTTTCCAAAATTACTTCTGCAAAGAAGACGAAGCAAATATTCCAGAATTCGAATTAAGAACAACTGCCAACCTAAGTAACTTAGAAGCAAATATCCTCGGTGTAGCGAAGCAGCTTGAATCACTTAACGAAAGCAAGACCACTGGTCACGACTGTATGCCGGTCAGGTTCCATTTAGAGTATGCCTATACAGTACTCCGTACGTAGCAGAATATACAACTGCTCGCTCGCCGAACTATCAGAGTGCAAAAATATGAGCGGGAACCTGCACAGAGAGAAATCATCGTCATAATAAAATAAATCAGAGCTCGCACGGAAACATTTAAGTGTTCGTTTCTCACGCGCACTTTCGAGAGTGAAACGGTAGAGAAATAGCTTAAAGGTAGTTCGATGAACACTCTGTAAGGCATGTAATTTTGCACTGCAGGGTAATCAAGTAGACGTAGATGTTTCATGGGAATAAATTTTCTCATTGGCTATAAAAACTTGCCATCTTGGAAGCACCACTGTAACAATCGTGCAGATTTAAATGTATATGCAGTGGCAACGCAACGTCCAGAAATATATATGAAAAAATTTTAAGATATTTACATGTAAATGTAATATTTAAATATAAATATAATTTTAGGTTCACAAAAATAGAGATAATACGTATAATTTACACCTCATGGTAGATGAACAAAACAGATGATTTGCAGAGCTGTACAATAAATTTGTGTAGATGAACAAATAATCTTAATGAAAGGCAGAAACACCGTAGCAGAGTACGGCAGTGCGAAAACTGTATGAAACGTCCCCTTTGAAAAATTATAAATGACTGCTTAAACTGACACACAATATTTTTAGCGCAACGCAATCTGAATTTCAAAAACCCTACAAAAGAATGGCCCTCACTAACAGTAACCTATACCTTTCATGAATCACTTACCTCACAAAAATCTTCGTTACTCAAACTACTGCAATACAGCGAGCGCCACTACTGCCAGCTAAATAAAAGATCCTAACTACTGAAGGCACTAACTACTGATAGGCATAATTAGCAAATGAAAGAGTTTGATAGAGAACAAACAATGTATTTACCTTAATAGTGTTCAAAAGTCAATATATATATATATCAGTTCATGACATCCCGTGTTACAAATTTACTGTCTCTGATGGACAGACGTCCAGATCATCCGCTCTCAAAACTCCGCCGTCTCTCTCCCCACATCCACCGCTGCTGGCGGCTCACCTCCAACTGCACAACGCTACGCTCTGTTAACAGCCAACTGCCCAACACCACAATAGCAAATTCCAACAATGTCAGCCAGCCACAGACTGCACACAGCACAGCCAGTGATTTTCATACAGAGCGCTACGTGGTGTTACCAATATAAAAACCTAAACAGCCTACTTACACCTGTACAACGACGTTACATATTATGGGTTACACTTGATTAAAAAGGCCACGTATCACGATTGCTGGGAAAAGTAAAGATTATTTTCTTTCAAAGTATGTCTAAATATCAAATTTCATAAGTAAGTATAGCTTTCTTCATATTTTTCTGTAGGAATAAAGTATGATTAACAACACTCGTCTTTAGATGCCTGACAGGACGTACGAGCTACACTGCGTGATAAGTATTTTTGACTTTGAACAAAAATTTCTGATAAAATTCGAAAGGGTATCTAAGAATGAAATCATTCTCGTTATTAGGTTGCGTCATTATGAAACATTAAAACAAGTAAAATGATGCCGTTTCCACCGACTATGCAGCGCTTCTCCTCAAGGTGACTAACTGCTGGACTGTAGTGATGGTCTTTCTCTATATGCCGTCCTATTTCGGTTTTCATGTTGTTACCGTGTACATTCTGGGACTGAACAATTTGTAGTGTAGACTGCTATGGATAGACGGCTAAAGGGTAGGCTGTTATCTGTGCTGCTCTAACAGGTGTTTGTTAGACAACAGCGAATCGGCAGCTTGTACACGGGGATAGTATTTTCCTGCACCGAGAGCTTGATACCACGCGGTTGTTTTCCTTTGATCGCTTGTATATGTTTTTGAACCTAGCACAGGCGATGCTGCTGGCTGGACCACTTCCAGTCAGGCAGTCGGCAGCATATAGCCATCCTCCCTGTTCATGCTGTTAGGGCGTTCAGTTATTTGACAGCTACCAACGTAAATCACGCTGCAATCACATGGAAGCTCACAGACATTTGCAGTGTGCCAATCACCTTACGGTGGGCGCCTACCAACGTGGATACGATTCTGGCGAAGTCTACATTGGTTAAACGAGGAGACCCATTAGCATGCACGTTTCGAAGCACGAACGCTAACTGGGACAATGCCGCAAATCAATTACATCTGTATGCCACAAGGACCGACGCCTATCGAATAATTTATAAGAGCATTGTATGCTTGCTCGGTAGCCATGGATGCAGCAGCGTCGACTAACACAGATTATCGAAATAATTAAACGCGCTAACAGCATGAACAATGCTCTGTCGCCTACGAATGAACTGGCACAGCAGCGCCTACCGTACAGCCACCACTCAACAGTAACCCTTACTTCACATTGTCCGGTGGAAGTACAGAGCGTGACGTTGGTGGCAGCCCGACAACCGAAATAAGACAGTAGATAAAGGAACACCATCAGACCCGCGAGGTTAGCCGAGAGCGCTAATGCGCTGCATCCTGGACTCGGGTAGGCGCGCCGGCCCCGGATCGAATCCGCCCGCCGGATTAACGATGAGTGTCCCAGTGAGCCCAGATGAGGTTTTTAGGCGGTTTCCCACATCCCATTAGGTGAAAACCGGGTTGGTCCCCACGTCCCACCTCAGTTGCACAACTCGCAGACATTTGACACATGTTCGCACTATTTCATGATCTACACTAGATGCAGGCAGCTGGGGTACACTGGTTCCGTACCGCGGGGTACGGGGTGGCGGCAGGAAGGGCATCTGAGTACCCCTCCAAATTAACATTGCCAAATGCGACTGTAACCACGCCGATCCTGCGAAAACTGCGGGTGAAAGGCGTGAGCAAAAGAAGAAGAACAGGAGAACACCATCACGAGAATCCAGCAGTCATTCTTCCTGAGGAGGATCTCTGCAAAGTCGATCGCAACGTTGGCATTTTAGATGCTTTAATATTTCAGAATGATGCCTCCCTATATCCAAAACGATTTCACTCAAATCTACGAGGGTCATTCAATACTTAAAGAGACAAATTGGTCTGTAGAAAAATGCTTTTATTTTTACAGAATAATACTTTTCCTACTTCTCCACATAATCCCCTTGAACATTTATGCACTTGTTCCAACGGGCTGCAAGGTTTTAGATTCTGGCTCCAAAGAACTCTTTATCTTGATGTTTGAACCAATTTCCTACAAACTTTTTCACATCCTTTTCCCATATAATGCCTCCGTCGGTGACCAAGCAAATGGAAATCACTATGTGCTAAATCAGGACTGTAAGGGGAATGAGGCAGTACTTCCCAGCCCATCTTGTCGATGGTTTCACGAGGTACTTGAGCAATATGAGGACAGACGTTGTGAACGTCTCTCTCTCACGGCTGGCTTCACCTTGTTGAAAAACAAATCCGAGTAGTGTTAGCTGTTCATTGTGCGCTGCTCTTCGAGATAATCACAAAAAACTGGACCTTCTGCATCCCAAAATACCGCCAACATGAGTTTTACTGCTGATACTTGGGTTTTGAGTTTTTTCTTGACAGGTGAGTTTGTGTGCTTCCACTCCATGCTTTGTCTTTTTGATTCTGCCTCATAACAGTGAACCCAAGTTTCATCACAAGTTACAAGTTTGTTGACGAGGTGCACGTCTTCTCTTTCATAAAATTCCTTTAGCCTTGTGCACACTCTCAACCTTGTCTCCTTGTATACCAGCCTCAACTCCTTTGAGACCCATCTTGCGCATGTTTTGCGGTACTTCAACTTGTTACAGATAATGTTATGAACTGTACCAATATTAACTTGAACCTTGTCAACTAACATTTCCACAGCCACACGGCGATCAACACGAACATCATCAATGCGACTTTCCAGTGAGGGAGTTGAAACTGCAACTGGTCGGCCAGAATGGTGTTCGCCAATCACTGAGTAACGACAGTTTTTGAACTGTTCTGCCCATTTGTAAAAATTTGCACGATTCATACAACTTTCCCCACAAACTTTAGACATTCTACAGTATATATTCACTGGGTTCTCTCCTTCACCAAAAAAAACGAATAACAGAATGTTGTTCAAGTAATGTGGACGTTTCAAGTGGACTCGACATCTTGAAATGTATTTTTTTGGTTATAAACAAAACATTGTTGATACATCAAATGGTGATCAGGTGTCATCCCAGTGATGCCAACTTAAAGCCATGGAAGTACCGAACTTGCGATACTAACAGTTTTTTTCCCAGACTAATTTGTCTCTTTAATTATTGCATTACCCTAGTATAATCTGCGTCGTGTCTGTTTGTTCTAAGTCGTGTATCCCTACCACTTTCGTGCAACGATGCTCTGAGCGTGTTTTTTAGGGAATTGACTAGTTTGAACCTGGGACCTGTTGCTGGTAAGGACATGCCAGACCACACATGACATCTAGAGTTCAGAAGAGTTCAGTGAGACTAGCGATGATATAACCAAATATTTAATGATTTCAGCGTCAGCTCCACTGCACTCCCTGTAGAAGAATCTTAATACTACCTAAATTTAGTGGAAGGGGTTCAAGACATTCCTGTTTTTAGTTAGCTGGTAAAATAACGGCGAAATAGCAGTTAAGTTTACCATTGGAAATTTTATTCTACTCACAAAACATTGTTTATAAATTGCACTATTGATAAAAGGAAATACTCTAATACAGGATGATAAAAACCAACCGTGTTCCACAAAAATGTGAACAAATATTCCCTGAGTGGGTTTCCAAGTTCTACAATGGATCGAAGGATGACTTATGCCATATCACGTCTATAATCTAGGTTTACATTAAGTGTCACAAAAGAGAAAACTATCAAAATGGTCTACAGTGACCCTCGATTATCTTTAATTACTTACCTAACTTGTCGTAAATTACAGTGGTTGAGGTGGCTTCTCAATAATTATATAACACAAAAATCATCGCGTTTCAGATTTTAACTTACGTAGCAAATGTGAATACCATGAGCTTTAATTAACGGTCGACACTAGTATTACGTAAAAAGGGGGTGTAACAGATGAGACTTCTGCTGTTCTGAGTGAAGCCTTATTCGCTCAAAAATGCGGCATCATGTGCGTTCATTACCTTGTCGTTGGTTAGGCAGTGTCAGGGGGCAGCGGGCGGCACAGCTCCACGCACCTCGCCGACTCGGAAGCACCTCTCTCATAACTTCTCCTTACTAAAATTTACCGAAGTTGTTTTAAAAAAAAACTATCTGGCTGTATTTTCATCTGACCAATCAGGGTCTCAATGTTAACCTTAAGCTCCGCCTACAAAAATTCTGTCTATCCAATGAGAAACGTTATACTTTTCGTGGTGGGGCAATGTTTTTAACGTTTGCAACGTAACAGATACGCGAAAAAGTCTCACGCTAAAACTTGCAGCTGGTGTGGCCCTTTTAGTGTTATCGTAATATCTTTACTGTTCTTCTGGAGGGCTCTATCTTTTAACATGGGCTGGGGGGTGGTCCTCGCGGTTGGCTGGCGACGTGGGTGTCCGTCCCTTATCGTAGGGCCTTCTAGCTTAAAACGATTCTGCTCTCGGCTTCTGTTCTCGTTTCTCCCCTCGGAACTGCGTCTTTCTCACGGTGGGAAGGTATGACATGAATTTAGGTATTCTTGTGTTAGTCTGTGGTATTTCATTTGCTCACTCGTTACTCGTATTACTTTCGTTAATTTAATGTCACGATTTATTCGGAGCTATGTGACATACTGCTGGATTAGCTTATCATGTCAGGGTTTTCATGGAAGGTGTTGGATTTGCCTGACGCCTTACATATCACCACCTTTCGAACTTAATTTTTGCACTGAAGTTAGGCAATGATTTAATCGTGGTCTAAGTTAGTCAAAAATTATTCCTATATCTAAAATTTGTTGCCTCCTGTTCAGCCACATTATTCTGGTTCTATGCTAGTTTGTATTACTAATTTATATTTTTATATTCTTCCTCATTATTCACAAAAATATGTTTATATTGACATAAGAAGAATATTTTATGCTATTATTATTATTATTATTAATTTTTAATTATTATCTTTCTTTATTTAAGTGTGAAGTTTGTTTTTTAAGAAGTTTGTTATCGAAAGTGAGAAGTCTTTCACATCGATTTTCTTAGAAATATTTTTTTTTATAAATGTAGTAATTAAGTGAAATCTATTCCTAACACATTTTCTAAATAAAATGTAAAGTAAAATGTTTTTGTTTCTAGACACTCATTTCAATATTGTTACACTAACAAATAAGAATTATTTCCAAGAATTGCTTTGACAAAGAAATATACATACACAAGTATTGAGATATTATCCTAACAAATGGTACAAATGTTTAAAAAATGGGAAAACATTCAGCAAGATAATTTAATTCTAGGTTTTTATAAGGAGAAAATAAGTAAAATATAGTTATTCTTTTATTTTTTGATGGAGAAAATAAGTGGCATGTAGTTTTAGTGTTTATTATGCCTTACTTTTGTTCTTTACATACTGTCCATTTCAGAACTAATGACTTATTTTTATCGATAGTCTATTTTTTACTTAAGTCCATAGTCAATGTCTGTTATTTTGTAGTTTATTAGCTGTCTGGTGTGCTTAACTTATTTAGTTTTTCACACGTTTCATTTGCACAATTCCTACATCACATAATTTGATTTCACACATTCACACAATCCTATGAATGTTTAAATGTGAGGTTGGCGAATGTTTTTCCACAAAGGTGATGGACTTGAGCAAGATGGATGTGGGCAAGTATTTGATGCACAGCTTTATTCGTCGTTCCTTTTTGGCTTTGCAAGTGTGTGTTGCTGTTGTGGAGGTCCCATAATGGAATGGCGCTGTGAGTGCAGAATCTCGTGGCTTACTGGCTTTGTATGCATGAAAGTCATCGTTATGTGTCGCTGATAGCGGTCGTTTTTCGTTGTGATACTTCGCAGATGACTTGATTACAATAGGATAGGGATTTGGGAAGGTATGTCATCTATTCTTCTTTCTTGGTCTCAATCTTGCGAATCTTCAACTTCTGTTCTTCCTGCTTTTTCTCTGCTTCTTACTTGATTCTTGGTTCTTCTCTGGGCAGGATATGGGAATATTTATTGATTACTAGTCGCTTTGAAGTTCTCCTCTTAGTTACAGTTTGATAAATTGTTTGGACATGCCATTTTTATTCTTTTGGAAGTTTTCTTAAGCTCTACGTGACCACTATGGTCGCAGGTTCGAATCCTGCCTCGGGCATGGATGTGTGTGATGTCCTTAGATTAGTTAGGATTAAGTAGTTCTAAGTTATAGGGGACTGATGATCTTAGAAGTTAAGTCCCATAGTGCTCAGAGCCATTTTTCTTCAGTTTCGTGCATCAGTGTGCTGTTTAATACCAGTGGTGTGACTTTTACACATATTTTTTTGCCAGTGGTGTCTTGCCCAAGTGGTCTTCTCATCAGGCCGTTTTTTGCTCGCTCCACTGAGTCGGGGTGTCCCAAGATCCTCTTGGCCTTCCCTATACTGTCCCAGCAGGGTTCCGCTTAGCGGCAGATTTTCTGCCCACTTTGGCTACAAGGGCCCTCTGTTGGTCTCACTGTCCTTTCCCTTCTCTCAACGCTTCTGCCTTGTAGTAATCGTGTCTTGCTAATTACGTCCTTTTCTTTCTTGATACTTCTCGTGTTGCAACTTGTGGGTCGTTGCATCTGGTCCTTGCTGGAGTTTTTACAATGGTTCTTAGAAAAAGTTTTACTTTTAATCATCTAACATATGTCTAGTACCTACATTGTTTTATGCCTTCTTAAAAAGGTTTACAAGTTTCGGCGCCCTTTCCATGTTACAATTCTAAGATATTTTGACTCTTAACTTCTACAAGAATCTTCAAATACGTTTATTATTTTTGTGTAGTGTCGTGGTTTATAGCATTTTAGTATTTCATGCCGTTAGACTATCTACGCTTTATCCTTTCACCTTAATCTATGGTACTATTGGTGTTATTTTTGTTTTTGTTTTTATTGAAACTACTTTCTTTTTCCCACCTTCCTCTCTCTTCATTCTTCTTTCTCCTGGCGATATTATCTGCAACATAATGTTGAAATATTGGCTGATTATTTACCAGTAATAAAATCAATCTTCAAACTTGTTGATATGGCTCACATGGTGAAGTCCTAAGGTTGTGCCTGTTTTTGGGTTCATTAGTTCCACAGCATTATCATGAGCAAATCGGCTAATTATGACAGGTCCTTTGTATGCAGCGTAAAACTTATGTATTTTATGTTTCGGTTTGCTGGAGAGATGGTGTGTTTTTACAAATACTTTCTGGCCTACCGAGAATGTTCTTTTAATTGCCGTTCCATCTCCTCTTTCTTTTCTTTTAATGGCCGCCTTTCTGATGTTGGAGAGTGCTGTTGCTATGACTTGTTTGTGCTGTCTACGTGTTACAATAGGAAATCTAACATTTTCACCAGTTATGTGTGGGGTTCAATATTTTTAAGTACAGTAACTGGAGGAAGTAGTGTAGTGCTATGTGGCATTTCATTTATTACTTCTTGAAAATCTTTAAGGTATATATCCCAAGTGTTGTGTCTTTTGCCTGCATATAATCGGCATAAAGTGCCTATGTCCTTCATAGATCGTTCTGCTGGATTTAGGCTAGGTTTGTACTTACATATATAGATGGGTTTTATTTTGTTTTGTTTTAACGTGTTCTGCCATTGCACTGATTTGTACTGTGGGCCATTATCCGAAATTATTCGTTGCATTCGACCTACTTGTCTGAGAAAATCTTGTCTAAATGCTTTACTTACAGTAAGACCTGTTGCCCGTTTTAATGGTGTCAAGGTAACATATTTAGAAGTAAGTTCCAAAACGACAAATATGAAAATATATCCATTTTTTTGTGCGTGGGAATGGACCCATAAAATCTGTTGCAGTTATTTGTTTTAATTTTTTTGGGATTATTGGAAACATAAGTGGTTTGGTTTGGAAAGTGACTTGTTTAGCCCTCATATATTTTTTGCATTTGACTAATACTGTTCTAATTCGTCTTTCCATATTAGGAAAATGGCTTCTTTGTTTTATTTTTAAAAAGCATTTCTTTGGTCCAAGGTGGCCATTACTTAAATGTGTATACCATATGTACTTATTAATTAGTTCATCTGGGATATAAATTAACCATTCATTCGTTGCAACATTTCGTCTAAAAAATAAAACATTGCCTTTTACGAGATAGTGCTGTGGAATGTCTGGAAAATCCTTACTTCTCCACTTGTGTTTGATTCCTAGTATTTCGGGATCCTTGTCCTGTTCTTTGCCTATGTTTTTCAATGCTGTCGTAATGTAGTTTTCGAAAGGTACTTGTTAATATAGTACATTGTAATCTGGTCTTCTGCTGCTTCCAAACCTATGTTATTAGATGCTCCCTGTGGACATCGTTTAAAGCATCTGCTAATACATTCGCTTGTCCTGGTATGTGTGTAATAGTGAAGTCAAATTCTTGTAGTATTAACATCCATCTGGCTAACCTCCCATGAGTAAGTTTGGCGGATAACAGAAATTATAATGCTTTGTGGTCAGTGTATACTTTTGTTTTTCTTCCGAATAGGAAGTATCGAAAACGTTGGAAGCCCCATACAATGGCCAATGCTTCCAGCTCCGTGACTGCATAGTTTTTATAGCTTTTTGTGAGTACACGACTGGCAAATGCAATTGTTCTATATGATCTTAGCCCTGCCTGTTCGTATTCTTGGAATAAAACAACTCCTAAACCTGTTTTCGCGCTATCAGTGGCCATACAAAAATTTTGTGTTAGATCAGGATGTGCTAAAATCGGTGCTGTTGTTAGCGCGTTTTTCACTTTTAAAAATTCTTCATTGGCTTGTTGATCCTATACCCATAGCGTGTTTTTTCCAGTCAGTGCCCATACGCGTGGTGTTGGGACAGAGTCGATCCAAATAAATTTTTTGTAGAATCCGGTGAGACCTAGAAATCCTCTGAGAGTTTTCTTATTATATGGAGTACAGAATTCTTTGATTGCCATTAGTTTTTCTGGGTCGGGCATTACCCCTTTCTCTGAGTTTTTGTGTCCTAGAAATTTGACCTCTTGCCTTCCAAATTTGGATTTTGTTATATTTACTGTGACCCCATGCTCTTTCATGATCTGTAAAAACTGATTTAATGTGTCGTTGTTCCCAAGAGGGTTCTGCTATAATCACATCATCAACATTACAAGTAATTTTTTGTAAAATTTCAGGACTGAGTATAGTATCAAATCCCCTAATAAACGCTGATAATGATATGTTTAAACCAAATGGCAATCGTTTAAATTGGTAACATCTACCGAACACGATAAATGCTGTAAATTTTCTACATTCTGGGGCCAATACTATTTGCCAGAAACTACTCCGTAAATCAATTGATGAAAATATCTTAGCACCGTGGAAGTTTTGTATCAAATCCTCTAATTTTAATGGGCGATCTGTCTCAGTGATTATGTTTGTGTTGATCTGTCTGGAATCAAGCACTAACCTGATGCTCCCATCTTGTTTTTGTACAATATGGAGCGGGCTGTTATATGTGGTGGTAGCTGGTTCAATGATATCATCATTTAACAATTTAGATATCTCCTGGAATACTTTAGGGTGGCACTGTAAATGGTTTGTGCTGTTTTAATTCAAACTTGTACTGAAAGTGTTTAACACTGCCAGTCTTAGGTAAAAATAGCTCTGCTTTATCTCGTAAAATACCCTCTAATTCTCTTTTACTGTGTTCCGAAATACCTTGAACTTCTTGCAATTTTTCGTCGATTTCTTTATGGACTTCTAACATGAGTGGAGGCGATTCCCCCTTTTGTGCTTACCATTCTAATTCTTCATCCTATTTATCTCGCATCATTCTTAATTGTTTGTTTATAACTGGTATTTCTTCGAATTTTAGCTTTTGCTCAAAGAGAAGTGTGACATTCCCGAATGTTACGCTACCTTTCCCCATATCTATTATCGCTCGTCTCTCATTTAAAAAATCTGCACCTATAATCAAATCTACAGTTAGTTGAGGTAAAATCACGAAGTTGGCTTCGATCTTTTGACCTTGACACGAAAGAGTTAACCTTGTTTGTCTCGTAACTTCCGCAGCATTGTTTCTAATAGGACCTCTTATTTTAATCGTATGTGTTTTCAGAACTGGCAATTCCTCATTGGCATTACTGCATGAATAAATTTACTGAAATCGCGGTCAGTTCACTTCCGCTATCAATTACAATATTGATTGGGATATGCTTTACCATGGCCTTCAAAATTGGTTGAATTTAAACTCGTTGGTTCTGTTCTTCTTTTTCTTGCATCAACGAATCCTCCACTGAATCATACATGAGTCTTTTCAGGACTTTCCCCTGTGAATTCGAACTTTCTGTAGGATAAGCTTCGACTGCTACTTCTCTCTCTTATATTTCCTCTTCTCTATTTCTTCCATCATTTACGCTTTCTTCAACAGCATCTACTTTTTCCTCATCCTCGTCTATCTTCTCCTTCTTCGTCGCTACTTCCACATAATCGCGTCTAAATGCTCTAATTATCGCTTCATAAGTTCCTTCATTATATACGTTGGGTTGTGCGCCCACTAGTAACTTATTTTCAACTTCTCTCGACTGAGCATTATCCTCATTGAATTCGATTTCCCTGGTTTCGATCTCAAATAGCTCTGCAATACTCATTACTTCGTCCTTTCCTCCTACATTTGTTGTGCATGTCTCTGGTATTTCATCTTCCTCGTCAGTATTTTCCCAATTAATTTCGTCCCAATACGATATTGTTATTTTCCTGTCTTCGTTTTCTTCTGGTCCCTGCGGATTTGTTTCTTCCTTCTTCTCGTGATAAGGTATTTACTTCTCTGTTCAAGGTGCTGCAATTGTCCTGGGTCGGTGCGTCATTCTCCTTGGCATGGGCGCTTAGCTGTCAATTCGAACGGTTATCGGGGTTTGGTGGTCTTACCTCCACCTCTTCTATCTGTATTCTCTTTTCTTGTTCAGCTTGTTGATATTGGTTTCCTTGTTGATAATTTGTCGGTCCATTGGTTCTCCATTACCCGTTCCGGTTGTCGTTATTCCCTCTGTAATAGTTGTTGCCGTTTCTGGGTGAATTATAGTTATTGGCATATTCCCTTCTAAATCCATAACCGGTTCTTTGTTGAAATCTATTGTCGTTTCTTGGTGCGAAGTTATCACGTGGTTCGTAATTATTGTTTCTTCGTACTGTGTCTTGTGGATTCCACTGCTTTTTGCTTTCGTTTTCACGTGCGCTTCGTCATTTTGTTGCGTCATCTTCCGAAAATATGAACTCTAGTTCCCTTAGAATACCTTTAAATGCTTCGACGTCATTGCCTCCGCGACCTACTAATGATTTCTGGTATTTCAATGGTAACTTCATCCCGCATAATTTAATCAACTCTCCGTCACTGTATGGTACATCTAAGCATTGATTTTTCTTTGCCATTACTTCGAAAAATTTCACGGGACTCTTCTCTCCTGATTTTTCAAAATATGGGTTCTGTAATAATTCGTACTTCACTCTGTTCTGTGCTTCGCTGGACCAATATCGTGAGAGAAACTTCTCTCTGAAATCTTCGTACGATCGGCATGTCGCTGGAACATTCTGCATGGTTTCTGCGACTGTTCCTGACATGTGTGCACATATAAAGGCTAATTTGTGTGCTAGCGTCCAGTGTTCTGGTAATCCTATTCGGAATTGATCAATAAAAGTTCGTGGATGTAATGAGTTTCCTTCACGAAAGTGTTGAAATTTTCTGACTGTGAGGAAATGATCGTTGTCGTACTTCGTCATAATTCCATATGAAATTCGCGATTCTTCGCCACATTTGTTTCTGATTATTTCTCCCGTCGTTCTTTCCGGTTGTGGTAGATTCATTGGATATTGTCCACTCTAACTTTCGCGTACCCTTGCGTAGTATCGTTGGAGTGGTACGCAATAATTTTCTTCCATCGGTTGTGAACGTGTAGTTGAATGCATTGCACTGTACTCCTCGCAACCTGGCTTTCCATTGTCACGTATTGGTTCGGTATCTTGTCTGGCTAGCCTTGCCGCATCATTGCACGATCCAGACTGTCTTGAAACATACATTTGTGGTTCTGCATGTGTTTGTGGTGCCGTTTGTTCATCAAGAATTTCGAAACGTGTTTGTTTCTGTGCAGGCTGTCTGATTTCACGTATGTTATTTTTCGCCTGTGATTGGAATCGAAAATGCATGATATCTTCGTTAATTGCTTGTTTTTCCGGTGCTCTTACAGATATCGACGTGGTTGCAGACTCAGTACTTGTTCGATCCTGTTCAGCACGCTCTTCAATGGTTTCCTACAACTCTATTCGCAATTTCTGAAACTGTTGCTTCGTTTGCGCTTCTATTTTGACTATGCGGTTATCATATCTTTTCAGCGCTGCTTTTGTGATACGTTTGTGTAACACACTGTATTCAACAATTTCACGCGCTGTACCTGCTGCTTGTCTACTAATTACGTTTATCTGTTTCTCTAGTTTCTTGACTTCTCCCTGGGTGTTGTTACGTAATGTTTTTATCTCGTCCTGAATGTCATTATGCAATGTTGGTACGTCCGCTTGTACCTTGTCAATGTCTGTTCTCAATAGATTGTGACCTGTTATTAAGTTTCCTATCACTTCCCAAGATTCATTTGCCTCGTCTTCAATATGACTTAGGTGTTTGTTTTGTTCTTTAATCTCACGCATTTTTCTCGTGGTTTCTGCAATTTGGTTCGTCATTTCCGCATTCTGAATTTTAATTTGGTTCGCAATTTCTTTATTTTGTCTTGCCATGGTTTCCGTCATTAATTGTAATAATTCTGCCAGATTGGTCGGTCCTATTGCATTTTCTTCCAACGTCCTACGCTCTGTGTTTCCGCTTAAGTGTTGGTTTGCAACCGATTGCATTGAACTGTGCGGTGACACGTTTCTGCTAGAATTCCTTGTACTCTGTGGTGAGGGAGCTCTGATTACTTGTACTATGGGTTCTACGTATTCAAGACGCCAGTTAGAATCTTCATCGGCTGTCTCTCTACTTTCCTGCTCCTGTGTCGTATGCTGACCTAGGTTTTCTGTGCCGTGGCGTACATTATCCTCGTTATGGTGCGTTATCTGTCCTCTTTCTCGCGATACTGCATCGTCTGTTGTACTGTCCTCTATTCTCTGTCCATCTTCATGTTGGGTCTCTACCTCAATTCGGTCAAGGCCTCGATCTCCCATTGCTAATCTTTCCGAATGCCTTATTTTCTGTTTTAAAAGCAATTCACGCGCCCTACTTCGTTTCAACATGCGCTCATACGATCTCACGCGTTTCATAAACTTTTTGTTCACACGACTTGACACTTATTATACCCAAGACTGATATTCCATTCACTTACTTGTTGGGTCAGAACCAACTTGTCAACGATGTATCCGCCAACTGTGCGCTTGCATTGGAGAAAAAATTTAATTCTAACAATTTTAAAATTCATAACTTAATTATGCAATTGTCTCTGCTAGAATGTCGAACGTTCTATTGAATACTTTCTTTCTATCTATCGCTGTAGCTACTGTTTTCGACCGTTTATAACTTTCCAAAAAAAAATTTTTATTACGAACATTTTTCAACAGGATATTTTTCTGACCTAGTTAGGCATGTAGTCGACCTTCAAAATGGTTCAAATGGCTCTGAGCACTATGGGACTCAACTGCTGTGGTCATAAGTCCCCTAGAACTTAGATCTACTTAAACCTAACTAACCTAAGGACAGTACACAACACCCAGCCATTACAAGGCAGAGAAAATCCCTGACCCCGCCGGGAATCGAACCCGGGGAACCCGAGTCGACCTTCAACCATGGTATTTTACCATCCTGGCAGGGTCGCCATTCTCTAACATTCTGCATGGTGTCTGTTTGTTCTAAGTCGTGTCTCCCTACCACTTTCGCGCAACGACGCTCTGAGCGTGTTTTTTAGGGAATTGACTAGTTTGAACCTGGGACATGTTGCTGGTAAGGAGACACCAGAACACACATGAGATGTAGAGTTCAGAAGAGTTCAGTGAGACTAGCGATGATATAACCAAATACTTAATGATTTCAGCGTCAGCTCCACTGCACTCCCTGTAAAAGAATCTTAATACTAACTAAATTTAGTGGAAGGTGTTCAAGGCTTTCCTATTTTTAGTTAGCTGGTAAAATAATGTCGAAAACGCAGTTAAGTTTACCACTGGAAATTTTATTCTACTCACAAAACATTGTTTATAAATCACACGATTGATAAAAGGAAATACTTTAATACAGGATGATAAAAACCACAAAAATGTGAACGAATATTCACTGAGTGGGTTTCCAAGTTCTACAATGGATCGAAGGATGACCTATGCCATATCACATCTATAATCTAGGTTTAAATTAAGTTTCACAAAAGAGAAAACTATCAAAATGGTCTACAGTGACCCTCAGTTATCTTTAATTACCTATCTAACTTGTTGTAAATTACAGCGGCTGAGGTGGCTTCTCAATAATTATATAACACAAAAATCATCGCGTTTCAAATTTTAACTTACGTAGCAAATGTGAATACCATGAGCTTTAATTGACGATCGACACTAGTATTACGTAAAAAGGGGGTGTAACAGATGAGACTTCTGCAGTTATGAGTGAAGCCTTATGCGTTCAAAAATGCGGCATCATGTGCGTTCATTACCTTGTCGTTGGTTAGGCAGTGTCAGGGGGCAGCGGGCGGCACAGCTCCACGCACCTCGCCGACTCGGAAGCAACTCTCTCCTACGTACTCCATACTAAAATTTACCGCAGTTGGTTTAAAAAAAAACTATCTGGCTGTATTTTCATCTGACCAATCAGGGTCTCAATGTTAACCTTAAGCTCCGCCTACAAAAATTCTGTCTATCCAATGAGAAACGTTATACTTTTCGTGGTGGGGCAATGTTTTTAAAGTTTGGAACGTAACAGATACGCGAAAAAGTCTCACGCTAAAACTTGCAGCTGGTGTGGCCCTTTTAGTGTTATCGTAATATCTTTACTGTTCTTCTGGAGGGCTCTATCTTTTAACATGGGCTGGTGGGTGGTCCTGGCGTTTACTTTTCGTGGTGGGGCAATGTTTTTAACGTTTGCAACGTAACAGAGACGCGAAAAAGTCTCACGCTAAAACTTGCAGCTGGTGTGGCCCTTTCAGTGTTATCCTAAGATCTATACTGTTCTTCTGGAGGGCTCTATTTTTAACATGGGCTGGAGGATGGTCCTGGCAGTTGGCTGGCGACGTGGGTGTCCGTCCCTTATCGTAGGGCCTTCTAGCTTAGCACGGTTCTGCTCTCGGCTTCTTTTCTCGTTTCTCCACTAGGATCTGCGTCTGTCTCACGGTGGGAAAGTATTAAATGCATTTAGGTATTCTTGTGTTAGTCTGTGGTATTCCATTTGCTCACTCGTTACTCGTATTACTTTGGTTAATTTAATGTCACGATTTATTCGGAGCTATGTGACATACCGCTGGATTAGCTTATCATGTCAGGGTTTTCGTGGAAGGTGTGACCTCGGAATTTTTTTTATAAAAATATTAATAAAAAAGAATATGAAACAAAATTTGCACATGACAAAATTTTATGACTGAGGAATGGAATTACATGACAATAGGTGCTGGAAGTAACCTCCCTCCTAAATCTGTAGACAGTTCAACACGGTGCTGCATGTTCGTGAACGTTTCTGCCGGAGTAATGGGCGTAACTGCCTATATTCGATAGTGGATGTTCTCACGTAAGTCGTCGATGGTGATTGGTTTATTTTTGTACTCATTACCTTAAGGTGACCCCACAGAAATAAATGAACAGGGGCCGTAATCCTTTGGAAATCACTGTCAGGGAAAATGATTGCACCGCAGCCATACTCGCTTTAGGCGTGTGGCATGTTGCCCCTTCTTGCTGACACCAGGCGTGCGTCAGTTCCTCCTCATCCAACTAGTTCACAAATTCCTGAAACAATGGTGGAAATAGCGTAAAAAATATAAACCAATGATTTACCATCTATGAACTAAAGATTTCGTCAGCAAATGAACACTGTTTGTCACTGCATCATAAACGTGTGTTCGGGTACCCTGTGACATAGGCGACACTTGACCACTGTACCACCTGTATTGCAATATACCAGGCCTTTCAGCGATAAAGCGGTGAAACCAGTGGAGGTATACTATGTATTTATCATGGCCAATATTTATCACTTCATGAAGTACTGTAAACCTTTAAGGATGTAGTTCACTTTCTGAACTGCTCTGCGACACGTGGTAAGCGATATTCCAGATTCCTTCAAGAAACAGTGAAGAGACTGTGGAAGACGCCAGCAAGCGTGGGTTTAGCTCAGTCACATTTTCTTTCAATGACTGCAGGTACACTCCGCCCTGCAGGTCTAACAATGTTCCCTTCAGAAATAATAAATGTTTTTATCTACAGACGCAATTTTTTACTTTCCCTAGTGGCATCAAACGCGAGCGACTATGTGCCAGGAGTTGGTCTGAGAATGGTAGTACGTACCGAAAAACGTAGCCAGTAGGCAAACTAAAAAACTGCGACTAGAGACTAAAACATATATTCTAATCGACAGCATGTCGAGAATATATAATATTGCCTTTGTCTCCACCTTCGTCACCAATTGCTGAACGCAGTGTTATGGTGGTTTATGTCTATGACCAAAATATTCTAAAAGGAATCGCTGACATGTATTAAAGGAAGCACTTAACCGTTACTGTTCCACTGAATATCGATACCTTCTCAGACTCAAAGAGCACCCGGAGAAGGAAATCGCAGAGATCACCAAGAACTGTAGGCCACAGTACACTGTAACACGATTCCCACACGCAGCTCGCGGAACCTCATTCCTGTCACATTTCACAGGTGCTGCCACGTCCACGAGTTGCGTGAGAACATACGCCTTGAAATCCAATGTTCTGGTAATAACATTCAGGAACAGATAGCGCCATGTTGAACTTTGTATACAGATTTAGGAAGGTCTCTCCCAGCACCCTTCGTAAGATACCGGTTGGTCATAATTAAAATATATCTACTCACGGAGGTGCAGGTGGGTTCCAATTATCCTATGGTAGTGAAACTCGGTAGATATGCTGGTGGTTAATGTGGACCCGTTTTTTAATGGAAAAAAATCGTTCACATTTTGGACACCAGGTGCAAATCTCGCGCTGGCATTTGGTAAATGAATGAACAGTACGGCTATCGAGAAAAGAGATCGTGCGCTGTTAGGGAAACAGTTTTATTTGAACGGCAGCAATTACAGTGTTGCATTGAGTGAGTATCTCCGACTGAAATGTCTGACGAGAGACTCGTTGTCATTAAATGCTTTGAAACAGATAAAAATCAGATAGGAAAACAAGAGTGAGCTTGGTGTATCACCTGGAAGAGGAAGAGGTTCTATGTCGGTGGAAGATATTGACGAGGTTGCTGTTGCTGACCATGCAGCACGTGCCCGGGGTAGTGCTAGTGCTTGGGCTGTCTCACGAGAATTGTCATGCCATGCTCAACAGTACGGAAAGTTTTGCTGTCTATTTTACAGCGGTGCCTGTACAACATCCAGACGGTGCAGCAACTGAAACCTCAGGATCCACACCTTCGTTTTTAGTATCCTTTTCCGTTTCTGACACAGATCCAAGTTGATGACCTGGCCACGCAATATTCTATGGATAACGAGGCAAATTTTACACTACAGCGTGCAACGAATACACAAAACTCCTGAATTTACGGTACTGTAAAATGACATGACATGTTGTGTACAAACAGCCATTGCACTCCCAGATGTGACTGTGTGGAGCGGATTTGCAAAACACATGTACTATCAGTCCGTCCTCCTGAGAAGAGAATGCACCCATAGGGCCTTTCAGATGTACGACGATGTCTGTACGTCATCGAAACTACCTTCTGCAGCAAGCGATTCCTGCCTTGAAAGAGCTAAACTGTTTAGAAGCTACTGTTGTCATGCAAGGTGGGGCCATGTAGCTTGCCCAGTGAAAGATAAGGTTAATGCAACCTTCCAGGAACGTGTTATCACCAGACGGTTTCCAGACGCATAGCCTGCAAGAACAACTGATCTGAATCAAATGGCTCAAATGGCTCTGAGCACTATGGGACTTAAAATCTGAGGTCATCAGTCCCCTATAACTTAGATCTACTTAAACCTAACTAACTTAAGGACATCACACAAATCCATGCCCGATGCAGGATTCGAACCTGCGACCGTAGCGGTCGCACAGTTCCAGACTGAAGCGCCTAGAGCCGCTCGGCCACTCCGGCCGGCTGATCTGAATCCTTGTGACATTTGGCTCCGGGGATATCAATAACAACGCGTTCACAAGGGTCACGTTTAGTCTCTACCCGATCAAAAGACCACATATAGTATCACGTGGATCAGATTCCACCACAACTACTGCGAGCAACTATTCATCAAGTCACTGTACAGTGTGCCGTGGAACTTTAGCTACTCAATTAGGAATTAGTCCGACACAGACTTAAGAGGCCACGAGACAAAACCCATGACTTTGAGGTAAAACACAGTGACACCAAGCAATGAATAATGTTAGTTCAGAGCTGCAAATTCCCTTCAATACGGAGTTACTCAGAAGGCCTACCACAAAATAGTCCCTTGACTCGGGCCATCCGTACTACAAACGAGAAAGGTATTCCCAACCACCACATTCATTCAAAAACAACATACCGTCATGCCCGTGCTATATGGTCCTCTTTCCTCTCTGGTGGTAGTAACTCAAAATCTCCACAGACTTAACCACAGTAATCACTGAAAACTTCCACGTCAGTCACAGAACACCGACTGCCGAAACAGCATTTGTTACACACGCCATCCATTAAGTCCTGCCTCACATACAGCCCGCAATCTTCGTCCCCCACGTTAACGAACGTCCTGGTCTCCGCCGCTGTCCTCCCAGCGATTCACGACACGCAGCCCATCGTCGCAACACCCTATTGATAGTGCCCAACTGGCACAACGGATGTAGCATCTCGTCGACGGGCACGTGCCCACACAGAACGAACTGCGTAAGCGACAGTTAATAATAAAATCAACGTCATGCCTTTCTCATTTGTTTGACCTTTTGTGCCGATATCGTGTTCTTAATCCGTTACTTATGGAAGCACTCCTATTGCTGAAACTTCCTGACAGATTAGAACTGTGTGCCCGACCGAGACACGAGCTCGGGACCTTTGCCTTTCGCGGGCAAGTGCTCTACCTTCTGAGCTACCGAACACGACTCACGCCCGGTCCTCACAGCTTTACTTCTGCCAGTATCTCGTCTCCTACCTTCCAAACTTTACAGAAGCTCTTCTGCGAACCTTGCAGAACTAGCACTCCTGAAAAAAGGATACTTCGGAGACATGGCTTAGCCACAGCCTGAGGGATGATTCCAGAATGAGATTTTCACTCTGCAGCGGAGTGTGCGCTGATATGAAACGTCCTGGCAGAATAAAACTGTGTGCCCGACCGAGACTCGAACTTGGGACCTTTGCCTTTCGCGGGCAAGTGCTCTACCATCTGAGCTACCGAACACGAATCACGCCCGGTCCTCACAGCTTTACTTCTGCCAGTATCTCGTCTCCTACCTTCCAAACTTTACGGAAGCTCTCCTGCGAACCTTGCAGAACTAGCACTCCTGAAAGAAAGGATACTGCGGAGACATGGCTTAGCCACAGCCTGGGGGACGTTTCCAGAATGAGATTTTCACTCTGCAGCGGAGTGTGCGTTGATTTGAAACTTCCTGGCAGATTAAAACTGTGTGCCCGACCGAGACTCGAACTCGGGAAGTTTGGAAGGTAGGAGACGAGATACTGGCAGAAGTAAAGCTGTGAGGACCGGGCCTGAGTCGTGCTTCGGTAGCTCAGATGATAGAGCACTTGGCCCCGAAAGGCAAAGGTCCCGAGTTCGAGTCTCGGTAGGGCACACAGTTTTAATCTGCCAGGAAGTTTCATATCAGCGCCACTCCGCTGCAGAGTGAAAATCTCATTCTGGACTCCTATTGCTCTTTCGTGTACTCACAGCGCCAGATTTGAACATGGTAGCCATAACTGTAACTAATTTTTTTCGGTTCCACATTAACGCTGTGGCGTGTCTATCAAATTTCGCTGCCATACGGTAATTTGAGAGGGAACAGTTTGTTCCACCCCATTACAATTAGATTTTTGTTGCATTATATTGAACATACTTTCAACATTTTTTTTAGTTTAAATAGTGTGATATCTCGAGTGAAGAAGTGGACTACCTGTTTATTTAAGACTACCTGTTTATTTAATTCAATTCATAATTACATAAATGCACTTCCTCTCCGTAATCCCACTATGTTGCCTTGGGCTGATGAAGTTCGGGGTTTGTATTAAGAGTTCGTCTGCTGGTAGTGCCAAGGCGGAGATGTGGTCACCCCATAGGTCGGTTAGTGCCAACCTAAGATTGGAGTAAAGACAGAGATGATGCACCTGTTTGCCAGAAGGTAGTCCGGGATTTGTTACCCGTCCCGCTCCCCTCCATGTAAGGGAACGGCCGTTGACAGCCGCCATGATGGTCACTCTTGGGGTAGCGCCTGAACTGAGCGGACGGGATCGAGAACGATCTCCGTCTTTGCCGCCAGTTTCACCGTGGGGTGAGGTATTATGAGCCGGCCGAAGTGGCCGTGCGGTTAAAGGCGCTGCAGCCTGGAACCGCAAGACCGCTACGGTCGCAGGTTCGAATCCTGCCTCGGGCATGGATGTTTGTGATGTCCTTAGGTTAGTTAGGTTTAACTAGTTCTAAGTTCTAGGGGACTAATGACCTCAGCAGTTGAGTCCCATAGTGCTCAGAGCCATTTTAACCATTTTTTTGAGGTATTATGTTTTTCACTGTTACTAATCCGGTCTTTTTCTGGACTGAAATAGTTAGCGTGTCGTTACGGCGATTCATTCATTTTTTGAGAAATTTTGCCTCTACAGTTAAAGTTTTCACTTAGGTTTCTTTTTCAGAAGCGAGCATGGGGGCTCGCGTTGTCCATTTATAGTGCTGCAATCACTTGGTGCCTTCAGCACACGAGAGCACCAATAGCTCTAAAAAATCGTATAGTTTCACTTTTAGAAGCAGCGTTTTTTGCAATGTTAAAGTAACCTGGGGCCTTACCCTGTCTAGTTAACACGTGGTCGTAACGGCTGATGAGTAATTTGGATGACGATTCAGTGTGGAACCTGGTAGGAGATTCGATTGTGACATACTTAAGATTCTAAGCGTGTGACGTAAAATTTATCAAGGCCATCTCATAAATTTTGTTCACGGTTCCTTTTTAACCCCTATTTGCAAGCAGCACGTCCTAACTGATGTTGAGATGTGTGTGAAATCTTATGGGACTTAACTGCTGAGATCATCAGTTCCTAAGCTTACACACTACTTAACTTAAATTATCCTAAGGTCAAACACACACACCTATGCCCGAGGGAGGACACGAACTTCCGCCGGGACCACGTCCTAACTACTTTGATAAAGAATAGGTAGAGCGTGTGAATGGTTGTATAGTATGGAAAGCAAGAACGAACAGAACGGTGAGTACAGAGAAATTAGCTGTTGGCATCAGTCACCCCCGTGGTGCCGAAATGCACTACCAGCGAGCTACCAGTTCGTTCTTGGAAATTAGTTAAGGTGAGGATGCTCACATGTGCTGTTAATTGATTATTTGCGTGTGCCGTATTTCACAGGATGTTTTATTTTTTTAGAATTTTCTTTCTTTTATGAATATGGGAGATGGTTGTGTCTGCTTTGTTCCCCAGTTTTTTCGCCAAAGAGAATTTTTGTTATTCGGTCCCAGTAGTAATCTTGGGTGCGAATTTCGATCACTGTCCCAGCAGACGGACCACCAGGGCATCAACGTAGTCCCATCCTCTTTCCCAATGCTTTTGTAGAAACGAGATGACTGTTAGTTTAAGCACCTTCAGTGGGAGACAAAGCTAGAAGTTATTTGACTTACCTTGTTTGCTGCAGTTATTAAATTTGTAAAGTTTTGGGGAATATAGATAGTAAATGTCATATTAAGTTTGTAAAGTTTCTGGGAATATAGACAATAAATGCCCTATGAACTTGATGTTATGGATTTAGTGGCCACTACAAATCCCAGTCCTGTGTCGAGAGCAGTGTCATAAATTTAATGATCTTTACAAACCCCAGTCCTGTATAGAGAGCAATGTTACCAACAAAGTGGTGTCCTTATAGACCATGATAGAGCGTGGCCTTTAATAACTTGCCCACTTGGTTTGAGCCCTCTCCCACGTTATCCGTTGCGCAATATTAACATAATAATCATCAGATCATTTAACTAAACGTCGGGCCGGCCCCTTAAATTCAATCCTTCCGAGCAATGTATGAAGCGGACAAGCACGTGTCCATGAGGCGACTTGGCCACACACACGTCCGGCACACTCTAGCATAGATAGAAGGAAACAGAGGAAGAGAGATACAAAAAGGTAACGATGCATAACTAAACAGAAGGATTCTTTCAAATTACACCCCACAGTGAACCTCTGTGAGTAGCTGCACTTTAATTATAACCACCTGCTACCTTGATTTTTCGATCACACGTACAAATTTTGTTCACGGTTCCAATCCCAAACAAATTCTTTACAGACGAAGCCGACCTCGGGGAAGATCAGTTTGGATTCCGTAGAAATGTTGGAACACGTGAGGCAATACTGACCCTACCACTTATCTTAGAAGAAAGATTAAGGAAAGGCAAACCTACGTTTCTAACATTTGTAGACTTAGAGAAAGCTTTTGACACTTTTGAAGGTGGCAGGGGTAAAATACAGGGAGCGAAAGGCTATTTACAGTTTGTACAGAAACCAGATGGCAGTTATAAGAGTCGAGGGGCATGAAAGGGAAGCATTGGTCGGGAAGGGAATGAGACAGGGTTGTAGCCTATCCCCGATATTATTCAATCTGTATATTGAGCAAGCAATAAAGGAAACAAAAGAAAAGTTCGTAGTAGGTATTAAAATCCATGGAGCAGAAACAAAAACTTTGAGGTTCGCCGATGACATTGTAATTCTGTCAGAGACAGAAGAGCAGTTGAACGGAATGGGCAGTGTCTTGAAAGGAGGGTATAAGATGAACATCAACAAAAGCAAAACGAGGATAATGGAATGTTGTCGAATTAAGTCGGGTGATGCTGAGGGAATTGGATTAGGAAATGAGACACTTAAATTGGTAAAGGTGTTTTGCTATTTGGGGAGCAAAATAACTGATGATGCTCGAAGTAGAGAGGATATAAAATGTAGACTGGCAATGGCAAGGAAAGCGTTTCTGAAGAAGAGAAATTTGTTAACATAGGGTATAGATTTAAATGTCAGGAAGTCGTTTCTGAAAGTATTTATATGGAGTGTAGCCATGAATGGAAGTGAAACGTGGACGATAAATAGTTTGGACAAGAAGAGAATAGAAGCTTTCGAAATGTGGTGCGACAGAAGAATGCTGAAGATAAGGTGGGTAGATCACAGAACTAATGAGGAGGTATTGAATAGAATTGGGGAGAAGAGGAGCTTGTGGCACAACTTGACTAGAAGAAGGGATCGGTTGGTAGGACATGTTCTGAGGCATCAAGGGATCACCAATTTAGTACTGGAGGGCAGCGTGGAGGGTGAAAGTTGTAGAGGGAGACGAAGAGATGAATACACTAAGCAGATTCAGAAGGATGTAGGCTGCAGTAGGTACTGGGAGATGAAGAAGCTTGCACAGGATAGAGCAGCATGGAGAGCTGAATCAAACCAGTCTCAGGACTGAAGACCACAACAACAACAACGACAATATCCTTTGTTATCCAGATTTTTATAAACTTTTAAAGGTTCCTCTAACGAGTGGAACCCTTTGGACCTCTGTATTGTGACACATTTGATAATTTTTAAAAGTTGAATGCCATGAAGACGGCAGCAGTGACGCTGAAAACACGGTAGCGCTGAGGTGCATGCGCACTCGCAGGTGCGACCGCCACCGACCTGTGGCCACAGCGGCTGCAGCCGTGGCTGCCGTGATGCCTATCTCGCTGGCGCCAGGGGCCGGTGGCCGGTGCGGGCGCAGCACGGTGTCCATTGTTGGGCGGCGGCCAGCGCGATACACCTATTGCCGCCGTCCGCGCCCGCTGTGAAAGCACATTATTCACACGATAACGCCGTAATGTATAGGCTGACGATTAATGCGGGCGTGTGTGAGTGTCGCCGTGTGTGCTCGCGCGCGCCGGCGGTCGATGCCTGCCGCACACCGCTAGCGCGCCCGGGCCCTTTGGCTCACAGAGGAGCGCCACCTGCGTGCTTGCGCCGCTGATGCGCTGCACCCGACCCTCTGGCGTTCTCGCTCGCCTTTGGCGTTCAACTGCCATCCCGCGTGCTAGCCCCTGCCAAAGGTAGCCCTCAAAGAAACTGGTGGTCTGTGGAGCAAAGTCTTGAAGTATTACTGATGTCAAAACTGCCTTAATTTACGATTACAGTAACAAAAACTCGAAATTACTCCTCCTATACGAATCTCGCACTCAATGCAAGTAAGAATCTACGAAGTAAACACAGAAAAGAAGCTATACATGGCGTTATAAAAAGGTACAGCCAAACTTTCAGGAAACTTTCCTCACACACAGATAAAGATAAGATATTAAGTGGACATGTGTCCGGAAACGCTTAATTTCCATGTTAGAGCTCATTTTAGTTTCGTCAGTATGTACCGTACTTCCTCGATTCACCGCCAGTTGGCCCAATTGAAGGAAGGTAATGTTGAATTCGGTGCTTGTGTTGACATGCGACTCATTGTTCTACAATAATTAAATGTGGGTGAAATCTTACGGGATTTAACTGCTAAGGTCATCAGTCCCTAAGCTTACACACTACTTAACCTAAATTATCCTAAGAACAAACACACACACCCATGCCCGAAGGAGGACTCGAACCTCCGCCGGGACCAGCCGCACAGTCCATGACTGCAGCGCCTGAGGCCGCTCGGCTAATTCCGCGCATTGCTCTACAGTAGTAGCATCAAGCACATCAGTACGTAGCATCAATAGGTTAGTGTTCATCCCGAACGCGGTTTTGCAGTCAGTGCAATGTTTACAAATGCGGTGTTGGCAGATGCCCATTTTATGTATGGATTATCACGGGGCAATAGCCGTGGCGCGGTACGTTGGTATCGAGACAGATTTCCAGTCGAAGGTGTCCCGACACGAAGACGTTCGAAGCAATTGATCGGCGTCTTACGGAGCACGGAACATTCCAGCCTATGACTCGCGACTGGGGAAGACCTATAATGACAAGGACACCTGCAATGGACGAGGCAATTGTTCGTGCAGTTGACGATAACCCTAATGTCAGCGTCAGAGAAGTTGATGCTGTACAAGGTAACGTTCGCCACGTCACTGTATGGAGTGTGCTACGGGAGAACCAGTTGTTTCCGTACCACGTACAGCGTGTACAGGCACTATCAGCAGCTGATTGGCCTCCACGGGTACACTTCTGCGAATGGTTCATCCAACAATGTGTCAATCCTCATTTTAGTGCAAATGTTCTCTTTACGGATGAGGCTTTATTCCAACGTGATCAAATTGCAAATGTTCACAATCAGCATGTGTGGGTTGACGAGAATCCGCACGCAATTGTGCAATCACGTCATCAACACAGATTTTCTGTGAACGTTTGGGCAGGCATTGTTGGTGATGTCTTGATTGAGGCCCATGTTCTTCCACCTGCGCTCAATGGAGCACGTTATCATGATTTCATATGGGATACTTTTCTTGTGCTGCTAGAACATGTGCCGTTACAAGTACGACAAAACATGTGGTTCATGCACGATGGAGCTCCTGCACGTTTCAGTCGAAGTGTTCGTACGCTTCTCAACAACAGATTCGGTGATCGATGGATTGGTAGAGGCGGACCAATTCCATGGCCTCCACGCTCTCCTGACCTCAACCCTACTGACTTTCATTTATGGGGGCATTTGAAAGCTCTTATCTACGTAACTCCAGTACCAAATGTAGAGACTCTTCGTGCTCGTATTGTGGACGGCTATGATACAATACGCCATTCTCCAGGGCTGCAGCAGCGCATCAGGGATTCCATGCGACGGAGGGTGGATGCATGTATCCTCACTAACGCAGGACATTTTGAACATTTCCTGTAGCAAAGTGTTTGAAGTCACGCTGTCACACTCTGTTGCTGTGTGTTTCCATTCCATGATTAATGTGATTTGAAGAGAAGTAATAAAATGAGCTCTAACATGGAAAGTAAGCGTTTCCGGACAAATGTCCACGTAACATATTTTCTTTCTTTGTGTGTGAAGAATGTTTCCTGAAAGTTTGGCCGTACCTTTTTGTAACACCCTGTATACGTATCATTCTGCACTGTCGATGAGTACCAACTGGGAGCTCAGGCCAGCTCACAGCTGCAGGCGGCGCTGACTTCGGTCGCGCAGTTTGAGAGTGTTGCCAATGGGCACCACTGTGGGGAGCCGGACTATTTAGCAATCATATACAACCGCTCGCTCACCGATAGATCTGTACCTATAGATTGGAAAATTGCGATGGTCGCACCAGTGTGTAAGAAGGGTAGTAGGAGTAATCCATCGAACTACAGACCTATATCATTGACGTCGGTTTGCAGTAGGGTTTTGGAGCATATACTGTATTCAAACATTATGAATCATCTCGAATGGAACGATCTATTGATACGTAATCAGCATGGTTTCAGAAAACATCGTTCTTGTGCAACGCAGCTAGCTCTTTATTCGCACGAAGTAATGGCTGCTATCGACGGGGAACTCAAGTTGATTCGGTGTTTCTAGATTTCTGGAAAGCTTTTGACACCGTTTCTCACAAGCGACTTCTAATCAAGCTGTGGGCCTATGGGGTATCGTCTTAGTTGTGCGACTGGATTCGTGATTTCCTGTCAGGAAGGTCGCAGTTCGTAGTAATAGACGGCAAATCATCGAGTAAAACTGAAGTGATATCAGGTGTTCCCCAGGGAAGCGTCCTGGGACCTCTGCTGTTCCTGATATATATAAATGACCTGGGTGACAATCTGAGCAGTTTTCTTAGGTTGTTCGCAGATGATGCTGTAATTTACCGTCTAGTAAGGTCATCCGAAGACCAGTATCAGCTGCAAAACGAATTAGAAATGATTGCCGTATGGTGTGCCAGGTGGCAGTTGACGCTAAATAACGAAAAGTGTGAGGTGATCCACATGAGTTCCAAAAGAAATACGTTGGAATTCGATTACTCGATAAATAGTACAATTCTCAAGGCTGTCAATTCAACTAAGTACCTGGGTGTTAAAATTACGAACAACTTCAGTTGGAAAGACCACATAGATAATATTGTGGGGAAGGCGAGCCAAAGGTTGCGTTTCATTGGCAGGACACTTAGAAGATGCAACAAGTCCACTAAAGAGACAGCTTACACTACACTCTCCTCTGTTAGAACATTGCTGCGCGGTGTGGGATCCTTACCAGGTGGGATTGACGGAGGACATCGAAAGGGTGCAAAAAAGGGCAGCTCGTTTTGCATTATCACGTAATAGGGGAGAGAGTGTGGCAGATGTGATACGCGAGTTGGGATGGAAGTCATTAAAGCAAAGACGATTTTCGTCGCGGCGAGATCCATTTACGAAATTTCAGTCATCAACTTTCTCTTCCGAATGCAAAACTATTTTGTTGAGCCCAACCTACATACGTAGGAATTATCATCAAAATAAAATAAGAGAAATGAGAGCTCGAACAGAAAGGTTTACGTGTTCGTTTCTCCCGCGCGCTGTTCGGGAGTGGAATGGTAGAGAGATAGAATGATTGTGGTTCGATGAACCCTCTAGCAAGCACTTAAATGTGAATTGCAGAGTAATCATGTAGATGTAGATGTAGATTTAGATGTAAATAGGCCAAGACACCCACTACTATCCGATTACACTAATAGCGACACACCACTGGAAACAGTAACAACCTACGAGGCGTGTTTTTATGCAAGTACCGTTTTGAAATTAAAAAAACACGTGATAAGATATCTCAATAATTTTATTTTTACATGAAAGCCTGTACCTTAATATACGCACTGACGCCATTACAGTCTGATTCTTCGCTGAATGAAATGTTCACTCTACAGTGGAGTGTGCGCTAATATGAAACTTCCTGACAGATTAAAACTGTGTGCCGGACCGAGACTCGAACTCGGGACCTTCGACCCTCGTGGGCGAGCACTTGCCCGCCAAAGGCAAAAGTCCCGAGTTCGAGTCTCGGGCCGGCACACAGTTCTAACCTGTAAGGAGGTTTCATATCAGCGCACACTCCGCTGTAGAGTGATTATTTCATTCTACAAATATCCCCCAGGCTGTGACTAAGCCATGTCTCCGCAATATCCCTTCTTTCAGGAGTGCTAGTTCTGCAAGGTTCGCAGGAGAGCTTCTGTAAAGTTTGGAAGGTAGGAGACGAGTTACTGGCAGAAGTAAAGCTGTGAAGACGGGGCGTGAGTCGTGCTTGGGTAGCTCAGCCGGTAGAGCACTAGCCCACGAAAGGCAAAGTTCCTGAGTTCGAGTCTCGGTGCGGCACACAGTTTTAATCTGCCAGGAAGTTGATTCTTCCTTGTTTACGTTGTGTACTGAGTGTTTAAGATGCCTCCGATAATCGTGAGTCCCGCCGATTCTGAAGTACGGGCTGTTATAAGATTTCTTAGTGCTAAAGGCTTAAAAGCGATCGATATTCATCATGAGATCCGTGCAGTTTACGGTGAAAACAGTATGAGTGATGGAATGGTAAGAAAGTGGGTGAGAGATTTTAAGATGGCCGCACAAATGTGCATGATGATCAACGGAGTGGGCGTCCTTCGGTTGTTAACGAAAGTTTGGTGCGGGAAGTGGACAATAAGGTGAGAGAAAACAGACGCTTACGATTTACTCCTTGCGGAATGACTTTCCTAATGTCTCCCGTAGTGTTTAGTATGGCATTGTGACCGAACACTTGAATTATCGAAAATTGTGCGCACGTTGGGTACCGAAAATGTTGACGGATGTGCACAAAAACAAACATTTAGACAGTGCATTGACTTTCCTTGAGCGGTACCACAACGATGGTGATTATTTCTGAAGCCAAATTGTTACGGGCTATGAAACATGGGTGGCCTACGTCACTCCAGAATCAAAGCAACAGTCCATGGAAATTGAGCAAGGATATCGTTTTGCTGCAAGACAATGCCCTCCGCATGTGGCGAATCAAACCAAAGATCTCATCACATCTTTTCGATGGGAAACTCTAGATCATCCTCCGTACAGCCCCGATCTTGCGCCCAGTGACTTTCTGCACTAAAGAAACACCTGGGCGGTCATCGCCTTCAAGACGGTGACGAAGTCAAAACAGTGGTGATGCAGTGGTTAACACGTCAGGCGGCAGACTTCTATAAGGAGGGTATTCAAAAACTGGTACAACGTTATGCCAAATGCCTCAGTACTGACGGAAATTATGTAGAAATGTAGATTAAGGTACAGGCTTTCATTTAAAAATAAAATTATTGAGATACCTTAGCACGTCTTTTTTTAATTTCAAAACGGTACTTACATAAAAAAACACGCCGTGTATAATGACGTATCAGTATTTTTATCTTTCTCCTATTGTTAGAGCAAATACGCTGAAGAGCCAAAGAACCTGGTACACTTGCCTAATACCGCGTAGGGCCCTCGCGAGCACACAGAAGTACCGCAACACGACGTAGCATGTACTCGACCAATAAATAATGTTCATATCTGGGGAGTTTTGCGGCCAGCGAAAGTGTTTAAGCTCAGAAGAATGTTCTTGGAGCCACTTTGTAGCAATTCTAGACGTGTGGGGTGTCGCATTGTCCTTTAAAATTGCCCAAGTCCGTCGGAATGCAAAATGGACATGAATGCATACAGATGACCAGACAGGACGCGTCAGTACGTGTCATCTGTCAGTGTCTTATCTAGACATATGAGGGGTCCCGCATCACTCCAACAGCACACGCCCCACACCATTACAGAAGCTTCTCCAGCGAACTGTCCGCTGCTGACATGCAGGGTCCATGGATTCATGAGGTTTCTCCATCCACTCAATACAATTTGAAACGAGCCTAGTCTAACTATTTACAATACTGGTTTATAAACAACATTTTTCATTTTCTTATCTAGTGTATGTATGTACAATTTTTCGAATTTCCTACTAAGAGCAATCTACGTATAGTTCACCTTTGAGAGAAGCAGGAGTCTTTGAGGTTGATGACGCACTACTTTAAAGTTTGTCCTTGAGCTTTGTTAATAGTAAAACTGTAGGCTAATTTGATTGAAAATTGCAGTCTTTTAAATTGGAATGGCAGTTCCGTTAGTATTCTGGGGATAAATAGTGTGTGTCCTTTGTACATTCCAGTCATAAGTTCGGTTTCGACGATGCTATACGATATCTGTTTAACGATCACCCTTGTTCTATTACATAGTTTTGGTGAGTTGAGATTTATGGGTGGTATGAACGGATATCCAACTTTACGTCGAAGGCAGTGTAATGGCAGTCCTGGTGCTTGCAAGTAGCTTAGAAATTCTGTTGGCTAGTTCACACTTTCTTTAACGTTTATCATCGGTTCTATCGATTTGTATGTTCTCTCTTCACCTGGATTTTTTAAAAATATTATTTTTAGTGGCCAAATGTGCCCTTTCAAATAGCCAGTCCGAACTGTTATAGTTGTGAATAATGTTTGGAAAAATTTGGTAGATGAATGCGTTTTCAGCAATGGCTGTGTAGCAGAAATCGCTGTTGAGTTCAACGAAGCCGATCGTCTGGTCAATAGGATATGTGTCCTCGTCTTGGCAAAATGTGCTGTTGTTTCGTCCATCGATAGTTCAACTCTCATATTTTTTGTTAGTCGCAGTATTTCTATGTGATATTTTTAAAGCATGCATTGACCTCGTCTGTCGATATTGACTTGGGTATAACTGGAATGTTCGTCGAACACTTTCTGAGAGTATAAGTCGAGCACCTCCCATCGCTTCAGTTTCCTTGCAAGGTTTGTAATGTTCTGTACATGGATTCGAGTGATTTTTTTATGTGCTATTGTGCATTCGTCCCAGAAAATAATTTTAACTCGCTTTAAAAGTTCACCTCACCTAGATGCCCATGAGATTTTACGTACCAGGAATTACTCTTCGGCTACCTTTAACGGTAGGACGGAACGGGCAGTTTGTGCTCCTTCCTTAAGTGTGGCTGCAGTAGCGGACGATGCCAGTGCAAGTGCGATATGATGTTTAGCACGTCTTTCCATCAGCAAGAGATTTATTAAAGACGTTATCCCGGTGCACCTGGTGCCTCGAAGTAAATAATTCCAAGACTGGTGTTTTTGTTCCGGTCCATATAACGTAAATTTCTTTTTGATACTCACTGAAGAGTGGCTTGTTGTGAGCAACGTACTGAAACAGTTCGTTGATGTTGTAGATGTTTTTCTTTGTAATTTCAGAGTTTAGCACACTGATATCATCTTTTCGTGTTGCTTCTATCCCATGTTGTACTAAGGCCTGGTTGTTTATTGCTAAGCATTTATCTTCTAGGAGAATGAGTGTTTAATTGAAGATGTCGTCGTTGAGGAGTCCCATAGCCGTTTTGGATTCGATGCGTTACATGTTGCTAGAATTATAGCGAATAAATCTCACATTTGCTGAGCTGAGTTTCTGACTGACGCTTCTTGTATAGTTAATTCCCTGTGGTTGTAGTTTCACGTAAGTCCTAAGGGTCGACACGCTTCTTTGTGCGTCTGGCATGGGTAATCATCAACAGTCTTGAGATCTGTGAAACTTGTTGGTCTGTTTGGAAGTACGGTGTATACTCGGCCTTGTGCAACAGTTTTCATGATTCCTGGAAGAACTACTACTGGAATTCCCTGTTCTCATCGTTGAAATACTTTTCTTGTTGTGTTTCAGATAGAGATGTCGACATACAGTAATGTTTTCGCGAATGGATCCGTTTGGCACAGTTGGTAAAGAGCTGTTAATGTTGTGTTCTGAGGCGGCCAGCTTGCAGTTTTTCTGGCGGTGTGTTTTGTGAAGTAAATTCTCTGTCCATTCTCTAAATATACTGCTACATGTTGCACAGTTGGTTCGAGTTCACGTATGGGAAAACCGAAAATCCACCACGCTGTTTCGTTACTATTGATGTATCTTCCCATTATGTTTTGTTGTTCGCTGTCTTTGGCTGTTTGAAATACCGCCATGTCACTGTCTTTGTTCACATATTTACAGACATGTTTGATGGATTTAACTGAACTGCAGTACTTTACGCTTGTGTGTGCTAGGAACGTTCTGCAAAGTAGTGTGTTAGGTGGCACTACACATTCATTAGCTATTTCCAGTTTGTCGCTGCCTCGTATTCGTATTTTTGCTGTGAAGCCACGGTTTTTGGGTGATGGTCTTCTGTGTTTGGGACAGCCATCAACTCCGGTTTGTGTGCCGTCCAATTGTGCTTTTGGGTAATTTTTTTGTAAATTTTCAATACTCATGAGCACCGAATATGGGTTTAATGGCCAGCATCGTCCGTGAATCATGTTTTTCATTAGAAAGTCGTACAGTTCCGGATCTTCTTGTGGGTTGGTAAATTCAGCTCAGGTGATTTTTTCGATATACGGGAGATGAATTCTGTCGTATAGCCATATGAGATTGTATGAGAGTGGCAGTCCTCGTTTTTGCCATTCAGTTGTGTACGTCATGCATGTAACGATTCCAGGGATGTTGTATTTTGGGCTGACTTCAATAAATATCATTTGGTTTTGTTGGAAAACTCGGGAGATTATGTCATGTCGATGCATGAGGGCTACTCCGTTCCTTAGTTGTTTGTTGGTTTCGAATGTTATGGAAAGGTCATGTAGTCTATACTTTCTTATGTAGGTCATGGCATCTTGAGTGTATTCGTGCATGTGCCTCTGACTTCCTATGTATTATGAGGGTGAGATTACCATTGTACGGCGTAAAGTCAAGGGCCGGCACGTCAGTCGGGAACGATAGAGAAGAGATGGCTGTGAGAAGGAGACAGCCAATCGTGCACTGACCAGACCTCCATTCAGGACGACAACGCGACAGCAGTGGCCCCTAAGTTAAGAGGACATAAGCGCCGTGGCCGACTCTTCGTCTATTTCGTTTTTTCGCTGCTCTTTTTGTGTTTCCGCATTTCTTCAGAACTGGCTAGATCTCCTCCTCTTTTTAATTTGGGCATTATCTAAAATAGATAAGTCAAATCAACTTTTTACTAGCAAATACACTAAGTACAATTTACACACTGTTCATACTTAATTTTCGATGTGTATTCAGTCACTTTATTACTTTGACTACTCACACTTCACTATTTGTTTTTATTCACTCACCACACTACTTTTTCGGTTCCTGCCTTCGTCACTGATAAGAAACTGACGTTCTATTCCACGACGGGCCTTCCTTTATGTACCCCTACCAGAACATACCAAAAAGGCTTCGAATGGTCTATAACGTTCCAGAATGTTCTACGATAGTCGAGAGCATTCTGGAATGTTCTACAACGGTTTGGACTGTTCCGGGGTATTCCAAACATTGTGTAACCTTCAGACCATTCCCGAGCATTCCAGGACATCCCGGGTCATTGAGAAGAATTCCGGAAGATTCTGGAATGTTGTGAAATGCTCTAGAATATTCTGGAACTTTCTCTAATACTCTAGAATGTAGTGTAATGTTCCAGAAATTTCTAGAGGACAAAACATCCCAGCTCTTATATCTTCAGGTAAAAATGGAAACCGTCTTCATGGATGGTGAATAAAGGGCTGCCACACCATGTAACTCCTTTGACCGTACTGGGATTCGTTTCTGAGTCTTATCGGCACGCACATTGTACACTCATTTTTATAATATAGTATTGACTATATAGCTACCCGTTTCGATAACTCAATGTAGCTCCTCAGGCCTCTATGCATAAACAGTAGTGGAAGCATCTTCAACTTACCGACTATAGGAATATAAAACCAGATTAAAAACAGAATAAGAATCATGGACAACACTGCACAAGCGAGTTAGCTGCAATCATTCGATAAAAACAACATATACATCCGTTGTCACATACCTAAAATAGAAATATACAGGTATAGTACACTATAAGAAACTTTCACTCTAAACGCTGTACAAGTGTACAATTTATTAATAAGATCGTTAACTAAATATTCTGTGATTGAAACGGGTCAGTTGGGTGATACACTAGACTTCAAAACCTTGAAGCAACCTACTAATCTACAAAAATAGCTACAGCAAATGATAGATGTATGAAACAAACTAGGACATCAGGATTAAGTAAACCAAAGAATTATGCATCTACGAGCAAGCAGCCCTTGTAGGACAGACTCAACAAAACCTCAGTGCCATTCATGATACATAAAGCTGTGAAAACGACAATATAAATAAGACTATATGTCACATCACAGTCATAAAATGCTGAGCTGAAAACCGAATATAGGCATATTTATGTCACACGCATAATATTTACGTCCAAGAACATGTCAAAAGACGAAGTGCAGGAAACCACCTGTGTCTCACCTCACACAGAATATGCAGAACCCACGGTCTTTCCTCTTAAACCCGTCTTTCTTCCTAGCACGATCTGTTAAGACGTATATATTAGTGTACGTTTCTTTGAGAGGGAGTAGTAACTCTTTTTCTTTCAGACGTTGTCCTATGTTGCTTTATTTCGTACCACTAATATCCTTTGCATATTACTGACAAGTTTTGCAGTGACAATGCGGCTGACACTTATTGTATGAACAGAAATAAGTGGCTTGGGCGATATCTGCTTAGCCGCGATATGCGGGCATATTACCGAGGTGAAACTTCCTGGCAGATTAAATCTGTGTGCCCGACCGAGACTCGAACTCGGGACCTTTGCCTTTCGCGGGCAATTGCTCTACCATCCGGGGTACCGAAGCACGACTCACGCCCGGTCCTCACAGCTTTACTTCTGCCAGTATCTCGTCTCCTACTTTCCAAACTTTTCATATCAGTGCACACTCCGCTGCAGAGCGAATATCTCATTCATATTACCGAGGTAGCTACGAACTGTACAAGACCGTTCAGTAAGTAACGCAATTTTTTTTTCTGGAGGTAGATCGGTTTTATTCACGAGTCCAATATATCAAATAATCCCCCACTGTTTTGCATACAAAATTCTATTTTTCAACATAATCTCCTTTCAGTATGACAGCCTAACGCCATCTTACCAGCTGTATGCCAGCTTGGTACCACTCTACTGGTCGACGTCGGAGCCAACGTCTTGCTGCCTCAACAACCTCCCCATCATCCACGTACTGCTTCACGCGTAGTACATCCGTCATTCGGCCAAACAGATGGAAGTCGGAATGTGTGAAATCCGGGGTTTAGTATGGATGAACAAGAACAGTCCAATGAAATTTTGTTAGGTCCTCTAGGGTGTGCAGACTTCCGTGAGGCGTTGTGTTGCCATGGAGAAAGGGAAGATGGTTTGCGCTATTGTGTGGATGAGCACACTGAAGTCGTTTCTTCGGTAGGACATCAAATAGAATAACCCCTTTAGAGTTCCAGAAGACAGTCGCCATTACGTTGTGGTGCGCCTTTTTTTTGTTTTAGCGCGTATATCGCGTTCGAAAATTATGAAATGCGTCGAACAATTCTATTGACACGTAGCCAGCACGAATTCAGAAAATATCTTTCTTCTAAAACTCAACTGGCTTTTTATTGACACAAAGTATAGAGTGCACCTGACACGTGATCTCAAGTTTATTCCATATTTATAGATTTACAGGAGAATTTTGTAACAGTTCCTGAACTCATGACCTCCAGCCCGAAAGGTCACAGTTAGTAGTAACTGACGGGAATTCATGAAATGAAACATTAGTGTCATCTTAGTTTTCCCAAGTAAGCGTCATAGGGCCTCAGCTGTTCTAAATATTCATAAACAGTGTAGGAACACTCGTACATTTTTTAAAGTAGGGAAACATCATCATCGTCATCATCGTTGCGACGAGATTTTCTCAGGAATTCTCTGAATAAGAAAATATTTCGTTGACTTACACCTATATACGGAGTAATTGTTATCGTAATGAAATAAATCAGAGCTTGCATGGAAGCATTTATCCTAATTTTTCCAGCTCCTTGTTCGGGAGTGGAATGGTAGAGAAACTGGCTGAAAGTGGGTCTATGTACATTCTGCCAAGTACGTAGGTATAAATTGCTGAGTTTTAGATGTGAGTTTCATTCGAAGAATCCTCAGGACATCTAAAATGTGTAAAACTTTTATTTCTCTTCGAGCTGTGACCCATACAGTAAGGAGCTTTAGAAATAACAGGAGATTCCCAAAAGAGCAGTGCCTTTCGTCATACGTTCGCCTGGCAAGCGCCAAAACGTCATGGAAATGCTCATGCAACTCCTCTGGCAAACGTTAGAAGAGAAGCATCGTCCATCATGATAATATTTACTGTTAAAATGTCATGAAGCTATTTTCTAAAGATATTTAACTAACATATTTCTTCTCCTACGTATATCTCATGAAGATACCATAAGGTTCAAATTACAGAGTTTCGATGTCACATGGACGCTCACCAACGATCGTTCGTACTGTGCATCATTCGCGACTGGAACAGTGAATGGGGCAAGTGACAGTGTTACGGAACGTACTCAACATCACATTCGACAAAGTGGCTTGCTGAATGTAAATGACAATGTAGATTACCTATCGATGTTACCTAATATGGCTCAGGACAGAGAAAAAGAAATTCCTGTTTTAAGGCTTGGAAGTAAATGTTCTATAAAGTAACATTAGGTGACCAGTCAATGAAATGAAGTACATCTAGACTTCCGATTTTAATGCAATAGTATTACACTGAAACGCCGAAGAAACTGCTATAGGCTTGCGTATTCGTATACAGAGATATGTAAACAGGCAAAGTACGGCGCCACGGTCGGCAACGCCATTATAAGACCAGTGCCTGGCGCATTTGCTAGATCGGTTACTGCTGCTACAATGGCAGGTTATCAAGATGTAACTTTCTACGTGGTATTATAGTCGGAGCACGAGCGATGGGACACAGCATCTCCAAGGTAGCGATGGAATACGTATTTCCCATACGACCATTTCACGAGTCGACCATGAATATCAGGGATCCGGTAAAACATCAAATCTCCGACATCGCTGCAGTCGGAAAAAGATCATGCAAGAAGGGTACCAACGACGACTGAAGGGAATCGTTCAACGTGATGGAAGTGCAACCCTGTAACAAATAGCTACAGATTTCAGTGCTGGACCATCAACAAGTGTCAGCGTGAGAACTATCCAACGAGGCCCACCCATGTACCCTTAATGACTGCACAACACAAAGCTTTAGCCTAGCCTGGGCTCTTCAACCCCGACATTGGACTATTAGTGACTGGAAACATGATGCCTGGTCGGACGAGTCTCGTTTCAAACTGTATCGAGCAGATGGACTTGTACAGGTATGTAAGCAACCTCATGAATCCATGGGCCTTGCATGTCAGTAGGGGACTCTTCAAGCCAACCGAAGTGGCCGAGCGGTTCTGGGTGCTACAGTCTGGAACCGCGTGACCGCTACGGTCGCAGGTTCGAATCCAGCCTTGGGCATGGACGTGTGTGATGTCCTTAAGTTAGTTAGGTTTAAGTAGTTCTAAGTTCTAGGGGACTGATGACCTCAGAAGTTAAGTCGCATAGTGCTCAGAGCCATTTGAATCATTTTTAAACTCTTCAAGCCGGAGGAGGCTCTGTAATTGTGTGGGGCGTGTGCAGTTGATATGGGACCCCTAACACGTGTAGATTTGACTCTGACAGGTGACACATACGTAAGCATCCTGTCAGGTCACCTGCATCAATTAATGCCAATTGTCCGTTCCGACAGACGTGGGCAATTCCAACAGGACAATGCGACACCCCACACGTCCACAATTTCTAGAGAGGGGCACCAGAAACACTTTTCTCAGTTTAAACACTTCCCCTGTCCACGAAAATCCCCAGACATGAATATTTTTGAGCATATCTGGGATGCCTTGCAACGTGTTGTTCAGAAGAGGTCTCAACCCCTAGTACTCTTACGGATTTATGTACAGCGCTGCAGGATTCATGGTGTCAGTTCCCTTCAGCACTACTTCAGATTTTAGTCGAGTCCATGCCACGTCGTGCTGCAGCACTTCTGCGTTCTCGCGGGGTCCGTGCACGATATTAGGCAGGCGTACCAGCTTTTTTGGCCTTTCAACGTACATGTGTAGTGACTCCGCTTAAAATAAAAAGGAAGGTCCTACTGCGTATAGTGATTTCCTTTAATATCGGACTGCCAATTGTTCAACTTAAGGTACCCCTAAAGAGTGGAAGAAACTGCAGCGTCTTGTTGATGCAGTGTTACGCTATACTAAGTAACGCACATAGGTATGGAACAAATTATTTACATTGCAAAGCTGTATTGATGTAATAGTAAAAACATTAGTATTCTATGGTATAACCTATTAAATTAAAATAACTTTATCTCGAACAGACCTGTTCTTTTCGTATGCATACAGAAAAGTATATATATATATATATATATATATATATATATATATATATATATATATATATATCTGTGTGTGTGTGTGTGTGTGTGTGTGTGTGTGTGTGTGTGTGTGTGTGTCACACAATCTTCCCAAAACATGGCACATAATTTACTACTTGAATTTTCTGCACAGTCGTAACAGCACCAGAAATTGGAGTACACCTCTCAGTAGAAGCCAACCATTTTGACTCAAAGCATCTAAATTTCCACACCTGACAAGCCGTCAAGCGGAAAATAAGCATTAATGACTTCCTCTTGCCACATCTAATTGACAGTACTAGCCCACCTAAAAACATATTGCTTCTAACAGCTGTTATTATTAGTCTATAAATAACGTATAGCCTACATACACATGGGCTAGTCAGAATGTAAGTCTCGATCGGTTGTAAAACGCAAACCAGTCTGAAAATCCGATGAAGCTTTGCGCATATGTGTTGGCCAGTGTCTCTAGTATGCTCAATGGTCGCGTCACGTCGCTCTTTTCAGTTGTAAGTGCACAGTTAGCACATAAAGACGCCTAGGAAATAGTGTATCCCGCCAAGTATGAGAGTCTGGTGAGTAGATCCTTCTTCATGACAATTTTCGTTCTGAAGGGTCATTGAAGATGCTCCTCCAGCGTCTCCGATGGGAAGTGCTTGATCTCCCATAATTCAGCCTATAACTGGATGCCCCTTGGTTTCATCTCTGTTCACATGAACATCTGGCTTCGAAGATGACTTTTGGCTCAGTGAACAAGCTGTAGACCATTGCAGAGTATTGGTAGAAAGCAGAGGCGGCTTCCTCCTATGATGAGAGTTAAAATGGATCTGAGCACTATGGGACTTAACTTCTGAGGTCATCAGTCCCCTAGAACGTAGAACTACTTAAACCTAACTAACCTAAGGACATCACACACATCCATGCCCGAGGCAGGATTCGAACCTGCAACCGTAGCGGTCGCACGGCTCCAGACTGTAGCGCCTAGAACCGCTCGGTCACTACGGCCGGCATAACGAGAGTACTGGAAAGTCAGCACAACGCTACGACATGTATCGAAGCCGCAGCGGCGACTATGTAGAAGAGTAGCTGGAGCTGCGACAAAGTGTTGCAAATAAAACGTTTTTGTTTGTCACAATGGTTTCCATTCCACGACCGTTCGGAACTCACTATCCGAATATCCCTCACACACGTACACACGTACATACACACAACCACACACCCACACACACCCACACACGCACACACACACACACACACACACACACACATATATATATATATATATATATATATATATATATATATATATATATGGTCCATTGATAGTGAGCGGGCTAAATATCTCACGAAATAAGCATCAAACGAAAAAACTGCAAAGAACGAAACTCGTCTAGCGTGAAAGGGGAAACCAGATTGCGCTATGGTTGGTCCGCTAGATGGCGCTGCCATAGGTCAAACGGATATCAACTGCGTTTTTTTTTTTTTTTAAAGCAGGAACCCCCATTTTTATTTCATATTCGTGTAGTACGTAAAGAAATATGAATGTTTTAGTTGGACCACTTTTTTCGCTTTGTGATAGATGGCGCTCTAATAGACACAAAGGTATAAGTAGGTGGTATCAAGTAACATTCCGCCAGTGCGGACGGTATTTGCTTCATGATACATTACTCGTGTTAAAATGGACCGTTTACCAATTGCGGAAAAGGTCGATATCGTGTTGATGTATGGCTATTGTGATCAAAATGCCCAACCGGCGTGTGCTATCTATGCTGCTCGGTATCCTGGATGACATCATCCAAGTGTCCGGACCGTTCGCCGGATAGTTACTTTATTTAAGGAAACAGGAAGTGTTCAGCCACATGTGAAACGTCAACCACGACCTGCAACAAATGATGATGCCTAAGTAGGTGTTTTAGCTGCTGTCGCGGCTAATCCACACATTAGTAGCAGACAAACTGCGCGAGAATCGGGAATCTCAAAAATGTCGGTGTTGAGAATGCTACAGCAACATCGATTGCACCCGTACCATATTTCTATGCACCAGAAATTGATGGCGACGACTTTGAATGTCGTGTACAGTTCTGCCACTGGGCACAAGAGAAATTACGGGACGATGACAGATTTTTTGCACGCGTTCTATTTAGCGACAAAACGTCATTCACCTACAGCGGTAACGCAAACCGGCATAATATGCACTCTTGGGCAACGGAAAATCCACGATGGCTGCAACAAGTTGAACATCAGCGACCTTGGCGGGCTAATGTATGGTGCGGCATTATGGGAGGAAGGATAACTGCCCCCATTTTGTCGATGGCAATCTAAATGGTGCAATGTATGCTGATTTCCTACGTAATGTTCTACCGATGTTACTACAATATGTTTCATTGCATGACAGAATCACGATGTACTTCCAACATGATGGATGTCCGGCACATAGCTCGCGTGCGGTTGAAGCGGTATTGAATAGCATATTTCATGACAAGTGGATTGGTCGTAGAAGCACCATACGATGGCCCGCACGTTCACCGGACCTGACGTCCCCGGATTTCTTTCTGTGGGGAAAGTTGAAGGATATTTGCTATCGTGATCCACCGACAATGCCTGACAACATGCGTCAGCGCATTGACAGTGGATGTGCGAACATTACGGGAGGCGAAGAACTCTCTGTTGAGAGGAATGTCGTTACACGTATTACAAAATGCATTGAAGTTGACGGGCATCATTTTGAGCATTTGTTGCATTAATGTGGTATTTACAGGTAATCACGCTGCAACAGCATGCGTTCTCAGAAATGATAAGCTCACAAAGGTATGTCTATCACGTTGGAACAACCGAAATAAAATGTTCAAGCGTACCTACTTCTGTATTTTAATTTGAAAAACCTACCTGTTTCCAAATGTTCGTCTAAAATTGTGAGCCGTATATTTGTGACTATTACAGCGCCATCTATCACAAAGCGAAAAAAGTGGTCCAACTGAAACATTCATATTTCTTACACGAATATGTAATAAAAATGGGGGTTCCTATTCTTAAATAACGCAGTTGATATCCGTTTGACCTATGGCAGCGCCATCTAGCGGACCAACCATAGCGACATCTGGTTCCCCCTTCAAGCTAGACAAGTTTCCGGCTTTGTAGTTTCTTCGTTTGACTCTTATTTCGTGAGATACTTGGCCCGGTCTTTGACGCTTATTTCGTGAGATATTTGGGCCTGTCACGATCAATGGACCTTAAGGTATACCTGTTTGCAGCACTTGTACCATGTATATGTACGAGCAGTTAGGGATATAGCTTGAAAGATTGTGGCACTTGGTGCCTTAAACGAGTCCACGTTGTTTGTTGTTTTTCCTCTGTGTCAAACAGTTTTCCCGCAAAGATGGCAAATAATTTACTTCCTGATATTTTCGGCAAGATCATAACAATGGCGTGAAGTGGACGACATGTGTCAGTGGAGACTGTCCATATATACATACAAGACGCCTCCTGAGACGCAGCAAGGTAGGAGTAGGCAAAATGCAACAGGTAATAACAATATTAATGTGCTAATAGTAAACTGCAGGAGCGTCTACAGAAAGGTCCCAGAACTGCTCTCATTAATATACGGTCACAACGCTCATATAGTACTAGGGACAGAAAGTTGGCTGAAACCAGACGTAAATAGTAATGAAACCCTAAACTCAGATTGGAATGTCTACCGCAGAGACAGGCTGGACAGTGAAGGGGGAGGCGTATTTATAGCGATAAGAAGTGCAATAGTATCGAAGGAAATGGACGGAGATCCGAAATGTGAAATGATTTGGGTGAAGGTCACGGTTAAAGCAGGCTCAGACATGATAATTGGATGTCTCTATAGGCCCCCTGGCTCAGCAGCTGTTGTGGCTGAGCACCTGAAGAATAATTTGGAAAATATTTCGAGTAGATTTCCCCACCATGTTATTGTTCTGGGTGGAGATTTTAATTTGCCGGATATAGACTGGGAGACTCAGACGTTCATAACGGGTGGCAGGGACAAAGAATCCAGTGAAATTTTTTTAAGTGTTTTATCTGAAAACTACCTTGAGCAGTTAAACAGAGAACCGACTCGTGGCGATAACATATTAGACCTTCTGGTGACAAACGGACCCGAACTATTTGAAAAAGTTAACGCAGAACAGGGAATCAGCGATCATAAAGCGGTTACGGCATCGATGATTTCAGCCGTAAATAGGAATATTAAAAAGGGTAGGAAGATTTTTCTGTTTAGAAAAAGTGACAAAAAGCAGATTTCAGAGTACCTGTTGGCTCAACACAAAAGTTTTGTCTCAAGTACAGATAGTGTTGAGGATCAGTGGACAAAGTGCAAAACCGTCGTACATAATGCGTTAGATGAGTATGTGCCAAGCAAGATCGTAAGAGATGGAAAAGAGCCTCCGTGGTACAACAACCGAGTTAGAAAACTGCTGCGGAAGCAAAGGGAACTTCACAGCAAACATAAACATAGCCAAAGCCTTGCAGACAAACAAAAATTACGCGAAGCGAAATGTAGTGTGAGGAGGGCTATGCGAGAGGCGTTCAATGAATTCGAAAGTAAAGTTCTATGTACTGACTTGGCAGAAAATCCTAAGAAATTTTGGTCTTATGTCAAAGCGGTAGGTGGATCAAAACAAAATGTCCAGACACTCTGTGACCAAAATGGTACTGAAACAGAGGATGACAGACTAAAGGCCGAAATACTAAATGCCTTTTTCGAAAGTTGTTTCACAGACGAAGATTGCACTGTAGTTCCTTCTCTAGATTGTCGCACAGATGACAAAATGGTAGATATCGAAATAGACGACAGAGGGATAGAGAAACAATTGAAATCGCTCAAAAGAGGAAAGGCCTCTGGACCTGATGGGATACCAGTTCAATTTTACACAGAGTACGCGAAGGAACTTGCCCCCCTTCTTGCAGCGGTGTACCGTAGGTCTCTAGAAGAGCGTAGCGTTCCAAAGGATTGGAAAAGGGCACAGGTCATCCCCGTTTTCAAGAAGGGACGTCGATCAGTTGTAGAATTTTGGAACACGTATTGTGTTCGAGTATAATGACTTTCTGGAGACTAGAAATCTACTCTGTAGGAATCAGCATGGGTTTCGAAAAAGACGGTCATGTGAAAACCAGCTCGCGCTATTCGTCCGCGAGACTCAGAGGGCCATAGACACGGGTTCACAGGTAGATGCCGTGTTTCTTGACTTCCGCAAGGCGTTCGATACAGTTCCCCACAGCCGTTTAATGAACAAAGTAAGAGCATATGGACTATCAGACCAGTTGTGTGATTGGATTGAGGAGTTCCTAGATAACAGGACGCAGCATGTCATTCTCAATGGAGAGAAGTCTTCAGAAGTAAGAGTGATTTCAGGTGTGCCGCAGGGGAGTGTCATAGGACCGTTGCTATTCACAATATACATAAATGACCTTGTGGATGACATCGGAAGTTCACTGAGGCTTTTTGCAGATGATGCTGTGGTGTATCGAGAGGTTGTAACAATGGAAAATTGTACAGAAATGCAGGAGGATCTGCAGCGAATTGACGCATGGTGCAGGGAATGGCAATTGAATCTCAATGTAGACAAGTGTAATGTGCTGTGAATACACAGAATGATAGATCCTTTATCATTCAGCTACAAAATAGCAGGTCAGCAACTGGAAGCAGTTACTACCATAAATTATCTGGGAATACGCATTAGGAGTGATTTAAAATGGAATGATCATATAATATTGATCGTCGGTAAAGCAGATGCCAGACTGAGATTCATTCGAAGAATCCTAAGGAAATGCAATCCGAAAACAAAGGAAGTAGGTTACAGTACGCTTGTTCGCCCACTGCTTGAATACTGCTCAGCAGTGTGGGATCCGTACCAGTTAGGGTTGATAGAAGATATAGAGAAGATCCAACGGAGAGCAGCGCGCTTCGTTACAGGATCATTTAGTAATCGCGAAAGCGTTACGGAGATGATAGATAAACTCCAGTGGAAGACTCTGCAGGAGAGATGCTCAGTAGCTCGGTACGGGCTTTTGTCAAAGTTTCGAGAACTTACCTTCACCGAAGAGTCAAGCGGTATATTGCTCCCTCCTACGTATATCTCGCGAAGAAACCATGAGGATAAAATCAGAGAGATTAGAGCCCACACAGAGGCATACCGACAATCCTTCTTTCCACGAACAATATGAGACTGGAATAGAAGGGAGAACCGATAGAGGCACTCAAGGTACCCTCCGCCACACACCGTCAGGTGGCTTGCGGAGTATGGATGTAGATGTAGATGTAGATCCCTTATCCGACTCCTCACTGCCGCCTTATTCTATTTTAAGTTCCCCTTCACACATGAACAGAACTGATGAGGCTCTGTGTATTCTGGGATAGCACTTCAGCATCGAGCTAAATGGGGGATCCAGCATGAAACCCCGTTGCAGACACTTACACAAATGAAATGAGACAATGTCAGAGGCTTTAATGGTCTCATACAAATACGATTTCATATATGTTTTTGTGTAAGGGAGAAATTAAAGTAGAATGAGGTAGCAGTGAGAATATGGATCGATGGAGGCGTGCCGCGATAATCTATGCAGTTGTGTGATCCATAGTGCCAAGGTGGCTTAGTGGCTAACGCACCTGCCTAGTAAGCAGGAAACGTGGGTTCGATTCCCGGCCTCGGTACTAATTTTCACTCGCCGCTTCAGTCTCTCTACATAAAATCATTTCTGCATGAGACCAGTAAAGTCTCTGAAATTGCGTAATTTCATTTGTATATCCAATAGATGTTGCTGCTGTCAGCGAATGTAGATCCATCTCAACCAGTTTTTGATGCTACACTGAGATGGAGGCTCCATGGAACAGACATTTGGAGTAGATTAGCGATCAAATGGCAATTACCTACAGTGGCACGGAAGCTTCATGTATTCATTGGATCAGAAAACGCAAAAATTGGACAATAGCTGACTGGGGGCGTGATGTGTTGTCCGAGGAGGGAAGATTTTGCGTCTTTTGAAATGATGCAAGTCGTCGTATTCAGGGACGGCTCAAATGTGTTTAACCTGTAGTATGTGGACGGCAGGGTTCAGGCTTCAGTTGATGTAATGTGAGGTAATTGGTGGGTTTCTTGTTCGCTCATTTGCATTCATTTATTCAAGTTACAATGAATATGAACCAGGTCGTTCTTTTCCTCATCTTCGGTGACAAGAGTCAAGAGTGATTTAACCTGTGAGATACTTACAGAAATTTGTGGCTTGTCTCCCAACGTTAACTGAGGCCACTAAGAGAGGCGCAGTAGTCCGCAGCTCGTGGTCGTGCGGTAGCGTTCGCGCTTCCCGTGCCCGGGTTCCCGGGTTCGATTCCCGGCGGGGTCAGGGATTTTCTCTGCCTCGTGATGACTAGGTGTTGTGTGATGTCCTTAGGTTAGTTAGGTTTAAGTAGTTCTAACTTCTAGGGGACTGATGACCATAGATCTTAAGTCTCATAGTGCTCAGAGCCATTTGAACCAAAGCCGCAGTAGTGTCTGTTAGGGGTGAGCTCTTCTCTGGGTGGTATGATTACATGGGTCAAATGGCTCTGAGCACTATGGGACTTAACATCTGAGGTCATCAGTCCCCTAGAACTTAGAACTACTTAAACCTAACCAACCTAAGGAAAACAAATCTATTTTCTGACATTTTAAAAGAAGCCTGCTCTCCTAAATGGAGCTGGATTTGCCAGAAGGACATGAGAATTGATGTACTTTTGCACGTGTTCTATGTACAGAGTGTCTCAAACCTTTTGGGGTCGAATTGAAACAGGTGATAGTGGGTCACAACCTATTACATTGAGATGGGAAGCAGTGGCAGAAAAAGCAAAATTATTGTGCTACGGACATACACAGTGCACACTGAACAACAACAACACAGCTGTAAGTAATTGTTCAAAGTGACGACCGCCAGTCTCAATGCATGCATGGCAATAGCCCATGAAGTTTTGCAGTTTTGCTGCACTCTCTCAGAGATCTCTGGTGTCCGTTGTAGCAGGAGACAGCCAGCTTGGACCCCAGCAAATTGAGCAATACAAATAGAGCGATGTTGGGCACTACTGCACTGTGGTGAATAATCCACAGACAAAAGTGAACGTGGTCTCTTAAACCAGTCCTTGCACACGTTTTTTTTTGATAGGGGTTTAGTCACTAGTAGAGTGTATATTTCATGGGCATCTTGACGGGTGCTTAGTGCTAGGTAGTCGCCCACACGACACAACACTATCTCCCCAAAGTCTGGTGTTTAGGCATATCTTTAGTGGGAACCTTGGCAACCTCTCTGTGACGTGAAAGACCCCATCTGTCGTAAGCTCGTAGCCATGGAAATAAACTTCTTGCAGTTTAGATGACGCCTATTGGGAAACAATTCTGTGTACATTGGTGTTGCTTTGCGGGCACTACATAATGTTGCACCGTACACTTGAATGCATGTTTGTCAACTGTCGTTACTTATAGCGTTCCATCCTTGATTACGTGTGGTGAGCTGTGCACAGTAAAACACCTCACCACAATGGACACACAGCAAGGTGTCTGATGGAATGGACATCTGTCATCAGGGATAGTGTGTGTGGCTCGCGCTCGTGCCATCTCTTATTTTACATTCTGTTTTTTTTTTCGTGTTGCCATCTCGTTATGTTAATTTCAATTTCTGTTGTAACTGAGTTGCTGGTTTGTGTGCCCGTCCGTGGCGGCAGCAGCGCCTACCGATATAGCCCTCACGTGTTATCTTTGCTGCACTGCTATTAGTTCCCGGTTGTCGTCTGTCGTGGAGTCAGTTGGAACGTGACAGGAGGACAGTTCTGATCTGCCAGTCGTGGAGTCGGAACGCGCCACTAGTTCAGTCAGTTGGAGCACCAGTGAGGCCCGGATGTCCATGGCTCGCCCGACCGTTGCCGCCACGCATCATTTGAACCAGGGACGGTCGTCCTAATGGACGACGTGAATTTGCTCGCCAATCGCTTAAGGGTTGGCTGTGCGTATGTGTGTATATGTATATCGACTCCTGATTTGTTTTCGTGATTTCACAGCCACTGCTGAGTCTCGTTCAAGTCTTCGTGCAAGTGTTTGTCAAACTGTATGTATAGTTGGTGTCATTTCCACTGACAATTTGTTTTAAATGTTTTCGGCAGACTGGCAGTCAGTTGGTCGGTTGGAGCAGATCTGCAAACAATTCTCCACTTAGCGCAGTCGGCCGGGCCCACTGGCGGCCTCTATGCAGTGTCGGAGTATGTGGGGGCTGTTCCGAGTGCTACAGGGTTCGTGGCTCACCGACCCAGGACATGAAAGTTGAGTGGTGATTTAATCATCGAAGCCACGTCTTTCACGTTGTCCCTTTTGTTGGTGATTCGCTGTTGGCGGTATTCCTGGGAGCAACAGCGAGTGTTCGAGTTGGTGGAGATTTAGCCGCTGAGTAGTGGAAATTAACTACACTACTGGTCATTGCTACACCACGAAGATGACGTGCTGCAGACGCGAAATTTAACCGACAGGAAGAAGATGCTGTGATATGCAAAAGAGTAGCTTTTCAGAGCATTCACACAAGGATGGCGCCGGTGGCGACACCTACAACGGGCTGACACGAGGAAAGTTTCCAACCGATTTTTCATACACAACCAGCAGTTGACCGGCGTTGCCTGGTGAAACGGTGTTGTGATGCCTCGTATACGGAGGAGAAATGCGTACCATCACGTTTCCGACTTTTATAAAGGTCTGATTTTATCCTATAGCGATTGCGGTTTATCGTATCGCGACATTACTGCTCGCGTTGATCGAGAGTCAATGAGTGTTAGCAGAACGTGGAATTGGTGGGTTCAGGAGGGTAATACGGCACGCCGCGCTGGATCCCAACGGCCTGGTATCTATAGCAGTCGAGATGACAGGCATGTTATCCGCATGGCTGTAACGGATCGTGCAGCCACGTCTCGATCCCTGAGTCAACAGATGTGGACGTTTGCGAGACAACAACCATCTGCACGAACAGTTCGGCGACGTTTGCAGCAGCATGGACTATCAGCTCGAAGACCACGGCTGCGGTTACCCTTGACGCTGCATCACAGACAGGAGGGCCTGCGATGGTGTACTCAACGACGAACCTGGGTACACGAAAGGCAAAACGTCATTTTTTCGGATGAATCCAGGTTCTGTTTACAGCTTCATGACGGTCGCATCCGTGTTTGGGGACATCGCGGTGAACGCACATTGGAAGCGTGTATTCGCCATCGCCATACTGGCGCATCACCCGGCGTGATGGAATGGGGTGCCATTGGTTACGCGCCTCGGTAACCTCTTGTTCGCATTGATGGCACTTTGAACGGTGGACGTTACATTTCAGATGTGTTACGACCCGTGGCTCTACCCTTCATTCGATCCCTGTGAAACCTTACATTTCAGCAGGATAATGCACGACCGCCTGTTGCAGGTCCCGTACGGGCCTTTCTGGATACAGAAAATGTTCGACTGCTGCCCTGGCCAGCACACTCTCCAGATCTCTCACCAATAGAGAACATCTATTCAGTGGTGGCCGAGCAACTGGCTCGTCACAATACGCCAGTCACTACTCTTGATGAACCGTGATATCGTGTTGGAGCTGCATGGGCAGCTGTACCTGTACACGCCAACCACGCTATGTTTGGCTCAATGCCCAGGCGTACCAAGGCCGTTATTACGCCCAGAGGTGGTTGTTCTGAGTACTGATTTCTCAGGATCTGTGCACCCAAACAGCGTGCAAATGTAATCACTTGTCAGTTGTAATTTAATATATTTGTCCAATGAATACCCGTTCATCATCTGCATTTCTTCTTGGTGTAGCAATTTTAGTGGCCAGTAGTGTATATTTGTCGGTTTGAAATTCAAGTGCACATGCGGAATTTTCTGTCATGTGGCCTTTAGTGTTCCGGGTACCTGGCCTGGTCGCTGATGTAAATTCAGGCGGTGTCCTCTCCTCACCTGTTGTCGCTGTCCAACATGGTGTGTAGTTTTTGACAGCTTAATGTATGTTTGGTTGAGGGTGGCTATGTCTGTAACGTACTGGCTTTGGAATTCTCGTGTAGTGGTCGGTGGTTCGCCAGTCGTCTTGTCGGTGGGTCCCTGTCAGTCTCTAGGTTGTGTTGCCGGCGGATCGAGTATAGTTGGGCCGACTTCTTATCTCACCAAAGCGAACGTTAAGATTTCAAGGACAGACCGAGCTCCCTGGAAACTTCTGAGCGCCGTTGCCTATACTGCCTTTCTTGTTGGCGCTTAATTGTTTATTTTTAATGGCTCACAGACGATCGTTGGAATTTGTATGCTTGTAATTGTGGTTTTGAAATCAAAGGCCTTCAGCCGTTTTAAAAGTAAGATTTTCTAAATTTGGCAAGTCATACATTGTCTGAAGATAAAGATTGATTGTTTTAAGGCATCGGCCTTCGGCCACCTTAAGTTTTAAGGATCTTATTTATGAAGTATTACCTTTAGGAAGATAAAGCTGTGGGCTTTCTGCCTCTTGAAAATTTATTGTAGTGTATTCTTTTTAAAAGCATCGGTCTTCAGCCGCTTAAGTTTTAAGGGTCCTACTTTTCAAGTATTACCTTTTGGAAGATAGAGCTGTGGGCTTTCTGCCTGTTGAAAATTTACTGTAGTTGTATTGTTTTTTAAAACTTTAAGTTTTAAGGTTCTTACTTATGAAGTATTACATTCTACCAAGATAAAGCTGTGGGCCTTCTGCCCCTTGAAAATTTATCGTTCAAAATGGTTCAAATGGCTCTGAGTACTATGGGACTCAACTGCTGTGGTCATCAGTCCCCTAGAACTTAGAACTACTTAAACCTAACTAACCTAAGGACAGAACACACACCCATGCCCGAGGCAGGATTCGAACCTGCGACCGTAGCAGCAGCGCGGCTCCGGACTGGAGCGCCTAGAACCGCACGGCCACCGAATTTATCGTAGTTGTATTCTTCTTAAAATGATGAGCCTTCAGACGCTTTAAAATTTTGGATTATTCCTGATCAAGTCTTACATCACTTTGGCTTGAATACTATTTCACGTTAAAAGCTTTGGGCCTTCTGCCTTGGAAAATTGGTTGCAGTATTTTTTATAACAAAGGCCTTCAGCCGTTTTGGAGTAAGGTTTCTTATTGGTCATAAAGCTTGGGCCTTCTGCCTATTAATAGGCTATTGTAGTTACGTTGTTTTAAATTTATCGCCCTTCAGCAGATTTAAAAAAAAAGTTAATCTATCTGGCTAGTCAAGTCTTACATCGCTTGGCGTTAAATACTGTTTAAGGTTAGAGCCTAGAGCATTCTGTCTCAAAAAAACTATTTATAGCAGTTGTATTTAATCATGGGCCTTCAGCCGTTTTACAATTAAAGACGTTTTCTGTCGATAGTCAAGCTTATAAGTTGCGTTGTAATGTTGGACAACTAAGTAATGTGTTATGTTTGGAGTGTAACTGACAATCGCTCATTCTGGCCCTCCTTCCACAATTCCTACTATTTCTCCTGTCCTGCGGTTTTAGCAGGGCGTCTCACTGTGCTTACGGCATAGGCTGCGTGCAGTGGTCATATGACACACGTGTTGCGGGCTGTATACTGTATGACTGGTGGTGAGGGGTGAATGCTGTTTCAGTGCACAACAGACAGTCCGGATCTTGCGGCAGCGTGGCAGGCGCAGTTGAATACAAGAATTGAGATTCGTAGCCTTCACTTTGACCAATTACACTACTGGCCATTAAAATTGCTACACCACGAAGATGACGTGCTACAGACGCGAAATTTAACCGACACGAAGAAGATGCTGTGATATACAAATGAATAGCTTTTCAGACCATTCACACAAGGTTGGCGCCGGTGACGACACTTACAACGTGCTGACATGAGGAAAGTTTCCAAGCGATTTCTTATACGCAGACAGCAATAGACCGGCGTTGCCTGGTGATATGTTGTTGTGATGCCTTGTGCAAGGAGGAGAAATGCGTACCGTCACGTTTCCGACTTTGATAAAGGTCGGATTATAGCCTGTCGCGATTGCGATTTATCGTATCGCGACATTGCAGCTCGCGTTGGCCGAGATCCAATGATTGTTAGCAGAACATGGAATCGGTGGGTTCAGGAGGGTAATACGGAACGTCGTGCTGAATTCCAACAGCCTCGTATCACTAGCAGTCGAGATGACAGGCAGCTTATCCGCATGGCTGTAACGGATCGTGCAGCCACGTCTCGATCCCTGAGCCAACAGAAGGGGACGTGTGCAAGTCAACAATCATCTGTACGAACAGTTCGACCACGTTTGCAGCATCATGGTCTATCAGCTGGGTGCACGAATGGCAAAACGTCATTTTTTCGGATGAAATGGCTCTGAGCACTATGGGACTCAACATCTGTGGTCATAAGTCCCCTAGACTTAGAACTACTTAAACCTAACTAACCTAAGGACATCACACACATCCATGACCGAGGCAGGATTCGAACCTGCAACCGTAGCAGTCGCGCGGTTCCTGACTGAGCACCTAGTTTCGGATGAATCCAGGTCCTGTTTACAGCAGAAGGATGGTCGCATCCGTGTTTGGCGACATGGCGGTGAACGCACATTGGAAGCGTGTATTCGTCATCACCATACTGGCGTACCACCCGGCGTGATGGTATGGGGTGCCATTGGTTACACGTCTCGGTCACCTCTTGTGCGCATTGACGGCACTTTGAACAGTGGACGCTACATTTCAGATGTGTTAAGACCCGTGGCTCTATCCTTTATTCGATCCCAGCGAGACCCTACATTTCAGCAGGATAATGCACGACCGCATGTTGCTGGTCCTGTACGGGCCGTTCCGGATACATAAAATGTTCGACTGCTGCCCTGGCCAGCACATTCTCCAGATCTCTCACCAATTGAAAACGTCTGAACAATGGTGGCCGAGCAACTGGCTCGTCACAATACGCCAGTCACTACTCTTGATGAATTGTAGTGTCGTGTTGAAACTGCATGGGCAGCTGTACCTGTACACGCCATCCGAGCTCTTTTTGGCTCAATGTCCAGGCGTATCAAGGCCTTTATTAGGGCCAGAGGTGGTTGTTCTGGGTACTGATTTCTCAGGGTCTATGTACCCAAATTGCGTGAAAATGTAATCACATGTGAGTTCTAGTATAATATATTTGTCCAATGAATACCCGTTTATCATCCGCATTTCTTCTTGGTGTAGCAATTTTAATGGCCAGTAGTGTACTATGAGCTAGGCTGTTGTTATGCGGTGTACACTGTGTATGTCCATAAAACAATAAATACTTAGTTCCGACTAGTAATTCCGTACCCCATTATAATCGGTTGTGGACCTACTATCACCTGTTTCAATCTGACTCAAAAGCTTTGTGAGATTATATCTGCCGATATCGCGTGCTGTAAAGGGAATGAGGAATCAGCTGTACGGGGCGGACGAATACTACGGTCTTCCGGCGCAGAGATCGGGCGAGAGCAAGTACTCCACAGTTACGCAGTCGGATGCGCCTCACTGGATTTTCAGGAGCAGTCAGCGAGAGCGGAGCTCGCGTGGCGAGGATCATCGGCGGCCGCCGGCGAAAAACGCGCCGTCCGCGGCTCGCTCCGCGCGGCCATTTACCCTCCAGTGATTGTGTAATTGCTGGGCTGGAGCGCGGCCCGCGGCCCTAAGTGGCCTGTCGGGTAATGAGGCGAGTGGCTGCTAAGAGCGCGCCGGAGCGGCCATCGAGCCGCGCGCCGCGCCCGCTTCATGGCTCATTATGGCGCCGCGCTCGTAATGATGCGGAATGGAGGGCCGCTAATTGCTTTCCAGTTTCTCTCGTTAGGCCCGTAATGCTGTCCTGTCGCTGGGCGCGAGTCGCGGGATCTGCCGGCCGGCCAGCGCAGGCGGCGAGTGGGCAGCGGCGCTCCGTTACGGCTCATGCGTGATGGAGGACCAGGCTGCATCCTATCGAGCATTGCCCCGTCTGTGCTGCAGAGTCTCGCAGCAACGAGGCCCATACAGTGATATTCATAGATACGGGGCTGAGTCAATAACTACTGCCTCCAGTGGCGTATAACTTCGTTGATGGTTACAATGTCCGTGTTTTACAATACAGTAGAGTCTCGATAGTTCGAGTTTCCAATAATCCGAGCCTCTTTTTTTTTTTTTAAAAAAGAAAAAAGGTAGCAACGATTTACTTACTTTTTTTGTACTGACATTATACATAATGAAAACATCATTGCAAAAGATAGATAGGGAGAGTACAGCTCAGTGACAAAGCAGACAACAATGCAATCAACACCGACGATTAGCTCGCTGTCCTGTTGCACGAACACCTGTTGTCAGTATGGCACGCAATACCCCGACTGCTGCCGGCTGCTACCGATCAAAACTAGGGAGTTCATAAGCTGCTGTAGTTTCCAGTACCTGTACTGTACAGTGTTGTGTGTCGTTTTGTTTGTTGACTGTGTGTTCCGTTGTACACCTTACAAATATGAGTGCTGTAACAAAAAAGAGGAAATTTGTGCCTTTGCATCTAAAATTAGAAGCACTAAGACGATTTGACAAAGGAGAAACAATAAAAAAACTTGCTCTCGAGTATGGTGTCGGTGAAGTTACTGTTGGTGACTGACGAAGGAACCGACTTAAACTGGAACAGTTTTCTTCACAGAAATGCTCACACGAATCTCTCAGTCGAAGAAGTATAAAGAAGTCAGACTTCGAAAAAACAAGTGAGGCGTTGTTTATGTGGTTTACCCAACAGAGACAGAAGGGTGCTCCACTTTCTGGGCCAATCTTCCAAGAAAAACATTTGTTATTCAGAAACCAGCTGCAGGAAGGAGATGACAATTTCGCCGCCAGTGTGGTCTCGCTCGACAAGTGGAAGAAGAGGTATGGAATGCGTCAACTAGACGTATGTGGAGAAAAAACTCTCTGGTGACGCTCAGGCCGTTTCAAAATTTATCGTCGAGTTTAAAAAAATCATAACTGACGAAAATTTGTAAAATGAACAAATATATAACAGAGACGAAACTGAGCTAAATTTTAAAATGTTACCAGCGAGAACACTTGCTTCTTGTGAAGAAAAAAGTGCTCCTGGGCACAAAAAAAAAAGCAAAGAGCGGGTCACAGTTATGGCAGCTTCAAATGCAACTGGAAACCACAAACTAAAACTAGTTGTGATTGGGAAGTCTGCCAAGCCAAGGGCATTCAAGAATGTATCCATCTCAGCTCTTCCGGTTGTCTAAAAACATCAGAATAATGCCTGGATGAATCAGGAAATCTTCAAGAACTGGTTTTTTAACTCGTTTGTACCTGACTGCAAGAATTTTCAAAAGAAAGGGGACTGCCATCCAAAGCAATTTTGCTCATGGATAATGCGTCCTCACATCCAAGTGCAGGAGAACTACAGTGCGACGGTATCCGCGCCTTGTTTTTCCACCAAACGTTACCTGTCTCATTCAGCCCATGGATCAGGGCGTTCTGGAATGTCTAAAAAAAGTATCGACGGCGATTGCTACAGTCAATCCTGCATTCCAAAGACAACGAAAGCATTGTAGGAGCTTTGAAGAAAGTGACTTTGAAGGACGTCGTGTACTGGATTAGCGAATCTTGGAGTGAAATAAAGACAGACACAATTTCTAAGTCATGGAGGAAAATTCCACAGGAAAGTATGCCAGACACAGAAACTGACGATTTAGCAGATGAGGACGATCAACCATTGTGTAATTTAATCAGAAGATTGCCAGGGTGTGAAGAGGCAGAAGCGGTGGAAGTAGGCAAGTAGTTATATTCGGACGAACAGTTGGAAGTGCCAGACTCTTCTATAATTGACATGGTTAACATTCCATCGCAGTGTGAGAGTGACGAGGAAGACGAGGCAGAGGCTGCACCGCTGTTAAGTCACACCGATGGCTACGCTACTCTCGAGGCCGCCATATGCTACGTGGAACAACAGCCTGAGGCGACACCAACTGACCTACTGCTCCTGAGACGGTGGTGTGACATTGCCGCGAGGAAACGTTGCAGCTTCGCCAAACAAAAGACACTTCACTATTACTTGTCTAAATAAATAATTATTGTTATTCTGCCAATGCAAATCATGTGTAAATACTTTTATTTTAATAAAGTTCATATTTTGACCTGTATTACTTACAATATCATAATATTTCTTTTTCCCATTTAAATTTCGATAGTCCGAGTTTTCGATAGCTCGAGGTGGTTCCGGTCCCGTTCACCTCGGACTATCGAGACTCTACTGTATCTGTATCTTCACATTACGAAGTATATCATAGCGATAAACACATATACAAATTGCTGCAGCACCAGGTAAATGAGGTATAAAGAGGCAGTGTATTCGAGGAGCTGTCATTTTAGGTGAGTCATATGAAAATGTGGCCGACCATGACTATTGATGAACAACGGGGAATTAACAGACTCTGAGCATGGAATTGTAGTTGGAGCAACAAGCATACGACATTTCATATCGGAGATCGTTAGGGAATTCTGAGATCCACAGTGTAAAGAGTCACCAACTGCGACTCAAATGGGCACGTGACCATCGACGCTGGACGTTGGCGCAGTGGCAGAGCGTTGCATGTCTAATGAATCCTCATACCTTCTCATAATGACGATGGGAGGGCGTGAATTCGTTGTATTCCAGAGGAACAGCTCAATGACACCTGTACTGCGTAACCGAGATAAGCTGGCAGCGGCTTCATTACGCTCTGGGGAACATTTACATGCCCATAACCAGTCGAGTTCACACAAGGTACGATGATGGCCAAGGAGTATCATACGGTGGTTGCAGAACACATACTTCCATTCATGGTGATCATGTTTCCCGACGGCAGTGGTATTTTTCAACAAGAGAATGCACCATTTCACGATGCCAGGAGTGTGATGGACTGGATCAAGGAACATAGTGGCGAATTCCCCAAGCTCACCAGAACTGAACCTGATCGAACAGATCTGGGATGTGTGAATGGGCGTGACATCAGAGCTCATCGCCCCCCTCTCTGGAATTTACGGGAATTAAGTGAGTTGGGCGTCCAAATGTGAGGCAAACTCCTTCCAGCAAGCTCGCAACGTTCCATTGCTTTGATGCTATGAGTCGTCGCTGCTGTTATGTTGCCTAAGGTGGAGATACTCGCTATTAGGTGATCGTAATGTAGTAGCTGATCAGTGCAGTTTGGCTGTGGTTTGTCGTGAGATTTCTCACCACGGAAAATTCCATGATTTATTTAGAATGAATCCAGACAGTTTCCAGTTTTTGGAGCAACTCGTATCACCTACTCTGACAGAAGCAAGCACGACACAGATTTTAGACTTCTTATTTCTACAGCTGAAAAGTTTCTCATTACAATAAAGTAAGTTGGTGAATATGTGAATTACTTTAAAAACGCCACCACGAAATGTTTAATAATGTAAGATCACCTAGCATGGTACTTCATGTATATGGTGGTCCATTGATAGTGACCGGGCCAAATATCTCACGAAATAAGATTCAAACGATAAAACTAAAAAGAACGAAACTCGTCTAGCTTGAAGGGGGAAACCAGATGGCTCTATAGTTGCCCGCTAGATGGCGCTGCACTAGGTCAAACGGGTACCAACTGCGTTTTTTAAAATAGGAACCCCCATTTTTTATATCATATGCGTGTAGTACGTAAAGAAATGTGAATGTTTTAGTTAGACCACTTTTTTCGCTTTGAAACAGATGGCGCTGTAATAGTCACAAACGTATAACTACGTGGTATCACCTAACACTCCGTCAGTGCGGACGGTATTTGCTTCGTGATACATTACCGGTGTTAAAATGGACCGTTTACCAATTGCAGGAAATGTCGATATCGTGTTAATGCATGGCTATTGTGATCAAAATGCCCAACGGGCGAATGCTATATATGCTGCTCGGTATCCTGGCGACATCATCCAAGTGTCCGGACCGTTCGCCGGATAGTTACGTTATTTAAGGAAACATGAAATGTTCAGCCACATGCGAAAAGTCAACCACGACCTGCAACAAACGACGATGCCCAAGTAGGTGTTTTAGCTGCTGTCGCAGCTGATCCGCACATCAGTAGCAGACAAATTGCGCGAGGATCAGGTATCTCAAAAACGTCGGTGTAGAGAATGCCACATGAACATCGATTGCACCAGTACCATATTCCTATGCAGCATCAATTGCATGCGACGACTTTGAACGTCGTGTACAGTTCTGCCACTGAGCACAAGAGAAATTACGGGACGATGACAGATCTTTTGCACGCGTTCTATTTAGCGACGATGCGGCATTCACCAACAGTGGTAACGTTAACCGGCATAGTATGCACTATTGGTGTTGTTGTTGTTGTTGTGGTCTTCAGTCTTGAGACTGGTTTGATGCAGCTCTCCATGCTACTCTATCCTGTGCAAGCTTCTTCATCTCCCAGTACCTACTGCAACCTACATCCTTCTGAATCTGCTTAGTGTATTCATCTCTTGGTCTCCCTCTACGATTTTTACCCTCCACGCTGCCCTCCAATACTAAATTGGTGATCCTTTGATGCCTCCAATACTAAATTGGTGATCCCTTGATGCCTCAGAACATGTCCTACCAGCCGATCCCTTCTTCTGGTCAAGTTGTACCACAAACTCGCGACAAGTGTAACATCAGCGACCTTGGCGGATTAATGTATGGTGCGGTATTATGGGAGGAAGGATAATTACCCCCCATTTTATCACATTCAAATGTGTGTGGAATCGTATGGGACATAACTGCTCAGGTCATCAGTACCTAAGCTTACACACTACTTAACATAAATTATCCTAAGGACAAACACACACACCCAAGCCCGAGGGAAGACTCGAACTTCCGCCGGGACCAGCCGCACAAAAAAAAATGGATCAAATGGCTCTGAGCACTATGGGACTTAACATCTGAGGTCATCAGTCCCCTAGAACTTAGAACTACTTAAACCTAACCAACCTAAGGGCATCACACACATCCATGCCCGAGGCAGGATTCGAACCTGCGACCGTAGTAGTCGCACGGTTCCGGACTGAAGCGCCTAGAACCGTTCGGTTACCGCCAGCCGCACAGTCCATGACTGAAGCGCCTGAGACCGCTCGGCTAATCCCGCGTGGCAGTGACGCAATACACTAGATTTTTGCTGTACTGGAACTTCAATATGCAGAAAAATTATTTTTTTGGCGAATATTTTCCTAAGAATCGAATGGATGAAAGACTGCATAGTGGAGAACATGGGCAAGTCCAGCCTGCCATATGCAAGCCTGGAACCCCAATGGCTAAAGTCACACACGAAGCCCAAAGCAACACTGACGTGTATACGTGAACTGATTTGGGATGATCAGGTGCGACAGACCGATTGCTCAACTCCTGCGTGTGCAGCGAGGGCCGTCATGTTTAACGTCAAATGTTTAGCAATTGTCATCCATGTTTAGCGTATTCCCGCCATTTACGGCTTCGTGTATCATACAGTTACCTGCCTCAGCGTCACTCATGTCGCTTTGATGGTTTTTAAACCTTAATAAAAATCACCCTGTATAATTAATGGTTACAAATTAATAAACCTAGGATAGTACTCCTGCTATTGTTCAGTTTCGCAAAGTAATACACTCCTGGAAATTGAAATATGAACACCGTGAATTCATTGTCCCAGGAAGGGGAAACTTTATTGACATATTCCTGGGGTCAGATACATCACATGATCACACTGACAGAACCACAGGCACATAGACACAGGCAACAGAGCATGCACAATGTCGGCACTAGTACAGTGTATATCCACCTTTCGCAGCAATGCAGGCTGCTATTCTCCCATGGAGACGATCGTAGAGATGCTGGATGTAGTCCTGTGGAACTGCTTGCCATGCCATTTCCACCTGGCGCCTCAGTTGGACCAGCGTTCGTGCTGGACGTGCAGACCGCGTGAGACGACGCTTCATCCAGTCCCAAACATGCTCAATGGGGGACAGATCCGGAGATCTTGCTGGCCAGGGTAGTTGACTTACACCTTCTAGAACACGTTGGGTGGCACGGGATACATGCGGACGTGCATTGTCCTGTTGGAACAGCAAGTTCCCTTGCCGGTCTAGGAATGGTAGAACGATGGGTTCGATGACGGTTTGGATGTACCGTGCACTATTCAGTGTCCCCTCGACGATCACCAGTGGTGTACGGCCAGTGTAGGAGATCGCTCCCCACACCATGATGCCGGGTGCTGGCCCTGTGTGCCTCGGTCGTATGCAGTCCTGATTGTGGCGCTCACCTGCACGGCGCCAAACACGCATACGACCATCATTGGCACCAAGGCAGAAGCGACTCTCATCGCTGAAGACGACACGTCTCCATTCGTCCCTCCATTCACGCCTGTCGCGACACCACTGGAGGCGGGCTGCACGATGTTGGGGCGTGAGCGGAAGACGGCCTAACGGTGTGCGGGACCGTAGCCCAGCTTCATGGAGACGGTTGCGAATGGTCCTCGCCGATACCCCAGGAGCAACAGTGTCCCTAATTTGCTGGGAAGTGGCGGTGCGGTCCCCTACGGCACTGCGTAGGATCCTACGGTCTTGGCGTGCATCCGTGCGTCGCTGCGGTCCGGTCCCACGTCGACGGGCACGTGCACCTTCCGCCGACCACTGGCGACAACATCGATGTACTGTGGAGACCTCACGCCCCACGTGTTGAGCAATTCGGCGGTACGTCCACCCGGCCTCCCGCATGCCCACTATACGCCCTCGCTCAAAGTCCGTCAACTGCACATACGGTTCACGTCCACGCTGTCGCGGCTTGCTACCAGTGTTAAAGACTGCGATGGAGCTCCGTATGCCACGGCAAACTGGCTGACACTGACGGCGGCGGTGCACAAATGCTGCGCAGCTAGCGCCATTCGACGGCCAACACCGCGGTTCCTGGTGTGTCCGTTGTGCCGTGCGTGTGATCATTGCTTGTACAGCCCTCTGGCAGTGACTGGAGCAAGTATGGTGGGTCTGACACACCGGTGTCAATGTGTTCTTTTTTCCATTTCCAGGAGTGTATATGAGTGACTTTGAGGAGTATTCGTAAGACACTTCGCTGGATGTGAAGTGAGATAACTTACTATCAGTGGTGTAGCAGTGGGTGCTGAACTGTGTGTAGGGACAGACAATGTATTTGAATAAATGGAAGAAGCCGATAATGACACGCAAAATCCCGCCTTGTCCTTTTCTGTTTTATCCAGTTTCTCATGCAGAAATAAGAACAATTTAAATAACACACTTCTCTTTCGTATGTACTTTTCTGAAATCAGGGAACGTAGACTGAAATATTCCAGTAAGCATCATCAGCTCTTGAGCCCTGGTTTCTTTTCATTTCAGTATGTGTTTTCATATCCAGGTTGAGACTGCTTCGACAACTTAAGGGAAAGAGGAACATGCGGTATTTAGGCAGTTCCACACTCCGCGTAGAAGGTCATGGCATGCAGCAATAGCTTTCTGTGTAGCACAAAGCTCTCAACCTCGTCCCGGACAAGTTCCAATATATCTCACGTATTTTCTCAAGAATGTTTTAGAGTTATCACTCCCCTCACAAGCGTAGTGTAGGTAGTCTCCTTAGTAGGTCTGTTACATTTTCTAAGTGTTCTGCCAATAAAAAGCAGCATTTGGTTAGCCTTCCCCACAACATTTTCTATGTATTCTTTCCAATTTAAGTTGTCCGTAATTGTAATACCTAGGTATTTAGTTGAATTTACGGCTTTTAGATTAGACTGATTTATCGTGTAACCGAAATTTAACGACTTCCTTTTAGCACTCATGTGGATGGCCTCACACTTTTCGTTATTTAAGGTCAACTGCCACTTTTCGCACCATTCATATATTTTTTCTAAATCGTTTTGCAGTTTGTTTTGATCTTCTGATGACTTTATTAGTCGATAAACGACAGTGTCATCTGCATACAACCGAAGACGGCTGCTCAGATTGTCTCCCAAATCGTTTATATAGATAAGGAACAGCAAAGGGCCTATAACACTACCTTGGGGAACGCCTGAAATTCCTTCTGTTTTACTCAATGACTTTCCGTCAGTTAACACGAACTGCGACCTCTCCGACAGGAAATCGCAAATCCAGTCACATAACTGAGACGATATTCCATAAGCACGCTATTTTACTACGAGCCGTTTTCCGTGGTAGAGTGTCAAAAGCCTTCCGGAAATCGAGGTATACGGGATCGATCTGATATCCCTTGTCAATAGCACTCAGCGCTTCATGTGAATAAAGAGCTAGTTGTGTTTCACAGGAACGATGTTTTTTAAACCCATGTTGACTGTGTGTCAGTAGACCGTTTCCTTCGAGGTAATTCATAATGTTCGAACGCAATATATGTTCTAAAATCCTGCTGCATATCGACGTTAACGATATGGGCCTGTAATTTAGTGGATTGCTCCTACTACCTTTCTTGCAACTTTCCAGTCTTTGGGTACGGATCCTTCGTCGAGCGAACGACTGTATATGATTGTTAAGTATGGAGGTAATGCATCAGCATACTCCGAAAGGAACCTAATTGGTACACAGTGTGGACCAGAAGACTTGCTTTTATTAAGTGATTTGAGTTGCTTTACTACTCAGAGGATATTTACTTCTACGTTACTCATCTTGGCAGCTGTTCTCGATTCGAATTCTAGAATATTTACTTCGTCTTCTTTTGTGAAGGCATTTCGAAAAGCTGTGTTTAGTAAATCTGCTTTGGCAGCACTGTCTTCGATAGTATCTCCATTGTTATCGCGCTGAGAACGGATTGATTGTTTCTTGCCGCTAACATACTTTACATTGTACCAGAATCTCTTTGGATTTTTTTCCGGGTTTCGAGACAAAGTTCGCAGTAAGTTTCGAGGTTCTGTAAAGGATTGCCAATCATGGGGATTTTCCGTCTTTTTAAATCTGGCATGTTTGTTTCGTTGATTCTGCAACAGAGTTTTAACCCGTTTTGTGTACCAAGGAGCATCAGCTGCGTCGTTTGTTAGTTTATTTGGTATAAACCTCTCAATTGCTGCCGATACTACTTCTTTGAGTTTAAGCCACGTTTAGTCTACACCTATTAATTTGGAATGAGTGGAGATTGTCTCTCGGGAAGGCGTCAAGTGAATTTTTACCAGATTTTTTGAATAGGTATATTTTTCGCCAATTTTCCGAGGATTTGGGAATTACAATACTCAATCTCGCTTCGACAACCCTGTGTTCACCAATCCCTATATCGGTTTTGATGCTGGTTATTAACTTAGGATTATTTGTTGACGGCCCCTTGCATGAACACCGATAAACGTATAACATAGGTGAACCGTTGGGCAATCGATAGCTCGTGTCACGTCTCCTGGAACACTGTCTTTGTGGTGAAGGGGACGACGCACACGTTTGTAGAGAGTGGTGTTGAAGCCGTTTCCCAGGGAGGCCGCAGTGATAAGAGTATGGACACCGATACCCTGGGGGGAAATGGGCTGGGTGTTTGTTCTACCACACGTGTGACTTCCATGTTGGCCTGGTTGAGCACCTTCCTGACATGGGGGATTTGCACCGAAAACCGGAGTGGGCACGTTATTCCTTTACATTATAGCAGCACCTGTGTTATTCATGTGGTGTCACCGCCAGACACCACACTTGCTAGGTGGTAGCTTTAAATCGGCCGCGGTCCACTAGTACATGTCGGACCCGCGTGTCGCCACTGTCAGGGATCGCAGACTGAGCGCCACCACAAGGCAGGTCTCGAGATACGGACTAGCACTCGCCCCAGTTGTACGGACGACTTTGCTAGCGACTACACGGACGAAGCATCGCTCATTAGCCGAGCAGATAGTTAGAATAGCCTTCAGCTAAGTCAAAGTCTACGACCTAGCAAGGCGCCATTAGCCTTACATAGCAATTGATAGTTTGATAGTTATCGTATGAAATGTCTCATCAAGAACGCTGTATACAAATGGTGGATTAAAGTTAAGTATTCCAGCAGCTACGTACTTTTCTTTATAGCATTTATGAAGTATCCTGTTTCAGACCATCCAGTCCGCCTGCTTGCTTAATGGCCGCCTCCCTTAAATAATGTGCGTAGTGTTGGCAATCTGTCAACACTACAGATGACGATGAGGATTAAAAGAGGATTTCGCGTTCGTATTGCTCTAATTTATGGCGCCGACGTTACAAACCGCCTTCTTTCTCTTTGATTGATTTACTTGTGTCATGGCTTCGCCACAATCTCCCGATGTACTGTCCGAATTTTATCGCTTGCAGAATCAGCAGACGCAGGCGTTATTGGATGCCCTTGGACAGCTTGTCCAGGGTCAACGTGCACTGCAAAACGATGCGGCCGCCGCCGCTTCATCGCTACCGCAGCCATAACATGCAGTTGCACCACCATTCCGTAATTTTCAAGCAGACGTGGAAACATGGACGGAGTGGTCACGCCAGTTTGGATTTCATCTCGCCGCCTACAGGATTCAAGGTAACGAGCGGCAGCCTCATTTATTGTCGTGTGTAGGGGTGCAAACGTGCCGTGTGATAGTGAAATTATTTCCCCGACGCGACGTAGCAACTCTGTCCTACGAAGAAATTTTGTCTGCTTTAGATGCCTATTTCAAGGAAACAGTTAATGTAGTTGCAAAAAGGTATACTTTCTTTCGTACACAACGTATGGCCGGTCAAACTAATAGGGAGTGGGTTGCAACATTGCAAGGCCTTACTCGGGATTGTGCTTTTGAGTGTGAATGTGGACTCCCTTATTCAGATACTATGGTACGTGATGCAATAGCACAGAATGTTTCTGATGTTCATATACGGGAACAGATTTTGGAACTAGTCAATCCCTCCCTTCCACAAGTGATAGAGATATTGGATAGACAAGACACGCTTGACTTTGCTCAGGAATCATTTGCAACTTCGCCAGCCGTGTGTAACATTAACCGGCCCGCCGGGCGCGCTGCACAGCCCGGTAAACTGCCCTCGCACACGTCCGCACAGCTGCCGCCACGCTCTAAACCAGGTGTGCCGCGCCAGCATACAAATGCAGTGAAATCATGCCCGCAGTGTGCAACTAGACATTCGCGTGACAATTGCCCGTCACGCCAAGCTATTTGTTTTTACTATAATAGAAAAGGACGTGTTCAAAGTGTTTGCCAGAAAAAGCTCAGATCAGACACTCTGTATCATTCCCGGCCCTTTGCTTCACGCCGGAATCGAACCAAGGACACTCAGGCTCGTGGACCTTCACCCATGGACATTCATGAAGTTAATTCCACTTCGTCCAGTGCCACTATCTCTAACAGTGACTGTGTTCGGCCCACAAATACTGTGCGTCGACATCGCCGGAACTTGCGTCAAGTCGCAAGTGCTTCTGTACCAGTGTCAGTTCAACTTGCACGAGACAGTCGCTCTTGTCGTCAGCGGGACAATAAACTTTTTGTAGATTTGGACTTTAATGGCAATGTCATACCATTCCAGCTCGATACCAGAGCTGCAGTTTCATTGCTCAATCACGACACGTACAAACAACTGGGCAAACCTCCGTTGCGTGCCACAAATGTTCAGTTAAATAGTTATTCAGGTCAGAATATCCCTGTGTTAGGACAGTGCACTCTTCTTGCAACATACTAGGGACAAACAAAACTTGTGTCATTTTACGTTCTTCGTTCTTCTACTGCAGTGAACTTGTTTGGTTTAGATTCATTTCAATTGTTTAACTTGCCAATTGTAAATCAGGTCCTATCAGTGAATCAGACTGTGCCCTCTGCCAGTGTTTCGCAGCTATGTGAAGAATTTGCAGACATTTTGCGCACAGAAACGCCGATGCGTTGTCCCGTTTGCCTGTTGCTGAGGATAGAGCATTCGATTCTTCCGAACTTGCTAGCATGTTCATTGATTCGGAAACCGATGACGTGGTCGACTCGTTTCCGATTGATTTTCGTCGTGTAGCTACAGCCACAGCTGCTGACCCGGTCCTTGCTACAGTTTTGCGTTTTGTTGCTATGCAATGGCCTTTGTTAAAGTCTCGGATCGAGGATCCGTTGGTTCGCCGATTTTTTGCTCATAAGGAGAGACTTTTTGTTCGACGTGGTGTTTTGTTGTTGCGTTCTGATAATGATCAGTCCAGAGTCGTGGTCCCACGTTCGTTACAGTACGCTGTTTTACGGCTTCTTCACCAAGGACATTGGGGTATAGTGCGAACGAAACAACTTGCTCGTCAGCACTGTACTTGGTTCGGAATCGATGCTGCGATTACGAAAATGTGTTCTTCTTGCATGGCGTGTGCCGAACAACAATCCGCACCGCCGCGGAAATTCTTTGCATGGCCGAAAGCCACTTCCCCTTGGCACCGCTTGCACATCGATTTTTCTGGTCCATTCTGGAATGCTCGATGGTTGGTTCTGGTAGATGCCTTCAGTAATTTTCCTTTTGTTCTCCGGATGTCTTCCACGACGTCCTCTGCCACCATCCAAGCTTTGTCTGCTATCTTTTGCATTGAAGGTCTTCCGCAGACTATTGTTTACGACAATGGCCCACAATTCATGTCCGCAGAATTTCAGTCATTCTGCCAGGCCAATGGTATTCAACATCTGACATCCGCGCCGTTTTCGCCTCAGTCAAACGGTACCACTGAACGATTGGTCCGGACTTTCAAGTCACAGATGTTGAAGTTGAAAGAGTCGCATTCTCGGGAGGACGCGTTGTTGCTCTTTTAGTCATCGTATTGCTCTCAGCCCCGAGATGGTCGCTCGCCGGCTGAGTTGCTCCACGGTCGTCGTCATCGAACCTTGATGTCTTTGCAGCACCCGCCGCATCAGGTTCCTGTGCAGCAGCAGACTCCTGCTTTTGCTCCAGGCGACGCTGTATTCTATCGCAACTATCGAGGTTCACGGCGTTGGCTCGCAGGGCGCATTCTTCGCTGCCTCCGCCGCGCGATGTATTTGGTTTTGGGGGCCTCTGGTGAGGTGCGTCGGCATCTCAATCAGCTGCGCCTCTGTCGTCGCACGGGTTCTGCCGCTCCCCGTCTGCTTTCAGCGATGGTGCCGTCCGGTCAGCGCCCTGGGGACCCATCTACTGGCTCGCCTCATCCCCAGGTGTTACCGACGATGCCTTCCATTTTGCCCCATGGCGACGCGCCGCCTCCACCGCCGCCGCCTGTTCTCCCGCCGGCGCCGCCCGCAGTGGACGCCTCGCTGCAGCCGCCAAGCGCCTCCCTGGGTCACGCGCCGCCGATCGCTTCCCGTGCCCAGCCGTCCTCCGCCATGGAACTCTTGCCCGCTCCGGACCACATGACGTCATCGCGCGTCGGATACCCCGACGCAATGGAGGTCGACCCTTCGGCCCCTCCTGTCTCTTTACGGGCGCATACACCGCATGTTGACGTGCACCCTGGACTAGGTTTTCAGGCGTTTCCTAGATCCCCTCGGACCGAATGGCCGGATGCGGGTGGCACAGCCTCGCCTGTAGTTCGGCTCCCCACCTCATCGCATACGTCAACATGGGGTCCTCCCCACGGCGGACGGAAGCCTTATAACACGACTGTTCGCCGATTTGCGGGGGAGGAATGTGGTGTCACCGCCAGACACCACACATGCTAGGTGGTAGCTTTAAATCGGCCGCGGTCCACTAGTACATGTCGGACCCGCGTGTCGCCACTGTCAGGGATCGCAGACCGAGCGCCACCACAAGGCAGGTCTCGAGATATGGACTAGCACTCGCCCCAGTTGTACGGACGACGTAGCTAGCGATGCACACTGACGAAGCATTGCTCATTAGCCGAGCCAATAGTTAGAATAGCCTTCAGCTAAGTCAGTGGCTACGACCTAGCAAGGCGCCATTAGTAACATTGCATGTATCTAAAGAGTCTCACTTGTATCGCCACAATCTCCCGATGTACCAAAAGGATGGATTAAAGTTAAGTATTCCAGAAGCTGCGTACTTTTCTTTATAGCATTCATTACGTATCCTGTTTCAGACCTCACGCCATCCTGCTTTAGCTTAGCGCGTGCCTTTCGGCTTCCTCTCATTGTGTCTAGGCTGTCTTGTCTAGACACAACAATTCACATGCGTGCACGTCCTAAGGAATAGGTACTGCGGCGACTAAAGACGTTATGAAATACGTTAAATGTATTCGCAGCTGCGAATAAGGGCAAGCATCAGCTGTAGAACAGAATGACGACAGTTAAAATTTGTGTCGGATGGAGGCTCAAACCCGGATTTCCTGCTTATCGCGAGCGATTGCCTTACGAATCGGGCTATCCAAGCATGACTCGCAACCAGACCCAAGCTTCCATATGTTGTCAACCACGTGTCTACATCCTGTACTCGTACATCCATTATGTATATTTCAGTACATGACAGACACTTTACTTGATAGTCGCTTGCCCGGTATCGGCGTATAAATACGATATTGAAGTGCCTGTGTTGTTCCGAATTGCGATGCATCGTATTTCTAACACAGGCACTGTAGCATTGTGTTTATCCTCCGACACCGAGCAAGCGACTTTCAGGTAAAATGTCTGTCCTGTACTGGACTATACATAATGGACGTACGAGTACAGGATGTAGACACATGGTTGACGACATATGGAAGTTGGGTCTGGCCCTCAGTCGCACTCGGATAGCCAAATGATAAGGCCACCGCTCGCGATGAGCGGGATATCCGGGTTCGAGTACTGGTCCGACGCAAATTTTCACTGCCGTCATTCTATTCTACAGCTGATACCTGCCCTTATTCGCAGCTGCGAATACATACAATGCATTATTCCTCTGGGCGATCAAGTCCGGAGGCAAATGGTGGTGGGTCATCGTCGTCCACGAATATCCTGGCACTCCAAGTTGTTCCATCCAACAGTTTCACATCCCATAGCGCCTTTGCATGGTCGGTTAGGTACTACTCGTCCGTTGCTTCGGTGTCTGGATCACGCAGCACTGCTGTGAAAGTGATAATTGTGGCTGGTTTGCTTCCTGAGCGTGTTCCTGCCCTGGACCCGGTTCACCCTCAGGTTGTTGTCTGTTCATGTGTCTGGCCAGGCGGTTTGAGGAGCATGTCGATCGTATCAAAACATGATAACTTATATGTGCTATGTCTCATAGTTACAATTTGATTGTGAGTTTTAAATTATTGATGTCTTGTAAATTTCTTTTACATTTAGTTTCGTGAATCATGACGTCCAGAACATTTTTCGCCTAGTAAGATGTGTACTAAATCGCTAAGTTCGTTTCTTTAGTTACTTGGAGCCAGCAAGCTCACGTGCCACACCGAGGGAAATATTGTTACTTGTATTTGAGCGAGCTGTGGTACCTTGGTCAGTTACCGTATTATCCTTTATCGACTTTTCATAAATGTTTGGTCTACATTGCCAGCATACTATCTGAAGACTTAAATTTTACTCCTTTTGTTTAAAAATTACTTCTCTGTTCATTAGCTTATCATTATATGTTTATGCCTTGGACCGTGTTCCCACTGCTTGCTTAGAACAGAAAGAGTGTGGTGAGCAGCACATCGGATCTGGCCTAACTAATTTCTCGTCCTTTCGTCCGGACCACATTACCCGAAGCGTGGTGGTCTCTTATTAAGCTGCTTTAATTGCTTTTGTTTTCTTCTTGTGAACTCTTTTGTAGCTAATCCTGAATTATTTATTGCATTTCAGTCAAACACAATATAAAGATGTTTTTGGACTACCTACTGTATTTGAGGCATGTCTTAGAATCTTTGAAGAGCTTGTTATGTATCTTCAGTTAGTGAAATACTATCTTACTTGTCTTATTTGGTGCTACGGTCGCAGGATCGAATCCTGCCTCGGGCATGGATGTATGTGGTGTCCTTAGGTTAGTTAGGTTTAAGTAGTTGTAAGTCTAGGGGATTGATGACCTAAGAAGTTAAGTCCCATAGTGTTAAGAGCTACTTGAACCATTCTGAACTTGCCTTATTAAAATTGTTGTAAACATACACACCAAAAATAAGTTTTGTATCATCCCGAATCCCAGAACTCCTGAAGATAGACGTTGACTGTGGATATTGTATCACACACACAGTCACATTGACTGTTCCGAGATGTCACTAAACCCGCCCAAAGATGTAAAAAACCTTGCATGAGCAGCACCTATTAGACGGAGGGGGTCCGAAAGCCGACCAGTTCCAGTCATTCCACCAGGAAGGAGGTACACGGCTCGTGTTGTGTGCAGTTCAACCATGCGTAGACAGACAATACCGCGGTTTGATCGCGTCCGCGTTGTCACTCTGTGTCAGGATGGGCTCTCTACAGGGGAAGTGTCCAGGCATCTCGGAGTGAACCAAAGCGATGGTGTTCGGGCGTGGAGGAGATACAGAGAGACAGGAACAGTCGATGATATGCCTTGCTCAGGGCGCCCAAGGGTTACTACTGCAGTAGATGACCGCTACCTAAGGATTATGGCTCGGAGGAACTCTGACAGCAACGCCACCATTTTGAATAATGCTTTTCGTGCAGCTCCAGGACGTCGTGTTACGACTCAAACTGTGTGCAATATGCCGCATGATGCGGACCTTCACTCTCGACATCCATGGCGAGGTCCATCTCTGCAACCACGACACCATGCAGCGTGGTGCACATGGACCCAACAACATGCCAAATGTACCGCTCAGGATCGGCATCACGTTCTCTTCCCCGCTGAGTGTCGCATATCCCTTCAACCAGACTATCGTCGGACACATGTTTGGAGGCAGCCTGGTCAGGCTGAACGCCTTAGACACACTGTCCAGCAAGTGCAGCATGGTGGAGGTTCCCTGCTGTTTAGGAATGTCATTATGTGGGGTCGACGTACGCTGCTGGTGGTCATGGAAGGAGCCGTAACGGCTGTACGATACATGAATGCCATCCTCCGACCGATAGTGCAACCATATCGGCAGCATATTGGCGAGGCATTCGTCTTCATGGACGATAATTCGCGTCCCCATCGTGCACATCTTGTGAATGAGTTCCTTCAGGATAACGCCCATCGCTCGACTAGAGTGGCCAGCATGTTCTCCAGACATGAACCGTATCGAATACGCCTCTGATAGACTGGAAAGGGCTTTTTATGGACGACGTGACACATCAAGCACTCTGAGGGATCCACGCCGAATAGCCGTTGAGGAGTGGGACAGTGTGGACCAACAGTGCCTTGGTAAACTTGTGGATAGTACGCCATGACGGATACAGGGATGCATCAACGCAAGAGGACATACTACTGGGTATTATAGGTTCCGATGTGTACAGCAATCTCTTCCACCACCTCTCAAGCTCTCATGTATGGTGGTACAACGTGCAATGTCTGATTTTCACGAGCAATTAAAAGGGTGGAAATGACGTTCATGTTGACGTTTATTCCAATTTTCTGTACAGGTTCCGGAACTCTCGGAACCGAGGTGATGTAAAACTCTCTTTGATGTGTATATTTAAACAACGGTAACCAGTGGCACACAAGATTTATGTATATTTGGAATGAGAATAACATTATATGTAAGCTTAAATTTTCATACTTCATTTTCCCAAGAATGACTTTTGGAGAGTTGAGAGGGAGTAATTGAATTAACATTGTAACCATTTGTTACTTGAGCTCACTGAAATATTTGATAAAATTGTTGACAGATTGTCAGTAACTGCTTTAAAATAATGTTGTCTGATTTTATAGTTTTGTCTTAAAAGGTCAGAGTCATGTTGGGCTAATTGATAAAGTTATATTGAGGAGAAGTGTTAATAAAAATCTTGATACAAATGATGCTCACCTCTTATTTTGGCCCGGTCCTTCCATTCCCAGGCAATCTTACGCTAGTAGTGTGTACCAATAGATAAAGGAATTTAGTCGAATTAACTTAGACGCTTAGGAATTACGCTAGTAGTGTGTACCAATAGATAAAGGAATTTAGTCGAATTAACTTAGACGCTTAGGAATTAATATTAATGAATTATACACTAAAATACAGCACTAGAGAAGTTGCTATTTGTACATGATGAAAAATGGCTACAGCATAAATAGAAAAGGCGTGAAATACACACAGACAGACAGAAGCTATAGAAGCATTTCTGAGGAAAAAAATTACCTACATTACGTGACCAGAGCCAGAAAACAGCACTCAGTTACAAATCTCCTAGTCCACTGGGTTCTATTTCAAGATTTTTGCCTCTAAGCACCCTCCTCTATGCTGATCTTTAACGAATTAGTACCGTCGCTTCACCTCTGTTTCTGGTCTTCCTACGTGGTTACCAAAAACTTTTACATCGAAGGCGATCGGTGACTGTCCAGCCGTTTGCTTTTAATCGTGGCTACAATGTTTCATCGGTTGCACTTATCATCCAGCTCTCAATTACACCATTACTAAATACTTGCACTCCGGTTCATACACCATGAGACCAGACTCACTCGCTGCCACATCTACGGTATCACTCATCACTATCAGTTCTTTCTTGCATCTGAAAAACAGGGCCACATCGTCGGCAAATGCAATATGTGAGTTTTTCTTACCATCGACCTCGGTCCGCTCAAAACTGTGATGGACAGTATCCCTTCATTATCTTATCGCGAGCTAGGGGGAACATTATCGAGGATACACCACCTCCTCCTATCAGTCCAGTGGTTATGTTCAATGACCAAAGGAAACAAAGAACCAGCTGCTATTGCGCTTTGAAACACATCAACGGCCTGTTTGTTCCCCTCCCCCCAAATCAACCAACCAACATCAACGGGAAAACTTGAAAATCTCTGCCAGACCGGGACTGGACCATACGGACATGGATCCTGACTGACTTAACTTTGGAAATTATCCAGACACTACTGACGTACTGCCGTTGTCCAGTTAGAAACCTGAGTCGGAAAGGGGCTGTGTCCGGATGGCCGATGCCGTCAAGGTGGCCGTTCGCGAGAAACGAAAAATTTCGTGTTGGAGACACGGTCCGGCATAATTTTTCAACTTTGCCCATTGACATATTTCAATACCCAATAGCATCTACTGTCTTTACTTCCTGTGGATCATAATCATACTTGACTGTAAAAATGGTTTAAATGGCTCTGAGCACTATGGGACTCAACTGCTGTGGTCATAAGTCCCCTAGAACTTAGAACTACTTAAACCTAACTAACCTAAGGACATCACACACATCCATGTCCGAGGCAGGATTCGAACCTGCGACCGTAGCGGTCGTGCGGTTCCAGACTGTAGCGCCTTTAACCGCTTGGCCACTCCGGCTGGCACTTGACTGCAGGGTCAACAATGATGTCTGTTCTTTCTGACATGTTCGAAAGATCAGACACCTGCATATACATTATGTTAAAGCTCTCCGCTACTTGGTTCTCGAGCGTCATTGGTCCTCCTAAACAAGTGAGAGAAAGTCTAATTAGAGTGAGGAGCTCATTAGGTATTCTAAACTCGATTAGGAAAATCCGTCAAGCTCTCCCAAAGAATGTAGTCATTTGCCTCCTTAAAATGCCGTGCTCCCTTCTCTTCTCGGCGAAATGTACAATTTGTTACTATCAACAATAAACTTACGTTTTAGGAAGTGCTTTCCGAAGTGGGAGCTACATTGAGCTGAATGGAAACGTGGTCGAGGCGAGTCCCAAAAGAAGAGAATAGGAACTTTCTGAATGTTAAGCTACAGAAGAATGCTGAAGATTTGTTGGTTAGTTCGTATAATTAATGGGGAGGTGTTGCAACGAATCTGAGGTGAAGAAATTTACAGGCCAGCTTGACTTTAAGAGCGAACTGGTTGATAGCACACATCCTAGCGCATCAGTGGATCATCAGTAATAAATAAGGGACTTATGGCGGAGGGTATGAGAATATCTGTGAAGATCATGGCCTGCCCATGTAAAGTAGATTGCATTTCAGGTGGATTCAGCAGTTACGAAGACGTGAAGACACTTACTCAATGCAGACTAGCGCCGAGAAACTGATCTGGTCAGTCTTCGGACAGTAGAGCAAAATAAGAAGCACATGTTCTAGAAGTGATATTAAAACCCATGATGTAAAGATATCAATGATAAGATACGGCCATGATTATTTTCAGTAGACAGTACTTTATAGGCCCAGTGTATTTGAAATAAAACATCATTGGAAACGTCTGAAGATTGTGCATAAATATCCATTTCCACGCACAGGCTTTCGGGCTAAGTACCGTTTTCAAGTGGTCTATATATGCATAAAAATTTATATACAACAATACATGGAAAAATAAATACGGTGAACTACTGTATGTAGGTGACTCCCTTGTTATTTCGCATAACACACGACTGCCAATGTTACGTCAGCTCACTCATTCTACGTAGCACTGACCAAGCTGAAAAGTCACATATTAACGACCCAACTAACAACGTGTGATTACATTGCACTGTATATACGAGTAATGTCTAAAACAATCCACCTTCATTAAAATCACCATATAAACATCCATTTTCTTACACACAACCGTTTCAATATAGACCTGTGAAGATTATATTATTCTGTGCAACAGCCGTCCCACAGGGTACTGACTAAGTTAAGAAACATGTCACATAATAACAGCCGAGTTAAAAATGGTTTCAATACATTGCTCTGTAAACGGAACCACGCCGAAAATTTAGCTATTTAAATATAAGAAACCATAAATCTAACACAGTCCTCTATAGTGGTAGTTGTACGCAACGCTACAACACCCTAAACTGAAAACACGTCTTTTATTCCCAGTCCAGTAAAAAAGAGCAAATACTGTATTGTCAGTTGCAGTTCTTTAAAATAGCGTATTACAAAAAATCTAGTAGGAATAATACAACATGGATATAAAAGCAACTGTTTTATAAGAAGAGAAGTACTCTTTACTGTACAACGAAGATAAGGTGTACCATAATGTAATACGGCAGGTCCATCGAGAAATATAAGACAAGAAGTTCAAGGTATCTTCTGAAACGAGAGTAGAGTCTCCAAAAGTTCAATATTGTAGGTGCCTTCCATGAAGTTTTGCCACCGTCCACAGACTGAGGTTACCTGTGGGTAGCATAGGCCTTTTAAACCAATCTAACAATGTTGTAAACAGTTTTTGTGATGAATGCCTATAATGTATTACTCACGGAAGGACTTGAAAGTCTAACATGTATACTGGAAGTAGCTCACGCAAATATATTAACAGAACGTGATTAACAACAAACACTATCTACATCATCATATCTAAATGGACAAACTTATTATCTAACCAAGTTAATCAGATCACTAATTCTGTCCTCTCAAGATGAGAAAATTCAATCACTGCTACCATCGAGGATTAACAGTATTCCTCTTAGAGAAAAATGAGACTATCCCAATAGCGTATTTATATTCAAAAGTACACTACTGGCCATTAAAATTGCTTCACCAAGAAGAAATTCAGATGATAAACCGATATTCATTAGACAAATATGTTATACTAGAACTGAAATGTGATTCCATTTTCACGCAATTTGGGTGCACAGATCCTGAGAAATCAGTACCCATATCAACCACCTCTGGCCGTAATAAAGACCTTGATACGCCTGAGCATTGAGTCAAACAGAGCTTGGATGGCGTGTACAGGTACAGCTGCCAATGCGGGTTCAGCACGATACCACAATTCATCAAGAGTAGTGACTGGCGTATTGTCACGAGCCAGTTGCTCGGCCACCATTGACCAGACGTTTTCAATTTGGTGAGAGATCTAGAGATTGTGCTGGCCAGGGCAGCAGTCGAATATTTTCTGTATCCAGATAGGCCCGTACAGGACCTGCAACATGCGGTCGTGCATTATCCTGGTGAAATGTAGGGTGTCGTAGGGATCAAATGAAGGGTAGAGCCACGGGTCGTAACACATCTGAAATGTAGTGTCCACTGTTCAAAGTGCCGTCAATGCGAACAAGAGGTAACCGAGACGTGTAACCAATGGCACCCCATACCTTCACGCCGGGTGATACGCCAGTATGGCGATGACGAATACACGCTTCCAATGTGCGTTCACCGCGATGTCGCCAAACACGGATGCGACCATCATGATGCTGTAAACAGAACCTGGATTCATACGAAAAAATGACGTTTTGCAATTCGTGCACCATGGTTCGTCGTTGAGTACACCATCGCAGGCGCTCCTGTCTGTGGTGCCGCGTCAAGAGTAACCGCATCAATGGTCTCCAATAGTCCATGCAGCTGCAAACGTCGTCGAACTGTTCGTGCAGATGGTTGTTGTCTTGCAAACGTCCCCATCTGTTGACTCAGGGATCGAGGCGTCGCTGCATGCCTGTCTTGTCGACTGCTAGTGACACAAGGCCGTTGGGATCCAGCACGGTGTTCCGTATTACATTCCTAAGCCCAACGATTTCATATTCTGCTAACAGTCATTGGATCTCGACCAACGCGAGCAGCAATGTCGCGATACGATAGACCGCGATCGCGATAGGCTACAATCCGACCTTTATCAAAGTCGGAAACGTGATGGTAGGCATTTGTCCTACTTACACGAGGCATCACAACAACGTTTCACCAGGCAACGCCGGTCAACTTGAAACGTCCCTTTAGAAAAATTATAAATGACTGTGCTTCAACTGCCAGACAATATTTTTTAGCGCAACGCAATCTGATTTTAAAAAACCACTACAAAAGAATGACCCTGACTAACAATAACCTATACCTTTCATGAATCACTTACCTCACAAAAATCTTCGTTACTCAAACTACTGCAATACAGCGTGCGCCAATACTGCCAGCTGAATAAAAGATTCTAACTACTGAAGGCACTAACTACTGATAGGCATTGTTAGCTAATGAAAGATTTTGAAAGAGAACAAACAATGTGTTTACCTTAATAGTGTTCCATATATATATATATATATATATATATATATATATATATATATATATATATATATATATATATAAGTTCATAACATCCAGTCTTACACATTTACTGTCTTTGATGGACACACGTCCAGATCATCCGCTCTCAAAACTCCGCCATCTCTCTCCTTCCACATCCACCACTGCTGGCGGCTCACGTCCAACTGCGCAACGCTAGGCGCTGTTCACATCCAGCTGCCCAACAATACAATAGCGACTATTCCAACAATGCTACCCAGCCACAGACTGCACACAGCACAGCCAGTGATTTTCATACAGAGCGCTACGTGGCGTTACCAAAATAAAAACCTAAACAACCTACTTACAAACTGCTGTTTGTGTCGACGTCCGGTGTGCCGGCCAGTCTGTGGATGGTTTTTAAGGCGGTTTTCCATCTGCCTCAGCGAATGTCGGCTGGTTCCTCTTTTTCCGCCTTAGTAACACTATGTCGGCGATCTCTGCGCAAACACTTTCTCCACATCCGCATACACCATAATTACTCTACCACGCCAACATTGAGGTTACACTCGTCTGATGAGAGACCCTCCCGGGAGTGGGCCGGCGGAGGGGGGGGGGGGGGGGGACGGCGACTGGGGGGCCGAACCGCACAATAACGCTGGGTTCGGTGTGGGGCGGCGGTGGGGTGGGTGGACTGCTGTGGCCTGTTGTGGGGTTGTGTTCTACTGCAGGCTCCGGCGGGGACGAAGCCTCTCCATCGTTTCTAGGTCCCCAGTTCAATATAATACCATACAATTCTAACAGCGACCAAACACTGAAACTGCACATTTACATCTTCTGGCTGCAACACATCAGCAACAATGAGGATTAGAAAAACTACTTTACACACCTTAAGGAATCGCTGGTGGTTTCCCATTGGCGGAACAAGCTGTTCTTTTCATTAGGAATTTACGTTTCTTTTGTCATTTTGTCAGCTCTGTAAACTTGATACCTGGGTATACTGCTATTACGGATGGGCAACGAATAACGTAAAATTACTCGAAAGCCATAGGTCTGGCCGCCCTAGGTAACCGCGAGGTCTGAGGTTCGAGTCGTCCCTCGGAGATGGGTGTGTGTGTTGTCCACAGAGTAAGTTAGTTTGTTAGTTTAAGTAGTGTGTAGCCTTAGGGACCAATGACCTCAGCAGTTAGGTCCCATACGACCTTCAAAGTGCCGTCAATGCGAACAAGAGGTGACCGAGACATGTAGCCAATGGCACCCAATACCATCAAGCCGGGTGATACGCCTGTATAGCGATGACGAATACAAGCTTCCAAACCGCGTTCACCGCGATGTCGTCAAACACGGATGCGACCATCATGATGCTGTAAACAGAACCTGGATTCATCCGAGAAAAAGACGTTTTGCCATTCGTGCATCCAGGTTCGTCGTTGAGTACACCATCGCAGGCGCTCCTGTCTGTGATGCAGCGTCAAGGGTAACCGCAGCCATGGTCTCAGAGCTGATAGTCGATGCTGCTGCAAACGTCGTCGAACTGTTCGTGCAGATGGTTGTTGTCTTGCAAACGTCCCCATCTGTTGACTCAGTGATCGAGACGTGGCTGCACGATCCGTTACAGCCATGCCTGTCTTCTCGACTGCTAGTGATACGAGGCCGTTGGGATCCAGCACGGCGTTCCGTATTACCTTCCTGAACCCACCGATTCCATATTCTGCTAACAGTCATTGGATCTCGACCAACGCGAGCAGCAATGTCGCGATACGATAAACTGCAATCGCGATAGGCTACAATCATTTGCATATCACAGCATCTTCTTCCAGTCGGTGAAATTCAGCGTCTGTAGCACATCATCTTCGTGGTGTAGCAATTTTAATGGCCAGTAGTGTATTTTGCTCTGATCTAAGAGGACGTGCTGAAAAGTAATGCCTCCGAATTCTGTTTCTGTTCTCAACATCAGCTGGATTTTATGTGTCATGCATATTACTCGGTCGAATATTCCGTTTCGTTGACACCAGTAGCAAGACCGGCGCTAGAGGGCTCCGAATTGTAGCGCATAACATGGTGGCATATAACGTAACTATGTCGGTGCGCAGAAAACTTCTTCCGCCAATGGATTACTCTCCTTCAGTATGACAATGTTAGACCAGACATGAGTGCTGTGACATCTGTAACAATCCGACACCTCGGTGTCATTTTCATCAATTATTCCACACACAGTACCGATTTGGCCTCATCTGAGTTTCATCTGCATCCAAAACTTAAGGATCACCTTGTAGGACTTCACTTTCATATTGATGGAAGTGCAGCAAGCGGAAGTGAGGTTCTGGATCCGTCAACTAGATCAAACATTTTTCAGTGATGGTATCAACAAACCGGTCTCTCGCAGGGAGAAATTTGTTTATCACCAGCATGACTATGTTGAAAAACAAATATGTAGACATGGAGAATTAACATGTACAGTGTTATTGAAGTTTGTTTTATTTAAAAAGCTTTAGGTATTTCCTCAAAAAAATTTCAGCATTATTACTGTTCAGCACGCACTATTATCTAAAAATATTAGAGTAATTACACTCTTCACATTTCGACACCTGACAGCTGTTATTTTTTGCATGACTCTCTCTAATATTAAACATTTGTACGTCTGCGTCTAAGTCTACAAACATTCTCTTCAAGCCAGATAGTGCATGGCGCATGGTGGAGGGTTGAATGGTTCGAATGGCTCTGAGCACTATGGGACTTAACTTCTGAGATCATCAGTCCCTAAAACTTAGAACCACTTAAACCTAACTAACCTAAGGACATCACGCACATCCATGCCCGAGGCAGGATTCGACCGTAGCGGTCGCGCTGTTCCAGACTGTAGTGCCTAGAACCGCTCGGCCACCCCGGCCGGCATGGTGGAGGGATCTTCTATCACAGTCATTCCCGTTTCTGTTACACTCGCAAATAGTTCGAGGGAAAAACAACTTTTTGTATGCCTCTGTACGAGCCCCGATTTCTGTTAACTCATCTTCGGGATCCTTACTCGGTTTGCACATTGGCAAAAGTACAATCGTTTTGCAGACAAATTAAAATGCCGATTCTCTCAATGATCTTAAAAATTGTTTCGCGAAAAGAACTACGTCTTCCCTCCATGGATTACTTTTTAGTTCACGAAGCATCTCCGTAATATTCGTGAGCTGCTCTGAGATAAATGTAACGATTCTAGCATCCCGCCTATAAACTGCTTTGATGTCTTTCTGTAATCCGACGTTGTGGGGATCACAAAGAATCAAACAATACTCACAGAATCAGTCGCACTAATGTTCTATATGTGGTCTCCTTTACAGATGAACCACACTTACCTAAAATTCTTCCAATAAAACGACGTCAATGATTCGCGTTCCCCACAACTGTTCCCATGTGCTCACTCCATTTCACAAGGAAAAGAAACCAACAGACTGTCACCTCACAAGTCATAAGTAACATATGCAACGGATAGCAATCAACAAACTGATAACCTCATGTGAACCGAAAATGGCTATATACAAAGTAGTAGAACTAGCATCTATAATTTCTTATACAAACCTTATAAAGTTTATTTCATAAACGTGTAAAGAAAGTAATACATTGGATTAAATTTTCAAAGGTCAATCAAGTACAAAAATAAAGTTATATGCAAACGGAGCTAATTAAGGCGCAGGTAAAGTGTCATATTTAACTAACAGCTGACGGTGATGCCATGGGCAAACACAGGGTGCGGTTTATCGAAAACTTTCTTATCGTTACAGTTAAACTGTGTGTTCTTTAAACATTAAGTCACTTAAAGGTTGCTAGCTGTCGCATTCAATTCAGAGACCATCACTACACACGTAACAAATTTAATGCAGTCATTATTGACAGATGTGTTTAGCACATTATACCTATATCTGCCGCGAGAGATGTTTTCGATATCTTTTATTATAAGAAAACTTTCTGTATGAATTAGCTTCACGAAATTCTGTTGAAACGAACAGGATATTATAAAATTTCTAGCATTTTCGATATGTCCCTTTGCAGTCTTCCGTACTTAGTCCGAAGCCGTATTTCAGAAGATGTTAGCAGATGACTGGCATTCAGTAAATCTTTGAGACTTGTAGAAATTCAGCTTATGCTACACCACTAATTAAAGAAATTTTCCGTAAATGGTAAAATATGAGAAACATTACCTCTTACTTCTGAAAGTAAACGACTTCGCTGCTGATCAAAGCTCTTTCTCGGTGTTAATTTCAGCCATCCACAGGCCAGACATTAATACAATTGTTGCGAGTGGCTTTGCATTCCTACCTGTACATAAATAGAGGACTCCATTCCGTCGTCGCTATTAATTTACATGCTGTGAGCGACTTATTACCGTGTAAATTTCTGTTAATTAATGATATCTGTCGCTCTTCCATTAATTCTTAGAAATTCAACTGCAACTCTCAACATATTTCTTTACCTTCGTCGATTAGCGTACCGCTTCGTATAACTCATTTGAAATATGGATTGAAAGGTTCCTGTACACGCACTTTCTAACTGCCTCTGTCTGTCTGTAGTTTCAAAACATATGCTTCAGGGTCTTTAGCGTTACTTCATATACATAACTCTCCCATAACATGAACTGCACTGAAATAATTTGTGCGTGAACGTGGTTTAAGGTAGGGTTATCAGAGGACACTCCAAATAAAAATAGAGTACTTCGACAGTTTGTGTCTATGGTCGTTCCTTGTTTGACAGTTTGATTTCGATTATCTTATCAGCATCTGAATTCAGCCCTTGAGGCTAAATAAAAATTTGTTTGCTTGTACTGGGAGGCTTTTATGTAACCGCTGATACGGAATCCAGATGCGAATAAGATAATCACAAATGTTTCATCCAACTCTTATAATCGAGTTTACACCAACAGTCGCATCAATTATTAAAGGAAAATACTAGGAAGGTACTGTCTTGCTGATAAAAGGGTCCGAGAAATTTGCACCTTAAACGATGAAATCGATAACTCGGAAGCGGCGCTGTTACATATGTAAACTTGTTCTGTTTAAAAATACAAGTTCGATAGCCTCATTAATTCTATTCACTTATTAAATCAATATGTTGCAAAATTTTTGTCAAATGACCTTTCCTTTCCTGAAATATTCTAAAAATGAAAGACAGGACATTTTCAAATGTTCAAATGTGTGTGAATTCCTAATGGACCAAGCTGCTGAGGTCATCGGCCCCTAGACTTACATAGTACTTAAACCAACTTATGCCCGAGGGAGGAGTCGAACCTCCAGCGGGAGGAGCAGCGCAATCCGTGGCATGGCGCCTCAAACCGCGCGGCCAGAACAGTTTCGCATCTGAGAAAATACATGTAAATGCATTAATTAATTGTTCGTTTCTGACATTTAAATAAACTACAGGCTTACTTCATTTATTTTGACCGTGTTTCCCTATCTTTTCAGGCCCACCAAACAACAATAAATATTTGTTAATGACTGATAAAGGTCGATTCATGATTTCAGTGGATTTATTCACTTCTGCTCGACCTATAAAGAACGAAGAAACTCAGATTTTGGTGATGCGTCAATTCCGCAATGTTGTATATAGCATTAATAAGGTACCCTCAGAATTACATTCAAGCTATTCCCAGAAGTTTAGTTACAAAACGAGTACTATGGCAAATTGATTATGTCAAAGCCTATGTTATGGAAATGTAAACTCTTCTAATGTGAATCATCCCTCAGTAGTTCTCTGTGTCATTTTTCCTCTTGAAACCTGTTTACATCACGTTGTTATATTCTCCGTCTTTAAATTAGACTCTAAAATTGATATAGAATTTCAGTTTCAGGGTTTTTGTTCCTGCTTACACGTTTAAGCCATGTCCTTTGTCCTGTCAGATACACACAATATAATCAAATATACATCACACATGTAATTTCATTTCGGATGTATAGTAGCAAGACAAGGTGAGATGGGAAGGAACGAACCGAAATCAGGTGGCAGAAATGATGTTTGCAAGAGTTATATTTTGAATTTATTTAAGACAGGATATGAAACGATAATTTTATAGAAGAACATAAAATTCATCCACTTTTGATTGAAATGAAAACAAACAACTGAAGTTCTTGGTAACTTTTACAGATTCTTGCCAACATTTACATGGATATAGATTACAGAAATGGCCATGGGAATTATGCTCCTAAGCTATTTAAGGAAAGTTTGCGGAACAAATTGGCACCAAACAGCTCTTATACTACGTTTATCCTTGAAAATAAGCAGAATACTTTCTGTGTGACTAAAACTTGTCCATGTTCCCAGATTTACGAATTATTAGGGGTTGTGTCATTGTCTTAATAGGTTTTAATCTCTAGAACTGGTTAATTGGCTTACGAGAGTATATTCTCAGTAGCCCAAAACGTAGTTTCTGAATCGTTAAAGTGGAAGAAAACGTACACCATACAATTTAACTGAAAAATACTTCAGTCAATGACCTTGTACTGTTTTGGTCTAGTATGGATCAACGACAACAATGACTGACTTAGCTTAATACAACAAGATCGAAACCAGGTGAAACTCAGTTGCAGTAAGTCCAAAGTAATGCATAAACAACACACTGTAAAAATCATGTGATCTATTAGAGCTTAAACCAGTTACAGTAAGACTAAAACGATGTACGAAACACCATATTGTAAACAAATTCACTTGATTTATCAGCGAAGACTCAGGAAAAGCCGACTTGTTTTCATGTTTAAGGCAGTTCAAGACAACTGAGTTGAGAACAAAACGAGGGAAAAGATAAGTAAAAATAGCATAGACTATTTTTGATTAACGAGTTCTTAATAATAAGCTTCCATAAAACTAGAAATTTACATATAATTTGTATTTATTACTTTCGCTTATAGTACTTGTTGTTGTTGTTGTTGTTGTGGTCTTCAGTCCTGAGATTGGTTTGATTCAGCTCTCCATGCTTCTCAGTCCTGTGCAAGCTTCTTCATCTCCCAGTACCTACTGCAGCCTACATCTTTCTGAATTTGCTTAGTGTATTCATCTCTTGGTCTCCCTCTACGATTTTTACCCTCCACGCTGCCCTCCAGTACTAAATTGGTAATCCCTTGACGCCAGAGAACATGTCCTACCAACCGATCCCTTCTTCTAGTCAAGTTGTGCCGTAAGCTCCTCTTCTCCCCAATTCTGTTCAATACCTCTTCATTAGTTATGTGATCTACCCATCTAATCTTCAGCATTCTTCTGTTGCACCACATTTCGAAAGCTTCTATTCTCGTCTAAACTATTTATCGTCCACGTTTCACTTCCATAGGTGGCTACACTCCATGGAAATACTTTCAGAAACGACTTCCTGACACTTAAATCTACACTCAATGTTAACAAATTTCTCTTCTTCAGAAACGCTTTCCTTGCCATTGCCAGTCTACATTTTATATCCTCTCTACTTCAATCATCATCATTTATTTTGCTCCCCAAATAGCAAAACTCCTTTATTACTTTAAGTGTCTCATTTCCTAATCTAATTCCCTCAGCATCACCCGACTTAATTCGACTACATTCCATTATCCTCGTTTTGCATTTGTTGATGTTCATCTTATACGCACCATTCAAGGCACTGTCCATTCCGTTCAACTGCTCTTCCAAGTCCTTTGCTTTCTCTGCTTTTAGTACTGATAATAGTTTATCTTAGAGTATTAAGTGAGTTCTTACGAGAAAACCATTGACAAATGGGTGATAACGGAGAAAGCAAAAGAAAAATGTACGTTGTAAGTGAACGAGCAGATAAAATAGATTCATCGGGAAAGGAACTGGAATAACAGGCATAATTATTACCGTGATGCACATGACTTGTAAGCACAACGTAGAAGTGACAGATGGATCACGGGAGTTCCTTGTTAGATTCCAAGATGTAATGAAAGACAGAGAGGACAATATAGGGAAAGAAGGAAGATTATGGTTTAGCACCCCGTGGACATCGATAGCATTAGAGATGCAACACAGGCTGGAAATTTGTCAATCATGGGGAAGGAAATAGTTGTGTTCTTTCAAAGGAAGCATCCCAGTGTGGCTATAGCAATTTAGAGACATCACGGAAAAACTAATCTGGATAGCCGGATGCGGATTTGAACTGTCGTTCTCTCGAATATGAATCCAGTGTGTTCACCACTGTGCCACCACGTTTGGTGACAATGTAATTACCGATAGAAAGATGACATTGTGACACGTGGAATAGCGTGGGAGTCTACATCTGAGAAACTTTTATGCACAAGAAACTATAGAGGAGGTCTTTGTCCAAATGTCAGTTCAGATGGTTGACGATCATAAATAAATGCATCATCATCACCTTCATCATCAATATCACCTCATCCTCACATGTTTTAATTACAAGAATAAATAATATGAGGTCACTTCGACTTCTGGAAGAGTATGATGACGTTGACATCCAAATAAATATTAGTTTCTACATTTCATTTAACTTATCAATGGTTCCACCTTTATAGACCTTACGCCAGCACAAAAAACTCCCTATGTATTCAACTGAATGCATATGGAAAAGTATAGCACTACAATAATTTAAGTTCCACCTCACTCACGTTACGGTCTTCGTATGTCTAAAACCACTTTCAAATTACATAAGCGTTTTTTACGGCCTGATCTTTCGTCACACTTGATAAACTAAAGAAAATGCACAAATCGATTCCGTGCCGTGGCAGCAGTAGATACACGTCTTTTTTCCACGTTTCAGAAATTGATTCCTTGCGACAGGAAAGAGCTTCATCAATCAGTATCAGACCAAAAAAGACGCTCTCATTTCGACAAAACCTACATCCTCTTTAGAACAGCAAAGCCACTGTAATGCTGAACAACACATGATGCTTCAGCATTGACAAAGTGTAGAATATATAATTTGGTCATGGAAATGGAAATGAGCGTATGGCATCGTTGGCCGGGAGGCCCCATCCGAGGAAATTCGGCCGCCAAGAGCAAGTCTTATTTCATTCGACGCCATATTGGGCGACTTGCACGCCGGTGATGAGGATTAAATGACGAGGAGGACAGCACAACACCCATTCCACGAGCGGAGAAAATCTGCAATCCGGCCGGGAATGGAACCCGGGCCCGCTTGCATGGGAGGTAAGCACGTGACCACCCAGCTGAGCAGACGGATATAATTTGGCCATCAAAGTATGTGTTGAAAAACTTCGGACGTTGTTGATGCAACGTCACTTGCATGTGTTGGACCGGGAGATCAAATGGTTCAAATGGCTCTCAGCACTATGAGACTTAACATCTGAGATCATCAGTCCCCTAGACTTAGAACTACTTAAACCTAACTAACCTAAAGACATCACACACATCCATGCCCGAGGCTGGATTCGAACCTGCGACTGTAGCAGGACCCGGAGATTCTTTGACGGTTAATCACTGGGGTCACTGAACTTGCCCATTATCCTCTTCACTCTGCAGTAAACTCATTTTCTTCAACAGAACCCCATCAGCTTTTTCACTGGCACTGCGACATACTTCTGTGTTCACTTCAAGGTTATCTATCGATTCTGGTACTTCTAGTTCTGGAATGAAGTCCTCAGCATGTTCAAATGTCTCTGAGCACTATGGGACTGAGGTCTTCAGCCCCTAAGACTTAGAACTACTTAAACCTAACTAACTTAAGGACAACACACACATCCATGCCCGAGGCAGGATTCGAACCTCCGACCGTAGCAGCAGCGCATTTCCGGGCTGAAGCGCCTAGAACCGCTCGTCCACAGTGGTCTACAGTCCTTAGCAGATTTGGTCAAGATGTATTCCGGGATACAGAGATCACATTCACCCAGCAGTTTCGTAATTTCATTGCAACTGAAGAATGGCATTATCTCAGATTTTCTTGTGAGCAATGTTCGAAAATATATAGCGTTCACATTATGAAAAATACAAAAATAAAATTCCTTCAAATATTTAAGGTAATGTACCGAGCAGGATCCTGTCAGGAAACCAAGCATGGTTTTTTTCACATTTTTTAATAAACGCGTCGTATATCTAATTATGAGATATATACACTCCTGGAAATGGAAAAAAGAACACATTGACACCGGTGTGTCAGACCCACCATACTTGCTCCGGACACTGCGAGAGGGCTGTACAAGCAATGATCACACGCACGGCACAGCGGACACACCAGGAACCGCGGTGTTGGCCGTCGAATGGCGCTAGCTGCGCAGCATTTGTGCACCGCCGCCGTCAGTGTCAGCCAGTTTGCCGTGGCATACGGAGCTCCATCGCAGTCTTTAACACTGGTAGCATGCCGCGACAGCGTGGACGTGAACCGTATGTGCAGTTGACGGACTTTGAGCGAGGGCGTATAGTGGGCATCCGGGAGGCCAGGTGGACGTACCGCCGAATTGCTCAACACGTGGGGCGTGAGGTCTCCACAGTACATCGATGTTGTCGCCAGTGGTCGGCCGAAGGTGCACGTGCCCGTCGACCTGGGACCGGACCGCAGCGACGCACGGATGCACGCCAAGACCGTAGGATCCTACGCAGTGCCGTAGGGGACCGCACCGCCACTTCCCAGCAAATTAGGGACACTGTTGCTCCTGGGGTATCGGCGAGGACCGTTCGCAACCGTCTCCATGAAGCTGGGCTACGGTCCCGCACACCGTTAGGCCGTCTTCCACTCACGCCCCAACATCGTGCAGCCCGCCTCCAGTGGTGTCGCTACAGGCGTGAATGGAGGGACGAATGGAGACGTGTCGTCTTCAGCGATGAGAGTCGCTTCTGCCTTGGTGCCAATGATGGTCGTATGCGTGTTTGGCGCCGTGCAGGTGAGCGCCACAATCAGGACTGCATACGACCGAGGCACGCAGGGCCAACACCCGGCATCATGGTGTGGGGAGCGATCTCCTACACTGGCCGTACACCACTGGTGATCGTCGAGGGGACACTGAATAGTGCACGGTACATCCAAACCGTCATCGAACCCATCGTTCTACCATTCCTAGACCGGCAAGGGAACTTGCTGTTCCAACAGGACAATGCACGTCCGCATGTATCCCGTGCCACCCAACGTGCTCTAGAAGGTGTAAGTCAACTACCCTGGCCAGCAAGATCTCCGGATCTGTCCCCCATTGAGCATGTTTGGGACTGGATGAAGCGTCGTCTCACGCGGTCTGCACGTCCAGCACGAACGCTGGTCCAACTGAGGCGCCAGGTGGAAATGGCATGGCAAGCAGTTCCACAGGACTACATCCAGCATCTCTACGATCGTCTCCATGGGAGAATAGCAGCCTGCATTGCTGCGAAAGGTGGATATACACTGTACTAGTGCCGACATTGTGCATGCTCTGTTGCCTGTGTCTATGTGCCTGTGGTTCTGTCAGTGTGATCATATGATGTATCTGACCCCAGGAATGTGTCAATAAAGTTTCCCCTTCCTGGGACAATGAATTCATGGTGTTCTTATTTCAATTTCCAGGAGTGTATAATTTAAACGATGCGGGACACATATAAAATCAACGTCTTTAAGTAGCAGAATTATCACCGAAAATCACTCACTGAGGTTCGCAGAGGGCCCCGCTTGGTATGTTAAGGATTAAAGACTAGGTGTGGTCTGCTTAGTTACATTACAGATTCGATGATGGCAGCGAAGCTGAACCCAGACTATGAGTTCTACGATCCCAGGAGAGCAGTTACGTTCTCTACGTTTCCCGTCTTTAGAGCTCACAGAGCTCTTCTGCCGTTAGCCCTCGAATTGTAGACTGCTGTTCGGACTCTTGTGTGGGGCATTACTTTGTCAAGATGTAGCCACTTCAGTCGATACCGATATATGTACTTCAATATTAGTTGCAGTTCAAGTTCAGACAGTATCACTTCCTTCCTTTTCCACTTAAGTGTACCCCGTTTTTCTTCAAGTATACAGGGTGATTCAGGAGGAATGTCACATAATTTGTGAGGTGATTCTACAAGCTGAAATAAACCGAAAAAGTCCTATGAACTTGTGTCCGATTTTCAAACTTTACGGGACTGGAGCGGGTTGAAGGCCACATACTTCCACGTATGAATATGAAGACAAGTGTTTAGGTGCCATAGTGGACAGAATAATGGTGGGACAGATGACTGACCCATCGTACAAGAGGTGTTCAGAAGAGACCCCCACCTGTCTCAATGCACTAGTCAACACAACTGAGGGTGTGTTGTGTTGCACATCGAGCATCATCTTGGCGGTCTCCAATGAGGGGAACAGCGGTGGTGACGTGAGCGACGAACTGTTCACGTGCATTCACCTTCGTAGCTTATACATCACCCTTCAACCAGCCTCATAAACTAGAGTTAGGTCAGGTGGTCAGGCAGGCCAGTAAATGAATTATTAGGACAGTGGGATACAGTGAATCGGTGATCCATTATGCTGCAGGTACATTTGCCGTCGTTACTCTGATGTTAAGTCTTCAAAAAGTGCAGGTAGATCCTCTATCAGGAAATGTGCGTTTGCTGCGGCTGTCATGCGATTAGGCAGGAACGCAGACCGTATCACTGAGTCATCGGTGATACCACACCAGTTGCCCGCATCTCGTGGTCGTGCGGTAGCGTTCTCGCTTTCCACGCCCGGGTTCCCGGGTTCGATTCCCGGCGGGGTCAGGGATTTTCTCTGCCTCGTGATGGCTGGGTGTTGTGTGCTGTCCTTAGGTTAGTTAGGTTTAAGTAGTTCTAAGTTCTAGGGGACTTATGACCACAGCAGTTGAGTCCCATAGTGCTCAGAGCCATTTGAACCATACCACACCAGATATTTCCTGAGAACCTAACTTCCATAGCGTCATGTAGGTTCTCCATCGCCCATGTAAGAGAATATCGGGTGGTTATGATACCACTGTGTGTAAATGGAGCCTCACCTGTAAATAAACTCTATCGAACGACTTCTCCGTGCCTCCTTACTGAGTCGCCTGGATGCTGATGCTGAAAGGGCTGAACAAGAAGTGGATACAACCCGTCGGAGTGTAACGTAGGCCACATTCACATTTGTGGAATATCGAGATGAGGGCTAATGCGCCGTGTGGTGGTAGGTCTCCGGTGTATCATTGCACATTTTTATTTAATTGTATGGCTTGCGCCTCCCGCCGGACAGACCGTTCGCCGGGTGCCGGTCTTTCAATTTGACGCCACTTCGGCGACCTGCAGTCGATGAGGATGATAGGGTGATGATGAGGACAGCACAACACACAGTCCCTGGGCGAAGAAAATTCCCCGACCCAGCCGGGAATCGAATCCGGGCCGAGAGGATTGACAATCCGTCACGCTCACCATTCAGCTACCGGGGGCGGACATCATTGCACTAATATCTCCCCTTTCCTTGATCTCCCCTTTCCTTGATGTTAGGTGTACAATGGTTAGTGTTCCGGATTCATATTACGTGGGATATACCCTTGCATAGGAGGTTCGTCAATGAGGGAAACGTCTTTGGCGCTTTGTCACAGACGCATGGACACTACCATTACAGTGACCATACACAAAAAAATGTCTGCGTATTCTGCTTGGGTGAACATACGCGGTATGTTGGTATTCACGGATACAACAGACTTGCTCAGTTAAACAACACTCAAGTACGACACAAAAGCGCTCTCCCGACTGCTCACTGATCCAACACACAACTACACACTGCGTACATTTGCAGCTATTGCCCCCTTTCGACGTTATAGTGCTGCAGTGGGCAGCCACCACACCTCTTGAGGTATGGAACAGTCATCAGTCCCACCTTTATTCTGTGCACCACAGCTTCTGCATAGCATTTAGGTAAGTAATATTCACTCGTCTCTAAATTCTTTCATGGATGTGTGTAGAGTTGAACCGTTCCCATGTTAATGGGACATTTTCGGTTTGTTTTACACGTCGAAGTAGAGAGGATATAAAATGTCGACCTGCAATGGCAAGGAAAGCGTTTCTGAAGAAGAGAAATTGATTAACATCGAGTATAGATTTAAGTGTCAGGAAGTCGGTTCTGAAAGTATTTGTATGGGGTGTAGCTAAGTATGGAAGTGAAACATGGACGATAAATAGTTTAGAAAAGAAGAGAATAGAAGCGTTCGAAACGTGGTGCTACAGAAGAATCCTGAAGATTAGATGGGTAGATCACATAACTGACGAGGAGGTATTGAATAGAATTGGGGAGAAGAGGGGTTTGTGGCACAATTTGACTAGAAGAATAGATCGGTTGGTAGGACATGTTCTGAGGCATCAAGGGATCACCAGTTTAGTATTGGAGGGCAGCGGGGAGGGTAAAAATCGTAAAGGGAGACCAAGAGATGAATACACTCAGCAGATTCAGAAAGATGTAGGTTGCAGTAGGTACTGTGAGATGAAGAAGCTTGCACAGGATAGAGTAGCATGGAGAGCTGCATCAAGCCAGTCTCTGGACTGAAGACCACAGCAGCAACAACAATCACCCCACAATTAGTGTGACATTCCTCCTGAGTCAACCCGTACGCAGTTGGCCCTTAAAACCTTAACAACACGAATGTGGCATACAACAAATGCCAGAAGGGCATAAAGTGTGCTACATACTTGGATACGCATAAGAAAATCATTCGTGCAACCTAACGAGGTTGACTGATTTAATGTCTGCCATATACGATCACTGTATCAGACAAGATTTCATGTAAGGTTTATCATTCAGTTTAATATTCTTCTTTGCGAAGAGGAGAAAGGCTTACGAGGAGGAGTCGGATATCGAGAGTGGCAGGATCACAGCCTTTCGAGACTTGCTGACGAGTTTACGAGACACTAACGCCGCATCACTCGACAGTCGCAACGATTGTAAACTCTATAAATTGAACCAATCTGTATGGCTTTGTGTAACTTCCGAACTGAGCTAGTTCGAACAAACTGTTGCTATCAGAGTTGACAGCACTGTATACAACATTTTTTATCCCTGCACACTCGTAAATCACCTAAAACTTTAATGAAGCAGGCTTCCTACTATGTAACACTGGGCAACAGAATTAAATGGCCACTTTTCCCACATCCCTGTAAATACTATGCATTGCCACGCGTAAGTTTGAATTTTAGTTCAAAGGTGTGTACAACCTACCGCTCTTAAAGTGCATAAATATAGTGATCTGCGACGTCATCCTCGCACTCGACGACGCTCCACACAGTAAAGTGTCGACACATGTGGAGAAAATGGCTACAGATCATAAGTTCCTGTGAAGCGTAAAGTGAGTTAATGATGTCGCGTTGCCATCAAACTTCACCACAATTCTACCCAAGGCCACCGCGAATGTGTCACATGATGGGAAGGTCTTCACAGACCCTCATTTTCACATTTCAATCCTTTCTTTCACTCCTTTGTGAAGGAGGTTAGAACAGCTACACCCAGAGCTGAAATCACGGGCAGAGGAAAGCATTTCAGAGACATCGCCGCTCAGAATCGGCACAGAAAGGCCTCAGGGGGTGGCAATAAGGGCGTCAACGAAACGGCCCCTTTCCCTGGGGCGTTGATTCCGACACATTTCGTGGTGGAAAACGACACCACGTCTTGACTAATCTTGATACTGCTGACACCCTGGGAAGTTTACACGCCTATCTAAGAATATTATCGGCCTACATTCAGGGCGCGCGGAGTGGCCGCACGGTTTGAGGCGCCATGTCACGAATCGGGCGGCAACTACCGGCGGAGGTTCGAGTCCTCCCTCGGGCATGAGTGTGTGTGTTGTCTTTAGCGTAAGTTAGTTTAAGTAGTGTGTAAGTCTAGGGAGCGATGACCTCAGCAGTTTGGTCCCATAGGAACTCACACACATTTCAACATTTTTCGCTACATTCACATTAAAAGTGATGTGACCTCTTTGGATGGCAGCGCGACCGTAATTTTTGCTCTCGCGTACAGGCTGGAACCACTAGAGACCGTTAAAAGCGGTGGCTCGTTTTTTTACAGGTTATTATTTCTTTTTGTCTAAACCAGCAAGGCGAAACAGAGGCCACTACTTCCACCACATCAAGTAGATTTAGTGCACACGTACTCACACTGAGCCGTGAACACTTCCCAGTTTATCAATGGGGAATAGTTGAACATCATTACTACTCCAGAATGAGATTTTCACTCTGCAGCGGAGTGTGCGCTGATATGAAACTTCCTGGCAGATTAAAACTGTGTGCCGGACCAAGACTCGGACTCGGGACCTTTGCCTTTCGCGGGAAAGAGCTCTGCCAACTGAGCCACCCAAGCACGACTCACGCCCCGTCCTCACAGCTTTACTTCTGTCAGTACCTCGCCTCCTACCTTCCAAACTTTACAGAAGCTCTCCTGCGAACCTTGCAGAACTAGCACTCCTGAAAGAAAGGATATTGCGGAGACATGGCTTAGCCACAGCCTAGGGGATGTTTCCAGAATGAGATTTTCACTCTGCAGCGGAGTGTGCGCTGATACGAGGACGGGGCGTGAGTCGTGCTTGGGTAGCTCAGTTGGTAGAGCTCTTGCCCGCGAAAGGCAAAGGTCCCGAGTTCGAGTCTCGGTCCGGCACACAGTTTTAATCTGCCAGGAAGTTTCATGATTACTACTGTTATCGGTGCCATGCGTGCAATGGTCGTGCCAGGCGCAAGATGTGGAATCCTTATACTATCGTTAGTGGAGCGAGACCTGCACGACTTTATAGCAACCGTTATAGTTCCCCATTATTCTGTTACACTAGGGGTGAGTTCACGTAAGGAAAGAGAGAGAATGTAAGATTTACAGACTCATTTATTAAACAGTTGAGAATCGAACAATAATACTACCAAATGGGGGTGGGGGGAAGAAAGATTCGAGTTCAGGAGCCTGCCCTAACGTACGTTCATAACACGCCATGATATCAGGAGGAAAGGAATTTTAGTAACGATCGCCGTATTATCAAATAGAATCCCATTTAGTAAAGGAAGGGGTTGCAGGCGTGCAACGACCACCATCATGAAACAGCCAAAGACCAAGACAGGTGGTACTGCGCGTGAATCGCTAGGTAGCCTCCCGTACTGAAGGAGTAAAACCCGCAAGACACGAAACTATTCACAGTGACCTATAAGGTTCCCTCTGGGCCGCAGGGCGCGAATCTACAATGCACGTCAGCGCTCAGGCTTACCGAACTTCATCTCCTGGAAGCGGCACCTCCAGCCTCCGGCATGGTCACACTAGAACTGCGCTACTGCCCCTTTGTCCCCCATCCATCCGCGAAGGGCGATTGGCGTCCGACCGCGAAAAACGGGCGTGCACCTGAACTGGCCAATCATACGGCCGGAATTTAACAGGGAGGCGACCTCGCGACGTTGAAATTGAGAGGAAATATCAGTTACAAGGTTGGAAAGGCAGGTTGAGGAACTGAGAACAGGAAAAACTTTGGCCACTACTGAACTTTCAAACGCCACCACGTGCTACCTGGTGATCGGAAAAAGGATAGGAAACGGGGAGCCATCATGGCTGCTAGGAAGACTGCTGCCCTCGCCCATGAATAAAGAAAATTCCTGGCGCCGAGCTCCTCTCACAGATCAGTGTGAGACAAGCTGTAAAAATCGTCAAATAAATCAGGCAACCCATAGAAATTATTAATATTACCTTAATTATTATGTTACTGAATACCAAAAGCGGTGGATTAGAAATATGAAATGTGAGCACTGAATGGTGAATGAAGTGCACGTCTTTCACCGTTCAAATCATTCGACGAAAATTGAACTTGATCCAAAGCAGTTAAGGTTTCTTACGTTTTTTCACTCCAATTTGGCGTCCTTCTTTAGGATGATCACGCGGAAGCGACATTGACACATGCATGAACAAAACGGAAAAGGCTCTATCAAGACCCACACTTCATCAAAACTCTTAGTATCACCCGCGCATCTCTGTTGAGACTTTCAGTGTAGAGTAGTCCGAATCACCTACAGCTAGGCACTGCACTGACAGCCCTGCAAACCAGCTGCCTTCCTGCGAACACTTCGGACTACTTTAATGGTCGTTTCTGTACGAGATCGTTATAAAAATTCGGGCAGGTTCGATCGGGGGTTTTACCGAACTCATCTACATCTACATTTACGTGTTTACTCTGCTATTCACAGTTAAGCGCCTGGCAGAGGGTTCAATGAACCACCTTCAAGCTGTCTCTCTACCATTCCACTCTCGAACGACGAGCGGGAAAACCGAGCACATAAATTTTTCTGTGCGAGCCCTGATTTCTCTTATTTTGTCGTCGTGATCATTTCTCCCTATGTAGTTGGGTGCCAACAGAATGTTTTCGCAATCGAAGGAGAAAACTGGTGATTGAAATTTCATGAGAAGATCCCGTCGCAACGAAAAACACCTTTGTTTTAATGATTGCCACTCCAATTCATGTATCATGTCTGTAGCAATATTTCCCCTATTTGCAGATAATACAAAACGAGCGGCCCTTCTCTGAATTTTTTCAATATCATCCGTCAGTCCCACCTGATACGGATCCGACACCGCTCAGCAATACTCCATAATAGGGCGGACAAGTGTATTGTAAGCAGTCCCTTTAGTAGATCTGTTGCACCTTCTAAGCGTTCTGCCAGTGAATCGCAATCTTTGGTTTGCTCTACGCACAACATTATCTATGTGATCATTCAAATTTAGGTTACTTGTAATTGTAATCCCTAAGTATTTAGTTGGATTTAAAGCCTTCAGATTTTCGTGACTTATCGCATAATCGAATTTTAGCGGATTTCTCTTAGTACTCATGTGAATAACTTCACACTTTTCTATACTCAGGGTCAATTTCCACTTTTCGTACCACACAGATATCTTATTTAAATCATTTTGCGAGTTATTTTGGTCATCTGGTGACTTTACAAGACGGTAAATGACAGCAGCATCTGCAAATAATCTAAGAGGGCTACTTAGATTGTCTACTATGTCGTTAATATAGATCAGGAACAATACCGGGTCTTTAACACTTCCCTGGGGAACGCCTGATATTACTTCTGTGTTACTCGATGACTTTCCGTCTAGTACTACGAACTGTGGCCTTTCTGACAGGAAATCACAAATCCTGTCTCACAACTGAGGCGATATTCCATAAGCACACAGTTTAGTTAGAAGACGCTTATGAGGAACGGCGTCGAAAGCCATCGGAAAATCTAAAAATATGTAGTCAGTTTCACATCCCCTGTCACTCATTACTTCCCGAGTATAAAGAGCTAGTTGTGTAGCACAAGAACGATATTTTATGAATCCGTGCTATGCGTCAGTAAATCGTTTTCTTTGAGGTACTTCATAATGTTGGAATACAGTACATGTTCCAAAACCCTACTCGAGGGTCTTAGATGGTCCCTTTCATGTGTTATTTACGCATGTGTCAATGTCTCACCCCACGTGATCACGCCAGAAGGGATGAAAAAGCATACATAATCTTTCCTGTCACGGATGAAGTTCAGATTTCGTAGAATGGTTTTGAACGGTCTATAAATGTTCCAACCTGTACACAAGAGCAAAAACGGCGTTCCGTGGGGTCAGATCACTTTTAATGGGGACGCAGTCCCTCAATATCCTGAGAGATGGATGGAAACATCCGAGGGTGCCCGCAGTGTCAAAGGTAGTCAATAACATCTTCCTGTTGGTCAGCGCACTGTTGAAATGTGTCAAAAGGTTGGTTCCATTGATGTTCGTTCTGCCACTCACTCCCTCGCCCTTGGCCTTTGCCTGTAGTTCTGAGGAGTGGTGCGTCTGGAATTTTTCCTCGGCCACTCACAGGAAAACTGCGTGTCTTGAACTATGAGGGTCGTCGTTTTAACTTCCACCGCGGAGGCGTCAAAATAAAGGGTGGGCCATGCGTAAGACGGGCTGAGACAACCTTCCCATCGTGTAAAACGTCCACGATGCCGTTGGGCAGGATTGTGGTGAAGTTTTGTGCCAATGTTCCATCGTTAACCCACCATATACGTCATATGAATTTCTCAATTGTGGACCTTTTCTCGCATATGTCGACATCTTGCCGTTTGAAGAATCGTCGAGCCGGAGGGCGACGCCGCAGGGCGCTATGCTTTCGCACCATTAGGCGGAAACGCTGTACGGGCTTTTGAACCAGATTTCGAGCTTAGGCGTTGCAGTAGGTGTAAATTAAAGTTTTTTATTCCTTGGTCCCCTTCCACGTTTTGCAAATATACTAGCCCACAGTGCTTACACTGGTTACGTAAATCATTATGGCCACAGCCCACTACGACACTGGACGTGTTGCGAGCACGTCGGGTCTTAAGGAAATTGAGTAAATTGAGCAGAGACGGATGAGGAATCAGACTAGCGACAGCTTGGGTCACAAGTGGGAAAATCTATTCTCATAAGAGACAATAGACAAGAGAATAGGTTGTAATGGCCCAGATGTGGGAACGAGAATTACGGAAATGGCCAAACGGATCGACTACTGATGTGGTACTGTCGTCGGTCTGTATAGAAAGTGCTTGAAGGACGGTACAACCACGATTAGACCACAATGTGTGGACGTCTACGCCTCGTCGCGGAACGTGGAGGTTTGCTCGCTCTATGAATCAACACAGGTGCTGTTGTGTGTTAGATGTGAAGCCAGAGCACAGTGCTGGTGGAGGCGCAGGTGTTGCGGAACACAACGTGTAACCTACCCCCCCCCCCCCCCCCCCATACTTATCGACCTTAATGACAGTAAAAATTAAACCGCGTGTACCTAATGGAAATTTGGGAAAAGCAATCGTCACCGAAGTTAATCTGTCGGTAAAGAGGGAGGAAAGGGTTACATCTAAATGAAAGGAAAAATGCAAATGAAACTGGTGGAAATTAATTTTGAAAAAGGGTAAAGTTATTAAAGAAAGTAAATGTGCGGTCGTTACGTTAACAATTAACTGGCGTTAATAGGATATTTGAGATTTGGGGAAAATTACGGTCGCCAGTCCTATGGACAACTACCATAATAACTGAAAAAGAAAGGTTATTGCACATATAATTATCACTAAAAGCTTGGCAACTGAAGGTTGACACGTGCTGTGTGAAAACTGAATGTTTGTTAGGAGTATTAAATTTCGCTACACTCTGACTTAATTTAGCAAAAGAATTAATAAAACCAGAAAATTGAAAGTTATTTTAGTGACTGAAATTAATAGTGAACTTTGTTTCTGAAGCACTACGAAATTCAATAAAATAAGGTTAGTCTTGGGCTACCTCAACAATCATTTCAAAAGCTACTTAATCTACGCAATTTTGAAATACGAGATTTAACTTTGAACTTGAATTAAATGATTCTGAACAATTAACAATAGCAAAATTTAGTATGTACCAAGCTGAGCTGCAGTCACAGGTAAGCTAAAACATGGTAACAAAACTCGCACCCGTAATTTGTGCTTCTATAATCTAAATATTGTAGCCAGCTATGAATACCTTAACTGATCTGGGCCATTAAAGCAGTGAAATCGAATGATATTACTTTAATTCTGGCGTTTGAATTTGAACGACACTCGAGTTCATATCGGAAAAGGAAGGGACCCTGCTTGGTAATTCAATTGGGACCACGAGCAACAAAGCTTCATGCTAAGTTGCTGTATTTTAGTGATGCTAACGGGATAGTTTGAAAAGCTGAGGGCTGCCATACAGTTCTAAGACTTTACGTGCTTTCAGTCTTCCTTGTTGGTTGATTGAAGGTTTGAAGTCGACGATCGAGGAGGTGGCAACAATCACTTATGTCGGTCGTAGCTGTTGCAGAAGCTGGATGTTGACGCGCCCTCTTTTCGACATGGTCACCAGGCGAAACGGGCTCTTGATGTGTGCCAGCTAATGTTTTCCGTCCGCGACACCGTTCCAGAAACTATCATAGCAAGTCAAGCGCAATTCCATGCTGCCAAACCCCGAAAGCGCAGCAACTCGCGGGAGCGTCTCTCAGCACACCTGCTCCACCGCCGTACTCCAGCCAGACTCCGCTCTGCCCGCGCTCCACACGGCAGAGTTAACACTACCAAAGATCCTAAACACTTTGGTTCTCCACACGACCTATCGATGTACTCGTCCGATAGCATAGTTTTCGCTAGGCAAGACCCAGCGTAAAAATAAGAACAGTATTTGCAAAACAAACCAATTATACATCGACATAAATGCATATATATTTTTATATATATATATATATATATATATATATATATATATATATATATATATATAGTAAAACAATTACAATATATAAAGACACAGAAATGTCATATCTTCAGGTAACGAAATAAAGAAAAAATTTATAGTACAATAGATGGAAATAGGAGGATATGCATTTCAGGCGTGGAATCGTTATTTACATTTGAAGTGGATTGGGGATCATCGACACTGGATCGTGGATCGAGAGAAAAGTAAGGGTTGGTCAGATGAATCACGTCTCTTATAAAACCTAGTCAATTGTCGTGTCCAGATATGACGTCATCCTGGACAACGTTTGCTTAAAACCTACGCTACGCAACGCACTCAGGACGGTGAGGGCAGTATTAAGGTATAGGTGATCTCAACCTGTGCTTCCACTGGGTGTGAGGTAGTATTCGTAGGTGCTGTTGTGGATTACCTGCAACTTTGACGCTTTAAGTATCCCAGGATGGCGCAGCCATCTTCCAGCACGATAACTATCCATGTCGCAATGCCTGAATCACACTCTAACCCCACAAAACACATATGGGAATTGCGTGACCTGTGAGCTGATGTCTAGTGTTCTGGTGTCCTACAAAGCACTTGTCGAACCCATGGCATGCAGAATCGCTGCTATAGCGCTTTCTATGGGTGGACCAGTTCGTTACGAACCAGTTTGTCACAACGTTTTAGCTGTCAGGTCATATCTTTAGCTGCAAGGAAAATAACTTAAAATTAAAGTAATGTAGGAAGTTCACAGGGAAAAGGTGTAGTGGCCTCCTTAGTTCCATGGTCAGTTTTCCTGGTAACTGATATGCGGCAGGTTCATGGAGAGTGCTCGTTGCTCCTTGGAGAGCGTATAGTGGCTAGTGTGGGGCTGGTATTGCAGTTCCGTGCAGAGTCAGTCGGAACAGCGGCGGATCCCAGTGGCGCCTCGTAGCACTCTTTGTGCTGCCGGCTCGGAAACCCATCCGTCTCACTTTCAACGAGTTTGCTGGTGCCGAGAGGCGGAGGGCCTCCTTCCCCCCTCCCCAGTCCCCTCTCCCACCCTGTACCCTTCCCCGCCCGTCGTTCTCCACTCACCGTCTGCAGAGCCTCACGCAACTCCGCTGTAGTGTTGCGGGTCAGTCTAGCCTCCTGCAAACAGACGTGGACTTTCTGTTTCCGCCAGTGCTATCGTTCACGTCCTACTAACGCCTCTTGAGGCCACCGAATAAGTTTCTTTTTATTTTCCTTATATCCAAGCACCAGTCTTTCGACACACTCGATGCTGTCTTCCATCTTTCCCAGTCGTGCTAACCTTTTAATGTCTGCGTTACTTCCACATTTATTTATATATCATCTAGGTAACTAAATAGACCATTTATTTAAGAGTGTTCTACCAAAAAAATTATGCACTTAATTTTTTTCTTGCTGTACCTAGTATATGCTAGTGACCATGTTTCCTGCCTACGAGCAAACACACGGGTAGTGTATGGCCGGCCGGAGTGGCCGACTGGTTCTAGGCGTGTCAGTCTGGAACCGCGCGACCGCTACGGTCGCAGGTTCGAATCATACCTCGGGCATGGATTTGCGTGATGTTCTGAGGTTAGTTAGGTTTAAGTAGTTCTAAGTTCTTGGGGACTGCTGACCTTAAATGTTAAGTCCTATTGTGGTCAGAGCCATTTGAACCATTTGATAGTGTATGTTGCACAACAAAATGTTCAAATGTGTGTGAAATCTTATGGGACTTAACTGCTAAGGTCATCAGTTCCTAAGCTTACACACTACTTAACCTAAATTATCCTAAGGGCAAACACACACATCCATGCCCGAGGGAGGACTCTAACCTCCGCCTGATCAGCCGCACAGTCCATAACTGCAGCGCCTTAGTCCGCTCGGCTAATCTCGCGCTGCGTTGCGCAACACTACCTAATTATGACTAGGGGAGTGAACACATAATATTCTTAGTAGGAACCCAGATCCAGAAACGTCATTCAACGACACTACAGAGAATCAAAGCTATAGGCACTGGGCCTGTAAATGTGTGTTAACACATGATGATTCCGTGATGATTTTACGAGCTTTCTAGGATGATAGGGTAGCATAAACATGACAGAACGTGGACTATCTGTAATGTCTGCCTGGGAAATAACAGAAAATTTTCATCTCTGGTGCCAAAAATTTGGCACAAAACCGAATACGCTCTTTGGTGGATATGCGATTATATTCACGAATCGTTAACATTTCATTTGTACTACCTGGCCTACTTTACTTCATCCAGCAGGTGGCTATTCTATCTATGATATGCAGATCAAAGGGCAGAACTTCAGACTGGAATTAATCCTGTGCACCCAAGTGACACAGTACAACTACAAGCTGCACCCACACCACACATACTTTGTCGCAAGTCTCAATCTACAATCCCTTCGTAACTACTATACCCAATATACATAGTGACAGTTATTGATTTATATGAAATAAAATCGTCATAACTTCTGAACGGTTTGCGTTAGGACGTTCAAACTGCACGGTTGGAAGCGGGGCACGATGTTAATTAATGTGTTGGTTTAGCCACGAATCCCACTTTCATCTGGATAGGTTCGTCAACAAGCAAAATTGGGGCATTTGGTGGACTGAGAATCCGCCTTTCGCGATCGAGAAGTCTCTTCGCCTCAGCGAGAGACTATGTGGCGTAAAATGTCCAGTCACGGAGTAATCAGTGCGATTTTCCTTGATGGCACCGTGACTAGCGAAAGGCATGTGAAAGTTTTGGAAGATGATTTCATCCCCATCATTCAAAGTGACCCTGATTTCGTCACGAGACGGAGCCCGACCCCATCTAAGTAGGAGAGCCTTTGATGTCGTGAAGGAGCACTTTGGGGGCCTCATTCTGGCTCTGGGGTTCCGGAGGCTACTGGTCTGGGCCTAGATTATCCGAAATATTTTCCGGATCTGAATATATGCGACTCCTTTTTGGGATTTTATAATAAATACAAGGTGTACAGCAATAACAGCAAAACCATTGCTGAGCTGAAAACAGCCATTAAGGACGACATTGACAGCATCGATGTTCCGACACTTCAGCGAAGCGTGCAGAATTTCGCTATTCGTCTGCGCCACATCATCCTCAATGATGGCAGGCATATCGAACGTTTCATAACCTAAATCCGAATATCTGCAGTGACGTTTACATGTTGAATAAAGTGTTTGCACTCCGTAGTTTGTAACTAATTTGTGTTTTTTTCATATAGTTCAATAACTGTCACCCTGTATTTTGTAATCCTTTTTGTGTATGCTAGCCTTCTCTACCAATCTACTACTCCTTTCAGCGCCAAATTAAGTAATTCTCAATCCCGCAACGGAAGTCCCATTCAGCCGTCCCTTCTTCGGGCAGCACTCACTTCCTCGCTTCTTTTTTGGACGTTACACGTACTTTATCTGACAGTTTATTTTTTAACAGTCTTTGATACGAGTAGCACAACATTTTATATGCTTCCAGTTTCTTCTGCTCTATATTTCTGATGGTCACCATTTAACTTCCTAACAGTACTGCGTTCCGGCAGAGTTCTTTTTTTTTTTTCTCATTCCTATGTTAATGACTTCTATTCATGAATGTTTTCTTCGCTAGTGCAGGGTACCTTTGAGTTCTTCTTTGCTGCAGCCAATCTGTGTTATCTACCTTTCTAGGCAGGCGATTTCTCTCACGTCATGCGGTACCCTGTCGATAGCAATTCCAACATTAACAGAGGCAATATTCTTCTTCTCCTTTATGCGTATTTTTTATCCTCAATCCATATTCTGAGCGGCATATGCTTTCGACAGGTCTTCTACAAGGAGGGGACAAAAATACGAAAACACCCAAAACGCAACATATTATCATTACCGTTGGCATTCGAAACAGCTCCCAGTCGTCTCAGCAAGGCTACGCACAAGTACTATACGCTTCTAAAGAAAAATTATACCATTCTTCCTGAAAAATACTAGCAAGTTCACGTAACGATAGTGAAGGTGGAACAGGATGGCGCATCGTTCTGTCTGAAGTAGACCAGAAGGGCTCTTGAGACCAGGTTAACTACGGACGCCTGGCGAATTCACAAGACCAGTCCTGAGCGACACGAGCTGTTTGAACAGAAGCTCTGTCGTCTTAAAACGCAGCATCACCGTTGGGAAAAAATGTTGTGCCACGGGGCCACATTATCTGCCAAAAGTGTCACGTAATCCCTGGCTGTAAAGCGACCTTGCACAGTAACCATGGGGCTCATGGAATACCACGACAGGGTTGCCAATATCATCACCACCATGTTTCAGTCTCGGCAGCAAGCATTCTGCATCGTAGGCTTGGGACCGACGTACACCACTCGTAAACTCGGCCTGAATTTGGAAACAGTGTGAAACAAGGTTCATTCGCTGCTGGTAAGCCTTTCAGGATATAAGGACATGGTCCAAGAGACTCTTCTGTTAGTAATGTTTCGTCCGAACTGCGCTGGACATCTTCAGAGTCGTTGCTCTTCTGTTGACTCTTGCCGACTCGGCAGGAACTGATCAAATGAGACTTGATGGTAGAAGGATGATATTGCCGCTGGTAAACCTGTCGGGATATAAGGTCGCGATCCGCGAAACTTTTCTGTTCATAACGTTTCGTCCAGAACTGCGCTGGCATCTTCAGAGGCGTTGCTCCTCCGTCGGCAAGAAAATAATCCATTTTCATGGTGGATAAATAAGCAAACACGTACGAAAAGGCCTGCTAAAACATGCATGGCATAAGATGGCTTCTGCTGGTTTAGCGTCAAAGTTTTCAGAGGAATATATAAGTTTTCTTCATTTGTGCCAACGGCCACACGTGGCCCGAATCAGATATTCCTAAGACCCGCTTTTCTTAGCTGTTTGTTTTAATAGTATGTTTGTAGCAGCTACCAACCGAATAGCAATGTTACGAACTTCTTAAAAGTATAGTATTCCTGCTCCATAACAAACAAAGAAATATTAATACTACAATATAAAATTAATTTTATTTAAAGTTGGTGAATCTGGCCATAAACTAAGTAAAGTTGGCCGCCTACTGCAGAAGTCATTGTGGGGATAAATGATGTGGGAGGGATGGTTTACTGTCTGTCTTGCAGTATTGACAAATCACAGGCGTGCATGACATGTAAAGATCAGCTGCTATGCTATAAATCTCGACACGAAAGTAACATAGATTCGGGCATACACATTACCTCTCCAAATGTAATTATTTCTAGTGAGGAACATTAAATTAACTAAGGCTGTTGCAATACAAGGGCGTGCTTAGAAGGAAACTGGCATTTAAATCATTTATCATACTTAATAAGGAAATATACTAGTATCTATCGAAGTCGTAGGTACATATAGCAAAACCAATAACATTTCACCAAGCAACTATAATGTCACAGGTTCAAGATTTCTGAAAATGTGTTGCAGTTGGTACCGACATGAAGCGATCGACACTTTGAGATTTCTGGCCAGCCTCTCGCGCGTCTGCTATAGAACAATACTATCAATAACAAAAATGACCGATGATTATAAAGGTGGATTTGCGAGAGCTCTCCAAATTACAGAGGCCTGTGAGGTCAGGATTTTATTTAATTTTTTTTTATTAACTTCACGCTATATAAACGGCTTAGCACAGACTGAGACGTTATCCAACGTGCTGTAGATGTTTATTTGGCCTATAGTGCGATTACAATTACTTTTCAGTAATTACGTGAACGTGCTGTCTGGTATCTGACTAGGCCAAACATATCTTGGAGTCCAGCGTACAAATTCTGCATTGTTGCCGTCTGTCCGACATGTGCTCTGTAGTAACAGTCGGTGCGGCGCGAAATGTGGCAATGCAGCACGCCGCTTTCGTCGGCTGTCTGGTGCAAACAGATTTTAATCGCAGTATAATGAGAATACTGTCATATAAGACAGATCAAAATAGCACATTTAGAAAAAGTTGTGGGGATTACATGCCATGAGTAGCTGCAAACGTGGATGAGAAAGCCAGAAAGGTACATCACAAGGCACGTTAATTAATTTTTTTATTTTAATTTACTGGTGAAGAACAATTTCTTACCTTTTGCAACTCTTTCGTCGAATGAATAATATAACTGAGGAATTATAGTAGATGTGCAAAACGTTTGTTGGTCACCCCAGGAGCGAAGCTGAGAGCAGAAGTAGAGAGATTTGTCGTTTCAGGGACGGACGACGTGACAGAGGGAAAGTTTCCTGGTTTGTCGTACGGAGCTGATAACTCATAGGACTGCATGACTCGTACCGCTCACCGGCTATGGTATGAATTTCAAACGGAAGTAACATGGATTCGTAAGTGTGCATTTTAGAGACGGTCATCTTGAAATTCCGTAATATTTGTAGCAAAAAAAAAAAATAGCACCCCGTCTTCAGGCCACGAGTGACCTACTGGGACCATCCGACCGCCGTGTCATCCTCAGAGGAGGATACGGATGGGAGGGGCGTTGCGTCAGAATTACACACTCCCAGTCGTTACGATGGCATTCTTGACCGAAGCCGCTACTATTCAGTCTAGTGGCATCACGAGGCTGAGTGCACCCCGAAAAATGGCAACAGCGCTTGGTGGCTGGATGGTCACCCATCCAACTGCCGGCCACGCCCAACAGCGCTTAACTTCGGTGATCTCACGGGAACCGGTGTATCCATTGCGGCAATGTCGTAATATTTGTAGCGAGGAATATGAAATTAAATTAAGGCTGTAGTAACAAAACGTAATGGGTTGAAGGAAAATAATATTCAAAACATTTAGTAAATGTTTGTTTGTGAGCATCTCTCGCATTGCATAATTCATTTGAATGAAAGTACAATTACTGTTCTTAATCAATTAATCACACACTGAGGTTGCTGGATGCAAAACGCGCCAAATAACCGAACCTAACCATTTTCATGCAATGATTGTTTCAGTTGAACCAAAGACCCCAGCCCATTCCACGTAAACACAGACCATACCATTATGGAGACCGAGCGAGGTGGCGCAGTGGCCAAGCACACTGGACTCGTATTCGGGAGGACGTCCGGACATCCTGATTTAGGTGTTCCGTGATATCCCTAAACCGCTACAAGCAAATTCCGGGATGGTTCCTTTGAAAGAGCACCGCCGACTTCCTTCCCCATTCTTCCATTATCCGATGGGACCGATGACCTCGCAATTTGGTCCCTTCCCCCAACTCAACCAACCAAGCATTATGGAGTCACCACCAGCTTACACAGTGCCTTGTTGACAACTTCGTTCCATGGCTCTGTGGGGTCTGTGCCACCTTCTAACCCTACCATCAGTTCTTACCAGCTGATATCGGAACTCATCTGACCAGCCCAAGGGTTTTCAGTCATCTCAGGTCAAATCGATATGGTCACGAGCCCAAGAGAGGCGCTGCAGACGATGTCGTATGTTAACAAAGGCGCTAGAGTAGGTCGTCTGCTGTCATAGCCCATTAACGCCAAATTTCGCTGCACTGTCCTAACAGATACTTTCAACGTACGTCACACATTGATTCCTGCGATGTTGCTTGTCTGTTAGCACTGACAGCTCTACAAAAAAGCCCCTGGTCTCGGTCGTTAATTGAGGGCCATCGGCCACTGCGCTGTCGGTGGAGAGAGGTAATGACTGAAATTCGGTATTCTCGGCACACTCCTGGCATTGTAAATCACGGAATATTGAACGCCCTAACGATTTACGAAATAGAATCTCCCATGCGCCTAGCTCCAACTACCATCCCGCATCTGTAGATCCCCGTCCTGTGACCGTAATAACGTCTGACACATTTCCACAAATGACAGTGCCACCAATACGCCGCCAGTTTCTACATTGTGTACGCGATACTATGCTATGTGTATATGTGCATGTCGCTATCTCATGATGTTCTCATCTCCGTGCACACTCAAACAGATATCATATCACACTTCACCAGGCAAATACAGTTTCAGAACTTCGAAGTTGTTGAGGGTGACAGCAACCTGAAACAGGGAATATTTGACACGAAGTGTTCCAAATAGTGCCGAAATTTAACTATCAGTACTTGGGGTCCGGCTGCAAACTTAGCGCATCCTTACTGTAGCTAGTCCACCGGGAGCTATATCAATTTATGTGCGGTGTATAGGCGATCCGAGGTCCACAATGTCAGTATTGATTCTTGCGCAAGAAAGTTAGACAGCAGCTGGTGTAGTGGAATAAGGAAATTCGACATCTTAACGAGAAATCTAAGAACAGATGGAAGTGTAAAGGCCGGCCGGGATGGCCAAACGGTTCTAGGCGCTACAGTCTGGAATCGCGCGACCGCTAAGGTCGCAGGTTCGAATCCTGCCAAGGACACGGATGTGTGTGATGTCCTTAGGTTAGTTAGATGTACTTCTAAGTTCTAGGGGACTGATGACCTCAGAAGCTAAGTCCCATAGTGCTCAGAGCCACTTGAACCAATTTTTAAAGTGTAAAGGTGCAGGTTTAAACTGAGATTTCAATTTTCCCAAATGGAAATATAATGTGGCTCGGAATTAAAGCGGGACGTTCTACAAGAATAGTTTGAATGGAAAAACTAGTGGCTCAGGAAAGTATAGGTAACACAGATTGCTACAGCTGCAATTACCAGGGGAATATCTGAACTTGCTGCCTATCTCCATCGATTAATAATAATACGAGTTTCCAAGTTCGCCAACTCGGAAAAACCATTAAAAGTCATTTTGGTACACTACAGTTGGTGTATCTCACATCATGTTTCTAAGCATAACGTATCTTTGTACTGACATTGATATCCTGACTAAAAGTGAAGAAGAATTACAGGATCTCCTTAATCGAAAGAACAGTCTTATGAGCACAGAATACGGATTGAGAGTAAGTCGAGGAAAGTAATGAGAAGCAGCAGAAATAATAAGCGCGAGAAATGTAACATCAGGTTTGGTGATAACGATGTATATGAAGTTAAAGAATTCTGCTACGTAGACAGCAAAATAACCCATGAAGGACGGAGATAGGAGGACATAGGAAGCAGATTAACTCTGTCAAAAAAGGGCATTCCTGGCAAGAGAAGTCTTCTAGTATCAAACATAGGGCTTAATCTGTGGAAAATCTTGCTGAGAATCCAGGTTTGGTAGCGACAAATGTACTGGGGATAAATGGAACAGACGGCAATTGAAGCATTTGAGATATGATGCTACAGTAGAATGTCGAAAATTAGACTGATAAAGTAAGATTTGGAGGCGTTGTCCTCAGGATCGGCGAGGAAAGGTGTATATGGTAAGCACTGAGAAGAAGAAGATGGTTCAAATGGCTCTGAGCACTATGGAACTTAACTTCTGAGGTCATCAGTCCCCTAGAACTTAGAACTACTTAAACCTAACTAACCTAAGGACATCACACACAATCACTCCCGAGGCAGGATTCGAACCTGCGACCGCAGCGGTCGTGCGGTTCCAGACTGTAGCGCCTAGAACCGCTCGGCCACCCCGGCCGGCGAGAAGAAGAAGGGACAGATTGGTAAGACATCTTTTAAGGCATTAGTGAATAACTTTTGATGGTAGTAGACGGTGCTATAGTGAGTAAAAACTGTAGAGGAAGACAGAGGTTGGAATATATCCCACTAATAATTGAAGATGTAGGTTGTGAATGATACTGTGAGATGGAGAGGTTGGCACAGTAGAGGAATGCATGGCGGATCGCATGACACCAGTCAGAAGAGTGAGGACTCAAAAATAAAATTGTCACATACTCCACGAGACATCCTCAGAGGCTACAAAGTGAAACGTCCCCTTTGAACAATTATACATGACTGTGCTTAAACTGACACACAATATTTTGTTAGCGCAACGCAATCTGACTTTCAAAATTCCCTACAAAAGAATGGCCCTGACTAACATTAAACTATACCTTTCACAAATCACTTACCTCACAAAAATCTTCGCTGCTCAAGCTACTGCAATACAGCGAGCGCCACTACTGCCAGCTAAATAAAAGATTCAAACTATGGAAGGCACTAACTACTGATAGGGATAGTTAGCAAATGAAAGATATTAATAGAGAACGAACAATGTATTTACCTTGATATCATCATATATAAATATAGCAGTTCATGACAAATTACAAATCTCCGCCATCTCTCTCCCCACATCCACCACCGCTGGCGGCTCACCTCCAACTGCCCAACGCTACGCGCTGTTCACATCCAGCTGCCGCTGCCCAACACTACAATGGCGAGTATTACAACAATGCAAAGCAGCCACAGACTGCACACAGCACAGCCAGTGATTTTCATACAGAGGTGGCGTTTCCAATAAAAAAACCTAAACAGCCTACTTACAAAAGATGTAGTTAGCTCATTTGTTTGATTGCCTAAATGTTTATTGGTAACTACAATCAATCGAGTAATGACACACGATCGCTGTCGAAGGTAGCAGGGTCGCTTCGGCGTGTTTTATTCGGTCAGGTTTGGCGCTGTGTGTTCCATTTAGCTCAAATCCCCATAAATTGTCTAATATTAGTGCCTCTTCCTTTCCTGTTAACCCTTTCATTTTGTGACACCTGTATGCATTCTAGATTAGTAATGACTGATCTTTGTAGAACTTCAGCATCGAAGATTGGAATTTGGCGGTTTCCTTGGCCCAGTACGTGATTTGCTACCGCCCGATTTATCCAACACGCCCAGACGACCATTCCTCTTGTGTTCTTCATGACGGATGTTGGTGCTTCCTTCAGTGGGTCCCATGTACACCAGACACGGTAGTTTGTAAACTCCTACCCTGGCAAGGGTTAGGCGTAGATCCTTTGCACTATTCAGACACTGATGTTCCTTTATTGTCGACTGAAATACTGTAATTACTGTGTCTGCTTAGCGATCTCAAATCGTTTTTATAAATGTGATGAAGACTTTCCCTTTAGCTGATTATTTTTTCAGTAGGAGATTATTATGAAACAGTTCTCAAAAATGTGCGACCTATTCAAAATAACACGTTTCGTGTCTATGTTAGCCCATTATCAACTTCTTAAAATTCGTGTTCCATTAGTCACAGTCAAACTGAATAAGCGAACAGCAAACATATTGAATGTTGCTAAAGGAATATTAATTTTAAGAACCTGATAATTTGCTAATGTAGTCCCGAAACATTATGTTAAATAGATCACACATTTTAGATATTAGCGAATAACAATCCATGTGATGATTCGTCATGCACTTGTGCGACAGCTTTATAACGGATTCTTTTTTCGTCAGTAGTTCCAGATATTTTAGGATGCAGAGCTCCAGTTACCTCTTTGTCAGAGTATCTATTTCCTTTGAAACTAATTAGTAAATTATTCCGATCATCTTCCAAATACTTAGACTTATAATTTTCTTATCACAGTCAAACAACAACCTAATTGTTCCTCTTTTCTGACTGGAATAGTAATTAGAATGTTTGTGAAAGTAATTGGGTGAGAATGTTTGGTTCAAATGGCTCTGAGCACTATGGGACTCAACTGCTGAGGTTATTAGTCCCCTAGAACTTAGAACTAGTTAAACGTAACTAACCTAAGGACATCACAAACATCCATGCCCGAGGCAGGATTCGAACCTGCGACCGTAGCGGTCTTGCGGTTCCAGACTGCAGCGCCTTCAACCGCACGGCCACTTCGGCCGGCGGTGAGAATGTTTCTGTAGACTTTCTGTTCTAAAGTTAGATAATTTTTTCTTAGCAAATCTTATACTTTATATCAGAATTAATATCGTTCAGTAAAATTAGAAACATGCCATAGAGCATACGGTAACTCCCAGAAAATAAATACCGACAATGGCAGAAATGCCGGCCGGGAACGTTTGAGCTGATTTACAGAAATTATTCAGCTACACAGAGTCAGAACTTCAAAATCATTAATACAGTATTACTAGTAATTGAGGGATGGCTGAAAAAGAATAAAAAAAGATTCTTGTCGAGTAAGTCCTTTGTATGTGGCAGTGGTGTGTGAGTTGCATTCCGCAAGCGGTTATTTTGAGAGACGGGGAAGTTTGTGGCTTGTCGTTTCTGCCAACACAGACACGGAACGTGATGAAAAATGTTTCGCAGCCGAGCAGATACATCGCAACGGTCACGTAACTCGCAGCTTCTGCGGAAGTGTGAGAGATAAAACTCATTTAGAGCGACCAGCTTCTACTGTCTGACATTTCCATGAAAGCCCACTCTGGTAATTACCCTCGCTTCTTCCGCTAATCGCTCCTTTCCCAGGACAATACTGCAGTGGCTCCGACGATTATAAACACCAATGGTCGTCGATCGTACATCGATTGTAAAACACAACGATCAAAGTTGTTTTCCACAGGGCCCAAGTGATCTGTCGATGGCCTTCCTCGGAAAACAATGAAAATGTTCCTTTTGAAAACATTATGCCTATAATTTTCTAAATCATATAACACGAATTAATCCAGTAGGCACAAGTTTATGGAAGAAATTAAGTGCTGTAGCTTTAAAACAGTTATTTCATTTCACTCGTATCACTACCGATTGGCAGTTAATCCACATCATCAACTACGATGCCAGTGATTTTATGTACATGACAAACTACAGTATCCAGTGATTTGTAACCCAGAATGTTTAACACTTCTTCTCTCCTCACGCTCTTTCCTCCTACCTGTTTCCTTTGCATTTCAGGTTGTTATTATAATTATAATAATAATTATTATTATTACGCACTGTCGTAGTATGACCTCATGGACTGCTACGAATGACTACATGAAACTGCTCCTGATTTTCTTTTAAGATGGAAGTTGTCTGGTTTGGCGGTGGAAGCGAAATAAGAAAATAAACGAGTACTATTAAAAGAAAAACTAAAATCAGTTCTGATAATTAGAACTTATTACTTTGACTTTGTGAATTACGTGTTAAATACGTTTCCAGCTAATTAATTTAATTTACTGCCTACTTATCGTGAATATAATCCACTATTTTTATGAGCCCAATGTATCCGCTAGAAAATGAAGAATTTAAACGAATAGTTAATGTAAAGATATTAAGGTGTCTCCACTCGTCCGTTGAATGGCAACTTGCTGCGCATGATATCTGTGGAAAGTGCAGTAAAATAAATGAGGGAACTGCACAGTGGCTTATGTATTCGAATAGCATTGCTTGTCTGAAGTGTCTTTAGTGATGACACATCGCCAAGGATCTGTGAGTCAGGGAACGATTTGCCCTCCCTCAGGCGGAATGTACAGCCTTGGTTGTAAAGCGTAACTATTTATATTATGAAGTGATGTGTATATATATACTACAATTTTCGTTAAGCAAGTGGATTGCAGACACCTCTAAAGAAATCGCCACAAGTGATGCAAACGCAGACCTCAAAACGTGCAAAATATTCTTAAGCGCTTACAAGTATGGAGACACCAAAGTGCCACTATCCTGTTACACGAAGCTAATGGGATTAATACTGCAAATTACTTTATTTGTGTATATTGGCAATAACAGTACCATAAGGCACTCAGCTAAGCTTCCTTTCTGTACTTTACATCTATTAGAAATACATGCTATGTATTTGAAATTTTAAATGTCTGAGATCTAGTATGAAATTTAAACTTTCAATAGTTGTGACTGCTATAGTAAATAAAGTTATTAGCTATTATGATGTACGAGAGCGTGCTGAAAAGTAGTGCATCCAGATTTTTTATGTGTAAGCTCTTCATCACTGTCATAGTGTTGTTCTTTAAGTATTGGAAACAGATTAAAATCGGATCTGGCCAACTCTCGACTTTATGCAGGTTGATCAGTGACAGTGGCATTACAGTGAATCCCAGGCGTCGGTTTGTTGCAGATGTAGTGTACTACTGTAATGCGGAAGTGGAGGGTACTTTATGTGTGGACAAACTCTTCGGCAGTTAGAAACTCGATTACAGCTTGCTGTTCCTCACGCACCTACGTAGTTAAGCTACGCACCACTGCGTTGAACGCTGCAGTTCGGAGCCCTCTAGCGGGAAAGAATTTCAACTTGCGTCAGCAAAGTAGAAAGTCCACCCAGCAATATGCGTGACATGTAATACCTCAACCGGTATCGAGAAAAGAACGAAACATTTGGAGTTTTTACTTTTCATCACTCCTTAATAGATTTAGGTCGTCGACCATGGCAGCGATGGACGCGAGGGTAGAGATCGTTGTGTATAAGAGAAATATATAGAGAAAACGAACGACGGAGAGAGACAGAGAGAGAGAGAGAGGGAAATGGAGGAGCGTGGTCGAACGCATGTTAAGAAGAGAGATGAAAAAAGTAAGTGGTGGTAATAATAACAGCTAATTACAATTCATCTGGAAAGTTGCAGTATTGTGCATGGCAACATCCCATTTCACAGTGCACGAAAGTAAAACATTCCCTTTGGCTCCCATTGAATAAGGTACATTGAATGGGCTGCTTGAAACTGTTAAGGAATCTAAGCATGCATTCATGGTGGACAAGTTTTTTAAAAGAATTTTTTTCTCTCCATAATTAACTCACTACCGATGAAAGCTAAGTCCAAATGAACTGATTTGGAGCATAACAAACGAATGAAAAATGTCATAGACACGTTGCAGTCCTTCACTGAAAACTCTGAAGGATGTTACTCGAAGCAGCATTTATAGGTAAGTATATTAGACTGTGTGAAGCGTATTGATACGAAAACATTTATTGAAATTAATGTTAATGCCGTAATGCTTTAACAGCGTCAAAATGTTATAACACAATAGAGGAAATCAAATGACCAGAAAACTACCGTTGTCTCATCCAGCTGACAGGAATTAGTTCTACTGCTAAGGTAACATATTCTAGAAAAAAAACCTGATAAAATCATAATTTAGGGACCAAAGATTTAGTACAGTCTATATGACTACATATTGCTGTACTACAGAATCCAGGTATGTGTTGTATACCTCCTGAGTCACCTGAAGAACAAGACGATCAATGTGGTTGACAAAGGCCTCACAGGTGACAGGGGTAAACTCCTTAGTCACTCCGTGAGTCATCGGTCTCTGACTGTTGACCTCGCTGAGATCATCACTGCAACTAGCCAGAGTCTTCACTCTGATGATGACATCGTTTTTACTTTCCTCGGATAAGGCATAATATACCTGATATTTTCATGAATTCACCATGTGGTGAGTTCATGAAAATTTTAATTTGGGCTCTAATTTACATACGAACTGCAGAATTTCAGTACACGAGCTTTGAAAACGTATCATGAATGAAAAACTATCTACTCTACGTTCGAGGTTACGAATTAATCAGAGAGCAGAAGCTTATGGGATGAGAAGTTCCGCCTTATGCAAGACACCTTTTTTCTTTTGTTTCACCCATACATGTTTCAGCACTTTTGTGCTATCATCAGTGGGTTCTATTTGTATTTTTAACTGTAAATTTGTTGTTAACATATTAACATTTGCGTCGTTTATAACATTTTGTAAAAGTTGCATTTACAACTTACTTGGCGAAAAGTAACATACCTTACATTATGTTATTGTCCTCTTGTTTTGGTAGCTGTTATGCTACACAATATACAACATGTCATCTGCAAACAGCAAAACGTAATTCATTTTCTGTTTGTTATGTATTTACGAACGGAAATAAGACTGTATCACGTTTTATTTCTGTAACTTACAGTTTTGAAGTTGTGGTACGTTTTCCCGTTTTGTTGGTGAAGTAAATAGGCTTACTTCTTTGCCTGTGTTCGCGTGGCAATGCAGTTTTTCGATTACTCAAAACATAGGCGGAGTTTTCGCTGCCATTACGTGTTGTTGTGGCTGTGTGGTGTTCATTTGTTTCGTAGCGTGTTCTGCTGGGTGAGGCGCGCGAGTTTGAATTGTATTTGGTGTTAGTGGTGTGTGGTTTATGTGGGTTTGCGTGTGTGTGATGAGTACTGGGGCAGAGAGAGAGTGTGTGTGTTGAGAGAGAGAGAGAGAGAGAGAGAGAGAGAGAGAGAGAGAAAGAAAGAAAGAAAAACGAGAGAGAATTTGTGTGTGTGTGTGTGTGTGTGTGTGTGTGTGTGTGTGTGTGTGTGTGTTTTACTTGTATAGTTCTTCTATTGTGGTGAAGAGAGTTTTGTTGCACAGTGATGTGTATTCATTGAGTACTTTCTTTCCTTGGGCTATTGATATTTGGATGTGGTAGTTTTCTTCTATAGTTAATTTTTGGTATAGGCTGCTGCTAGTTTTTAGGATCTGAAGGTCAGTTTCAATGTTTGTTGGGTGGCGGTTGTGTGCTACCAGGTGGTCTGCAAATGTTAAGTGTGTGCTATTGCTTTTCAGTGCTCTGAGGTGTTCATTATATCTGGTTCTGAAGGTCCTGCATGTTTGGCCCAAATATACAGATTGACAGCAGTTGCAAGTAAGTTGGTAGATGCCAGACTGGCTGTATTTGTCAGTGTTGGTGGTAATTCTTCCGAGTCCGCTCTGTATTGTGTTGCTGGTTCTGTATGCTATGTTGTTGGTTCTGTATGCTATGTTGAGTCCTTGAATTCACAATCTACAGAAAACCCACACTCACCAGCACCATTATTCATAACCAATCCAATCACCCCATAACCCACAAAGAAGCCAGCTTCAGATATTTACTTCACAGGCTGAACAAAATACCCATGAATAAGCATGACTACATACAAGAACTGAACACAATAAAACAAATTGCACAGGAGAATGGATATGACGCAAAGAGAGTAGACCAAATAAACCACAAAATACAAAAACAAACAGTACATAACCATGAAACACACACACATACAAACACATCTCATCACACAACAAATCAGCAGACAGTAAGCAACAAATGGCACATAATGACTTACAACAACAAAGTCACACATAGGGTGGGTAATATACTAAGGAAACAAGGATTCAACATAGCATACAGAATCAACAACACTATACAGAGCAGACTCGGAAGAATTACCACCAACACTGACAAATACAGCCAGTCTGGCATCTACCAACCTACTTGCAACTGCTGTCAATCTGTATATGTGGGCCAAACATGAAGGACCTTCAGAACCAGATATAATGAACACCTCAAAGCACTGAAAAGCAATAGCACACACTCAACATTTGCAGACCACCTGGTAGCACACAACCACCACTTAACAAACATTGAAACTGACCACATCCTAAAAACTAGCAGCAGCTTATACCAAAAATTAACTATAGAAGAAAACTACCACATCCAAAAATCAACAGCCCTAGGAAAGATAGTACTCAATGAATACACATCACTGTTCAACAAAACTCTCTTCGCCACAATAGAAGAACTATACAAGTAAAACACACACACACACACACACACACACACACAAACCCTCTCTCTTTTTTCTTTCTTTCTCTCTCTCTCTCTCTCTCTCTCTCTCTCTCTCTCTTAACCCACACACTCTCTCTCTGCCCCAGTACTCATAACACACACGCAAACCCGCATAAACCACACACCACTAACACCAAATACAATTCAAACTCGCGCGCCTCACCCAACAGAACACGCTACGAAACAAATGAACGCTACACAGCCACAACAACACGTAATGGCAGCGAAAACTCCGCCTATGTTTTGAGTAATCGAAAAACTGCATTGCCACGCGAACACAGGCAAAGAAGTAAGCCTATTTACTTCACCAACAAAACGGGAAAACGTACCACAACTTCAAAACTGTAAGTTACAGAAAGAAAACGTGATACAGTCTTATTTCCGTTCGTAAATACGTAACAAATAGAAAATAAATTATGTTTTGCTGTTTGCAGATGACATGTTGTATATTGTGTAGCATAACAGCTACCAAAACAAGAGGACAATAACATAATGTAAGGTATGTTACTTTTCGCCAAGTAAGTTGTAAATGCAACTTTTACATAATGCAGTGAACGACGCAAATGTTAATATGTTAACAACAAATTTACAGTTAAAAATAAAAATAGAACCCACTGATGATAGCACAAAAGTGCTGAAACATGTATGGGTGAAACAAAAGAAAAAAGGTGTCTTGCATAAGGCGGAACTTCTCATCCCATTTTCTTAGCAAGCACAGAGACAACAAGAAGAACTGCACCACAAGATGATTAGCAGAAGCTTAGTTTCACACTCTGAATCTTACTTTCAACATTATGAATCCATACAGAAATGACCCTGATAATAGTTATAACTGTGCAATCTCATTGTCAAATAAATATTTCATAATGACGTACCGTCAGAATAATTATCTCAAATTATTTCCTCTGTACAATTATTTCCACCAAACATGTTACAGGAAATGATGGCTTTTGCCACTCATAACAGTAGTGTACGTCATAGGGTGAACATTTTAATTGGAAAAAGATACTTTAATTATACACGCAGTCACCTGAGAACTACTGCCGAGTAAATTGTATCAGGTATAAGGAATGCTGTTCATTGTACATAGTGATTAATATACCACAAAGAATGCAACCAGCACAAAAGTAATAACATATAACATTCTGACGAGGCACGAAAATATATCCGGTAGAGGTACAAATCTACAATGAGGAAATGAACGAGGGAAAGGCAAAATAAAAAAAAACCGTTGCGAGTACTAAACAAGTATCATAATGTTAACCATTTTGTATACTACTAGGCATCTAAAATCAGATTTTCGTTTTCTGATCCCAGAAATAATATTATCAGCCTCCGAGCATGGCCATTGGAGTGGTAGATGAAGAAGTGAGTTCATATTTATTTTGACACAGCTGACAGACAGATGTCGTAAATGTAATTCCCTAACGCCTATAGCCTTATCTGGCAACGAAACGACATTCAATAAGCAAACAGAAACAAGCTATGAGAAGTACGAGCAATCATCGAGACTTCCTGTATCTTATTTAGAGTTATTCAAAGTTTGCACTTCAAAAAACATAACACAGTCAAAACAATAACTACGATATGCAAAGCGACAGAAGAACGAGTAAATCACGAATTTATGGAACTTGGTCAGTTTTCATTCGCTATTTCCAGTATCGTAATAGATAACACACTGCGGATTAAGGAGTCAGTTATTTAGGCGACAGCATCACTCATGGTGCAAGCAAGGAAAGAAAGAATGAGTTGGATGCTTTTGATTATTTCAGCTGAAGAAAAGTACACAAAAACTCTAACGGAATTATAAAAGTTAGTCGCATTACCGGGTTTATTTTGGAGCAGTACGAACTGTATTTCAAGAAGAAAGTACTGAAAGGAGGAGTTACTAGTCAAGTCAAATGTACGAAACATGTAGGCAGATACAATTAAACCGACAGGAAAAGAAATGAAGACATTCGTACAGAATTACAAATTCAGAGTATAATCGAAGTGATGAATTTATAGCTAAGACGCTTGAATGAACGTATAGATGTAGTGACAAACTAAAACTATACATCAATATGCAAAAAAATCAAACATCTCTCGCAAACATCTAAAAAGAAGTGGCGAAATCAGTTATGAAGATAAAGAAAGGAGGCAAATGGCTCATGCCCTTATAACGTTTATGATTCCTTTACAGAGTTTCACAAAATTCAATGTAATGTCTTTTGCGAACACATAGACTTCTTCGAAAATTTACCTCCGTAATAAATTAAATTGTTTTATAGTCTCGATAGAATTTAGATTTTATGACCTCTTTCGAGCGTTCATCGTTTTCATAAATTACTAGAGTTGATAAGGTTTCACTGATACGTCATTTCAGTTATATCTGCCAGTACTTGCAGACACTTTCTTGGTATAACTTGTCAAACATAGCCCGAAGCGTCGAGGAGTTATGGCGCTGTTTCTTATTGACATAGTTACCGTGCCACGGCTAAGATGAGGGAGAGAGACAAATATATGTACTCACCGTTTCAAAACATTATCGACTGTGAGAAAATATTGGTGTAATATCACACACCTTTAAACCGTAAGGAAAACGGCATCGCTTGCAAAAAATGTTCCATATCGTATTCTGTACGCTATCGGAAAATTGAAAGTAAATCTTAAGGCATCATATTGTGATTCATCACAAGGCTCTGTTGCCATGAAAGTAAAGATCCTCTATTGCCCACTGGAAGGAACCACATCTGTGTTTTAATCATTAGCTAGGTCTTTAAGTTAAGTATTTCATTCTTTCTTTTTCTAAACATCACGAAGCCACTGCTCACCTTCACGGTTTTCACCATTTGCAGACTGATTCACTCAGTCCTCTACAGTTACTTTTTTTTCACAGCTTATTGTCAACCGTCTAAAGGTTTTGATCGCAAGAATTGGAGAGGTTTCTTTCTGACGCATTTCGATGTTCCAAATCAATTCCTCTATATTCAGTCTGCGGTGATAAGAGAGGTTTCTTTGCTTCAGATATATCTAACAGTTTTCGATTGTTTAAGACATGTCACTAATATACTCTTTTTTTTCTTAAGTGTGCCTGGTATTTGCATTTCTGGAAGCAAAGTTAGGAACTTTATTGACCAGAACTGTTTGAAATAGAGCATTGTCTAGGTCAACAATGCACGTGCACGTGAGAATTCCTATAATCGCTAAACGTTCATCTTATCAGCTTTTTGTAAACGAATAGTAAAGATATTCTGTTTTTATTCTGTGAACGTGTTTTTTGTTCTGGTATCGTATCACCGAAGCACTTTGTTCGGAGATTTCTACTTTCTACTTATTTAACGAAAATACATTTACCTTCAGAAGCGAGTACGGACAACAAACGAGCCGCAGTCAATACCATTCTTAACGCTCTCGATAGAGCCCGTGATTCCCAAACTGCACAGCCTATGGTATTTCAATCAGATAGTTCCTGTATTTGCAGATTGTCTGCACGTGCATCACCACAAAAGAAAGAAACACTACGAAATACGTCATTTCACGTGGGCAGATTTATCTGTTATCCATCATCTACCTCGTTTGATGTTGGCAGCCATCATTTCCTCTCCCACGTCAGTCTCTTTATGCCAGAGTACGACATACAACATCTATCCACATTCTTATGTTTTATATCTTCTTCTTTCTTATTTTTCAATTTCTGCCGTCTTCAGTTCCCTCCAGGGCAATGGAAGTTATTAACATTCGTTGTAATCATTATCCCGAGCTTTCTTCTAGTTAGTGTTTTGTAAATATTCGTTGTCTCGCTGATTCTGTAGAACCTCTCTCTTCTTGCGTAATCAATGTATGTCATTTTTCTTCATCATTTTCTAACAAAACATCTGAAACATTTGGATTCTCTCTTTTTTCGGTATTCGAAAGCTTATAATTAACTTTATGTAGTGGTGAAATTCTTACGTACCTCTTGTGAAATCTGTTACTTAAATTAAGACCTATTTGTGTTACTAGTAGACTTCTTCTGATGAGAAGAGTTCTCTTAGTTTGTGCTAATGGTTTTCGTGTGAGCCTACTTCGCCACATTGCATTATCTTGTTTTTCATTGTAGGAAAATTCTTTCCTTCGTCTTGGTACCCAGATTTCATATTACTTTCATTAAGGTTATCATTTTCACTGATCCCCATTACTTTTATCTTGTCTCACTGGAAAGTCCAGCCAGTAGACTAAAAAAGATCGTATAATAATTTTTATACATTTTTGTACATTGGTGGGAGGGAGTACCATGAACAACGTACTAAAATTCCTCACGGGTGGAGGATGTGTGGTGGATTGAGGTGCGCTAACTTCTGTACGTTTTTCTTCAATAACTATAATCTTCTTGAACTATTATATTCTTCAATAACTCAAAAACAGTGAAACAGTATCGGAGAACAAGATTAAACTACATTTAATTCCCTATAAAAGAAGTTCCAATTTAATTTTTCTCTACGTCTAATAGTCTGCCCTCAGAGATCGAAAGAATATTGAAAATTTCGCTCCTTCGCCTTCTGTCAGTCAGTTTGAGGCAGTTTCCCAACTTGCTGGACGAGAAGTGTCACATATGAAATTGTTCTTCTCAGGTTTCTTTGCACCACTGTATATCTGTACAATGTGATTCTTATTCAAATGGTTCCAATGACTCTGAGCATTATGTGACTTAACATATGAGGTCATAAGTCCCCTAGAACTTAGAACTACTTAAACCTAACTAACCTAACGACATCACACAGGTCCATGCCCGAAGCAGGATTCGAACCTGCGACCGTAGCGGTCGCGCGGTTCCAGACTGAAGCGCCTAGAATCGCTCGGCCACACTGGCCCGTAATTCTTATCATAATTTAAAAACCACCGAAGCGATGTAGATGACGCTGATACGAATGATTTAATATAAGACACATGGCTCTGCAAATGTCAGGAAATACCCCAGAAGTGGATGACAAATGATGAACATGTGACGTCACCGGATGACCTACCTCCGCGCACGTCCAGCGGTTGAGCCTATGAGTGTGCCACACCTGGTCATCCCCAACCATCTAAAGTATTCACGCTGGTGTCACTCTAGATCTACGTGCGCGACTTTATCATTTGGGGCTCAGGGTTTGAGTCTTCCGTGTGTCAGGCAGTATTTTTTTGCATTGTGTTACACAATTACGTTTTTAAATTGAGGTAAGTTTTATTTTATTATTTACCGGTCTTGTGTTCTCCACTGGCTTACTGCAAAGTACAGTACAACAAAAACCTAGGGTACTAAGTCACAAATAAATGAGTGTAAGCTTTCTAATTGCGCAGCTATCAGTAAATGGCTTCATTTTCTTTAATAAATGAAGCCCGTAAACAATAAAGAAAGAAAAAAAAACACTAAATAAGAAAAGTTTTCGCTTGATTGCAGAGAGGAGAATAACTGTGTAACTTCTGCTTTCTCAACAGAACGTATTTACAAAAGATGTTCGAAAAAAGAGTACTCTAAAGAAGGGTGCACTCAGCCTCGTGATGCCAATTGAGGATCTACTTGACCGAATAGTAGCGGCTTCGGTCAAGAATACCATCATAACTACCGGGAGAGCGGTGTGCTGACCCCACGCCCCTCCTATCCGCAGCCTCCACTGAGGATGACACGGCGGTCGGATGGTCTCGGTAGCCCACTCGTGGCCTGAAGACGGAGTGCTTTTTAAAGGAGCGATGTGTGACACTGCACCCTACCAGCGAGGGTAGGATGAACAGGCCAACCTCTACACACGAGGCGAGGTACGGCATCTGGTGACGTCACATGTTCGACATTTGTCTTCCACTTTTGCGGTATTTCCCGAACTTTGAGGCCCCATAAATCTCGTATTAAATTACTTGTCTACTGCCGTCTATGTCGCTCATGGGATTTTTAGACGTAAATAAGAATCACCACTTTATAATACACTCCTGGAAATGGAAAAAAGAACACATTGACACCGGTGTGTCAGACCCACCATACTTGCTCCGGACACTGCGAGAGGGCTGTACAAGCAATGATCACACGCACGGCATAGCGGACACACCAGGAACCGCGGTGTTGGCCGTCGAATGGCGCTAGCTGCGCAGCATTTGTGCACCGCCGCCGTCAGTGTCAGCCAGTTTGCCGTGGCATACGGAGCTCCATCGCAGTCTATAACACAGGTAGCATGCCGCGACAGCGTGGACGTGAACCGTATGTGCAGTTGACGGACTTTGAGCGAGGGCGTATAGTGGGCATGCGGGAGGCCGGGTGGACGTACCGCCGAATTGCTCAACACGTGGGGCGTGAGGTCTCCACAGTACATCGATGTTGTCGCCAGTGGTCGGCGGAAGGTGCACGTGCCCGTCGACCTGGGACCGGACCGCAGCGACGCACGGATGCACGCCAAGACCGTAGGATCCTACGCAGTGCCGTAGGGGACCGCACTGCCACTTCCCAGCAAATTAGGGACACTGTTGCTCCTGGGGTATCGGCGAGGACCATTCGCAACCGTCTCCATGAAGCTGGGCTACGGTCCCGCACACCGTTAGGCCGTCTTCCGCTCACGCCCCAACATCGTGCAGCCCGCCTCCAGTGGTGTCGCGACAGGCGTGAATGGAGGGACCAATGGAGACGTGTCGTCTTCAGCGATGAGAGTCGCTTCTGCCTTGGTGCCAATGATGGTCGTATGCGTGTTTGGCGCCGTGCAGGTGAGCGCCACAATCAGGACTGCATAAGACCGAGGCACACAGGGCCAACACCCGGCATCATGGTGTGGGGAGCGATCTCCTACACTGGCCGTACACCACTGGTGATCGTCGAGGGGACACTGAATAGTGCACGGTACATCCAAACCGTCATCGAACCCATCGTTCTACCATTCCTAGACCGGCAAGGGAACTTGCTGTTCCAACAGGACAATGCACGTCCGCATGTATCCCGTGCCACCCAACGTGCTCTAGAAGGTGTAAGTCAACTACCCTGGCCAGCAAGATCTCCGGATCTGTCCCCCATTGAGCATGTTTGGGACTGGATGAAGCGTCGTCTCACGCGGTCAGCACATCCAGCACGAACGCTGGTCCAACTGAGGCGCCAGGTGGAAATGGCATGGCAAGCCGTTCCACAGGACTACATGCAGCATCTCTATGATCGTCTCCATGGGTGAATAGCAGCCTGCATTGCTGCGAAAGATGGATATACACTGTACTAGTGCCGACATTGTGCATGCTCTGTTGCCTGTGTCTATGTGCCTGTGGTTCTGTCAGTGTGATCATGTGATGTATCTGACCCCAGGAATGTGTCAATAAAGTTTCCCCTTCCTGGGACAATGAATTCACGGTGTTCTTATTTCAATTTCCAGGAGTGTATACTCTATATGCATACATTACACACAGGGTCATTCCGTGATGTTGTTAAACTTAGACATTTATGGAGAAGAATAAATGTATCAATTTGTGATAAGGACCTCTGCTTTGGGAACGACCGTGTCGGAAGTTATAAACGAAAATCGTGGCGATACCTGTGACAGTACCCTCTTCTACTGCAACCTCTTTGCACTCTATATTTTGAAGAAAGTAATTTACACCAAAACAAGGACAAAATGTCCAATAAGTACGAGGTATTAAATGCGTTCTTTAAGAATTATGAATATTCTTTCATCGCTCTTTCTGTGAAACACATGTACTCAACAGGTGCTCATAGCCTCTAAGGTATGCTCTTAGATGCCCATAATCCCTAGATAACTTTTTCTTATTTCAGTGCACACTACCTCCTCCTAAAATATGGAGAGCAAAGACCTTGCAGTACAGGATTTATCGGAACAATATTCGCTTATTACCCTCGACTCGGTCGTTTCCATACCAGGATCCCTTCCTGAAACTGATACATTTAGCTATTTCATCATCCCCGAAAATTTGAGACATCATTACTGAATCATCCTGTATACACACGCATATACGATGTACTGGGTGATCAAAAAGTCAGTATAAACTTGAAAACTTAATAAATCAGGGAATATTGTAGATAGAGAGGTACAAATTGACACACATGCTTGGAATGACGTGGGGTTTTATGAGAACCAAAACAATACAAAAGTTCAAAAAATGTCCGACAGATGGCGCTTCATCTGATCAGAACAGTAATAATTAGCATAACAAAGTAAGACAAAGCAAAGATGATGTTCTTTACAGGAAATGCTCAATATGTCCACCATCATTCCTCAACAGTAGCTGTAGTCGAGGAATAATGGTGTGAACAGCACTGTAAAGCATGTCCGGAGTTATGGTGAGGCATTGGCGTCGGATGTTGTCTTTCAGCATCCCTAGAGATGTCGGTCGATCACGATACACTTGCGACTTCAGGTAACCCCAAAGCCAATAATCGCACGGACTGAGGTCTGGGGACCTGGGAGGCCAAGCATGACGAAAGTGGCGGCTGAGCACACGATCATCACCGAACGACGCGCGCAAGAGATGTTTCACGCGTCTAGCAATATGGGGTGGAGCGCCATCCTGCATAAACAACGTACGTTACAGCAGGTGTTTATCAGCCAGGCTGGGGATGATGCGATTCTGTAACATATCGGCATACCTATCACCCGTCACGGTAGCAGTTACAATCACGCATTTCCTCGGAGAACGAAGGCCCGATAACGGTAGATGTGGTAAATCCAACCCATGCCGTGACTTTCTCGTCGTGCAATGGAATTCCCACGACAGTTCTAGGATTTTCGGTAGCCCAAATTCTGCAGTTGTGGGCGTTGACAGACCCTGGGAGCGTGAAATGAGCTACGTCGGTCCACAACACGTTAGTCAACCAATCGCCATCTTCCGCCATCTTTTGAAACGCCCACGCCGGAAATGCCCTCCACTTCACTAAATCTCCAGGTAACAGCTTATGATGCCGATGGATTTTGTACGGACAGCATCGGAGGGTACGCCTAAGTGCCAACCAAACAGTAGTGTATGGAATGCCGGAGCGACGTGCGACTGCACGAGCGCTGACTTCCCCGTTCATAGACGAAACCGCTACAGTCTCCATTTCTTCCTGAACTGTCTCAGCAGCATTACGCCTTGAGCTCGGTCGGCCACTACGGGGTCTATCGGCTAAACAACCCGTGGCTTCGAACTTCGAAATCATTCTCGCCACAGCTGCATTTGTCAACGGACCTTTACCCATTCGAATCCACTTCCTATGGCGATAGGATCGTAACGCTGGACTAGCACATTCCCCATTCCGGTAATACAGCTTCATAAAAGTGCCTTTTCAGGTAACGTCAACATGCTGCGACTGCTGGCGCATCTGATTCTCTCTCTCATTACAGCTCCTTTTATACACGATTGTCATGCGCAGTCCCTGATGTTTTGCTGTCCAGCGCCATCTGTGAAATTTTTTTTTTGTTCTAATAAAACCCCATGTCATTCCAAGCATGTGTGTCGATTTTTACCTCTCTATCTACATTACTCCGTGGTTTATTAAGTTTTCAAATTTATACTGACTTTTTGATCACCCGGTATGTCTAAATACAGTTAAACCATCGACTGACGAGTTGGTATATTATAATGGGTAAGCTCAACTCTTGTGTACTCGTATGTACTGACCATGCCGCTGGTTCACGGTTGTGCTTGCGAACAGGTGTACTCGCTCCCCTCTGTACGCTGGTATGGTCCACTTGTAACCGACAACAGACGCAGTCAATGAGTTACCAGTTAATTGGAGAGCGACTTAGACTGATTTGGAATGCATCCCAGGACCCACTGGCGAGGTTAAAGCGAGTATACAGACCTCGTGCCTGTTCTCTAGTCTCTAGTAATGCCCGCGCGTTGGATCGGCTCTTCTTGGAACCGAGGCTTGGGGAGCCGGCCGGCTACGACCCATCGGGCGCGCTGTTCCTGCCCGGCGTCGTCCGCACGCACGCACACGCACGCACGCACACGCACCGGGGCGTGAGCCGCGCGCCGCCCCTCCCCCGCTCCTTGAGTCACCGCCGGCGCCGGCGCCGCCACATCAGCGCTCGCCGACGCTGACGCTGACCACACGCGCCGCCGCCGGCGCAAATTACTCACCTGTCCCCTCCCCCCTCCACGGCCACCTCCCCCCACCCCCTGCCGCCCACGCATTGTGTTACCGCGTCAGCCGGCGCCGGGACGGACACGCGACAGCTGCCGAGCCTTTGTTTCTCACGGGCGGGGGTCGCCGGCGTTATTGGCTTACCGAGGGGCGCGAGCGGGCACCTGGAATGTTAGTCACGTCTGACAACGCGGAAATGAATGAATCGAACGCGGGCCGTCACCTCTGAATGAGGAGGACAGCGAGTACTCTTGATTATCTGCAGGCGGCAGAAACAAAGATACGTTCTACAAGCTAGTGCATCATATGTGTCTCACCACGGCGTGGTTCGATGGGTAACGAAACTTGTTCTGAAGACATTAAACTACCTAATTTTGACCAAGAATGAGAATAAATATTTGACTCAGAACCGTAATGACGTAACACTTAAATCACTTGTGACCTATTTTCTCTACCAAAATTACTGTAAACTTCACTTTTAAAATTAGCAAACAAATCTCCAAAACGGTACATGAGAGGCAATCGAAAAGTTTCCGTTTGAGGACATTGGTGAATGTATGGAACGTAGCGCGACTACGATGCTGGTATAGAAGCACCGACCCGTAGGCGACAGATAACTGTGGCATTCGCGGCTTTCCAGCGTGCGTACGGTAAATGCGGAAACGTGAGCTATTGTGACATAATTAAATGGCTCTGAGCACTATGGGTCTTAACATCTGAGGTCATCGGTCCCCTAGAACTTAGAACTACTTAAACCTAACTAACCTAAGGACATCACACACATCCATGTCCGATGCAGGATTCGAACCTGCGACCGTAGCAGTCGCGTTGTTCCGGACTGGAGCGCCTAGAACCGCACGGCCACCGCGGCCGGCGTAACGTAATTAGCAAACAGGTCCAAACAGGACCAAAATGCTGTTATTCTTTTCTTGACTGCCGAAGGAGAAACTCCTAGGCACCCGTCGGAGAAAGAAGAATGTGTATCAGGCTAAATGTCTGCCACAGACAACGGGTGCTGCCGCTTCAAGACAACGTATTTCCCTGTTTCGCAAATGTCGTAAAGAAGAAGTTATGCCAGCTGAAGGGCGAATACTCGAGCACATCCTCTATAGTACTGATCTATCCCAACTCAATTATCAAGGCCTTAGATGTGTTCTTCAAGGGTCGACGACTCTTGTCAGACGAGGACGTGGCATAGGCAATTACGGTCTTCCTCATGCAGCAGGACACGTTGTTTTACCAAATGGCAATCTTCAAACTAGAGCGTCGGCGGGACGATTTCCACGGTGCTCACGGGAGTTTTGCCTGATTGTTACACCGATTATGGACTGTACGGCTTTTGACCAAAAGCTTTCTGATCGCCCATTATACGAGGGCTGGAACTTAAATGGTGGCAACTATTTATTCACAACCGATACAAAAGAGTTATATGTTTGCACCTGCTACTGACCTTCAAAGTAGTCACCAGCGTTGTGTAGAAAACGTTGCCAGCGATGAGGAAGGCGTAGTATACCGTTAGCAGAGCCTGTTCTGTTGACAGTGCTAATGGAGCGGTCTGAAGTTATGGTGATTCTCGTGTACGACTGTGATGGTGTTATCCTAACGCATTGCCTTCCTCCACGCAGACTGTCAATGCACAGTATTACTGTTCGTTCTTGGAGCATCACCTGCGACTAGCTTTGCGAAAGAACCGGCGACACTTTTTGCGCAGCCCACCCTCCATTTTGCACGACAATGCGCGGGCGCATACAGCGCAAGCTGTGGTTGCTCTGTTCGGTCGATGGGACTGGTAAGTACTGAACGATCCACCATACTCCCCGGACTTAGCCCTTGTGACTTTGATTTGTTTCCGAAGATGAAAGAACGACTTCGTGGCATTCGCTTCAGAACTGTTCCAGAGATTCGACAGTCAGTAGACCGCTCCCATTGCACCATCAACAGAACAGTCTCTGCTGACGGTATACTACGCCTTCCACATCGCTGGCAACGGGTTCTACACAACGCTGGTGACTACTTTGAAGGACAGTAACGGGTGCAAACCTGTAGCTCTTTTGTATCGGTTGTGAATAAATTAGTTGCCACTATTGAAGTTCCGACCCTCGTATATTACAAAAAGTCATACAATTACCTTTGTGAACAAGAGCCAAACAAATTTTACTAGTCTTTAAAGATAACTGCAAAAGCAAGCAGGCTCTCTCACGACTTCGAGAATGCTAGAACATGACGAGTTCCAAAACGAAAACTAAAATCCTACCATTGTATAGCTGTTAGATCTAAAATTGCTGCCTTAGTTACACTTTGCACCAGTGAGCTGGTTCCACGTTCTGGCCTTAGACGAGCCAATCGTGTCCGACCGACCCCGTGTCATCCTCTGCGAATGGCGTCACTGGGTGCGATATGGAGCGGCGTGTGGACAGCACACCACAATCCCAGTCGTTGTCGCTTTTCTTGACCTTGGAACCAGTACGAATCGGTCGAATAGCTGTTCACTTGAGCTCACCAGGCTGGATGCTGCCCTTACCAGTCCTCCTGTCAAAGGGAAAATTGCTTGCAGTGTGCGAAATCTAATTCGGGTCATCCTCCTCGCAGTTAGCCGCGCTAACACTTGTCTACGGACTTGTGTAATGTGGTACAACGTAACAGTAATAACTGACAGCATTGAGCCGTTTTATATCCTACTCAACAACGCGTTTCCTGAAGCAGTGACCTCCTTATACAATGTAAGTTTCTCACCATCCTGAGAAAATTGGGCATTGTGGGCGCGTCTCTGCTTCACAGCAAAAAGGTGAGACGACTAAGTAAATGTGTTCCTCTTTTCACCTCCTAGAGTTTAACTTTTCTTGGAACGTCATCCTCATAAGAACGTTTAACCATATTATGCGGAGCCGTAGAACATAAAACTTCTTTCACGTGTGTTCAAGTGTACATTGAAACTACAAAAAGAATCATTAACTCAAGCCTAAAGCAGTTCAAGAGCAATAGCCGCCCGGCCAACAGGGATAAACGAGCAGTAGCAGATTCTGCTGTGGTACCACGAAACCTCTAGATTTGTTTCCAAGATGCCGTTGGTTTATTACTATGTGGATTGGAAGCAATGTGCAGCCACTCGGGAAAGGAACATCTCGAAGCACTTACTGGAGACAGAATTCCGGTCCCAAGAATTTCTCGCACTGGTGTGCAGACAATATGTTCGACCAAAGAGTCAGAAAATCTGTCTTCCAATACCTACCTCTTAGGCGCCTCTAGCCGCAGCAGGGGCAGCAGTGCGAGAGAAATCTAGATCACCCAGTCAATGTATTTCGACAGTATTCGGGAGGACGAAGGTTCAAAACTGCGTCCGGCCATCCAGATTTAGGTTTTCCCTGATTTCCCTAAATCACTTCAGGCAAATGCCCAGATGGTGCCTTTGAAAAGGCATGGCCAATTTCCTACCCCATCCTTCCCTAATCCGAGATTGTGCTCCATCTCTAATAACCCCACTGTCGACGGGACGCTAAACATTAATCTCCTCCTCCTCCAATTTCGACAGTGTCGTAAATACCCTTTGTGAAGAGGGTTGGTGCCCATAAAAATTCGCAAGTTTCCATATTCATCGTGGACCGGACTCTATCGAGGGGACTGTCACGTGGTTTTTTTTTTTTGTTTGTTTTTTTTTTTTGTTTTTTTTAGGAAGTCTCAGGCCTTCAGAACAGTTTTAGAAGGAGCATAACATTTGTGGTGGCTCTGAAATGATCTATGTTGGGACACTAAAGTATTTCTCTTTGATTTCCCTATGCCCCTGGACTGACACACTGTAATGTACGGGCCCTTAAGATAATTATCTTCTTGACAAATACGTTGTTGACTTTACAGCTATACTGAAACTCAAAACACGTTGCATGATGGACTATGGGAAAAAAGCAAGTCGGGAGCACAAGATCTTCTCCTCTCTGCGTGGGAATTTTCTAGCCAGAGATTTGCTGTTTCTCTGAGAAGGGAAGAGCGCTGTTAACTTTGATTAGGACTGGCCACTGAGTAGAGCAGATGTAGAGGGGAGACATGGAACTTTTGGAGCCCTGTGATTGGCACGAAACACTTGTGGGGGCAGTTGAAGGAGTGCTTTTGTGGAGTGTACCGAGGTTTGATGGAAAGTAAGGAGAGGAGTAACTTGGTGTTCCAATTCCAACTCTAGCCTGGAGTGTGTCTTCTGATTCAGACTTCGGTCTAGAGAGGATTCTGGTCTTGACTTTTGGTATGGGTAGCTTGCACTTGGGGTACTTATCTTGAGTGTGATATTCATTTGGTGGTACCTGAACAACTGCTGTAAGTACAAACATCAAGCCCTCAATTAGTTATAACCCAAATAATCAGTTAATTATGCTGCTGTCTGTAATAACGCAAACAAAGTTAAATGTGGAGCTCACGTCTACATATATCATGAAGCGTAACAAACAGAGGTCATACTATGAATAACAGAACGTCAATGAACCTGAAAATCATTCGTAAGCTCCTATCAACCCTATCAGAGTGGGTGGAAAACTATTTATAGTAGACAACTCTGCAATGTGAATCGACGCCCCTTAATGTAATCAAAGTACTGAAATGTGGAAAGACAATAACTGGTACCAGTTCGAATTAGAGTTTGTCGAATGATGTCACGATTTGTCTGATTTGAATATGGATAAGTTACCAGATAATAATAGCCATAGAGAGAAGACATTCTACATGACTTAGTTTGTGTAATACAGTTTATGGAATTAGTCACAGCGCCAACCGACTCAGCAACCATCGTTGAGAGCAACGTCTCTGCTGATTTCAGTAGAAGGCTTGCGTAAGACGGGGTACGTTTTGTAATAAATGGGGGGAAACAGTCTGAGATTATTTCATGTACTATAGTTATTTGAGAATAAGGCAACTCGCAACACCTGATCATAAAATGTTGGTAGACGAAGATTACCACTACGTGCTCGCATAGTCAATCCTTGAATCACTAAAATGGAAAGAAAAAGGACGTGTCCTGAGAATCAGAAGCAGATTTATGAAATAGTGAAAGAATTAATTACATTTTGCATGAATGAAAGAATAGGACACGGGTAAACAAATTCCATGACGCATAGTGAAAGAAAAGGGCCAGAAAGAATAATGAGGCACGAGGTACATGAAGAGCATGGAAAACGAGGCATTTGTAAAAACAAAACAAAAAATAACATTATGTAAGCCTATTCCTTTACTCCTTGAGGTGAAGAAGAAGTAAATTGGATTGAGAAGTAGCCTGTGCTATTAGATTATGTAACTGATTACAAACCAAGAGATCGTAGTATACAAGTCATTTGGCATCCGAAACACACGTGCAACGTGAGTCGGTTGTAGTGGAAACCACGAAATTCAATTCTATGAACGACTTCAGCAAAACTATAGAATAAACTGATTTGAAGAGCAGAATAAATTGATTGCACAATGTTTCAGATTAAACAAGTTCTACTTCCTCAGTACATAGCAAGTTTAGCATACAAGATGAGTGAGAGATTGAACCGTACAACGCGAGCACCACACAAATGATTTAATAACGAACCTTGAATATGACCAACCACTTGGAATAACCGCAATAAATGGATGTATCTCATCAATATTGCTGCCGCCGAATCAAAGTCCAAGTGACCGTCTAGCCATCCCAAGTACCTGCAAACATGTGTGTCTTTCTATGGTATTCGTATGCTTGTTCTCCTAACCACCTGCACCATTACTGGCCAGTCGCCGGAAACCTTCGACAGAAAGGTTCTACCAAATGTCCGAGAGAGATATCTCAAAAACCTACACTGTAAATATCAATGATGATTACAGAAAAATATTTGAAAAGTGTCAGGAAAGACAAGTTCGAGAGTTACTGAGAGAAAACCAATGAAAATTGTAAAGTGTGCGTTTTAACTTGGATAACGTGTTTAACATTGTCCTTCTTACCAACTTGCTTTGTGTGGATTCATATGGTTTGCGTCTTGAATTCACAGCTACTGCATCCCATATCCGTATTAGTGATGTATTCGTATACTGACTATAATACCAGTTTTAAAGAACATTAGCTGAAATTCCGCAACATGGGAGATAGAAGTCAATAGAAGCTTCAAACCCCAGCAAGATGATGTGTGTGCTAAATACTTTGGACGTAATGAGAGCTCGTGAAAGCAGTCTTTATATGTCCCATGATGTGTATGCAGCATTCCACTTAGTCTCTGTCTAGTCCACTTGCATATTGGTACTGTGGGTAATAAGTTTTTATTTAGAATGTATACTACTGCTAAGCAACCTTACATTTGTTTAATAATAAGAACCAGAGTGCTGAGTGATTCCGCGATTTCTATTTTGTCATTTCGGATCTCACGGCCATCCGCAAGTTATGGTAACGTTACTATCTTATAGTTGATGTTCGGATTTGTTCTCATGTATCACCCTGTAAAATAACTCTCTTGTGAAGCAACTATTTAATATGTTTTTTCCATGTATAATTGGTGTCGATTACATCAGTTCTCCTAAACAATGCCATTTATTAAACGAAAAACGTTTGTACCCTGTGAAGCATTTTAAATTGCTGTATGCCTTACCTTTTCTACTTTAACTCGAAAATCAGAAATTGTCTTCATTCTGATTCATTGTAGCGTGTGTACTGGAAGAGAGAACTGTAGTGTTCGTAGCACGTCACAATAAAAACATGCAAGCACGCCACTACTCTTTGTTTCAGCTGCTGCTTGCTAGTACGAGTGTAGGAGATGTAATTCCAGGAGAGAAGAGTAGTACAGGCAGACTGAAATAGCATGAACGGCATTTACGGAATCAATTTTCTTTTTCGTATAGCAATTCGTGCATGAAAAGAGGCAGTATTTCTATGGATGGACTCAGTAGTCTGGTCGTGACCGTACACAGTTGGGTTATTTCATCTTAACAAAGCAGAACGCTGTCAAATGCGTTCTTTCTCCGTCTCTTAGTATGATCAAATAGAGCAAAAGGTTACAACGAATGGGTAAAAGTCACTGATAATCCTTGTTTTCAAGCACAATCGCCCGACAACAGCAAATAACTCTAAACATGTTCACTTTTAATGTTATTTATTTTTCAAAATGAGTTAGCGATTTATGTAATTTGAACAAAATATTCTAGCAATCAACCACACAGTAAAATACGCTTATTACAATGCGCGTCAAGAGCAAGTGCTTTCGTTATCGGATCACAGGCACTTGCGTCACATAAATAAAAGTCAGCACTAGAATTAAAATACCTTAGTTGAAAAACTGCCGTCACTGTCCACCTTGCCAGTCTCACCCGAACTCTCAAGACATTCCCTCTTCCATCAGCGGAGTGACAGGAGCAGACATGATTTTTCGCCATTGTAGCAATTGTTTTCCTGCCGTTACGTTGTGTCAGAGCTAATTTCTATGCCTGTGGATATACACAACTGAGACACAATCCATTTATTCGGCTACATACTATTTGCTCGTGGATATACCTGTACATTTGTCGAGGAATACTCCGAGCAGTATACTCCTGAGAACCTACTCTTTCTGCAACCTTCCAAAGCACCAAAATTTGCAAATCAGCATAAGCCAATACCTGTTACAGTGATTACACATAAGGACCGATCATTTGCTGTGACGTACGTATCGGTAAACACCACAAGTCTTACACACCTAAATTTCGAACGACTGGGTTCTTTTTCGACATACTCTGAAGAGCCAAAGGAACTGGTACACCTGCATAATATCGTGTACGGCCCCCACGAGCACACAGAAGAGCCGCAATACGACGTGGCATGGACTTTGTCTGAAGTAGGGAAATGGCACCATGAATCCCATGAATCTTGTAGGGTTGTACATAAATCCGTAAGCGTACGAGGAGATGGAGATCTCTTCTGAACAGCACGTTGCAAGGCATCCCAGATATGCTCAATAATGTTCATTTCTCTGGAGTTTTCTAGTCAACGAAAGAGTTTAAATTCAGAAGAGTGTTCCTGGAGCCACTCTGTAGCAATTCTGGACGTGTAGGGTTTTCGCATTGTACTGTTGGAATTGCCCAAGTCCGTCGTAATGCACAATGGACATGAATGGATGCAGGTGACTAGACAGGATGCTTACGCACGTGTCGCCTGTCAGAATCTTATCTAGACGTATCAGCGGCCCCATATCACTCTAACTGTACACGTTCCACACCATTACGGAGCCTCCAACGCTGCTGACATGCCTTGTCCATAGATTCATGACGTTGTCTCCATAACCGTACATGTCCATGCGCTCGATACAATTTTTAAAGAGACTCGTTCGACCAGGCAACATGTTCCCAGTCATCAACAGTCCAATGTCGGTGTTGACTGGCCCAGGGGAGGCGTAAAGCTTTGTGCTTGCAGTCATCAAGGCTACACGAGTGGGCCTTCGGATCCGAACGCCCATATCGATGACTTTTCGTTGAATCGTTCACACGCTGACGCTTGTTGGTGGCCTAACGTTGAAATCTTCAGCAGTTTGCGGAATGGCTGCAGTTCCGTCACGTTGAACGATTCTCTTCAGTCGTCGTTGGCCCCGTTCTTGCAGGACCTTTTTCCGGACTCAGCAATGTCGGATTCCTGATATACACGTTACATTCGTGAAATGCTCGTACGGGAAAATTCTCGCTTCATTGCTACCTCGGTGATGCTGTGTCCCATCGCTCGTTCGCCGACTGTAACACCACGTTTAAACTCACACACGTATTAATAAACGGCCATTGTAGGAGCAATAACCGATCTAACAACTGCGCCAGACCCTTCATAGGCGTTACCGAACGCAGAGCCGTAGTCTGCCTGTTTACATATCTTTGTATTTGAATACGCATGCCTATACCAGTTTGGCGCTTCAGTGTATTCTGGTACGATTGTCTCCTATGTAGCCAGAGACTCTGTAGCATTATGTATATTTAGGGGAGCTAATCGTCCACCCAGTATTGGGATTGTTGTACCGCTGAACCCTTGCTGGCCAAAGGCTTTGGATGCGTCGGTGCAGATATGGCAAGGTGATTGGTACGGCGGACAAATGTAGGCACGAAATGGGTAAGTCCAAAACTTGGAATTTGCAGGCTGTTGTTCACATGGTCTTTGTGTGACGGAGTACCAGAGAATCTTCAAGGTGGCTATGCTACAGCTCTTTGAGGCACGACAATAACTCACAGTCAAATAATAGTGCAATTCTGAAGATACCTAGGATCTAAGAAAAGTAAGGCACATCCAATGACAACAATAACAGTATTCCATAGCTAATAAACATTTTCGCAATGAGCCTCTAAGTTAACAAATGCCTCATTCAGTATCAACAAAAATTATCTTAGATGATAGAGTTGCAAGATAGCTATTATCCCAGAAAGCCACCCATGTATCTGTATTTTATTCGTTGACTTATGACGCATTTTATGTCTTTTTCATTACGCAAGTGTTTTTGAAAACATCGTATTCTCCAGAATTACACAGCATATGAATACAGCATTAATACCTCCATTTTGTCATAATTGTTTACTTATTTAATAAGCAGTTTACTATTTTGGCAGGAACTTTATTTAAACGTTGACTGCAGGTGCCATCAATGAACTGCATTAATTTAAAAGTGGTCAGTCACATGTGTTAGAAGACGATACCAATGAAAAGAGAACCAGATGGTGCTTCTGTCAATAGGGTATAAATAATTGGTTAAACAATATTTAAAGACAATTCGTTGCCATTTAGTGCAAGTGAACTTGGCTTCTTCATTTATGAACAAAACTTTATTTTTAATTAATGTGAATGGCCTGAGTGTGACCAAATAATTATAATATTTCCTTAATTAAATATTCCTGTAATAAATAAATTTAGTCTGGGAAGTGGTCAAGTTGAGAAAGATGTATTTTTGGTGAGGACGGCCTCAGATAATGGGAAAGCAAACACTAAAGGAACGCTATGGTAGTCAAGTGGAGTCTGGGACATTTCAAATGAAGAGCTCTAGGGAGTGATTCTGGGCACTTTTACGTTTGTGCTAGAAGGAAGCAGACCTGCCCGTGGTAACAAGTGACATTCGACTGTGCAGATGATTCTTTTTTAGCGCTGAATAGCCGCTACCCTACTTTAATTTCTGAAGGGACTCCATTTTATGTAATATATGAAGAGAAAGCTTTTGGCAACGTTGGCTGGAATACTCTCTTTTAAATTATGAAGGTGGCAGGGATGAAGCAAAGAAAGTGAAAGGCTATTTACAATTTGTATAGAAACCAGATGGCAGTTATAAGAGTCGAGGGGCATGAAGGGGAAGCAGTGGTTGGGAAGGGAGTGAGACAGGGTTTTAGCCTATCCCCGATGTTATTCAATCTGTGTATTGAGCAAGCAGTAAAGGAAACAAAAGAAAAATTGGAGGTAAGAATTGAAATCTATGGAGAAGAAATAAAAACTTTGATATATGCCGACTACATTGTAATTCTGTTACAGACAGCAAAGGACCTGGAAGAGGAGTTAAACAGAATAGACAGTGTCTTGAAAGGAGGATAAAAGATGAACATCAACGAAAGCTAAACGAGGCAAATGGAATGTAGTCGAATTATATCAGGCGGTGCTGAGGGAATTATGTTGGGAAATGAGATACTTAAAGTAGTAGATGAGTTTTGCTTTTTGGGGAGCAAAATAACTGATGATGATCGAAGTAGAGAGGATACAAAATGTAGACTGGAAATGGCAAGGAAAGCGTTTCTGAAGAAGAAAAATTTGTTAACATCGAGAATAGATTTAAGTGTCAGAAAGTCTTTTCTGAAAGTATTTGTATAGATTGTAGCAATGAATGGAAGTGAAAACTGGACCATAACTAGACAAGAGGAGAATAGAAGCCTTTGAAATGTGGTACTACACAAGAATGCTGGAGATTAGATAGGTAGATCACGTAACTAATAAGGATGTACTGAATAGAATTAGGGAGAAGAATAATTTGTGACACAACTTGACTAGAAGAAGGGATCAGTTGGTAGGACATGTTCTGAGGCTTCAAGGGACCACAAATTTAGAACTGGAAGGCAGCGTGGAGGGTAACAATCGTAGAGGGAAATCAAGAGGTGAATACACTAAGCAGGTTCAGAAGGCTGTAGGTAGCAGCAGTTAGTTGGAGATGAAGAAGCTTGCACCGGAAAGAGTAGCATGGAGAGCTGCATCAAACTAGTCTCTGGACTGAAGACCACAACAACATCATGAAGATTTTTCACGCTGTCGTAGAATGGGTGACCAGTGTCTTTTAAGTTAGTGGCTACCGATGGTTTACTATAATTGCTTATATTCTATGCAATTACATGTTCATTATATCTTTTAGGGGTGTTTCTCCCACTTTGGCAAATTGTACTACAAAACAATAATTATTTTCAGACTGCACAACAGTAACAATGTAGTACCTCTGAAGTTCAGGAGTTTAGAAATAAAGAAACACAGTGAACGAAATCTACCTTAGTTTCGTTCAGCAAATTTCTGTTTACTTATTCTCATGACTGCTCTACAGACAATCAGTTTTAGTTATAGACGGCCGGCCGGAGTGGCCGTGCTGTTCTAGGTGCTTCAGTCTGGAGCCGAGCGACCGCTACGGTCGCAGGTTCGAATCCTGCCTCGGGCATGGATGTGTGTGATGTCCTTAGGTTAGTTAGGTTTAATTAGTTCTAAGTTCTAGGCGACTGATGACCTCAGAACTTAAGTCGCATAGTGCTCAGAGCCATTTGAACCATTTAGTTATAGACGTTATTTGTGCAACTGTTCACATAAGCTTGAGCAAGTGAATAAACTACAATATCTTCAAAATCTCCATCGGCAATCAAATACTATAGGAAATCATGTCATCATTAGGTCAGATAGGCAAAACTTTAATTTATAAATGTAATACGGAATGCTTTGAGAACTACGACTATATCACAAATTTATGAAATAATGTCAATTGTTTCTTTAATTTTTAATGGTACACAGGGTGTTACATAAAGGTACGGCCAAACTATCAGGAAACATTCCTCACACACAAAGGAAAAAATATGTTATGTGGACATGTGTCCGGAAACGCTTACTTTCCATGTTAGAGCTCATTTTATTACTTCTCTTCAAATCACATTAATCATGGAATGGAAACACACAGCAACAGAACGTACCAGCGTGACTTCAAACACTTTGTTACAGGAAATGCTCAAATGTCCTCCGTTAGCGAGGATACATGCATCCACCCTCCGTCGCATGGAATCCCTGATGCGCTGATGCAGCCCTGGAGAATGGCGTATTGTATCACAGCCGTCCACAATACGAGCACGAAGAGTCTCTACATTTGGTATCGGGGTTGCGTAGACAAGAGCTTTCAAATGCCCCCAAAAATGAAAGTCAAGAGGGTTGAGGTCAGGAGAGCGTGGAGGCCATGGAATTGGTCCGCCTCTACCAATCTGTCGGTCACTAAATCTGTTGTTGAGAAGCATACGAACACTTCGACTGAAATGTGCAGGAACTCCATCGTGCATGAACCACATGTTGTGTCGTACTTGTAAAGGCACATTTTCTAGCAGCACAGGTAGAGTATCCCGTATGAAATCATGATAACGTGCTCCATTGAGCATAGGTGGAAAAACATGGGGCCCAATCAAGATATCACCAACAATGCCTGCCCTAACGTTCACAGAAAATCTGTGTTGATGACGTGATTGCACAATTGCGTGCGGATTCTCGTCAGCCCACACATGTTGATTGTCAAAATTTACAATTTGATCACGTTGGAATGAAGTCTCATCCGTAAAGAGAACATTTGCACTGAAATGAGTATTGACACATTGTTGCATGAACCATTCACAGAAGTGTACCCGTGGAGGCCAATCAGCTGCTGATAGTGCCTGCAGACGCTATACATGGTACGGAAACAACTGGTTCTCCCGTAGCACTCTCCATACAGTCACGTGGTCAACGTCACCTTGTACAGCAGCAACTTCTCGGACGCTGACATTAGGGTTATCGTCAACTGCACGAAGAATTGCCTCGCCCATTGCAGGTGTCCTCGTTGTTCTAGGTCTTCCCCAGTCGCGAGTCATAGGCTGGAATGTTCCGTGCTCCCTAAGACGCCGATCAATTGTTTCGAACGTCTTCCCGTCGGGACACTTTCGTTCTGGAAATCTGTCTCGATACAGACGTACCGCGCCACGGCTATTGCCCCATGCTAATCCATACATCGAATGGGCATCTGCCAACTCCGCATTTGTAAACATTGCACTGACTGCAAAACCAAGTTCGTGAAGAACATTAACCTGTTGATGCTACCTACTGATGTGCTTGATGCTAGTACTGTAGAGCAATGAGTCGCATGTCAACACAAGCACCGAAGTCTACATTACCTTCCTTCAATTGGGCCAACTGGCGGTGAATCGAGGAAGTACAGTACATACTGACGAAACTAAAATGAGCTCTAACATGGAAATTAAACGTTTCCGGACACATGTCCACATAAGAACTTTTCTTTATTTGTGTGTGAGGAATTTTCCCTGAGAGTTTGGCAGTACCTTTTTGTAACACCCTGTATATTTAGCATGACATGTTTGGGCAACACATCGTGATTATCAAGTGTTTTTCAATTACATGTACAGTACATTACTATTCATTTAAGTGTGACTGAGTTTGTTATGTGTACTTGTGAGCTAATGTACTGAAATCCAAACCTTTACAGAAAAATTCTTACTTTTAAGACTGTACCTCAATTGACTCGTTGTTTATTATTTAATGACACGTACTCCCATTTTTGTTGGGAATTTAGTTGTTTAGCACACAGAGCACTGTGACAAACAACAACAGCTTACCATATTTACATTCAAATGGTTATATCATTCCACAGTGTCTGAACAGCTAAGCAGAGCAATTTTAATTGATAAAATAGTAGTACACAATGAAGAAGAAGCTTTTTTTATCTAGATGTGTTGACATCATGGCATATAATGGATAATGTGATTACTTGGTAAAGAAATCATTTAACTGTTAAAGGCAACATTTTTTGAATAAAATGATCATTCAACACTGAAGAAATTTGTGAATAAATTAATATTATTACTTTCAAGTGTATCATCTAGAAACGTGTTACTGTGTAACGTGCTAAGAATGAAAATTTGTACTTGTCCTTGTAAGTCCATTTATTGTACCTTGTCTATTTTATGTAATGTATGAAGATTGTTCATGGCGTCAGTAAATGAATGGCTAAGTCTTTTTTGTGAATGGCTATTACTGGTTTATTATAATAGATTGCAGGATAGAAATTTATTTGTTCAGCGTACCTTTTTTGGATGTGTCTTGTGGCTTGGCCTACATAGAGTGCTTTTCAAGTCGCACATACTACTTTATAAATGCCTGATTATATATATTTACGTTTCGGCATGTTTATGTTTTGACTCAGTATGTATTGTGGTTTGTTACACGTTATGTGGACAATGTTAATGTTTTGCAGTCTGAAAATGTTTTCTGTTTTGTAGCAAAGTGCCTGTGAATGATATAAATGTGTAAGGTGTCAGGCAAATCCAACACTTTCCATCAAAACCCTGACATGATAAGCAAATCCAGTAGCATGTCACATAGCTCCGAATAAATCATGCAAAGTAATACGAGTAACGAGTGAGCAAATGGAATACCACAGACTAACACAAGAATGCCTAAATGCATGTCATACCTTCCCACCGTGAGACAGACGCAGTTCCGAGGGGAGAAACGAGAACAGAAGCCGAGAGCAGAACCGTGTTAAGCTGAAAGGCCCTACGATAAGGGACGGACACCCACGTCGCCAGCTAACCGATAGGACCACCCCAACCGCAAGTTTTAGCGTGAGACTTTTTCGCGTCTCTGTTACGTTAGGACCACCCCCTAGCCCATGTTAAAAGATAAAGCCCTCCAGAAGATCAGTATAGATCTTACGATAACACTAAAAGGAACACACCAGCTGCAAGTTTTAGCGTGAGACTTTTTCGCGTCTCTGTTATGTTGCAAACTTTGAAAACATTGCCTCACCACGAAAAGTATAACGTTTCTCATTGGATAGACAGAATTTTTGTAGGAGGAGCTTAAGGTTAACATTGAGACCCTGATTGGTCAGATGAAAACACAGCCAGATAGTTTTTTTAAACCAACTTCGGTAAATTGTAGTAAGCAGGAGTTAGGAGGTTGTTGCTTCCGAGACGGCGAGGTGAGTGGATTTGTGCTGCCCGCCGCCCCCTGACGGACACCGAAAAGGTAATGAAGGCACGCAGTGCCGCATAACAGCGCATAAAGCTTCACTCAGAACTGCAGAAGTCTCATCTGTTACACCCCCTTTTTGCGTAATACTAGTGTCGATCGTCAATTACAGCTCACGGTGTTCACATTTGCCACTTAAAGTAAAAATCTGAAACGCGATGGTTTTTCCGTTACATAGTTATTGAGAAGCCACATCAGCCACTGTAATTTACGACAAGTTAGATAAGTTATTAAAGATAAATGAGGGTCACTGTAGTCCATTTTGATAGTTTTCTCTTTTGTGAAACTTAATTTAAACCTAGATTACAGATGTGATATGGCATAGGTCATCCATCGATGCACTGTAGAACTTGAAACCCATTCAGGGAATATTTGTTCACATTTTTGTTGAACGCAGTTGGTTTTTATCATCCTGTATTAAAACATTTCCTTTTATCAATAGTGCAATTTATAAACAATGTTTTGTGAGTAGAATAAAATTTCCAATGGTAAACTTAACTGCTTTTTCGACGTTATTTTACCAGCTAACTAAAAATAGGAAAGCCTTGAACCCCTTCCACGAAATTTAGTTAGGATTAAGATTCTTTTACAGGGAGTGCAGTGGAGCTGACGCTGAAATCTGAAATCATTAAGTACTGGGTTATATCATCGCTAGTCTCACTGAACTCGTCTGAATTCTACATGTCACGTGTGGTCTGGCGTCTCCTTACCGGCAACAGGTCCCAGGTTCAAACTAGTCAATTCCCTAAAAAACACGCTCAGAGCGTCGTTGTGTGAAAGTGGTAGGGAGACACAATATAGATCAAACAGACACCATGCAGAATGTTAGAGAATGGCGACCCTGCCAGGATGGTAAAATAACATGATTGAAGGTCGTCCACATGCCTAACTAGGTCAGAAAAAGATCCTGTTAAAATACACTCCTGGAATGGAAAAAAGAACACATTGACACTGGTGTGTCAGACCCACCATACTTGCTCTGGACACTGCGAGAGGGCTGTACAAGCAATGATCACATGCACGGCACAGCGGACACACCAGGAACCGCGGTGTTGGCCGTCGAATGGCGCTAGCTGCGCAGCATTTGTGCACCGCCGCCGTCAGTGTCAGCCAGTTTGCCGTGGCATACGGAGCTCCATCGCAGTCTTTAACACTGGTAGCATGCCGCGACAGCGTGGACGTGAACCGTATGTGCAGTTGACGGACTTTGAGCGAGGGCGTATAGTGGGCATGCGGGAGGCCGGGTGGACGTACCGCCGAATTGCTCAACACGTGGGGCGTGAGGTCTCCACAGTACATCGATGTTGTCGCCAGTGGTCGGTGGAAGGTGCACGTGCCCGTCGACCTGGGACCAGACCGCAGCGACGCACGGATGCACGCCAAGACCGTAGGATCCTACGCAGTGCCGTAGGGGACCGCACCGCCACTTCCCAGCAAATTAGGGACACTGTTGCTCCTGGGGTATCGGCGAGGACCATTCGCAACCGTCTCCATGAAGCTGGGCTACGGTCCCGCACACCGTTAGGCCGTCTTCCGCTCACGCCCCAACATCGTGCAGCCCGCCTCCAGTGGTGTCGCGAATGGAGGGACGAATGGAGACGTGTCGTCTTCAGCGATGAGAGTCGCTTCTGCCTTGGTGCCAATGATGGTCGTATACGTGTTTGGCGCCGTGCAGGTGAGCGCCACAATCACGACTGCATACGACTGAGGCACACAGGGCCAACACCCGGCATCATGGTGTGGGGAGCGATCTGCTACACTGGCCGTACACCACTGGTGATCGTCGAGGGGACACTGAATAGTGCACGGTACATCCAAACCGTCATCGAACCCATCGTTCTACCATTCCTAGACCGGCAAGGGAACTTGCTGTTCCAACAGGACAATGCACGTCCGCATGTATCCCGTGCCACCCAACGTGCTCTAGAAGGTGTAAGTCAACTACCCTGGCCAGCAAGATCTCCGGATCTGTCCCCCATTGAGCATGTTTGGGACTGGATGAGGCGTCGTCTCACGCGGTCTGCACGTCCAGCACGAACGCTGGTCCAACTGAGGTGCCAGGTGGAAATGGCATGGCAAGCCGTTCCACAGGACTACATCCAGCATCTCTACGATCGTCTCCATGGGAGAACAGCAGCCTGCATTGCTGCGAAAGGTGGATATACACTGTACTAGTGCCGACATTGTGCATGCTCAGTTGCCTGTGTCTATGTGCCTGTGGTTCTGTCAGTGTTATCATGTGATGTATCTGACCCCAGGAATGTGTCAATAAAGTTTCCCCTTCCTGGGACAATGAATTCACGGTGTTCTTATTTCAATTTCCAGGAGTGTATTTTCGTTATAAAAAGATTTTTTTTGAAAGACATACATAGTCGACAACAGTAGCTGCAGCGATAGATAGTGAGACATTCTAGCAGAGACAATAGCATAATTAAGTCATGAATTCTAAAAATTATTAGAATTAAGTTTTCTCCTCAATGCAAGCGCACAGGTGGCGGATACATCGTTGACAAGTTGGTGCAGACCCAACTAGTAAGTGAATTGATTGTCAAGTCGTGTGAACAAAAAGTTTATGAAACGCGTGAGATCGTATGATCGCATGTTGACGCGAAGTAGGGCGCGTGAATTGCTTTTAAAAAAGAAAATAAGGGATTCGGAAAGATTAGCAATGGCAGATCGAGACCTTGACCGAATTGAGGTAGAGACCCAGCATGAAAATGGACAGAGAATAGAGGACAGTACAACAGACGATGCAGTATCATGAGAAATAGGACATATAATGCACCATAACGAGGATAATGTACGTCAAGGCATAGAAAACGTAAGTCAGCATACGACAGAGGAGCAGGAAAGTAGAGAGACAGTCGATGAGGATTCTAACTTGCGTCTTGAATACGTAGAACCCATAATACAAGTAATCAGAGCTCCTTCACCACAGAGTACAAGGAATGCGAGCAGAAACGTGTCACAGCACAGTTCAATGCAATCGGTTGCGAACCAACACTTGGGCGAACACACAGAGCGTAGGACGTCGGAAGAAAACGCAATAGAACCCACCAATCTGGCAGAATTATTACAAAAAACTACGGAAACCATGACAAGACTAAATAAAGAAATTGCGCACCAAATTAAAATCAAGAATGCAGAAGCCGCGAGACAAATGCGTGAGATTAAAGAACAAAACAAAAAAATTCAGTTACACCTAAGTCATATTGAAGACGCGGCAAAAGAATCTCGAGAAAAGATAGGAAACTTAATAACAGGTCACAATTAATTGAGAACAGACATTGACAAGGTACAAGCGGACGTACAAACGTTGCGTAATGACATTCAGGACGAGATCAAAACATTACGTAACAACACCCAGGGAGAAGTCAAGAAACTTTTTTTTTTTTGGTCATCAGTCTACTGACTGGTTTGATGCAGCCCGCCACGAATTCCTTTCCTGTGCTAACCTCTTCATCTCAGAGTAGCACTTGCAACCTACGTCCTCAATTATTCGCGTGACGTATTCCAATCTCTGTCTTCCTCTACAGTTTTTGCCCTCTACAGCTCCCTCTAGTACCATGGAAGTCATTCCCTCATGTCTTAGCAGATGTTCTATCATCCTGTCCCTTCTCCTTATCAGTGTTTTCCACATATTCCTCTCCTCTTCGATTCTGCGTAGAACCTCCTCATTCCTTACATTAACAGTCCACCTAATTTTCAACATTCGTCTATAGCACCACAACTCAAATGCTTCGGTTCTCTTCTGTTCCGGTTTTCCCATAGTCCATGTTTCACTACCATACAATGCTGTACTCCAGACGTACATCCTCAGAAATTTCTTCCTCAAATTAAGGCCGGTATTTGATATTAGTAGACTTCTCTTGGCCAGAAATGCCTTTTTTGCCATAGCGAGTCTGCTTTTGATGTCCTCCTTGCTCCGTCCGTCATTGGTTATTTTACTGCCTAGGTAGCAGAATTCCTTAACTTCATTGACTTCGTGACCATCAATCCTGATGTTAAGTTTCTCGCTGTTCTCATTTCTACTACTTCTCATTACTTTCATCTTTCTCCAATTTACTCTCAAACCATACTGTGTACTCATTAGACTGTTCATTCCGTTCAGCAGGTCATTTAATTCTTCTTCACTTTCACTCACGATAGCAATGTCATCAGCGAATCGTATCATTGATATCCTTTCACCTTGTATTTTAATTCCACTCCTGAACCTTTCTTTTATTTCCATCATTGCTTCCTCGATGTACAGATTGAAGAGTAGGGGCGAAAGGCTACAGCCTTGACTTACACCCTTCTTAATACGAGCACTTCGCTCTTGATCGTCCTCTCTTTTTATTCCCTCTTGGTTGTTGTACATATTCTATATGACCCGTCTCTCCCTATAGCTTACCCCTACTTTTTTCAGAATCTCGAACAGCTTGCACCATTTTATATTGTCGAACGCTTTTTCCAGGTCAACAAATCCTATGAAAGTGTCTTGATTTTTCTTTAACCTCGCTTCCATTATTAGCCGTAACGTCAGAATTGCCTCTCTCGTCCCTTTACTTTTCCTGAAGCCAAACTGATCGTCACCTAGCGCATTCTCAATTTTCTTTTCCATTCTTCTGCATATTATTCTTGTAAGCAGCTTCGATGCATGAGCTGTTAAGCTGATTGTGCGATAATTCTCGCACATGTCAGCTCTTGCCGTCTTCGGAATTGTGTGGATGATGCTTTTCCGAAACTCAGAGGGTATGTCGCCAGGCACATATATTCTACACACCAACGTGAATAGTCGTTTTGTTGCCACTTCCCCCAATGATTTTAGAAATTCTGATGGAATGTTATCTATCCCTTCTGCCTTATTTGACCGTAAGTCCTCCAAAGCACTTTTAAATTCCGATTCTAATACTGGATCCCCTATCTCTTCTAAATCGACTCCTGTTTCTTCTTATATCACATCAGATAAATCTTCACCCTCATAGAGGCTTTCAATGTATTCTTTCCACCTATCTGCTCTCTCCTCTGCATTTAACAGTGGAATTCCCGTTGCACTCTTAATGTTACCACCGTTGTTTTTAATGTCACCGAAGGTTGTTTTGACTTTCCTGTATGCTGACTCTGTCCTTCCGACAATCATATCTTTTTCCATGTCTTCACATTTTTCCTGCAGCCATTTCATCTTAACTTCTCTGCACTTCCTATTTATTTCATTCCTCAGCGACTTGTATTTCTGTATTCCTGCTTTTCCCGGAACATGTTCGTACTTCCTCCTTTTATGTGAAACTAGAGAAATAGATAAACGGAATTACTAGACAAGCAGCAGGTACAGCGCTTGAAATTGTTGAAAACAGTGTGTTACACAAACGTATCACAAAAGCAGCGCTTAAAAGATATGATAACCGCATAGTCAAAATAGAAGAGCAAACGAAGCGACAATTTCAGAAATCGCGAACAGAGTTGTTGCAAACCATTGGTGAGCGTAGTGAACAGGATCGAACAAGCACAGAGTCTGCAACCACATCCGTATCTGTAACAGCACCGGAAAAACAAGCAATTAACGAAGATATTACGCATTTGCGATTCCAATCACAGGCGGAAAGTAACATACGTGAAATCAGACAGCCTGCACAGCAACAAACACGTTTCGAAATTCTTGATCAACAAACATCATCACAATCACATGCGGAACCACAAATGTATGTTTCAAGACAGTTGGGATTGTGCAATGAAGCAGCAAGGTTAGCCAGACAAGATACCGAACCAATACCTGTCAATGGAAAGCCAGGTCACGAAGAGTACAGTGCAATGCATTCAGCTACACGTTCACAACCGATGGAAGAAAATTATTGCGTACCACTCCAACGATACTACGTAAGGGTACGCAAAAGTTACAGTGGACAATATCCAATGGATCTACCACAACCGGAAAGAACGACGGGAGAAATGATCAGAAACAAAAGTGGCGAAGAATCGCGAATTTCATATGGAACTATGACGAAGTACGAATACGCTCATTTCCTCGCAGTCAGAACATTTCAACAATTTCGAGATGGAAACTCATTACATCCACGAACTTTTATTGATCAATTCCGAGTAGGATTACCAGAACACTGGACGCTAGCACACAAATTAGACTTTATATGTGCACACATGTCAGGAACAGTCGCAGAAACCATGGAGAATAATGCAGCGACATGCTGATCGTACGAAGATTTCAGAGAGAAGTTTCTCTCACGATATTGGTCCAGCGAAGCACAGAACAGAGTGAAGTACGAATTATTACATAACCCATATTTTGAAAATTCAGGAGAGAAGAGTCCTGTGAAATTTTTCGAATTAATGGCAAAGAAAAATCAATGCTTAGATGTACCATACAGTGACGGAGAGTTGATTAAATTATGCGCGATGAAGCTACCATTGAAATACCAGCAATCATTAGTAGGTCGCGGAGGCAATGACGTCGAAGCATTTAAAGGTATTCTAAGGGTACTAGAGTTCATATTTTCGGATGATGACGCAAGAAAAAGACGAAGCGCACGTGAAAACGAAAGCAAAAAGTAGTGGAATCCACAAGACACAGTACGAAGAAACAATAATTACGAACAACGTGATAACTTCGCACCAAGAAACGACAATAGAGTTCAACAAAGAACCGGTTATGGATTTAAAAGAGAATATGGCAATAACTATAATTCACCCAGGAACGGCAACAACTATTACAGAGGGAATAACGACAAGCGGAGAGGATACTGGAGAACCAATAGACCGACAAATTATCAACAAAGAAACCACTATCAACAAGCTGAACAAGAAAAGAGAATACAGATAGAAGAGGTGGAGGTAAGACCACCAAACCCCGATAAACGTTCGAATTGACAGCTAAGCGCCCATGCCAAAAAGAATGACACACCGACCCAGGACAATTGCAGCACCTTGAACTGTGAAGTAAAAGTCTTATCACGAGAAGAGAAGACGGAAGAAACAAATCCGCAGGGATCAGATGGAAACGAAGACAATAAAATAACAATATCGTGTTGGGACGAAATTAATTGGGAGAATACTGACGAGGTAGATGAATTACCAGAGGCATGCACAACGAATGTAGGAGGAAAGGACGAAGTAATGATTATTGCAGAGCTATTTGAGATGGAAACCAGGGAAAGCGAATTCAATGAGGATAATGCGCAGTCGACAGAAGTTGAATATAAGTTACTAGTGAGCACACAACCCAACGTATATAATGAAGGAAGTTATGAAGCGATAATTAGAGCATTTAGACGCGATTATGTGGAAGTAGCGACGAAGAAGGAGAATGCGCAGTCGACAGAAGTTGAATATAAGTTACTAGTGAGCACACAACCCGACGTATATAATGAAGGAAGTTATGAAGCGATAATTAGAGCATTTAGACGCGATTATGTGGAAGTAGCGACGAAGAAGGAGAAGATAGACGAGGATGAGGAAAAAGTAGATGCTGTTGAAGAAAGCATAAATGAAGCAAGAAATAGAGAAGAGGAAATAAAAGAGAGAGAAGTAGCAGTCGAAGTTTATCCAACAGAAAGTTCGAATTCACAAGGGAAATTCCTGAAGAGACTCATGTATGATTCGTTGATGCAAGAAGAAGAAGAACAGAACCAACCCTTTCAAATTCAACCAATTGTGAAGGCCATGGTAAAGCATATCCCAGTCACTATTGTAATTGAAAGCGGAAGTGAACTGACTGCGATCTCAGAAAATTTATTCGTGCAGTGTAATGCCAATGAGGAATTGCCAGTTCTGAAAACACATAAGATTAAAGTAAGAGGTCCTATTAGATACAATGCTGCCGAAGCTACGAGACAAACAAGGTTAACTCTTTCGTGTAAAGGTCAAAAGATCGAAGCCAACTTCGTGATTATACCTAAACTAACTGTAGATTTGATTATAGGTGCAGATTTTTTAAATGAGAGACGAGCGATAATAGATATGGGGAAAAGTAGCGTAACATTAGGGAATGTCACACTTCTCTTTGAGCAAAAGCTAAAATTAGAAGAAATACCAGTTATAAACAAACAATTAAGAATGATGTGAGATAAAGAGGGTGAAGAATTAGAATGGTATGCACAAAAGGGGCAATCGCCTCAACTCATGTTAGAAGTTCATAAAGAAATCGACGAAAAATTGCAAGAAGTTCAAGGTATTTCGGAACACAGTAAAAGATAAATAGAGGGTATTTTAAGAGATAAAGCAGAGGTATTTTTACCTAAGACTGGCAGTATTAAACACTTTCAGTACAAGTTTGAAGATTAATTTTATTACTGGTAAATAATCAGCACAATATTTCAAGATTATGTTGCAGATAAGATCGTCAGGAGAAACAAGAATGAAGAGAGAGGAAGGTGGGAAAAAGAAAGCAGTTTCAATAAAAACAATAACAAAAATGACACCAATACTACCATAGATTAAGGTGAAGGGATAAAGCGTAGATAGTCTAACAGCATGAAATACTAAAATGCTATACACCACGACACTACACAAAAAATAAAAAAAACGAATTTGAGGATTTTTGTGGAAGTTAAGACTCAAAATATCTTAGAATTGTAACATGGAAAGGGCGCCGAAATTTGTAAAACTTTTAAGAAGGTATAAAACAATGTAGGTACTAGACATATGTTAGATGATTATAAGTAAAACTTTCTGTAAGAACCATTGTAAAAACTCCAACAAAGACCAGATGCAACGACCCAGAAGTTGCAACACGAGAAGTATCAAGAAAGCGAAGGGCGTAATTAGCAAGACACGATTCCTACAAGGCAGAAGCGTCAAGAGAAGGGAAAGGACAGCGAGACCAACAGAGGGCTCTTCTATCGCAAGTGGGCAATAAAACTGCCCGGTAAGCAGAACCCTGCTGGGACAGAACACAGAACCACACAGTGGCGGAACCCTGCAGAGACACAACAGGACACCAAACGCCAGAGGGGTCTCCGAACGCCCCAACTCAGCGGAGCGAGCAAAAAACGGCCCGACAAGGAGACGGCCTTGACAAGCCACCACTGGCAAAAAATATGTGTAAAAGTCACACTACTGCTATTAAACAGCACGCTGATGCACGAAACTGAAGAAAACGTCCACAAAGTAGAAATGACATGCCCAAACCATTTATCGAACTGTTACTAGGAGGAGAACTTCAAAGCGACTAGTTATCAATAAATATTCCCATATCCTGCCCAGAGAAGAACCAAGAAGCAAGTAAGATGCACAGAAAAAGCAGGAAGAATAGAAGTTGAAGATTAGCAGGATTGAGACCAAGAAAGAAGATGGGTGAAGAATAGATGACATATCTTCCCAAATCCCTACCCTATTGTAAACTAGTCGTCTGTGAAGTATTACAACGAAAAACGACCGCTTTCAGCGACATATATCTATGACTTTCACGTATACAAAGCCAGTAAACCACGAGATTTTGCAGTCACAGCTCCATTCAATTATGGGACCTCCACAACAGCGACACACACTTGCAAAGCCAACAAGGAACGACGGATGAAGCTGTACATCAAATACTTGCCCACATCCACCTCACTCAAGTACATCACCTTCGTGCAAAAAACATTCGCCAACATCATGCTTAAACATTCATAGGATTGTGTGAATGTGTGAAATCAAATTATGTGATGTAGGAATTGTGCAAAAGAAACATGTGATAAACTAAATAAGTTAAGCACACCAGACAGCTAATAAACTACAAAATAACAGTCACTAATAATGGACTTAAGTAAAAAAACAGACTATCGATAAAAAAAAGTAATTAGTTCTGAAATGGACAGTATATAAAGAACAAAAGTAAGTCATAATAAACACTAAAACTATATGCCACTTACTTTCTCCTCATAAAAATAAAAGAATGACTATATTTTACTTATTTTCTCCTTATAAAAACAAAGAATAAAAAATTATCTTGTTGGATGTTTTCCCATTTTTTTAACATTTGTATCATTTGTTAGGACAATATCTCAATACTTGTGTATGTATACTTCTTTTTCAAAGCAATTCTTGGAAATAATTCTTATTTGTTAGTATAACAATGTTGAAATGAGTGTCTGGAAACAAAAACATTTTACTTGTACATGATATTTAGAAAATGTGTTAGGAATAGATTTTACTTAATTACTACATTTATAAAAACAATATTTCTAAGAAAATTGATGTGAAATACTCCTCACTTTCGATAACAAACTTCTTAAAAAAACAAACTTCACAATTAAATAAAGCAAGAAAATAATTAAAAAATAATAATTATAATAGAATAAAAATTTCTTCCCTTGTCAATATAAACATATTTTTGATAATAATATGGCAGAATATAAAAATATAAATTAGTAATACAAACTAGCATAGAACAGAATAATGTGGCAACAAATTTAAGATAACGGAATAATTTTTGACTGGCTTAGACAACGATTCAATCATTGCCTAACTTCAGTACAAAAATTAAGGAGAATGGTGGTGATATGTAAGGTGTCAGGCAAATCCAACACCTTCCATGAAAACCCTCATATCATAAGCAAATCCAGTAGTATGTCACATATCTCCGAATAAATCGTGACATTAAATTAACCAAAGTAATACGAGTAACAAGTGAGCAAATGGAATACCACAGACTAACACAAGAATGCCTGAATGCATGTCATACCTTCCCACCATGAGACAGACACAGTTCCGAGGGGAGAAACGAGAACAGAAGCCAAAAACATTGCCCCACCACGAAAAGTATAACGTTTCTCACTGGATAGACAGAATTTTTGTAGGAGGAGCTTAAGGTTAACATTGAGACCCTGATTGGTCAGATGAAAACACAGCCAGATAGTTTTTTTAAACCAACTTCAGTAAATTGTAGTAAGCAGAAATTAGGAGGTTGTTGCTTCCGAGACGGCGAGGTGAGCAGAGTTGTGCTGCCCGCTGCCCCCTGACGAACACCGACAGGGTAATGAACGCACGCGATGCAGCATAACAGCGCATAATGCTTCACTCAGAACTGCAGAAGTCTCATCTGTTACACCCCCTTTTTGCGTAATACTAGTGTCGTGTTCACATTTGCCACTTGAAGCAAAAATCTGAAACGTGATGATTTTTCCATTATATAGTTATTGAGAAGCCACATCAGCCACTGTGATTTACGACAAGTTAGATAAGTTATTAAAGTAAAATGAGGGTCACTGTAGACCATTTTGATAGTTTTCTCTTTTGTTAAACTTAATTTAAACCTAGATTATAGATGTGATATGGCATAGGTCATCCTTCGATTCATTGTAGAACCTGGAAACCCATTCAGGGAATATTAGTTCACGTTTTTGTTGAATGCAGTTGGTTTTTATCATCCTGTATTAAAACATTTCCTTTTATCAATAGTGCAATTTATAAACAATGATTTGTGAGTAGAATAAAATTTCCAATGGTAAACTTAACTGCTTTTTCGACGTTATTTTACCAGCTAACTAAAAATAGGAAGGCCTTGAACACCTTCCACTTAATTTGGTTAGTATTAAGATTCTTTTACAGGGAGTGCAGTGGAGCTGACGCTGAAATCATTAAGTATTTGGTTATCGCTAGTCTCACTGAACTCTTCTGAATTCTACATGTCATGTGTGGTCTGGCGTCTCCTTACCAGCAACAGGTCCCAGGTTCAAACTAGTCAATTCCCTAAAAAACACGCTCAGAGCGTCATTGCGCGAAAGTGGTAGGGAGACACGATATAGAACAAACAGACACCACGCAGAATGTTAGAAAAGCAGTGGGATTCTTTTCCATAGTTCCTGGAACTTGTGGTTTGCTCTTGTTCTTTACTTTATATAAGAGGTTATCAACCAGGGTGTCATCAAAGACATTTGCAGTGGATATTTGTTTGCATGTGCTAAGTTCATCTAGCTTTGCATATTCATACATTGGTATACGGCTGGATTAGTTAACAAGTAGTCCATAGACAGCTAATTTTTGTGTGCAGGGTGGTAATATTAATAGTATACGGTCGTATCTGTTGTGTTGATTTTCTGTGGACTTTCAAAATGTGTAAATTGTTTACCTGTCTGATGTTCGATCTATGAAGATGATGATAACATTCCTTTCATTTTCATCACTGAATTTCATATTTCAGTCTTGTTTATTCAGTGTATCGTGTATTTTTGTGCCGGCCAAAGTGGCCGAGCGGTTAAAGGCGCTACAGTCTGGAACCGCACTGTTGCTACGGTCGCAGGTTCGAATCCTGCCTCGGGCATGGATGTGTGTGATGTCATTAGGTTAGTTAGGTTTCAGTAGTTCTAAGTTCTAGGGGACTGATGACCATAGCAGTCAAGTCCCATAGTGCTCAGAGCCATTTGAACCAGCCATTTTTTGTATTTTTGTCAGCATCTACCAAGAGCTTTCATCATCATAACCTTTAATAAAAAATAATTTTAATCCGATAATTCGATTTTATTGCAATAGTCTTTTTGCTCAAGGTGCTTGATATAAATATTGCTAATGGTACCTGTTATACTTGTAGCTAATGTGAGACTCCTACTTTGCACATAAATGTTATTAAATGGGAAACAGTTGCAGTTTAGTACTATTTCCAGAAGACTCAAGAGTTCAGCAACTTCAATTCATGATAGTTTTGTGTTTTGTGAAAGTTGACTTAATGATTCTGAGTGTTTCTCAAATGGGTGTGTTTCTTTAAATGTTCACAGTTGTACATGGTACTAGTACATCTGAATGCTTAATGTTGATGTTTGTAATTTATTCTATTAGCTGCTAAATATTTTTTACTGAGTGGTCTTCAGTGTGTGTTTATGTTTTAGCTAGTATCTGGTTTGTAGGACTGTAAACCTGTTTCTTGGGTCTTTTTCTTGAGTTTATAGTTGATTACATCTGACAACCTTCTTTTTGAATTTTAGGTTGTGACCTGAGGTTTGGTGCCTTAGGATTCATCATTGTTCTACCTTCTTCTCACAATTGGTTAGCAATTAAAGTGTGTCCTTCAGCTGTCATTTGAATTTGGTCTGAAATGCTTTTGTGAGGCCATGTGAGTAAAAAAATCCGTTGTTTCCCTTATTCATTCTTCTTCTTTAATTATACACGAAGTGTTCCCTTTCCTTGCCTTGTTAATTATAGCTTCATGGTTACTAAGCTTTTTGTTAATATCTTTCAGTGTCATTCTCTGATTTTGATGGCCACTAAAACTTGCTTGTTTGTTTAGTCCCTGTTTATGGTTTTTGTAGTCTTCTAAGCTGTAACTTTGTTTTCATTATAGCTTAACTTCCCTATATATGCTACTTATTTCGTTGCAGCTATAGTATCTTTTGTGATTTATTGCTGAATTCATGCCATACATGATGTTCCATCCCTTTCTTTTCTTGTTGATTTCCTCTGTCTCTGAGTATAATGTCCATCTCATTGATGGCCCTGTTGTAAATTTTATGTGTATATATGGTTTTACTTCTTCAGTTCTGTCTGTGTAGCTGGTCATTTTTTAATTTGTTAATTTCTTGGCAGTCACTCTGAGTCATCTTCATATATTCATTAAGAACAGGATTAGTGATTTCATCTAGAATTGTTAGCAAGATACAGTTGTTGAAGAAATTGTCTAATGCTAAGTGTAAGTTCATAATTTTCCAGTTACACAGGTCATTCTTTGCATGAAGATGTCTGACTTATGATTCCAGCCAGTACTTCTAAGTTTTCCACTTCGTTGATCAGCCTGATGTAGAATTATTGCTCCTGATGTTGACTTTGATGTACTTTGGAATGAGGTTTGTATTGTTTATCGCTCGAGAAGTTTCTGAACAAATTAATACTGTCACTTTCTGGCCTGTTATTTATTAATATATTACTATATTCATCGCTACAAATGAAAATATCTAATTCTTCATATGATTCCGTTCAGTGTGCTTTGTCCATTTTATGTATTACATGAAAGTGAGTCGGGGACCACAGTGGTTAGCACACTAGGCCCGCATTCTGCACGACAATGGGTCAGACCAATGCGCAGCCATCCTGATTTGGTTTTTCCATGATTTCCCTAATTCGCTTAAGCCAAGGGCCAGGATGGTTCCTTCGAAAGGGCCTTCTCCATCCTTCCATAATCTTAACTTTTGTTCCATTTCTAATGACCTAGTTGTCGACTAGACTTTAAGCACTAATCTCCTCCTCCTTTGTCATACGTGAAAATCATTTATGGTGACAGGGAATGGGTGCCTAGGGTCTTTTATGTTGGTAGCTGTTGGTAATTAACTATAGTTGTTTGTGATCTAGGCAATTACATGATCATTGTAATTTCTCCCCCTCTTAGTTTAGCAGCCTCTCGTAAATAATAGCAAAGATTTTCAGAGTGTAGAACATTAATATTGTCCTCACAACTCATCGCAGACAGCAACACGCCTTTAAACACAACGTAAACATCCAGACAGATAATCACACACATAGTCAGGCATTTATAGACAGTGTGTATAAACGCTAGGCCCACTACGTAGGCCAAAACTGTGAGAGAATTGCAATAAAGGTGCAATGAACTACTAAATACTTAGTGCATGAACTATTATAATACATCAGCAATAGCTACCCACATAAAGGACCATGACCATTCATTCGCTGACATCTTGAATAATCTTCATAGATTACATAAAATGGGCAAGTGACACTATGAAGAATTAGAAAATTAGAAAATTTATTCATGGCACAGTGCACGGTCACATGTTATTAAGTGATATGCTAGAAAGGAAAATACTAATTGCTTCACAAACTTCTCCTATGTTGAATGCCTATTTTATTGAAAAAATGTTGTCCTTAACAATCAAATGATTTCTTTAAGAAGAATTCATATCATATAATCTGTGCCATGACGTAAAACCATGTAGCCAGAAAACGTTCATCTTCGTTTTATTTTACCATCGTAGCAATTAAAATTAGTCTGTCTCACCAACTGAACACTGTGAGACGATGTATACGATTGAATTTAAATATGTTAAGCTGTTATACGTTTGTTACAGTGCTCTGTGAACCAGACAACTAAATTTCCAAAAATGGTAGGTAATTGCTACTAAATTATCGACACAAACAGATCACTTAATGTACACACCAAAGTAAATGTGTCTTTCTGTTCAGGATTGTATTTCAAAACATAACCTAACGGGCATACGCAACAAGTAAACCTAGTCACACTTAAATGTACTGCAGTGTACATGAAATTATAATGCACTTGATGATGCTGCATGCTTCAGAAGGATGTAGTGCTCATTGAGTATCAGTAGAAAGTGACAGAAGCAGGAGAAATTATTTCATAAATTTACGATACAGTCGTAGTCCTCAAAACATTCCATATAACGCGGATAAATTTATGATTTAATAAAATATTTTTGGCTTCCACATCAAGTGGTTTACTGCCTACGAGCTTTCGGCAGAGGTCTCCTCTGCCATTGTCAAGTTGAAGACTGTTGTGTGGTTGTCATTGCCGTGCTTATGTAGCCGCGCCGTCGCTCATGAAGTCGCTCGTGACGTCACTGGCGCTCGGTCCCGCACCATACATCGTAATGTTTTGGCCGCGCGACCGCCGGGCCCGCTTTAACTCCCTCAACACCCGACCCCAGGCTGTACTCAGCTGCAATCCACCGTCTCTATGGGAGGTTTTGTCAGAAATTCTAATCTCTATGGTCTCGTCTATCAGGATATCTCAGAAGCCATTAGTCCGTTTAATAATAGACGTCTCATCGAATGTAAGTCGGTGACCGTTTTCCAAAGCATATTCTGCTACAGCTGACTTTTCGGAGTAGCGCAGACGGTAGCACATTTCGTGTTCTATGCGGCGGTGTTCAATAGTGCAAACAGTCTGGCCGACATAGAACTGCCCACATCCACACGGTATCTTATAAATTCCTGGCGTTCTGAGGCCTACATCGTCTTTTACAGATTTCATTAGTTGCCTGATCTTTGCCGGAGGCCTGAAGATTGTGTCTATTTTATGCCTCTTCAGGAGTCGACTAATCTTCCCTGTTGACGAATCACAAAACGGTAAGAATGCAACCTGCTTGGTACCTTCGTCAGAGGCCTTCTTTCTTTGAGGCTTGGATGACACTGCTTGTGAGATCTGTTTGTTGTTGTAACTGTTTTCCTTAAGAACTTTGCGTGAGTGGTTCAATTCTTTCGGCAAGTTTTCAGTTTCTGAGATGGTTTCAGCTCGATGTACTAAGGTCCTCAGAACCGACTGTTTCTGTGCTGGGTGGTGGAAGCTGGTGGCGTGCAGATACCGATTCGTGTGGGTGGGCTTGCGGTAAACGCTGTGACCTAGAGACCCATTGGGTATACTGCGGACAAGCACGGCCAAGAACGGTAGGGAACCATACTTTTCTGCTTCCATTGTGAAGCTGATGTGGTCGTGGATGCTACTGAGGAACTCTTCCAACTTTTCTTGTCCATGTGGCCAAATGACGAAGGTATCGTCGACGTATCGATAAAAACAGCTCGTCTTTGCAGGAGCCGTGTCAAAGACGACTTCTTCGAAATGCTCCATAAAGAGGCTGACTCCACTGGAACTAATGGACTTCCCATCGCCACACCGTCAGTTTGGTTAAGTGGCTTGAAACCCGAGAATGTTTCACTAACCGATGTCACCGCGAAAACATGCATTCGTACAAATTTATGTTTTGCCTATACTAACGAGATGATGACATTAGTTCCCATAGTTTTCCATTAGCAGTGGAAATTCTACAGATACTTTGTTTATTCACATGCTGAAGCTTAGTTGAACAGTTATACAAGTAACTTTTACCAGTTACACTGATTGTCTCTAAAATACTGATGAGGATAAATAAACAGGGAAATGCTAAACGTGGTTCCAGAAGAATTTATTTAATGCGTTTCTTTATTCCTGAACCACTTCCAATGTGGGCATCCATGAACACAAAAAGATCAAGAAGATCGAACTATGTCTGTTTGTTACATTTTGCAGTGTATAGAAACAAAAGCATTAGCTTCGCTACACATTGTTCAGAAAAGCCCTATTGTATTACGCTGTCACATTGTAAACATATGTTACAAGTAGGTAAAAACGTTGTTTAACACCAATGTTTCAAACGACTTTGAATTGTGCATGTATTTCCTTAAGAACAGTATGCCTATCGTTGATTCTGTAACCTAAACTGAACCTGTCGATACCGAAAAATAAGCAAGATAATCTGTGCGTCTGTGTAGCAAAGGCTCGGAGGTACGGAAAGCTGACTGACTGGTTTGAATTTGCGCCAGACGGGAGCCGAGTAGTAGCAGTCAAAGCTACTGCAGGACTCAAAACAAGTTATTAAATAACTGATGATAACCTGCTCGAAAAAGTTGTAAGTTTTTGATACGGAATTACGTAGTTTTAATGTGATGTAAGATTTAACAATCCACTTAATTTTGTTGAAAAAACTGTTGTTAAATGAGACAGTTGAGCATATCCTCGGTATTTATAAGGAAACTACCCTAGCCAAAATGAACTGCAAAATACAATTACTCTGCACTGTATAGTTTAGTCTGACAAAATTTGTACTGATACAAATTTTTAATTGTACCTCCAGTTACGTTATTCTGTTACAAATATGTCAACGTTTTGCTATGATAACAGATAGAGACCTCATACACACACACACACACACACACACACACACACACACACACACGTTTTGTGAATTCCTGTAAGGCAAACTAAATGCGAAATGAGGGCAATTTTGGTAAAAAAGTGTAATTTAGGTTATGCTTACTACATCATGTAAATCATGTATTATTTCACACAATAGCTTGTAAGCAATTATATTACATGTACCGAGATAAACTTTGATGTATACCAAATAATAAATTTGTGCTGTATAAGACGTTTAAAAACTTTCCATCCAACGTCTGCGGATGATAGATCACGTGACAGTTTACGACATTTGTTAGCAAATATCATTTCTGATCGTGTCTCGCGTTGGGTAATGCATTTATATTTAAATACAGTTACTGTTTTTTTTTAAGAAGCTACGCACAATGCGGTTTATTACTGGTTACGCCTCTAAGATGTGGCAGAACGTAGGCATCTGTGATTTGCAACGTCTGTGACCTAAATCCAGACATCTGCTCCAAGAGAAAAGAGGCACGCCTAGCAAATGATTCGCTTTTAAAACGTCTTTCTCCACATAAAGACACTCATTCCTAACGTTATCTTTTTGAAAGCCACTTTACCGATTTACTTGTGTACGTAATATGCTGGTGCAGCACACCAGGTCAGTATTTCCTGCAAGTTCGGTGAAATATCGTCATCCCAGGGCAGGCGAATTTAACAATATTCTGCGAAAATTTTGTTTCTAGCAAAAGTTGTTCCCCATTATGTGACATATCACCCTTAGACGTTTGATGCAAAGGTTTTCAAACGTCCATGTATAAATGTTAATATATCTTGTAGATAAGTTTGAAGCTTTGTTTGCCATACTTATTCTGGACACAGATCGTCAGAGAAGTGCAGCTCATTCGCAAAGAAGGGACACAATCACAACCATTTCTGATCAATGTCCATGTTACACGAATAATTGTAAGTCATATGTAAGTAATTACTTCTAATAGAAGAGTCAGCCATGTACAACTATGGGCAATATTAATTTCCAATCAACTGGAAAATTCACTGAATGATCCCGATGGTATGCAGTCAGGGTCTGTGTTACTCTTTTTATATTATAGTTGTAAACGAAATTATTTACCGATGCCTACAATTAATGTGTGTAGAATGTATAAAATGCGTCAGTTTCATGACTTTGATGTGGGCGCGCGGACTCGCAGTCAAGCAGCCGACCCGAGCGGAACGCTGCTCTCTGCACCTGGCGTAGCTGCCCGCTGATAGCTCCTCGGAGTGGTCTCTAACAAGCTGCAACTGGCGTAGCTGCCAGTGACGCTCTACTGAGCGGCACGAACCCGCGCAAGCCGCTTAACGCTTTCGGGCGCTAAGTGGCAAGAGCTTCGGCTCAACTTCCTGCAACTTCGGTTGCAAATCTCCCCAGCGGGACTCTCCCGTTCTTTGGTAGGGTAATCTCAGTGTCAGGGGCCCGTTCACGTCGGATAACCCCGCGCACTGTAGGCCGCTCTCTTCAACCCGCGCTCTCTTGCGCCGCGCATTGCACTCCGCGCAGATAGGTCGTAGGGACACCCCTCTTCTGTAGGAACACGATACACAGCGCTTTCACTAAAAAGCAAATATTGTCGCTTCTTGAAAAAGAGCAAAATTGTCGTGCATCCATCCTTCCCTATCCAAATAAATAAATACTCCCGAAACAGCAAAGATGTCCGACCTTTCCTGGGCTTCCCCACCACTCACCCGCAGCAAAGCTGCAGCATAAGAGGCGGTAATGCCGGCTACTCCCGCCATCATTTCCGTCCCACTGTCCACCTTCCAAGAGCAGGTTGCCTTGAAGGACAAACAGATCGCGGAACAGCTGGAGCTGATCGCTGAGCTGATGGGCAGTGAAAACACACAAACAGAAACACCCACACCACACACACAGGCACCTGCTGAACAACAGAAGGACATGCCCCCTATTTCACCTCTGGCGGCCCAGGCACCGACGGAACCGGATCCAGAGCCCACAGAGGACACAACAAACACAGAAGAAGACGGGCCGCGGCAGCAGGTCAGCCCAAGGCGCAAACAGCAGCCAAATACGCAAACAAGTGAGCCCACAAGCTCATGAGGCAACGGCCGAGCGCTGCTGCCAACACCATCTACATCGCGAACAAACAACAATAACAACACAGGGACCAACACAAACAACCCTGCGACTGCAGCAACCACAAATATACAAGCAGCTACGCAGAACACAAACAACACCGCGACTGGCTTCCCACCGGTCATCATCCACAACTACGGAGACCTAAGTCTCCTAAACAAGGAATTTAACAATCAGCACAGCCCCACAACATACTACTCTAAGCTCACCGCGGAACACGCCGCACTGTACGTGGCGAACAAGGCAGACTACACAAATCTACTGGACTTTCTCAAAGAAAGGAAGGTAGAACACTTCACGTACAGGAGAGTCCTGGAAAAAACACAGCAGTACGTGATAAAGGGGATAGACTCACGAACCCCGACCGACACAGTACACAATGAACTCTCTGCTCTCGGGTGGGAGCGCATTCGGGTAAACCGAATGTCAGAGTTCGGCACAGCGAGACCGTCTCATAACTACATGGCGGAGCTGGCCGACGCGACCAAATCCCGCGACCTGCTGAAGTTAAAGCTATTTCTTCACATGGTCGTAAATGTAGAAATTTACAACACGCCGCGCACCCCCCAACAATGCCACAACTGCCAGCGCTATGCGCACGCGGGTATCAGATGCGGTCTCGCACCCCGCTGCCGCATTTGCGCTGGCGGTCACACAACCCAACGCTGCAAACTCCCCCATACAGCACCTCGCAAGTGCGCCAACTGTGGTGCTGCCCATCCGGCAAACTACAGAGGGTGCATTGCTTACAAAGCAGCTCTGAGGCGCAAAATCGCGAAACATGCGAAACCTACCGCCATCACAGTTCCAAAACCGCCCCCGCGCCCAGTAAGAAGTGGAATATCCTTCGCTGGAGTGGTCGCTGGCAGCCCCATCAGCGCGGGACGGTCAGAGGAGCCCCAGAGCTCAGAACACGCTCAGCAAACACCCCCAGCAACAGACACACAACAGACAAGCACAACACCTGACACCACACCCGCACCGGGCACACCACACGAAACAAGCAACAACACCACCCTACCCCCTGAGATCGCGAACTGCAGCCCACCACAGGCTACAGAAAACGCACCTACACAGGGACAGCCACAGCGCCAGAGGAGGAGGAGGAGAAGGAGAAACAGCCGCAGCACGAGGAACACGACCACACTACAACAACTACACAGGCAACAGAACACCAACACCCACGAATACATCCCGGACACCAACTCAACAACCTACATTACACACCCACTCACCACAGAGAATACACAGGCTACCACAACTGCCACACGAACAACCGACTCGCAGGCCAGCCCTCACCAAACGCCAACACTCGAACAAGCGGCCGCTAACACGACCAATAACTCGCAGACCGACATGACCAACATTACGACAACATTCCAGAGAATAATGGAAACATTATTCCCCGAACGCACGACCACCGAAATAGTCACGAAGATTATGGGGTGTGTCTCACAACTCTTCATGCAGTTCATGTCGGGTACGCTCAACTGGACTAGCTTCCAAGCCACTATCACACCGCTTTTCACACTACTACATGGATAATACACCATACCAGCCCCGAAACGCAGACTTAAACACAATCACACAGATCCTGTTTTTGAATGCCAACGGGATCGCAAGCAAAATAGCCGAGATGGCCGCGTTCATGGAGCGAAGGGGTATCCGAATCGCTCTTGTGAACGAAACACTGCTTACGCCTCGCAAACAACTAAACTTCCCAGGTTATTGCGTCTATCGTACCGACCGAGCGGATGGCAGGAGGGGAGGCGGCACGGCAATCATCATACACAGAGACATAGACCACACGAACATCGAGCTCCCAGCACTTGAAAGACTAGAGGCTACGGCCGTCAGGGTCAAGTTCAACGGAGCCAACACCACACTGGTATCGCTATACAATCCTCCTAAAAACATAGTAACACGCGATATCAGCACAGTACTCAACATAGCACCGCGGGTAATAGCCGCTGGAGATCTCAACGCAAAACACCCTGATTGGAACTCACGAATACGAACCTCCAACGGCAAGAAACTGTACGAACACGCACTATGCCCAAACTACATTATACTTGGACCGGACGTTCCCACGTTCGTGCCTACACAGGCCCGACATAGGCCAGACGTGTTAGACATAGCCCTCATAAAGGGCATCACATGCACACTCAACCTAACGGTTGAAAACGATCTGGACTCAGACCACATGCCTGTAATACTGCACATGGAAGAGACACTGCAGGACATCGAACCACGCAGGATGCTTAACTACAAGCGTGCGAATTGGACACTGTTCAAGGAAACGCTTGATAGTCGCATTCCAGACACCCTCGAAATTAACAACACACAACAAATCGATGAGGCTGTGGAGGCTCTCACAACTGCCGTCCAAGACGCAATGACTGACGCCATTCCATTTACAACACCAAGACAACACTCGACGGCCCTGCCCCAGGAAATCCTGGGCCTTATCTCAATGAGGAACCGCCTCAGGAGATACTGGCAGCGTACCAGGCGCCCGTTCTATAAACTGCACGTCAACAGACTCCAGGGCATAATACGGAATAAAATTCAAACATTCAGAAACGAACAATGGGGACAGAAACTCGCTGGGCTGGATACCACACGTCCTGGCGTGTGGCAGCTGGCCAGACACTTCACCAGGGAGAAACATTACATTCCCACGTTACAAGGACCAGACGGCCCAGCCTACTCCGCGACGGAGAAGGCAGATCTTATGGCCACAACACTTGCAGCGTCTTTCATGCCGAATCTGGTTCCTTCAGACCCAGCGTTCACACTTGAAACGGACCAGGAGGTTACACGACTTGTAGCCCAGCCCTCGCGCAACGAAATAAGACGTACTAGCACAAATGAAATCACATGGGCTATCAAGCACACCAACGCTAGAAAAGCCCCTGGGCCTGATGGCATTCAAAACCGTGTCCTCCAGGAGCTCACGGATAAAGCCGTAGAATACCTCACACACTTAACGAATGCCATCCTGACACACCAACACTTCCCTGACTTTTGGAAGGCGGCCAAGGTCCTGATGTTCAGGAAGCCAGGGAAAGACCACTCCCTCCCACAAAATTACCGACCTATCAGTCTGCTGTGCTCGCTCAGCAAGATTGTTGAGAAGGTAATACTAAAACGTATCACTAGGCATTGCATCGCCAACGACACCCTAAGACCGGAGCAATTCGGCTTTAGGAATCACCACTCGACAACACAACAGCTCCTCCGCGTAGTCGAACATATAACACACGGCTACAACATGAACAAAGCCACAGGGGCCGTGTTCCTAGACATCGAAAAGGCTTTCGATCGTCTCTGGCACAACGGGCTCATACGCAAACTAAGCGATGCTGGTTTCCCGGACGGACTCGTACGTCTCATACACTCATATCTCACGAACAGATGTTTCAACACTAACGTGCAGGATAAACAATCAACACAACACGGTATCCAAGCTGGAGTACCCCAAGGAAGCATCCTAGGGCCCATCTTGTTTAACCTGTACATTAATGACTTCCCAGCGACACGAAACACGACGTTAGCCGTCTACGCGGATGACACAGCCATCCTCGCGCAAGACTGGAAACCGTCGAACATCAACTCACGAATACAGACAGCACTCAGAACAGCTGAACCTTGGCTGGAGCGATGGCGTATTAAAGTAAACGTCGACAAGTGCGAAGCAGTTCTGTTCACACGCAGACCGAAGCTACTGCGCAAACACCAACACTGTAGACCGATAACACTACATACACGCCCAATACGTTTCCGAGAGAAAGTCAGATACCTTGGTGTCTGGCTGGACCGGAAACTTACATGGGGGGACCACTTCGAATGCGTTGCCAACCGAGCGCACGCGAGGCTCAAACAGCTCTACCCAATGCTCAACAGGGAATGCACACTGAATAGGAGGGTGTCGAGGTCCTTATACATGACACTGATTAGACCTCTGATGACGTACGCAGCTCCCGTCTGGGGATATGCAGCTCCCACACGACTGCCCCGCCTGTAGATCAAATACAGAACAAGGTGCTACGAATCATCAGCAATGCTCCACGCTACACACGCACCGTGGATCTTCACCATGAATACAGCCTTGATACCCTCAAGGAAGTATTCAAGAAACACGCCACACGACTATACAGGAACTCGAGACACTCGAACAATCCTTTCATCCTCACTCTGGGAAACTACGATCACAACCACAGGTGGAAACACAAGCGGCCAAAGACACTGCTAGCTAGGGCATAACCACCTATGGTAAACTAACGTACGCAAACAGCGACAAACGCCGGTAAGCCCCTGCATATCAGCAACACTGACTGGTAACTACCAGCTGCTATTAGAGCCGACCAACAGGCCACAGCAGGGACACCGACGAGCTCGCCCACAGACGCACGAACAATCTCCCAACACTCCCTCACACTGTGCCTCCGGTATATGACCTATCGGACACAAGACCGATAACAAACCTAACTGTTGCAGGTTGCTGGACGCTGAACGAGGACTCTGTACCAGCACCCAGCGCCAGCCGCCGAGCAGCACAAACGCACAACGTCAAGGTATCGACATGCATGATACCCACTACTAACAAAGCCTATCCTTGCACAACCTATCGCAGGCAGCAAGACAACCGCTACTGCTCTTGCCGCCCGACCTAACTTTCGCAGAGGTTTTTTTCCCTTGGCTCTTGCTTTGGCACTTTTTTTCCTCTGCCCTTCAAACCGCTACCCTTCGTCAGATTTCGACCAATCTATCTCCAGATGAGCGCGTATTAATGGTTAATCCTAACCAGAAGTACGCAAACATCGCAGTACCCACATCCTGCGACACCTCACTTTAGTGAAAACTAACCCCTATGCACAGATGGCAGTAGACCTTTTGTGTTGGCCATCATGCCGGTGTGGGCGTGGAGGGGCTCCACCTCTATTTTTTTTTTTTTTTTTTTTTACTTTGATGTGAGGTACGTGAACGCAGTGTTCGTTGAAATGTGGGATTGGCCGTCTGGACAGTGTCATGAGCTAACTGTGTCTGATGCAGCTACGTCCAGTAGCTGTATCATGAGAGTCTAGCGGACGTTCAAGGACATTTCCTGTGATCCAAGTAAGTTATGGCTGTGACGAAATTAGCTTCTCCAGCCGTAAACCAAACCAGATATTTTTGACTGGAACGTCTGCTAGTTACCAGACTTACACGACTTTAAAGAAAATTGCAACTGTAAGACATAGTGTTTGTCTGACACGTGCAGCGACACAAATGTCCACTCATGGTTGCTTGGAGTTTCTTTGGTAAGTAATCCTTTCTGTGTCTGGGCAGCTTTGGTCCCACTTGTACTTAAAAATACAGTATTAATAACTAACATAACTCCTAATAACGGTATTGTTTTCGTTTTTGAAAGATAATTGTTAAAAACAGCTGAATATAAATTTGTTATAAACTGACTGCTACCAGAGGAATATCAACAGGTAACTCGGAGAAAAACACTATTTCATGTTACACACGCTAGGTACCTAAAACAGAAGAAATTTTAACTTCAAATTAACGAAAAACATTGTTAAGAAGATTGTGTTCACTAAATTCTGCAAATAAATAAAGCATTCTCTTAGAACTGTTCTAAGAAGGCTGTTGGCGTCACTCCAAAAGTGAACTTTCGAAACATATCGTTAACATGTATTAATGATTTCTCTTATAGACGCTGCTGCATAGAATTCGCGTCTGTAATTCAACAGATTATTAACACGTAACTCTTTTAACATCGCTCAAATAAATCCCCAGCGCTGCTCTGCGGCTGCGAACGTTTCCTAAAATCTGTAAGCAGGCTGTTTAAGTTTTTATGTTGGTAACGCCACGTAGCGCTCTGTATGAAAATCACTGACAGTGCTGTGTGCAGTCTGTGGCTCGTAGGCACTGTTGGAATATTCGCTATTGTAGTGTTTGGCAACTGGATGTGAACAGCGCATAGCGTTGTGCAGTTGGAGGTGAGCCGCCAGCAGTGGTGGATGTGGGAAGAGAGATGGCAGAATTTTGAGAGCGGACGATCTGGACGTGTGTCCGTCAGAAAAAGGAAATTTGAAAGACTGGATGTCATGAACTAGCGTTTCCGGACACATGTCCACATAACATCTTTTCTTTATTTGTTTGTGAGGAATGTTTCCTGAAAGTTTGGTCGTACCTTTTTATATAATGACTTTTCAACACTATTAAGGTAAATACATTGTTTATTCTCTACCAAAATCTTTCATTTGCTAACTATGCCTATCAGCAGTTAGTGCCTTCAGTAGTTAGAATCTTTTATTTAGCTGACAGTATTGGCGCTCGCTGTATTGCAGTAGTTCGAGTAACGAAGATTTTTGTGAGGTAAGTGATTCATGAAAGGTATAGGTTATTGTTAGTCAGGGCCATTCTTCTGTGGGGATTACTGAAAGTCAGATTGCGTTGCGCTAAAAATGTTGTGGTTCAGTTTAGTGATGATCAGAATAAGTAAAGAGAGAAATGTGTGACTACGTTCAGTTTTGCTCAGCAGTTTAAAAATCAAATAACGTAGAGTTTTACCAGCATAGTCATTTATAATTTTCCAAGGGGGATCTTTCAAATCCAAGCGTGGGGGATATTAATTTCCCAGTAACTGGAAAATGTCAGAAAAGCAAACATGATTGCTTATGGCTATCATGTACTTAAAACTGGATTACCTCGTTGAGTCTCCTTGTGTTTCCAGTACACCTAAAACACAACTACAACGTCAGAAATAATTGGAAATTTTATAACGGCAGATAGAGGGAGCAACTTCATCGTCGAATGAACTGCAAATGGAGGCTGTTATAGTTCACTCCTATCGACTTGATCGTGGCTGAATGGAAACAATTTTCGGTCGCACCTCGTGGAAGTTTTTCTGTCCTGAAAACTGAATCCACCAGCTGTATCAGATTGTGCACCACCGTCCAGTTCCAACGCTGTCCGCCAAATGCTTTTTCCGCGAATCATGGTATGCAGGCACTCCCCGTCATGCTGCAGGAGGAAGTGTGGGGGCAAAAGAACCGACTGAGGTGGGAGCGAGAGGGAAATGAAAAAAAAAGTGACGGTAGCGTGGCGCGGATTCAATTACAGGTCCGAATTTTCGGCGAGGAGACACAACGGCGCAAATACATAAACAAACGAAGCAGTGGTTCCGTACAGTGGCCGGTCGGCAGTTGTTTCTAGGCCAACGGCCGGGAGCGAGTGCACCGGGCTATGTTCAGTGTGCTTGGGAGGGGGGCAGCCGCTAGCCGGGAGCTTGTTAACTCCGGACAGCGGCCGCTGAGGCGGACAGTTGAACGGCGCGCATTGACTGATGGGAGCGGCGGCGCGCGTGTTTTAACTCTTTCACGCGACAACCGCGCGCAGCGTGTTCGCCCGCTGGACGGCGCCGGAGTGGCAGCCAGCAGCAGGTGCCGCCGCGACAGCTGCGCGTGGGCGACGCCCACGCAGTGGGGTGGGCAACAACCGACCGGCTAAAGCCGATACCGGTATTTTACTTCTGAATAACCGGCATATTGGGGTACTTCCTTCGTCTCGGTTGTTACACTAATATTTTATTTTCTTCTTTGTGGTGTCTTGTCTTGATTTATGTTGTGTTGCAATATTACACTACTGGCCATTATAACTGCTACACCACGAAGATGACGTACTACAGACGCGAAATTTAACCGACGGGAAGAAGATCCTGTGATATGCAAATGATTAGCTTCTCAGAGCATTCACACAATGTTGGCGCCGGTGGCGAATCCAACAACCTGCTGACATAAGGAAAGTTTCCAACCGATTTCTCATACATAAACAGCAGTTGACCAGCGTTGCCTGGTGAAACGTTGTTGTCATGACTCGTGTAAGGAGGAGAAATGCGTACCGTCACGTTTCCGACTTTGATAAAGGTCGGACTGTAGCCTATCGCGATTGAGGTTTATCGTATCGCGACATTTCTGCTCGCGTTGGTCGACATCCAATGACTGTTAGCAGAAAATGGAATCGGTGGGTTCAGGAGGGTGGATCCCAATGGCCTCGTATCACTAGCAGTCGAGATGACAGGCATCTTATCCGCATGGCTGTAATGGATCGTGCAGCCACGTCTCGATCCCTGAGTCAACGTTTGCAAGACAACAACCATCTGCACGAACAGTTCGACGACGTTTGCAGCAGCATGGACTATCAGCTCGGACACCGTGGCTGCGGTTACCATTTACGCTGCATCACAGACAGGGGCGCCTGCGATGGTGTACCCAACGACGAACCTGGGTGCAAGAAAGGCAAAACGTCATTTTTTCGGTTGAATCCAGGTTCCGTTTACAGCATCGTGATGGTCGCATCCGTGTTTGGCAACATCGCGGTGAACGCACATTGGAAGCGTGTATTCGTCATCGCCATACTGGCGTATCACCCGTCGTGATGGTATGAGGTGCCATTGGCTACACGTCTCGGTCACCTCTTGTTCGCATTGACGGCACTTTGAACAGTGGACGTTACATTTCAGATGTGTTACGACCCGTGGCACGACCCTTCATTCGATCCCTGCCAAACCCTACATTTCAGCAGGAAATAAACGACCGCATGTTGCAGTTCCTGTACGGGCCTTTCTGGATACAGAAAATTTCAACTGCTGCCCGGGCCAGCACATACTCCAGATCTCTCACCCATTGAGAACGTCTGGTCAATGGTGGCCGAGCAACTGGCTCGTCACAATACGCCAGTCACTACCCTTGATGAACTGTGGTATCGTATTGAAGCTGCATGGGCAGCTGTACCTGTACACGCCATCCAAGTTCTGTTGGACTCAATGCCCAGGCGTATCAAGGCCGTTATTTCTGCCAGAGGTGGTTGTTCTGGGTACTGAATTCTTAGGATCTATGCACCCAAATTGCGTGAAAATGTAATCACATGTCAGTTCTAGTATGATATATTTGTCCAATGAATACCCGTTTATCATCTGAATTTCTTCTTGGTGTAGCAATTTTAATGGCCAGTTGTGTTTTGGACGAGATTTGGTTTGGTTATGTTGGTTTTCAAGTGATTTATTGAAAAATAAACTCTTCGCTTCTTTAATATGTTGAGTGTCGAGATCTTGATAAAGCGCTTTTACCACTATTTAATTGCTGGTTTTTGAGTCTGTAAGGAATAGCCGTGTCATTGCAGGTCCGTTCGTCACTTCTCCAGCGTCTTTCCAGACATACGTCAGCGCAAATACGAGGGTCGCTCCGAAAGAAATGCGCACTAGTTTTGTAAAAATACAGTTTTCATTCTGCATGTGTGAAAGTTTTACAGTGTGTAGATGCATTCTTCCCGCTTGATTTCAAACTTAGTTCAACCTCTTCCCGTGAGTGGCGCCGTCACAGCATGTCTTCAAGATGGCTGCTACACTTGACGTTCGTCGGAAGCAACGTGCTGTCATAGAATTCCTGTGCTGTGAATACGAGACAGTGGGAAACATCTACAAGTGGTTGAATAAGGTGTATCGAGATGCTGCTGTCGATCGCAGTACAGTTAGTCGGTGGGCAAGCAGGTTACGTGATGAAATCGGACACGGCAATATTGAGGATTGTCCTCGCAGCGGCAGGCCTCGTACTGCACACATTCCAGACAATGTGCAGAGAGTTAACGAATTGGTGACTGCTGACAGACGCATCACAGAGATCGAATTGTGACGCTACGTTGAGATAGGGGAGGGAAGTGTCAGCAGAATACTGAAAATGTTGGCGTTAAAAAAGGTTAGTGCCAGGTCGGTTCCCAGGATGTTGACAGTGGATCACAAAGAAACAAGAAAAATTGTGTGCAGCGAACTTTTGGAACGGTATGAGAATGGTAGAGATGAATTTCTTGGAAGAACTGTGACAGGTGATGAAACATGGCTCCATAATTTTTCACCAGAGACGAAGAGGCAATCTATGAAAGGGCATCATGCAAGTTCAGCCAAGGAAAAAAAATTCAAAACCACACCTTCTACTGGAAAAGTTATGGCTACAGTGTTTCTCGATTCCGAAGGACTCTTGCTTGTGGACACCATGCCGAGTGGAACCACCATAAATTCTGATGCAGATGTGATGACACTGAAGAAATTTAAAGTTCGATTGAGTCGTGTTCCACCACATCGCCAAAGGCCGGATGTTTTGTCGTTGCACGATAATGCACGGCCACATGTCAGTCAAAAAACCATGGAAGCGATCACAAACATCGGATGGACAACACTGAAACACCCGCCTTACAGTCCTGACCTGGCTCCATGTGACTATTATCTCTTTGGGAAACTGAGAGACTCTCTTCGTGGCACAAGGTTTGAAGATGATGACTCCTTTGTGCACGCTGCCAAACAGTGGCTCCAGCAAGCTGGTCCAGAATTGTACCGTGCGGGTATACAGGCACTGGTTCCTAGACAGGATAAGGCAGATGACAGGGATGGAAATTATGTGGAGAAATGAGAATATTTTTCCTAAAGGATGTATCTACACACTGTAAAACTTTCTAACATGTAGAATAAAAGATGGATTTTTAAAAAAATAGTGTGCAATTCTTTTGGAGTGGCCCTCGTATCTGGAAATCTCTAGCTATTTCTGAGAATGTAATTGTGAAAGAATAATTAATTTCGAGTCTCTTCTAGTAAACAGTTGAGATGAACTCTTTTGTTTCTTCTCATGCAATACAATACATCTGCAGATCTGTAGTAGTTTCAAGGTTATCTTAAAGAGAAAAATAGTACGAAGAATCCCTAGAATAATGGACAGAATAATTAACATTGCAGATAACAATGAAAATCATACTAATCAGAGATGATAGTATTGTTAATATCTCTGTGCAAGATTATACCGTCTTTGATTCCTACATACATCGCAAAGTGTCAGACATTTCACAAATAAAACTGTTCATATTACATTCTGACATTACAACAGGTGTTTTTTATTTTCTTGTAGTAAACAGACATAAAGAGCAACTATATTAAAATTTTTGGCTTTTAAATAAGCCTTATCAAAGAAACTTGTAATTGGCATTTGTAAAATTTCCATTCTTTTTGAAATATTGTGTTATTACAGAAACTTGGAAAAGTTATCACTGCTATTTTAATATTGGCGACAAAAACGAGCAGGACACTTATGGCATGAGAACTGGTACAGCAGTGCTGAAACAATAACGCATCTGTCACCCCGTGACGTGGCGTATTGGGTAGTAGACATGTACCAGCACTGTGCGAGACCTACCTCATCTGGCCTATATGGAAGTTTCACGCTGCTGTCGGCGGGCATTAGTTGTATGGCATCCGCTCCAGTCTGTGTGGTGTCGATGAAGTACAAAGCTCCATTTGCTGTGAAAGTTTAAGAATGGAAAGAGCCACAACTGTGGTATCGTTAGGTTGGCTCTCGTAGGTTGGCACTATGAGAGCAGACGAACAACGCCGACCACAGCGCCCTCTAACTGACGCTGTGGAGCTTGACGAGCACCACTCCAGATTCAGACGATTTGATCAAGAGTAGACGACCAAGCAACATTTTTTTCTATTTCACAGTGGGCGAGCCACTACAGATTGTGCCTGTGTAACTTACGTTAGCTTTGATACACCCGTCTTCGCACCTACGTGCGTCTCAGCCAAAGTTAGGTAACAATTTATGTATTCAAGGTATTATTGTGTTGTGATATAGTAAAACCACTTTTACTTTATTGCAGTACCGAGAGTTCTACCTCACCTGCTCCCCCTGGCTTCCTACATTCAGCCTACCCTTCAGTTTCCAGGAGCAGACCCACTCGCCGCCTTCCAGGCGGGATGCAAAAACAACAAATTTGCAACGTCATATACACTGATACGACGAAACATTATGACCACTGCCCAGCGCGACTTGGAGGCTGACTGGTGATCCTACGGGCACGTGATGCATTAGCAAAAATATGAAAGCGGAGCGCACGGGGACGCGGAATCACCCTAGCAAAGATATTGGATGCAGATGGGGAAATCCAATGAGATAATTGACTTTGACAATGGGCAGATTACTATTACTCAGAGCCTGTGAAACTATCTCCAGAACGGCGAAACTGATCGAACGTTCACGTGCTACTGTTGAGACCATCTACGGAAAGAGGAATAACGGAAGTGAAACTACCACGAGGCGCTAAATGGCTGGACGACCACGACTCTTTACGAAAGTAGGGTTCGGAGAATTGTCTGCTCTGTGGAGTAGGATTGATGGTGATCTGTGGCCTCTCTGTCGAAAGAGCACAATACTGGTGCACGCAAAAGTGTTTCGGAGCACACCATTCATTGTACATTGTTGGACATGTAGCTACACGGTAGACCACCCCTACGTGTTCACATGTTGACCCAACGACATCGTCAATTACTATTTCAAAGGAAACGGTGCCATCGGCATTTCATCGTCGATCAATAGAGATGTGTCTGCTTTTCAGATGAATCACATTTTTGTTGCACTAAGTCGCTAGTCGTGTCCACAAACGCCGTCATTGAGGTGAACGGCGGCTCGATATGTGCAACGCACCGCGGACACGGCCGGGTGGGACCAGTATCCTATGGGAGACGTTCTCCTGCGCTAGCATCGGAGCTGTGGTATTCGTTGAAGACACACTCACAACTACGAACCACCTGCAGCCATTCATGCTTTCCACGACGGCGATGTCACCTTTCAGCAGTATAACGGTCCGTTTCTTGGAGCCACAACCACGCTACAGTGGTTTGAGATGCATTATCGAGAACTCTCGTTGATGTCTCGGCAAAAAATTCGCCTGATGTAAATCCTATGAAACCCATCTGGGTTGCTATCGGGTGCCATCACTCCATACGCAAATCAGCCGCTCGTCATTTTCGCGAATTCCATGATCTGTACGTAGACATCCAATGCCACATATCTCCACAAACATACCAACAAATTGTCGGACCCCTGACACGCACAATCAATTATGTATTTCTTTCCAAATACGGACAAATAAGCTATTAGCATGCGTTCATTATGTTTCGGCTCATCATTCTAAGGGAATAACTTGAAACTTAACACCGCCTTCATAGTTACTAATTAAAATTGTTCCAAAGACGGAAAAACAAGCTATTAAGCAGGTGGTCATAATGTTTAGGCTTATCACTGAAAGGAGATAACTTAAAGATAATAACTTAATAGTTAATAATTAAAATAGAAAGTAACTGATATACTGCCTGTGTCTATATAATAGGCTTTTATTTGCATTTAACCCTTGGAGAAGAAACAAATTCACTCGAAAAATAGAGTTCTTCAATCTCAGTTCTCAGCCCTTAGCACTGAATAATCGTAATGCCCAAATAGTGATATGATCCTAAATTACAGGATAATTTCAAAAGTTTAGTATCACTACGAGAATACTGGTGTGTTTTTGTAGTATTCAACCACGTATCATTTTTTAGAAAAACAGCCAACGGTGGATGGACTAAGTTGTCTTTGATATGCCGATTTTAAAAAAAAAATATTTTGGTTCTGTGTAATTTGAAACTGGGGGAATAAAAACTTGTGAGTCCTTGTTCGATTTATACATTTATTACTGGAAATAATGTGAATAAAAACCGAAAATCGGTTATTTCAGAAACGGCTCATTTTGAGCAATTTTAAGACTCACATTAATCTGACGCTGAAAAAGAAAACGATATAACCGAAAACCGGTTGTTTCAGTGATAGCCGCCATCCATACGCCACAACCCGGGTGCTTTCACACAGTGGCTGTGTATGGGTGGATAAAAAGAGAAAAAGATTCATTCGCATCAAACCAGGAAATTCCAAGACATTGGAGAGTGGTTTGATTTGAAGTTTGAAGCACAGTAACAAATGACAAAAGAAATACATTTTTCGTCTGTCACAATTACACGTTAACAAATTTCGGGTTTTTTTCCTTTACTTGTACTGCGAAGCCTCACTTATTGCCAAATCTCATGATTCTGGTCAACCAAAAGTACTATATAAGTTTTAATGAACAAGTTTGCGAGTATCAAAATGTATGACATAAATGGCAGTATGTCTTGATTGCATTGACTTAAAAGCTTAACGTTTTTAATCCCTAAGGTTCCACAGACCTTAGCATGTCACACAAATTTGAAACTGATAAGTTCACCCGTTCTTGAGAAAAAGAGGTCTTAACAGTTGTTCGGACAGCCAGACTGTCGGTTAACAAATAATTAAGAAATTCTTTTTCGTATTAGATAGATACAAATTGACGCCTTCCAATTTTTTTTTCCTTTAGTTGTAGTATGAAGTCATCCTTCCTACTAAATGTCGTGATTCTGGGTCACTGAGAAGTACCCTCAAGCGTTTGATGAGTGTGCTTGTATCAATATGTGACGTAAATGAGCCGGCCGCGGTGGCCGAGCGGTTCTAGGCGCTTCAGTCTGGAACCGTGCGACTGCTACGGTCGCAGGTTCGAATCCTGCTTTGGGAATGGATGTGTGTGATGTCCTTAGGTTAGTTATGTTTAAGTAGTTCTAAGTTCTAGGGGACTGATGACCTCAGATGTCAAGTCCCATAGTGCTCAGAGCCATTTGACGTAAATGGCTGTATCATTTGATTGCATTGGCTTAGAAGTTTCAACTTATTACAATAAACAGGACCTAAAATCCAGTCTGAGGCTTGCTATAATTTTTATGTTAATAATTGGCAATCAATGTTGTACAATCGCAATAAAGTCATGAGATGATCAATTGACTCTTTTATTAGAACCTGTTCTAATACAAGAGTCAGTTGAAATTCTCATGACTTTATTGTGATTCTACAGCATTGGTTGCCAATTAGCAACTTATTACACTGCCAAGGGACTGTAAGCCCTAGTATGTGACACAAATTTAAACCTCATACGTCTACCCGTCGTTGAGAAACAAGTGTGTTTATCGTTCGGACAGACACACGGACGGACGGACAGTAAATTGATCTCTTAAGGACTCAGTTTTCACTGATTTAGATACGGAACCCTAAAAACGAAATGCACCAAGGATCGGTGTTTGCTCCTTTTATAATAAACTTACACACATGCGAATGTAGGCTTTCCAGGTGTATACTGCTGATCAAATCTTCTCGGGCTTCCAGATGACGAGAATGACACTCATCGAAACGTCGCGGATTTTCGACGCGACTACCCGGGTGGAAGCCCGAGAAGATTTCATCAAGTTACACACAAACAACACACCCACAAACTCATGTCGAAGCAGCTTTCTTAATCGGTCGTATTGCTCTAGCCACAGAAAATAAACCTTTGAAGCTCTAAGAGAGTCTTGATACTCTAAATAATATTATAAATAGTGGAGACATTGTCCCAGTCCCACTACCCAAGCAACAAACTCGCTGACATTAAACTTACCATTAACCTACGTGGAGCATAGTGTAACGACAGTCTGCTTTCTAAATATCTACGACTCATAGTTGAACAGAATCCGATATTTCGGAAACATCTTAAAATGGAATGAAGGAAGATTAGAGTTCACCATGTTGGGATACCTGCCGGGCATGAGGTAACTGAATAAAGGAAACTGAACCCAACACCTGTATTGTAATCCAAACGTCATTTATTCAAAACATGCTACCAGTTTCGGCTGAACATGACGCATTTTCGCATTGTAACTGGTAGCATGCTTTGAATAAACGATTTTTGAATTAGAATACAGCTGTAGGTTTCGATTTTTATTATTAAAGTATTGATTAACTAATATAGGGAATGAAACTGGTCGTGCCCTTCCAATGGAACAATGTAAAAAATTGCCTTAATCGATTTAGGGGAATCGTTGCAAACCTAATTCAGGATGGCCAGAAGGATACCATCCCGAATGCGAGATCAGTGCTACCTCACTTCGTATGGCCGAACAAAAAATTGTAACTAGAAATTACAGTATCGGAGAGCTAGTTGAAACCAGCTGGGGAGCATATGCGAGAATTTTATGTTCTAAATCACAGTCGATTTCGTATTCTATTGCCACATAGGTTGCTCCTGTGTGTGGGCTACAAGCATTGGCAGCAATAGTAATGTCCAACTTAACGACAAAAGAAGAAGAATTACTGTTAACCTAAAAACAACACCAGCACCCTGGCTTCGCGCCTTGTCTAATTCAACACGACCAGATATAAGGAAATACGTCATGGATTAAGAATGGAGTATGAAATATAATGATTCAATTTCTAGAAACTCGCAAAAAGTCAAGAAAATGGTTTTCACGTTCCAAGCGTCTGGTTTAAATCTAGAAAGCTTGTGTGAAATCTCATAACCTCCACCAACTTGCTCCTTACCATCTAGAAGAATGCATGAGATATAATCTGACTCTGATCGCAGGGCAAGGCCTGGGGAATGAGACTAACCCTACCGCACCGCCTACCGATATACAACTGTCAAGAAAATCTGGAGCCTCGTCAGCCCCATCAGAACCAGGTGTAAAAGATGCAAAGCATCCATTAGTAAATGAGAAATCGAACACAGACTTGTATGTGACTGCAGTGCAGTGGACCAAGGAGCAGGCAACATTATCCGTGCAAGCCCAGTAAAAAAAGAGCCTGGAACGACGTAATTAAGCCCCTTCTAAGAATAGTTCTCGGTTAAGCGCCTCGGTATAGAGCTTTCAGCGAACTGTAAAATAACGTCTCTAAATGTTAGCTTGCTGTAGTTTTATACCATTTAATTATTATTTTCTTATATTATTTTTGTACCTCATTTTTGTGTTTGGCATGTATCAAATTCTGCGTATATTTGCCATACATTAAATAAATAAATTTCCAGTGACGCAATAAACAGCCTCCAAGTCTCTATACAACTTTCTCAGGCTACGATTTGGTTCGAATAAATCGATCTGAAGTTAACTGAATTTTCCCGTCTTATCTTCACCCAACAGCCGCGCAGGGTAGCCGTGCGGTCTAGGGCGTCTTGTCACGGTCCGCGCGGCTCCCCCCGTCGGAGGTTCGAGTCCTCCCTCGGGCATGAGTGTGAGTCGTCCTGAGTGTAAGTTGGATTAAGTAGTGTGTAAGCTTAGGGACCGATGATCTCAGTAGTTTGATCCCAGAAGAACGTACCAAAAATTTCCAATTTTCTTTCACTAAACTTGACAACAATATTAAATAGAAAACATTTCCGTCGTGTTCTGCAAAATATTATTTATTTGATTAAAAACAATGCTTCGTCATCTGTCACAATAACTTAATGCGTAAAATATTCAACGCAGGATTTTGGACACGAGCACAGTAGTGAAAGCTTAATATATCAGGTTATGTTAAATCATTAGTTCTGCGTAAGCTGAGTTCCCTTGTCTCCCGTACGAATACGTGTGGAAAATAACGTAGGTATCGCGTTAAAAAGTACCCGACGACATCAGAGACTCAGTGATAAAAAACCGCATAAGAATCAAATGTTCAAATGTGTGTGAAATCTTATGGGACTTAACTGCTACGGTCATCAGTCCCTGAGCTTACACACTACTTAACCTAAATTATCCTAAGGACAAACACACACACCCATGCCCGAGGGAGCACTCGAACCTCCGCCGGGACCAGCCGCACAGTCCATGACTGCAGCGCCTTAGACTGCGCGCATAAGAAGTCTAGAATGTCACTGGATTAGTTGTTTCAGAGCTAGAAACCTGCACGGAAACAGGGTGTAATGAATCCCAGAACAGCAAGTAAGCTAGGTACGGACAACCGTGTGTTTTGCACCAATGCAAGTTAATTACGCCCTTGCGTCTGGGGCGTATCTGATTAATCCGAGAAGCGATCTGTGTCGTCATGCACGTGCTTAAATGACAGCTTTGAGGTATCTCTGTGCTGGAGGTGCGGTAAGGGTGGAATTAACAGACCGCATATTTCACGTGAACTTGAAGGGAGACCTTATACTGAACAGCTTATCTCGCTTCTCATACGGCAGTCTGTTGTTTGCATTTCTGTTGCACACATAAATGTACGGTACAGACACTCTAATAAGACTAACGTCTATGTTCGGCGTTAACGTGTAATAACTAATCACAGATGGCTGGTGGCAACCATATCAGTAGAGGGTATTGGGCATGACTCTCTTAAAACTTACGCCGCAATTATTGCGAAAATGGAAAGTGCTATCGTTCTGCGATTTTCACAGAATGGATTGCTAGTAGGGGCTTGTATTGTTAATCGACACATAGGTTGTAATACTACTTAGAAAGGGTATATTTTTGTGCAAACATACACTGTTTTGTACCAAACAATGGTTATTGACGTTAACAAACTAAAAATATCTACATCTACATCCATACTCCGCAAGCCACCTGACGGTGTGTGGCGGAGGGTACCTTGAGTACCGCTATCGGTTCGCGAGATACATGTAGGAGGGAGCAATATACTGCATGACTCCCCGGTGAAGCTATGTTCTCAAAACTTCAACAAAATCCCGTAGCGAGCTCTTAGCGTCTCTCTTGCAGAGGCTTCCACTGGAGTCTATCTATCATCTCCGCAACGCTTATTATTATTAATTGATTATTAAATGATCCCGTAACGAAGCGCGCTGCTCTCCGTTGGATCTTCTCTACCTCTTCTATCTCTGGTACGGATCCCACACCGAAAGCAGTATTCAAGCAGTGGGCGAACAAGTGTACTGTAACCTACTTCCTTTGTTTTCGGATTGCATTTCTTTAGGGTTCTTCCAATGAATCTCAGTGTGGCATCTGCTTTACCGACGATTTATTTTATGTGGTCATTCCATTTTAAATCACTCCTAATGCCTACCCCCAGATAATTTAGGGAATCAACTACCTCCAGTTGCTGACCTACTATATTGTAGCTAAATGATAAAGGATCTTTCTTTCTATGTATTCGCAGCACATTACACTTGTCTACATTAAGATTCAATTGCCATTCCCTGCACCATGCGTCAATTCGTTGCAGATCGTCCTGCATTTCAGTACAATTTTCCATTGTTACAACCTCTCGATATACTACAGCATCATCCGCAAAAAGCCTCAGTGAACTTCCGATGTTGAATAGCAATGGTCCTACGACACTCCCCTGCGGCATACCTGAAATCGTGTTTATCTTTGTCATCATGCTCAACGTGTACTTTTGCCCAATTTTTAGTCAATAAACTTTCCCATAACTTTTATAAAAGAACATTCCTGTGTGGATATATTTATCATCCATCAACAACTGACAAAAATAATGACAGGGCTACCATTTCATTAACAGGTTTATTTAGATTCTAATGAATGCGATAGCCTTTAATATAGGCTGTCAACAACAAACACAGTTAAAGTGCAAAATCAATTTAACAGATGCATGGGACAGGTAGCTAACTAGATGGTTTACTCGTTAACGTGATTAATGTGAGTGCCGTAGCTCAGAGTCGCCTGTCGCCTTCCAAAACATACCACAAGTCCAGTGTCGCCCTGTACTGACTATAAACTGAGAGGTTAATGTTCATTCCGCTACTGCTGCCGCTGCTGGCACTAACAGCGATAATAGTAACACTACTAATAATGATAATTGTGGTGTCACCGCCAGACACCACACTTGCTAGGTGGTAGCTTTAAATCGGACGCGGTCCATTAGTACATGTCGGACCCGCGTGTCGCCACTGTGTGATCGCAGACCGAGCGCCACCACAAGGCCGGTCTCGAGATACGGACTAGCACTCGCCCCAGTTGTACGGACGACTTTGCTAGCGACTACACTGACGAAGCCTCGCTCCTTTGCCGAGCAGATAGTTAGAATAGCCTTCAGCTAAGTCAATGACTACGACCTAGCAAGGCGCCATTAGTAACATTGCATGTATCTAAAGAGTCTCACTTGTATCGCCACAATCTCCAGATGTACCACAAGGATGGATTAAAGTTAAGTATTCCAGAAGCTACGTACTTTTCTTTATAGCATTCATTATGTATCCTGTTTCAGACCTCACGCAATCCTGCTTTAACTTAGCGCATGCCTTTCGGCTTCCTCTCATTGTGTCTAGGCTGTCTTGCGTAGACACAACAATTTTTGGCGACGAGGATGGGATGACCCTGCCATTAAAGTCCAGGGTCAACGTGCACTGCAAACCGATGCGGCCGCCGCCGCTTCACCGCTCCCGCAGCCACAACATGCAGTTGCACCCCCATTTCATCCCTACGAACCAACTAAGGAAACATGGACGGAGTGGTCACGCCAGTTTCGATTTCATCTCGCCGCCTACAGAATTCAAGGTAACGAGCGGCAGCCTCATTTATTGGCGTGTGTAGGGGTGCAAACGTACCGTGTGATAGTGAAATTATTTCCCCGACGCGATGTAGCAACTCTGTCCTACGAAGAAGTTTTGTCTGCTTTAGATGCCTATTTCAAGGAAACAGTTAATGTAGTTGCAAAAAGGTATACGTTCTTTCCTACAAAACGTACGGCCCGTCAAACTAATAGGGAGTGGGTTGCAACATTGCAAGGCCTTACAAGGGATTGTGCTTTTGAGTGTGAATGTGGACTCCCTTATTCAGATACTATGGTACGTGATGCAATAGCACAGAACGTTTCTGATGTTCATATACGGGAACAGATTTTGAAACTAGTTAATCCCTCCCTTCAACAAGTGATAGACATATTGGATAGACAAGACACGCTTGACTTTGCTCAGGAATCATTTGCAACTTCGCCAGCTGTGTGTAACATTAACCGGCCCGCCGGGCGTGCTGCACGGCCCGATAAACTGCCCTCGCACACGTCCGCGCAGCTGCCGCCACGCTCTACACCAGGTGTGCCGCGCCGGCATACAAATGCAGTGAAATCATGCCCGCGGTGTGCTACTAGACATTCACGTGAAAATTGCCCGTCACGCCAAGCTATTTGCTTTTTCTGTCATAAGAAAGGACATGTTCAAAGTGTTTGCCAGAAAAAGCTCAGATCAGCCAATCACAACCATTCCAGGCCCTTTGCTTCGCGCCGGAATCGAACCAAGGACACTCAGGCTCGTGGACCTTCACCCATGGACATTCATGTAGTTAATTCCACTTCGTCCAGTGCCACTGTCTCTATCAGTGACTGTGTTCATCCCACACAAAGTGTGCGTCGACGTCGCAGGAAATCGCGTCAAGTCGCAAGTGCTTCTGTACCAGTGTCAGTTCAAATTGCACAAGACAGTCGCTCTTGTCGTCAGCAGGACAATAAACTTTTTGTCGATTTGGACATTCATGGCCACGTGATAGCATTCCAGCTCGATACCGGAGCTGCTGTTTCATTGATCAATCACGACACGTATAAACAACTGAGCAAACCTCAGTTGCGTGCCGCAAATGTCAAGTTACATAGTTATTCAGGTCAGAATATCCCTGTGTTAGGACAGTGCAGCCTTCTTGCAACATATAAGGGACAAACAAAACTTGTGTCATTTTATGTTCTTCGTTATTCTTCTGCAGTGAACTTGTTTGGTTTAGATTTATTTCAATTGTTTAACATGTCTATAGTAAATCAGGTCCTATCAGTGAATCAGACTGTGCCTTCAGACAGTGTTTCTCGTCTATGTGAAGAATTTGCAGACATTTTTGCACCGGGCATTGGTTGCGCTAAGAACTATGAAGCACATTTGGAACTGAAAGTAAACGCGCAACCGAAATTTTTCAGAGCGCGCAATGTTCCTCGTGCATTGCATGATGAGGTCGCAAGAACATTACACGATTTAGCATCACAAGTTGTAATTGAACATGTGCAAGCTTCTCTCTGGACCTCACCCTTAGTAATTTTGCCGAAACCTTCTGGAAAATTGAGACTTTGTGTGGACTTCAAGGCAACAGTGAATCCACAACTAGTGATTGCAACTTTTCCCTTACCCCGCCTGGAAGATCTTTTTGATAAACTGTGCCCGGGTAAATACTTTTCGAAGTTGGACCTAGCAGATGCATACTTGCAAATCCCAGTGGACGCCGAATCCCAGCGCATCTTGGAGGTTAACACGCATCTTGGTTTGTACCGATTCAAAAGACTGCCATTCGGGTGTGCATCCGCCCCTGCATTGTTTCAGCAATATTTACAAACTGTTTGTGCGTCGGTCCCTACTGCTGCGAACTATCTGGACGATATTGTGATCTCCGGAAAGACAGCAGACGAGCATTTAACACACCTACGAACATTATTTCAGGTATTGCGACAAAATGGACTTCGCTTGCGGAAGGACATATGTTTGTTTTTTGCTCGTGACTTACCATACCTGCCCGCATCTCGTGGTCGTGCGGTAGCGTTCTCGCTTCCCACGCCCCGGTTCCCGGGTTCGATTCCCGGCGGGGTCAGGGATTTTCTCTGCCTCGTGATGGCTGGGTGTTGTGTGATGTCCTTAGGTTAGATAGGTTTAAGTAGTTCTAAGTTCTATGGGACTGATGACCATAGATGTTAAGTCCCATAGTGCTCAGAGCCATTTTTGAACTTACCATACCTGGGACATGTCATCAATGCCCAAGGCATACATCCGAGTCCAGAGCAACTCCGTGCCATACAAGACTTGCCTTCGCCGCAGAATTTGAAGCAGCTACAGAGTGTGTTGGGTAAAATTAACTATTATCATCGCTTTCTGCGCAATGCCTCTTCCCTTTCAGCTCCGTTTCATCGCTTACGCCGTACAGGTGTTCCGTTCGTCTGGATGACGGAATGCGAACGCGCCTTTCGCCAGTTGTAATCAGCGTTGCTTTCTAATACTTGCCTTCCGCCATTCGATCCCCAGAAACCCCTTTTGTTGATGGTCGATGCATCGGATTTCGGGATCGGTGCTGCGCTTGCGCACAAAGATGGGTCGCATGATCGCCCTATTGCCTCTGCGTCCAAATTGCTCTCTTCTGCGCAAAGAAATTATTCACAGATAGAGAAAGAAGCTTTGGCTCTCGTATTTGGTGTTACTAAGTTCCATGATTTCTTGTATGGTCGTCACATTACCATCATCACAGACCACAAACCTTTGACGTCGCTTTTTCATCCGAACAAGCCTGTACCTCCGCGTACAGCTCATAAATTCATTCGCTGGTCTATTTTCCTCTCGCAGTACCGCTACGATATTTTGTATCGGTCCACTGCTCAGCACGGAAACGCCGATGCGTTGTCCCATTTGCCTGTTGCTGAGGATAGAGCATTCGATTCTTCCGAACTTGCTTGCATGTTCATTGATTCGGAAACCGATGAAGTGGTCGAATCGTTTCCGATTGATTTTCGTCGTGTAGCTACAGCCACAGCTTCTGACCCGGTCCTTGCTACCGTTTTGCGTTTTGTTGCTACGCAATGGCCTTTGTCAAAGTCTCGGATCGAGGATCCGTTGGTTCGCCGATTTTTTGCTCATAAGGAGAGACTTTTTGTTCGACGTGGTTTTTTGTTGTTGCGTTCTGATAATGATCAGTCCAGAGTCGTGGTCCCACGTTCGTTACAGTCCTCTGGTTTACGGCTTCTTCACCAAGGACATTGGGGTATAGTGCGAACGAAACAACTTGCTAGTCAGCGCTGTACTTGGTTCGGAATCGATGCTCGATTACGAATATGTGTTCTTCTTGCCTGGCGTGTGCCAAACAACAATCCGCACCGCTGCGGAAATTCTTTGCATGGCCAAAAGCCACTTCCCCGTGGCAACGCTTGCACATCGATTTTGCTGGTCCATTCTGGAATGCTCGATGGTTGGTTCTGGTCGATGCCTTCAGTAATTTTCCTTTTGTTGTCCGGATGTCTTCCATGACGTCATCTGCCACCATCCAAGCGTTGTCTGCTATCTTTTGCATTGAAGGTCTTCCGCAGACTATTGTTTCCGACAATGGCCCTCAATTCATGTCTGCAGAATTTCAGTCTTTCTGCAAGGCCAATGGTATTGAACATCTGACGTCCGCGCCGTTTTCGCCTCAGTGAAACGGTGCCGCTGAACGATTGGTCCGGACTTTCATGTCACAGATGTTGAAGTTGAAAGAGTCGCATTCTCGGGAGGACGCGTTGTTGCTCTTTTTGTCTTCGTATCGCTCTCAGCCCCGAGATGGTCGCTCGCCGGCTGAGTTGCTCCACGGTCGTCCTCATCGAACCTTGATGTTTTTGCTGCATCCGCTGCATCAGGTTAATGTGCAGCGGCAGACTCCTGCTTTTGCTCCAGGCGACGTTGTATTCTATCGCAACTTTCGCGGTTCACGGCGTTGACTGGCAGGGCGCATTCTTCGCTGCCTCGGCCGCGCGATGTATTTGGTTTTGGGGGCCTCTGGTGAGATGCGTCGGCATCTCAATCAGCTGCGCCTCTGTCGTCGCACGGGTTCTGCCGCTCCCCGTCTGCTTTCAGCGACGGTGCCGTCCGGTCAGCGCCCTGGGGACCCATCTACTGGCTCGCCTGATCCCCAGGTGTTACCGACGATGCCTTCCATTTTGCCCCATGGCGACGCACCGGTGCCGCCTCCGCCGCCGCCGCCTGTCCTCCAGCCGGCGCCGCCCGCAGTGGACGCGTCGCTGCAGCCGCCAAGCGCCTCCCTGGGTCACGCTCCGCCGATCGCTTCCCGTGACCAGCCGTCCTCCGTCATGGAACTATTGCCCACTCCGGACCACATGGCGTCTTCGTGCGTCGGGTACCCCGACGCAATGGAGGTCGACCCTTCGGCCCCTCCTGTCTCTTTACGGGCGCATACACCGCATGTTGACGTGCACCCTGGACTAGGTTTTCAGGCGTTTCCTAGCTCCCCTCGGAACGAATGGCCGGGTGCGGGTGGCACAGCCTCGCCTGTTGTTAGGCTCCCCACCTCATCGCATACGTCAACATGGGGTCCTCCCCACGGCGGGCGGAAGCCTTATAACACGACCGTTCGCCGATTTGCGGGGGAGGAATGTGGTGTCACCGCCAGACACCACACTTGCTAGGTGGTAGCTTTAAATCGGCCGCGGTCCATTAGTACATGTCGGACCCGCGTGTCGCCACTGTGTGATCGCAGACCGGGCGCCACCATAAGGCAGGTCTCGAGATATGGACTAGCACTCGCCCCAGTTGTACGGACGACTTTGCTAGCGACTACACTGACGAAGCCTCGCTCCTTTGCCGAGCAGATAGTTAGAATAGCCTTCAGCTAAGTCAATGACTACGACCTAGCAAGGCGCCATTAGTAACATTGCATGTATCTAAAGAGTCTCACTTGTATCGCCACAATCTCCAGATGTACCACAAGGATGGATTAAAGTTAAGTATTCCAGAAGCAACGTACTTTTCTTTATAGCGTTCATTACGTATCCTGTTTCAGACCTCACGCAATCCTGCTTTAACTTAGCGCGTGCCTTTCGGCTTCCTCTCATTGTGTCTAGGCTGTCTTGTCTAGACACAACAATAATAATAATGGAAATACTCACAATAATGACAAATGACAATGCCAGATATAAAAAGAATTTATATCTGTACAAAATACATGTTTTCTCATACAGCGAGTTCTGGGGAGAGGAAATTTATGGGTACTATACCTGCTAATAATACCGGTAAATGAGGACGATCTGGTTGAAAAGAAGGTTGTAGAAGGGTAACGAGTGTGTATAGGGACAATGGTAATCACTACTGTGCTTCAATAGATATTAAATGTCTTCTGAAGCTGGAAATATTATTCAGTTCTCTACCATACGCCGGGAGGTGACTCGACAGTGGGGTTCCAGCTGCTAGCAAGGAGTTCGACAAAGTGGCCAAACAACTGAGTGGGACAGAAAACGCACTTTTTCGCCCAGCAGGACACGGTCTTTTACCAAACGGGTACATTCGGCCTGGTGCATCCAATAAGTGATCGCCTCAATGCTCACGGCGACTTTGCCTGATTGGCTTACCAACTCTTGACTGGGCCATTGAACGGATTGACCCTTAAAATTTTTTCGTTAACAACGTGTTTTACCTTTAGATAATACTTTTCATTTATAAAGAGCCACAGATAATGGGGGTGGCCGAGCGGTTCTAGGCGTTATAATCTGGAACCGCGCGACCGCTACAGTCGCAGGTTCGAATCCTGCCTCGGGCATGGATGTGTGTGATGTCCTTAGGTTAGTTAGGTTTAATTAGTTCTAAGTTCTAGGGGACTGATGACCTCAGAAGTTAAGTCCCATAGTGCTCAGAGCCATTCGAACCATCTGAACCAGATGATGGGAAAAAAGGCTCTTTAAAGTCTTGCATTATATTAAACCAAACAGAAAATAAAAACCAATGAGTTAAACAGTGTTCTACAAATAATAATTTTACGCCTTCACACGTCTACAGCCATACACTGTGACAACGATTACCTGGAATACAGGATACACTGAAGAACCAAAACGTGATCACCAACTTCTTAAGGACTTATGGGTCCAACAATGGAACGCAATAAAGCAGCTACTCTGTGTAGTATGGATAATTCGTAGACAAGTCCTAGGTAGGTTTCTGGAGCGTTATGAGGCGCCAGACGTCTAAGCACAGGTCACGTATTTCTCTTAATTTACTGACCAGTGGTCATTGCGCGCAAAGCTTGCACCCGATAGCGTCCCAGGTGAGCTCCAACGGGTTCACAGGCGAATTCAGCGGCCAAACATCAACTATGATGCTCCTCAACCTACAGTATAGATTTTTGTTAAACCGTGGTGTAGTGCAATATAGCTTCTGCTTTTGGAAGGTGTTCGCGGTTCAGGCATATTACACAGCATTAGAACAACATTCCATTAGAACTACTGACAGCCTTGGGAGAGCCAGTCCTGACAAAAGTCTACCATCTGGTGAGCAAGATATATGAGACAGGCGAAACATTCTCAGACTTCAACAAGAATATAATAATTCCAATCCCAAAGAAAGCAGGTGTTGACAGATGTGAAAACTGCGAAATATCAGTTTAATAAGTCACGGCTGCAAAATACTAACGCGAATTCTTTACAGACGAATGGAAAAACTAGTAGAAGCCGACCTCGGGGAAGACCAGTTTGGAATCCATAGAAATATTGGAACACGTGAGGCAATACTGACCCTACGACTTATCTTAGAAGCTAGATTAAGGAAAGGCAATGGTTCAAATGGCTCTGAGCACTATGGGACTTATCATCTGAGGTCATCAGCCCCCTAGAACCTAGAACTACTTAAACCAAACTAACCTAAGGACATCACACACATCCATGCCCGAGGCAGGATTCGAACCTGCGACCGTAGCGATCGCGCGGTTCCAGACTGAAGCGCCTAGAACCGGACGGCCACACTGGACGGCCAAGGAAGGGCAAACCTACTTTTCTAGCATTTGTAGACTTAGAGAAAGCTTTTGACAATGTTGGCTGGAATATCCTCTTTCAAATTGTGAAGGTGGCAGGGGTGAAATACAGGGAGCGAAAGGCTATTTACAATTTGTACAGAAACCAGATGGCAGTTATAAGAGTCGAGGGACATTAAAGGGAAGCAGTGGTTGGGAAGGGAGTGAGACAGGGGTGTAGTCTCTCCCCGATGTTATTCAATCTGTATATTGAGCAAGCAGTAAAGGAAACAAAAGAAAAATTCGGAGTAGGTGTTCAAATCCATGGAGAAGAAATAAAAACTTTGAGGTTCGCCGATGACATTGTAATTCTGTCAGTGACAGCAAAGGACTTGGAAGAGCAGTTGAAAGGAATGGATAGTGTCTTGAAAGAAGGATATAAGATGAACATCAACAAAAGCAAAACGAGGATAGTGGAATGTAGTCGAATTAAGTCGGGTGATGCTGAGGGAATTAGATTAGGAAATGAGACACTTAAAGTAGTAAAGGAGTTTTGCTATTTGGGGAGCAAAATAACTGATGATGGTCGAAGTAAAGAGGCTATAAAACGTAGACTGGTAATGGCAAGGAAAGCGTTTCTGAAGAAGAGAAATTTGTTAATATCGAGCATAGTTTTATGTGTCAGGAAGTCATTTCTGAAAGTATTTGTATAGAGTGTACTCATGTATGGAAGTGAAACATGGACGATAAATAGTTTAGACAAGAAGAGAATAGAAGCTTTCGAAATATGGTGCTACAGAAGAATGCTGAAGATTAGATGGGTAGAACACATAACTAATGAGGAGGTATTGAATAGAATTGGGTAGAAGAGGAGTTTGTGGCACACCTTGACTAGAAGAAGTGATCGGTTGGTAGGACATGTTCTGAGGCATCAAGGGATCACCGATTTAGCAATGGAGGGCAGCGTGGAGGGTAAAAATCGTAGAGGGAGACCAAGAGATGAATACACTAAACAGATTCAGAAGGATGTAGGCTGCAATAGGTAGTGGGAGATGAAGAAGCTTGCGCAGGATAGAGTGTCATGGAGAGCTGCATCAAACCAGTCTCAGGACTGAAGACAACAACAACAACATCATCATATTGCGGGCAAAGACAACCGACAGTCTATGAGCGTCACTTACCTGTAATTTTATCTACTGAATCGCAATGGAAACTGAACTTCAACGTCACTTTAAATCTTAAGAATATTCATTTGTGTCGTAAGACTCTTTAAAATTCTGATGTAGGGCTTGGTTGACGCCGTAAGAATGGCATCACAAGCTATCATATGAATAGATCCATGTCAGCCGAAGGTGGACAGTTGTAGGCTATTTTTGAGATTTGCCAGTGAGCTAGGTTAGTAGCAAAGCCCTTGAATTCTGATTCCGTTCCTGAACTTCGGTTCTTATCAACTGAAAGCGAATTCATCTGACCAGGCCACGGTTTTCCAGTATAGAGTACAACCGATATGGTCACGAGCCCATGGGAGGATGCTTTAGGCTATGTGATGTCGTTTGTAAAGGCATTTGCGTCGGTCGTCTGCTGCCATACCCCATTAACACCAAATTTCGTCGCACTGCCCTGACGGATACGTTCAACGTACGTCACAAATTGATTTCTGCCGTTATGTCACTGAGAGATGCTTGTCTGTTAGGAACGATAACGTTACACAAACGCCGCTACCCTCCGTCATTAAGTGAAAGCCGTCGGCAGCAGCGTTACCGTTGTGAGAGGTAAGGCATGAAATTTGGTATTCTCGACACATTCTTGACACTATGAATATCGCAATATTGAATTCCCTAACGATTTCCGAAATGAAATGTCCCATAGGCCTTGGTCCAACTACCATTCCCAGTTCAAAGTCTGTTAATTCCCGTCCTGCGGCCATAACTACGCCGGAAACCTTTTCACATGAATCACTTGAATAGAAATGACAGCTCCACAAATGCACTGCCCTTTACACATTGTGTACGCGATACTACGGGAAGGTGTCGTCGTTGAGTGACTGTAGGAGGATACAAGATGACTTTGACAGGATTTGTGATTAGTGTAAAGAATGGCAGCTAACTCCAAATATAGATAATGAAAATTAATGCAGATGAATAGGAAAAAGAATCCCGTAAAGTTTGAATACTCCATTAGTAGTGTACCGCTTGACACAGTCACGTCGATTAAATATTTGGGCGTAACATTGCAGAGCGATATGAAGTGGGACAAGCATGTAATGGCATTTGTGGGGACGGCGGATAGTAGTCTTCGGTTCATTGGCAGAATTTTGGGAAGATGTGGTTCATCTGCAAAGGAGACCACTTATAAAACACTAATGCGACCTATTCTTGAGTATTGCTCGAGAGCTGGGGATCCCTATCTGGTCAGATTGAGGGAGGACCTAGAAGCAATTCAGAGGCGGGCTGCTAGATTTGTTACTGGTAGGTTTGATCATCATGCGAGTGTTACGGAAATGCTTCAGCAATTCGGGAGGGAGTCTCTGGAGGAAAGGAGGCGTTCTTCTCGTGAATCGCTACTGAGGAAATTTAGAGAACCAGCATTTGAGGCTGACTGCGGTACAATTTTACTGCCGCCAACTTATATTTCGCGGAAAGACCACAAAGGTACGATAATAGAGATTAGGGCTCGTACAGAGGCATATGGGCAGTCATTTTTCCCTCGTTCTGTTTGGGAGTGGAACAGGGAGAGAAGATGCTAGTTGTCGTACGAGGTACCCTCCGCCACGCACCATATGGTGGATTGCGGAGTATGTATGTAGATGTTGATATAGATACTACCGACATGTGTACGCGTACATATCACTATCCCATGACATGTCGCCTCAGTATATATTGACGTAATGAGGAATGTTGTTGGTTTGTGTGTTTACTTGCACAACATTTGTTTTATGAGATATCGTCTTTGTTTTGCATCACCACGTTGTAGGCCTACACATTGATTATATATTTCCTTTTGTGATGTGACTTTCTGTATATCCTTTGTAGGAGACGATTAATGTGAGGCATCCATTTCTTACCTGAATATTGCGATGGAATAGATTCCGTGTAAACGTAGACCAACTTTGGATAAATTTACGTTACTAATAAACCACGGAAAACAATTACTTTTATAGCGGCACAGTATTCCAGTGTGTCTGTTTAACCAAAGGAAAGACACAGGTTCGTTTAGAGTGCCGTATAATTTGGCGCTCTGCATACAGAGTTAAGCAATACGTACCAACGAATTAGGAAAATAAAAAATCCTAGTAGTGCGCGTGCGGAAGAAATTTGCCGTTGGATATATTGGAACTAGTCGTGCGAAATCCCAAGGGTCAGAGAGTGGAGGAATGGCATGCTCTCCCAAGAACGAAGGGAATAATCTGTATGGCAGTGGTTTTTCGCGGGTTCTGCAGTAAGTCTACCGCAGTTTTTCATAATATAAGTATACAGAAACCTGCATATAAGCCGCCGTTACTGATATGATCTCCAGTACAGATTAGAAAGAGAAAGTCGTCGTTATTCCGTTATAAAAAGCGTGTTAGATGACCAATTCAAATCACGTAATTAGGTGTGGGATGTTGCTGTCTCGCAGATATCGCATAGATACATCACACATTTGGAGAGGATTTTGTTTTCCGGAAGGAAATTGAGAATAAAAACATGTCGGTGACGAGATATTGATAAAACCAGTGTATTAATTCAGCAACTTCAAAAGAAAACAAAAAGTCTGTTCTATGATTACCTCCCGATCAATCCGGCCTGAATCCTATGGAATTATTCTGGAGGTAATCAAACAAAGGACATCAACAAGAAATACACTCCTGGAAATTGAAATAAGAACACCGTGAATTCATTGTCCCAGGAAGGGGAAACTTTATTGACACATTCCTGGGGTCAGATACATCACATGATCACACTGACAGAACCACAGGCACATAGACACAGGCAACAGAGCATGCACAATGTTGGCACTAGTACAGTGTATATCCACCTTTCGCAGCAATGCAGGCTGCTATTCTCCCATGGAGACGATCGTAGAGATGCTGGATGTAGTCCTGTGGAACCGCTTGCCATGCCATTTCCACCTAGCGCCTCAGTTGGACCAGCGTTCGTGCTGGACGTGCAGACCACGTGAAACGACGCTTCATCCAGTCCCAAACATGCTCAGTGGGGGACAGATCCGGAGATCTTGCTGGCCAGGGTAGTTGACTTACACCTTCTAGAGCACGTTGGGTGGCACGGGATACATGCGGACGTGCATTGTCCTGTTGGAACAGCAAGATCCCTTGCCGGTCTAGGAATGGTAGAACGATGGGTTCGATGACGGTTTGGATGTACCGTGCACTATTCAGTGTCCCCTCGACGATCACCAGTGGTGTACGGCCAGTGTAGGAGATCGCTCCCCACACCATGATGCCGGGTGTTGGCCCTGTGTGCCTCGGTCGTATGCAGTCCTGATTGTGGCGCTCACCTGCACGGCGCCAAACACGCATACGACCATCATTGGCACCAAGGCAGAAGCGACTCTCATCGCTGAAGACGACACGTCTCCATTCGTCCCTCCATTCACGCCTGTCGCGACACCACTGGAGGCGGGCTGCACGATGTTGGGGCGTGAGCGGAAGACGGCCTAACGGTGTGCGGGACCGTAGCCCAGCTTCATGGAGACGGTTGCGAATGGTCCTCGCCGATACCCCAGGAGCAACAGTGTCCCTAATTTGCTGGGAAGTGGCGGTGCGGTCCCCTACGGCACTGCGTAGGATCCTACGGTCTTGGCATGCATCCGTGCGTCGCTGCGGTCCGGTCCCAGGTCGACGGGCACGTGCACCTTCCGCCGACCACTGGCGACAACATCGATGTACTGCGGAGACCTCACGCCCCACGTGTTGAGCAATTCGGCGGTACGTCCATCCGGCCTCCCGCAAGCCCACTATACGCCCTCGCTCAAAGTCCGTCAATTGGACATACGGTTCACGTCCACGCTGTCGCGGCATGCTACCAGTGTTAAAGACTGCGATGGAGCTCCGTATGCCACGGCAAACTGGCTGACACTGACGGCGGCGGCGCACAAATGCTACGCAGCTAGCGCCATTCAACGGCCAACACCGCGGTTCCTGGTGTGTCCGCTGTGCCGTGCGTGTGATCATTGCTTGTACAGCCCTCTCGCAGTGTCCGGAGCAAGTATGGTGGGTCTGACACACCGGTGTCAATGTGTTCTTTTTTCCATTTCCAGGAGTGTATTTAGAGATCTTGCGGTGAAAACATTGGAGCGTGTGACATGTTATGTTCTCTCATTCACTGGTAGCGTGAAAACCACGAGGGCATGTCAATAGGTTAAGGCAATTTTTTTCTGTATCATAGGTTGACGGCACTGACTCATCAATGGCGTTTTACCTCGTTGTTATGCTTATGCTTTAGCTGTGTGTTTTAGCTGTGTTGGTTCAGTCAACAGTGATTTTATACCGCATTCTGTGTGTACAGCAAGGAACATATGATGGAACTGATTGGTTTTCTGTACTCTGAAATGGCTGAAGCTATTGAGATTATTGGCTGAATGTGGTGGTAGCATGCTGATAGCTGTCTCAGCAGACGCAAAATTTACGAGTTGGTAAACAGCGTCGTGGTAGGTGATTTTCTTCGAAGACGGATAGGAACATCGAGACTGCTGAGTGAGCATTTTGAGTTTGTGCTCATGACAGATTTCATGAGACTGGACGTGAGCTGAACGTTAGAAACGTTTCAATACTTGCAGTCGTTCATAATCTCTGAATCACCTCAAATATAGTGCTTGTTCGGTATCACGACAGTTGATAAACGAACACGGAATTTCGAAATCAGATTTAAGGCGTTTTGGAGAAGAAGGAGAAGTCGAATAGTAACCACTGATGGGACGTGGGTCCATCACTGCGGACCACAAAATAAGTGGTAGAGCTCAGCGTAAAAACATCCACCTTCACGTACAGCAAAAGTGTTTGAAATAAAAGTATCTGTAGGAAAGTTGATGTTGACGGTGTTTTGAGATATGAAAGGTCCACTGCTGGCTCATCACACTCCTAAAGGTCAAATAATGAAAAGTGACAACTATGATATACTATTGAGAGATCTGCATCCCAAAATCAAAACGGAAACGACAGGTAAGCTTCCAAAAGGAGTGATTTCTCTGCAGTATAAAGTTCTCCCTCATAGTACACGCAAAACATTACAGTACACTGAGATAGTGGAACATCCACAGCACAGCCCTGACATAGCTTGAGGCGATTTTCACTTTGTAGATCCGACGACGGAGCAGCTACTCGAATCCAACTTTTCGTTGGAATCCAGAGCTGTAGATTGTTGCAAGAAAGGATGCGAACATTGCTACAAAACTTCTACCAGTTTGTCAACAGGTGGAACAAGTGGGCAGAAGTTGAGGGAACTTTTGTAGAGAAATGATGTTACTTGAAACGTTGTGGTAATAAAAAGTTTCTTTAAATAAGGCAGTTACTTTTTGACTTGATCTCGTGTGTCAACAAGTATTAGGGATCTCGACACGTAGTCGTGGAAGTAGAAGCAACACCAACGTAACCTCTAATGTCACTTTTTCGTCATGGTTTTTCAGTACATTATACCATTTTGAGGTGGAATTACTCTCGTACGTGCTGGTCGATTCCCCGTACCATCTGCGTAGCTCCCCAATAGAGGAATCAGTAATGCACATAGATATTCAAAAAACATTTAAAGCATCGAAGGAATAGTTATTTCTTTGTATTATCGTTTTTAGAGCTGTGCTGTATTTTTTGAGACTAGAGGTCATGCCGCCACGATCAATGCCAATAAATCTCCAGGACAGGATGCGAGCTGAACTTCCGTGAAGTTGCTCGATCGCGCAAATGCTCTTTGACAGCCAGGTTAACGTCAAACGCAAAGCGCAGCTAATTACAGCACCTCTAAATTATGGCGACTGCTAATCGGCTGGCGTAATTTCACGCTCCAGCTCCACTTCTTCCGTGAATGAGAGAACCAGCCTGCGGGAACGCACCGACAAACCTGCCGGCAGATCGAACGGCAGACGACTTGTACGTGGGTGTGTGCTGGGGATGCAAATATGTATAGAGTGTAGTTAGAATTTATGTGTTTAGAGCGAACAATGCACAATATCTAAGAGAAAGTATTATTAGAAAGTGAAGGGCCTTTCTTTCTGATGTACAAATATAGGGCCTACATTTATGCACAGGCTTTAAAATATTATCATTATCTCTCCTTGTCAATAAGGGAAAGCTGGGTAAAGTATGCTACATAAAAATGTCGCTTTTCTTTGAGGTCATGTCATAGATAAACATACGAAATATGTCTCTATGTACAACATACATTGCGGAACTATAAAAGAATGGAATTATTATTCAGATCCTCCTTTTGCAGTTTTAAACTGACCTTCAGCGAAAGTCTGCAAAGCAGACCCTTTGCCCGGTAGATGGCCAGAGAGACGGAAAAGAAAAAGTAAGCCTCACACGAGGAGGAATCTGGTTCCTAAGGACTGTTCGGATGTCTCTCCCTAAATTGTCACACAGTCAAGGTTGTCATTTTTTTCTCGTTGTTGAATAGTACTTGTACAGTGGTGAAAATTATTAAACCATACGAAATAAAATCACCACAACTTCTGAACGGTTTGCGTTAGGGCTTTGAAACTGCACCATTGGCCGCGGGGCTTGGTCGAAATTTGTATGCCCATGCGCACACGCCTTTTTGTTGTTGGCCATTTGAGCGTGAAGATGTCACGGTCCAGCGTGCCTGTGCTTATAGCGGTTATGAAGACCAACTGTGCTAGCAATAACAACCCATCAGCGGCACAAAGGGAGTTTGCGACCGAGCTCAAGTTGTAGACAACCGGTCCAACTGTGCTATCAATCAAGAATTTGATTCTCAAGTTTGAGAGAACAGGTAGCTTTTGTGATGACAGTGTTGGCAATGCCGGTATCCCAGAAATGGTGACAACGCCTGAAAACATCGAGAAGACACGCGCTGCATTTCAAACCAGACGAGCTGCACAACAGGTGGAAAATCAACCGGGAGACACTGCGACAAATTGTTGACGAAGACCTGCATCTCTTCACACAAAAAACTCAAACCCGCCAGCCATTAAGCTCCAGGGCCATGAAACAGCGGTTGTATTTCGCCAACACTATTGTAGACAGAACTGAACAACAGGGCTCTGATGTGAATATGGTTTGATTTAGCGACGAATGCCACTTTTATTTGGATGGGTTCGTCAATAAGTAAAACTGGTGCATTTGGGTGACTGATAATCCGAATTTCGTGAAGTCTCTTCACTCTCAACGGGTGACTGTGTGGTGTGCAGTGTCCAGTCACGGAATAATCGGTGCTATATTCTTCGATGGCACGTTGGCTGCCAATAGGTACGTGACCGTTTTAGAAGATGATTTCATCCCCATTATCCAAAGTGACTCTGATTTCGACAAAATGTGGTTCATTCAAGACGTAGCTGGATCCCATTGATGCAGGAGAGAGTTTGATGTCCTGGAGGAGTGTGGGGTCCTGCCCAGTCGTCTCTTATAGGGTGCCTAAAGGATGCTGCAAATCACATTAATGTTTTTTATTACAGTAAAGTAGATTGAGAATACTTAACTTTCTATTTACAAGAGTTGTTCCAAGCGATGGGTGACTTAAAAATAATCAGTGTCCTTCGCTATAGACAATGTCCACTCCTCTAGGCCTCTCTGCTAGTGTCCGTCTTCTACTGTCCAGCCGTGGCTGGCAGGAGCGGCGTTTGTACTCTCTTCTTCCAGAGGCCGCTCCTGTCGTGGTCCTAGTCAGCAGTATATTGGCTGACATCGTCTCACAGCCTTCTCTGCTCTTGCGTTATCTTCGTTCCATCGCTTGTTGTTGCGCCAGAAGAAGGATTTTGGGGACCGCATTCTGGCTCTGAGGTACCCAGAGGCCAATGGCATGGGTCTTGATTGGCTACCATGTTTTCCGGATCTAAACACATGTGAATCCTTTTTGTGGGGCTAAATTAAGGAGAACGTGTACAGCAATAACCCCAAAACCATATCATTCAAGAGGTCATCGACTGCATCGATGTTCTGACATTTCAGCGGGTCATGCAGAATTTCACTATTCGTCTGCGCCACGTTACCACTATTGGTGGCAGGCATATCGAATATCTTCTAACCTAAATTTAAATATCTGTAGTGACGTTTACTTGGTGAATTAAGTGTATGCATGCCGTAGTTTGTAACTAATTGAAGTTTTTTTTTTTCGATATAGTTCAATAATTGTCACCCAGTATAAAGGACGCAAAATGTTTTCGTTCGAGGGCTTTGCTGCAGTGTATAGGTAACGTAGCGTGACTCTGATGCGAGTACTTAAGCACCGACATGTGTGATATTCGTGTTTTTCCGATGTGCGTGTAGTACATACGGAGAAGTGAACTATAGTGGCGTTGTTACCAAGTGCGTCCAAGTAGGACCAGCGTGCTATAATTCTTTTCTTGGCTATCGAAGGACGAACACCAGTAGACAGCCACGCCAACTCTAGTAAGACACACTCGAGAGCCCGCTCTGTACTCCTGATTTCTCCCCATGCAAGTATCATGCCTCTTGTCGGACGAGGCTGTGTAGTGGGCTGTTCGCACTTCTTCACGCAGCAGGACAGCAGGACACGGTGTTATGCCTAACGGTAATTTTCAACCTGTTACGTCTGTGGGATTGATTTGACTTACCTATTCTGGACTGTATGGCCTGTAAGCGGAAACTGTTTCAAATCAAATGGCTCCAAGACCTATGAGAATTAACATCTGAGGTCATCAGTCCCCTAGACGTTACCCCAGTTACTAACATGGCATAAAATGTTTGATCGATGTAAAAAACATGGTTAAGGAGTTCCTCCTCTTGCTCTTGGTTGAACACACATCTCAAGTGTGAAAGAACCTTCTTCTCTTCCGTAGCGTCACGGCTTTTTTAGGAATTCTTTTAAATGTGTTTCTAGAGACACTGGATAGTTTGGCTTCTGGCGCAAACAGCGTCTTTTTTTTCTTACAGCATCCATCAGCTGTTGCGTTGTTTGGGAATTTCCTGTTTGTTGCAGTGATATTCTTAAATAATTTGATGGCAAGTTAACATACATCTGTGACAACAGAAGATAGCTATTCACGAAGTTGTGATAAACTAGTGGCTTGGTATACTCCGTCTTAGTGTCAGTTCCGTTAACTTGAAAAAAGGTAACTACATTATAAAATATATGTACTGTCAGGCGACTGCCTGGCGTGCTGAGACTTCGCCAAATTTTGCCTGAGTACAAAATTAGATCACGCAGGCAGTCCATAAGCACATGATTTCCTAGGCCAAAGTTTAACCAGCATTGTAGCAATTAACTACGATAATATACATTATTTTTAATACTTGCCAGTGAATTAGTCTCGCTTGATTTACATCAGATGTAAGCACAAAATATAGTTTCCCCGAACTTAGACTTTCAGTGTCACGAATGTGGGGGCTAACTTGCTTGCTTTGGTCGTATTGGAGTTACCAGACGACGTGGCGCGGTTTGAAGAGGGCACCGATGCGGGGTCCCTCCGCAGCGCACCTTTATGGCTCTGAGAGGTATGTACTTTTAAAGTATAATCTGTATCTACTGCTGTCTTGTAGGTTGTTATTCGGCTGGAGAGCCGTGCTAACTTTAAAAATTCAAGCTTATTTCGAGTAAATTCAAATGTTTACTTGCTTAATACTCTACAGAGAGAAAGTTGAAAATTTGAACTGTTGCTCTATTTATAAGTTAAGAGTGGAATCTACTGAGGCTTCAGAACTGTTCACTTGTTTCCGTAAGTGGCTCTTAGTAAAGCCTGACTGCCGTAACTAAATGGATATCCCGCCGATTTATCCTAAAAATGAGAACTGTTGCTCTGTTTCATTTAAGCGTGGCATGTACTGAGGCTTTAGGGGTTTTCACTTGTTTCCTTAAGCGGCTTTTAGTAGAGCTTGGCTTCTTAATTAAACAGCCACTGTGACAATTTAATGTAAGGATTAAGACTGTTACTCCAATTGTAACTTAAGCGTGGCACACCCTGCGCCCTTAGGAGGTTTTTCTTGTTTCTGATATGGTTGGATTCAGTTAGTCGATCCCCGGGGACGAATATACCTTAAAACTTGCGTTAATGTCCTCAACGTCTAAGATTACTTGTTTCAATTTGATCTTACTATAATTTGCTATTCAACCTATTGGCCGCTAATCCATACTCAACTTAAAAGCTTAACGTCCCTTTTGAAATTTAATTGGCCACTGTGGCGTATGCTTTGAAATATTGCAACTTAAAGTCTATAGCCGACCTTTGGAAAGGATTTTGGCATTTCTCTAATTTTTCCTAAGTCAAAAAACGTATAAAAAGCTCGGTTAAGAATTTATGACCTTGAAATTACGCTGAATCCGCTGTTAGGACGCGTTTTGTCCTAAATCTAAATGTGTGTTTTCTGGTAAACGTTCAGAGGCTCATTGTGCCGTAGTTTTTCTTCTTTCTTCTCTTTTTTTCGTTTTATAAAGTACGTGTATTGCAGTTACCTTTTAAACGATTTCTGGATTTTCCTAATCAATCGGCCACCGAGTAAAAATGATTCAAATGGCTCTGAGCACTTTGGGACTTCTGAGTTCATCAGTCACCTAGAACTTAGAACTACTTAAACCTAACTAACCTAAGGACATCACACACGTCCATGCCCGAGGCTGGATTCGAACCTGCGACCGTAGTGGTGGCGCGGTTTCAGACTGAAGCGCCTAGAACAGTTCGGCCACAACGGCCGGCCACCGAGTGGAATTTAAGCTTAAATGTTAGTCTACCACTTGCTTGTAATTTATTAGGGTACTGTGCCGTGCATTTCCAAGTATTATTACTTAAAACCTATTGGTGGCTTTGGTCAGAGAGTTTGTTTTTCGTGGCTGTTATTGTATGTATTTATTTTTTTAAAGGGTCCATGTGGTCGGAAACCTCAGTAATTAATAGGGTCCGAGTGCCGATTACCTTAAGTCCCAAAATAACGGCTCTAGATAACTAAATGGCCTTAATCCCATCCTTGGAATCTGTTGAGGCTATTTTATGGTCAAAAAATTTGAGTAACATGACAGAGAATCTGCGCCGTTCTTTTTATTGTTCATATCGGGCTTTACTTAAGAGTCCTCACTTACTGAATTCGTTTTTGGGATTTGTCATTGATTATATGACGTTTTGTACAGTGGTGAATGATGTCTAACTCATACTTGGCCCAACCCTTCCTCGATTTCACTGGGTTGTTTCCCCAGTTAGGTAGCACACCTGGATGTGCCGTTTCAACCTAGATGAGTAAAAATAATGAAACTGGATTATTTGGTACTGTTTCAATCGCCAGCATTGATAAGGAGTTGCCTCCACGCTGTCATCATAGCTCCATCTTGAACGACTCACAAAATCTGAAAGGTATACTTGGCTTTGGTCGCTGTACACTTCGATGCTCGTATCATATAGCACGGCTCTGACATAACTATTTCATTAAACACGATTAGACCATATATGTCTGTGAATTTCCGATTGAACTTAAACGAAAGTCCAATTTAATCGTTTCATTTGTTGTAACTGATACCAGTCCGTTACTGATTGCAGAAGCCAAGGAATTCTGCTGTGCCTAAACTCAACATGGTGACCTTGCATGGCGACAAGAGATGCAAATCGCACGCCTCACCCACTGTACTGGTGGCGGCAGAGACGGATGTGTTGCGCGGGTTGCATTCTGCAGCTGGTAGGCGTTCGGAGCGTCTGAGCTGACGGCGAGGGCCGCGGTGAGAGGCGGACGACGTGATTGGCTGCAGCCGGCGGGCGGCAGCTCGCGTCCCGGATACGGAGGACAGCCGTCTCCCGCGCAATCAGGCCGCGGTGTGGAGGGATGCGCCGCCGCCTGCATGCCGATCACCGCGGCTCGTCTGGCATGCGGCGGGCTGCAGCGCACACACCGGCCGCGGCTCGTTTCCGGTACAGTGGCGGCCCGTGAGCACCGACGGCACGTACCGAAAGTCTGTGCTGCGGAACACAGCTAATTGCCAATCGTGTCACCCTGATAAATAACTGCTTTCAACTGCTGCTCTCTGTTTAGGATATGCAAACAGTGTTGCTGTTTCTGCCAATTCAATCATTAATCCCTTGTGAAACACCTACAACAATTAAGCTACAGGTTTCCAGCCTGACCGCTGGGTACAGTACTCAACAATGAACCTTAAGAAGCCAAATGTAATCACATACACTGTACCATATTAATTATAAAATCTACGCTGTATTCTCTCTTCCCTTCTTCCCCATCCTACCTGGTTTAGTTCTGCACGCCCTTCTCGCTCTATTACATTCTCTTCCTCTTTTCCAAATCCGTTCCACCACTATTCCTATCTCTTTTCCTCTTTTTCTTCCTACTTCCCTTTTTCCGCTTCCTTTTATCTGGCATCCTCTTCAGCACTTAACCCTTATTTTTTTATTTACGCCATCTATACCTCATTATTCTTCTCGCTAGCTCCAATCAGTTTTCCTCATTCTCCTTCTCGGTTTTCCTCTATTTCTTCTTCTAAATACACTTTCGTAACTTCTCCTTGTCCTCGGACAACTATTCTTCCTTATCTTCCTACCTCTCATCTTGCAACTGTCTCACCTTTCTTTCTCTTTGTTATCACTCAAACGTTGATCTTCCATTTCTTTCTTTCCTTCTATCCGCTTCAATGGCCCTCATCCTCTCGTTATGTCGTTTTGATCTGTCTTCTCCTCTTCTATTTTTCTCCTTTTCCTTCCCCTGACGTCCTTGCCATTCTCTGCAATCTATTCTCTTTTCCTTCCACTTTTCCTTTTCTTTATATTTTCTTCCTTTTTCCCTTCCAACCTATCATTAACACTTCACCTCAACGTCCTGTTCCTCTACGTGTTTGACAAACTTTAAATGCATGTAATCATTTCTTGGCTTCTGCTCGTACTCTCTGGTCACGTGTTTGACTGGAATGAAAACAATATTTCCTGGAAATTATAAATTTTCACAGTCAAACCAAGAGCGGAAAATGGTCAAATTGGATGTCAAATTTATATGTGTGAGGTCTATATTTTATATTTCATTGCTAGACAGTAATTAGCTAAATTAAAGAACACTTAATTAGTTATGTAAGAGAAAATCTTTGTCCAAATTCTCATAGATAAACGAAGAGCGGGAAATGACAAATGGAGTTTCAAATTGGCGTGCGTGAAGTGTAGCTTTCCTCAAATATGTTAATGTCTTGCAAGTAATAAGTATAAAAAAGAAAACTTAATTAGCGCTTTTTAGGGGAAATTACACAATGAATTCTTGTCCAAATTTTCGTTGCCAAACAAAGAGTGGGAAAAGCACAATCGGTTTGAAAACTGGCCAGATTAAGCTCTATTTTTGCAAAAATAGGTTTAATTGCTTGAAAGTAATTGGTAACTACCAAAAATTTAATAAGCGATGAGAAGAAATTGAAGTATTTCACAAAGGAATGCTGAAGCGTCAAAAAATATAAAATTGCAGTATAAATCTAAAATTCGCTGTTTTCTCTTGATCTATAACCACTTTCATAATAAAAGAATACCGACTGATAATAAAAGGTATAATGTTTAATCCTTTCTAAAAATAAGAAGTTGAATAACTGTCAAATATTTTGTGAAATGATTTGTCTGGAAGTAATAAATAAAACAGACTATGGAAACATTTGACACGATTTTTAATTATGCTCGAAATCATTAAAAGTAAATGTCGTGTGACTACGATCTCTCTTAGGGTAGACAGTCCGCCAGGGGCAAGTCTTTCGATTTGACGCCACTTCGACGACTTGCGCGTCGATGGGGACGAAATGATAATGATTAGAACAACACAACACGCAGTCCCTGAGCAGAGAAAATCATCGACCCAGCCGGGAATCAAACCCGGGTCCTTAAGATTGACATTCTGCCGCGCTGACCATTCAGCTACCTTTATTTTGTTCTGTTTGTTGTTGATCGTTGTGTTTGGTCGTTGCAGACGGCATATGACATCCGTATAAGTTCGTTTGCTGAATCTTCCAATCAGTTTTCTTATTGCAGAGACCAACCAGCTATCTGACCGAACACGCTGAGCTACCGTGCCGGCTTACCGCGGCGGACCTCGAAGTCATTAAGGGAAATGAAGTGCCGACTGAGAATTTAAAGTTCAGTGTTTCGCTTCGAATTTCAGAATTTTAAAGTGTACTAGAGGATGTTTGTCTGGTGGAATTTCACCAAGTGGTCTTATGTTAGTTGTATATGAACATCTCAGTTGCTGTACAAGATAGTGAAAGACAAAGAAAAACTCAATGAAACAAAATACTAAAACGATCTCTCTTAACATCCGTAACAACAATTAAAACGTGATTCAGATTTCTGTCACGTGAGGGCAAAATAACTATAGAGTACAATGTAATACACTTGAATATGTCGCAATACGTCATAAAGGACAGCGAAAATAACATCACGTGTCTCACAAGAAAACATAACAGGACCTCAAACGTTCTCAGTGTACATAACCGGTATGTCTGGGGGGGGGGGGGGGGGGCGGAACAAAAATGTGGAAACACCACAATCACAACACATTATTATGCGTAAATCGGTGCAGGAAAACCACTGGCGTTGAAAGCTGCTTCCAGCATTCTCGGGATGGATAGATAGAAGTCCTGTATGGTTTTGAAAAGTATCTTGTACCATTCTTCTTGCAAAATAGCAGCCCAGATAACGGTGATGGACGACGATGGCGAACACGCACCGTTTCGTTCTCTCCAAAGTAGACCACAGAGGCTCAATAATACTGTACTGAGATCTGGAGACTAGTGGTCAAGGAAGATGCGACAATTTATCTGAAAATGAAATGTGTGTGAAATCCTATGGGACTTAACTGCTAAGGTCATCAGTCCCTAAGCTTACACACTACTTAACCTAAATTATCCTAAGGACAAACACACACACCCATGCCCGAGGGAGGACTCGAACCTCCACCGGGATCAGCCGCACAGTCCATGACTGCAGCGCCCAAGACCGCTCGGCTAATCCCGCGCGGCGACAATTTATCTTGAATCACACAAAACTATTCCTGTATGGTGATAGCTGTATGAAGACCTGACGTTTTGAAACTCAGCATCACCATTGGAAAAAAAAAACATTGTACCATTGTAATGACTGAAGCAGAAGAAACGAATTAAAGTTTATGTAGCGGCCAGGAATGGAACCTAGGTTTTCTTGCTTGCTAAGCAGAATTGCTAGCCATTACACCATCACAGCACTATGGTTAAGCTTGCTGCACGAATTACGCAAGTTGAGTGCCCTCCACAACACAAACTTCATATCTTCTGCTTATTTTCCCTTACATTGTCACTATTGCCAGGGCTCTCCGGCACTGGAATAGCGCCCCAGCATTGGACGTAATGGGAAAGTCCTGTACCATAGGTGATGTTATGGATCCTATAATTATATTTTCCCCTTGAAACATTTAAGTGTCTTCTTAATCTACGATAGTGATTGAAGCAGAAGAAATGAACTAAAATAATTATATGATCTATATGATCACCTATGGTACAGGACTTTCCCATTGCGTCCAACGCTGCTGCACAAATATTAATTCATTTCTTCTGCTTCAATCATTATGGTAGATAAAGAAGAGACTTAAATTTCACAGGGGAAGATATGAGATTGTACCATGGGTTAGACCTGATGAGCGAAAATTCTCACATAATCCATGTCAGTAACGCGACCTTGCCGTGTAACTATGGAGCCTATACAGTACAACATTGTGGCTGACCAAACTATCGCCAAACCCCCATTCCCTGATCTTCAAGATTTTATGGATTCGGCACCATGTTTTCCTGTTATGGACAGTTGCATCGCCGAAGCGTGGTTTCGGTATTGCAGCTTGCGCTGCAAGTTCTTGCTTCTGGAGATCCATTTCTATTGCTTTGGCGCTGACAGGGTTCGCGAGTACGTCATACAGTCCTGTAGTGCCTATTGCGTCCGCCCCGAAAGCTGAGTGATCAGTATGACGGATTGCCGTCCTATGGCCTGGGTTCGATGCGCGGCTGCGTCGGGGATTTTCTCCGCTCAGGGACTGAGTGTTGTGCTGTCTTCATCATCATATCATCCCCTTCCGGCGCGCCGGTCACCCAATATGGCGTCGAATGTAATGAGACCTGCACCAAGGCGGCCGGACCTGCCCGGCAAGGTGCCTCCCGGCCAATGACGCCATACGCTGATTACCATTGCAGTGCCTAATGCGCGTGTCGTCTAATTTTTCGTCACCATCTTCTTCAATGACCGTCCGTTACGATCACTCGCTACAGAATTTCGTCTGCGTTTTCGCGTAGCTGATGAGGTCTTCCCATTTTCAATGTATGAAGCATAGATCGTCGATGATGTGCATGCTGAAACACGAAACGCCTCGGCTAGATTGGTTACGGGAGCACGAAACATACGAGCACCAACAATTTGGGCTCGCCAGGTTCCATTTAATTCCGACATAAATCTCTGACAACTACACAGAACGCTCTTCTGACCATGACTGACACTTGTATAACGTACTGAGACTTTTCACAGGTGCCGTTACAGGTCAAATACTACGGCGCGACCTGCAGGCTTCGCTAGCATCTCCATTTATATTCGAGGATGTATTTCTCATGGTGTTTCCACATTTTTGTCCAACCCCTGTGTGATAAGATCTGTAAATGTGTAGTATCCTTCGCTGATGATGCTGTTGTCTACAAAACAGCATCTTCTTTGGAAGACTGAAATCAAATGTAGAGAGAATAGGACAACATTTCCACTTGATATATTGAATGACAGTTGACCAGCAGCTGTCCTTAAATATGGGTACTTACTGTGCGTATACAGTTTAGCAAGATTACATGATTGTACTTGTAGGTGAATTGGAGGTATACAGGGTGCGAAGTATAGTACTCACAGCTGCCACCTCTGACAACAACAATAGCTGTAAAGCAGCTGGACTGCAACTGTAAATAAAACTGGATGACAAATGTTTTTAGGTGATCACAAGCAACTTATGGTCAGAGTTCTTCAATCTGACTGGTGACTGGTGGTATGGCAGCTTGTTGGCAGATGTCATCAATGGGCATGAGTTCTGGAGACCGTGTTAGACACGCAACAATCGAGCACCATTAGTACCGAGGTAGGTCAGGACTTAACGGTGACATGAGATACAACCACCGTGACTTGGAAGATACGACACAGCCATCGTCATTAGCGCATCAGAAACATCACAGGAATGCGAGTCAGAGATGATTGTGCTGTGTGCCCAATGGCACAGCACTACACCGCTTGAAGTTCTACTCGCTTATGACGATGAAGAATGAAACCTAGCAGCTCTTGCGCTCCACGATCCCCACACTCGGATTATACCAGTTTCATTTCTGCATGCAGTCCGAGGATTATTCTAAAAAGACCATGGGGTACCACATTAATGTCCGGAGTTGTCACTGGGTGCAATGTTGTCTGCACACTCATCTCTACTGTCGCCGTAACAACAGTCTTCATGTCGATTTACCTTGGTGCTAAAGATGTCGTCGCGCGGTCCGTGTAATAATTGTCTAATAATTGTCTACCCAAAAAAAAAACAACCTTGTTCAAGCTACGTGCACAGCTGTATCGTCCTGAACAGACCAAGCATACGTAATGTCTTTCCTCTAGGATTACGGACGCGTGAAGCCTTTGGAATTCTGCATGGTGTTGAATATGGTCTTTCTGAACCCATAGATTCGTATTCGGATGACAGTCGAAGGATTCCAAAGTGAAAAATAATACCGCCGTTGACAATATGACTCTGCCGGCACTGTGACCTAGTTCACACCATATTTTATATATGTGACACAATGCTAGGCTGATTCCGTGTATATTTTGTGACGATGCCACTAAGGCTTTATTGTAATAGGACATATTATACAACAGATCTTAAGATGATCATTGTTGACCGAAAGCGGTAGTCTAAGGAACAAAACTTTGGTGATCATTCATGGAAATAAAATAAATTTATTGCACACCTCCTAGATCAGTGTTTGAAACCGCGACAATGTCACAGCTTGTGATAAATGGCATTCTCCATAGGCAGCGATCCCGCACTGTCCTATTTCGACACAAGGCGGTAGACGTTCCTGATTCTTGCTCGAGGGATAAAACGGTCTTCTCGCGAACAGACAACATAAAATGCGATTTCTGAATGAGAAAACTGCTATATAATCATTTTAATGAAAGAATGATAATGGTGCTAGTCCTGCCTCATTTTTACCATTGCACTGAGATGCTGTCTAAATGTACAGTATCGCACACTAGATGTCAGCTTGACTTTACGTATCTCTTTCATCGTGTTGCAATTTTAGTGGTCAGCATTGCATTAACTGTGGTGTGTGAAACGGACCATCACGTAAAGTCAGTAGTTGTGAATACGAATGTGAAACTTCCAGTTCTAGAATATTCTTACAGCTCTTATCAAGTATGACACAGAATCAGAGGGAAAATGATTCTATCGGAGCACAAAAAATGTGAATACGTTCGTGTTAATCTAAAGGACGCTGAATGAACAGTGAGGTACCAGCTGCCTCACTCTACCTTCCTCAACATCTTTAAAAATTTTGGCTTGCGAACACATTCGGGATTTTTTTAAACACCACTAACTATAACTCATGTACACCCACAAGTCCATCGCTGCATGACGCTCATACCCATCAACCCATAGTTTCTGTCTTCGTTCATTCATTCATCCCAACTCATTGTCATTATCTCTTTGTGTTTCTTTGTAATGCCTCCTGTATCGCAACCACAGTCCCCTTCGTTCTCTCCTACTACTAGTCTCCTTTCATTGCTACTGTGTCTCTCTTGCTCTCTCTTACTGCTAATACCTCACTCTTTTCTCCTTGTTGCTGCTGCCTCTTCTCACTGTCACTGTTTCTCTCTTCCTCGTCATCATTGTCATAGACTCTGTCTCTCATTATCACTAGCTCTCACTTTCTCACTCCCTCTAGCCCCCCCCCCCCCTCTCCCCCCGCCCTCCGCCCCAGGGTATTGTATCGTTCACTTTATTCCTAACTCTGTTCTGGTCAATGTTAACTATGTTCATCTGCCATTTTTCCTCTCTTTTTCTCACACTGCCATTGTCTCCTTCGCTTTTTCTATAAAATAACCACTGTCTGTTACCTTCCAGTATTTATTACTTTGCCGTCTCTTTGCCACTACCACTGTTTTCTTCTCCCTCAGCATAAAAAATCACGAATATGTTTCCATGCAAAGAATTTTGGACAAATTTTAAAGGTGCTGAGGAAGGTGGAATAAGGCACTCAGTTTTCAGTCGGAATTTTTTAAACAGGAGCATTTTCATCTTTTTTGTGCTCCGATATGAGAATTTTCCCACTGGTTCCTTTCTCTTCCGTCCTGCAGCAGGGAATGTTATTCATTTGAAAAGAAATGCGTTGTTCAGTACTATTTCAATAGTTTATTTGTATGAAACTGAAATGACGCAAAACTAATAGTGTACCACAGACCGGATTTTACGTGCAAAAGAATTTTGAATGTGCTTCAGTATTACAACATGAAGTTCCCAGATGATAACGGAGACACTGTACATCGTATTTCTCCGTGTTACCCAGTTTATAAATTACGTTTTTGCTTCGCACTGGACTTTACGTGCATATTTTACGCGTACAAGTACAGTAATTTTAAACCTCCATATCTTCTAAACGGATAAAGATATCAAGAAATTTCTCAAGTTTTTTCGAGATCGTCATCAGAAGAATATAAAGCAAAAATTTCGGGTGTCTGCATTTCATGGCCGTATTGGAGTACTCGGCTGGGTTTTGTTCCCCAGGTGAGGGCAAAAATGTGGTAACCAACATTTTTATGGTATTTTCCGATGAACCGTCCTTGAAGTAATGGTGCCTCCGTAAGTCGCATCAAGCCCCCCCTTGACCACATAAAATGCAAAAAGAATCAACCGACTTTCTCCGTCTGCCAAACAGGAGGAAATGTGAAACATTTGTCCCCGTTCTGTAGGATATTGATACTAAGATGATCCTTTTGTTGAGTATACAAATGGTCCCCAGCCCGAGGGCTATCCAGAACACATCACCAATAGAGTCCGAGGTATGAGCACCGGAAAATAACGTTTTTATGCGCGGCGTTTAGGGACATATAAGTAGCACATGCTGCTGAATGGGAGTACCTGGGTGAAATTAGATGTCCACTGTTACTTGTTAGATATTCTCAAAATGGCTCTCAGCACTATGGGACTTAACATCTGAGGTCATCAGTCCCCTAGAACTTAGAACTACTTAAACCTAGCTAACCTAAGGACATTACACACATCCATGCCCGAGGCAGGATTCGAACCTGTAACCGTAGCGGTCGCGTGGTTCCAGACTGAAGCGCCTAGATCTGCTCGGCAGATATTCTCCAATCTCTGTCTTGCCCTGCAGTTGTTACCCTCTACTGCTCCCTCTGGTACCCTGGATCTCCTAACACAGATCCTATCACCCTGTCCCTTGTTTCCTCAGGATTTTTCACATCTTCCTCTCCTCGTCGATACTGCGGAGAACCTCCTCATTCCTTACCTTCCACCTAATATTCGACATCACTCTGTAGCACCACATCTCGAAAGCTCTGATCGCTTTTCTTCAGTTTTCCCACAGTCTATGACTCCCATGTCATACAACGCTGCGCACCAGTGTACTTTGTCAGAAATTTTTTCCTAATAATTAAGGGTCCATGCTTGGAACTACTAGACTTTCTTTGGCTAGTAATGCCCTGTTTTCGTGCTAGTCTGCTTTTTGTGTCGTCCTTCATTATTCATCAAGTGTTATTTCGCTTCGAAGAAAGTAGAATTTCTTCACGTCGGCTACCTCGTGGTCACCAATTTTGATGTTAAGTGTATCGCTAAGCTCGTTTTCACTATTCCTCACTACTTTCATCTGTCTTCCGTTTACGTTGAGACCATAATGCGTGTTAATTCCAGTGAATAGATCCTGTAACTCTTCCTTACTTTCATTGACAATAGCAGTCCCTCAGCGAATCTTTGTATTAATGGCTTTTTACCCTTATTTTAATCCCGCACCTGAGTCTTTCTGTCTTGATTTTTCTTAAATTTTGCTTACAGTTTCAAACCCAAAGTCGGGACTGGCTCTCCGATGCCTTTACCTTTCCTAAGCAAAACTAATTGTCGTCCTAAATACTCTTTTCCATTATTCTGCCTATTATTCTTGGCACGATCTTAGATGCGTGACTTAAGCTGATTGTGCGATGACTCTCGCACATATACCCTCGCTATCTTCGGAATTATGTGGATAATTTTTTTCCCTCAAGCCATGTGACAGGTCTCCTGACTTGTAAATTCTGTAAAGTAACCGGAGTAGTTGCTTCAGTAATTTCAGAAGCTGCGTAAAGTCAGTAATTTAGAAAACCTATATTCGATGAAGGCTGTGCCATCATTGTGCTGGCACCAATCTACAGGTTGAATCACTAACTATTGCCACGAAGAACAACTCCGAAAGTGTGATAGGAGCTCAGAAGTTTGCGGTACAAAAGCTGCATGGAACAACGGGGGCCATTATATGACGTTGTTGTTGCTAGGTGAGGTCGCTTCAGATATAAAGATCAGCTTTGTTTCTTTTTTTTTTTTTTTTTAATGGGGTGCTATACAGGGTGAGTCACTAACAGCTGGCACATAGAATAACTCGGAAACTATGATAGCAACTGAAAAGTTTGTAGGACAAATGTTGCATGGGACAACGGGTGCCGTCATATGACGTTGTTTTTTTGTTGCTTGATGCGGTCGAGTCAGGGATATGACTGTCAGATTTGATTTTTTAAATGGGACACTATAGTTTAGTACTTATTTTCTGATAGCGGCTATGGAGATGAATCCGATGATGTGTAACAGTAAGGGTCTTTGAAGGCCAACGAAGGTCAAAAAGGCGGCATGAACGTCCATTTACAGAATGCGTTCGAAGTGATGACCATTGGTATCAACGCAGTGATGCCATCTTCTTATCACGGATTGAGTGGTATTCCTTATCACATCGCACTTATAGAAGTACATGCTCTGAGATTTCTCTGCCGTATATCGTGCGAATATTAAATATTCGCCGAATATGGTGTATCCATCTTACGTGCCATTGATATGTAAACACCATTCGACGGTTTCGCAATACAACATTAATAGGAACAGTAAGACTAGTATCGTCGCATCAAGCGAATGTGAATGATGTATTCCTTCAAAGAACAAGTTGATATGTTTCTCATTTACGGAGAATACCAACGAAATTCAGTGAGAGCTAGAGAATTATACGCTGAAAGATATCCTCAACGTACTCGCCATACACGTCGTACATTTAAATATGTGTGTGATAAACTGAGAACAACTGGATCGTTAACGGATCGCAAACATACGTGGCAAAGGAAAGTTACTAACGAGGAAACGGAAATTGGTATTCTTGCCACTGTGATTCGAGATCCTTTGTTAGTCCGCGTCCAAACACAAGGGCTGGGTTGGGTTGGTTGGGGGAAGAGACCAAACAGCTAAGTCATCGGTCTCATTGGATTAACGAAGGACAGGGAAGGAAGTCGGCCGTGCTCTTTCAAAGGAACCATCCTGTCATTTGCCTGGAGCGATTTAGGAAAATCACGGAAAACCTAAATCAGGATGGCCGGACGGGTGATTGAACCGTCGTCCTCCCGAATCCGAGTCCAGTGTGCTAACCACTGCACCATCACGCTCTGTCAAACCACAAGCGAATCTGGCATGAGCCATAGTAGTGTTTTTCATGTTCTGTATCGCCATAAATATTACGCTTACCATATCAGTCTTCACTGAGAATTAACTGGTCCGGATTGTATGTGTCGCTTTGTATTCTGCCGATGGGCTCAACTTCAGATTCAAAAGGATGACACATTTATTATTTTCATTTTATTTACTGACGAGGCTACATTCACAAACCATGAAAATGTTAATCTGCATAACATGCACTATTGGGCAACTGAAAATCCATGTTGGCTGCGGTAAATTGCACACTAAAAACCGTGGTCGGTGAATGTATAGTGTCGGATTCTGGAGGACTGAATTATAGGCCCCTATTTCTTAGAAGGAAATATAGACGTATACTCTCTATTATATAATTAAATAAGACCTCTTTATTACTCACTTTTTTATAATTGAATTGCTTTTTTATTAGTTCATGCTACACTGGGGACGGTGACATGATCTGTAACTCTGTTCGGATACGGTGTGCTAATAACTGTATGTTTCTTTTCATAAGTATCGTCACATAAGTTAAGAAAGAGATATCAACAGAAGGGATTGTTTAAAATATTTTCGACACCTGAAACCAATAATTTTGGGACGTAAAGAACGGCGTAACTACGAGCAACGTAGAAGACCACAAAATTTGCTCTTGTCATCCACTACTGTTGTGACAAATTTAAAAAATTATTGTATTTGCGCCCAACTAGTGTTGTGACAAATTTCAAAATTTATTGCATTTGCGCAGCAGTAGTGCAGTGTAGCGTGCTTGGTGTATTGTTGAAAGTAGTTAGGAACATCTTACTGCAATCCACAAACAGTAGCTGATATTTTATTTCGTGTAATGTGCAACTAGGACAAGTTGCCTTTTTTAAAAAATACACGGCCAGAGAGGCCAAAAGGGCGAGTAGTAATAATTATGATATTTTTTTTAGTGTCAATAATGTTGATCAGTGTGAGATTAATGCACACGTAGAAACGGTGCCGAATTCGGTAGTTTGTGAAATAACCGAGCATAAACAACCAACACTGTACTGACGCCCCAATATAATACGTTAGATTCCATATGTTGCTTACAGAATATGTTTGGGGGGGGGGGGGGGGGGAGCGCACATGTCCTACAATCCCATAGCGGAAATACAATACATGCCAAGAGTAACTTCACACGAATAGTAGAAAACGATGCGACGTTAGATAGCCGGAGGAATGATACATTAATCCAACAAATACAGGCCCACATAAGTATTAGCGTGAAGCAAATAAATGATAATCTTACAAAACTGGCTAGTGGTATAGATGAAAAATTCAGCTGTATGACTAATGATAAAGAGTTGCGTGATGATTTTAAAAATGAGTTTATTAAAATGCGTAACTATCTTACCAAGGGGCTTTATGAGCAGCAGAAAGCTACATGTAGGTAAGATCAACTGCAAGACACCTTACGCGCAGCAGATGTCGAACTAGAAAAGGATGCACCGGCGATAGAGAATGTTATTGAAACTTGTAAGGAAATACCAGAACAGGTTAAAAACTGAAAGAGGAGATAGATCGGCTAAAGTTACAGCAACAGTGTGCAGATGTTAATATAGAGACGTACACTAATACGGGATTTGTCACCTGGCTGCTGAAAAGCTTGACACTGAGAAAGGAAATGAAATTATCGCGAGTCTAGATGAGAATATTAAAGCTGTTCCGGGGCAACTCCGACGTTAGTTGACATCGTACACAGGAAATAACGCGAAGGCGAGTGCTGCGGAGGGTGGAAGTGCATTTCGTTTAGCAGCACCGGTACACACAATAGAGAATACGTCTCCTGGCGTGCAGGTGAGTACGAGAGGGTAATACGAAACACAAACGCAGTTCTTAAACCAGAATAAGCATCAGATAAACGGTCAAGTAAACACGTCTGCAACATTTCTGTCTGTACAGCAGGTAGTGCTTGCATTTTCATCCGTGTTATTGGACGAGAGTATCGTAAAACACCGACAAGTTCAACTGTTTTCAGAAGAGACGGAAAAGGTACACCCAGTTGTGACTTTAAGATCCTTCAGGGATGTGTTAGCACAAAGTTGAACAGAAAGACAAAAGATAAATTATGCTGTTGGTTTCTTTCAATTTGGAGCCTTGCTTTGGGCTGCAGATATGCCAGAGAAGTATCCAACGTACGAGCATTTTGAGCAGGCTTTTCTCAGTACGTTTTGGTGTAGAGTTGTGCAACGACGAATCAGGAGAGACGTATTTAATCCTGGGACGTACACAAGCGAGTCGGCCGCGGTGGCCGAACGGTTCTAGGCGCTTCAGTCCGGAACCGCGCTGCTGCTACGGTCGCAGGTTCGAATCCTGCCTCGGGCATGGATGTGTGTGATGTCCTTAGGTTAGTTAGGTTTAAGTAGTTCTAAGTTCTAGGGGACTGATGACCTCAGAAGCTAAGACCCATAGTGCTCAGAGCCATTTGAACCATTTTTTGTACTCAAGTAAACAGGTGGGTTGAGGAAGTATTTTGAAAAATATATCAACAAGACACATTATTGGTATGAACCCACGCTCCATGCAGATGCGGCTAGGATAGCGATGAGTAAATTAACGCTAAAAGTAATAGTTAACTTGTGATGGTGTCTGAAACAGGCTTGGAGCATCTTTTGTCGGTATGAGATTCAACCGGTCTCATGCAAGAGACAAAAATTCCAGAAAAGAATGGAAATGTACAAGGAAATTTAGGAATAATGGCAATGATAGTGCTCATAATAATAGCTGAAATTTTGACGGGTGATACCCTCCCCCTCCGAATAACAAAAGTATTGGTATCTCACGCGGAAATGGAAATCGCTGTGTTGATAGAAATTGGTTTAGAGAAAAATGGGGACAACTAACTTTTACAAGACAGGCTATCAAAGTGGGACACAGTGTTGGAATGGCGAGAGACGAGGCAATAGTTGGCCAGGTGGACCAGGTGGTTGCTGGCAGAATAACACAAACACAAAGAATTCTCAATATGGGAATGCGCCGCCGACACATGACAAAAAAATGGTTCAAATGGCTCTAAGCACTATTGGACTTAACTTCTGAGGTCATCAGTCCCCTAGAACTTAGAACTACTTAAACCTAACTAACGTAAGGACAGCACACACATCCATGCCCGAGGCAGGATTCGAACCTGCGACCATAGCGGTCGCGCGGTTCCAGACTGTAGCGCCTAGAACCGATCGGCCATCCCGGCCGGCATTTAGAAGACCACCCATCGAACAGAGTGGCCACAAGGAGCAATCACGGTCTGAAAACGATTGTAATTTTATTGGATTTCAGCTACTTTGAATGTGAGATATTTGTCATTAAAGAAAAAGACAGCCAACACGCTGTAGTTCGTAAAGATGCTAAGCATCGCAGCGCGAGGGTAAGGATACGAAATATTTCTTTTAATGTGCGCCAATACCAAGACGCGCGTCCAGCGTCTGAATACTCTAAATAAACACTATGACCTGCTGGACTCAGATATTTAAAATCATTGCCGCAGCACTTGATAGCAAGAAGCTGCGAAACAGAAGAAAGAACAATTCATCTTATGTTAAGAAACATTCTAGAGACTTGATTATTCCTTGTACTTTTGGTCGCCGACATGTTAAGACGTACTACATAGCAAAGCTACAAGTTGTATTTTTATTTTGTGTAAAAACTATGTGAAACGACGAACAAACATTTCGGTAACTCAGGTGAGGATACAAAGTACTTACGCACACGCAAGGACATTCAATTTTAAGAAGGAACGGACTGACAGAGCAGCCATTATTGGACTGTTCCATTTACAAAAGAAATTTCAGATGTAAGTCATGCATTTATTGTGTATTTGCCAATGTCTAGCAGTTTAAAGCCAATTTGTTCAAAATATACCAATATTTTACGATGCAGTAATTCTCTTCTATTTCTTTTTTCTCACTAACCAAAAATGATGTTCAAATTGTATATGAGCTTTGTTACAGGTTCGCTCTTTATCGCGGTGTCTCTATTGTATTTGGGAGACCACTAATGTGTTCAACTTCCGATCTGTTAATCTTTCTCTTACGAAATTCCACTACTTTGCTTTCATTTCCACTTTTATATTCAAATACGTCGCTTACGTTTTTGCATCGAAGATTCTGATTGTGTGAAGGCAATCCGGGTCAAAAGGTCAATTAAGAAAATCCCTTCGCGTAATCAATCCGTACGTCTCCTGAACACAATCGAGAACCGACGCATCGGTGATCAATTAATAATCTTTCTCTCTTTTTAAGTCGTACTAAAAAAACGGCTATACAGGATAGCCGTAAGTACGCAATCTAGCGTTAGGTTGCATTTTTGTCAGTAAATATTACCAACCAACAGTGACACCATCACTATTATTAATAAGCAAGTTCCTAACGCAAGACGATCTACTAGAATAATAGCTCACCATCTGAAAATTAATCCAGGGAGCAGCCGTAGATGTACAAGCCAGGCTAAATTCCGATGGTTTCGTCGCAGCGGAAAAGCGGAACAACTATTGGGCGGAACCTGTGTTTACTGGTCGCCGCATCCACACCCCAGTTCCTCTCGTCAACAGCCACAGGCTCCGCACTGAGAATTCCAATGCGGCACAGCAGTACACCACGCACAAACTGATCCCCTGCAATGCCCCGTGGAGACTGGCTCCACGCTCCTACCATCTGCAGAGCGCCGGGCCCCGCATATCAAAGGGATGGTCGCCAACCAGCCGGTCGCAAACTATGTCCTTTGGACAGAAAAAACTCCTCGAAATCAAGAGCATTGCAGGAAGTCATGGCACAAAATATTTTTTTTTTTTTTAAAAAAAGGCTTCCTCCCACTGTTTCACTCCCGCAGGATTAAATTTTCAAAAATGCTGAAACACGTATTTCTTTCTGATCGAGAAACAAAATACCAATTTTTTTAGGTCTAGTTTCAAAATTGTCTTAATAGCGACATTTTAAAAAAAGCCTTCATCTGTTTCACCCCCTTAGGGTTGTAATCTCTAAGAAGCTCTTCTTCAATGACGCCAATAGTATAAGATCCATACCTTTCGAGATTTAAAGTTTCTGTCCATAACTGTTTGCTCTGGGCGATGATCAGTCATTCACTCCTGACATTGCCTTTTACAAATAGAGATAGCGAAGCATCGCTGGATTCGTTAGTACCATGTAACTTCCATAGTATGGATGTGATTAATTCGATACAGTTCCGCACTGTCGCTTGATAAACAAAGTAAGAGCCTACGGAATATCAGACCAGCTGTGTGGCTGCATTTAAGAGTTTTTAGCAAACAGAACACAGCACGTTGTTCTCAATGGAGAGACGTCTACAGACGTTAAAGTAATCTCTGGCGTGCCACAGGGGAGTGTTATGGGACCATTGCTTTTCACAATATATATAAATGACCTAGTATATAGTGTCGGAAGTTCCATGCGGTTTTCGCGGATGATGCTGTAGTATACAGAGAAGTTGCAGCATTAGAAAATTGCAGCGAAATGCAGGAAGATCTGCAGCGAATAGGCACTTGGTGCAGAGAGTGGTAACTGACGCTTAACATAGACAAATGTAACGCATTGCGAACACATAGAAAGAAGGATCCTTTATTGTACGATTATATGATATCGGAACAAACATTGGTAGCAGTTACTTCAGTAAAATATCTGGGAGTATGCGTACGGAACGATTTGAAGTGGAATGATCATATAAAATTAATTGTTGATAACGCGGGTGCCAGGTTGAGATTCATTGGGAGAGTTCTTAGAAAATGTTGTCCATCAACAAAGGAGGTGGCTTACAAAACACTCGTTCGACCTATATTTGAGTACTGCTCATCAGTGTGGGATCCGTACCAGGTCGGGTTGACAGAGGACATAGAGAAGAGCCAAAGAACAGCGGCGTGTTATTTGGTAAGCGTGATAGCGTTACGGAAATGTTTAGCAAACTCAAGTGGCAGACTCTGCAAGACTCTACGAGAGAGGCGCTCTGCATCCCGGAGTTGCTTACTGTCTATGTTTCGAGAGGGTGCGTTTCTGAATGAGGTATCGAATATATTGCTTCCCCCTACTTATACCTCCCGAAGAGACCACGAAGGTAAAATTAGAGAGATTCGAGCGCACACGGAGGCTTTCCGGCAACCGTTCTTCCCACGAACCATTCGCGACTGGAACAGGATAGGGAGGTAATGACAGTTGCACGTAAAGTGCCCTCCGCCACACACCGCTGGGTGGCTTGCGGAGTATAAATGTAGATGTAGAATTTCGGTACACGAAACAAATAAAGTTTTTAGATAACTCATCATTCAGGCATTCAGATATCGTTACATAATATTGCTCAGTCACAAAATGGCCTAAATTTATCAGCCAGTCAAGTTAACGTGTACCCCCAAGCTCTTAAACAACAGAGAAAAGTCTCGTGCCGGAATTGGTTTTCTTGATTTTTGATGTGAAGAAATGTATCGTACCTACAGTAATAGGAAGTCGGTGAGGTAACAAGTCTGCACACAACCCAGATATAAGAGTGAAGAAGTACCTGGAAATTAAAGGAATATAGGCTATAGAGCATGTAGGTGAATGAAATTAACAGTCGATTAAAATGCCCAAATGTAGATAAGGGAATGGATAAACAAGAGACAACAACTAAGAAAGGAAAAACCATCAGACGGAACAGGACACAAAATTATGCATCTAGTCAGTGAGATAAGAAGCGTCGCCAAATGGGATAAAGTGTGGCTAGGAAAGCGAATGAACAATACAAACGTTAGACTAAACTGGAGACACTAAACGGCGAAATTCGGATGAAATTCTGTTACTCAAATATATTTCAGTGTAGAAGCAATTAAGTGTCGTAACATTTTGTAAGGAAACACTGTCAAACACGAATCAGTATATTTAAGAATTTGTGATAAAATCACGTTTCATCTCCATCGATTGATGTGCGTAGACACAAAAAAAAAAAAAATAATCGAGAACTGAAGATGAAGGTGTTCGCATCATGTCAAGACCCGAAAGCGGGATAAATTCTGAACAAAGTTCTAATTAACTCTTTGCGCTCTGTTTTGTGACTTAATTTTCACCAGTCGCAAAGGAGCGGGACGAGGCCAGCGCGGAGAAGATAGGAATCTCTCTCAAAGATATTGCGAAGATTTAGCGCAGAATCTCTTCCGAGGAAATGGAGATCAAAAGAATGCCCGCAATCTCGCCGTCAGACGGCGCTGCTGCTCCCTACAGGGCTGGCGGAGGTCTGTCCGCGGTCCGGAGCGGCGCGAGCAACAGATGGTTTCTAGGCCAGAATAGCGGAACTTCAGAATTCAGTTAAGCCGGGAGCGGGCTCCCGCGGAGCAGGAAACATCCCTTATTGAAATCCTTGCCGTTGTTCCCAGTGTGGGTACTAAAGAGCGGTTGCATCTGGTTCTGGAAATGCGTAGCTACCTACTGCGCATAAATCAGTGGCGAGCAATCTGCGTCAGCTCTCATCTAGAGGTACAGTTTCTTTGCGGGAAAGAATGCATTAGTTCTCTCCGTCAAGAAATAATAAATGAAGTTCCTGTTCTCCAAAATTTCCATTGAAAATATGTATGTTTATGAAAAAAATTTAAATATTTCAACAAAATTGAAGGACACTTAATGAAATGTTATCTAATTAAGGTTGCTTCATCTACATCTACATACATAATCCGCAATTAACCATACGGTGCTTGGCGGAGGGTATCTCGTACCACAACTAGCATCTCCTCTCCCTGTTCCACTCCCAAACAGAACGAGGGAAAAATGGCTGCCTGTATGCCTCAGTACGAGCCCTAATCTCTCTTACCTTATCTTCGGGGTCTTTCCGCGAAATATAAATTGGCGGCAGTAAAATTGTACTGCAGTCAGCCTCAAATGCTGGTTCTCTAAATTTCCTCAGTAGCGATTCACGAAAAGAACGCCTCCTTTCCTCCAGAGACTCCCACCCGACCGAGCGAGGCGGCGCTGTGGTTAGCACACTGGCCGATCATTCGGGAGGACGACGGTTCAATCCCGTCTCCAGCCATCCTGATTTAGGTTTTCCGTGATTTCCCTGAATCGTTTCAGGCAAATGCCGGGATGGTTCCTTTGAAAGGGCAAGGCCGATTTCCTTCCCAATCCTTCCCTAACCCGAGCTTGCGCTCCGTCTCTAATGATCTCGTTGTCGATGGAACGTTAAACACTAACCACCACCACCACCACTCCCACCCGAGTTCCTGAAGGATTTCCGTAACACTCGCGTGGTGATCAAACCTACCAGTAACAAATCTAGCAGCCCGCCTCTGAATTGCTTCTGTGTCCTCCCTCAATCCGACCTGATAGGGATCCCAAACGCTCGAGCAGTACTCAAGAATAGGTCGTATTAGTGGTTTATAAGCGGTCTCCTTTACAGATGAATCACATCTTCCCGAAATTCTACCAATGAACCGAAGACGACTATCCGCCTTCCCCACAACTGCCACTACATGCTTGTCCCACTTCATATCGCTCTGCAATGTTACGCCCAAATATTTAATCGACGTGACTGTGTCGAGCGCCACACTACTAATAGAGTATTCAAACATTACGGGATTCTTTTCCCTATTCATCTGCATTAATTTACATTTATCTATATTTAGAGTTAGCTGCCATTCTTTACACCAATCACAAATCCTGTCCAAGTCACCTTATATCCTCCTACAGTCACTCAACGACGACACCTTCCCGTACACGAGAGCATCATCAGCAAACAGCCGCACATTGCTATCCACCCTATACAACAGATCATTTATGTAGAGGATCTACCACACTTCCCTGGGGCACTCCAGATCATACCCTCACCTCCTATGAACACTCACCATCGAGGACAACGTACTGGCTTATTGGAGCGAAACTTTCAATAACAGTAATCTCGTTGTTCCAAAAAGCTAACAGACCATGTTATTCGGTAGATGACGATATATTTTTGAGTGGTTTAAAAGTTTCGTGTAACTACTTTCGTTTTATAACTATAAAATTTCACCCATATAGCACTGAGAGTGAACGAGATTTTTTTGTGTGATACAGTACGTAACGATGACTCTGCGGGGTGCTGCATGAATGTTAGTACCAAACAGTTGATGGAGACTTTCTGTAGTGTTCGCTTCCATACGCGAGCTAGCTTCCAAAGGAACGACCATTTTAGGTGTCAGTCTATAGTTTTTAAAAATATTGAAGAAATAGAGCTTTGACTCACTTTAAACAAAACTTTGTTCAGACAATCGTAAGGTTCCAGTTTGCTATCGTTCCTATGCTGATATGCAATTATGCCACTGCAATGTATCACAGAACCCGAGAACCTTGGACAAAATGTAAATGATAATGAGTACTCTGTCCTATGATTTTCTTTACAGATTGGAAGCGAAGCAATGGGATAAGTCCTCTTCTACTTCAGGATTATCCTTTGTCTCCTTGAAATGTTTTCCTTTCTTCTTTTTCGTTGCTTCCATGTGAATATAATGTGTATTACTTACAACAGGATGAGATATCTACAGTTTTCCAAGTACTATCCATCTCTTTTCTTGTGAAAAATTTGGATTGCATTGTTCCAGGTTTAGTTCTTTGGTAATTTATTGTAACCGACACTAAATCGAAAAAGACGTTTGGAGGAGAAATTTCTGAACCATTCCTCATAAAATGTTACTGTCACCACTACTGTTCAACTGAGCACCGGAATACATAATGAGAGTGCCGGCCGTTGTGGCCGAGCGGTTCAAGGCGCTTCAGTCTGGAACCGTGAGACCGCTACGGTCGCAGGTTCGAATCCTGCCTTGGGCATGGATGTGTCTGATGTCCTTAGGTTAGTTAGGTTTAGAAGTTGTTCTAAGTTGTAGGGGACTGATGACCTCACATGTTAAGCCCCATTGAGCTCAGAGCCATTTGAACCAACACATAATGAGAGAATGGTACAGGGATAATCCAAAAGAACATGAGAAACGGAAGTACGAAAATATTAATTCAACCTGTTTGGGATTTGCCGATCATTTCGCTCTCCTTGCCAAAAATATTCAAGAAACCAGCTAAAAAGTAAAATCACTACAAAAAATAGCACAGAAAACTGGCCTTAGAACTTCATTTGAAAAGGTAGAGATTACGTAAACTGACCCCACCACTTGCAAATAAAACTACCATAGAAAAAAATGCTAGTAAATTTAAATATTTAGTTGGAATAATACAATACAATCTAAATGAGGAACCACCATGGCAAGATAGAATAAGAAAAGAAACTGAAGAAAGGAAACTACAATCCCAAATCATATACAACAGAAAAAGACTATCTATTCCAGCAAAATTAAAACATTATCAAACTGTTACACAACCAGAAATAACATATACAGTTGAAACCATATTCAAAACAACTAATCTAACAGAAGTATATAAAATACCAAATAAAGAAAGAGGAATAATTGGGATGTGTATAAATAAACAATGTCAACTAAATGGCCATTAGAGAACAGCTTCAAATCGAACAGTATAGAAGAAAATGGGACCTGTAATGAGTGTGATAGGGAAGAAACACATCTCATTCTTCTCAACGCATTCTGATGAAAACGACCAGGAAACAGAATTGGTAAGAAAGTAAACTGAGGTGACAAACACCATGGTCCAACATGCTGCCCCAGGTGGGTGTAAAATGAATGTACGCAACGGAAAATAATGAACGCGAAAATCAATATTTGGCCCTGTCTGACTGGCACCTGAAGCAGATCTTAGGAGCTCATAATTGTGATATTATTTCCTCCTTCTTCCCCTTTAACATATAAATTACAACCTAAACATAAATGAATAATTAAGGGCACTAGTAACTACTAAATGAGAAATGCTGTTTCTGCTTATACATTTACTGTAGATTAAAAACACCTTTACATTACAAATGTTTATATTTCCTAACTAATATTACTCACCAATTGTCCAAATCGGCCCCTTTTTTATGGCTACGTGATCTAATATAAATAACACGAGATGACTGACATCGTCTACGTCCCAAACACTAGAAGACACTACTTTCAATTATGGTCTACAGTGGTGTGGAACCTCGATGGAAATGAAGTAACGTGATCACAGCTATTTAGCTTTATAGCCCTAATAAGCCGAAGCAATTTGCGATATCACCGTATGTACTGCGTCCGGTGCGTCGGAGTGATGGCTCTCGTACACGTCTGCGACGATGGAAGTACTCCAGTCACAAAATAAATTCTTTCAAACACTAGGGTGGCCTCTGACTAGTATAATCTAATACTGTCTTCTCCTCTGTGTGTTGTACAGACAAGAAACGCGAACGTCCAGCCACAAGAACGGAATACAGGCAATGTCTCTACGCGACTATAGGCAGAAGAAGTGCTTTTAATGGAATTGCGACATGCACGTTTACACAAAATATAAAAGGGCAGTGCATTGGCGGAACTCTCATTTGTGCTCAGGTGATTCATGTGAAAATGTTGGCGACGTGATCATGACCGCACGGGAAGTATTAAGTAGCTTTGAAGACGGAATGGTAGTTGGAGCTAGACGCATGAGAGATTCCATTTCATAGATCATTCCGAAATTCAATATCCCGAGAACCACAGTGTCTAGAGCGTGCCGATAATACTAAATTGCATGCATTACCTACCACCATGGACAACGCAGTGGTCGACGTCCTTCACTTAACAGCCGAGAGCAGCGGCGTTTGCATAGAGTTGACAGTGGTAAAAGAAATAACATTGCTTGAAATAACAGTTAGGACAGTTAGACGAAATTTGGCGTTAATGGGCTATGGGAGCAAGCGACCGATGCGAGTGCATTTGCTAACAGCACGACAACGCCTGCAGCGCCTCTCCTTGGGCTCGTGATTGGAAAACCGTGATTGGAAAACCGTGACCTGGTTAGATGAATCCCGATTTCAGTTGGTAGGAGCTGACTGTGCAGATCTCACGAAGCCACGTGGCTAGTTTGTCAACAAGGCACTGTGTAAGCTGGTGGTGGGCTATCTTTACACGGAATAGACTACTTGTTCTGGTCAAATGAACTGATCACTGAATTGAAATGGATATGTTGTGCTACTTAGGGACCATTTGCAGCCAATCATAGACTTCATGTTCCCACACAACTACGGAATTTTTATGGATGACAATGCGTCATGTCACCGAGCCACAATTGCTGGACAGTTCCAAAGAATGATTTGGCCGCCCAGATCTTCCGAAACAAATCCTGTTCCACATTTATATACTCGGGAGGTCAAATCGTGGACAAAATCCTGCACTGGAAACATTTTTGGTGTTACGGAAAGCTATAGAGGCAGCCTAGCTCATTATTTCTGCAGCGTACTTCCAGCGACTTGTTGAGTCGATTACTCTTAGACCACTGCACTATGCCGCGCAAAAAGAGGTACTACATGATACTGGGAGGTATTCCTTGATTTTTGTCACATCATTGTAACAGAAAAAAGTGTGGAATAGTAAGAGCAACATTAAGTCCATAACAGACATTAAGGAAGATATAAGAGAGCTCCAAATTACGGTAGACGACAGAGAAAAGAGAAAACTCAGAACACTGCAAGACATGCTAATGACACTACAACCGAAGGTGAGTAAAATGACAACAGAAAAATTACCTCAGATGAAGAAAGAAAGAAATTATCTGAAAGAATGAACAAATATTGGACAGCCAGAAGAGCAAAACATCCGTAATATGACAAAAGAATAATAACATTCCTTGTATAACCACTGTATTATTGAATTGCCTTACTGTGTTATTATTGAACTGAACTGTATTATTGAATAGAAACGAGTATAAACCATTGTATAATTGACAAGAGTACTCCAATGAAGGCCATAAAATTAATAATAATAATTGTAATAGTAATACTGTACAGTTACTAGTCAACTCATTATGACGTTCTGTTTAACAGCAAGTTGGTTCTCCTGTGGAACGTAAGGCAGCAGCGATTCTGTGTTTCGTGGATTCGGCAGTTCCTTGGTAGATTTCCGGAGGTATTTGGCACCATGTGTTTAGGTACAGGTCACGAATTTCCCGTAAATTACAGGTCGGTCTTTCGTGAGCAAGAAGCTGCCGCCTCTAACCAACGTAGCACGATTCTGCAATTGTGAAACTAGCAGTTGCCCCGACGGGATATGCCCACGCCGTCGGAAAAAGACATCGAGTATGAAGGGATTTAGATATTCCACAATCATGTTCACGTAATTCGGAGATGTCATGGTACCGTCTATCACAACAAGTCACATGGGACCTCAGGTGCACTTCCACCACAGAACAATGCAACAAACAGCGGCTGGCGTCAGTGACGAGTCGCATCTCTCGGGCAGTCGTTCGACTAGGTGGTGGCGCGTCTGTTTATCCGACCACCGACCAGGCAACGTCCGAAAGAACAGATACCATCTTTATATATAAGGCTCACAGGCCACTTGACGATCTTCTTCTATGCGAATGCACAAAGAGTGTACGAACTCTTACGGGAATCGGCAGTAAAGCCGCGAGTAAATAGTATGATGGGCAGTGGCACCACGAATATAGTGCGGGACACTAAGTTGAGAATGTGGGTCTCACGGGAAGCGTGCCAGAGATTATTCCATGCAGTCGCACTATGCTCTGTGTACTCGCTGGCTGAGTTCGATAGAGCGTCTGCCATGTAAGTAGGATATCCCGGGTTAGAGTCCCAGTCGGGGCACACATTTTCAACTGTCCTTGTTGACTTATACCAACGCCTGTGTGCAGCTTGGGGTATTCATTTGATTCTAAATTCATTCTAATGAGCTGCATGGTCACCGATGGTATCTGTTCTATCCGACATGTTCGAAACGACAGATACCATCTTCATTTATAAATAGTACTATCACCGTTTCGAAGTTTCTCGTTTCCAGGTGTAAGGCCTTAACAACCAACCTTTGGTAAAACAACTTATATCAGTGGATTTCTCAATTTTCAGCCTGTATTATCACTAGAATGGTACCCCATTCGTCTCTACGAACTGTAATCCCAGTCTGTATGGCTTCTTTTTTTTCTTTTTTTTTTTTTTGTAAGCAGAACACGCCACACAGACGTTGTTGACTTTTCCAACTCTGAGTGGAGTTTTTGCCATTGTGAAAGCTTCTGTCACTCGTTGAATGTCATTTGCATTGACACCTGGCAGATGACTTCTCTTCTTGTCACATGAACAATAAGTTTCAACGAACTTAACATGCCAACTGTAGATTGCCTTTCTGGTTGGCGATACTTTCCCGTACTTCATGCTAAATTTCGTTGGAAATCCGTTGCACTCTTTCTGTCGAATTCTCATTTACAGAAAGCGCCAATTTGATTAAGCGACCTAGCGACCATACATGGAACTACACGTTAACCCTGCAGTGAGAAAAAAAAATACAAGTTTACTTTTTCAAATTACGTATATTATTATTTTCTGAAGCTACGCATTCGGCTACAATAAATTTCTTAAAGTATTCTCGGACTTTAGAAACACGCTGTACTTTCATTACCGGCTCAGGTTTCAGCAACGGCACCAGGCTACATCCAGTCACGCTGTGGGCAGTGGTCATTATGTTTTTATGCATAACTTGTTCTGAGAAAAATTCATTTCACTAAAATCCTTAGGCAGTTAATTCTTACACAATTTAACTAAATTAATTATGATATTTTGTCTACCAGCAGGATCTACATTACTTCACTTGATACCTGGGTATCCCCACTATTATCTGTAATAGTGGAGGTGACAACACTGCTCACGTTGGTAATCATCTATGAACTGCTTTTAGTGTGAGTATGCATCATAACACTTGGTGCTTGGGCAGTTAAAACCCACACCAATATTTTGTCCACTGTGTAACTCAGGAGTGTTTTATTGAATGAAAGGAAACTGTTGACTTTGGGAGAAAATGTGTAATACGCAAGAACCAATGGACACTTTCTGAGGGTTTGGGGTTCTTTGGGGGTGGAGCCAGACAGCGACATCATCGGTCTCATCTGATTAGCGAAGGACAGGGAAGGAAGTCGGGTGCCTTTTCAAAGGAACCATCGCGGCATTTGCCTGGAGTGATTTAGGGAAATCACGGAAAATCTAAATCAGGATGGTTGGACGTGGGTTTGAACCGTGGTCCTCCCGAATACGAGTCCAGTGTGCTAGCCACTGCGGCACCTCGCTCGGTTGCCATTTTCTGAGAAACTGTTTTAAAATACAAGGTGGGCTGAAAATAATCGTAGATAATTTTGATGAGATGATAAGTTTGAACGATTAGAAAAACATTTCAGAGCAACGGGACAAAATAAAACAAAATTAAACAGAATTCCACGCAATAGAAATTGGGATTCTTATGATCCGTTTGCTGACGCACATAGTTGGCATCTTAATCTAGATAGGGATTCAGCTGACTAAACCTTTTAATATAGCGGTCAGCGAAGAAAAATTGCTTATGTTAGAGTACGATCACCCGAAAAAGTGGTTTACTAGCCATAAGGATGATGTTCAGAGCAATGTGAGTGACGTCTCTGCCATGATTGAGAAGAAAGTGAAGGAAGCTTCATGTATTGGAAAATCCAAGTAGGCAATTTGTAAATCTATTGTCTAACTACGAAAAAGTATTCATAGATGCTATAAAAGGTTATATTTGTGATATGAAAGTGTATCCGCTCCACCCTATTGTAAAGCTTCATATTCGGTCCCTTGGACGAAGAAGAAATGGCTCTGAGCGCTATGGGACTTAACTTCTGCGGTCATCAGTCCCCCAGAACTTAGAAATACTTAAGCCTAACTAACCTAAGGACATCACACACATCCATGCCCGAGGCAGGATTCGAACCTGCGACCGTTGCGGTCGCGCTGTTCCAGACTGAAGCGCCTGGAACCGCTCGGCCACACTGGCCGGCACGAAGAAAAATGAGGTAATGAGAGAGATAAGAAAAATGGAAGATTGAGAATTTATCGAGCCGTCGAATTCACCCTACAGTAGCCCCTTATAAGCCGTCACTAAAGCTGACAAAAGCATACAGCTAGTCTTAGATGCACTGGACATAAATACGATTATTGTGCCGGTACGCACTAGGCCTGAAAATCTCGACAAAAAAAATAATTAAAAAGTGGCATCTACTATTTGAAGAGCCGTTCAAGATTGCTTTAATTGCCATGACGGTTGCTACCTACTGCAAGACGACAATATTGAAAGTATAGGGGGACTCTATTGTCATAGGAGCCTTAAGAAATATTTGCAATGAGAATCACAGTTCAGTGATTCCAAATAACAAAATATATTTAGTGCACAAGCACCATTGTAAAATATGTAAATAGTAGTTACAGAGTAGTTTTATTGTAAATTCTTTTACTCATGTGTCTTTGTTTATAAGGGTTTATTTCAGGTCGTGTATAACCAGATGATATGTTTAACTGTAATTTCAATTTCTGATCAAATATAAGTTCCCACAAGGGAACAACTGAAGAATTTAAAGCCTTCAAGTTTCAATACTGAATGTTCATTCACAAAATTTTTTAAACAGTTGGAGTAAATGTTTTAATGTAAACATGATTTTCCGATTTTTTCTACCTATGATATATTGGGGTAAATATGCATATACTTAAAGTATATCAAGCATCTATGAATGTAATTGGTCATGACTGTACTTCACCTTGATATTAGTTGAGTGCTAGTCCACATGTTTGTTTATTTCCGATTTGACTCTGTTTGGAGCATTTGCCTTCTTTCGTATCACAATGGGTACTTTTAACTTTCGGGTTTTGCTTTGCCGTTAGCTCTTCGAGCTACTTACTAGCAGGTGTACGGAATATGGGCATCTGTTCCGAAATACTAATAATGAGATTTAATCGGTTGTGAATGAATGAGAGTAAATGACAATAAACAAATAAAATATACCAACTTATGGAGATGCACTTAAATCTACACGGTTCGAAAGTGACCTGTTGATCAAGACAACTGTAGAAGATTCTATCAGTCAGTTTTTTATATGATGCTCAATAAAATATATGATTTTTGCCTTCATATTTGGACATAATACCAAATGTACAGATGAACAAACATCATTGCTGTGTCAGTGTAAATTGATACGAAGATTGTCTGTTGTGTGGAACTATGAATCCCAGGAGTAATCAATATTTGTGCTATATGTCCCACGAGAACTCTAAGAAAAAGTGGATACGCACAAATTGTGTTTTTCATTTTTTTAAAAGTGGTTTTAAGCAGTGATAAATCACGCAAATCAGCGATAATATGAACGCTCTTCGAATCAGTATGTTAGAAGCAACGACTGGACTTTGGTACACTGCTAACAAACTTTAAAGTTTTAAAAAAATGAACAGACCTCAGACGAGATAACCTCGCGCGTATAAACTGTCGGAGCAGACTGTACTGCGCGCCAACAATGCCAGTGCAACGCCGGCTCCGCAGCGCAATGAGCAAATGCTTACGTACAGTGAGAAATAAACAAAGCAGACGATGGACATCAGACTCTTTAAAAAGTGCAGGGTCATACGTGTGCGATTTATTTAAACGAACTGTGAATCGCTACATTAACCAGAACAGTGTTTGTATACTTAACATCTTCCATAAATAAAATGAGTGAATCCGTGTGGATGGAGATAAGCTTCGTTCTTCAACATGATAAAATAAATAATTTCTTTGTCACAGGCACCAATTTTCGATCTTGCATGTACCCACATTGGACGAGAGGAACGTGGAAGGAAGACTTGTTCCAGAAATACTAGATCGAGAACCGGTTGCTGTTGACAGCAGCCGGCATTCCATCTACGTGCTGGAGTCGAACCAGCAGCAGCCTTCACCAGCAGCGGTATCCACCTGTCTTCGATCTCCGATGCAGAAACTCGATACGGGATTAGGTATTCAACGTCGCCAGTTACTTTATTCAAATTTTCTTTCAATTGAAATGAACTTTAAAGCATTTATTGACATCGTTTGACCCCAGCAACAGATTCAATATTTTCTATAATGCACATGTCAAGCCTGACACTAGGATTAGATAACTGTACTGTTTCGAAGTTTGTTGGTCGGTTTTGTTCCCGGTTTTCCGGATCCAGTGAACCCGAATGGGGCGGGATCAGCAATTCTGGGAAGTCTCCGCAGCCTTTTCCGAAACTGTACAGTTGCTGAAGCCATTTAAAACTACCTTATCTGCACTAGACATATGGTATACTACTCGATGTTCTGTCTAACCACTGTCTAAACCTTGCAAACTTAAAAGCTCTTTATGTAAAGTGAAATCTGAATTATATATATGGCACTGACTTAGTGGACCGTAAAAAAAAGTTATCCTTGAAAAAAAGTAATATTTAGTTTTCCAGCGCAAAGGGCAGTGTAATGTCAACGCCAATTTTTGTGTTACCAGTGTATCCGACAGTACTCGAGATCAATGAAGTGATGAATATTTTTCCATAAATGACTTTCAAGCCTATACGTGCAAACTGAGAAAAGACTTATTTTTATATTACGTCTTATTATCATATTGTGAAACGTAAGTGATTTCAAACAAAAATATGTTTAATTATTTTATAATCAGTTTTCTGCAAAAAAAAAAAAATCGCATAACAAAAGATAATACCAGTAAAAGAATGTATTGGCACTGTATTGTCTGTGAAAATCCTTTTTCTTCTATTATTCTCTCTATGATGTATGAAGCGGCTGAGATTGAAGTTCAACTGAGGTCTGTTCTTTTACATATTGTAAAAGGTAGTAATAAGCGACCAAAATAAAAATATAACGTACAATTTACTAAATGGAATTCTGTTGTACGGACTTTTATTTGTAACTAGAAAAACAATTATGAATGTTTAAAGTTTAGTGGCAGCAGCAGTCCAGACTGTGGTTTGTCTGCCGCCATTACGTGAGCGTATGGATCGGCAATTTAAAGCTGCAGAAATTATCAGATATTAATTCTGTCAAAAATGGCTCTGAGCACTATGGGACTTAACATCTTAGGTCGTCAGTCCCCTAGAACTTAGAACTACTTAAACCTAACTAACCTATGGACATTACACACATCCATGCCCGAGGCAGGATTCGAACCTGCGACAGTAGCAGTCCCGCGGTTCCGGACTGCAGCGCCTACAACTGCACGGCCACCGCGGCCGGCTTAATTCTGTCGATCGATAATACAATATTTGAACTCCGAGTACAAGAACCCACAGGAATTTATTATTTTTCTATTCTAACAGTGAAGGTAACATTCAGTAAAACAATCTTAGACTTTAAATAAATGAAATAATTTTTGTGCTTGGTACATAAGATTAAGTTTTCTCAGGGTACTTAATCAGTGACTTTAAATATGGCTCTGAGCACTATGGGACTTAACTTCTGAGGTCATCAGTCCCCTAGAACTTAGAACTACTTAAACCTAACTAACCTAAGGTCATCACACACATCCATGCCCGAGGCAGGATTCGAACCTGCGACCGCAGCGGTCGCGCCATTCCAGACTGTAGCGCCTAGAACCGCTCTGCCACTCCAGCCAGCAGTGACTTTAAATAAAAATGTTTATGACATCAGTGTCGTTATGGCAAGAGGTTATGGAGTGGTATATTAATTTACTTGATGCACACATTTTACTGTCAGTTACTGAACTAGGGAAACAGAATTTCAATATTTATTTGTAGTAATAAGGTATGACAGAATAATTCAATATAGTCTGGCTCAGCAGCACATAAATAAGAATTATCAGAGATTATCTATTTCTTGCAAATAATACTGTTATTCCTGCTGCTACATTTTCATACGTTTTACAATAACACGCACACACCACTACAGTAACTTTAAACATTACACTGGAAACATGGATACATAATATGTATCTAAACTCTTGTATTTGTGGATCAATAACTGTATTTCCTTACAAAACTGCCGTAGCTACTTATGGTATTTCTCCTTTTTTTATACGTTTTCTGCAGATAACTGTTTTTTTATTTTGTTGCTAGCGGAGGGAGGTGGAAAGGAACTTCGCTGCAGATTCACTTTTGGAAATTTTTCGCCTTATTTCAACCCAGTGTGTGTGTGTGTGTGTGTGAGAGAGAGAGAGAGAGAGAGAGAGAGAGAGATAGAGATAGAGAGACGTGTCACCCTCCCCCCCCCCCCCCCCCCCCCCCCCGGGGCGAGAGAGAGAAATTACACTGCCTGCCTGGTGAGAAAAGTGAAACACCCAGGAGATATGTAACTTCATGCACCATCGGACTGTATGTATCAATTCTCAGTGACAGGTCGAACAAGCACCAAAATTAATTAGGGTTGTTCACGTTAAACGTTGATACCATACCTGGTAGAGTACATAAGTGGCGTGAGGAGCGTCAGATACTGATTAATCACTGTGCAAGCCAGATAGGTGCTGCGTACACGTGTGAACTATCAGCACTCAGCAGAGAATGAAAGGGGACTCATTCTGGGTCTCCATTTGGCTGGATGGTTGAATTGTGCGAAAACCAGATTTGTGACAATGGCCCGATGCTGCTCCACGTATGATCGTGAGTTGTAGCATACTCCTCGTCAATGTTCTGGGCGACCACCAATGGAGGATCGCAGCACTGGGCATCAGGAACATTCGTGTCTGCCATCTGAGAACAAGAAGTGGACACCCTGCAACATTCGATGTTATCGCGCACATTGGATAGAGACAGCCACCAGCCGGGATGAGAGACTGTGACACCTTTAATAGGTTACCATTAAAACCACAACACAAACGGCTACATTGCAGGTGAGGCCGTAACGTGATGAATGACATCGCATTGCGTTCAGCGATGTATCGCGGTTCTGCACTACCCTGGATAACGATCGTCACTCAGTACGGTGACAACCTGGAGAAGGGTCCCAATCTATCAGTGTTTTCGTGAGGCACAGTGAGGTTACTTGTAGTATCATGGTGTGGTGACCCCACGGGTATGACTTCAGGTCCAGGATAGTAGCGACTGAGTGTGTCTGAATGCACGATGGTACATCAAGGACATTCTGTATCCTCATCTGTTACCTCTTACACTGTTATATCGTGAAGCCGTTTTTCAACAAGACGGTGCTCATCCAGGCAGCACGTACAAATCTCTTTGAACTGTCTACACCATACTGAGGTACTCACGTGGCTAGCAAGAGCCTCATATCTGCCCCAATAGAACATAAGCGTGGGTGGGACCAACTCTAACGTCGGCTGCATCCCAGCGTCCGTAGCGACGACTTTAAGGAGCATTTAGAACAGTTGTTGATCAGTTTGTGTCAGCAGACGATAGAATGGCTATAAGACACGCTTTCCAACCGACTCAGGGCACACATCGAGATCAGAGCGAATGCAACGTCCTACTGATAACTGGACATGTACTGACTAATTCTTTTTAAATTTCACTTGGTTGTGTAGAACATCATGTGTCTTCTCATTCATACAATTTCTTTTCGACTCCTGCCCCTGCTGTAGGTGCTTCACATTTTCTTTCAAACCATGTAGACTGAGGAGGAGACAGAGAGGAAAGAATGTGTGTGTGTGTGTGTGTGTGTGTGTGTGTGTTTGAGGGAGCGGATACAGGTGGATTGGCGGGTGGGTGGTTGTGATCATGTGTAAATTAGTGAAGATGCTTTAGTAGCGAAGTGAATGCAGATGAAAGGCGTCTGATTGAAGTTGGAGAGGCGGTGATTATGGGGAAAGTGTCTGGGAGGCTATATTAGTGGTGGACTGAGCGCAAACGTTTGGGAACTTGGTTAAGTGCTTGGTAACTGTTTAATAATTTGTCTTGTACCTCCATGCTCTTACATGCTTAATGTTTGCTGAGACAAAAATTCTCTTCGTATGACACACATACAGATTTCATCACACGTATTACATTTTAGTGATGTAGAATTGAATCGAACCAAGGAAAAAGCAGTGGTTTGCAAAATATGTAAACAAGAGGAAAAACGACTGTAAGTAAATTGTACTCCAGTTTTATAAGGTTTCAATCCACTTTTTCATAAGGATTTATATATAAATACCAACACGTTGAAAAATATCATGTATCCAGGTTTCTAGAATGACAAAAAGAAGATGCTTTATAAATAAAAGGGAATGCGTCTCACGAAAAATACTCTTACTGCAGACAGAAAAACCAGCAATAAATATTATAAGTGCTGCTGCGGAAAATGAAACCAGAGAAATAGAATTTTTTCTTCTTGTTGTTCTCACTTCTCGTAAAGGAGAAAAATTTAGTGTTATTTCAGTTTTGGAGGACGGTCCTCTTATAAAGACTCATATTGTACTCTACGATATTTTGATTACTATTACTTTGAGACCGTCAAATAACAACTGATTAAAACATAGGTGTTGTGCCATACGCGTTTTCGCTTTGTTCTCTACAAGCCACTTTTTGTATATACCATGTATGTGTGTACACAGAGTGTCTCATTTCCGTTAGCTGCATGGCTGTGATAAATGATCACTGTATTTATTCAAAATAGTACTAGAATGGAGGTGGTGTTAAAGCTTCTTTCATTTTTACTGTAACAAAACTTTTATTTTACAGATCATAACAAATTTTGATTACACATATTTCAAGAACGTCAATTACAGTTCAGAGTTGTATGGAACAACGTTTTTTTAATATTTCCTTGTTTTGAAGATATTCCCTTTGAATGTAACATGCTAAATTACCTTTGGGGGTTCGTTTTACCCCTTAAAAGTGAAAATGGGCAGAAACGAAAAATAATGTGTTGAGTTACTTTGATCCTTCTGCACACATGCCAAATTTCATCAAAATCGTTTGATTACACCAGGCAAGGCTCTCTTTGTAGAATGTTGTTAGTAAAAAAAAAGGTTCTCTTGTTAGAAAGTTCTTAATAAAGTTTTTATGTTCTAAGTTTTCTCATAACTTTTTTGTGTTGATGCGATATGCAGCAAAATTCTGTCGTATCAGAATAGCTACTCAATTTTTTATTTATGTATCAGTTACGTACAGAGAGAAATACTTGCTTTTTTCATTCTCCTGACAGCACTGGAACTTGATTCTTTGTTTTTTATGTTTATGATTCTTCAAATACGGAACTCAAATATTAAACACTAAAAAATGACAACATTATAGGCTTTAAAGTTTTCTGATGATCCTTGATATCCTAACTGAAGATGGTAGAGTCTCATCTACCACGTGGCAAGACAACTTTCATTTCCCAGCTATTGTAGAATTTTAAGCAAACGTGTACGTTCAATGATATCTCCGTGATTTATAAAATACTTTAGGATAAAGGGATATTATTTGTAATCTTATTTGATTTAAGGAATTTTTATTAGAAAACATTGAAAAATATCGGTAACTAACAATTTATATTTGTAATTGAATCACCACTTTTGTTTGGAAGATATAATTAGAAATAAGAAGATGTGCATTTTTCAGACGGCCGCTGTGGCCGAGAGGTTCTAGGCGCTTCATTCCGGAACCACGTACGTTCGAATCCTGCGTCGGGCTTGGATGTGTGTGACGTCCTTAGGTTAGTTAGGTTTACGTAGATCTAAATCTAGGGGAGTGATGACCTCAGATGTTAAGCCCCATAGTGCTAGAACCATTTGAACCACTGTGCATTTTTCAAAAATTAAGATATGTGTTTCCTAGTTTGTATCTGATGACTTTTATTTTTAAATGAAATAGCTATTCAACTGAAGGAAAGAAAAATGGAATAAACAGCGATAGTAATTATACTCAAACCAACGATTACGTCTCCAGCTTTTTTCAAATGGTTCAAATAGCTCTCAGCACTATGGGACTTAACATCTGAGGTCATCAGTCCCCTACACTTAGAACTACTTAAATCTAACGAACCTAAGGACATCACACACATCCATGCCCGAGGCAGGATTCGAACTTGCGACTTTAGCAGCAGCGCGGTTCCCGGCTGAAGCACCTAGAGCAGCTCGGCCACAGCGGCCGGCGCTTTTCAATCCTTCCTCCTTTTGCATATTTCGTTCTTGACTGATATGCTAGCTCAACACGCACCACTTTTCAAAAATTTGCTTTAGCCAAGAATCGAACGTAGGAGGGGAACACCCACACTGGCTGCCAAGGAAATCGACATTACTTTACGGCATTACAGACGGTCGGAAAATTTCAAAGTCGATTTCCAGCAGAATTTTTGAGTGTAGCATCGAAAAGCTTTGGAGGTTGACTATCTGAATTTTGAGCATCACACACCATAAGTACAAAAATTACAAACATCCGACTTCTGTGTGGTCTCTTCGTTAGACAAGTTAGCATTTACATTTTTCATTTGCTGTTCTCACAGCCAAAACACACATTAGGGACGTGTCTTGTTCGGTGCCTTACACGAGGCATCACAACAACGTTTCACCAGGCAACGCCGGTCAACTGCTGTTTGTGTATGAGAAATCGGTTGGAAACTTGCGTCGTGTCAGCACGTTGTAGATGTCGCCACCGGCGCCAAACTTGTGTGAATGCTGTGAAAAGCTAATCATTTGCGTATCACAGCATCTTCTTCCTGTCGGTTAAATTTCGCTTCTGTAGCAGGTCATCTTCGTGGTGTTCAAATATTAATGGCCAGTAGTGTATGTTACCCAGACAAATTTCATTACTCTACATTGATAATGTCTTGGTGCTGCGTTTTTCCCGTAAGTGTAATAAGTTGCCTGTCTACCTACCTGCTGCAAAGTGAATATCGTAGTTCCGCCCAAAGAGCCTGCCCAGTGGTGTAGCACTGCCAACAGGAAGGTTAGTACCTCCTCTGTCGGACAGGGCGGCCAACGCCCAGGCCCTCAGCCTCTGAACAGGTGCGTCAGAGCCACAGCTGCATCACCGGCGGCGGCGGCGGCGGCGGCGGCGGCGGGCGTCGGGTGGCTCCCGACGCCAACGTCGGATTACCTGCCGACACCCGACGCCCGACTGCCGCCGGCAACCCGAGAAGCCCTGCAGGCCTCGGCGGCGCCTAGCCGAGCCGGGCTGACGCCAGGCCAGCGTTCCGCCCACCGCTCAGCGCTCGGCGGAAGCCGTCAGCCGTTATGGGAGCGCGCAGCCGGCGGCGCACCCGGCTCCTCTGAATGTTCGCCGCTGCCGCTGCCACCAACTCGTTCTTATGTCCGCACTACGCCACTGCCGCCTGCAGTATAACGTCCAGATCTCTTTCTCATCTCCAGGTCTTTACCTCCTTGAACAATCACACTGTGAAGAGCTTGTTTTCTCAAACAACACATACAGGGTGCGTCAAAAAAATGTATACACACTTTGATCCGACATAGAAAATTATTTCCCGTTCTACAATGTTAAATTTCTGGAAATGGAAAGCTTAAAGTCCAATTGGAAAAAAAAATGTACTTTGCAAATGTGATTAACGTTCAAACTGGTGGCCTTCAGCATCAATACATTTCTGAGTACGAGTCACCACTGATTCAGTACATCGTACCAAAGTGTCCAATGAGGTTTTTGCGCACACTGCCTGAATCGCATTCCAAAGTGTGTCCAGGTTACGTGGATTTCTTTTGTACACCTCATCTTTTACTGTGCCCCATAAGAAGAAATCCAGCGGCGTGAGGTCTGGAGGGCGTGCAGGGAACTCGATTGCTCCCCTGCGTCCTACCCACTGGCCTGGCACATTGTGATCCAGGTATGCTCGTACGTCCCTATGATAGTGCGGCGGGGCGCCATCTTGCTGGAAATAAAACTCATCATTACCGTATACTGCACGAATGGCAGGGAATATGGAGTCAGCAAGCATTGTTAGGTACGTTTCTCCAGTAACAGTACCTTGAAAGCGGAAAGGCCACACATTTACCACACATTTACACCAGGCAAATTCACAGCCTTTTCAGCCCAGTACACACAATTGTGCATATTGACAGTTCCATTGAGTTGTAATTGGGCTTCATCCGACCAAATTATGCTACCCATAAATCCCGGTTCACGTCTCACCATCTTCTGAACCCATTCACAAAATTCTAACCTTCGATCTGGTTCGTCGTCACTTAGCTGTTGCACCAGCCTTGGAATGTACACACGAAACTTGCCTTTCATCAGAATGCGTAGCACCCTACTAGCACTTACATTACTCTCACGTGCCGCTTGCCTTGAAGATTTTTGAGGCTAACGCTGAAACAGTTCCAAGACAGCAGTTGTGGAATCATCACTTGTAGCTGTACGAGGTCGCCCTGATCGACCTTCATGCACATCACACACTGTTCCATGAATTTCGAATTTGTCTCGTAGACGTGTAATTGTTAACCTTGAAGGTGGTTCTGCACCATACTCACTTCTCCACTGTCTTGGAACCGCAGCTACAATCTCAAACTTCCAGTGCCACTTAATTATCTGCTTCCGCGCTTCAAAGCTCAAACGCACGTCCGCCATGTTGCAGTTACTTCCTTGCCACTGCTGCCCGCTGTTGAAGAAACATAACATTAACTTCTCACAGATATTTAACCTTGTAGAACGGGAAATAAATTGTCTATGACAGTTCAAAGTGTGTATACATTTTTTTGACGCACCCTGTATTTATACTAACCTTCCACATCTTTCTTGAGCGTATTGTTTTAAGCCAGTAGACACCCCCACATCAGATTGTACAAAGAATCGAACTCACTTGTATAAAATGTTATACCTCCCGAACTATGTGTCGTACAATCATATAATTTAACAGGTTCTGTACATAGATACAGTCTGCGGAATGTGTAGCGGATAATTTTTGTACTAAACTAGAAATAAATTAAAACGTCAGGTGCCGAAATGCAGTAAGCTGTAGATATTTCTCCTTTCATCATTTACGGTGCGTGTCAGCGAGAAAAGGTGTTGTGAAGCTTTGAAAGTTTTAGGTTGGTTCATAACTTCGAAGGTCATTCCATAAGTTTAATAAGCATACCAGGCGTACATAAGAGAGACTTTGGTCATCAATAATATGTTTTCCTTCAGTACTGACAACAAATCTGCCAATGCTTAGGTAACTTTTCGACTTCTCGACTGTAGAAATCACGTAGGTTTTGAGGCGAGGAACTCGTAGAGCCATGTTCGGAGTGTATTTTCATCTGGAAAGAACGTTTCTTGAAGGTTGTTCGATAGACAGCGGAAAGGTGAAATCTGAGGACGCAAGGTGGTTGCGGAATGACTTCCCAACCCAACTTATCAATGACAGTCTAGTAGAAAGCAGCCGGCGTTACCGTGAAGTAGCATGACTTCACGCACCCTGCCTGGTTGTTGTTCTCGGATGCGTCTGCAAGACGTCTCAGTTGTTGACAATATATATCAGTATTGGTGGGTAAACCTCGGGGAAGCAGTTCAGAGTATACCACACCGTCGCTGTTCCACCAGATACATAACACTATCTTTTGTGGCTGCGCGCTGGTCTTCGAGCTGGGAGTTGCTGCTTTGTTTGGACTCGGTCATCCCTTTCTTTTCTTACGCATAAAGACACGCAGAGCGAAGTGGTGCAGAGGTTAGCTCACTTGATTCGCGTTCGGGAGGACGACGGTTCAATCCCGCGCCCGGCCATCCTGATTTAGGTTGTCCGCGATTTCCCTAAATCGCTTCGGGTAAATGCCGGGATGGTTCCTTTGGAAGGTCACCACCGACGTCCTTCCCCATCCTTCACTAATCCGATGAGACCGAGGACCTCGCAGTTTAGTCTCCTCCCCCAAATCAGCACAACCCATCAAGGCACAACCTCCCGCCGGCGGTAACTATACAAGATAGGAGTGGTCGGTGTTGTTCACGAGCCAATTGATCATGAGCAAGCAAGATGCACATATGGTCAACCGTCGATTTATGTGATTTTGGCTTACAGCGTGCGGTACCCATACATCTTATATTTTCACCTTCCCCAATGCATGACAATGTCACACGATGGTGGAATGATCTCCGTGCGTCACATCTGTCGGTTATCGAGCACACTGACGTGGATTATTGTAGACTGATGCTTTTAAACCATATTCATCAAACTCCAAAGGTGTTCCTTAACTGGAGGGTCTCTAATGTCAAAACTATCCTCCTTGAAACGAGAAATTCATTTCCTTGGCGTGCTCTGTCCAGTGCCATTATTCTCATGCAACCCTCAAATGTTTCTACATGTACATCTACAAGGTTACTCTGCAAAACATACACTCCTGGAAATGGAAAAAAGAACACATTGACACTAGTGTGTCAGACCCACCATACTTGCTCCGGACACAGCGAGAGGGCTGTACAAGCAATGATCACACGCACGGCACAGCGGACACGCCAGGAACCGCGGTGTTGGCCGTCGAATGGCGCTAGCTGCGCAGCATTTGTGCACCGCCGCCGTCAGTGTCAGCCAGTTTGCCGTGGCATACGGAGCTCCATCGCAGTCTTTAACACTGGTAGCATGCCGCGACAGCGTGGACGTGAACCGTATGTGCAGCTGACGGACTTTGAGCGAGGGCGTATAGTGGGCATGCGGGAGGCCGGGTGGACGTACCGCCGAATTGCTCAACACGTGGGGCGTGAGGTCTCCACAGTACATCCATGTTGTCGCCAGTGGTCGGCGGAAGGTGCACGTGCCCGTCGACCTGGGACCGGACCGCAGCGACGCACGGATGCACGCCAAGACCGTAGGATCCTACGCAGTGCCGTAGGGGACCGCACCGCCACTTCCCAGCAAATTAGGGACACTGTTGCTCCTGGGGTATCGGCGAGGACCATTCGCAACCGTCTCCATGAAGCTGGGCTACGGTCCCGCACACCGTTAGGCCGTCTTCCGCTCACGCCCCAACATCGTGCAGCCCGCCTCCAGTGGTGTCACGACAGGCGTGAATGGAGGGACGAATGGAGACGTGTCGTCTTCAGCGATGAGAGTCGCTTCTGCCTTGGTGCCAATGATGGTCGTATGCGTGTTTGGCGCCGTGCAGGTGAGCGTCACAATCAGGACTGCATACGACCAAGGCACACAGGGCCAACACCCGGCATCATGGTGTGGGGAGCGATCTCCTACACTGGCCGTACACCACTGGTGATCGTCGAGGGGACACTGAATAGTGCACGGTACATCCAAACCGCCATCGAACCCATCGTTCTACCATTCCTAGACCGGCAAGGGAACTTGCTGTTCCAACAGGACAATGCACGTCCGCATGTATCCCGTGCCACCCAACGTGCTCTAGAAGGTGTAAGTCAACTACCCTGGCCAGTAAGATCTCCGGATCTGTCCCCCATTGAGCATGTTTGGGACTGGATGAAGCGTCGTCTCACGCGGTCTGCACGTCCAGCACGAACGCTGGTCCAACTGAGGCGCCAGGTGGAAATGGCATGGCAAGCCGTTCCACAGGACTACATCCAGCATCTCTACGATCGTCTCCATGGGAGAATAGCAGCCTGCATTGCTGCGAAAGGTGGATATACATTGTATTAGTGCCGACATTGTGCATGCTCTGTTGCCTGCGTCTATGTGCCTGTGGTTCTGTCAGTGTGATCATGTGATGTATCTGACCCCAGGAATGTGTCAATAAAGTTTCCCCTTCCTGGGACAATGAATTCACGGTGTTCTTATTTCAATTTCCAGGAGTGTATTTAAGTGCATGGCAGAGGGTTCATCGAACCACCTTCACATTTATCTATTATTCCAATCTCGTATAGCACGAGGAAAGAATGAACACCTATATCTTTCCGTACGAGCTCTGATTTCCCATATTTTATCGTGGTGATCGTTCAGCCCTATGTAGGTCGGTGTCAACATAATATTATCGCATTCAGAGGAGAAAGTTGGTGATTGGAATTTCGTGAGAAGATTCCGTCGCAACGAGAAACGCCTTTCTTTTAATGATTTCCAGCCCAAATCCCGTATCATTTCTGTGACACTCTCTCCCATATTTCCCGATAACACAAAACGTGCTGCCTTTCTTTCTGGCTACCTCCTCTGCAGTCACTACTCTACTTAAGTCAAACAGATGAGTATGTCAGAAATGTTCCGATTTCCTCACGTAGGACTTCAGTCTCTAGCGTTGAAGTTCCACTCACCATCTCAAAATGGCAAAAATGCAATAAATAAACTCAGCTAGCAACAGTAAATTACAAATATAAAAAGACAATCCATAAATAAACCCACAGCAACCGGAATACCAACTCGCAAAACAAAGCCTCTTCGAACTTATACACCTACCTAATATTTGCAAAAACTTTTTCGAAATTTCTGAAAGCTCTCAGTCTCAAATATTGCATGAATATAGTCAGGGTAATTTGAGCGCCGTCAGTTAACCTGCCTGAAGGCATACGGGTGAGTACGAGGATAAGTGCATGCCTTGAAGGGTCATAGTATAGGTGATTCTGAGCAGGAAACTTCATATGAACTTACGGTCTTTCCTTAACTGTACCCGACATGCAGCTATTTCAAAATCGCGGGCGTCAGTCCCTTGTCCTTCAGTAGGACTCACACGCGAATGCCATCAAAGTGACATCAGACTACGTGGTGTTGTCTTTACTGACCATTTCTATGCAAACACTCCGTAAGGTCGTTGACAGAGTAGCTGTACATTGGATCGGTCGCCGTTGAGTCATTTCTTGGCCACCGAGGCTACACAATCTTACTTCATTAAATTATTGTGTGTCGGGTTGGCTTAAAACCGAAGCAAGTAACAAACTTTTCTCCCGTAATTTAGACGCGTGTGGTCAGGCAAAGGACTGCGCAAAAGAACTCAGATCAGCAACACCTCTGCAGCATTTCAGCTGACAGTAGACTATTCGAACATATATCTTCCCGAAGAGATGTACACAATTAAACAACACATTTGATTGCACAGTTCATTTACTATCACCGGCATTTGATCTGTTCCCACTCTGTTTAACGGTTTCCACCGAAACTGTTAAGAACAGTAGATATTTTCGTTTGACATTTTTTTCTTCAGAGTCACTAATCACCCCTCAAAGCATGTGCTTTTCCTCCTGACTCACGCAGTGTACGAAGTTATAATTGTAACACTTGACTTTTGTGTTACATGTTTATCCTCCAACACGAGATTATAGTTCTTGATGAGTAGATTGTCGCACCATTTTAAATTTTTAAATTAGGTCAAAATCTGTACGAAATATTGAAAATCAAATTTTTGTTGCCTCTGGAAAGCGTTAGTCAGGTAACCACCAAGTGTAAGTGTGCCCTTGGTTAGCCGTTTAGTAATATAAATGGCTATATACCGAATTGTGCCGTATAGACAGTCATGGAGCAACTGACAGCACTAAAAAATAATCTTTACCTATTAAAAGTGTTTTGCAGACTATCTTTGTCGTTTGGGCTGTACCATTAAGCTCATTAGTGTTTTTGCTAGGATACTAGAGATTTGACTAATTATTATGCAGTGCTTTTCATTGATGCAAAGTTTTAGTATTGAAGAATTTAAAGACACTCGTGGCACATGTACAATTTCTTAGACACTGAGTATTTTTCGATTATTGCTGTTCGTATAAGGAAAGAAACAATAAATGAGAAGATTGTTACCCGCGATTAACTATTCTGCAGCACCTTATTTTACACAACATTTTCCAATCTTGAATGAAATCTCACAGTAGTCGTACGAGGTTCGATATAATTCGTTATGTAGTAAATACTTATTATGTGGAAGGGAGAGGATAGGATCGTAAGTGAAGATGAGAAATGAAGCAATGTGACATTACTACTTCGGTGGGATTGTTATAAAGTGCTTCCTAAGCTCAACAATAAAATCACCAGATTAGCGGTTTTTGAAACGTTAACAACAATATTGTGATGTTCGTGTACATGTTCTCTTTCTCTTCAAAACTATGAGGACAGCAGCCTTGGGGAACTCTTTGGCAGTCTGCCAGTTCCTTTATTTATGTCCTCTTGATTGTGATTTTTTTCTGTGTTTACAGTTTCCAAGGCTCTATTAGATCACACACTAAGCTTATTGAGCCATCAAAACTGCCTCTAGCCTGGATGTTCTGCTAGTTCTTTGGGACGACCATCGCAGCAGGACCTACCTGCAGAAAATATTGGTGTCACTTCGTTACCATTTTTCATAATTCATTCCCTTCTGATTCCAAAGTAGTAAATTACTTATTCTTCCAGACCGTAAAATCGTTACACATGTGAAGCATAACCATCACATTGGTTACCTGCAGGTGTTACCTTTTGTGAAATAAACCACGATAGTTTATTGGCTTTCATACATGCTAATAGAAACCCCCAAGTCTACTACAGACTAGGTGGGGTGGCGTACTAATTTCCATAGTGCACTCATATTCAGGAGTGTGACGGTTCAAATACCTGTTGAAGCATAAAGATCTATTGATTTTCGGAGTATCCCAAAATTGGTAAAGGCAAATTAGTGTGATGATATCACGGTCGACATCCTTCTCGAATGTTCCCTTATCCTGAGCTTTTACTCCAATAATCTCATCGTCTACCGGAAGCTAAATTCTGATCTTCCTTCCTTGTCCCTCTCGATGAAGATTTAACAGAGTGAGATCCTTCTACAGCCGCCAATAGCTGGTTTTCTTCAACTTACTTGTTCACTTATCCGGTACTCATACCACTACCGCAGAATCAATGAAACATGTGCTCGTTCGTGACGCTACTTCATTCACACAGCCCTGGTATTCTTGTCTAACTTATATCTAAATCAATCAATTAACGCCACTTGTCATCTATATTCACATTCCAAATCAGTCTTTATAATTTTGCCAGTTAGATAGCTCTGTTTCACAACAGATCGCATTTGGTATGCAGGCTAATGGATTCCACAACTAATTCATAAATACAGCATCTTAAGTAATATCGTATTAATGGCCTACGAGAGGTGGTATCGTTATTGGGAAACGGGAGAAAAATCTGAAAAGGGATTTGGTCAGGCTCGCATGAAACCACGAAAGGATAAATGGAATCAGATTTAACTACAAGCAACGTTCCAGGCAGACTGTTGTGGGCTAAAAACAAAATCATAGCGAGATTTACCTATGTTTCTCTGAAGTGACATTATTAGGAACCTCCACTAATAATGTAGAGTTCCATATCCACAACTCCTGTGTATCAGTTACGTTGGCTTGTAGTACTTTCCTCCATGACTGCAGTTAAACGGCTTCATTTAAGTCTGAAATGTTAGTTAAGGTTCGATGTAAAAAAAAAAGGAAAAAATACTTTTCGGAAAGTTTCTTTATTTCGCTTCATACATAAACAATAATGCAAGTGAAATGCACTGAACTATATCGTCACAGCAGTGTTACCATCTCCCTACTGGGCAGAAACGATGGAGCACCATCTTCAAAATATGTAGATTTGTAGCTGTGGCAGCCTTCACTTGCTGCTCCTGTGCCAAGACTCTCACTGCCAACTGAGGGACGTGTTTTAACGTACTGGCCTGTGGCGTCATTGTTATTGGTCAGCTGAGTTAAACGTCAGAATTATAGTGTGTCTTTTGCTTCAAATTAAATTTCACGTAAAGTTATGCTGAATGGATAGTACATAGCATCCAAATAACATTTGGAGTCCGTCATGAATTGCCCATTCAATTGGCAATCAATTGACATTTAGAGTATATTGAGTTATCCAGTGTCAAAGGGGGCTAGAAGGACCAAATTCATTTAAAAGAAAAATCAGTAAAAATTCAAAATTTTACTATCAGACACAAAGTTGTTGCAATGCATGTCAGACCATTCTATTTAATCAAACGTTGATCTAATCTAGTCTGGATCTAGTCTAGACAAAGTATTAAGAGAATTACAGATCATTTTTGTGGATGCTTTAATTAAGTAATAATAATTGAAAGATATCTATTCAGTAAACTAGTTATTAGTGATGAACTATTTTGACGACATGTTTTTACTGAAATATCTCATTTGCCTGCAAAGCATTTTCAAAAAGGAAATATCAAAACTAAGACGCGGATTTCTTTCGTCTCAGGCTTCTTGGAACTAGTTCATGGAAGCTGTAAGCTCTCTAGCAGTAAAGTGTTAGTAGAATTTAAATAATTCCTGTCAGCTGGACGATTTAATTAGTAGTAGAACTCACATCCATCGGTCTTATTCCTTTTTAATCATCATGATCCTGTACTCTAAACAGTACGACCACGGTTAAAGCATTGTTATTGGTATGTGCTAGTATTAACTGTGAAAATGGGGAATAGTTGCGGTTCAAGTCAAGGTTCACGACCCCTAGTCACTACGATGCTTAACTCTTGCAGTTGCGCTTGACATTCCAAACCTACTTTTCATAAACGTAAGTCCACTAGCAGCGAGTGTTCTCCTACCAAATCTATCAGCTTCCGCCACTTTAAAGCGGCCACACGCCACAGGTATATACTAAGAAACTTCTACTCGTCAGACTCCACACTGCTCATTCAGGCCGTCCCCATGGCCCACGATTTCTGTGCTGCATTCTAAACAGAACTACCGGTGGAAGAAAGTATACACTATTCCTGGCTGTGGTAGGTGGCACGCTTGCAAATCTATCTCTCACAAAACCCATTATGTCAATGTGACATAAAGGTGGTTCCGTCTTCCAATAAACGTTCGTTGTCGTAGCCATAATTTTCAAAAAGGTAACCAAAAGGGAAAATTTTAATTACACCGTGAGAGAAGATATAACAAATATAAAGAAACCTAGGAACAGGATGGATAAAATCATGACGACCAGGCCTCAAAAAAGTGCAAATAATCGGAAAATAGTGTATGCAAGAGCTGCTACATGGAATGTAGCATAACGGAAATTATTATGGAAATGGAGGAACATAAAAATAAGCAGATTTTCATTGACTTAGATAGAAGGAAATGGGAAGGGTTCAGTCGTAAGAGGAAGTTTCAGGCTACGTTCTACTGTGGTGTTGTTAACCATCCACAATAGCAGGCGGGGTTGGGGAATCCTAATTTACAGAAATTTAGTAACATCATTACTAAAGTTAACTGCGTCAACGAAACGATAATCAGCAGAGGTAGATAACTCGTCCACTTTACATACTTTCTACATGTGCACATGATGTGGGAAGATCTTAAAAGAGATTATTGTTGTTGTTCTGGTCTTCAGTCCAGAGACTGGTTTGATGCAGCTCTCCATGCTACTCTATCCTGTGCAAGCTTCTTCATCTCCCAGTACCTACTGCAACCTACATCCTTCTGAATCGATTTTTACCCTCCGTGCTGCCCTCCAGTACTAAATTGGTGATCCCTTGATGCCTCAGAATATGTCCTACCAACCGATCCCTTATTCTAGTCAAGCTGTGCCACAAATTTCTCTTCTCTCCAATTCTATTCAAAGAGATTATAAGGTACTTGTAATGTTCAAGCTGTAATTGGCACTGTTTCCAAAAGAGGAATGTGCGAGATCTTAATGGATGTATTGATAATTAGATTATTTGGAGCATTAAACAAATATTGCTTAATGAAATGGAAACAAAGTAAAATAGAGAGCAACTAAATAACTTTGCACATTGAACGAAATCATGACACACATATCGACAACAGGCCGCAACAGAAAGACACGTGAAGTAGTACAAAAGGCCAGTGCTCGGTTATTGATTACTTGACAACGAACAGAGCCATTCATACAAGTCAAACATTATATGAGAGAACGTTAAACTTGACCACTGTAGAATCAGATCAAGCTGTGGTTATGTGAACACTAAAACTGAAAGATAGACCAAAAAACAACAGAATTAGGATTCTGACTGAGATAAAGGATTACAACTGATATCATAGAGGATGAAAGTACTAAGATGCTGAGCCGAAATAGATTAAAGGAGAAGCCGGACGGTGTGGCCGTGCGATTCTAAGCGCTTCAGTTTGGAACCGCGTGACCGCTACGGTCGCAGGTTCGAATCCTGCCTCGGGCATGGATGTGTGTGATGTCCTTAGGTTAGTTAGGTTTAAGTAGTTCTAAGTTCTAGGGGACTGATGACCTCAGATGTTGAGTCCCATAGTGCTCAGAGCCATTTTTGAATTAAAGGAGAAAGTCGTCAATAAGCCACGTCTAGACAAACAAGATATAGAAACCAGATGGACTACTCTTAGGTCCAATGCAGAAGAATCAGCACGAGAAAATTTCGGTACGGAAATCGTAAATTTGATGGGAGATTGTACCACATACAGAACACTATATATTAACCAAGATGTTAAAACATTTACTGTTCAGAGGAAGAAAGCATTCCTAAAATACAAAGCCAGTCAGTGCAAAGACGATTACATGGAGCACAAGACCATTCGTAATAGGGTGAATTCGGATATTCGAAAAGTAAAAGTGTTATTGTGAGCAATATGCAAGAGGTATGGAACGAGACCTTTATGGAACACAAAGGCATATTAATGGATACTCAAAAGGTGAAAGAAGGATATAAAAGAACAAGTTCAGATGCAGAACGTAAGCAAAATTCATTTCGCAAAATTAAGTAGGAAAATTATTTTAAATTGCAGTATAAAGAAACGACAAACGTGACAATCGAAACAGCCAACAAAGCACGGAAGCTAACAGACAATGAAGGAGGGCAGGAGAAAAAAAGGCATGGAAAGAAAGGCCTACAATTCCAGTACGTAAAAAGGGCGATAACCAAGTTTTAGACGATTACCAAGGGATTGCCCTTCTTGATACCTCCTTACAACTGTTAATATCATAATTCGAGGCAGAACACAGAATGATATAGAACTTAGGGAACAACCGCGATGATCCAGTAAAAACAGAGGCACAATATCTGCTTTTGCGCTGTAAATCTGGCAGTGGAGAAATCCATAGAGCTAAATAACCCAGCCTACAGGTGTTTCAGTGACTTGCCAATAACCTTTGATAAGATTAGAAAATGGATATAAATCAAACTTTAATGAACAAGAAACTATCACAGGTATTGTAGAATTCATAAAGAATTTGTATACACGAATTAAATTGAGAATTCATACACATGAAAGATCGACAGGCAAAACTATAATAGATGAAGGAATTAGACAAGGAGACTCATTAAGCACAGCCATGTTCAGCCTAATAATGGACCATATCACTAATACCATAAGAAATAAACCAGAATGAAGAATGAGAAATAATGTAGTAAATATTAGATGTGTGATGACTACGCCGTACTGACAGCAAATAGTGAAGGTAATTTACAAAATTCACTCCAACAATTCAATAAAACAGCTAAGCAATATAATTTGGGGAGCTCATTCAAATTAATCAAAGAGTGTGGTAATATGAGAAACCCTTGTAAGATGTAGATCAGGAGTAGAGGTCGAAAAACGCAGGACAACAGAAGAAAAGAACTACCGTCTAGTGAAACATAGACCTTCCGAGATTTAATTTTTAGTTAATAATATTTGTTACGATGCATCAGAGTAAAATTTTACTGTGCAAAATTTTACGTTAGATTTTACGTTATTTCGTCTTGTAGTGAAACATGTTTCTCACAACGTATTTAAGTAGTGAAATGACCATGTGCTATGCCGCCTGGACTACAGCTTCTTCTGATACATAGTTCTTTCTGATTCAGTTCCGATAATGACGTAAAATTTCAAAGGTTAGCTCATAATACGAAAACAGAGAATTCTGTTCAATCGTCTTTATCCGAAGGCATCGTAATTAAGTTGTTAATTCTGTTCGCTATTAAGACAACCAATAATGATATTTTGCGTTTAGCTTTCTGTGAACAGGTGTTCTTTTTTCTTTGAAGTAATTTCCTTAAATACTTTTTACTCTCATTCAGTTAACAGCTCGTTGTGTCCCGGGAAAAAATCAGAGGTTGAAGCACCATCTTGTGCATTCGCCTGAGCACTACTGGGTGTAGGGAAAGGATCAGAAGTACGTGTTATCACGTTCTCACGATCACTGTTTGCATCTAGTGGAACGGTCGGCGCAGAAAGCCCTGCATTCACAGACAATGTACTGCACTTAGTGTCCTTACATATTCAGTGTTCCGAAAACACTGTACTCTCCGCTTGACTGATGTCTTCCCGAGGAACATTATTAAGCACGATAGGCTGAACTGCATGACACACAGATTGGTGAACTCGTATTTCACTTTAGCTCACTCTCTTACTCCTAGTCTCTGATGTGGAACAGCATCGTCAACCTTAATGGACAAAGTTCAATAACTAGAAATCAGGAAAACCACAAAGCAGAAAAGATCCTAACCACTACTTCACAGTGTTAAGCATTACAACACAGGAGAAATTCAGCTCAAGTGAACACCAATGTGGTACAACCCCGACAATATAATACACATGCTAACTAAAAGAGAACTCAACAAATCTCAGTTAGTTATGTCCTACTACAAAAAGCACCAAAAACAGAGAAATTCCCTAAACTCATCATCACTCATCGTCAATAACAAGTGTTAGAAAATACCAAGAGGAAACACATTAATGCTCACGATAGAATAACACCGTCCACAGAAAGAAATCAGACTTCTGCAGCATTCAAGATTTTCTAAAAATTCAATAAATCAGTCCAAATTACGAAACTTCATTAGTTTAATGTGTTTATGAACCATAAAATACACGAAAACGACTGTCTGCTTGACTGTCAGTAACAGTCACACTTGACGCGAGGTTGCTGGGCTGGAAGGGTGAAGCTATGTGTTGGGGCGGTGGGTAGGATATTTTTTCCAATTGTACCTAGTGTAGCCCGGGTTCTATCTACAAAAGCAATTCTTTGGCACTAATAAATTAATTTTCTATTACAATGACAAAATGCATAGCCCATGAAATAGTTCTAGGCTGTATGGTACTAAGTTCACAGCAAACAAACAAGGAAAATTAATTTACGACATTGTTTCAAAGAATCAAGAGCAAAATCCACAGTGAACTGTGCCATAAAGTAATATTCAAGCATTCCTAGGGAATTCAACAACCATCACTACTACTGTTTTATAAAAATGAACAAGCTCATCGAGTTGGTCTGGTTATACACCACATAATTCTCATGTAATAGTTACAGTTTTTCCCGCAAGAATTCCGCCTATCTCAACTCTACCATCCACCGAAAATGCACATAGCACAGAGGCCACAAGGGATAGAAAAAGCAACATTACCTCCACATAACTACTACCACACTTGAAAGCTTCACAGCAAGAAATTCAGTGCTCGTAAACAATTACTATGCACAGAATCCCCCACTAAATACAATCAGACTGCAGACTATGTGTGACTTCTTAAGAAATTACTAAATCAGCACTCCGAAAAACGATATTCCCCCGTTCTGTTTCTTTAACATCAGTTTAACGATCCTCTGAAACCACTAACTAACTCATGGAACAAGGTAAATAAGGGATATGTTTAGCCTTGGCCCGCCATATAGTTCACCATGAGGGAATCAGCTGACCACAGGTGTATTTCGAACCAGCCCCATTCCCTGCCATTATGCGACGAAAGTAAAATTTTAAACCGAGGCAAAAATGGTTCAAATGGCTCTCAGCACTAAGGGACTTAACTTCTGAGGTCATCAGTCCCCTAGAACTGAGAACTACTTAAACCTAATCAACCTAAGGACATCAAACACATCCATGCCCGAGACAGGATTCGAACCTGCGACCGAAGCGGTGGCGCGGTTCCAGACTGTAGCGCCTAGAACCGCTCCGTCACTCCGGCCGGCTAAACCGAGGCAGATTATCCTTAAACGTCTGCCGACGTCGAGCTCCATAGACATGAAAAAGAAGCTCTGACCTTGTAATCACTGGGAAGGAAATCGGCTGAATGTTTTTCAACGGAACCTTCGTGGCACTTGTATCAAGGAAGTTTCGATCGCTGGAAGGGGATCCGCCACCATCCCTGCAGTTTCTTGTCCAATGACCCACACAGCACCACGGGTGAAGGCCGATAGGTGTGTGGTCTGTGCAATGTCACGGACGAAGCCCATTGTTCAATGGCACGGACGAAGGCCAATATTATGTGGCAGGTGTAGCACCATGGACGAAGGCAACGGGTGTATGATCTGAACAGCTCCACAGACGAATGCTGTTGGTTTCGTGACCCTGCGCAGCAGTGCACATCAAGGCCGATGCGTGGATGACCTGTGTAGTGTAGTGGACGAAAGCCGATGAGTGTGTGTCCCGCAGATAGACATCTGGTGCCCGCTACCTCTGAAAACCTAACAAAGGCTTGTCGAAAACTTACTAAAGTGTATTGGGCTACAAAGTTAGATCAACTACTGTCAAGCAGATAGTACAATGATTTGGTTAATCAGTTTAAGTCTGCCATTGCTATATTTAACAAAGTGACTTGATGGTTTCCATGAGTTGGGCTAGCATGGGTTCCTTGTGCTCACACAGTCCATACCACACAGAATAACGTAAATTTAATTTCATTTCGTTGCATCGGATTTGATATTTTCAAGCACATGTGTGCTATTACTTATTGCATGTCATAAGTGTCAAATTATTTTTCACTACACGTATAAAGTAGACGTTATATTACATTGTGAACGAGTGTCAGTGCGGATTCATTTTGAAGTGTGGTGAAAAATAGTTTCACAATTGAGACATGTAATATGTAGCGATACACATGTGCTTTAAAATTACAAGTCGTCGAAATTAGCTAATAGCTATACAGATCATCTGCATTACAGACTAATAAGGGCATGTTTTCTGTAATTAATACCAGATTATATGTCACCACATTTAGGGATGGCTACGTCTCTCGTATTTCCCTGCGTCATCCCCAATGGATCATTTCTAAGGGGCGAACCGCTTGACATTGAAGCACCATGTGTTTAAGTTTCCATCTGTGAGAGTCACCACATAAGTGCAAAGTATTTAGAGTTGTAATTGTCATTAAACTTGTGCTCCTCTGTAAAGAAACGTATTGTGCAGAGTATACGGAGCGACAGTTACTGTGTAGTAAGCAAAGTACGCTTCCAGCGTTGCCACCATACCTCTGTGCCACGCCACAATGGACGAGAGCTACTGCGTGGCAGATGGGAACTTCAGCTCAATCCGGGGCAAACGGCGGCCGGGGATCAGATGGGGTGGGAGATGAGCAATGAAAGCGGCGAGCTCCACTCTACAGATACTAAATCAAACAGCTAATCTCGGCGAATCCGTCTCCGCTGCTGCCGCCGGTTCGCATGACTTGTTATAATATAGCGGGGCGGCTCTCCGTTTCTGTCATTACCGGCTAAAACGATCCTCGCGCTTATTTGAATAATGCAGATCGTCGCGAACCTTATCCCCTCTATTTACCCAATCGAGTCGAATGTAAGTGAAGACTTGCTTCCCTTCCGCGCCGACCTCCCTGCGGTCTCGCCTCACCACGGAGCAGATGCATTAAATCCGGCGGGTTCGGGGCACCGCGGGATCCCACACCCGTTCCGCCCCGAGTCTGTTCTGTGCCGCAGAACTACTGTATTGCTGATGATGCCAGCGCAAACCGCGCAATTAGGCCGCCCCGATCGGGACTGAGCCCTCGTCCTGTCGCCTCATGGTCATCGGCGGTACTGAAGGGGGGTGGGGGGCGTTGGATGGGAAGGGGGGAGAGGGGAGAGAGAGAGGAGCAGTGTCCCAGTTGCTACCTCTCCCATGCGGCGACTGAGCAAATCTTGTCGAACATCGTCTACTGCTGACGTCAATCGCGGCTGTTTGGTCTCATCTGTGTGCCAACAGTGGATGTGTTCAGCCTAACAGCGGGCAGTATGAAGATTGTAAAGAAACTGATTCTCTACTTCTGAAAAAAAAACCTATTAAATAATAAAACATGACCTCTACAAGAATCTGACTGCCCCTGTTAGTCATGGACGAAAAAAAATTTGGCATAGTCTTTGTCAGAAAGTGCAGAATCTTATGTGGGGCCAATAAGAAGTCAATTTTAATCAAAATATGGTATGCCAATGTTTACGTAATAAAAAAAATTGTAATTCAGTACAATTATTATATAGATGCGATAAATCACTTTAATGGGGGCCAAGTGAACAATTAAAGTCAATATAATTCCAGTAAACCTGCAAACAAAAAACAAAAAAATTACTGTAGGGGCCTACATAGGCATCGCGCATCTGATAGATGCCCATGAAATACGAAATTTTGTTTTGAAGCTGACAGCCAATGAGAAAACAGGTGAAAAATACTATTGGTTAGTTTTCAAGCAGTAATGGCTGACAGCATCAGCTGGCAATATACGTAAATTTATGGTAACTAATTTTACTGCACAAAAATTAAAATATGTACTCCCTCCAAAAGAAGTTACACACAAACATTAAAATAAAATTATGATGAACAGCAAAATGTCTGAGAAGAATTTTGAAAGAAAATTATTAATTAAACTTTAATTTGGCGGGTTTTCAACACCGTCAACAAGACGATATAATCTAAGGAATATTTATTGGAACTAAACAACATTGAACCTTCATATAGTGACAGTATTTTAAAATAGATAATTTAACTGCAATTGTCTTTAATTTTGATATGAGAGAGAGAGCGTAATAATTTTCTTTTAATGTCTCAACTGTTGCTACAGGCAGTGCGATGACGTCAGCGGTGGTCCGCGCGGACAATGTGTAAAGCTAATCCTGGTTCATGGCGTGAAGATAATGATGGATCCTCCTGTTTCATTAATATTCCAGTTACGGCGGTGGTCCACGTCTCCGTTGTAGTCGAATCAGCTGGCAGCACTGACGCGATAATAATAGTTCCAGTGTGTGCGTTGTTACGCGCGCGACGTTTTATTATCAAAAGTTTATTAATCACGCGGTGCAGTTAGGTCGGAATTATGCAATGTCTTTAGTATTTACGATATACAGCCGGTTAGTGCCAATACTTCGCACAGTTCTTTGACCGTGTTGCCACAGGAAAACAGTCACATGTGTTTATTACTGCAACACTCCGTTAAACATCAGTTCAATTTACGTCGTGGTCTTTAAGACAGTTTGGATGATATAATAAATGATTCTTGATCAAATCACAGCACTGTTCTTTCTCTTAACATTTTAGTTTGTTCCACTTTCACACAATTCTAACACGACAATGGTGTCTGGTTCACGGCTAATTGTCACAAGTTCACACAGTATGTAAAATCGTCACCGTAAACACTCGATATACTTTTGAGGTTTTAGTGTTCACTTAATAATGCACGATCTCCTATTAACACAGCGGACGCACTGTAATTAATTGCTCCTCCGCGTATCACCGTCCTTCCCGCCGAATTTTGCAACGTTTCTCCACCCGCGAACCGGCCACAATACCACAACAACTCGCACGCTCTCTATCGATAGTCGTTCGCTTTCTCTGTGACACAGTACTTCTCCAAGCCTAACCAAAGATTTACAAAGCATATAGAACCAGAAAATTCATATTCGTACAATATAAAATATAAAACAGTAGCAAAATGAATGAAGAAGCAATGTGACGTATTAACAAATAAAGAATAGTTGAAGTAAATGATACATACGTACTATGACAAGGTAATGCACAAAAGAAAAAAAATATCATCGACTTTCGGGGAAAGCAATGTGTTTACAAGATCCATGTAGTTTTCTGGCGTTCTCTACTTTCGTATACATGTAAAAGGTGACTTTTCGTTGTACAGATGAAACTTAAAGGAAATGAAAAGTTATGAAACTTTTTTTACCCAAACCAGTAATTACGGCCTATTGTGATAGCTAACAAACGTCAAGTCGATACTATAAAGGCTTCTTCTGTTTAAAAAAAAAAGCAAAAGAGTCTCTACCTCTCCATCACTACTCTGCCATTCATATGTAAGTGCTTCACAGAAGGTGTCAGACTATTTCTCGACCTTTGCCCTCTGGCCTGGTACATGGGGAAAATGAACTGCACTATTTGAAACCGAGACAATTTTGCACACAACATTCTTTACTACCAAGCTAGTGTCATCAGCAAACAGCAATATTTTAGAGTTACCTGTAATTCTGGAGGGCATATCATTTATATAAATAAGGAACAGGAGTGGCCCCAACACTGAAAATATTTGAAGAACGACATTTTTCCACCAAACTAGGTATAATATTTTTTATTTCTTTATTTTTCACACTACCGATTTCGGGCATTGCCCATTCTCAAGTCTGTCTCTAGTAACATTTGTGGCTACATAGTCGTAGTTAATTTAAAAATCGCCGTGCCGTCCATAACCGTGCAAAGCACGGTAGCCAAACTTCCTCATCTTGCAATATTTGCTACGAAGCACACTATATACACTCACTCAACGACCTGTCACATGTGTAGTTTCCTTGGGAAATAAAGACGTAAGGATCCCATATATCACAAAGACAAACCTACGTTTCTAGCATTTGTTGACTTAGAGAAAGCTTCTGTCAATGTTGTCTGGAATACTCTCTTTCAAATCCTGAAGGTGGCGGGAGTAAAATACGGGGAGCGAAAGGCTATGTACAATTTGTACAGTAACCAGATAGCAGTTATAAGAAGCAGTAGTTGGGAAGGCAGTGAGACAGGGTTGTAGCCTACCCCCGATGTTATTCAATCTGTATATTGAGCAAGCAGAAAGAAAAATTCGGAGTAGGAATTAAAATCCATGGAGAAGAAGTAAAACTTTGAGGTTCGCCGATGTCATTGTAAGTCTGTCAGAGACAGCAAAGGACCTGGAAGAGCAAATGAACGGAATGGACAGTGTGTTGAAAGGAGGATATAAGATGAGCATCAACAAAAGAAAAACGAGGATATTGGAATGTAGTCGAATTAAGTTGGGTGATGCTGAGGAAATTAGATTAGGAAATCAGACACTTAAAGTAGTAAAGGAATTTTGCTATTTGGGGAGAAAAATAAATGATGATATAAATGAGGATATAAAATGAAGACTGGCAACGGCAAGGAAAGCGTTCCATAAGAAGAGAAATTTGTTAATATCGAGTCGTTTCTGAAAGTATTTGTATGGAGTGTAGCCACGTATGGAAGTGAAACGTGGACAATAAATGGTTTAGCCAAAAAGAGAATAGAAGCTTTCGACATGTGATGCTACAGAAGAATGCTGAAGATTAGATGGGTAGATCACATAACCAATAAGTAGGTATTGAATAGAATTGGAGAGAAGAGAAATTTGTGGCACAACTTGACTAGAAGAAGGGATCGGTTGGTAGGGCATATTCTGAGGCATCAAGGGATCACCAATTTAGTATTGGAGGGCAGCGTGGAGGGTAAAACTCGTAGAGGGAGACCAAGAGAAGAATACACTAAACAGATTCAGAAAGATGTAGGTTGCAGTAGGTACTGGGGGATGAAGAAGCTTGCACAGGTTCAAAAATGGTTCAAATGGCCCTGAGCACTATGGGACTCAACTGCTGTGGTCATCAGTCCCCTAGTACTTAGAACTACTTAAACCTAACTAACCTAAGGACATCACACACATCCATGTCCGAGGCAGGATTCAAACCTGCGACCGGGGCGGTCACGCGGTTGCAAACTGAGGCGCTTAGAACCGCACGGCCACACCGGCCGGCCACACGCCAATATAGATAACCGTACCCAGATAACGTCTTCCATTGACAAAGGTTAGTTCAACCCAGAGGGCAACTTGCAAAAATACACTACAGCTGGAAGCTGTGTGAACACGAAGGTCTTTGTGAGAGATGCACAGCTGATACTCGTTTTGGAACGTGGCAGAAAAAGCAAAGCAGCAAAACTGCCTGATTGAGATATTCCTCTTGCTACCAGCGGTAATGGAACATGTCATAAATAAGCATTATTTTTACGAAATATAAGTCTTATTACATGTATACCTTTCAATCTAGTTATGTGTTCTTTTAATATTGTGTCAAACATCATAATAACTGCGAACCTAAGGAAAGCAATAAGTCATTATTATTCCGTTCGGAAATTTCAATCACTACTTGTAAGTTGTCCGTTGCACTGTATCCACTTCACAGCCAGGCTGTCGTTTTAGTGATAACATCAGAGATAGGTATATCAGATTTCACAATTCCTTACAAGTATTTCTTTTAATGACGATCATATTCGAAAAAAACATCATTAGCTAACGTGTCATGTCATCAACGAATATTTCGTCACACAGTCTGACTATTTCTTTGATATAACATAGTGCCAAAAACGAAAGTCATATGAATATAATGTCAGTGCCATACAGATCATTTAGTTCCACGCTGGTGAAAAATATGCATAGGTTATCGTCCGCTTGGTTGAGGTAAACAGTTCTTTTCTTGCTTTTGTTTGCTATGTTTACTATTCCGTATGGAAAATTAGTCAGCTGTTTAACCTTACATTAATTGTATTGTGATATCTCATAACGGTATGTGTCCGTTTAAAAAGATTTGCGTTTGCATCACGCATGTTTCCCGACGGAGAAGTTGCAAAGTCCTTGTTGATATCTGATAAGGGATCTCTGGTGAATTATTGATCCTGTAATAAAACTCAAGGGAGAAAATGAATAAACAGAAAGAAGCCATCTGGGAAGCGAAGGAACCGCCTGCTAATATGATGGAAGAATATGTGAGTGTTGATACGGACGACATATGTCGTTGAGCGCTCGAGTTAGACAGAGCTTTTGTAGACGTGCGACCAGACTAAGGCCATGGAATAGATATAGAATTACTTTTGATGGCTAAACCAAGTGTCAAACATACGATTATTCGATTTAGTGTGAAGACTCTATGAGACTGCAGACATATCATCGAACTCTCGAGAAAATAACGTCTGTGGTGTTCCGAAAATAGAAAGGCCAGATATATTTGAGAAATATCGCACTTTCACCTTGGTAGCTGACCAGAATAGCAGGAATAAAATGGAAAACAAAATTGGGATTTATTAGATGATGATCAGTTCGACTTTAGGAAATGTAAAGTTACCCAAAAGATAATCCTGCCTTTAGTCTTAAAATCCTGACTTTACCGTTAAAAACAGAAACAAGACTAAGGAAAATTAAGGCATTTTCGTAAGGTTTCAGCATCTATATAAGAATCTCTACAATATAAAGTAGTTCAAGGAAAGTGAAGCACAAAAAAACTAAAATAAAAAAGACTACAAACTATAAGGAACGATAGAAGCATACAAGTGTGAGAGAGGAAAATAAGAGATAAATACAAATAGAGAACTGTATTTATTACAAAAGGTGTAAGGCAGCCACGAAGCTTTTGAGACTCAGATTCAACCTGTAACATAAAAAAAGGAATACAGCATTAAAATTCAGAGTTTAAATATACGGTAACATTCGCTGATGACACTTCATCGTCTACGAAAGTGGGACAGACCTTATGATCGAAATAAGAAGTCTTCTGAACATAGAATAGGGATATGGATTGATAGTCAATCAAAGAAAGATGAAAGTAATGAGGGACAGGAGAAATGAAATTTGCTACAATGTATAACATCAGCCACAGTAGAATTTACAAAAGTAATTATTGATTATCTTGACAAGGATGATTCCGAAACAGATGTATTTTTTGTGTTCAAGGCTTTTCACATCGTTGACAATAACCACACTAAATATAAATGACGACAATTACCCCAATAATCACACTTGTTCCGATCATACCTAGCAGCTAAGGTGCAAAGAGTAGAGACAACACAAAAATCAAATGAGGTTGAACTTACCGGATTAAAAGTTCACTAACGGGTTAGTTCCTCACTGTCACATGTTAGGGCCAATATCGTTTACGATACACGTCAGTGACTTTCCCAGTATTGCCTGTATGGAGGAAAATTCTCTGTGATAGTGAAAACATAATAGTTACGGAAAGGAAACAAGAGAACTCGCGGCGAATAGAAATAGTACCCTCAAGGAAGTTGGTCAATGTGTAATAAATTTACATTGTGCATTAAGAAAGTAAACAAGACAAATATAAAAAAGAAGAGGGCTAAATGACACTGTTAAATTAAATGGAAATGCCACCTGTATAGAATCCGTAAGAAACCAATATTTTCAGGAAATGAATGAAGATTGTTGAATGAATTTCTTCCGACACATACTAGCAAATAGGATGTTATCACCACGTCCTGCCATCAGTACATAAAATACACTGCCTTTTAGTGACATACAAATCGCATGTGCACTCAATTCACAGCTATGCAATTCTTTTCTGAGGAACAAATATACAAAATATAAATATAACTTTCAAATTAAATGAAAGGTGCCTGAGAATAATACTTTAAATAGTAACCGTTCTTATTGGGAATATCTGTTAGAATAATACACTGCACTGTGTGAGTACATTAATGAATCACTCATACAAATAGGAAATCCTCGATAATTGCAGCACACGTAGTTCCGTCCAAGCATGTTGAAAAAGTATCGATTGGCATTTGCCATGAAAGAATAAACATAAAACTGAAAACTGTGTTTCAACGAATGAAACTGTACAATTAGTTGCCCAACGGTTGTCGTCTGACTTTTAGTGGGGATGTTAGTGCAACGAAGATACGGAATCCAGGTGATTTTGTTCCTGCTGCACATGACTACACATGCTGGCGTAACATGCTTAACAAGTTGCACGTTTCCAGTTGAAGACTCCGTTGGTCTTCGTCATTATGGTTCGTACAAGGTAAGGCGTCGTGACAGAGGCACAGTATTTGGTATCACAATCAACTAGAGTCTAGTGGAGTGTAAGGGCGCGTTCCTCCAGTGCTTGCAGTTTACGTTCAGTGAAATTAAACAACGTGTCATTGCAGAGGAGAATTACCTTCTTAATGAAGGTAGGCACATTCACGATTTCGTGAGAGTCGAAATGTTACAATATTTTGGTTATATGAGGGCTAAATTTGTTCGTAATTATAGGAGTGGACATGATCGTGATTTGCAGGCTGTTTAAAGAACAAAAGATTAGTTGAAATATATAACGAAAGAAGATGGTTTTGCTTTGACAGACTTAAGTGAGGGTCAGCTAAGTTTCTATTATCAGTTTTGGCGTCTCGCAGAGAGAACATCTGTAAGTGATTACACGGATCCATTCATAGTCCAGAACTGGCAAAAGGTTAAAATGATCGAACACATTCTAGGTTGAAACTTCCTGGCAGATTAAAACTGTGTGCCGCACCGACACTCGAACTTGGGACCCTTGCCTTGTTCGAGTCTCGGTCCGGCACACAGTTTTAATCTGCCAGGAAGTTTCATATGAGCACACACTCCACTGCAGAGTGAAGATCTCATTCTGGACACATTCTAGGTTCATACCAGTTAACACAGCACAGCAGTCATCCGCTATACACGTGTTGGAAGCAATTTACTATTTGGGCTAAAGAAGTGGTTGACTGGTTTAACTGTTTATATCAGAGTGAGAAGGTAAGAAAGCCACAATTAAATCTTTGGAGGCACAGAAATATTGGAAAGAGAAGTTTGATAGAAATGTTAATCGGGGAAAGTTGTATTTTTATGCCTGTTAAAAATGATTCGTACATTGATGGCAGATTAAGTTTGTTGGTGTCGAAACTAGTAGCATGTTTTGTATAAATTACGTTGGTTTACAGTATAGTTGTTGGTTTCAGTTATCATTATTCATGTAAGAAAGATGTTGTCCAAGTATTTTCTTCTGAACCATCTTTCACTGTTGACGGACGCTTGCTATTTCGCATTATGTATTTCTTTTAAATTAACTTTTTCCGTCCATTGTTCTAGTCTTTCGCAATTTATATCTGTTTCAGAGAACCCTCGAGGCTTGCTATGGCTGTTAAAATTATCAGTAACAAATTTTATCCTCTGAGACTTAGAATTATTTGACTCCTCAAAGAAGAAGACTACATGTGGTGGTTTGTAGAATTAAGTTACCATGCGGGATCTGACCTCTACAGCGAGAATCGCGATATCATTTTCATAATTTAGAGCTGCTGAAGTCATTTTAACATTCTTTTTAGCAAAGATTGCAGTTTGATATCGTTTATGAGGTCTATGTAGTATTAGCTTGATCCCTTGAACCTGATGTCTTCGGTTTTCTGTCCTTCCGATCACAGTTTGTTTCCTGGCACAAATTTGATTGCAATAATTCATTATCTGCAGAAAGGCCTCCGATATTGATCGAAGTTGTCACTAAACGTAGGTTTGAAGAAAACCTCTTTTTTTGTGGAAGAGGCTCAGCTTTCCTTAATACGTTTTGTAATCCGATGTTTGAAGGATTAGCCGAAGTGTCGTTAACGGAGGACGCACGACTGCTTTCGAATAATCCGAAATACAGTCTGCGAGGAAGCCCCTTTCTTGTATGAGTTATCTAGACTATCATGTCGAGCCGCGCTGGGTAGTCTTGCGGTCTAAGGCGAATTGCCACGGTTCGCGCGGCTCCCCCCCGGTCGGAGGTTGGAGTCCTCCCTTGGGCGTGGGTGTGTGTGGTGTCCTCAGCGTAAGTTAGTTTAAGTTAGATTAAGTAGTATATAAGCCTAGGGACCGATGACCTTAGCAATTTGGTCCCATAGAACTTACCACAAATTTCCAATTTCCTATTATTTCGGTAACACGTGGTCGCGCTTCGTCTGGCCTTAGTTTTCGGCCTTGTGCGTGCTTACCTTGTGATTGGAAACCCCTTGTGTTTGTGTTCAGCTCAATATAGATTAATTTGAAATGGCTGTTGTTTATCCCGCTCACTTAGTGAATAATCACCTAATCCGAGGGCCGGCCTGGTGGCCGAGCGGTTCTAGGCGCTACAGTCTGGGACCACGCGACCGCTACGGTCGCAGGATCGAATCCTGCCTCGGGTATGGATGTGTGTGATGTCCTTAGGTTAGTTAGTTTTAAGTAGTTCTAATTTCTAGGGGGACAGATGACCTTAGAAGTTAAGTCCCATAGTGCTTAGAGACATTAGAACCATTTTGAACCTAATCCACAGACTATTTTTCTTATAGTCACATTTTCGCCTGTTTGTAACTACTGCTGTGTTCATTGCACATATCTTCCATAAATGTTCTTTCTTTCTGCATAATTTGTAAATTTGTCACTGCGTGAGTGTGCGAAGTGCGGAACAGGTGCACAGATACAGTCCGTTGTGCAACTTAACTGTTGATTAATTTTGGAACTATAATTTCCGGACTGTAAGAATAACTGTTGAAGCATATGAGTTATGGGGTTCACTTAGTATTTGGCGTGACAGGCGTATTTAAAGATTTTTCCACATTTATGCAGGTTGACAACTACATTATGAAAATGTCCGCAAGCTTGAAACAATATTTGATTAACTGGTAATTGGTTGTCTGTGAAATGCAGCAATATGTGACCTTTATTACCATAAATATTATCACATGTAAAAACGAAGATTTAGAGTTAACCATATAATTACGTATACGATGCATCAATGTAACGAAGATCACATGGTTCACTTCGATTACTACACTTGGATACACTTCTTTCGTATCGCTTGATCGATGTCCATTGTCACTGTAATGTGTAATGTGACTGTTATTTTCGAGTATAGCTGAAATACGCATTAAAAGTCTAAAGATATTATATCTTCCATTGCGACCAAGTCATTTAAAAGACGTTTTCATTGCTGATCGGAATAAAAGTCAACTATTTGCAGTAAAGGTGAAATAATTAAATACGGAAGCCTTCCGTATTGTCCAAGATTGATCCGAACGCCATTTTGAGCGTAATTATCACTTGCTTATTACATCTATGAGAAACTGCAGTTATTTATTTTCACGGAGTCCGATAACATTTATGAGTACAAATCTTCCGAAAGGAAACTCCATTTTTCTTCACAGTCATTCAATATACCAGACGATCTGTTTCCAAGCTAATTGTTGTCATAGCTATATTTTTCAGTTTTAAAATAAATGAAAGTTAACAGCATTACTAATTATTCATGATTTTTAGGAAGCAATTGAGATTACATCAGCGATCTACTTTTGGCTCCAGTTTTCTTCATCTTCATCTACATCTACATTTATACTCCGCAAGCCACCCAACGGTATGTGGTGGAGGGTACTTTACGTACCACTGTCATTACCTCCCTTTCCTGTTCCAGTCGCGTATGGTTCGCGGGAAGAACGACTGCCGGAAAGCCTCCTTGCGCGCTCGAATCTCTCTAATTTTGCATTCGTGATCTCCTCGTGAGGTAGAAGTAGGGGGAGCAATATATTCGATACCTCATCCAGAAACGCACCCTCTCGAAACCTGGATAGCGAGCTACACCGCGATGCAGAGCGCCTCTCTTGCAGAGCCTGCCACTTGAGTTTGCTAAACATCTCCGTAACGCTATCACGGTTACCAAATAACCCTGTGACGAGACGCGCCGCTCTTCTTTGGATCTTCTCTATCTCCTCTGTCTACCCGACCTGGTCCGGATCCCACACTGATGAGCAATACTCGAGTATAGGTCGAACGAGTGTTTTGTAAGCCACCTCCTTTGTTGATGAACTGTCCCAATAAATCTCAACCTGGCATCCGCCTTACCAACAATTAATTTTATATGATCATTCCACTTCAAATCGTTCCGTAAGCATACTCCCTAATACTTTGCAGAAGTAACTGCTACCAGTGTTTGTTCCGCTATCACATAATAATACAATAAAGGATCCTTCTTTCTACACTCCTGGAAATGGAAAAAAGAACACATTGACACCGATGTGTCAGACCCACCATACTTGCTCCGGATACTGTGAGAGGGCTGTAAAAGCAATGATCATACGCACGGCACAGCGGACACACCAGGAACCGCGGTGTTGGCCGTCGAATGGCGCTAGCTGCGCAGCATTTGTGCACTGCCGCCGTCAGTGTCAGCCAGTTTGCCGTGGCATACGGAGCTCCATCGCAGTCTTTAACACTGGTAGCATGCCGCGACAGCGTGGACGTGAACCGTATGTGCAGTTGACGGACTTTGAGCGAGGGCGTATAGTGGGCATGCGGGAGGCCGGGTGGATGTACCGCCGAATTGCTCAACACGTGGGGCGTGAGGTCTCCACAGTACATCGATGTTGTCGCCAGTGGTCGGCGGAAGGTGCACGTGCCCGTCGACCTGGGACCGGACAGCAGCGACGCACGGATGCACGCCAAGACCGTAGGATCCTACGCAGTGCCGTAGGGGACCGCACCACCACTTCCCAGCAAATTAGGGACACTGTTGCTCCTGGGGTATCGGCGAGGACCATTCGCAATCGTCTCCATGAAGGTGGGCTACGGTCCCGCACACCGTTAGGCCGTCTTCCGCTCACGCCCCAACATCGTGCAGCCCGCCTCCAGTGGTGTCGCGACAGGCGTGAATGGAGGGACGAATGGAGACGTGTCGTCTTCAGCGATGAGAGTCGCTTCTGCCTTGGTGCCAATGATGGTCGTATGCGTGTTTGGCGCCGTGCAGGTGAGCGCCACAATCAGGACTGCATACGACCGAGGCACACAGGGCCAACACCCGGCATCATGGTGTGGGGAGCGATCTCCTACACTGGCCGTACACCACTGGTAATCGTCGAGGGGACACTGAATAGTGCACAGTACATCCAAACCGTCATCGAACCCATCGTTCTACCATTCCTAGACCGGCAAGGGAACTTGCTGTTCCAACAGGACAATGCACGTCCGCACGTATCCCGTGCCACCCAACGTGCTCTAGAAGGTGTAAGTCAACTACCCTGGCCAGCAAGATCTCCGGATCTGTCCCCCATTGAGCATGTTTGGGACGGGATGAAGCGTCGTCTCACGCGGTCTGCACGTCCAGCACGAACGCTGGTCCAACTGAGGCGCCAGGTGGAAATGGCATGGCAAGCCGTTCCACAGGACTACATCCAGCATCTCTACGATCGTCTCCATGGGAGAATAGCAGCCTGCATTGCTGCGAAAGGTGGATATACACTGTACTAGTGCCGACATTGTGCATGCTCTGTTGCCTGTGTCTATGTGCCTGTGGTTCTGTCAGTGTGATCATGTGATGTATCTGACCCCAGGAATGTGTCAATAAAGTTTCCCCTTCCTGGGACAATGAATTCACGGTGTTCTTATTTCAATTTCCAGGAGTGTATATATTCGCAATACATTACATTTGTCTATGTTAAGGTTCAGTTACCACTCCCTGCACCAAGTGCCTATCCGCTGCAGATTCTCCTGCATTTCGCTGCAATTTTCTAGTGCAATTTTCCACAGCAGTTTTCTTACAGCGTTACCACCAGATAAAGAGTTTCAATAAATAATCTTACGTTGTGATTAATGCTTTTGAGTAACAGATCTGAGTTTAAGGTAAACTTCATTACAATTTTAGGCAGTAATGTTATAAGGAGTAGAGGTAGTGTAAATTATCAGTACGATAGAAACCAAGTAAAAGCACGAAAGTTTCATAATAAAATAACTGTAACTATAAATTACAAATAAATGATACCGGTGATACAGCACACTGGAACTTCTCGATGCGTAGCGGACCTTCCGCCTGAACTACCGAGCGGACAACCAGACGGTTCGCGTCTCTCTTGCCACGACAGCCATCAGCACCAGCGATAGGCGGGCTGCGTGACAGAGGCGGCGGCCACGGAACCCTGGTGATTGCTGTTCCCGCTTGTTTGCTCTGCTGCTATCTCACCTGCCATTCCGAGCCTGTAATTCGCGAGTGGGTCAGCGTAGAAAATCTCTCCCGCCTCCGCTCCCCCGTCTCCTTCAGACCTGTTTGTGTGACACAAGTGATAGCCATGAAAAAACGCTATGCGACCTGGTAAGTGCCGGTTTCCATGCACTGACCACGCAATCGGCTCCTCTGTTTTTCATAACGATTCCCATGAGAGGAGGTGACAGGTCGGCTGCATGTCGCTTGTAGGTGACGGGGTTATATATCGTTCTTAACGTCGAAAAATGCCCTTTCAATAGCATTAACTATTCAGTCGTACAAAATTTTTTGTTGTAATATGTACCACTGGATGTAAGAACAAAATTTTTGATTTGAGAATGGCATAAACATTTATGCTTCACTGTACCGTTTCATTGTTTATGACATCATATCTCCAACACAGTATGTGTTACCAAGATATAATTTTGTGAGTGCATTTAGCGGCATATGTTGATAATGTGTACGAAATTTATTGTGAACAGACTTAGTAGAAAAGAAGCAATTAATTTAAACGTCACACATGATGGGGCAGTCTTTCCACGCTTCTCATTGTTTATGACGCCATAACTCCTTACCTATGGTGGGTACATGTTTGGTAGCCCATAGTGATTGTTGCTAGACAGTAAAGATATGTGTGCCAAGTTTAGTCGAAATCGGTCTGATTGGTTAGGAGGAGATATGGACCACAGACACACACACACACACACACACACACACACACACACACAGACACACACACACAACACACATACTGGAAGAAACTGAAATATATGATGAAGTAATAAGAGGCCACCCCACAAGTTACTGAATGATCAATTAAAATTAAAAAATAAAATATTTCTGCATAACTTACGATCAATGTTGATAGAAAAGTAATTTATCATTTATATTCTAGACCATGCATAATACACTTACTACAGTTGTTAACCTCATACTGTAAGAGGCCTATAGTTCCTTCGGCATACTTGGGTAAATGATATTGCAGTATAGGCGTATATGTGGGGAGTGTTGTGAACATATTGTGCACTGATTTTCTCCTTCACGCAATCCACCTAGCTAAAGTTTCGGGTCTTCTTGAGAAATAATTTCCAGTCTATATCTTCGGAATTTTGCTGTGTGAACAATACTACTGCTATGCAAGCGATATTGCTGTGTGCTTGGCATCGAGAAGTATCGCGTAAATGGTATAATATTCTGGCAAACCAAGAGAAATTACTGAAGTGCCTAGAACCGCTCGGCCACACAGGCCGGCTGTCTTTGTACAATGGAGAATGACTTTAGTTCGCTGAGGGCGCTCTGGTCACGCATTGGGAGCGGAGGGCTTGTGACCATTGCCTGCAGTGGATGACCACTTGACCTTCTGGGAAAATATCTAGTGTTGCAAGGAGTATTACATACGGTGCATGTGCTTATGCTGTCTCTCTTTGTGGTATATGTATGAGTGTCTGGCAGTCGATAGCTATATGAATGATGCAAAAGGGCGATTTTGTATGGCACATTATAGGACTTATATATTTTCTATATCGATGCGGTATGTGGTGATATATTGCCAAGTTGGAGATCGGTTTCACGCTCTAATATTCAAGCTTCCAACTTAAATGGCTGAGCAGTTTAATTGAGTACGAGTCTTTCCGTTTTTGACGAATGTAGGCCACTTTCGCAGGTTTTAACTGTCAGTGCAGTATGGCGTTCATAATGCCCCATTCATTCACAAGACATCCTTTCTGTTGGGATGTAGGAGCAGCGAGAACGTTTGCGTTTGGGAGATGTTTATTGAAAGCAGGACTTAACGATTTCTAGGAAGGGTAACACATGATGGATGGAGTGCCACATTAGGAACATCAGGAGGAGTGCATTCAGCATTATTCTGAGCTATTTTAGTAAACATGTCCTGTTAGGACCAGAATTTCCATTCAGACAAGCTGAGACATGACGAAAACTCCTACAAAAGCGATAGTTAACTATTTCTGAGGCACTTTACTATATCCAAGAGGTAGACACGGCTCTTATTTGCATATCCATGTGACGTCAGTATAAAATGGAGTACCTTTTAGATGCGCTTGTCATGTTGAGTTGATAAGTGAACATTTCACATCGATGAGTCAGCCACATTGAGGAGGTAAACACATGCGTGGCTAGATGCATTTCGCATGTCCCGTTTGGATCGCTAGCAACAATGCACCCTGTGCTATTCTGGGAAGCATTGCAACAGATTTCTATAGTGTGACCTATGTCCTCAGTATAACATTCAGAACCTTTAAGCTGCATCTGTGAGGGTGAGACACTACGCAAACATCTCTCTTGGCGCTGGACCACAGGCAGAGAGGCACAGTGCCAGCATCAATGTTATACACGTGTGCACAGACTAGGGGCGTCTAGCATATGGGACTGGCGTGATCGCGCCACCCAGTGTATATACTTTGGGGCTCTGTAGGGAAGAGTTCGCTGACATGTTGCGCTTGACGATAGTTCGAAAGCATTTTTACGTGCAATGAATATTTGTGCACTGCATCATTCTTGTCTGTTTCATTGTTGTTAGCGTGTTTGCATAGCATTACACATGAATTATTTTTTGACAGTTTATGAGTTGTTTTCATGTCTGTTGTGTTATTTTGTGTACAGGTGTGTGGGATATGCTATGCCCTAATTCGACACTTTATAATTAGTGAGCATGTTTGCATAGCATTTTACACGCATTATTTTGACAGTTTACGAGTTTGCGTCTCTACACATCAGTGTACTGCACAACTTTGGGAATTTATGAGTTGTTTTAGTGCCTGCACATCAGGGTACTGCATTATTTCGGTGATTTATGAGTAGTTTGTCAGTCTGTACGCTGTGTGCTGCATTATTTCGGTAATTTACGTGTTTTTTGCATCTCTATACTTCAGTGTACTGCATTATTTCGGTGATTTACGGGAAGTATGCAGGACTGTATGCTGTGAACTGCATTATTTCGGTACCTGACGAGTTGTTTTCGTGTCTACACATCAGTGTACTGCATTACTTCGGTAATTTACGAGTAGTTCGCACGCCTGTATGCTGTGTACTGCATTATTTCGGTAACTTACGAGTAGTTTTCGTGTCTGCACATAAGTGTACTTCATTATGTCGGTGACATACGAGTAGTTTGCAGGTCTGTAGGCTGTGTATTGTGACCCCAAGCACGTCAGAGCGAGTATTTTGTATCAGTGTTATAAATAAACTACATGATATCCATCCCTAAATAAATTGCTCCTAAATAAATAAAGTACACTCCTTCCTCTCTCCAGCAGCCCAGAACGTGCTGAGTCCTTTTCCTGTCAATTTTCCCCAGACAGCCATGGGACGATAGTGGCCTCTGGTGGCATTACTGTGTAATAGGTCAGTTGCACTTTGGTCCTCATGGTGAATACACTGGATGCAGCTAATGCCACAAATTGTTTAAATAAAAACTGCCTGCAAAATAAAGACCTATGTCCATCATTTCCAGCAGCCCAGCACAGGCTGAGTCCTTTCCCCACCAATTCCTAGGAAGAGGTGGCGCTCGAATGACTTAGGTTGGTGAAGGTGACCTATGTGACCTACTTTCTCACCAAAATTTTTCCGACATTTTCATAGGTTAGTGGGGGTAGGCCAGGTGACCTTTTTTCAGCCAAAATTTGAACTTCTCGCCATTTTCTCTGTAAGGGGTGGGGAGGGGGGAAGGGAGAGACTTAGGTTAGTGGAGGTAGCCCAGTTGACCTATTTTCCTTCCTAAATTAGAACTTCCCACCATGATGTCATTGTGATGTTGCCAAATTTATCGCCGCCATCTGGGATTCGCCATGTTGAATAAACTTGGGAGCAATGCAGAGTGGGGTGACATGAACTTTGTCTTACAGGATCTGCTACAGCCATGATGATAAGGCTGAGTCCACTGTGGAGATCTGTGAGCTGTAGACATGGACTGTTGAATAATTTGCCGCACGAAGTTGAACAGGTATGTTGGATGGTGTTTGGCTTGTGAAGGAGAGTGGCGAATTGCTGAGCCTGTATCTACGACGCATAGCAGGCCGCTGATGTGGTCAGATAAAATAATCTGTTATAGTGAAGAGGACTGGGCAGGTGCAATCCAGCGTTCTCGCCGTTGGAATTGAGGTGACACAAATACCCTGAACAGTCTGGTGTACCTCCATCAAATGGAACGTATATTTGGGATAGCAGCATGGGAGATGGAAGCTGAAGATGGAATAAAAGTATGCTGCATGATATCAAAAAGATTTCTGCAAAGGCGCAGCATGTTTGGTGGCATATTGCACAGGCGCAGATGCGATGCAGTTCTCCATGTTTCGCGCGGGCGTGGGGCTGAGCGGTTGGTGGGGAGGTGAGAGTTTTTTAATGCCGTACCAAGGTTATCGCTCTGACCGTGAGTGGTGACATTAGCGTCAACTGCAGGTACCGAAATAATGCAGGTCGAGCGGAACCTACTCGGTTTGTGATTTGCTGGCCTTCGTTTGTACTGACACTGAAGTTGCGAGTTATTCTAGTCGCCATTATTGTCGACATTACTGTTACGCTGTTATATGATGAGTATACCAGGTACCAAGTAGAAGACGTACATGCAGATGCTCGCACTCATGAGCAACTCAGGCTAGTTGGGCTTTTTTGGGGGGTGGGGGATGTGCTTCAAAACCCACAGAGCCCATCTCGTGAAGATCGATCTGTGTGCAGATAGACCGCAATGGGGTCTTATCATTTAAAACTTTGTCGTAAATAACATGCTGGATTTGTTCCTCTGTGGAGTGAGTGAGGTGGCGGTGTACTGAAACTTCCGCAGTCTCGCTGCCTGCGGGGCACAAGGATGGGGGGGGGGGGGGGGGAACAGGGGCAGGGTTATATCAATTACTGTGTCCACATGTTCCCCAGGCGACTCAGTTGGGTAACGAAATTCGTGCTGTCACTGATGACGTCAATTGATCTGAAGATGCTGTCTACAATGCTGAATCGTAACGTTTGATGGTCTTGCCGAAATTGTGGTAGTTAGACATGTGTTCGGTGGTCGGTTGGTCGGCAAGACAATGTTCGTAGTGGAACAACAATCGAGAGAGTATAGTTCGTACGCGACGCGACATGATGCGCGGTAGATGACGCGGGAGGCGTTGCAGCCGTCTTTATGAGGTCTGGATCAACCAGATTCAAGCGCGACGTGGTTCATGTCTCCTCGAAAGCGAGTAGGCACAAATCCAACCGGCTTGACTGCTATTCATCAGGTGTAGACCGGTTTGCGAGGCGGGCAGGGTCCCGCGCAATAACAAAGTACATTGGCTGTTACACTCCTTTGCTCGGCGGCGTTGCACACTAACGTAGCACTGCCAAGGAGAATGTCGCTGACACTTGATCACACGAGCTGCATGTGGGGTGTTGTGCATAGAGTACGACGTCGCGGCGTGAAAAACGTTGTCCACAGGCGTAAATTGCGTGGCACAATGGCAACACGACGCAGCATTGTAGTTGCGCAATTGTCTGAAATGATGAAATTACGTGTAAACACGGTCGTCCGGAGTCACCTGTGTAGTTCTACTGTGTATGGGCGATGACAGTAACTAATAATCGCACAGCCCGTATACAGCGCAGAATACCTTTGTTATAGCACAGAGCGTACTCATGACAAGCAACGGAACGCAGTAAAGCCATAGGCGATAATGATAGTCAGACTGTTTCTGGCCACGATTCCGGTCGACCGATAGAGATGCTATTTGACGGTGCAATTTTCCCACATTTGGCCAAAACATCAGCAGACGACTGTTTACGATTGTTTTTTTTTTTCTTAATTTCAATTGTTTGCACGTGACAGTTATTTTAAATTGCAAATGCTTCAGTGCTTTCGTGAATAACCCAATGTCAGAAAGACATTTTCAGAATTTGTGCTGGATGTACAAACATGACTGGTACAGTCTTATGACACAGTTGGTCACGTTAACATACAACTTCCCTTTTGTTACGCGTCTCGAACAATCAAGAACAGAAGAATGTGACGTGGAAAAACTGCATCCATAATCCAACATTATCCTTAATACAGGCTGACTTAACTGAATTTCGGTCTCCGTGTGCTTCCCGAAAACGCTAAGAACATGTTTTCTTATGTCTGGTCGATATCCAGTCTTTCCTTCTCACAGCGTTCTCCTGCAGACATTTTCGAGTTATATTTCTAGGAAATCTATAGCCAAATAACATAAATATAACCAATAGAGTGAAAGTAATCGGTGTAAAGAAAATCAATGTATATAAAAGAAAGTATCGCTTCAAGAAGTCAATTTGAGAATGAAATTATTCCTTTACACTTTAGACTAGACTTAGAACGATTAGTACATCTGTAAATGGTTCCAACTGGCATTTTTGATCGGAATATTTCCACAGAAGCTAATGCTTGGGGTAACTGACATTGTGGACGTCTGTTTCAAGTATGCTACGCCATGACAACGCCCCTTACTAAACCTCAATTGTTTCGCGACTGTTTGTGGCAGATTGCGCGTGATTTTATTCGTTACTTAGACAACCAACGATGATATTTAAGATGTCACTCAATTACATTATATGAATCGCAGGATTTTACACTATCAGTCATATTTTGAGCCTCAAGTTTTCTACATTAATATGGTAGCTTGCAGTTGATCTCAATAAATATCATTCATTCGCTTCTATTTAGTATCTCCTTCTTTACGTATATAATACTGTCTCTCAAATGTACTTAGCCGAAAATTGGAAGCAGCAGAGACATCATTCCTCAATTTTAACACTTGTCACAGCTGAAAGCCTTTCGCGCCAGTCGCGTAGGAGAGGCAGTAATAGCGCCACAAATGCGGTTTTGCTTTAAATACGTGCTGCATCGGTCGTGGGCGTTAGTTACCTTGGAGACTGGACGTGATGGGTTATGTTTGTCAATAATGCCTGTAAGGCAACAAAGACATCATTATTAACACTGAGTTTGAAGGAGGTCGTGTAATAGGACAACGAGAAGCTGGATGTTCCTTCTGCTGTATTGTAGAACCACTTGACAGGAATGTGGCTACTCTAAATCACTGCTGGCAGCAGTAGCCACGGAAATGTACGGTCGCAAGAGGACTGGGCTCCGACGGCGACTAACATTATGGAGGGGGAAGAACATGGCGTTCTGGCGCATCGTACTGCATCTGCAGTAGCAGTTTGGGCAGCAGTTGGCACCACAGTGACACAACGAACTGCTACAAACCGTTTACTTCAAGGACAGCACCAACTCAGTAGCGTGCATTCAACTAAGGCCAAACCACCGCCATTTGTGACTTCATGGGTGTCAGGCGATAGCTCACTGGAGGGCAGGGTGGAGGTCAGTTGTGTCTTCTGACGACATCTGGTAGCTCCTCGGTGCCAGTGATGGCAGTATGTGGGTTAGGAGAAGGCCAGTTAATGGCCTGCAACCAGTCTTTCAACGCGCTTTAGTTATGGTCTGGGTGCAATTTTGTATGACAGCAGGAGCGCTGTCGTGATCACCCCACACAGTTTGCTGCAAATTTGTAGGTCAGTCTGGTGATTCGACCTGTTGTGCTGCCATTCATGAATACCGTTTCAGGCGGCACAGTGTGACGACATGTTACCTCTGCCTGTTCGATCACAGATCTGTCCGCAACTGAGCACATGTGGGATATCATCGGACCACAGCACCACCATCATCCACAACCAGCATTAACTGTCCCTGTATTGACCGACTAAGTGCAACAGGCATGGAACTCCATCCCACAAACTAAGAACTGGCCCCTGTAAAACATAATGCTTGTGCGTTTGCATGTTTGCATCCAACATTCTGGCGGTTACACCGTTTATTAACGTATCAGCAGTTCACATTTGCAATGGCTTATCTCGCGCTTACGATAACCTGCGATCTTGCAAAGCCAATAGCTTACTTTTCTCACCTAGACAAATTAATTCCCGGAATTTCATTACTGTACATTAGTTATTTTTGACGCTGAGATTTTTCTTTTCCTTCGGTATATAGATAATAGGACTGTTGATATTTTTAAAAATATCTTTGGACAAATTATCAGTATTAAAAATAAATCATTAGTTGCTCTCGATAATGGAAAGAAAGCGTCGATGTATCGAAGGAAAATATATCTTCGTACTGGCCTATAAAAATATCGGCTGCATAGTGTCAATATACTGCCACTTTAGGAGCTGCATATTTAAGTACTGGTTTATTAGTAGATATTCTGTGCGTCAACAAGCTAGCAGTCTACTTATGCTCCTTAGAGCAACACTCGAAAGGCAAAGGAGGCACGTTCAGGATTGGTGATAACTACTTTACTAACAATGGTAAGCGCACGTAAGTGACACAATAAAAGGTGTCCGATAGGTCCGTCGTCCGATTTCGTCACATATAGGATTTATCGGGAACGCTCTTCGTCGACTTCCCAATTTTTTTTCATTTCTGCCAACGCCAGCGACCTAGCAGTTGTAGTTTCAAAACCGCATGATGAAGCTAAACGTTGCATTTTCTGTCGGTACCGCCGGGCGCCTATTACGTCAGCATATCCCGTCACACCTCTCCGCCCACCACAAAGACGAATCTTGCCATTCAGATTTTTGTTCAAAATTTTCAGTGACTGGTTTTGAAGAATGCCTGTGTGAAGAAATAGCGCAATAATTGCGTAAAATTTTATTTTTAACGCAACTTGTGAGCTATTTCTTTACATCGGAAATCTTCACACTCCCACCTCCCAGTGCAACCGGACTTCTTCTTTAGCGTCGCCTATACTTGCTTCACACATTCAAAGAGAAAGATCGGACGTGAAGAAATCTCAAGAAGTAGTGACACTTTCACACAATGAAAGTGAAATTATGTACTACTACAATTTCAAAAGAACAACTTTAAATACTCACTGAAAATTGTGAAGAAATATAATAGGAAATAAAAATTTCGTCACACGGTATCGTCTTTCTGATATCGATATATGGGGAGAGAAAAGATATTGCCTACACATATCGATATTTTATGGAAAAAATGTCAATATATCAATACTTTATCAGAAGCCATAATTAGGTAAACCAGTGATCATTGACTAACTTCACAGTAAGTTCTGTTGTTTCTTTCTGTTCTTCTTGTTTAATCTTTAATTACCCTTGGGTCACGCAATGAAACAGAACTTGACCCTAGTGTGGTCAGAAGGAGACAGCAGACTCCATTAACATACTATAAAATCAGTAAGATTCATTTATTGTCTTTATTCAGTCATAATCGCCTCAGGAAGTGTGATACAGCTGAAGGTTTTTTGGTCGGTGGACGGCCGTCGACCAGGTGGGTAATGAATACGGCGATTTGATGTTCTGTGCCGTGCGAAGAACAGCCGACACCGCTGTCCTTTTCTCAGCGATTTACATGCGACCAAATAAAAAAACCAACAAAGCTTTGTAGTTTTTCTTTATACACTATATTGTATGATAAAATCATTATACCGTACCATATACCACGCAGGCGACAATATATCGGTGATACAGCACAAATTTCGTATGACCACTCGATATAGAAAGCAAAGCAATATAAATAGTTCTAAAAAAATGTCCCCCACGAGCATCACTTATTCAGGATTCCAAACTGACGACAATATTAATCTTCCACCATTTTTCCTTATCTCAAGATACTCAAATCAAATTCCTTTACTGAATGTTTCACTTTGTCCGTACATGTTTTGCATAATATGTACATACCAGGGTTGGCAATTTAATAGCGGCAGTTATTTATTTAAGCTGATGCAAAATAGTTACATGCTTTAACTTTTACAATCTTCCAGAGTAGTCTCCAGCATTGTGAATAAGGCGTTGAAGCGATATAGACATCGCAGTGTTTCTTTGTCAGTGCCAGATTTGTTGATGCAGTAGTTCTTGTGGAGTGATACATTGCCTGAAAGACCTCTGTAACAGTTCTCAAGTGAATGCGAAGACGTATTTCCGTCACCTCAGAATCAAGTCGAAGCCACAAAGGCTTAGTTCCACTAAATAGGGACTGTGAACACCACTTTCCAACACTATCGATCGAACAAACCACTCTCAGCTCGTGCTCTTGAGCATTGCCTGCAAAATGATCATTAAGTTCCGCCGAAACTGTCACCGCTTCTTTCTCAAATCTGCCAGTTGACGGTCCGACTTTGGGGAACGGTATGCGTTACGATAAGACCAGCACAGTCATAGGGGAGAATCACCATAACTTCTACTTTGCTGAGGTTGTGACGATGACTCGATTCGTGGCTTTATAGTGGTCCGTAAAGAAGCCTTTCGTCTGGTCGACGTTTCATGTATTCTTCGGGCGATTGGAGCCACTTTTTATCCAGCATAAGAAACCGTAAGAAAGAATAAGAAACCACCTCGTTCCCGTTCGTAGCGTTCGACGTAGGTACGAACATTACAGTGTCGTAGCCACTGCTGCGTTCCTGCGAAGTCCCGTCTTCATGCAATTCTTCTCATTCCTAAGGTTCCTTTGGAATATTACGCACAACAGTATGAGCTAATCATGTCTCTCAGGCCAGGTGAAGTATCTTTTAGCGTCTGTCATTGTCCAGTAACTCCTTCATTGACGTAGGAATGACCTGACCGATAAATATCTGCCACATTTCACCATCCCTCGTAAAAAGCTGTTACCTAGTTTGTCACTGTTCTGTAAGCCATGCAGATTCCCTGCAAACCTCCTAAGGATATGGATGACTATTTCGCGCTCTAGCACATTCCATTTTCCTCCAACTAGGTTTTACTTCATCAGAAAACTTCGTGAGAGCATTGAACCGTCCGCCACCCAAGGCTGTGTTCTTCTCGTAACCGTAAAATTGGAAAGGAGCGTTTGGTGTCATTGGCCTGGAGGTCCCTTGTGGGGCAGGTCCGGCCGCCTTTGCGCAGGTAATTTTACATTCGACGCCACACTGGACGAGCTGCGCCGGATGGGGATGAAATGATGACGAAGACAACACAACACCCAGTCCCTGAGCGGAGAAAGTCTCCGACCCAGCCAGGAACCGAACCCGGGTCCGTAGGACGGCAATCCCTCACGCTGACCACTCTGCTATCGGGGCAGAGACTCATAACGGTGCATAAGCGTGACATGTGAAGTGGGCGTTCATTCCTGCTGAGGTGAGGTAATTGTCTGTAACTAGCTTGTGGTAAAAGTGACATTATTTGGTACTTTTTTGTTGCGTCTCCACGGCAAACCCTCGCATTGTAAAACTTCAACTGTCCTACCACAAGTCATCGGACTACACCAGACGCTGCGTTACAATTTCTCTTCCCCCCCCCCCCCCCCCCCTCCCTGCTTCAAGCTCTATCTCTGTCTCTCTCTCTCACTCTATCTCCTCTCTATCTTACCACCTCTTCGCGTTGCACAGCCATATATTTCTCTGACAAATGCACGCACGTATTTTACGTACGAGTAATCCAGTGAATGAGCAAATGGCGCCAAGTCGCTCACTTCTCCCTCCATCCCCCTCCCCCCGGTGGACTCTGAGAAGCTCGGTGCTTTTGACATATTGCCAGCCTGATAAGGAATGCTGCCCTTTGCACTTTCGCGTTGGCTTTCCGTTTGCTCTTCCGAGTGATCGGCCGAGACCAGACGTGGGAATTTCACCTTTGATCGTGCAACCAGTGACGATGCGTCTGCGATTCGCATCCTCTGCTGACCTTGCTCCACCAGATAACCACACAAATGGGAAAAAACCTCCACACGGTTCCTTTGCTGTGCCGTAGGAAGAGCGATTCCGACGCTGCAGACTCCGTCTGCCACTACGCAAGTACTGACCACACAGGTCCCCCCCCCCCCCCCCCCCCTAGCCCATTACATTCCTAAGGCAGTACACACAAGCACCGGTCGCTGTTAACAGCTCCTCTATCTGCCGTTTGCAGGGATTTGTCGGCTCTGTGCACAAACCTTAGCCGTCTTCGCCCTCGCACACGCATACTCTCGCTCTGTAATGGGGCATTTGCGTGCTAAAATTACTCTCATACTGCTCTCGCGTGCGCTGTAGAGTATCGAAGCCAAGTAAACAAGGTACAACATTAGCCACGACCCTGCTGCCAGCAAATAGCCCGAAGAACTACGACGCGGAACGCACGCTATTCCTTCAAACGAAATGCTTTTCCTACTCTCGCTGTGCTTTCCTACGTCAGCTTGTAAACAAAAAAGGGAAATATACGCATAATTATAAAATTTTGTTTCAGCCGTACTCTGCAAGATTTCATTTTTCTTCTTTCCTCTAAGTTTAGTATACCTGGAAATCGGTAATCTTTATTTTCTTCCTTTCCTCTTCATTTTCATATTTGTTGCTTTCTTTTCCGATTTGACAACTCTGCACCACGTGATAGTTTCATTTCGTACGCATCCGCTCTTTTATGTCCCTTTAACAATCCTTCGTCTTTCCACAACGTCTCTCTCTCTTTCTTCAAAACACTTCACAACTGTTCGTTTATTACTCCTGTATTGGAATCTTTCGAAGTACAGCACTTCCCATCTGAAAATATATCTCTCTGCTGTTTCTTCTTGTTTCATATAGTGTATTTATAAACCTGTTTTACTTCTCGGTTCCAGCTTCTTTTTAATTTACACTGTCTGACAAAAGCCATCGTAGAATGATTAATTTCGTACACGTATGCACCAACCGCGGGTATGTAACTTCTAACACCAGCAATTCTCTGTGACAGGTTGGACGGCCATTAGAGTGTATTACAGTTGTTTGTGTTTAGTGTTCTTACCAGACCTGTTAAGCTGTTTAAGGGCTGTGAACTGCGTCAGATGATGAGTGATCAATGTGAAAGATTAGGAGGTGCCGTGTACGCGAGTGAGGCAGGTTTTATTAGCACATGAAAGGGTTTCAAACGTGCTTCACAGTGGGTCTTCATTCCGCCAACCATTGTGGGTGTGCATTCGACCGAAGGTGATTTGTGGGGCATTTGGATGTTACAGTGAGCCGATGTTGGACTTTATTGGAATGTGAGGGCAAGCATACTCCTCGTCAAGGTACCGGTCAAGCAAGTCTGACTACAACAAGGATGGCTCGCCGTACTGTGCAAAAAAGACTCTTAACCTTTTCATATCTGCACTGCCACCAGAAAACAGGCAATGCAGTCCCAGTAACATTCTGTCTAATCCTGCGCCATTGATCGGAGACTAGCAACAGATGTACAAGGCAATTTCTATCCCAAGAGTAGACTGCCTTCAACAGCGAAACACAACCGGGTGCTTATGGAGTGCAACCGAGGCCGAGGAGCATGGACTGCTGACGAATGGTGTTGCATTGTGTTCAGCGATGATTCATGGTTCTGCGCTGCCCCGATATCCATCATCGGCGAGAAAACCTGGGCAGAAGTTCCGTTCTTGAAGGGTTTTGGAGACGCACAGTTATCTTACTCTTGACGTCATGGTGTCTGCAGCTATTGTGTATGACTTAAGCTCACACCTTGCAGTGACTAAGGCAGTTTTGATGGTAAACTGAAAGACGCAGACGTCGTGCGACAACACGTCTTACATCTCATGCAACACTGTCGCGGTGCTATTTTTCAACAGGATACTGTCCGTTCCGCACGTGGTGTGTGTCTCCATGAACTGTGTACGTGATTTTGGGATACTCTGATGGCCAGCAGAGATCCCCAGATACGTTGCCAATAGAACATGTGTGGGACCAGTTTCGATGTCAGCTCTTAAACCTAACTAACCTAAGGACATCACACACATCCATGCCCGAGGCAGGATTCGAACCTACGACCGTAGCAGTCGCGCGGTTCCGGACTGACCGCCTAGAACCGCATGGCCACCGCGGCCGGCCAGTAATCAAAACTTGCTGGACATTTCCCAATGACATAGAATCATGAAATTTGACAAGAAACCAAGTTTCACACTGTAACCAAAGGAAAAAATCCGAAAATTAATAGTAATTATGTCACACGAAATTAAAATTCTCATTTGTTATCGGCCTGCCGGTCTGTATGTCAGTTCGCCTTTTAAGAGCCCCTTTTCTAACTAACTGATAGACGTAACTGTTGAAATTATGTCACGTTCTAATGTCTATGCCCCTTGGCGGCACAATAAAGTTCCATTCTAAGTCAGTGGAATCAAAAGATAGTCATCTATGTCACATATTTTGATGCTCGCAGACTCTGTCATCAAAACCCATAGGGTACTTCTCGTTGAGTTATAATCATGAAATTTCACAACAAGTAAGGTTTGACAATACAACGAATGGAAAAATTTTAAATTTATTAATTTTTAATTACATCACACCAAAGAAAAATATTTTGTTATTTGTTATCAAACTGTCTGTCTATCTGTGTGTGAAGACCCCTTTTTCTCAGGAACACTTATATTATTAAATTACGAGGTGCTTTCAAGTTCTAAGGTCTCCGATTTTTTTTCTAATTAACTACTCACCCGAAATCGATGAAACTGTCGTTACTTCTCGACGTAATCGCCCTGCAGACGTACACATTTTTCACAACGCTGACGCCATGATTCCATGGCAGCGGCGAAGGCTTCTTTAGCAGTCTGTTTTAACCACTGGAAAATCGCTAAGGCAATAGCAGCACGGCTGGTGAATGTGCGGCCACGGAGAGTGTCTTTCATTGTTGGAAAAAGCCAAAAGTCACTAGGAGCCAGGTCAGGTGAGTAGGGAGCATGAGGAATCATTTCAAAGTTGTTATCACGAAGAAACTGTTGCGTAACGTTAGCTCGAAGTGCGGGTGCGTTGTCTTTGTGAAACAGCACACGCACAGCCCTTCCCGGACGTTTTTGTTGCAGTGCAGGAAGGAATTTGTTCTTCAAAACATTTTCGTAGGATGCACCTGTTACCGTAGTGCCCTTTGGAACGCAATGGGTAAGGATTACGCCCTCGCTGTCCCAGAACATGGACACCACTGGCGGTTACCCGAAATTTTTTTGGTGGCGGTGAATTTGTGTGCTTCCATTGAGCTGACTGGCGCTTTGTTTCTGGATTGAAAACTGGCATCCACGTCTCATCAATTGTCACAACCGACGAAAAGAAAGTCCCATTCATGCTGTCGTTGCGCGTCAACATTGCTTGGCAACATGCCACACGGGTAGCCATGTGGTCGTCCGTCAGCATTCGTGGCACCCACCTGGATGACACTTTTCGCATTTTCAGGTCGTCATGCAGGATTGTGTGCACAGAACCCACAGGAATGCCAACTCTGGAGGCGATCTGTTCAACAGTCATCCGGCGATCCCCGAAAACAATTCTCTCCACTTTCTCGATCATGTCGTCAGACCGGCTTGAGCGAGCCCGAGGTTGTTTCGGTTTGTTGTCACACGATGTTCTGCCTTCATTAAACTGTCGCACCCACGAACGCACTTTCGACACATCCATAACTCCATCACCATATGTCTCCTTCAACTGTCGATGAATTTCAATTGGTTTCACAACACGCAAATTCAGAAAACGAATGATTGCATACTGTTCAAGTAAGGAAAACGTCGTCATTTTAAGTATTTAAAACAATTCTCATTCTCGCCGCTGGCGGTAAAATTCCATCTGCCGTACGGTGCTGTCATCTCTGGGACGTATTGACAATGAACGCGGCCTCATTTTAAAACAATGCGCATGTTTCTATCTCTTTCCAGTCTGGAGAAAAAAAATCGGAGGCTTTAGAACTTGAATGAACCTCGTATATTTATGACAAATGCGAAGGCGGTATAATAAACGTTATCTTGTAAGTCAATGGACACAAAATACAAGGCCATTTAAGTCACGTATTCTACTTAACTCACTCAGCAAATACTATAGGGTACTACCCATTGACGCAGACTCAGGAACTTTGGCAAGAAGAGTTATTTCACAATACAAGTATAGGAAAAAAAATGAAAATTATTAATTAGTCACTATATCATAAGACAAAATTTCCCTTTTGTAATTTGTTATCCGACTTTGAATTTGATATCAACACATTCTCGAAAGGTTTGGAATCCATGGGACTGATTTCTTGCCATTATCAATATTGATAACAGGCAAAAATCGTCGAAATCTTCGATTGGCGGAATGGGTGAACTGTCTATATACATAATGAACTTCGTACGGAACTCTAAGTGCAATAGTCGTATTCGCATCTGGGGAATTTTTTTCTGTTATTTGTAGTCTATTTAATCTGTAATTCAGTGCTGGTCATCCACTTCCATAGGGGCATTCTGCATTCATTGCGGTGTTTTAAAGCATTATTTTTGCTCTTCTTGATTTGTACCTTTTTACTGTAAATATTTTTGGCAATTCTATATGTAATATTCATTTACTGTATTCTCATAATCATGACAGCTTGCTCTTTTTAATTTTTATAACTATCTCTTACAGGTACTTACACTTTTTGACCTTCATATGAAAACAGTGACTTTCGGTAGACAGAGTTGGGAGGAAACACAGATTCTGGGAAGTGGAACCTACTGAACTACTAGTGGTCATAAAGGAAATAGTTTCAAACAATTCATTTCAGACTCAAAAGCCCGACATAAATACAACATTAGTAAAGAGATACACAGTGTTCTACCACATAACTGTCAGTCCCCATAACTTTTAATGAATTCCCACTAATATTTCACCATGCAGACTGAATGGGAGAGTACTAAAGCTTACTTCATTTTGTGTGCACACAAATACAGTCATATTAAACTAGCAACCCACACAAACATGAAAACCAACTCATAATTAAACATGAATAAAACTCATTTATGCATATTTTCATAAAAAAGCTGAAATTGTCTTTAAACAAATGAACTTAGAATAAATTATTACTGTTACTACAATGCAGAATAATCAATAAGGACTTTTATTAACGGGCTCAAGCCCAAACACAATTTTCATATACATATACATTCTGCCTTCAGCCTTAACCAATACAATAAATAATTAATCTGGCTTCTTAACATTTCGTCAGAAAGGAACCCAAGTAATTTCGTAGAATGAGAAAGAAGTAGCAGATAAAATATTAGCGTTATTGCTAGATGTGTCAGTGGAATGTGTGGTGTTGTATACGACCGACTGTGCGGACAGCGTACATGGAGAGTACAGTGATGACGATATGTGTTTAACAGACGAAATTGATATTAAAACAGATGTCGCACCATGTAGATCATTACCCTTGTCCGACAGGGAGCCACAGATACTGCCTCCAATGAAACGTAGTAAAGAACAAGAGTTGTCCAAGGAAAGGGTTCTTAATGTAATTACGTACGTAGAAGGTCATCCGCGGCATAATAAAGAGACATTTATGAACATATTTTGAATAATTCCGCAGCAATATGACCGTGTAGTGCATAAGAAAAACTACGGTGACAACGCATTTGTTACAAAAACGTGTTTTCGCGTTTCAGTGATGCTCGATATAATTTACAGGATGTGCGTGATAGTAAATACCTACGTCATGCACTTCAAATAACGCGCGACATAGATTACAGAGATTTCAAGGGAAAAAGTGGATGGTTTCATAACTTCAAACAGTGCTACAGTACTGGTGAAAGGGTACAGTACCGCCCGACATTGAAAATAGGTACAACATACTTCATTATTATTGTCAGAAGAACACATTTTTTTTTGTAAAATAACTCAATTTCAATTAATACAGCGAAGCCGGATATCAGTGTGGGAAAGAATGACAATTTATTTATTTTATTGATCACATGTGCACTCCCACAAAATAAATCCCTACATCCAGTTTGGTGAGATCTGTGAAATGAATGAATGTATGGTCGTCTGCTAACCGCAGATAGTGAATGTGGATATATGATCATCTTTGAGTCGATCCTTTGGCCACCTTTGGTGGGACCAAAGAGATGAAATTTGCCTGAGCTTTGAGCGCCTGAAATGTGGCTGACCAATACGGTAAGAAGGTGCTCCCCCCACTTCGACAGAGGTGTGAGAGAACCTAAAAGAAAGGCCATGTTTCGGCACTCTGCCGCTGGATCTTGTGCTGTTAAGACCTGTTTTAGTTGTGCTCCGTAATGACGAAAGCGTGGAGACATGGTATGCATGTGGAATATTTAAGAGTAGTTTGAAATAATAATTTCTCTATTTCAGGAACTTTTGTGGGGAGAATTAAATGTCAGGCCGGTAATATTAAAGGGATTGTAGTAATCTTCGGAAGTGACCAACGGTCACAATGAAACCACGTGTAGCAATAAGTTGAAATACTTCCGTGTGCTTAAGTTAAGCTGAATTACTAGCGTGTGTACAATAAGTTGAAATATTTAAGAAATAGCGTGTGTACCGTAAGTTGAAATATTTAAGAAATGGCGTGTGCAGGAGTTGAAATTAGAGACGAGTACTTCCACGTGGTGAGTACTGTGTGAGTCTCAATCTGTGTATGAGACAAAGGATAAAGAGAAGTACTCGTCCATGGTATCAGTTGAGGACTCGCTTGTGTGATGTTCTTAATGTTACTTTGCGTGATATGATTCCGTGTGACGCTAGATTTAAACTCTGAGAGAGAATCAAGGTGAGTCGGCCGTCTATCCAGCAACGCCACTTGGCTTGCATTGCACAGGAAGACGTGGAAATATCTCCAGAGTTCAAAGTAGGAAAGTAGAATTACAAAGTGGGGCAGTGTCGTGTGAAACTGGGATAAATATTAATTGAAGTGGGAAAGCTGAAAGTGATAATGTTGTGACTATTCTCTGCGTAGTATTTCATGTTGTAGTGTGGTGTATGTCATGTAATTTGGGTATGTGTGGTTTGCATGGGAGAGTAGCGAGGTAGTTTCAAAAGATTAGTGGGTTATGCTTGTTCCTTCGGTACCGCTCGGTCTGGAGGAAAGTTTAGTGATGATGATTGTGAGAGTTGAAGTGTGAGGTATAATAAAAGATCCACCATCCTATCCAGAAAGTGCACTGTAGCGTTAAAAGTAATTACGAGACCATAATATAGAGATTCACCATTGTAAAGCCATGCCCACTGGGCGGAATTTCTTATGTGTTATTGTTGTAGGTTGTAGAATTTGTGTGTTTAGGTTAGAGAATTTATCGGAATAAATAAGATAGTGAAAAGAAAAAGATTGGTGGACTTTTACTTCGAATTGTATGTTGTCATAATGTCCCGAATTTATAATGTGTGCGGTGGCCACGTGTTGACAAAAGCCGTTAAATAAAAGACAAAAAAGAAAATGTGGTATTGCCAGTGCGTAGTGTACAGTCAGAGTTCTGTAAATTATTGATAGTCAGATGCGTGTTTCCGTTGCGTATTAATCATATAGGAGGATAACTTGTAACTTAAATTGTGAGTACGAGAGTTCATGTTACTCGATAAATTAAGAATGAATCCACTCGCTTGGCAGACCACTCATCTTGCAGGCCTGACTGCTTGATGCCACAGTATGAGCAAGGCACGTGGGTGCCTCTCACTGGAAGACGTAAGATAACGAAATTTCAAACAAATCGTGAATTTGAAGCTGCACAGAATACTACGGAAGCGGCTTGAAAATTTTAGATGAGATAACCAAACTTAACCAATCGTTCAGTAAGGAATTTGCTTTCAGCTCTGGCCAGTAACATTATAAAGAGGAAATACATATGAAAAGAATCTAGGAAAAGAGGTGCCAAGAGAGTTGCATCAAGGTCAACCAACATCAATGCCGTAACACATTTCTGTACAATAATTCCGGCTCTTAACCAGGGCCGGCCGGGGTGGCCGAGCGGTTCTAGACGCTACAGTCTGGAACTGCGAGACCGCTACGGTCGCCGGTTCGAATCCTACCTCGGGCATGGATGTGTGTGATGTCCTTAGGTTAGTTAGGTTTAAGTAGTTCTAAGTTCTAGGGGACTGATGACCGCAGAAGTTAAGTCCCATAGTGCTCAGAGCCATCTTAAGCAGGATGGTAAATTTCCTGGAGAGTTATTGTGCTGCGAGAAGTTGGAGGTACTCTGCCACCTGCGACACTTTCTTGTGTGCGTGATCTTGCTAGGGCAGTAGGGAATTAAGTCACACTAAACAAGAGTGGAAAAATGAGCGGAAGAGAATCAGAAATATGGTATGAGCACTGTTTGGGTAATAGGTGATCAAAATAATTTTCTTTTGGTTAGTTTCTGGTCTCTGAGAGCAGACTATCGCTCCTGAGAAGTTTGCGACATTGTAATTCATACCACCTGGAACCACTGGACAACCTGTGGATGCTTGTTTTTTCCATGCCTATAAAGCATATTCTCGCACTACCTGAAGCTACAGCTGAAACAATAGCCAGTTTCAAGATCCACGACAGGCTGTTTTGCATTCGGTTGCATCCCATCACTTTCCATCATTTGTTATCACCCTATTACACCGGTATGATTCTACATGCACTCTTTAAGAGGGGATAGCTAGCTGAACGTCCTGCACGATTTGTAACTGCCAAGGAGTTCACTTTCGATCTTGATGGTAGAAACGTTTGTAATTACTGTCGCTCGCCATTTTTCATTCGGTGTTCATGGTGCAAATTAATGGTTTGTTTTCAACATACCTTAAATATCGGCGATGTCCACGCCGATGATCTCTGCAGCCCCCGGTCACTCATTCTCATGGTGTGTCATTAGCAGCTAATGTTTTCCTGTGATTATGTTAACACAACACTTCCAAATCAGCACTACTGAAGACTGAACTTGGGACCTCGCACTTAACGTGTCAGTTTAGATTAGCTGTTTGGCTTCCACGTGCCACATTTTAAGAGCTGACAAGTTGTTCAGAGGAAATACACATTAATGACTCACTCGTGTCACATCTACTTGATGGTTATAACCGAGCTAAAAACGAATTATTCCTAATAGATATATTTATTAGTCTGTAGATGAAGTAAACGCTGAAGCAACTTTGTTCAGTTTACTGTCTTCAGTGACCAATGAAAATATATGTAGTTATATCCCTGGCAAACTGCCTACGTGAACCACACATTTTATGTCTTTCATAACAGTAGAATGACGGCTCGACCATAGCTTTCAAGGAGAGATCTCCAGCGGTGCGATCAATTTTTTCAAATTATCTATACGTCGATGTAGGTTAAGATCGCAGGTATCACACACACTGCAGCCATTCACCCTGATGGGCCCTGACTGGATAAAGTTACTTTGTTTGACACTGGTGATTGTGACACAAAATTCCGAATTTTGTTTTCGTCAATTACTCGAAAACAAGAGCCCAAGAGGGTGAATGGTTGCAGTGTGTGGTACCTGGGATCTTAACTTACGTACGCGTAGTTTCAAAAAGTCGATCGCACTGCTGGCGACCTCTCCTCGTTAGCATAATGGATAATGTGACACGCTGTAAGGCGGGTGTGCTTAATGAGTTTTACTGTAATCCAAAAAAATTAAACAACTTAATCTGGAAAATCAGTATGTAATGCACATAATAAAATCGATCCCTCTAAAATTTACTCAGTATCGTGTGCACCGAGTTCTAAGGCCCAGTACAATAAACTGATAAAATACCGTGTGCAAATAAACAATGAAATAAATTTTCCTTAACTCTAGAGTCGCAACAGATGTAATCTTGGTATTCTGTTCTGTCTACAATAGTCATAGAAAATATTCAGTCTGTGCACGGCGAAGTGCAACGCCGCCTGTCATATACCTTCATACAAATAATAGTAGTAGATCAGCTGATAAATGAACAGTCTTGCAAATGTTCATTGAAAATAGTGGATTGGCTTAGCGCTGTGCAATGCTGTCCGCATTGAAACTGTTACAAATATTAATAGTTCTCTGATACTAGCACATTAATATTTTTCTGATACTGAGTGAAAAATAATTTCTCTTAGGAAAATATTGATTGGATTTAAATAAACACGAAATGGAAGAGGATAAGGTACTAACAGAGGGATATGCCCGGACCGAATGCTTCAGTTTGAAAACTATATTCAAAATAAAGTTTCTCCTTCACAAAATCTGGTATGAAACATTTTACATTAACTTCAAAAGCGCTACAACTGTCACTTACCGTGGTAATTAAAAACACTTGGATTGTTACATAAGAAGAAGTATAACATTGTTTGACAAAATGGATCCAAAACTATAGCTTCTCTGTTTCAGAATTACAAAAACACAAGATATTACAAAAAGGGTACACCTAATCAACCTATACATTAAATATGATGGGAAATACCTGATTCCTGCATTCAAGGGTCAATATTGTAAAGTTGAGCGAAATCCATATGTCGCATACCTGCATACTTAATATTAAATATACAAAATTTCATTAGCTTACAAATTTGTTCCAGTTGCTTTCCCTTTGAGTTACAGTATCATTTCATTACTCCTCTCTAATTGCCATTGACAATTGTCAATATTAGTTAACGATCAGTATAGTTTCAGTTCTTGATAATCTCATAGCCTCACAAATTAATAATACACACTTTACACCTTTGTAGAAACAACTACGACCTAACATTTACTGGCTTGGTGTAAGCACAAACAATATCATTCATCACTTCATTTGATAAAAACTGTATTATGCTGCGTCCGTAGACCAACAACTATATTCTCACAGCCAGACACTAGCTTTAAGTCTTACATATTACCTATAACAGAGGGCAACGGCAACTGCTACTGCGGTCCGCGCGCTCCCATTAACGATCGATTCTGCCACTCAGGCAACATCTTCGGTTCAGTGGTGTCAAAAATACAATTTCTTCTACATATGACAACCGTTACAGGTCATTTTTCATGAATTATGTTACAAAATCGTGCTCCACGTACAAGTGGACCCCTCACAACGGTGGTAAAGCATTTTTTAAACATCGTGCTTACAGTGCACACGAGGAAAGTCCGAAGTAATGCTAAGAGACAGGAAGCCCAAAGAAATGCTTTCAGGGTGTTACTGAACAAACGACTCCCTCTCTCACCGACACACACACACACACACACACACACACACACACACACACACACACACACACACACACTTACTCTCATGGAAAACACACACTCACACACTTACTCTCATGGAAAACATCGTTCCAGTTCTCGGGTCTGACGTTGGTTTTCAGGCCCAGATCTCATTACATGAAATAAAAAGTACGAGGGCGAGTTAAATGAAAAACTTTAATTTATAATAACAAATAGAAATTTCGTGCCCTTATCCTGTAAGTTGGTAAGCGTGCTACAAACAGCGTGCAGAATGGCCTGTAGGTGGCAACATAGTGCAGATGCACACACACCGTCGCAGTATCAGTATAAAGATGGCCGCCCAACTTGCGACTTCCACCAGGAAAGAACTGAGTTCTGTTATTCGGTTTTTGCGTAGTGTGAAACCAAATGAAATTCATCGACGAATGAAGGTTCAGTACGGTGATGCATGTTTGTCACAGCAGCAAGTCTAAGAATGGAGTAGGAAGTTCGCAAATGGTGTGATTTCAGTGGAAGATGCTCCTCGTCCAGGTCAGGCACAACGAGTTGTGACTCCACAAAACACTGCAGCAGTTGAAGCCATAGTGAAGGAAAACCGCCGAGTGACACTGAATGACATTGCAGATTAGTCATGGGTCAGCACACCACATTGTGCACGATGTGCTCCAGTTTCACAAAGTGTCTGCAAGATGGGTGCCACGGCAGCTGACTCCTGAAATGAGTGAACGACGTGTTGATGTTTGTGAAGAACTTCTTCGACGCTTTGAACGAGAAGGTGATGGCTTTCTTGCAAGGATCGTTACTGGGGACGAAACCTGGGTTCACTTCCACCAATCGGAAACGAAGAGAGCGAGCAAGGAATGGCGCCATTCCTCATCACCAAAAGCAAAGAAGTTTCGAACAGAACCATCAGCAGGGAAGGTTATGCTGACTCTCTTTTAGGACGAAAATGGCGCGATTTTGGAGCATTGCATGCCTAGAGGGACCACTGTCACCAGTGCGTCATACACAGATCTCCTAAAAAATCATCTGCGGCCTGCAATAAAATCAAAGCGACGTGGATTGCTGTCAGCAGGTGTACTTTTGCAACATGACAATGCAAGGCCCCACACTTCCCGTACAACAGTTGCAACGATCACAGACCTGCATTTTGAGTGTCTTCCTCATCCACCACACTCATCAGACCTTGCCCCAAGTGATTTCCATATGTTTCGACCACTCAAATACGCAATGGAAGGAAAGAAGTTCCGTTCTGACGAAGAGGTACGCTACGCGGTGCATGAGTGGGTGCGCGGACTACCAAAAGAATTTTTATCTGAAGGAATTTATGCACTTTGTAAGCGCTGGAGGACTTGCATTGAGCGTGGGGGAGATTATGTTGAAAAGTGATACAGCTTTGTACCATTCTGCACAATAAATAATATTTAAAAAATATTTAAGGTTTTCATTTGACTCACCCTCGAATTTTGCTGTAGAAATCGTGATATTAGTTTCTGTTCAGGTAGTGATGTGGTTTCTGTGTAATTAAACTGATGAGCTTAATAACGTGTTCGTCGATCTTTGGAACGCAATGCTGCAGCGATTCTGCGTGGCAGGGATTCGACAAGGTCTGGATAGTTTTTTGGAGTTAAATGGCATCACATGTCTACGGAATGGTCACTCAGTTGCCATAAATTATTGGCTTGGTGTGTTGTGAGAGCAGAGCTGGCGCCCGATAGCGTCTAAGGAATATTCCATCCGGTTCTGATCAGGCGAAATTGGCGCCCACGACATCAACCCAAGTTCCGCATCACGTTTCCCAAACTACTTTATCACGAGATCCTTCCTCTATGACTATGTAAGCGTAGATCAGATGTGGTTTAAATTCGAAGAAATAGTGTCGACGGCAGTTCAGAGATATATACCAAATGAACTTAATAGGAGATGGTACTGATACCCTATGGCACACAAAACAGGTCAGAGTACTATTGCAGAAGCAACGAAAAAAGTGATTTTCACAGTTTCCACAACGAAACTCTGTCTCAAAATGTAGCAGAAACTCGAAAGATATTATGGTCGTACGTAAAGCACGCCAGCGGAAAGACACAACCAATGATTTTACTGCGCGATAAAAACGGCAATGTCATGGATGAGAGTGCCACTAAAGCAGAGTTACTAAATACGGTTTTCCGAAATTCGGACACCAAAGAAGACGAAGTAAACATTCCAGATTTCGAATCTAGAACAACATGAGTGACATAGAAATAGGATATCGCCGCTAAGCGAAGCAGCTTGCCACTTAATAAAGCCAAACTGTATACCAATTAGTTTCCTTTCAAAGTATGCTGATGCAATAGCTCCGCACTTAACAATCATATACAACGGCACACTCGACGAAAGATTCGTACCTAAAGAGTCGAATGTTGCACAAATCACACCAGCAAAAAGCAAATAGGAGTAGACCGCTGAATTACATAGCTATATCGCTAACGTAGATTTGCTGTAGGATTATGGAACGTATGCTGTGTTCGAACACTGTGATTAACTCGAAGAAGCCATTTTGCTAGGCAGCACGGATTCAGAAAACAACATTCTTGTGAAACACAACTCTCTCTATTCCCACGAAGTTATGAGTACTAATGACAGAAGATGTCGATTCCATATTTATTTTAAGAAGGTTTTTGATAACTTACCTCATAAGCGTCTTCTTTAGTATTGGAGGGCAGTGTGGAGGGTAAAAATCGTAGAGGGAGACCAAGAGATGAATACACTAAGCAGATTCAGAAGGATGTATGTTGCAGTAGGTACTGGGAGATGAAGAAACTTGCACAGGTTAGAGTAGCATGGAGAGCTGCATCAAACCAGTCTCAGGACTGAAGACCACACCAACAACAACAAGCGTCTTCTTATGAAAATGCTTGCCTATGGACTATCGTCTTTGTTGTGCGACTGAATTCGTGATTTCTTGGCAGGAAGGATGGTAATAGAGGGAAACAGAAGCCTTATCCGGCGTTCCCAAAGAAAGTGTTGCAAGCCCACTGCAGTTCCTGATATACATAAACGAATTAGGAGACAATCTGAGCAGCTCTCTTAGATTGTTTGCAGATGATGCTGCCTTTTACCCTCTAGTAAAGTCATCAGAGGGGCAAAAGAGATTGCAAAATTGTTTTAGATAACTTTTTTCTTTGGTGCGAAAAATGACAATTGCCTCTAAATAATAAGTTATCCACATGGGTAGTAAATTTCGGACGCTATATCAAACATACTAAATCTAAAGTCTATAAATTCAACGAAATACTTAGGGACTGCAATTACTAATAACATAAACTCTGACGATTACATACATAATTTTGTGGCAAAAGTGAACCAAAGACTGTGATTTAGTGGCAGAACACTAAAAAAATGCAACAGGTATACTACAGAGACTGCTTACACTACGCTTGTCCACCATCTTCTGGAGTACTGCTGTAGAGCGTGGCATCCACATCAGACAGAACTGACGGATTACCTCAAAAAGGTCAAAAACGGGTAGTTTGATTTGAATTATCGTGAAATAGGGGAGAAGGTGTAACGGATATGATAAGCGGGTTGGGATGGAAATCCTTAAAACAAACGCGTTTTTCGTTGCAGCGAGATATTTTTGAGAGATTTCAATTGCTAACTTTCTCCTCTGAATTAAAAAATATTGTACTGTTGCTACGGTACATAGGGAGGAATGATCCTCATAATAAAGTAAGGAAAATCTGAGGTTGTGTAGAAATATTTAGGTGTTGGTGCTTCCCGCACGCAGTTCGAGTGTGCAACGGTAGAGAAATAGCTTGAATGCGATTCTATAAACCCTCTGCCAAGCCCTTAATTATGAATTGCAAATGGCCTCGTTACGCAAGCTGTTATCCAGCCGGTAAATGCTGTAGCCGTCGCGAATTACGTTATGAAAGTATGCATTTGGAGGTGCATCGTATAACATGAGATGAGATTGTGAAGCTTAATGGGTGAGGATTCATTCTAGCCACTGGACGGCACGATCCTGGCAAGCCGTGAGGACAAAATTAGTAGACAGTTGAGTCGAGCGCCACAATGTTTAATGCACAATAAACGAAAGTTAAACCAAACTCTTCCTTTCAAATGGAAATCGTGGTTACGGAAAGGGCTCCATTCTCCTCCGTGTCTGCAATTTTTGCCTGGAAGTATAAGGGAATGGGCGAGGAGAGTGTCCTCCCTGTAGTGTTCATATCCCGAATCTGCGCGTGTAAGTCCCGCCCCTGGTGAAAGTGAAACAGGCCTGCTTTTGCTACGTTTCATTAACACGTTAACGAAATGTTACTCTGTCAACTCCAAAGAGACACACTTACACACATCAATAACACACCACGTAACCAGCATCGCTGAACGAACGCAATCTAGAATGAGAGAAAAACGTTGCTAAGTTTTTTTGGACTGGCTGGTAAAGTGATAGTCTCATGCTGTGTTCTTTGTGTGTCTTCAATCGGATGCTTTGCCACAACAGTTCGATTCATGACAGATAAATTTCGGTAGTCGGCTTGTTGTTTGTTGGTCGGTGGTTAGAGGTTGTTTCGTTGGGTCTCCTGCTTTCGATTGGCCTGCTGTCGACATCCAACCAAGTTTCGACTGTTACTCATGAGATCACCACATGCTTTTGGCTTAAGGAAAACATTGCAGTTGGTTCGAGTCACTTGGGACGAGCTTATATTTCTGAATCATGGTTGTGGAGTGTACGGCATTTCAATTTTCTTTTGTATTGTGACAGAAACCGTAACCTAGATTTTGTGAACAGGTTTGAGTACTGTTTTAAAAGCATATTTTCGTGCTGAGCTGCGGTGGCCGAGCGGTTCTGGGCGCTTCAGTCCAGAACAACGCGGCTGCTACGGTCGCAGGTTCGAATCCTGCCTCGGGCGTGGATGTGTGTGATGTCCTTAGGTTAATTAGGTTTAAGTCGTTCTAAGTCTAGGGGACTGATTACCTCAGTTGTTAAGTCCCATAGTGCTTAGAGCCATTTGAACCAATCTTATTATCAAAAATCTTAATTATAAGTAATTAAATAAAGAAATAATTTGAGCCATAGATGTAGTCCACGGCTGTATAAATATTGTATGCAGCCGCTGGAAACATTTGAAGATTTTTGATCGTCAGATGACTGGAAGAAGAGGGACCTTTTGTTTTCTAGGTCTTGTCCAGATCGGACGTATTTTTGCACACCGCCATTAATCCTATATTCTTTATTAATACATTCGCGAGTTGCAACAAAACGGCACTCGTAATTGCATAATGTAAGTGTTGTAATTTAAATTGTGTTGTTATTTCAGAATATACTGTTATTACTAAAATGGTTCAAATGGCTCTGAGCACTATGGGACTTAACTTCTGAGGTCATCAGTCCCCTAGAACTTAGAACTACTTAAACCTAACTAACCTAAGGACATCACAAACACCCATGCCCGAGGCAGGAATCGAACCTGCGACCGTAGCGGTTGCGCGGTTCCAGACTGTAACGCCTAGAACCGCTTGGCCATTCCGGCCGGCACTGTTATTACTAACCTTTGTATGTTTTGTTTTGTGTCTTTAGTCATTGAAAGATTGTTGGGTGACTTGACATGACAAAAGGTTCCGTACATCTAAGTAAAAAGTCGTTCCGCTCGATCCAGCGTCGTCTTCAAATGTCTAAATGTGTGTGAATTCCTAAGGGACCATACTGCTGAGGTCATGGGTCCCTAGACTTACACTACTCAAACTAACTTAAATTAACTTATCCAAAGAACAACACACACCCACGCTGGAAGAAGAATTTGAACCTCCGGTGGGAGGGGCCATTCAGTCCGTGACATGGCGCCTCAAACCGCGTGGCCACTCCGCGTGGCACCGTCGTCTTCGGGTGCTGTCTTATTACGAAGTCCGATCATAAACAGAGAGAGAAGAAACACGGCTAAATATTACATGAACGAACCTTTAACAAAAAAGCCATGTTGAAGCGCCGATAATTTGTATAATATTTAATATCCATTACTATAATTCATTGTATTGTCTCGATCCAGAAACGACTGAGCCAAAAAAAATTTAATTGGCGACTTTGGTCTGGACGCATTGTTATATCTACTGTTGTATTGTATTGTATGTTAACCGGGGACCTAGAAACGACGGAGAGGCTCCGTCCCCGCCGCAGCCGCAGTGGTCCACTTCACAGCTCCGCCACCCACACCGAATCCAGGGTTATTGTGCGGTTCGGCCCCGGGTGGACCCTCCAGACGAGTGTAACCCCTATGTTTGCATGGAAGAGTAATGGTGGTGTACGCATACGTGGAGGACAAATCCGCCGGGCGGATTCGTACCGGGGCCAGGCGCTCCTTCCCGCCCTATATGTACTACACTGTCTTCCTTTTGTTACATGTTTATTGGGTACCACAAACTGGGTACGAGACCGTTAGTGTTCAAAATTCTACCATTACTTACGACAATTATTTTCTTGTTCAGACATTGTCGCACAGCGAGATTAATGTTTACATTTATTCTGATTACTCAAACGAGTTTAAATTTTTATTGTGTCATACATTACGTATGGCATGGTATTGACCACAAAACAATTAGCAAATATGGAGACCCAGAGACGGCAAACATAGACGCTCTCCAACTCTGACATGCCATTAAGTAATGAAAGTGGCGTTACGGTTGACTCGAATACTAACGAGCGACATATTATTGACTATTCTGGTGACGTAAATTTAGAAAATTGGCCGTGCACCAGTAATATGCCTACATGTAGTTCCGAAGCCATTTTGGTGTCTGTCGTCATTTCTAACGACCTGGAGGGAGCGGAGCAGTTCCACATCACTAGTACTGCCAGTATGTTCGACGCTATTATGAAACAGATGAACGAACAAAAACACATGGTGACTGACAACAAAAATCGGATGGAATCCATTCAGAATCACACAACACAAACAGGAAATTGGAGCGCAGGATTAACCGAGCGGTCTGAGGCACTGCAGTCATTGACTGTGCGGCTGGTCCCGGCAGAGGTTAGAGTCCTCCCTCGGGCATGTGTGTGTGTGTGTGTGTGCGTGTGTGTGTGTGTGTGTGTGTGTGTATGTGTGGGTTGTCCTTAGCATAACTTATTTCAAGTAGTGTGTAAGTCTATGGACCGATGACCTCAGCAGTTTGGTCCCACAGAAATTCACACACATTTCAACACAAGTAACCTCCGGTGAGTGTTGAGGTTGTAAGCTTCACTGTAGTGCCAGCTTTATTTGCATATTTATTCAAATAACCTTTTTGATGGCACAGTAAATCAACTTTAGATTTACTTCTTTGTGTTTAATTTTCATTGTTCCCAGACTTCCTTCATCCTTCGAGAGTGTCGTTCTTTTCTCCTGGAGTCACTTCCTTCCCTTTGCAGACATCTGTCCTTGCTGAAATCCTGCCTTTCGTTTTGCTTTTCTAAAAGTATTCTATTGTCTGTTGCATCCATTCTATTTCCAGCGTTCTTCATATCTTCGTCAGTTTCAGTGAATGATGTGGGTTTGAATCTATAGTTGTTTAGTAAATTGAAGAACACTTCCATTACTCTGTTACTTTCCACGAAAAAAAATCCTCGTCCATAAAACTGTAGTCTTCTTTTCCTCATATCAGTTAGAAATTTCCCATTTTCAAATAGAGCTCTCTTGTCGTTATTTATATTTAACATTACGATTTCTTTTAAGTCCCACTAATTTCCTTACAGTTCTTCTCTCAACTTTTTCCAGCTTCTGAAGACCTTCAGATCTTGTTTACTTAAGAGTTTCTGTTGCACACAGTGCCTGCAGGCCTGACCACTGTTCGATAGTATCATAGTTTGGTGTTGCACGACAAACGCTTTTTGTTAGATGTATTTTTGCTCATATGGAGTGTCCTTTCCATTTTTACTGTTTTATGTTACTCGTTATCTATTCTCCGAAGTATTTAGAACAGTTCGTTGTTATGAATTTTAGGATTTTGGGTGGCATCATTGATATTTGTAATGAACTGCGCTTTTTTCAAATAATATTTATATTCCTATTTCGTCTGCATGTTTTTATAGTTCTTTGATTTGTTCTTTGGCGCTATCGTCTAAGTATTTAACATTATGTCGTCTGCAAAAGCCAGAGAATCTATGATGATTTTATACCTGTTCTTAGTTTACCACCCTTAGTATACATGGATTTCCTCCATTTTTTCACTAGCTTCTCTGATGTGCAGTGGAAAAGTAGAGGCGACCAACCATCTCCTTGTCTTACTCATGACTGTATTTCACAAGCTTTTGACAATTACAACAAAAACTTTGCTTTCAATGTTGTTTTTGTTAAGGTCCCTGTATTGATTCCTGTAGATCGTTACAGAGCCCAAATTCCTTTACAATATCAAATCTTACATTTCTGTCAACTTAGTCACATGCATTTAAACTTCACGGGAGTGACCACATATTTCAAGTTTCTGGTTTTCCTCATTTCTATTATGCCTTTTAGTTTAGTATATGCTTTGCAGAAGATCTTCTCTTTCACAATCCTGCTTGATATTTTCCTAGCTGTGGGTCGAGTATTCCTTCAGTTCTCTTTAAAAGTGCCATTGACAAGATCTTATGCGAATGTGCCACTGGCATAACGGAGATTCTTCTATAATTTTTAGGATCAGTTTCTTTCCTTTCTAATGCAGTGGATGTATTAATTCCGACTTTTTTTCTGATGGTAAGCTGTTTGTTGTCCAGCCGGCCGAAGTGGCCGTGCGATTAAAGGCGCTGCAGTCTGGAACCGCAAGACCACGGTCCTCGGGCATGGATATTTGTGATGTCCTTAGGTTAGTTAGGTTTAACTAGTTCTAAGTTCTAGGGGACTAATGACCTCAGCAGTTGAGTCCCATAGTGCTCAGAGCCATTTGAACCATTTTTTGTTTGTTGTCTACTTTGCGTTAATGGTTTCTGTTGGGCATAGAATGAAGTTGTCTCTTGAGTGTTTCCATTCTTCACCACCTTCGTTGGCTTTTCATAATGCCCCGCCATTTTTGTTTTATGATTTCTGTGATTTCCTCTATGTTTGGTGGCTTCGAGTCTGGTCCTGTTTGATTACATTATCAAAATGAAGTCCTTCTTCTGGTGCATCGCAGTTGCGTAGTTCTTTGAAGTAGTCCGCAAGTATTATACAGCTCTGAGAGTTATTATATGCAGTCTTCTGTGTTTCTAGATCTATAAAAAACTTTTGTAATGTGAACTACTTTAAATTCTTTTTGCATGTTTTATAAAACTCCCTCCTATTTTTATGCCTAACACGCGACTAAGCTGACGTCAGTTGACCTTTTATATGTCGTACTCCGATCTTTTTGTGAGCTTTAGATATACGTTTCCTCACGCCTGTAAAATGTTCCCTGTTCTCATTTTTATCTGCGTTCCAGGCGTTCTAAGCTCGTTCTCTGTTTATAACTAACTTATTACAATCGTTATTCCATCAAGAAAATTCCCATTTCATTTTAAGAAGAATAATTTCTTTTGAAGTCTGAATAATGCCTTTTTAAAGTTGTTTCCTACTTTTAAGTATTCTTATCTCAGAAAGCATTTTGAGATTATAATCTGGAGATATCTTCTGTATTTCGAAGTTTTTGGGTTGTTATTGGTCCTTTTCTTTAAATATCTGTCTAATCTACTAGGTCTACAACTTTGCTTCCGCCGTTTTTTCTCGATATTCGGGGATTTATTGTTAAAAACGTACAAAAAATTATGATTCATAATATTGCCCATCGCTGGCCACTACATTCTCCCATCTTTCGGATAGCATACGAATCCCGTGACGGAAGAACCGGGCGTCTTTTGTGGGGATCCATGAATCGATTTAATTTTGCACTTGTTCATATGATCGGAAGTGCTGGCCACCCAGACTGTATGTCACTGATCGAAATAGGTGAGTCAGAGAGACCAACGTATGGAGAATACGGCGGGAGGGATAGGGCTTCTCATTTCAACGTTTCCATGTATATTTTTACGGATTTTGCGACATAGGGTCAAGCACTCACCTGCTGCAAAATTACCTTTACGTGTCTATCGCTGTATTGCTGCCGTTTGTGTTTCAGTGCTGGGCTCGAACGCATCAATTGCTTTCGATAATGATATCCTGTGACTGCCTTCGTCTGTTTCAGTAGGTACGATAACGTTCTGTCTACCACCGCCATGCCAGTCTTTGACATCAAAATCACCATTCTTAAGGCGTTGAAAACATTCTCTGCACGTTTTTCCACTAACAGTTCCCTCACCATTGGTCTTACCCAGCGTTTTAAGAGGCACAGCCGCAGATTTCTTCATGATAAAGCAGAAAATTAAAACTTCCTGCAAATGGCGAGAAATGGGTAAGTAAGTTGACGTACTTAATCGAAAATAACCTTATGATGCAATCGCAAATCGACTAAAATTTTTATGGCATTATGTTTACAGATGCCTAACCTTACAGTATGACACCTATGATCAACCACCTGAACCCAAATTGCCGCTACTGCCATCTATTGCAAAACTGCGGAAGCAAAGTTGTAGACCTAATAGAATTTACTGACAGACAGGTAATGGTCTGAATCCAAACCGGCACTCCTAGCAACTTTTACACTCGTACGTGCATTGCAGTGTGTCTACTTACAGCAACTTGATAGAGCTGTATTTCAGCACGAATCGGATTCGTTGATACCCAAGTAGTTCGTTTTTCAGGAAGTTTTTTGAAGAGACTAGATTTTTAGTACTGTGTTGTGTTGTCTGCGTTTTAAGAATCTTTCTCAGTTAGCGTTTGTTGTTCTATGTGCAAGGAAATTTCCTACTATGGATTTATGCTGACGTTCTTTGTGAGTTTGTGCGGATTTCCTGTTTGCTCTTCATGAATGAATCCACTGACAGGTAGTATGTATGAAGTAGTACACGACATCGTAAGTCCTTGTAGGTTTTAGAATGTTCCAGATAAATGCAAGGCACACTGCAGAACGGCCAACAACCCGGTATCCTGACGAACCACTGAGCTGTTCTGATGTTCTAGCCTGCGAAGTTGTCGATTGTCTTAAAAAACTCAAGTTCGAATGGAGGAAATTATACTCAATGATGAACCTGCGAGAAACTCTGAAGCCATGTTGTAGTATTTATATTATTAAAATAATGAGCACTTGCTGGCAAAAACCAAAATTTGTTGTCCTGCTTTAGCACACAGTTTTAATCTGTCAAGAAATTTCAAATTAGCACACATTCCAAGGCATAGTGAAGCTTCATTCTGCAAACAGTCCCACAGGTTGTGGCTAATCCATTTCTGCATAATATCTACCAGAAGTGCTCGCCCCACAAGGTATGCATACCAACCATCAAGTTTGGCAGGTGGGAGAGGCGATACTGGCGCATGTGAAGACGTTGGACGGGTTGTTAGTCGCACTTAGATAGCTCAGTCGGTATAGCACTAGGCGAATAAAGGCAAAGGTCTCAGTTTCAAATAAGGGTGTGACAGATGGTTTTAGTCTGCTAGGAAGTTTCACGTTCCAGTTCGTGTACTAGATGATATCTCAACTCAGTGGATGGATACATATCCTATCAAAATTTGAGTACCCACGAAATACAGGGATAACTGACCGAAGTGAATACATTAAATCAACTTCCCTTCTTCTTCTTCAGTAGCGCTACAGCCCTTGGTGAGCCTTGGCTTCTTCAACAATCTTCCTCCACACTTCTCGGTTATTTGCAGCTCTCTTCCACCGCCGGACTCCCATATTGGTGATATCCATTATTACCTCGTCAATCCATCTTCTTCTAGGTCTCCCTTTTCGCCTAACTGAATGGATCATACCTTTCATCATTTTCTTTGGAATTCTGTCCTCTACCATTCTCTTCAAGTGTCCTAGCCATCGTATTCGCTGTTATTTCACAAATTTTACTATGTCTCTGCCTTGTATTAACTCTTGTAATTCGGCATTGTAGCGTATTCTCCAGCCTTCTTCCTCCCTTATTGGCCCATAGATTTTGCGTAGTATTTTCCGCTCAATGCTTCTTAGTGCATTTTAATCGTGTTCTGTCAACGTCCATACCTCTGAGCCGTATGTGATAACTGGACGCACTAGGGAATTATATATTAGCAGTTCATTTTTCTTGTAACAAGGCTATTTTTGAAAAGCTGCATATTTGCAAAGTAAGCTCTGTTTCCTGCTTGTATTCTTTCCCTTATAGCCTTTCCAATATTGTTGTCATTTGTTATTAGGGCTCCCAAGTAGTTAAAAGAGGACACTCCATTGAAGCATTTCCCATTGATGTTTAGGTTTTTAGGGGTTCTTCTGGCCTCAGATTGTGACATTACCATATATTTTGTTTTGTTTTCATTTACTATGAGGCCAATTTTTAAGGCTTCTGTTCCCACCGTTCGGTATGATTCTAGGAGTGTGTTGGTGTTTCTTCCTACTATGGAAATGTCATCAGCGTATGCACATATCTGGCTAGTTTTCATAAATATGGTGCCTCTTTTGTTGATTTTATTTACCAGACTATGCGGGGCTATATTGAATAGGGTAGTGGAGAGACTATCTCCTTGCTTCACACATTTATTAAAGCCAAAGCTTTCACTTGTTTTGTTAAGGACCTTTACTTTTGCTGTTGTCTCTGTCATTGTCATTCTGATTAGTCTTATTAATTTAGCACATATACCAACTTCTTTCAGTACTCAGTATAGTTCTTGCCAATTTATGTTGTCAAAGGCTTGTTTGAAATCGATGAATAGGAAATGCAGATCTATATCATATTCATAGAACTTTTCCATCATTTGTCTTATAACAAATATTTGATCAGTCGTTCCTCTGCCTGGTCGAAAGCCACACTGATATTCCCGTAGTATACCTTCTGCACACTTCTGTATCCTTTTGTTTAATATACTTGTGAAGATCTTATTAAATCAACGCATACTCCTAATTCTCATTCGTGGATGTTCTGTATACACCGTAATTCATGTTGCATCAAGTTCAAATTCCCTCCGTAATCAGCAGAAAAGGTACGCCTAGTTGTACAGGTAATGACTCCACTAAGCAACGGAGTGATTAAGCTCTGGACCACTGTCTGCATACCTACAAACGTAACTCAAAGGGCGAGAGTGAGATTCCAGACTCTAGTGGGAGGAACCGCGTCGAGACTGCTTAGGAATCCCCTGTAAGGTAGACGCCTCTGTCACCTCGAACATCCAGCGAATTTCCGTCATCTGACCACGGGGCGCTCGCTGACCGGTACCCTTGAAAACTATTCAATTAACTTGGCTGAGTGAAACAGACAGTATCAGGGAACTTCGAAACGGATTTGCAGAAATTAGTAGCCCTTAGTAAAGTGTACCCTAAGCAACTAAGATAAAGCAAAATAATACAACATTATCCTAAGAAACTTGTGACTGACAATGAAATCCAAAGATTTAACAAAATCTTACATTAAGATCTCAACATTTAAAAAAAAATTTAATTTTTTGCACCTTACAAAGCGTTTCGGAGCGGATGTAAAACAGTAACCTGAAGGCATGTCGTTCTGGGTTCACTGCTATGTACATATGAAGCTGATAAAAATTTCACTTTAGTAAGAGATTTGCCTTAGTTGGTATAGACGAGTACGAACGAGAACAATTTTAAAGCTTACTTGTATACTCATGCTAATAAATTAAGGATAATGCTGATACATGGTGAAACAACACTCTGGTGGGCGGTTTGCGCGTTAAAATCACCTCGGGATATGACCATGCGCTGCATTTGACCTGCGGTCGTTGAACGGTGGAGCTGGCAGCAGTCCACATAAGCAGAGGTGTGTTGGTGCATATCAGAGTACGGTGCAGAGAATAATTGTTCAGACTGTTTGTTGAAAATGACTCAAAGGACACATGTTAATGACGTTATGAGGGGTAGAATACTAGGGCGACTGCAGGCCGGTCAAACGCAGCAGGTCGTAGCACGGGGCCTGCGTTTGTCACAAACTGTGATCTCAGGAATATGGGAATGATTCCAACAGACAGGAAACGTGTCCAGGCGCCCACAGTACGGGACGTCCACAGTGTAAAACACCACAAGAATACCGATATCTCACCATCAGTGCCCACAGACGGCTACGGAGTACTCCAGGCAGCCTTGCTCGGGACCTTACCGCAGCCACTGGGACACTGTCTCCAGACACACAGTCTACAGACGACTGAACAGACATGGTTTATTTTTCGCCCGGGCACCTGCAAGGTGCATTCCACTGACCCCTGGTCACAGGATAGCCCGTAAGGCTGGTGTCAAGAACACAGTAGATGGTTATTGAAACAGTGGTCCCAGGTTGTGTTCACGGCCGAGCCCAGGTATAGTCTGAACAGTGATTTTCGCCGGGTTTTCATCTGGCCTGAACCAGGAACCAAATACCAACCCCTTAAAGTCCATGAAAGGGACCTTATGAGGTCGTGGTTTGATGGTGTGGAGTGGGATTATGATTGGTGCACGTACGCCCCTGCATATCTTTGACAGAGGAACTGTAACCTGTCAAGTGTATCGGGATGTCATTTTGCACCAGTATGTCCGCCTTTGCAGGGGTGTAGTGAATCCCATCTTCGTCCTGATGGATGGTAATGCACGGCCCCACCGAGCTGCCATCGTGGAGGAGTACCTTGAAACCGAAGATATCAGGCGAATGGAGTGGCCTGCCTGTTCTCCAGACCTAAACTTCATCGAGCACGTCTGGAATGTTCTCGGTCGATGTATCGCTGCACGTCTTCAAACCCCTAGGACACCTCAGGAGCTCCGACAGGCACTGGTGCAAGAATGGGAGGCTATACCCGAACAGCTGCTCGACCACCTGACCCAGAGTATGCCAACCCGTTGTCCGGCCTGTGTACGTGTGCATGGTGATCATATCCCATGTTGATGTCAGGGTACATGCGGAGGAAACAGTGGCCTTTTTTAGCACATGTGTTTCGGGACGGTTTTCTCAACTTATCACCAATACCGTGGACCTACAGATCTGTGTCGTGTGTGCCTATGCTATTAGGGCCACTTTTGTGTAGTGCCACGTTGTGGGGCCCCACACTCTGCAATTATCCTTAATTTATGAGCATGAGTGTAATTAGAAATCCTCAGTGACGTTTATTCAATTACTTTCAGTAGTTGTTGGTGTTGTGCCTAGACAAGACAGCCTAGACACAATGAGAGGAAGCCGAAAGGCACGCGCTAGGCTAAAGCAGGATGGCGTGAGGTCTGAAACAGGATACGTAATGAATGCTATAAAGAAAAGTACGTAGCTTCTGGAATACTTAACTTTAATCCATCCTTTTGGTACATTTGGAGATTGTGGCGATACAAGTGAGACTCTTTAGATACATGCAATGTTACTAATGGCGCCTTGCTAGGTCGTAGCCATTGACTTAGCTGAAGGCTATTCTAACTATCTGCTCTGCAAATGAGCGAGGCTTCGTCAGTGTAGTCGCTAGCTACGTCGTCCGTACAACTGGGGCGAGTGCTAGTCCGTATCTCTCGAGACCTGCCTTGTGGTGGCGCTCGGTCTGCGATCCCTGACAGTGGCGACACGCGGGTCCGACATGTACTAATGGACCGCGGCCGATTTAAAACTACCACCTAGCAAGTGTGGTGTCTGGCGGTGACACCACAGTTGGCATATTCGTCTTATTTTAATTACCAGTTTCAGGGTTGCCCATCTTCACATCTGTTACAGCAAATATATGAGGAAAATTGCAACTAACAACAGCATTACCAGAAACAAAAGAAAATCTACATTTGACATTTGAAGTGGGTCCTTACATAATCATGTACGATGTGTGAACATATCATTTCCTCCAACTGCTCGAAATAAAATGTACCCTGTCGAAAGTTTTTCTGTACAGCACGTGCATGCCACAATTTTAAGCGCTCAGATGGATGATACTGACGTCCTCATTTAATTGTACATAGGCAAACTGGTGGCGTGCTTCATAGTTTCTATCATACTGAATAATACATGTTTTTAAATAAGTATTTGTCTAGAAATTAATTAAACTTGCGATAAAAATTTAACTGAGTGTTCATTTACGTTTTACAATTATAGACCTAATAAATATAAAGAATAGTGATATAGTAACAATTACGCATCCTGACTTGTTCTTATTCAATTAAGGAAAGCCTAGTTAAAGCAACGTCTCTCGTCAAAAAATTAATGTAGACATATAAAGTTACACAAACTTTCCTTTTATATATACAGGATGATCCTAAAGTAACTTTGCACCCTTTGTGGGTGTAATGTATGCTTAAAAAACAGTAAAATGTTACATAAAGTGTTGTCTGAAATAGCTTTATTTCAGAGTTATGCACCACCGTATGGATCACAAGTGCAACATAAATAACACAATTAACTCTTCTCAGAAAAAAACGACACAACGGGACCCAAATTTAAAAACAACTTGTCCTATAAATTTACCCAACAACATGTTCAAAATGATGTCTGTGTAGACGAAAACAGTGATGAGCTCGGCGCCCCACCGCTCTCGGAATGTTGCAGGCTGTACATTTGGACAGCCATTTTCGATTCGCTAGTGCGGTTGTGCTACGTTCTGAGCTGAAACACCATACGTGAGCTCCTTGAGACGACCCCAAAAGTAGAAGTCCAGGTGTTAAGATCCAGCAAGCAGCTGGTCCTTCACGACCTATCCACATTTCGGAAAAAGCAACTCTCTTGCCCCCCGACTGAAATTCGTAAAGAGACTGTCGTGTGTAAACCATAAGTTGGTTCATGTGGCGAGTGGGACATCATGAAGCAGACCACCCAATTCATTTTACAAAAACTGTCGATACACTCTTTCAATCAGATGCAATGCAATAACATGTGGTCCGTGAGCCGTGGTAAAAATTGCTGTTTTGCAGAGCGCGCCGCAGCGCGTAGTGTGAAGCAGTCGCCCTCCGTTTCGGGCGGTGGCGCCGCTGTGGCAATCGCAGCTTTGGTGTCTCCCTCTGGTGGGAAAAGGGAAAGGTTACCTGTTCACGTGCACTTAAAGGGGCGCTATGAGATCGCCAAGGGGGTCAGTCTGGGTCAGTCTCTCGTCCCCAGCTTGCTAGTCTGTCTCTCGTCCGCATTTGTTAGGCAGTTAGTGTCCGTCTGCCGTTCGGAGTGCCAATTTGTCTGTCGTATGGATCAACCTTTAAGGCCGGCAAAATGAGAGTCTTTCCACTCCGCCAGTGAGACAACTCAGCGAGTGGTCGGCCGGTCGGGGCTTAGTTCCTGCGACTGGGTCTGCGCGTGAGGCCGCCCGTCTGCTCGAGTTTGCTCAGCAATGGTCATTGGCGGGTGGATCGATCGGTTGGTCGGTCGCGCACTGAGACACAAGATGACTTGTCCGTCTTGAGCGTCGGCGCATGTGAGGTCGCCACGTGAGTCCAGTGGGCGTATAGCGAGCGGTATTGACTTCGCGGTCGACACGAGAGCAACAGGAGTCAACCCACGACATCGGTCTGGCCGGTGCGAGCTGCGACGCCGTGAGACGGGAGATCGGCGAGCCTTCCTGCGTCTATTGAAGGGGCTGGCAGCGGACGGTTCGGGACAGCGATTTGTAGGTGCTGCGCCAGGTCTTCTAGAGAAATCGCAGTTTATTAGAAGTTAAGTGATTGGTGATATCTTGTTTGATTTACTCTTGTTAAATTCTACTTGTTTTCTTCGTGAGGTCACCAGCCATTTTGCTTTGGGGTCGTCCCACCATTCTTCTCCGTTTGCCCACCCGCAGGAAGGTGGTTGTTTATAAATTGGGTGGTCCTTTTCTTCCCTTGTGGAGTAGGGGCAGTTTAGAACAACCTGCGGTTCGGGTTGTTCGGTAATCTCCCTATCAATCTACCGTACATTAGTAGCTGCCTCTGTCATGTTTGTCGGATTTGGTGTGTTAACGAATTTACTGCTTGGAGTGTAACGGGCTAATACCTGAAATATGGTTTGATCTTTGGAAACTTTGATATTATTGCCTATAATCTTTAGAGGCGGTATCTGTGTACTGTAGAGCATCTTAAGTATTGTTTGGCCAACCTTGTAGAATTTTATATAAGATTGCATTTCATGGGCTTTTATTTAAATGATCATTTTACTATATAAAGTTGCCATTCTTTCACCGTAAGACTTTTCTTAGAAGTTAAAATCAAGTTACACCTTCGGTGGCAGGGTCAATATTTTAATAGTTAGTGTTTTGTACCATTTTCATCCCTCCTACGGGGGGGGGGGGGGTGAATAGTTTGTGTGCTTGTGTAAATTGTTAAAACTATTAGTTTAAAGTTATCTGGTGTGTTGCAGATTTGCACCAGTGTAGTCTTTCAGAGGCTGTTGTGAGCGGTCGTTCTCTGCCTGAAAACTCATAACGTCAAAACTTGTTTCTTTCTGCCTCTGAATAAATTGTAATTTTGATATTTAGAGGGTGCTTTCTGATTATAATTTTAAATCTGTTTCCTTTAAAAATGCTTTTAGGCATTATTAAAGTGAATAAAATTCCAATTTGTTAAAAGGAATTTGGTTATGATTTCATCAGTTACTCCCTGGCAACTACTTCCATGCTTACATAGTGTGATTAAATGTGTTAATGTTCTAGATGAATCGCTAGTAAATAAAATAAATTCTTAAGAATAGTCTTTGAAAATAAATCACTGTTCAGTCCGAGTAACTGATTATTCAGTATACCACTCCAAACGCTCGCTGGAAAACGATGTTGATATTCTTGTACTGTAGTTACGCCAGGAATATAATGGGCGCACACGTCCATGTTATGACCGTCCACCGTACCCGCACGGATAAATAGGCTCTCATACATAAACACTACCAGACGATCGTACAGAGGATCAGCAGCATAGTGCTCTAGGATCCACTGACAGAAATTCAGACGTCCAGAATAATCTACAGGTGTCAGCTCCGTTGCCTGATTTCTCCGAAGCGATAACCGCTACAGTGGCACTTATATGGCCGATACTTATAGTTGAATGTTCATCTGCCATTTCCAGGATATTCGTAACATCCACTTCATCCATTTGATGCCGACCTAACCGTGGCGCGCCACGTATGCTATAGTCCCTTAAACGAATGTCCACAGCTGTAAATGTGTGATGGTTTGGTACTCTTACGTTTGGAAAAATTTCCATATACCGTCATATTGCTGCTCGTGCATTTCCTTCTTTTGCGTCATAACGGAAGTACATATCAGCGTATTCACCATTTGAGTACGCCACCATACTGTACACAGGGACTGCAGTCTATGAACTGCCGACAGAGTAACATACGTAGTTCGTCTTATGCCGCTACAAAACAACAGCGCCGTACAATTCATACCGAGGTCAAGTAAATGAAGGCAATTCGTACCAGAATCATACGAGAAGTGCAACGGGGTGTAAAAAATGGCAGTCTATATGTGGGCGAGCACGACTCGCCATAATCCGGTGCTAGCCCATGATGCCTGCCGCAAATGGTGTTATACATCATAACTCTTAAATAAAGCAGTTTCAAACAAAACTTTATCTATCTTTTTACTCTTATTTGGATGCATACATTACATCCACGAAGTGTGTACGGCTACTTTCGTAATAACCTTTATATTAACTATGTAAATCTATTTTCTTCATTCGTGCCGTACCACGAGCGTCGTCTTGGGATGCGGGGGAAGCGTGTTTTAATCAAACGTGGGCCACGCCAGCCTCTTAATTTCCGTGAAGTCTGTGGAAAACACTGCAATCCCACAGCCCACAACCAACCTGCAAAGTCTGGGTGTCACATGTACACGTTTAGCTTGTCATCCCTGTATGAACATACATAAATGTAAGAGTAAGGGTTACGACTGAATTCACTCTGCTCATTGAACAGTGTTCCAGGCTCCCTTTTTCTCAGTAATCTGTTCACGAAATGTCTAAGCATCATAAGAACCAGTCGTTCCAAATAAAAATCGTTGGTGAAATTGCGCAATGAGTCAAATCTTGATATTGTTACCTGATACCATATTTCCCAGCACACAAAAAATAATTGGAACAAGCACTAGTAAAAACCTGCCGGAAGTTTGTCGTGTTATTCTTGGGAACACACTGCTGTTTCTCTAGGAACATACTTATCACTTCTGGATGCATTGGACCGTGGCGCAACTGAACACCTTTCTCAGTACGAGGCTAAGGATAAACTTCGAAGAAAAAATCTTTTAAATATTAAACATAAAAGTTGCTAATTATTTATTGGCTGATTAGTCCTGAGCTTTGACCACTTTCACGAGCCACGTATTTTGTATTTGGAATAAGTCTGGTGTGGGCAGTGCTATTTACGAGAGTTGTCTAGAAAGTAAGGTCCGATCGGTTGCGAAATGGAAGCCACTGGGAAAATCCGGTAAAGCTTTGCACAGATGTGTTGGGCAGCGTCTCTAGTATGCCCGTCGATAGTGTCGCGTCGTTGTATTCAGTTTTGAGTGAACAGTGAGCACGTAAAGATGCGTAGGGAATAGCGTGTCCCACCAACTATGAGGGCCTGGTTAGAGATTCTGTGTCATGCACGGTCTGAGGCGCTGCAGTCATGGACTGTGCGGCTGGTCCCGGCGGAGGTTCGAGTCCTCGCTCGGGCATGGGTGTGTGTGTTTCTCCTTAGGATAATTTAGGTTAAGTAGTGTGCAAGCTTAGGGACTGATGACCTTAGCAGTTGAGTCCCATAAGATTTCACACACATTTGAACATTTTTCTGTGTCATGCAGCCCCAAACACAACTGTCGAGCTATTCCTTCTTCATGCCTAGTCTCGGCCGCACACTTCAGGGGCAATAATGACGCTTCCGATGAGAAGTGTTTGAGCACCAACAATACACTCCGTAATTGGTTCCCCCTGAGTCTTATCTCTGCTCAGGAGAACCGCTGGCTATGAAGACAAAATTTTTCCACAGACAACGAGCTTCAGACCAGTGCAGATAACTGGCCGAAAGCATAGGCGGCTGCTTTCTATGACGAGGATATTGGAAAGTTGATACAACACTAGGACAACACTCGAAGTTGGGGCGGCGACTGTGGAGAGAAGTAGGTGGAAGGTGTACCTAACTGTTTCAAATAAAACGTTTCTGGTTTTCACTGTGGTTACTTTCTGGACAACCCTCGTATGTTATCACAGATGCAGCTCAGATCAGCGTTTGAAGGATGTCATTATTGTAGTGACACTTTACTGTTGTATATTAATATTAATAATGTTAAAAATGCGTTTCCTTCAGTATCTGAGAGCTGCAAGACGCGACGTCTGAAAACCTTTATAAGGAGAAAATTTGTTGGCCTGTATCAGATATGGCGTTGATATCAACTAAAATTCTGGAAGTGTTGTTAAATGGTTCATAATGACGTCAGCCATGACTCAATCTGAAATCTATATTAATTTCGTTACAGTGACATTTTAAAGTAGTGTTTAGTGTCCATCTCCTCCTCCTCATCATCATCATCATCAAAATCGTCTTCAATTGATGGATAACGGCCTTCTCTAAACTGTAAACAACACTAAAAGATGACTTAGGTAATACATCTGTATGGTGAGAAAAGTGGCAGCTATATTTGAATAAGGACAAGTGTGAGGTGATCCACATAACTACGAACAGAAAACGATTAAATTTGTGATACACTACAGAACCAATCAAATTAAAAAGCTTTCAGTTCAAATAAATACCATGAAATACAATTACGAACAACTTAAATTGAAAAATTCCTGTAGAGAGTGATGTCGAGAAGGCAAACGGGGCTGCGTTTATTTGGCAGAATATTTAGAGGATGCAGCAGATCTACTAAACAGAATGCCTACAATGTGCTTGTTCGTCCTCTGCTAGAGCACTTCCGTACGGTACTGAATCATCAGCAGCTACAATAGACAGAGAATATCGAAAAAGTCCAGAACAGGGCCGTTCGTTTTTTATTATCTTGGAATAGAGGAGAAAGAGACACGGATATGATAAACGATTTAGAGTGGCAGTTGAAACAAATTCGTTTTGCGCTGCATCATGAAATTTCATTCACCAACTTTCTCCTCTCATTGTGAAAATATTTTATTGTTGCCGATCTGTATAGGAAAAAATGGCCATCCTAATAAAATAAGAGAAATCAGAGCTCATGCAGGAAGATGTTCATTTCCCCGCGCAGTGTTAGAGAGTGCAACGGAAGAGATCAGTCTGAAGGTGGTTCGACGATTCCTGTGCCAGGCACTTAACTGTGAATTGCATGTTTTTAACCTCATCTATCCACCTGCCATTATGTAGTCGTCTTGGTCTTTTCTTAAGTCTTGGAATCTAGTTAATAACTTACTTCTTTCATCGACTGTTCATTCGTCTGGCTGCATGTCCTCCCAGTTTCATTACGTTTTCATTACGGTCGTAATTACGTCTATCACTTCCACATTTTTCCTCATCCACTTATTCGGTTTCTGGTGTGCTCTAACCATTCCTTAAGTACAAATACTGACTGTAAGCTTTTCATTGTCTCTTTACTGACATCATAAACTTCTTTGATAAAACAATGTGTTGTTTCCCAAAGGTACACTACTTGATTTTTACTCTTCCCTGTCCTGAGTATATGAACTGGTCAACTTATTCTATGGTATCAGTGTTGATTTGTACTATTTGTTTTTAGATATGTTAGCTATATTTTATTTCAGCCTTATTTTATATCTCTTCTAAACACACACAGCACATCCAAAACGTCTCGAGATTTGTTTTATTCCTGGTGTGTAAGTGACACGAGGCCAGTAACTATGGTTGCATCTTGCAATAAAAACTATCCCACCACGCAGTTATGAGAAGGGAGTGTCCAGTAGCTGACGTGTTGTCGATGAGTGTCAACGTTATCGTGACACAAATTGCACTGGAGCAACATTTCTAAATCAAAAGTTCAAGATATTCTTCGAAATGTTATGAGGAAAAGAAAAATTGTGCAAAGTTTTTCCCATACTCCTTGACTCCAGAACAAAAACAACGATTCATGGACCTCTGCTGCTAAAAATGTATAAATCGTGTGACTAGGGCCTCCCGTCTTGTATACCATTCACCGGGTGAAGGTCTTTCGAGCTGACGCCACTTGGGCGACTTGCGCGTCGATGAGGATGAAAATATGATCACTAGGACAACACAACACCCAGTCCCTGAGCGGAGAAAATCTCCGACACAGCCGGGAATCGAACCGGTGCTCTTAGTAATCACATTCTGTCGCGCTGACCACTCAGCTTCCGGGGACGACACGCTTGCCACTTGTTGATTGAAATACATAACGTGGACAATTCTTTTCTGGGAGTAATCCTAATGGAAGGCGAGATTTTTTATCAGTCGAACCTATCAGAAAAAGACGAAGTTCAGAAATTCAGAATTCACAAGAAGAGTCAACTCTTTGACAACATAACCAACAATCAAACCATTGCGACAAGCGAGTTGATCAGCATGCAAAGGAAGACTCTTCTGGCCGTTGCAAGTTGTTCTATGAGATTTGGGAGGCAGACACCTGAAAGAAAAGCGTAGCGTTTAAGTATACGAGGCGTGTTCAGAAAGTAAGCTCCGATTGATTGCCAAATTGAAACCACAGTGAACATCAGAAATGTTTTACTTTTAACAATTAGCTACACCTTTCAGCTACTTCTCTACGTAGTCGCCGTTCTGACTTAGACTTTTGTCATAGCGTTGTACCAACTTTTCAATAGCCTCATCATAGAAGGCATCCGCCAGTGCTTTCCGCCAATCCTCCACGCTGGCCTACACCTCGTTGTCTGTGTCAAAATGTTGTCTTCAAAGACAGTGGTTCATGTGACCAGAGATGAAACTCAGGGGGAGACAATTGCGGACTGTATTGTGGGTAATCTCACATTTCCATTTGAAAACGATGCAGGAGCATCTTCATTGCCCCTGCAGAATGCGGCTGAGAATTGTCTTGAAGAAGAAACAGCACGACAGTTATGTAATGTTAGCTGCATAGCTTCAGGCGAAATTTCTCACCAGGCCCTCGTACTTGGCGGCAGACACTATTTTCTAGACATCTTTACGCACTCACTGCGAGCTCAGAAATGAGAAGAGCGACGTGATGCTAACTGGGGTTATACTAGAGACACTACCCAACACATCTGTGCAAAGCTTTATCGGATTTTCATAGTCGTTTCCATTTCGCGACCGATCGGAGCTTACTTTCTGAACGCCCCTCGTATATATTCCTCAGTATTCTCACACAGTTTAAACGAGTGCCACGTTGAGTCTCAGCGCAAATCTTCTCTCAACTTGGTCGAAAGTTGTCTCAAAATATATGACTCCCAAAAAAGTAGCAATTCATAGTCCCTCTTCCGTTCCACAATTTCGTTACTGACCTGCATATAGTCCACTGTACTTACTAGACCCATTTATAAAACACACTTTTCCTCTCGCCTTCTAAAATCAAATGATATTTGTTTGTGTGTCACTGTTAAGAACTTAGTGAACACAATACTGAAAATTACGTGTAGAAAGAAGATTGGTCAGTGATTTTTTATACGTTGCCAGTAACCTTAGTTGTGAAAGTTACGTTAAGCTATGTTTAGGTTTGGGGGAAACGTTCTATTTCTCATATGTTTGCGAACAGTTTTCTTTAGCTTGTCCCTCTAGTTTAACCACACCGCGTATATTTCGTTTAAACTGATTACCTGGAATACGGTGCAAATAAAAAAATGGTTCAAATGGCTCTAAACACCTTGGGACTTAACAGCTGAGGTCATCAGTCCCCTAGACTTAGAACTACTTAAACCTAACTAACCTGTGGCCGTCACACACATTCATGCCTGAGGCAGGATTCGAACCTGCGATCGTAACAGCAGCTCGGTTCCGGACTTAAGCGCCTAGTAGCGCTCGGCCATAGTGGCCGGCGTGAAAATAAAATTATTTGATTTGAATGGCTTATATCTAACAGAAGGTCATTGATAGATGGTGAAAGTTTAACAGTAAAGCACCCAATTTTCAACACTGAAAAAGTGAGTGGCTGATTTCAAACTTGTCTTCACTTGTCTTGAAAGTGATCCACCGGAAGGTAGCTTCAAAATGGCCTCCAGTGATGAAATACGATAACAGATTCTGGATGTAGTGTCGTCGGTATATCTGAAGAAAGAGTAAGTAACATTTTACTGGCAGTTTTAAAAAGAGAAGGCTTGTACATAGTAAATGCCGCAATTTTTAAATTTTGAGCAACGCCTAAGTCCTAAATAGATTTATCAATAGTGATGGGAACATTTTGAAAAGGACTCGTCTGATGGTGTGCAACGAGCGGTTTGGCATAGACACACCACGCCACTCCCGAAGTAAAATAACTCTCAGAACAGCCGGTTTAATTTGCCGAAGTGGTTACAACAAGTATTTCCAGGAGGAAAGATGATTTTTTTGCTATTTATAGTCCGTGGATGGATTAGCAATAAAGACAATTTTGAAGAAAAGTAGTCTCAACTGCTAAAAAAATTATCTAATTTGGCGAGGACAATGAACCTGCCTTCAGTGATGCTTTGGAAACAGAGAATTATACAAAATATTAAAACATCTACCGCAGTCACCACTGAAGAGTGCAGTTGCAGTCAAGGAGCTGAGCCAGTGGTGATGGCAGGCCGAAAGCACTGTTGTCAGTAAAGAATGCATTTATATAATAGCAATAAAGGGTGTGTCACGGCTCAGTGGAACAAACGTTGCCCGCTCTGTTGACTCTGGCTGGAGCTGTCGTACGGGCGGTGGAGCCCGTACTGGAAGCTGCACAAGCGCGCAGCGATGCTGGCGGGAGCCCCCATGGCAGGGCGGTGGTCTCTGGAGGCCACGACCGTGACGTCAGCAGCTTTCTACTTCCCTGTGGCGTCGAGCCCGGGCGACCCTTCGGCTCTACACGTGTTCACCGCGGCGGCCCTTAGAGATGGCTGTGCGCGGGCTTCGACTTGCTGCCTGCTTGTAGGAGTCGGACGGCTGTCACACTAGGGACTCAGCGCTGGCGGGGGAAAGCACGTGTCGCAGGTTGGCGGAGCTGTGGCACCAAGTCCCGCGAGGAAACTACTGCCGCCGGCGGCAGACACAGCCCGCGGCTGCCACTGGCGATGACCAGTGTTCTCGCTGCCCAGCGTGACCCATGGCGATGTGACGATGCTGCTGGGCTCCGGGGACAGGAGAATACCCCCTCCCTCAAACCCAGACGTATTTATACCGTACCGAGGCGCCTGTGTTTTTCTAAACCCTGGTTTCTAGTCACAAGACACTTATGCTGGTGTGGTGGCATCAGTCGGCCTTCGACGGTCATTACCGCTGTGCAGTGCAGTTTTCCACAGAACGTGGCTAGCCTCTTCTCGCAATGCCCTTACGCGTGTGCTATACTGAAGCACATGTCGTCACACTTGCGGCTACTTGGTCCACGAGGAAAACACTGTAAGTCTTTTGCTAGTGGGAGCACCCGTCTCCGGCGGAGTAGCTATTTCAGACGAGTTTAATAATTCTTAACATCATCATCATCATCATGATCATTCAAGGCTGGTTATGCCTTTCAGCGTTCAGTCTGGACCGTAGTCCCCCTTATAAAATTCCTCGTGCTAACATTGGTACCTCTTCTGATGTTAAGCCTATTACTTAAAATTCATTCTTAACCGAATCCGGGTACCTTCTCCTTGGTCTACCCCGACTCCTCATACCCTCTACTGCTGAACCCATGAGTCACTTGGGTAACCTTGCTTCTCCCATGCATGTAACATGACCCCACAATTTAAGCCTGTTCGCCCTGGCTGCTACATCTATAGAGTTCATTCCCAGTTTTTCTTGATTTCCTCATTGTGGACACCCTCCTGCCATTTTTCCCATCTACTAGTACCTGCAATCATCCTAGCTACTTTCATATCCGTAACCTCAACCTTATTGATAAGGTTACCTGAATCCACCCAGCTTTCGCTCCCATACAACATAGTTGGTCGAAAGATTGAACGGCGCACAGATTGCTTAGTCTTGGTACTGACTTCCTTCTTGCAGAAGAGAGTAGATCGTAGCTGAGCGCTCACTGCATTAGCTTTGCTGCACCTCGCTTCTAGTTCTTTCACTGTGTTGCCACCCTGTGAGATTATGCATCCTAAACACTTGAAACCATCCACCTGTTCTAACTTTGTTCCTCCTATTAATCCGTTTATATTTCTTTCTCAATGACATTACTATCGTTTTGGAGATGCTAATCTTCATACCATAGTCCTTACATTTCCGATATAGCTCTGAAATAATACTTTGCAAACTTTCAATCGAATCTGCCATCACAACTACGTCATCCGCATGTGCGAGACTGCTTATTTTGTGTTCACGTATCTGAATCTCACCCAGCCAGTCTATTGTTTTCAACATATGATCCATGAATAATATGAACAACAGTTGAGACAGGTTGCAGCCTTGTCTTACGCCTGAAACTACTCTGAACCATGAACTCAATTTACCGTCAACTCTAACTGCTGCCTGACTATCTATGTAAAGACCTTTAATTGCTTGCAAAACTTTGTCTCCTATTCCATAATCTAGTAGAACAGACAATAACTTCCTCCTAGGCACCCGGTCACATGCCTTTTCTATATCTATATAGCATAGATACAATTCCCTGTTCCACTCGTAACACTTCTCCATTATTTGCCGTAAGCTAAAGATCTGGTCCTGACAACATCTAAGAGGCCTAAACCCACACTGATTTTCATCCAGTTTGTCTTCAACTAATACTCGTACTTTCCTTTCAACAATGCCTGAGAAGATTTTACCCACGACGCTGATTAAAGAGATACCTCTCTAGTTGTTACAATCTTTTCTGTTTCCATGTTTAAAGATTGGTGGGATTACTGCTTTCGTCCACTCTGATGGAGCCCGTCCCGACTCCCACGCCATTTCAATTATCCTGTGTAGCTATTTAAGACCTGACATTCCACTGTATTTGATGAGCTCCGACTTAATTTCATCCATAATTCTTAACTGCGTGTTTAAATGCATGCAAGTTCTTTACAGCACACGACAGAACTAAGGCCCTTAGTGTGTACCTTTTCAACTGAATATTAATTTATGGTGGTCCCCGCACGGAACGGAGTGAACGTGAAGCGTGGCGGACGAGCCTACTAGTGTTGCACGGCCCGTATATCTCGTTGTCCACGTGCGGCTGCCATACAACGATCGTTCATTCAGTGCTTCACATCGGCTTTCTCATTACTTCTCATTATTTTAGAGAACTTGGTAGGAGCTTTACACCATGTTGGCTTACCCTTCACGTGCCATGTCGAATGGAAAACGACGTTACTTCAATTAAAAAATTATGATAGTCATTTTTATTAATAATCTAGAAAATCACTTTACGTATGGAAGTTACTCACTGGAGATAAAGCAGAATACCGTGCATTGACAAAATAGGGGACCTGGAAAAGCAGATACAAGAGTAAACCAAAAAGAAAGCCTTGCTAGGCTATGTTGCTGGTAGAAACGACTCCCGCAAATCCCACTTTCAATTATAAACATAACCTTTACATTTTCCTATATCTATTTTAGGCCTGTTTCAGGTCCAAAGCTCAACTGGTAGCATTGGCATTGCGGAGTTTCATCAAGGTCAAACTTTTATCGTGAATCATATTGCCACTCAGAAAGCTAACAAATGATATTAAACTTCCTGGCAGATTAAAACTGTGTGCTGGACCGAGACTCGAACTCGAGCACGAGGTTCACAGCAGAGCTTCTGTGAAGTCTGGAACATAGGAGACGAGGTACTGGCTGAAGTAAAGTTGTGAGCACGGGCCGTGAGTCGTGCTTGCGTAGCTCAGATGGTAGAGCACTTGCTCGTGATAGGTAAAGGTCCCGAGTTCGAGTCTCGGTCCGGTACACAGTTTTAATCTGCCAGGAAGCTCATATCAGTGCACACTCCACTCCAGAGTGAAAATCTCATTCTGAAATGATATTAAGTCTGCAAATTATTTAAAGCAGAACTATAGCGCATGTGTGCGCTTTTAAGTGACCAGCGAAGTTTAGTTGTTGGTGTATATATGAAAACGACAGTTTTAATGTCGTTGATGATCAAACCTTAAACCGGAAATTGTTTCAAGAGACAGCAGTGTCCCTAGATAACATTGGCCCAGTTCTTAAGAAAATATGTACGATTAATAAGAATGAGAGCAGGTTAATTGAGTAGGCAATACTAAAAAATCGACTCTGAGGACGTAGATGTAGATACAGTTCAAAAGCATTTTGTAGATGGAGCTAGAGTATGATAGTGTTATCATCGTAGGATAGATTACGCACTGCAGATGTGTACGTAGACCTCTGGGCGTCAGAGCCCTTTGAAGTTCTTTTCTGTCTGTTCCGGAGCCAGTGGGTAAAGCTTGGTGGTTTTTCATAAGATGAAACTGCAGCCATTGCTGTTGGCCTGTGCGTTGAAAAAATCAGCTAAGCTAGCCATCGTATCCATGGCATTGAAACGTGAACTGTGACGTCAGCAGAGGATAATCGAAGTGGTGTCATAACGCGTCTTTGAGTGTTTGACAGCACAGCCATATTTCGTTGTGAATGAAACCGCTGATGACCACCACTCTCCTACTAACAACTCTGCTGTTGAGCATACTAAACCTGAAACTATTCTTTGATTACAACACATTGGTCAGAATAGGGACTTCTCATTAAAATCATTATGGGTGTACTGCATCAACCTCCGGTAAAATATCAGAAATACCACAGTACTACTCGAAAGCCAAGTTTCGACCACGTTTCAAGGGCCTTCCTCAGGGACAGCTAATTAGTTTTTGTCCTAAGGACGCCTGCTGTATTTCAGCCGAAAAGTCGATTTCTTAAAGTATTTTATAGCACGACCACGCAGTACAACCAGAAGTAATTCGATGAAGTTGGTACCGGCCGCGGAATCGTTCGTACTTAGAATAGGGGCTTGTGTGTCAGCAAGCAATCAAATCTCTATTTCTGTATGTATGGTCTCAATCTGGACAACGCTGTTACCAGATAGCGTATGCGACTCACTTACGAGAGTAAACTATCCGGTGTCATACCAGACTCGAAAAGGTACGATGGGTCGCTAGTAGTCGGGTGAATCCCAGTTGCATTCAGCAGGATCCAGCGCAGCAGGAACACTTTGCTCCAGATGAGTCTTCATCACATGTCCACCGTCATGTCATCTTATATCACTTCTTACGAACATGTCCAGGATTTAGTACAGCAACGATTCTTTCGCATTCCTAATCCAATAGCCAAAACTTTGAAGTTTTTGAGTTTGAAATGTGCTATATAGAACAAAATTTTTCAGGGGAAGAGTGATAAGTCATTCTGATGGATACCGTGACCTCTAGAACATGCTACTGGAGTGCGTGGCAACATCAACATTAACTCATTTAGCACTTAAAACGTTGAATGATATCTGTATAAATTTCGTGCTGCATTCAATGAGCAATCAATTCGTTCGTGCTTCTCATGCATCAGGCATCTGTAGTGAACGGAAGAAGCTCAGGCATAACACTAATGAACACATTACTCACTGGGTGACCTTGATCGTACCTCGTAAGATAACCTGCGTGGAGGCAAAGGTGGATCGTACATTGTAACTGATTTATAGACCATCTGTCTCAACAGCTGATGTGAAAGGGCTTCTCATAGAGATAGTGGATAAAATCGTGAGTGCGTTTCTTGATGAATTTATTACAGTAGGAAGAGACTTAAATTTGCTACAAGAGATTGAATCATGTGGTTAAAACTGGTACAAGATACAGACATTCGCTTGGGATTGTTTTGAATACCTTGTCTGAGAACTAATCGGAGTAAATATTGAATCGAAGTCAACGTCTTAATCCTCTAGCAAATAACAGATCCCAAATATTCTAATCACCTAAAGTTCTTAAGAACATATTTGTGCTTAGCACGCATGACAGGAGAGAAATAATAGGTTTATTGAGTAGCCAATAATTTAAAAAATCAGTTCTGAGGACTTACATGTGTATACGATTCAAAGCTTTTTGCTGAACGAGCTAGAAAATGGTAGTGTTATCACCATAGGATAGACTGCGTAGTGCAGATGTGTACGTAGACCTCTGAGCGTGAGGGCATTGGATACACTCCATCGTAAGCACCAAGGACAGAACAGTTATTGACCAGCTATGGGTAGCAAGGGAGTGCGGGGTGTGTAGGTCACCCATCGGCAGCAACATAGCGAGTGGATCTTGGAACTGCTCTGTGTAAGCTCCGTGTGACCGTTTCTCGATTATGGTATAATAGTCTGAGGTATTACGCCCTATACTCATACCGAACGTCTGCAGTGGTTGCAATACTTCATATTACTCGATATCATGGCAACGAAACTCAACTATGTAGACTGAGCAGTTAAGCTCTTGGACAGGTTACCGCCAATGACCTCTGCGAGAAACCTTGAATGCAACAGAACTGACACACACGCAACATGGGCATCAGGATGCAGCGGCGTAACACAATTGTGCGGCAACACCTGCAGACAAGCTACAATCGTTTCATCAATCGTATTTATGTTAGTTTTTATGAGTTTCAGAACCTACATCAGTAAAAGGCTAAAACGCTCGCACAAATCCATTGGCAGATTGTCTGTCTAACGTCTTCATGGGCCAACAAAAATCTGTTTTTCTGTATTTCATGCAATTATTGACTGAATTTAAAAATTTAAACTGTTATTATCTACTCATTAAGTGATATAATCTTACTTAAAATGAGTGAAATTGATAAATCAAATACTAAATTTGGGAACTATACACAGGGTGGTAGGTGTATAACTGCAGATATTGTGATCATTGGTACCTTAGTATGTATCCAATTCATTGTGTTAGTTATATTTTCTCTGTGTCTAAGAGTCTCCCTGGAGACACATTACTTAATTTATTACCTGCTCTTTTCTGTTCAGTTGCAACTTCATCTATACGAGGATTACACCTCTCAAGGTAGCCTAACCTTATTGCATCCTGAGTCCACACTTCAGTACTTGACCTGATGCCCAGGAAAGATAAACATTAATAGCTTAATCTTGCCAAATGTACTTGGTGGTAAATAGGTATAATTACACAGCTCTACAAAATAAAATTTTTTTTTTTCGTTGCCAGGGAAGTTTGAACGAAAATGGGATATTGTTATGATACTCATTCCGAGTATATTTGTACTTTTTCCAAATTGGCTCTGGTTTTTGAGATATAGGTTATTTGTGGAAATGAGAGTTTCATGTGGATAATATCGACTGCAGGGTCCATATATGGTGTAATGTATTTGCTACCTGTTTTTTAATTAGTGATATTGTACTATCTTTATTAAACAATTGTGCTCAGGGAGTGCATCTGTGTGGTTGAGGATTACATCATGCAAACATCACACTGTCAGCATGTGTTCAGTCCTGTTGTGCGGTGCGTGTGTTGAAGATATTGAGGGTTGTGCAGATTTGAATTCGGCGGTACTCGACATTCATTTGTTGGCCGAGGTAATCCCCGCAACAGTCGATAGGTAGCGTTCAGTGTAAACAAGAAAAACGGCGATGGTCGAAAGTCACACAGATGTGCAGTGCAGCTTCAAGGAGATAGAACCTTTTCATCGTGACGTAGCAAATAAGAGGTGAGTATTCATTTCACACAAAACAATTAATGATGTTTGTTGGATGTGATTGACATGCAAATACAAGAAAGTTCTGCATAATATGTAGTATTTGTGCAATTTTGTTTTAGGAAAACATGAGTTCTTCACGCCGTCTTTGCGTGAACCATCCAGATGAGTTCTGCTACATTTGTGGTGAATACGTTCTTCAAAAGAACAGGAAGAATATCACTCCTTTTGTGAAGGAAGCGTATCTGGCATATTTCGGAATTAAACTTGGAGATCAAGACATGGCGTGGGCACCCCATAAAGTTTGTAAATGCTGTGTGGAGTGCTTACGGCAGAGGACAAAACGAAAAAGGAAAAGCTTAAACTTCGGAGTGCCTATGGTATGGCGAGAGCAGAATAACCATACAGATGATTGCTATTTTTGCATTGTTAATGTGAAAGGTTTTAATAGGTTCAAAAAACGAAAGTGGGAATATCCCGATTTGGAGTCAGCAAGAAGACCGGTGGCGCACAGCAACGATGTTCCTGTACCAACCTTCACAACATTACCCACGCTAACATCATCAGATGACGATGTGCACGGCGAGGAATGTACAAGTAGTGGTTCGGAATACGAAGGACGTGAGACACAACTCCAGCAGTTCGACCAGAAGGAGCTCAGTGACTTGATACGAGAACTCAATCTTTCAAAGCAAGCATCAGAACTCTTAGCATCCAGGCTTAAGGAAAAGAACTGTCTTCATCCAAGTGTTAAAATAACAGCTTACCGGACGAGAGAAGAAAACCTTCTTCCATACTTCAACCAAGAAGAGGTTATAGTGTATTGCAGCAATATACCTGGACTTTTACTTGAATTGGGGCTGCCGGAATATAGACCAGAGGACTGGCGTCTCTTCATAGACAGTTGCACTAGAAGTTTAAAATGTATTCTCCTACACAATGGCAATCGTTACGCTTCTATTCCACTTGCCCACTCAACAAAACTTTGTGAAGCATATGCTAACATCAAGATGGTTCTGCAGAAAATTCAGTATATGCAGCACCAGTGGTTGATTTGTGTTGATTTGAAAATGGTGAACTTCTTGCTTGGACAACAAAGTGGATACACAAAGCACCCATGTTTTATCTGCATGTGGGATAGTAGGGCAAAGCACGAACATTGGAAGCAGAAAACATGGCCTCCAAGGGAACATATGGCTGTTGGTGAAGCAAACATCATTAATGAACCTCTGGTTAGTAGGGACAAGATTGTTCTTCCACCATTACATATTAAGTTAGGACTAATGAAGCAATTCACCAAAGCTTTAGACAGAAATGGTAATTGCTTCACATACATCTGCAATACGTTCCCTGGACTCAGTAGTGAAAAACTTAAAGCAGGAATATTTGATGGTCCTCAAATTCGCAGGCTCATCAACGATACCAATTTTACAAGTGTCATGACTGTCACTGAAGCATCGGCCTGGAACAGTTTTGTCGCTGTTGTAAAATGTTTTTTGGGCAATCATAAAGCTCCCAATTACGAGGAACTGGTCAAAAACATGCTCACTAACTTTCAAAACTTAGGAGCTAACATGAGCATAAAATTGCACTTCCTTCACAGCCACTTGGATCGATTTCCTCGTAATCTGGGTGATTTCAGTGAGGAACAAGGAGAGCGGTTCCATCAAGATATGAAAGGAATAGTGGAAAGATATAAAGGAAGATGGGACAGGCATATGATGGCAGATTATTGCTGAAATCTGCAACGTGACTGTTCTGAAGAGACCTATAAAAGGAAAGCGTGCAGGAAGCGGTTCGTCATGGACGGAAAATGATATACTTATAGAGAAACTTTTCAATTATGTTTTATACGTGGACAAATGCCTATCAGGTTTTCATAGAAGCTATTTATAAAGATTATTTTCTTTTTTCATTGTAGTTTGTAGCGCTCGAGTTCAGTATTAGCATTTTTTTCTAATTTTTTGAATAAATCATGCATTATCTCAAAAACTAGAGCCAAACTGCATAAATGGTTGCTATATTCGTCCTCAGCACCACTAACGCATCCTAAAGCCACTCAAATATCCTTGGCAAGAAAATGAGTGTTGACCAGTGTTATTAATCTGCAAATAAAGTAAATAGCGATGTAATGTTGTTCAGTGCACTCTACTCATACACCAATAAATATATCTGCACTTGTACCCACTCCTATCGGTATTGTTACAGCGCGTAAATTAGCAAGACTACATTTAATATGTAATTGAAATTAAGAGTACCTACCAACTTCCATCAAACTTTACACCCATTTTCAAACATTTTTGAAGCTTTTCTCGCTGTCAGTATCCATATAATAACGAAAGAAAAATTACTTACTGGTTACATTTTCGCTGTTCATGCAATCAGTGTCAGCATCAGAAATGACATTTTAGTTTATTACGTCTTTAATAGTAACTTTGTTTGCAGTACGTTCTGAAGACGGTATGCAGGATATACCACTGAATGTAATAGCACAGTTATATCATTGTACGACACTTCGTTAAGGAGATATAACGTCATAAACTTTTATCTTAAAACATAAAATAAGCCTACTGTTTGGTAATGTGAGTAGCTGGCGAGTTCCCGCAAACTTAATCTGTTATTGTATGCAGCGAAACAAAATAATGAACAGAAAACAGCTTATCGCTGACTAAATATGTGTTAGTTAAGTAGTAATCCTAGAGCATCAATCACGAAATTTAATTTATTTTGTAGGCAAGCAGTAAAGATGTTCCTCTATTGACGACAACGTGGTCTTCTGCTGAAATCACGAAGTTCCGCCCGTACCCAGTAAACGAATATCTCGTCATCTACGACGTGAGAAACTGAGGCGTAATATTTGCTTTTTGATTTGTATGATTTAGCGGAGCATGTAGAAAGGTCTTGGTCGTGAAACTGGACCAGAATACAGGAGTACACTCTTTGGAAACCAATGGGATCGTGTTTAAGGCGTTAATATACAGTCGACACGAGGGACATCAGAGATGACGAACAAATTCGGATAAGATCTGGAAGAAGAAACAAATGTCCCAGCCTTTGCGAAAGGTAACATTCAGGAAATCGCCTTAAGCAAGGAAAAGAAGACCAGATATAAATTTCAGCCCTTACCAAAGACAAAGTGTGTCTTTTGAATAGGATATAGCACCATTCTGACGTCCGAGTCAGTTGGCTTATGACCTACGAAAGAAAACAACCTATTAAAAATGTGCTCATGGTACACACTTGTTGTTAAACAAGTTAAAACAATACAAATCGTTCAAAGAGTAAAGGTGTCAGTTTGCATTCGTCTGTTATCTGTTCAGCATTCATACGAAAAGTACTTACATTTTCGTTGACATAGATTCTGCCATGCTATAGTATGTATTCAAATGAGCTTGTGTCGTTGTAATACCTGGAGAACATACTGTCATTTAACAACAGGACCGACTACCATACAGACGACATAGTAATTAGCATACCTGGCGTAGAGAAACAACTGACGAGTTTGAAGGACAATAAATCACCAGTTTAAGATGGAATCCCAGTTCGATTTTACAACGGCATTGGCCGCTTACCTAGCTTGTATTTATCGTGAATCTCTCGCCCAGTGCAAAGTCCCAAGTGACTGGAAAAAAGCGCAGGTGTCTCCATTACACAAGAATTACGTAATTATGTAAATTACAGACCAATATCTCTAAGTTATGTTTACTGCAGAATCCTTGAACATATTCTGGCTTCGAATATAATAAAGTTTCTTGAGGCTGAGAAACTTATGTGCACGAATCAGCATGATTTAAGAAAGCACCGCACGTGCGAAACACAGCTTGCCCTTTTCTCACATGATTCATTGTAAACTACGGATGAAGGGCAACAGGTATATTACATATTTCTAGACTTGCGGGAAGTGAATAGGACCGCTGTTACTCTCTATAGACATAAATGATTTGGCGGACAGAGTGGGCAGCAATGTGCGGTTGTTTGTTGAAGATGTCGTGGTGTACGTTAAGGCATTGGAGTTGGGTGACTGTGGGAAAATACAAGACGACTTAGATAAAATTTCCAGCTGGTGTGATGAATGGTAGCTCGCCCTAAAGCTGGAAAAATGTAAGTTAATGCTGATGAGCAGGAAGACCAAACCCGTAATATTCGGATATAGTATTACAAGTGATACAGTCAAGTAGTTTAAATATCTGGGCGTAACAATGCAAAGCGATATGAGGTGGAATGAGCATGTGAAAACTGTGGTAGGGAAGGCGAATGGTCTACATAGGTGTATTGGGAGAATTTTAGGAAAGACTGGTTCACCTGTAACAAGGTCGCATACATTACGCTGGTGCGACCTATTCTTGAGTACTGCTTGAGCGTTTGGGATCAGTACCATGTTGGACTGAAGAAATACATCGACGCAACCCAGGGCCGGACTGATAATATGAGATCCCCTGCTGTCTGACTGCCATTACGATAAGCACCTGAAACAAGTAACAGCCAAAACAGTATGGTGCCACAGAACACAAAACCAGAACAAAAGTGAAACTGACAGGAACTGGAAAGGCAAGCACAAGCGAAACCACGCTCTGCTACCAGTGAGATTCCCTGCATTATCCGCAGGACAGTTATGAAACTTCTTGGCAGATTAAAACTGTGTGCCGGACTGAGACTCAAAATCGGGACCTTTGCCTTTCGCGGGCAAGTGCTCTATCAACTGAGCTACCCAAGCACGACTCACGCCCCGTCCTCACAGCTTTACTTCTGCCAGTACCTCGTCTCCTACCTTCCAAACTTTACACAAGCTCTCCTGCGAACCTTCTAGAACTAGCACTCCTGAAAGAAAGGATATTGCGGAGAGATGGCTTAGCCACAGCCTGGGGGATGTTTCCCGAATGAGATTATCACTCTGTAGCGGAGTGTGCGCTGATATGAAACTTCCTGGCAGATTAAAACTGTGTGCAGGACCGAAGACACCGAGAGTGAAAATCTCATTCTGGAAACATCCCCCAGGCTGTGGCTAAGTCATGTCTCCGCAATATCCTTTCTTTCAGGAGTGCTAGTTCTGCACGGTTCGCAGGAGAGCTTCTGTAAAGTTTGGAAGGTAGGAGACGAGATACTGGTTGAAGTAAAGCTGTGAGGACGGGGCGTGAGTCGTGCTTGGGTAGCTCAGTTGGTAGAGCACTTGTCCGCGAAAGGCAAAGGTCCCGAGTTTGAGTCTCGGTCCGGCACGCAGTTTTAACCTGCCAGGAAGTTTCATATCAGCGCACACTCCGCTGCCGAGTGAAAATCTCATTCAGAACAGTTAGTTTAATTTGTGGAAAGAGGCTTAAATTAATGGCTGTCAGTTGCACTCGAACATACTACTTCATTCATTTGACAAACATTACAAGAGTGAAGAAAACATTAAAAACAGAGCAAGCCAAATATTAATTTTTGAACTCAATTCCCGGCTAAATGCAGCTTTCAGTCTCATGCCTCAAGGACCAAACTACTTTAATTTAAAACCGGCTGGAGGCCAATAACTTAAGACTCAAATAACAACAATTTGAATTTTAAAAGGCAAAAGGCCTTATCTTAAAACATTTCTCTAAAACAGGCTGAAGGAATAAACAATATCACGCTTTAAGGGCAAAACTACTTTAATTTAAAATCGGCTAGAAGCCATACATAAACAAACAACAAGGACAAATAAGAAAAGGCAGCACGTCAAGCGTCGCTCAGAAGTTTCCTAGGGTCAGTCTGGAACTCAAACACTAACGCTCGCTTAGGTGAGACAGGCAGTCGGCCCAACAATCCTCAATCCGACAGTAACCCAACCGACAGAGAGTCATCGGACCAAGTGACAGGATAACTTCCGCTCCACCCGACCAGCACACAACAGGGAGTTCAATGGAACAACACAGAAGGTATCGGCGCCCACAACGAATTACACATTCAGCTGTCAAACTTCACGCCGTGCTGAATAGCCACAACACGACGAGGAAAATATACTGCCTGAATTTACGTCAATCGCCAGGGCAGGTAACTGGAACGTTAACGGCCACAAGGCAGGAGATTCCGCTGGTGAACTTCAAAAATAATTAAGTTAAGTTAAACTCCACAGGAGGGCGGCTAGAATTTCGCCACCTTTAAAACATAAGTTGTTGTTCACGGGACTGTCCCAACAGCCCACAACGAAACTCGGACGACACAGTGTGAACAGTTGGGGCTGGCTGGTAGATTAAGTAAAGACTCAACTGTTGTGCCAGTGATCGGTGAGCCACGGACCTCGCAGCAATGGGAACAGCCTCTCATACACCGACCGCGCGTGGACGCCGCCAGCAGCCCCAGCCAGGCTCTCACCATGGACACTTCCTCGCTGCTCCACGCCAACCGACCGACCACCGGCACACGGCACAGTCGGAAACTGTAAGCACGAAGCCAAAGATAGTACAAGGATGCGAATATCGATACATGCTGCTGCTGTGACTCGTGGAGAGAGGATAACAGCATAATCGCGATAACCGCGGGAGACTAATCACAGAATAGCAACCCTTGTTTAATGCAAAGCATAACACGAGCCAGCCACTGCTCAAGATTTGTTACCGGTAGGTTCGAACAACACACAAGTGTTGCGGACATGCTTCGAGAACTCAAATGCGAATACCTGGCCGAAGGGCGACGTTCTGTTTCAGAAAATTGAGTAAATTCAAAGAACGGGCACCTGAAGCTGACTGCCGACTGATTCTAGTACCGCCAACATACATTGCGTGTAAGGACTATGATGATAAGATACGAGAAATTAGGGGTCATACGGAATCGTACAAACAGTCCTTTTTCCTTCGCTCTATTTGTGAGTGGAACAGGAAAGGAAATGACAAGTAGTGGTACAGGTTACCCTCTGCCATGACTGTACGGTTCCCTGCGGAATATCTACACTACTGGCCATTAAAATTGCTACACCACGAAGATGACGTGCTACACACGCGAAATTTAACCGACAGGAAGACGATGCTGTGATATGCAAATGATTAGCTTTTCAGAGCATTCACACAAGGCTAGCGCCGGTGGCGACACCTACAACATGCTGACATGAGGGAAGTTTCCAACCGATTTCTCATACACAAACAGCAGTTGACTGGCGTTGCATAGTGAAACGTTGTTGTGATGCCACGTGTAAGGCGGAGAAATGCGTACCATCACGTTTACGACTTTGATAAAGGTAGGATTGTAGCCGATCGCGATTGTGGTTTATCGTATCGCGACATTGCTGCTCGCGTTGGTCGAGATCCAATGACTGTCAGCAGAATACGGAATCGGTTGGTTAAGGACGGTAATACGGAACGCCGTGCTGGGTCCCAACGGCCTCGTATTACTAGCAGTCGAGATGACAGGCATCTTATCCGCATGGCTGTAACGGATCGTGCAGCCACGTGTCGGTCCCTGAGTCAACAGATGGGGAAGTTTGCAAGACAACAACCATCTGCACAAACAGTTCGACGACGTTTGCAGCAGCATGCACTATCAGGTCGGAGACCATTGCTGCGGTTACCCTTGACGCTGAATCACAGACAGGAGCGCCTGCGATGGTGTACTCAGCGACGAACCTGGGTGCAAGAATGGCAAAACATCATTTTTTTCGGATGAATCTAGATTATGTTTACAGCATCATGATGGTCGCATCCGTGTTTGGCGACATCGCGGTAAACGTACATTGCAAGTGGGTATTGATCTTCGCCATACTGGCGTATCACCCCGCGTGATGGTATAGGGTGCCATTGGTTACACGTCTCGGTCACCTCTTGTTCGTATTGACAGCACTTTGAACAGTGGACGTTACATTTCAGATGTGTTACGACCCGTGGCTCTACCCTTTATTTGATGCCTGTGAAACCCTACGTTTCAGCAGGATAATGCACGACCCCATGTGGCAGGTCCTGTACGGGCCTTTCTCGATGCAGAATATGTTCGACTGCTGCCCTGGCCAGCACATTCTCCAGATCTCTCACCAACTGAAAACGTCTGGTCAATGGTGGCCGAGCAACTGGCTCGTCACAATACGCCAGTCACTACTCTTGATGAACTGTGGTATCGTGCTGAAGCTGCATGGGCAGCTGTACCTGTACACGCCATCCAAGCTCTGTTTGACTCAACGCCCAGGCGTATCAAGGCCGTTATTACGGCCAGAGGTGGTTGTTCTGGGTACTGATTTCTCAGGATGTGTGCACACAAACTGTGTGAAAATGTAATTACATGTCAGTTCTGGTATAATGTATTTGTCCAATGAATACCCGTTTATCATCTGCATTTCTTCTTGGTGTAGCAATTTTAACTGAAGTAGTGTATGTTGGTGTAGACGTACAATTGCAGAACAGTGCTCCTACACTGGCAGTTAGGGGTAACGTCCACACCGCACACGATAGCTCAGGTTATGGAAGAAGTCGCTGTCTTGCCATGTGGCAACTGCTGACAGGTCGCGAAGCAGTGCGACTGTCGCCGGCAGGGGGCGTCGACTCCGGCTCACGCCCCGGCTGAAACGCCGGAGGATTATGCGCACCGTCGTCTCTAATCCTCCCACAGCGCATCGCGGCGCGTCCCTAGTCAGCCCACATCAGAGCTTCAATCTATACGCGTCACCCGATGAACCTCTCCTGCCCGGTTTTCGGGAATCATTAATATTCAGATCGATGGGAGCATCCATTACGGGGATTTGTTCTGCCCGAGGCGCACGTCTCTGCAAAGTTTATGCGACACGGATAAAGTATGTCCGTAAGAGATGAGTACCTTATAGACTGCAATACATCGTCATTTGCTTTATCAGATTTGCATTTAAACGCCATTCATTTTAATTATAGATTAATAGATGTATACGCTAATGTAACGAAACACAGTTTCAAGGAATCTCTAAGAGCCGGCCAGAGTGGCCGTGCGGTTCTAGGCGCTACAATCTGGAACCGAGCGACCGCTACGGTCGCAGGTTCGAATCCTGCCTCTCGGGCATGGATGTGTGTGATGTCTTTAGTTTAGTTAGGTTTAAGTAGTTTTAAGTTCTAGGCGACTGATGACCTCAGAAGACAAGTCGCATAGTGCTCAGAGCCATTTGAGCCAACTTCTAAGAGGAGTAAAAGTGATTTCCGCAGAACTTATCCATGTACGTTTTGCTCTACTGTACAAAAAGTAAAATTCATGGACATACGCATAGTATAAACTCTATATCACTGTTTGTTACGTAATCCCTCGCTGGCTATGGGATACACAGATTTCTAGGAAATGTAGGGGGGAGAGAGAATACCAGAATGAGATTTTCACTCTGCAGCGGAGTATGCGCTGATATGAACCCGAGTTCGAGTCTCGGTCCGGCACACAGTTTCAATCCGCCAGAAAGTTTCATGTCAGCGCACAATCCGCTGCAGAGTGAAAATCTCATTCTGGAAACATCCCCCAGGCTGTGGGTAAGCCATGTCTCCGCAATATCCTTCCTTTCAGGAGTGCTAGTTCTGCAAGGTTCACAGGAGAGCTTCTGTAAAGTTTGGAAGGTAGGAGACGAGGTACTGACAGAAGTAAAGCTGTGAGGACGGTCCGTGAGTTCTGCTCAGTTGGCAGAGCACTTGGCCGCGAAAGGCAAAGGTCCAGAGTTCGAACCTCGGTCCAGCACACAGTTTTAAGCTGCCAGGAAGTTTCTGGAAAGAGAATAATTTGAATAGGAACCAATGTCCGGAAATGTCATGCAACAACGCTACAGTGTGTCAAAGACGTACATGGTGATTCCGTGATGATGTTACAAACTGCTTCAGTCTGGAACCGCGCGACCGCTACGGTCGCAGGTTCGAATCTTGCCTAGGGCGTGGATGTGTGTGATGTCCTTAGGTTAGTTAGGTTTAAGTAGTTCTGAGTTCCAGGGGACTGATGACCTCAGATGTTGAGGCCCATAGTGCTCAGAGCCATTTGAACCATTTTTTTTGTTACAAACTCTCGAGGAGTATGGTGATGGATAAACGTATCTATTTGAGGTAAGGATCTCTGGTTCGGAAACAAACGAGTCGAAAGTTACAACCGAAAATCATTCTGATATCTCTGACAAAGGAAAAAAATGTACCGGTACTGCTGTTGCTAAGAATGTAGGGTATACATCTTTCAGTGGTGGTAGTATGGACCAAAACAGGAAAAAAATTTCGAGTAAATGTAGACTGAAATGCATACATGAGGAGTTTCGTTAATGTGAAACACATCTCCCCTATTGAACAAGAGCTCATAGCTCTTAAGGTATGCATTTTAGACCCCATATTTACTGGAAATTTTTTCTTGTTTTTGTATATACTGCGACCTCTGAAAGTTGCATAACCTACTATCTTAGGAATAACAGTACGGATACATGTATTCTACTGTTAGAGGTGTCAGAACGGTTTTCGCTTGTAACTTTCGACTATTTCGTTTCCGGTCCTTGGAACCGTACCTGAAATTGGTACATTTGAGCTTCCCCATCATCCCTGAAAGCTTATAAAATGGTTCAAATGGCTCTGAGCACTATGGGACTTAACGTCTGAGGTCATCAGTCCCCAAGAACTTAGAACTACTTAAACCTAACTAACCTAAGGACGTCACACACATCCGTGCCCAAGGCAGGATTCGAACCTGCGACCGAAGCGCCTAGAACCACTCGGCTACACCGGCCGAGTTTATAACATCACCCTGTAGATACATACATTTACAGGCGCCGGCGATTCTAACTTCGACATTCTGTAGCGTCGTTGGATGACATTTCCGGACATTGGTTCCTATTCAAAATATTATGTACTCACCTCCCCCGCTCTGCAAGTTCTAGAAGTTTGTAACGTGATTTTCCGAACACCGTGTATAACAAGTAATAGGAATACCAGTATATCTGACAAGATTCGTCGAACTGTATGACAGTGCCATCAAAATGGTTGCGCAAAAATGAGGAAACACCAAAAAACATACCAGTTTATCGTACCTAACGTGATGTACGAAAATCGTTCGCATTCACAACCGCTTCCACTCGTTTCGGAATAGGTAAATACGGTTCCTGTTTGGTTTTCAAGGGAATGTTATACCCGTAGCGATGATGCAGGTCGATAGCGATAAAGCACCCTTGTCCCAAAACGAGACCAAAAAGGCTCAGTAATAGTTGTCGCTTTACGGCTTTCGGTTACGGGCGTTTGCTCCACTGACGTGTGGTTTTGGAATTCCAGCTGGCCCTGCAATTTACAGCTTATACAGTTCCCTTTGCGTTGCTTGGTGCAGAAAGAGTTCACGAGTATGACATTCAGTCCTGCTGCGACTTTTGCATCCATCGTCCTTTTATCTTTCGTGACAATCCTCTTCAACGACAGTCTGTCACAAATCCGTAACATTCACTCATGCGAGTTGTGACACCATACTGCTTCGTTTTGTGAAATGAATAATTTTGTATCTCTATACATTTAAAGACTGTTTCTAATCATTACATTACTTTGAAATCTCATGACGGTCTGATTTAATAATTTTTGCAGTTTTTCTCCGACAGCTCTTCATTACAGATAACAGCATCATCTGCGACAAGTTTGAGGTTGCTGTTACTACTGTTTTCCAGGGCATTAGTCATTTAACTAGACGAGGTCTTGAAGAAATTACGTATCAACTGGGGTATTAGACAAGAGTATACCTGTTTTTTAATGTACCTTAATGTTGCCTTGTAAGAACGTTGCCCATTACCTTCAGTAGTTTTCCTTAACTTCGGTTACTAATGCAGTGGTGACTCTTCTTTAACTCCTGTCGAATTATTCTTTGACCGCTTTCTGTCATTTATTAAACTCGCTACCCGTTGTGGTTGATGAATAGCAATACGTCGCAAAAAGATGCTGACGTTTTATTCAATAGTTGTGTATTTTCAGGTATTATTTCTGTGGGTTTCCAGTGACTGAAAGATTTAGATTGTCCTAGTCTGTACCGGACAAATTCTGATCGTCATAAAAATTACGAAAAGTGGTTTGCATAATATTAAGGTTTACCTCCATAACACAGTACGATTACCTTCTGTCTATTTCGATGTGTTTACAAAAAACACAACACACTGTAAGAGTAGATCTAAGTATAGTGAATTAACTGTCGCATTGTCTTATTTCGATATTAATTCAGTGGAATGTCTTGTGATTGAAGCCCTAGGTAGAAGTGCCAAAGGCAAACAAATTGTAACTTTTAGAAAGATGGGAAACTTTTAGTAAGATAAATGATCAGGATGGTGTTCTCCTGTTTTCCCTGTATATGGTACGTATCTTAGGTACTGTGTCTCTTGAAAAACCAAACACTTCCGAAAGCTTGCTTACGGAGGCATTCACAATACTAGCACCAAGAACAGGCCCACATTCGGATGCACTTGCCTGTGACATAATGCACACATAACTACACACAACACTGTCCTGACAACATACAACAGCGACACCTGCAGGCTTAGCTAGCACTTGCATTTACGTTCAAGCATGCACTCCTAGCAGTGTGTCCATACTTTGCTCCTACCTCTGTACTTTAACACCAATCGCTGAGGGCATGGCTAAAGTGTCAGATACGTTATTAGGGACAATATTGACTTCTTCTAACCCACTCTTAATTTTTAAACTACATAAGTTAATTGATTAGCCTTTCTTATAACTTCTTAGAAGATTAAAACTGTTTTCACAACGCTCTGACGTATAACCATGCTTGGTTTACTGTACAGCACATAGTACGTAAAAATGCACGGTATGGATTCTCTGAAATTCTTCGTTATGTAATTATTCGTCAACTTTGAAATATATTACAACCAAGTGGACGCGGAAAACATCTCACAGAATTCCTCAGTCTCTATCGGAGTGTCATTTTAACATCCTCTTCATCTGTGAAGCGCATCCAGGAGTACTTCTCGCGGTGCCCCATACCAGGCGGGCTTCTGGTTCCAATTGGAGAGAACGAAGAATGTTGAAATACAGAATGAGATTTTCACTCTGCAGCGGAGTGTGCGCTGATTTGCCACTTCGTGGCAGATTAAAACTGTGTGCCCAACCGAGACTCGAACCCGTGACCTTTCTCTTTCGCCGACAAGTGCTCTACTAGCTGAGCTACCCAAGCACGGCTCACGACACGTCCTCACAGCTTTACTTCCGTCAGTACCTCATCTTCTACCTTCCAAACTTCACAGAAGCTCCCCTGCGAAACTTGCAGAACTAGCACTTCTGGAAGAAAGGATATTGTGGAGACATGGCTTTGCCATAGTCTGGGGGATGTTTCCAGAGTGAGATTTTCACTCTGCAGCGGAGTGAGCGCTGATATGAAACTTCCCGGCAGCTTAAAACTGTGTGCCGCACCGAGACTCGAGCTCGACCTTTGCCTTTCGAGTGCAAGTGTTGAAATACATCTGTGCTTGCTGCAATTTGTTTCGGTCTTCAACGCCTCTATGGGAGCAGAGCTCTCAACTTGATAGTATTTCTTGAAATTTTATAGATCAACTTTTCTGGATTATTTGCATCATCTTCAAGAGTATGCCATTTCAGCTTTTTCGTCCTTTTCATGACGCTGACCCTTGAGTTCAACAGATCTGTTACCATTCGTACAACTTTTCTTTGCAAACATTTAGCACGCCCTGCTAGTCCATTTTCATATGAGTCCCAAACACTTGAATAGTATTGTAATACGTGACGGCCTAGTGTTTTGTAACCACTCTCCTTTGTAGACAGAGTGCATTTTCACAATACCATGTCAATGAACCGAAGTATGCCATCTGCCTTACCTACGACTGATCTTATACGAACATTTCATACGTAGATACTTCTATCAAATCGCTCGTTCTGAATGTGAGTCATTGGTGTTTTAGGACATCATACTTCTTCGTTTTGTGAAATGAATAATTTTGCATCTCTGTACATTTAAAGACTGTTTCTAATCATTACATGACTTTGAAATCTCATGACGGCCTGATTTAATAATTTTTGCAGTTTTTCTCCGACAGCTCTTCATTATAGATAACTGCTTCATCTGCGACAAGTTTGAGGATGCTATTACTACTGTTTTCCAGGGCATTAGTCATTTAACCAGACGAGATCGTCAAGAAATTACGTATCAACTGGGGTATCAGACAAGAGTATACGTGTTTTTAAATGTACCTTAATGTCCCCTTGTAAGAAGGTGCAAGATCGCCTCGCTTCTAAACTGATACTGTTGTTACTCAGCTTAGCCGCGAGTCCCTAAAGGGTTGTATATGTGACGTACAGTATGACTGGTCAGCATTTCCACCCGGAATTTGCGAGTGTAAGTCGGACCTTCCTTGATCCGCCTTGGTGGGTCGTGTCGTCGGATTTCCTCCTACCTGTGCGCGGTGCAGCTCTCGTAAATGTCGTCCCGTGCAGATTCTTCATTGGCGCATTGGATGTCTCTGTCGGTGGAAGCTAATTATCTGAAATGGCTGTCGATCAACTTTGGGGTCTCTATTTACTCGAAATTAACTTTCAGAATGCGATAATATCACTTTTGTTCCTATTAGATAATGAAACACTCATGTCACAAACTACTCGTAACCGAGAGCATGGCTACCATCGAACAAGACAGAAAGAGCTCTTAATGCCTACTGCTGACTTTGGCGCGAAGTCCGTATCTCTTACTAGTTTCGTCACAGTTCGTGGATTTCCGATCAAGTTCGTACTTACCAAGATATGCATTTGTTAATGAACGGGTGTGAATTTTAACGAGGCAAAATTATGATAAATAGCTTTAAACATCCAGAGGCTCCTCCTAATATTCATGTTGTCATAAATGACATTAATTATTAAATATAAGTAAACAAAATCGATGGCTTTGGTGCCAAAATGGCGGTACTTCCCGTCATGTATATATCCCAGGCTGACGCTTGTTGCTACGGTCCAGCGCCGAGCCCCACCCCCACTATGCGCGACATTGGGCGCTTCGTCTACTAGCCAGCCAGCGTGGGAAATGCTCTCCGATTCATGGCCGGCTACGGACTACGCACTTCCTAATTATCGTGAATATATCAATGAGAGACAATAATTTATTAAAACTGGTAAAAATGTCTTCCTCACGTAAGACGCACCTTACAAAGTCTGTCCATTACCTTCAGTAGTGTTCCTTAATTTCGGTTACTAGTGCACTGGTGACTGTTCTTTAATTCCTGTCGAATTATTCTTTGACTGCTGTCTGCCATCTATTAAACTCGCCACCCGTTGTGTTTGATGAATAGCAATACGTCGCAAAAAGATACTGACGTTTTTTTCAATAGTTGTGTATTTTCAGGTATTATTTCTGTGGGCTTCCAGTGACTGAAAGATTTAGATAGTCCTAGTCTGTACTAGAAAAATTCTGATCGTCATAAAAACTACGAAAGTGGTTTTCATAATATTAAGGTTTACCTTCATAAATCAGTACGACTACCTTCTATTTTGATGTGTTTACAAAAAAACACAACACACTGTAAGAGTAGATCTAAGTATAGCGAATTAACTGCCGCATTGTCTCATTACGATATTAATTCAGTCGGATGTCTTGTGATTCGCGCTCTGGGCGGAAGTGCCAAAGGCAAACAAATTGTGACTTTTAGAAAGATAGGAAACCTTTAGTAAGATAAATGATCAGGAAGAACTTAATTATGTGAGATATATTAACGAAAAGTAAAATATTACAGCGTGTCGGATGACACTGCCTGTGCTGCTGAAAACTATACGCGCCGGCTTTATAAACCTGCAAATAGTTGTCAGTGGTATCTACGCAGATATTTCGCTCCAATATTTTTATGTATTTATGCTGAAGATGACTAAAACATTCAATTACGTAAATAAATCAACTACTTCATTAAGAGGTCTCTAAACATCTACAGTTCGTTTAATTTACACACTGCACTGCGTAACTTAAAAACGAGATAGATTAAGTTACGTAACATACAAAGAACTACACGGTAGAAATGAATGAAAGTCTGAGAACATGCTGCCAGAGCCCCGACGTCGTGTACAGGAAGTTGGATGTAACATGACGTGATGTCAGCGTGCCTATAGAGCCAAATAGGACTGGTCCCGAAACGCGATGCAGCTGTAGGAAACGGAAATTAGCGAGCAGTTATGGTATCCTGTTCTGGCGTTATTCATTTCAACACGGTAGGGAGACAATACTTGGATGACGCACAGGGGAAGAATCATCGTGAAACTGGAGGAAAGACGTAGTGCGTCTAGTGTAGCCCAGGAATTCGGTATTGCTAAGGTGCGTGGGAAGCGCTCTGAACCACAGGCACCTCTGCCGACCACCGCCTTCTGAAGCAGCAGATGACGGCTACATAGCGCATCAGGCAGAACGGACCCACGCCAAACAGCCCGTGCAAGTCCATTCACATTCAACGTGACAGCAAGGCACACAATCCCACGTTCCACAGTTGCACGGCGGCTGTATGTGGGTGGTTCTCTTTCACTATGAGCAGCACGTAGGTTCGTTGACAGCCACATATCGGCGGCACCTTTTTCCATGTTGCCAAGAACGTAGGGACTAGATCGACAGGGAGTGGGGTCCAGTGATCTTTTTGGGTGAGAACAAATTTAGTCTGAGTAGTGATGGGAACAAGTAATGCACCCAGAAACACTGTCGGATATGATCATTTTGGTGGTGTACGTCTTACGGTGTGTACAGGCATAATGTTGCGTGCGTGTACTGACCTCAAAAGTTTTGGACACGGTACAGCCATCGGTCAAGATTATTGCAACACTGTACTCTTTACACATGTCCGCCTTTTCAGGAATTCATTCAGGCCTGACTTCGTTTCTGTGGATGGCCATGCGCGACCGCGTTCGAAAAGCGGATCTGTAGGAGCACTCAGAAAGAGAGGTTATTCGACGAGCAGACCCATCTGCCCATTCCCCCGACGTATGTCCCATCGAGCACGTATGGTACACGATGGGCACCTGTACTGTACTCCAGCACAGCCACATTCACCAGTGATCATCTAGCAGTAGTCAACCGCGCTGACAGAAGAATGGAGCACCTTACCGCAAGAACCCTTTGCCAACCTTATTGCCATGGAAACACTTTGCTGTCCATGCACTGCTGCCCATTGTCATCACACAGCCTATTAAGAAACATGGCCTGCACTTTGCAATTTGCAGAGCACCTTCATGACGGTCATCGAGACTCATTTCGAAGCGGCATTCGTCACTGAAGAAATTATGCTCCGGTCTATGAAACTCTATGTCCCGATGGCCACCAAAGACGCGTCTGTAGACGTCCTGGACAGCGGTGGGCTACCAAACTGACTTTAAACCAGACGTGATGGTCCGGGCTGCCATTTCTTTTGATAACAGGACTCGGAATCTTACCTCTTAAGGCACCGGTTTTTTTTTTTTTTTTTTTTTTTTTGAGTCGACTGCTCTGATGCGTAATTCCATTCCTGTGCCAACCTCTTCATTTAAAACTAGCACATACAACCAACTTCCTCAATTATTTCCTCTACAGTTATTACCCTCTGCAGCTCCCTCTAGTACCACGCAAGTCATTCCCTCACGTCTTAACAAGTGTCCTATCATCCTATGGTTTCTCCTTGTCAGTGTTTTCCACATAATCCTTTCCTCTACGATTCTCCGCAGAGCCTGGTCATTCCTTACCTTATTAGTACACCTAAGTTTGAACATTCGTATAGCGCGATATCTCAAATGCTTCTAGTCTCTTCTGTTCCGGTTTTCCCACAGTCCATGTTTCACTACCATGCAATGCTGCGCTCCAAACGTACATTCTCAGAAATTTATTCCCCAAATTATGGCTTATATTCGATACTAGCAGACTTCGCTCGGCCAGGAATGCCCTTTTTCCCGGTGCTAGTCTGCTTTTGATGTCCTTCTTGCTCCGTCCGTCATTGGTTATCTTGCTGCCCCGGTTATAGAATTTCTTAATTTCATCTACTTCGAGTCCGCCCCCGGTAGCTGCGTGGTCTGCGTGACAGAATGTCAATCCCAAGGGCCCGTGTTCGATTCCCGGCTGGGTCGGAGATATTCTCCGCTCAGGGACTGGGTGGTGTGTTGTCCTAATCATCAACATTTCTTTCCATCGACGTCGAAGTGGCGTCATACCGAAAGACTTGCACCTGGCGACCGGTCTGCCCGACGGGAGGTTCTAGTCACACGACATTCACATTCACATCTACTTCGTCACTATCAGTCCTAATGTTAAGTTTCTCGTTGGTCTCATTTCTGCTCCCTCTCATCACTTTCGTCTTTCTTCGATTTACATTCAGTCCATATTGTGTACTCATTAGAATGTTCATTCCATTCAGCAGATCATGCAAGTCTTCTTCACTCTCACTCAGGATAGCAATATCAACGAATCGTATCATTCATATCCTTTCACCACTCCTTAAAGTTTCCCTTGTATCCGTCATTGCTTCTTCGATGTATGACTGAATAGTAGGGACGAAAGTCTGCATCCCTCTCTTACACCCTTTTTCATCCGAGCACTTCTTTTCTGGTCTTCCATTCTTATTATTCCTGCTTGGCTCTTGCACATATTGCATACTACTCGCCTCTCCATTTTCCTCAGAACTTCGAACATCTTGTACCATTTGACGTTGTTTGGCGCTTTTGCCAGGGCGACAGGTCCTATGAAAATGTTTCGCCTTTTCTCTAATGGTTGAAATGGCTCTGAGCACTATGGGACTCAACATCTTAGGTCATAAGTCCCCTAGAACTTAGAACTACTTAAACCTAACTAACCTAAGGACATCACACACACCCATGCCCGAGGCAGGATTCGAACCTGCGACCGTAGCAGTCCCGCGGTTCAGGACTGCAGCGCCAGAACCGCACGGCCACCGCGGCCGGCACCTTTTCTCTAGCCTTGCTTCCACTGACAACTATAACGTCGGAATTGCCTCTCCGGAGTCTTTCCCTTTCTTAAGACCAAACTGATCATCACATAACACATCCTCAATTTTCTTTTCAATTCTTCTGTACATTATTCTTATCAGCAACTTGGAGGCATGAGCTGTTAAACTAATTATGCGATAATTCTTGCACTTATCAGCTCTTGCCGTCTTCAGCATTGTGTGGATGATATTTTTCCGAAAGACAGATAGTATGTCGCCAGACTCGAGTATTCTACACAGCAACGTGAATAGTCGCGCCGGCCGGTGTGGCCGAGCGGTTCTAGGCGATTGAGTCTGTCACCGCGCGACCGCTACGGTCGCAGATCCGAATCCTGCCTCGGGCATGGATGTGTGTGATGTCCTTAGGTTAGTTAGGTTTAAGTAGTTCTAAGTTCTAGGGGACTGATGACCTCAGATGTTAAGTCCGATAGTGCTCAGAGCCATTTTAACCATTTTTTTGAATAGTCGTTTTGTTGCCACTTCCCCCAATGATTTTAGAAATGCTGATGGAATATTATCTATCCCTTTTGTCTTATTTGATCTTAAGTCCTCCAAAGCTCTCCTAAATTCTAATTGAAATACTGGATTCCCTGTCTACTCTAAATTGACTCCTGTTTCTTTTTCTGTCACATCAGACAAATTTTCCCCCTCATAGAGGACTTCAGTGTACACTTTCCACCTTTGCACTCTTAATATTTTCACCCTTGCTTTTAATTCCACCGAATGTTATTTTGTCTTTCCTATATGCTGAGTCAGTGCTTCCGATAATCATTTCTATTTCCATTTCTTCACATTTTTCATACAGCCATTTCGTCTTAGCTTCCTTGCCCTTCCCCTTTATTTCATTCCTCACCAATTTATATTTCCGTATTCCTGAATTTCCCTGAATATTTTGTAATCCATCCTTTCTTGATCAACTTAAGTATTTCCCCGGTTATCTATGATTTCTTTGCAGAGTCCTTCTCTGTACTTATGTTTTTCTTACAAGTCTACGTGATTGCCCTTTTCCGAGATCCATTCCTCTTCAACTGCACTAACTTCAGAGATATTCCTTATTGCTGTATCTACAGCCTTAGAGAATTTCAAGAGTATCTCGTCATTTTCTAGTACTTCCGTATCCCACTTCTTTGGGTACTGATCCTTCGTGATCTCTTACACTTCAGCCTATTCTTCATCATTACTGCAGTGTGATTGGAGTCTACACTCCTGGAAATGGAAAAAAGAACACATTGACACCGGTGTGTCAGACCCACCATACTTGCTCCGGAAACTGCGAGAGGGCTGTACGAGCAATGATCACACGCACGGCACAGCGGACACACCAGGAACCGCGGTGTTGGCCGTCGAATGGCGCTAGCTGCGCAGCATTTGTGCACCGCCGCCGTCAGTGTCAGCCAGTTTGCCGTGGCATACGGAGCTCCATCGCAGTCTTTAACACTGGTAGCATGCCGCGACAGCGTGGACGTGAACCGTATGTGCAGTTGACGGACTTTGAGCGAGGGCGTATAGTGGGCATGCGGAAGGCTGGGTGGACGTACCGCCGAATTGCTCAACACGTGGGGCGTGAGGTCTCCACAGTACATCGATGTTATCGCCAGTGGTCGGCGGAAGGTGCACGTGCCCGTCGACCTGGGACCGGACCGCAGCGACGCACGGATGCACGCCAAGACCGTAGGATCGTACGCAGTGCCGTAGGGGACCGCACCGCCACTTCCCAGCAAATTAGGGACACTGTTGCTCCTGGGGTATCGGCGAGGACCATTCGCAACCGTCTCCATGAAGCTGGGCTACGGTCCCGCACACCGTTAGGCCGTCTTCCGCTCACGCCCCAACATCGTGCAGCCCGCCTCCAGTGGTGTCGCGACAGGCGTGAATGGAGGGACGAATGGAGACGTGTCGTCTTCAGCGATGAGAGTCGCTTCTGCCTTGGTGCCAATGATGGTCGTATGCGTGTTTGGCGCCGTGCAGGTGAGCGCCACAATCAGGACTGCATACGACCGAGGCACACAGGGCCAACACCCGGCATCATGGTGTGGGGAGCGATCTCCTACACTGGCCGTACACCACTGGTGATCGTCGAGGGGACACTGAATAGTGCACGGTACATCCAAACCGTCATCGAACCCATCGTTCTACTATTCCTAGACCGGCAAGGGAACTTGCTGTTCCAACAGGACAATGCACGTCCGCATGTATCCCGTGCCACCCAACGTGCTCTAGAAGGTGTAAGTCAACTACCCTGGCCAGCAAGATCTCCGGATCTGTCCCCCTTTGAGCATGTTTGGGACTGGATGAAGCGTCGTCTCACGCGGTCTGCACGTCCAGCACGAACGCTGGTCCAACTGAGGCGCCAGGTGGAAATGGCATGGCAAGCCGTTCCACAGGACTACATCCAGCATCTCTACGATCGTCTCCATGGGAGAATAGCAGCCTGCATTGCTACGAAAGGTGGATATACACTGTACTAGTGCCGACATTGTGCATGCTCTGTTGCCTGTGTCTATGTGCCTGTGGTTCTGTCAGTGTGATCATGTGATGTATCTGACCCCAGGAATGTGTCAATAAAGTTTCCCCTTCCTGGGACAATGAATTCACGGTGTTCTTATTTCAATTTCCAGGAGTGTATATCTGCTCCTGGGTAAGACTTAGAATCCAGTATCTGATTTTGTAATATCTGTCAGACTATGATGTAATGTAATTGATATCTTCCCGTATCACCCGGATTTTTGCTGGTCAACCTCCTCTTCTTGTGATTCTTGAACAGAGTCTACGCTATTACTAGCTGAAATTTATTACAGAACTCGATTAGCTTTTCTCCTCTATCACTCCTTATCCCAAGCCCATATTCTCCTGTAACCTTTTCATCTACTCCTTCCCTTACAACTGCATTCCAGCCCCCATGACTATTAATTTTTCTTCTCCATTTACGTACTGTACTGCCCCTTCAATATCCTCCTGTACTTCGTCTATCTCTCCATCTTCAGCTTGCGACGTCGGAATGTGTACCTGAACTATTGTTGTCGGTGTTGATTTGCTGCTGATTCTGATAAGAACAACCCTGTCAGTGAACTCTTCACAGTAACACACTTTCTGCCCTACTTTCCCACTCATAACGAGTCCTAGCCCCGTTATACGATTTTCTGCTGCTATTGATGTTACTCTATATTCGTCGGACCAGAAGTCCTTGTCTTCCTTCCATTTCACTTCAGTGACCCCTACAATATTTAGACTGAGCCTTTGCATTTCCCTTTTCATATTTTCTAACATCCCTACCTGTTTAAAGCTTCTGACATTCCTCGCCCCGGCTCGTAGAACGTCATCCTTCCGTTGGTTATTTAGTCTTTTTCTCATGGTCACCTCCCCGTTGGCGGTCCCCTCCCGGAGATCGGAATGGGGGACTATTTCGGAATCTTTTGCCCTCGGAGAAACCATACATGCCACATGTCCCGTTGATACTCATTGTGTGGCTTTAATTCATTGGATTACATTGGCTTCTGCATCCTCATGCCATTGATCATTGCCGATTCTTCCACCTTTACGGGCAGTTTCCCACCCCAAGGTAAGAGAGTGCCCTGAAACTCTGTCCGCTCCTCTGCTCTCTTTGACGAGGCCTTTGGCAAAATGAGGGTGACTTGTTATGCCGGAGGTCTTCGGTCGCTAATGCTGATTACTAATCAAAACCTAAGCGGTGTCGGGTTTCGAACCCGGCATTGACGACATTTTCCTTGCTAATCAAAGACGTTACCACTAGATGACGTGTAGGTCGACGATATTCTATGCCCGTGTTCTTGTCCTTCATGGAAGGCCCCCCTGGGCATACATACCAACAACACAATACTTGCCAGCACACAGAGAATGTTTCTGTCGCTTGTCTTGATGCTTGTAAAACCCAGCTTTGGCCAGGAAAGTCGCCGGACTTCTCCCCCACGGGCAAGATTACAGCATTTTGGGCAGAGCCTGCCAACTTGCTGGCGATTTCGAAGATCTAACGCGCTACCTGGATAGAATTTGTGACGATATCCCTCAGGAGGACATCTAATAACATTATCAGTCAACGCCAAGTCGAGTAAGTGCTTACAGAAGGGCCAGAAATGGACCAACCCGTTACTGACCAATTTATAAAGCTATTTGACTTGAATAAATCTTCCAGGATCTCGGTAATTGTAGTCACTTGTTTGCCTGTAAACATAGAGTCGCTTCTGAAGATTTTCGTCCCATTCGGATAATTCCTTCATGGAGTGTCATTTTATTTTATTTTTTCCCTTCTTTCTTAGAACGTATATGCGAGGCAACCTAAGCAGTTCACAAGGTTTACCAAATCGGGAAATATGTATTGACAAACAAAGCATTGGTATGAACATAGTCCTTCTCTTGATGCTTCCATGCATGACACATTAATTAAGCTACAGAACAAATTAATTAATTATATTTTTACAACAGATAAGGACGATGACTGGATGGACAACAAAACGAAAATTCACGGAAACACTGAGAAACTTGGCATGATTTGTGGGGAGATGCTTGTAGGGAATTACTATGACACGTAGGAAAATTAAGGAACCAGTGACTGGAAGACGTAATTAAGACAGGTAATTTAAATGAAAAATGTTGAACGGGACACATAGCCAGGTGGATAGATGGTAGATAGGCCAAAAAGATTTTTACTGCATTTAATTATATAAGAAATGACCTAGTCAATGATTTAATGGAAGATAGGTAGATTACATTAGGAGCAATATATACAGGTGCTATATATACTGATCAGTCAGAACATTATGACCATCGACCTACTATACTATCGATGTAAACCCGTACCACACACAGCAGCGTCACTTCGCGAAGAATGTCTGCCAGTCAGACACATGCATAGCGCATGTAGTATCAGTGAGCGTGATGTCTGTGCGTGGAGTGGGGAAGGCACGTCGTCTATCTAAGTTTGACCGAGGGCAGATTGTGATGGCCCGAAGCCTCGGCAGGAGCATTTCGGAAACTGCACGACTTATCGAATGTTCGAGGATTGCTGTGGTGCGTGTCTTCAAAATATGATGAAACCAAGATGAAAATACGTCTAGATATCATGGGGTTGGGCGGCCACCTCATTATAGATGTCAACCGTCGTAGGCGGGGCTGGCCGGTAAAACAGGACAGGCGGAGAACTGTGGCGGAACTAAGATCATACTTCAAATCTGGGCAGAGTGCAAGTGTGCCTGAACACACAGTGCGACGAACAGACCTAACGATGAACCCCAGCAGCCGACGATCCATGCATGTGCCAAAATGGTTCAAATGGCTCTGAGCACTATGAGACTTAACATCTGAGGTCATCAGTCCCCTAGAACTTAGAACTGCTTAAACCTAACTAACCTAAGGACATCACACACATCCATGCCCAAGGCAGGATTCGAACCTGCGACCGTAGTAGCGGTCGCGCGGTTCCAGACTGAAGCGCATAGAACCGCTCGGCCACAACGGTCGGCTGCATGTGTCAATGTTAGCACCACGACATTGGCAACTTCGACCGACATGGGCATGCGACCATAGGCAATGTATGCTGGAGCAGTGTCAGAGCGTTGCATGGTTTGATGAACCCCGATACATTCTTCATCATGTCTTCCAGCGGAAGAGCTCTTTGAAACCTGTGCTGCGGGACGGAGGCAACCTGGTGTCGGCTGCATTACGCTCTGTGGAACATTCACGTGGGCATCCATGGGTCCAGTGGAGCTTGTGCAAGGCACCATGACAACCAAGGAGTACCATAGACCCCTTCGTGACGTTCATGTTTCCCGACGGCAGTGGCATTTTATCAAAAAGATATCTACATCTACATCTACATCTACATCCATACTCCGGAAGCCACCTGACGGTGTGTGGCGAACGGTACCTTGAGTACCTCTATCGGTTCTCCCTTCAATTTCAGTCTCGTATTGTTCGTGGAAAGAAAGATCGTCGGTATGCCTCTGTGTGAGCTCTAATCTCTTTGATTTTATCCTCATGGTCTCTTCGCGAGATATACGTAGGAGGGATCAATATACTGCTTCACTCCTCGGTGAAGGTATGTTCTCGAAACTTCAACAAAAGCCCATACCGAGCTACTGAGCGTCTCTCTTGTTGAGGCTTCCACTGGAGTTTATCTTTCATCTCCATAACGCTTTCGCGATTACTAAATGATTCTGTAACGAAGAGCGCTGGTCTCCGTTGGATCTGCTCTGTCTCTTCTATCAACCCTATCTGGTACGGATCCCACACCGGTGAGCAGCATTCAAGCAGTGGGCGAACGAGTGTACTGTAACCTACTTCCATTGTTTTCGGACTGCATTTCCTTAGGATTCTTCCAATGAATCTCAGTCTGGCATCTGCTCTACCGACGATTAATTTTATATGGTCATTCCATTTTAGATCACTCCTAATGCCTACTGCTAGATAATTTATGGAATTAACTGCTTCCAGTTGCTGATCTGCTATACTGTAGCTAAACGATAAAGGATCTTTCTTTCTATGTATTCGCAGCACATTATACATTTCTACATTGAGATTCAATTGCCATTCCCTGCACCATGCGTCAATTCGTTACAGATCCTCCTGCATTTCAGTACAATTTTCCATTGTTACAACCTCTCGATATACTACAGCATCATCCGCAATAGGCCTCAGTGAACTTCTTATGTTATCCACAAGGTCATTTATATATATTGTGAATAGCAACGATCCTACGACACTCCCCTGCGGCCCACCTGAAATCACTCTTACTTCGGAAGACTTCTCTCCATTGAGAATGACATGCTGCGTTCTGTTATCTGTGAACTCTGCATCCAATCACACAGTTGGTCTCATAGTCCATATGCTCTTACTTTGAACATTAAACTACTGTGGGGAACTGTATCAAACGCCTTGCGGAAGTCAGGAAACACGGCATCTACCTGGGAACCCGTGTCTATGGCCCTCTAGAGTCTCGTCATGTCACAAGGCCAGGAGTCAGTGTGGTTGGAGGAACAGCGTGACGAGTTCCAATTGATCTTCTGGCCCCCCAACTCGCCACATCTGAACCCGATCTAAGACATGTGTGATATGATTGAGCGTGGCGTCGGAGTTCATCACCCGACTTCCCGGAATTTACGGGAATTACTTGGTTCTGTGTGCAGATGTGGTGCCAACTCCTACCAGCGACCTACCAAGGTCTCATTGCTTCCATGACACGACGCGTCGCCGCTGTTTTCCGTGCCAAAGACGGACATGCCGGCTGTTAGGTAGGTGGTCATAACGATCTGGATGATCAGTGTAAATGCACAGGGCTGCAGGAAGTAATTCTTGGACAAGTCTGCGAGAAGTTTTTGCCCAGCTGAGGATACAGAGTAACCACAAATGATGATAGTGATAATTGTGGCAAATAAGATGAATGTGAGCCCAAATTTGAACTCTTTACTTGGTGTCAATAAAAAAAAACTGGACTAGAGTTCCAAACAAAAATTTCACTATAGAATTTGTTTGACGATTGATATGAGTGCCGCGTACAGATAAAGCGTCTGACAGCATTAATCAAGAAAACAAACCTCACGGCCTGTATGTCATTTACTCTATTTGTTTTGATGAAATTACTTTGATTTATGGAAGGCAGTTTAATTATAATCGTGAATCCGAGGTTTTACACGATTACAACTGGCCTTAAATGTTTGGTGAGTTATATAACAGCAGTGTGAACAAATATGCCCCAGCTACACATCCCTTTTTCTTCCCTTGCCCAGCAAAATATTAATGATTTCTTTGTGTTTCCAATCGTTCATTATTTCTACGAGTTTGTCACATTACAAAGGAGACATCATGCATAAATGAAGCTAGAACCCGAGACCTTGTCAAAAACTTAAGTGAATATTTTTGCTGCGTTAGTTGCCTCTTTAATTATAACTAAGTCAAAAAATCCGACAACGTAAGTATTGTTCCTTCAAAGGATGGCCGGCTGACATACATTCATGCCTATGAGTTTGTTTATCTATTCTACGAACTGATGAACGTACGTCACTCTACATCAAAGTAAAACTGATGTAACCAGTCTGCTGAAGTAAGGGAAGATATTAACATTGACATCAAGTGGTTCTACGTGTGACGAAATTCATGTAATTACATTGTATTTAGTTTGTGTCAAGAATTTAGATTTTCTCTTCCACCGGTCGTAATACTTCGCTACGGGCACCGCATTTACTTTGACAAGCAGGTCACCACAGTGAGATGGTAATTTATACTGGGGCAGTACACTATTTTGTCTGAACTCTCCGGTGTGGATAACAATATTTGTTTATCTTTATCGACGTTGTCCATAATATTTACTTGTGAGATGCACCTGGTTTAGCTGTAAAACATGTAATAAAATCTGTGGCCTTATAATCCAATTTACAGTTATTTACTTGACAACTTGACATGCTATTCAGAATACACTTTTTTATGAAACGGCTACTGTGGCACGAATTAAAATGAAAATTCATTTCTCTCACGAATCATCGTACAACGTTTACGTCCATTTAATAATGATTTATCACTCAGCCAAAAAACGTGGAGTTCGAAAGCTTCTTAGTGTTGTGTAGGAATACGTAATGGGACTATAGGATTTAACAACACCTTCTTCGGCTTACAGCTCCTTACCAAGATTACCCGCGAAATACCAGTGGAGTACTTCTATATAATATCCTCATTAACACTACGCGACATGTACTGTATAATGACTGGATGGTGTGCTACATTCCGAGGCGGCGCAAGCCATTGAGAAGGCCTGTACTTACTGTGGGTGTTGTCTTAAGAAGTGTGGGGCAAATAGTGCCTTTGGCAGTTACAAATTACAAGGCACTGAACTGTTAGGATACTCTGGTTTTTTAAATGAGATGCATGTCTTGAACTCTATTCTGAAAAACGGATGATGAATGCAGTCGTTAGAAGGCTGATATATCCATTCCACGGCCAGTGAGATATATTAGAGATGCATACTGCATCTGTTGTTCGAAGCATTTTGGTCTCCTTTCCTGGGCATCGGGAACCAGTGGAGGTGTTTGCGCAAATTTGTTATTTTGCATAGCATGTTCTGTTTGGACGGTTATACCCTCCGCAGTTTACCGAATACGTGTCCTCTTGATCATAGTGTGAGCTGTTCGTGCAGTTGTGTGGCATTATTGGCGTGTGGGTGCACTGGTTATTTATCTAACTGTCTCTTATTTAAAAAAAACTCTCTGAGGTAGTTTTAAGCAGAGGCGCTTGATATTGTAGTTTGTAAGCTAATCACGTGTAGTGAGTTTCAGTTAGTTGGTTCCTAACGATTTAAATATTAATGCATGCAGGAGACACCAGCAGCAGTCGAGACTACGGGTCTCGCCCTGTAAGACTTAATAGGAATAACACATTTATATGACCACTTTGTGGTATTAATACCAGTTCATTTTCAAATTGTCATCTAAATGTTAACCTGCATAGCCTTTGTTAGAGATGAAATACTAACCCAAACAGAATAAAGAACTTAAATTCCGTTGAATGTCTAATCAATGTCTTTGGTGGTGCACGGTTAATCGCAGTGGTCATAACTTGTTCATATTTATGTGCAGGGCACAGTGGAGACGAGGGATCATGACTGGATTATATGGGTTATTTGATGTCCTAAAAGCATCTGAGGTTTTAAAGACGTAAGTAATTATATTTAGCTAGATATCTTACAGAACTGTTGATTATTGTGCCAAATTTCCAAACTCAATTGTTTTCACTGATATTTAAATGAGCTTCTGTTTCGATAAACGTTTCTTTATTGGCAATTTACTCTAATTGTGCAGAATTTAAATCTTCTGGATGCCTAACTGCATTCTGAGGTTAACAGAGTAAAATTTTATTAATCAAGATAGTGTTCAGGTTAATGCCATTCGTGTCTTTGAGGTTAACAGAGTAAAATTTTATTAATCAAGATAGTGTTCAGGTTAATGCCATTCGTGTCTTTGAAAATACACGTGTAGTGAAAAGTCCAACCTGTACGCAAATTAACAGAGCCCTCTACGCTGTACCTCCCTAACAACTTCGTATTACTTTGATATTGTATGTTGTTGTCCATCCGAAAGGTAAAGAGGATAGCAATAACCCTAAATACTAATACGATGTAACGCGTTTCTTTGGTGGCTTCCAACACTAATTTCTTTGCTTCGAAGGGTCTCCTGCGGTTAATGGCAATTACAATTCTTTGTATATTTATTTCACAAGGCACACCATTCCATTTCATAACCCTAAAGCCTGACTCTGTACAACAGCTGAAACATAGCCGAGAATCTAGCATTCCCTTTTTAAAAGTGCTTTGTCCTATCACAACAGTTTTTGAAGTATGTTCGCATATAAAGTTGTTGAAATTCTTATTTGGGGTTTTGAGTCCTACAACGTAATTCCTTCCCTAACAATCATGCGTCATTAAGTCGTAGAGAAACAAACATGTGAGAACAGAATTCTGTTTATAGCACAGATGTCTATGTGTCATGACGGCATCGTCATGTGTGCAGATATTTCAAAATTATTCTAATTTTAGGGTTTTCTTCAGTAAAATTTGCTGAAAGGAAACTATTTCTTGTTCAGAAAACTACAAAAAAATTTAAGACAAAATTAAAAAATCGATTTTTTAACTTGTTCACACAGTTGTCAATTTATAGAACTATAGCAATAACACCAGTTTTCTGCAACCGTGGATGTTTCGGCTAATTAATTGAAGAATTCATTTACAATATTTGCTACAATATTTTCCTACAATCACCTCCAGCCACAGATTTCGTGTTTCAAAGTTCTAAATATCAGGTTATTATAAAAATTATTAAGGCTAAATAACATCAGTAATCCAGCTACTGGGGTAGCTGCTTAGATACAAAAGCAGAACGTGAAGAGTGAGAGGACTGGACACTTGGGCTGATCACTCCTCAGCTCTATAAGAATCAGGAAGCGAAAACACGGAACGACGCGACGCCTATCACCCGACGCACAAAGGTAGCCTTCAGTGAGCAGCAGCGTGGATCCAATAACCATCGACAAGGGCACGATGGCCGCCGGAAGACGGCAGCGACCAGGTCTCGCTGCCGGGGAGACAGAATGCGCGATTAAAGGGAACTGGAATTGGATAAGCATCGCGCGGGCCTCGCCGAGTTGGCTCTCTCTATTAGATTAGGCCTTGCCTGCGGGAGCCAGCGACTTGCGAAAGTGCGTTACGGCTCCGCCGCCGCGCTGCGCTCGTGATTCAATGACGTCGCACAGTCGCCTGCGTTTGTGCCGCTCAGGCCGGCGGAGTCCTCTGCCCCTACAAGCCGGCTGCCCGCACGACACGCGGTTCGGTTCGCCTTCCGCGGCTGCGTAGCTGCCCACAGTCTTTGGTAGAAATTGTGTTTCCTCGATTTTCTCTTTCTGCGATTTTATTTGTCTGACTACTGATCCGATTGGTTCGGCTATCCTGTCGTTTCCGGTATTGTCCACCCTAGGAAGAATTACGACTCAGTGGAAGGACATGGTATATGAGTTCTGGTTTTAACTGAAGACCTCTTAACGAAATTACACCAGCGTAACTCAAGAAGTATTATCCAAATATTTTTAATATGGTTGGGAGCAGGATACGGGGGCTGCTGGAGTGGAAGGCTGAGCAACAAATTGAGGATAGAATATAAATTTTAATTTATTGCGCAAGAAATGTTACGCAAGGTACTGGTAACAACATATCGACATATAACTTGTTCACTTTAAAGGTAGATCAGCTGATTTAACAGGAATCATCAACAAGTTATCTAACATCAAACAATATGCAAATATGAGATTTAAACCTTTCCCAAAATTGTAATGCTTGTAAAATTTTATTACGAATACCAAAATGGTCACTGTCTTTAAGCCTTGCATAATCCAATGGGCACAATGGCTTACAGGAAATAATATCAGAAACGTATAGCAATATCTGCTCACTACAGCACTGTCTTACGTGATCTTGTGTGCCACAATAATTCACAGAACCAACTCATGTAGTTAAATGGTAAATATTACCTACAATGGCGCTTGTGTTATAATCTTATGTAGCACACCGATTTACCAAGTCAATGCAATTAATGCCAAGTACAGTCTGGTCCAGAATAACGAGTGCCCTACCACTCAGAATCGGTAATGAACTGTTTTACAAGGCAAGCACATTCAGTTCAGACAAGTTAACAAGACAGTGCCTCCATTTGACTTTTACCACAGAAATCCATCAATAGTCGTAGGCCAACAGGTAAACAATGGTGTCACAGTAGACTTAAACTTTACTTGACTAGCGAGACAATTTGGGCGTCCCTTAACTGACATAACTTGAGTAACGAACTAAAATGCAATTTTAAGACACTCAAGTAAGGGTACTGTGAAAAAATTCATCAACAATTTAAGCAAACACGCCCACATGGGCACTCCAATTCATACGTAAATCAACCAGGGCACAAGTCAGTATCTCGACACGTGACGTGGGAACATTCACTGCTCAGCAGCGCAAGCCAGGATACGACGGAACGAAGTCTCACTGTAGCTCCACCAGATGAAGATGAACCAAACTAACAGCTCACCTTTAACAATATTAATCCGAATACCGCTAATAAGGTAATGGCCAGAATAACACCAGCCCGTAGCCACAGCATGAGGAAGGTTGAACTCGTAAACAGAACGAACGGCAGCGAGTCACTGCAGCACCTCCAGTTCCGTTGCTCGGCCGGCCACAATGCAACTGTCACACTCACACCACTTGCCGACGCGACTTCCGCGGTCTTTCGGCGTCGCTCCGCCCAGGCCCACTCGTCTCTCTCTGCCCGAGACTCCCGTTCGGCTTCCCGCACGGAATCCCAGAGGGCGCACCAACCCGCGCACCGCAAAGCGAATCGGAAGAGATAGAACACACTACACCGCAACAAACAAATCACAGGAGCACACCGCACAAATTTCATCCCTTCTTCCATTTTGGGTACCATTTACACACCGACGGAAAAAAATCGCAACACCGAGAACGCATTCTGCGACATAACCGAAATTTGGAAGACGTCTTTTAACATCTGAAAGATAACTGTTCAGATTTCGCGCCAGTCGCATAACAGTGCTGTTAGTAGCGCTACTGTGATGATGCAAATGAGGTTTGCTTTAACCATACGATGTAAAGGTCGTGACCGTTAGTTACCTCTGAGATTGGGCAGTCTGAGTTATTGCCAGTCAAGAATGCCTTTAACGCGACAAAGAAGCCATTATCAACAGCTCACTGAGTTTCAACGACGTAGCGTAATAAGGCTACGAGAAACTGGAAGTTCATTCTGCGATACTGCAGGAAGACTTGGCGGAAATGTAGCCACTGTACATGATTGCTGGCTACGGTGGTCTCGACAATCTCTACAGAGATGAAAGACTGTGATTTTCGGCGTATCGTTGTGGCGCATTGTACTGCACCTGCAGCAGCAATTTCAGCAGCTGTTGGCACCACATTGACACAACGAACTCTCACGAGTCGGTTACTTCAACGACAGATACGAGCCAGAAGCCCTGTAGCCCGCATTTGCGACTTCCATGAGAAAAACAATTAAAAACTAATTTTGCACTCGCTGTGACCTGCGTTGTTAATTTGGCTGACGGAAGCCATGTTTCTGAGGGAAATTTATAACATTTTGCATCTGCTGAGTAGAGAGCTATATGTGCACAACTAGTATCCGTAACATACGTTGATCCAGCTCTGTTATTTCATCGGTTGCTGCGTCTGACATGTATTGTAATGAACCGTTAACGTTATTCCATATGTTTTGGCATAGTCAGGTAACGTTTACAGCTCTAGGTGCTATGAGTGATAAGACCAAAGTTATATTATAATACTGTACTTCATTAAGGTTATTATTTTACTTTCCTGATAAAGGTAGTAGATTAGTTTTGCTATGTGGGTTTCAAAAGAACAAATGATCGTAAGAGTAGCGAGAATATAAAATGTATCTTGGCTATGGCTAAAACAGCGTTACTGAAGAATACAAATTTATTAAGATCGAATAAAATTTTAGTGTCAGGAAGTCTTTTCTGATAGCATTTGCACGGAGTATAGCCCTGTACGGTAGCGAAAACTTGATGATAAGCAGTTCAGACTAGAAGAGAATAGTAGTTTGTGAAATGCAGTGCTTCAGAGGTAGGTTGCAAAAGTTACTCGGAGACAAGGATACTTGCAGAGGAGAGAATAACACCGAGAGGTGCATCAAACCAGCCTTGAGACTGAAGATCACAACAATAACAAAACTACCTTAAGAAAAGATGAGATGCCATTTGTTATTCAGAATGTATATAGTATTCCGCAGTAATTTGTCCAATGAGGTGTCTGTTGATACCGACTTTGTAAACTGGCAGTATCTCGGAAGGGGATTTAAAGCTATGAACCATTGATGTAGATTCACTAGCTGTTCCAGGGTCTGTAGCTCTGGTCTATTAGTGTACACATCATACCGACGACAAGTACACGTACGCTTTATATTGTATTTATCCTAATCCCGTTAGTATGCTGTTGAGGGCCGAGACGTAACAAAAGGTTCCATAGTCGAAATACGGGCGAACTAATGCAAGGTACAAATTCCTCATTAGGCAGGGCTCATCATCGCTTGACAATGTCGTAATAATTTGTATTATGTGATGGAAATCACGCACTTCTCCCTTAATGTTTTCAAGTCAAATAAAAACTTCAGTTTACGATGTATGGTGAATCCTAAGTATCTTCTTACTTTCTTGAGAGGGATCTTTCACGGTCTTGGGAGATCATATACACTCCTGGAAATGGAAAAAAGAACACATTGACACCGGTGTGTCAGACCCACCATACTTGCTCCGGACACTGCGAGAGGGCTGTACAAGCAATGATCACACGCACGGCACAGCGGACACACCAGGAACCGCGGTGTTGGCCGTCGAATGGCGCTAGCTGCGCAGCATTTGTGCACCGCCGCCGTCAGTGTCAGCCAGTTTGCCGTGGCATACGGAGCTCCATCGCAGTCTTTAACACTGGTAGAATGCCGCGACAGCGTGGACGTGAACCGTATGTGCAGTTGACGGACTTTGAGCGAGGGCGTATAGTGGGCATGCGGGAGGCCGGGTGGACGTACCGCCGAATTCCTCAACACGTGGGGCGTGAGGTCTCCACAGTACATCGATGTTGTCGCCAGTGGTCAGCGGAAGGTGCACGTGCCCGTCGACCTGGGACCGGACCGCAGCGACGCACGGATGCACGCCAAGACCGTAGGATCCTACGCAGTGCCGTAGGGGACCGCACCGCCACTTCCCAGCAAATTAGGGACACTGTTGCTCCTGGGGTATCGGCGAGGACCATTCGCAACCGTCTCCATGAAGCTGGGCTACGGTCCCGCACCCCGTTAGGCCGTCTTCCGCTCACGCCCCAACATCGTGCAGCCCGCCTCCAGTGGTGTCGCGACAGGCGTGAATGGAGGGACGAATGGAGACGTGTCGTCTTCAGCGATGAGAGTCGCTTCTGCCTTGGTGCCAATGATGGTCGTATGCGTGTTTGGCGCCGTGCAGGTGAGCGCCACAATCAGGACTGCATACGACCGAGGCACACAGGGCCAACACGCGGCATCATGGTGTGGGGAGCGATCTCCTACACTGGCCGTACACCACTGGTGATCGTCGAGGGGACACTGAATAGTGCACGGTACATCCAAACCGTCATCGAACCCATCGTTCTACCATTCCTAGACCGGCAAGGGAACTTGCTGTTCCAACAGGACAATGCACGTCCGCATGTATCCCGTGCCACCCAACGTGCTCTAGAAGGTGTAAGTCAACTACCCTGGCCAGCAAGATCTCCGGATCTGTCCCCCATTGAGCATGTTTGGGACTGGATGAAGCGTCGTCTCACGCGGTCTGCACGTCCAGCACGAACGCTGGTCCAACTGAGGCGCCAGGTGGAAATGGCATGGCAAGCCGTTCCACAGGACTACATCCAGCATCTCTACGATCGTCTCCATGGGAGAATAGCAGCCTGCATTGCTGCGAAAGGTGGATATACACTGTACTAGTGCCGACATTGTGCATGCTCTGTTGCCTGTGTCTATGTGCCTGTGGTTCTGTCAGTGTGATCATGTGATGTATCTGACCCCAGGAATGTGTCAATAAAGTTTCCCCTTCCTGGGACAATGAATTCACGATGTTCTTATTTCAATTTCCAGGAGTGTAGATTCTTCTCGTTTGGGCAGTGATCGTTGTGGGCCACAGTGGTACAACAACTCCCGCAGATTTTTCATCACCTAAACCAATACCGTTGTACCTTCCTTAGTACGAATCGCTTGTAAATTGGAGAAGACATCTATCGACATGACTTTTTGTAAGTAACTTGCATTCATGTCGAGAATCAGGAATAAAAATAAGGCTTCTGAGCAAGCCATTGTCAGACTTTCTCGGACTTACTATCTTTGTTCCACTACTTACCTTACCAGTGTCTGACGTTTAAGTAGAAGGAGCTGCTGGCTATTAGTAAATGATTCGGGAACGCCCTACGTAATTAATTTACACTGAAGCGCCAAAGAAACTGGTACAGGCATGCGTTTTCAAATACGGCGCTGCGGTCGGCAACGCCTGTACCAGGCGGCAAGTGTATGGTGTAGTTGTTTGATAGGTTACTGCTGCTACAGTGGCAGGTTACTAGCACTCGGCGCACGAGTGATAGTACACAGCATCTCCGTGGCAGCGATGAAGTGGGGATTTTCCCGTACGACCATTTCACGAGTGTACCGTGAATATCAGGAATCCGGTAAAACATCAAATCTCCGACATCGCTGCGATCGGAAAAAGATCCTGCAAGAACTGGACCAACGAAGATTGATGACAATCATTTATCGTGACTCAAGTGCTACCGTTCCTCAAATTGCTGCAGATTTCAATGCTGGGCCTTCAACAGGTATCAGCGTGCGAACCACTCAACGAAACCTCATCGATATGGGCGTTCGTAGATGTAGGCCAACTCGTGTAGCTTTGATGATTCCACGACACAAAGATTTACGCCTCCCCTGGGCCCTTTATCACCGACACTTGACTGTTGATGACTGGAAACGTGTCGCCTGGTCGGACGAGTCTCGTTTCAGCTTGTATCTAGCGGACGGACGTGAACAGGTATGGAGAGAACCTCATGGATACAAGGACCCTGCAAGTCAGCAGGGAAATGTTCAAGCTGGTGGAGCTCTGTAATGATGTGGGGCGAGTGCACTTGGGATTATGTGGGACTCCTGATACGCCGAGATACGACTCTGACAGCTGACACGTGCGTAAGTAACCTGTGTGGTCACCTGCATCCATTCATGTGCATTGTGCATTCCGACGGACTTGTTCCAGCAGAATAATGCAACACCAAATACGTACAGAATCACTAAAGAATGTCTCCAGGAACACTCTTCTGTGTTTAAACGCTTTCGCCGGCCACCAAACTCCCCAGACATAAACATTATTGGGTATGTCTGGGATGTCTTGCAATGTGCTGTTCAGAAGAGATCTCCGGCCCCCTCGTACTCTTACGGATTTATGGAAAACCCCGCAGCATTCATGGTCTCAGTGCCCTCCAGCACTATTTCAGATATTACTCAATTCCACGCCACGTCGTGTTGCGGCACTTCTGCGTCCTCGCGGAGCCCTACACGATATTATGCATGTGTGCCAGTTTCTTTGGCTCTTCAGTGCAGTTTGTGAGAAGGAGACAGACCTCCGACCAGTAAATCGACGCGTTGTTTACTCTTTTCTGTATTGTAAAGCCCCTTGATTTCTTTCTAGACTTAATTATTGCCACAGCCTCGTATAAATTCGAGAAAATGTCGTTAAAATATTCATTTACACAAATTTCAGTTACTGTTCCCATTTCGCGACAATTTGTTTGCGATGCACATATTTTCCAGTTTAAATTTAGCTTTTTTATGAAATGTAAATTAAAACTGAAGAAACTGCAAAGAGGTGGGAATTTAAGGAGATGGGACCTGGATAAACTGAAAGAACCAGAGGTTGTACAGTGTTTCAGGGAGAGCCTAAGGGAACAATTGACCGGAATGGGGGAAAGAAATACAGTAGAAGATAAATGGGTAGCTTTGAGGAATGAAATAGTGAAGGCAGCAGAGGATCACGTAGGTAAAAAGACGAGGGCTAGTAGAAATCCATGGGTAACAGAAGAGACACTGAATTTAATTGATGAAAGGAGAAAATGCAAAAATGCAGTAAATGGAGCAGGCAAAAAGGAATACAAACGTCTCAAAAATGAGATCGACAGGAAGTGCAAAATGGCTATGCAGGGATGGCTAGAGGACAAACGTAAGGATGTAGAGGCTTATCTCACGATAGGTAAGGTAGATACTGCCTACAGGAACATTAAAGAGACCTTTGGAGAAAAGAGAACCACTTGCATGAATATCAAGAGCTCAGGTGGAAACCCAGTTATAAGCAAAGAAGAGAAAGCAGAAAGGTGGAAGGAGTATATAGAGGGTCTATACAGGGGCGACGTTCTTGAGGACAATATTATGGAAATGGAAGAGGATGTAGATGAAGATGAAATGGGAGATAAGATACTGCGTGAAGAGTTCGGCAGAGCACTGAAAGACCTAAGTCGAATCAAGTCAGCGGGAGTAGACAACATTCCACTAGAACTACTGATAGTCTTGGGAGAGCCAGTCCTGGCAAAACTCTACCATTTGGTGAGCAAGATGTATGAGACAGGCGAAATTCCCTCAGACTTCAAGAAGAATATAATAATTCGAATCCCTAAGAAAGCAGGTGCTGACAGATGAGAAAATTACTGAACGATCAGTTTAAAACGTCACAGCTGCAAAATACTAACGCGAATTCTTTACAGGCGAATGGAAAAACTGGTAGAAGCTGACCTCGGGGAAGATCAGTTTGGATTCCGTAGAAATGTTGGAACACGTGACGCAATACTGACCCTACGACTTATCTTAGAAGAAAATTAAGGAAAGGCAAACCTACGTTTCTAGCATTTGTAGACTTAGAGAAAGCTTTTGACAACGTTGACTGGAATACTCTCTTTCAAATTCTGAGGGTGGCAGGGTAAAATACAGGGAGCGAAAGGCTATTTACAATTTGTACAGAAACCAGATGGCAGTTATATGAGTCGAGGGATATGAAAGGGAAGCAGTGGTTTGGTTTAGCCTCTCCCCGATGCTATTCAATCTGTATATTGAGCAAGCAGTAAAGGCAACAAAAGAAAAGTTCGGAGTAGGTATTAAAATCCATGGAGAAGAAATAAAAACTTTGAGGTTCACCGATGACGTTGTAATTTGGTCAGAGATAGCAAAGGACTTGGAAGAGCAGTTGAACGGAATGGACAGTGTCTTGAAAGGAGGGTATAAGATGAACATCAACAAAAGCAAAACGAGGATAATGGAATGTAGTCGAATTAAATCGGGTGATGCTGAGAGAATTAGATTAGGAAATGAGACACTTAAAGTAGTAAAGGTGTTCTGCTATTTTGGGAGCAAAATAACTGATGATGGTCGAGGTAGACAGCATATAAAATGTAGACTGGCAATGGCAAGGAAAGCGTTTCTGAAGAACAGAAATTTGTTAACATCGAGTATTGATTTAAGTGTCAGGAAATCGTTTCTGAAAGTATTTGTATGGAGTGTAGCCACGTATGGAAGTGAAACATGGACGATAAATAGTTTAGACAAGAAGAGAAGAGAAGCATTCGAAATGTGGTGCTACAGAAGAATGCTGAAGATCAGATGGGTGGATCACATAACAAATGAGGAGGTATTGAATAGAATTGGGGAGAAGAGGAGCTTGTGGCAAAACTTGACTAGAAGAAGGGATCGATTGGTAGGACATGTTCTGAGGCATCAAGGGATCACCAATTTAGTACTGGAGGGCAGCGTGGAGGGTGAAAGTCGTAGAGGGAGACGAAGAGATGTTTACACTAAGCAGATTCAGAAGGGTGTAGGCTGCAGTAGGTACTGCGAGCTGAAGAAGCTTGCACACGATAGAGTAGTATGGAGAGCTGCATCAAACCAGTCTCAGGACTGAAGACCACAACAGCAACAACATCCCAAAAGGTTTGGTTTAGACTTAGTAATTGCCTCATGAGCTACCGTGCCTCACGACACACAGTACTGTTGATTTCATACATATATCGCTTTAAACCATCCCGCTGATTTCTCAAAGGCACTTTTAATAACTCTTCTAATGCCTTTACTAAACTTTCATTTTTCCACTAACCTTTTGCGTTTCGACTTTCCATCATTTGGAAGGGCAGTGTTACAAAATTGGCCTTGGGCAATGACAAACATGATCCAGTCGCGTTAAGTAACCACCTGTCAAGAGCCGAAATAACGACCTTTCGCACCTCGGAAATACAGGAAGAGGGTCAACGTGGGTCAAGAAGGTACCAATGCCATTGCAGTAGGCAGCTGCGATAGATTTTTCGGTAGGGGATCCATGCTGCGAACATCTCGATCGAATTGTTCCCACAGATTCTTGGCAGCGTTTAAACCCATGGAGTATGATGGCAAGGGTAAGGTGGTAAACTCGTATGTATGCATGTGTTAAATTTGGGACCTAGAAACGACGGAGAGGCTTCGTCCCGCCGTAGCCCTGAGAGGTTCACAACCCCGGAAGAGGCCACAGCAGTCCACCAACCCCACCGCCGCCCCACACCGAACCCAGGGTTATTGTGCGGTTCGGACCCGAGAGGACCCCCGGAAACGTCTGATACCAGACAAGTGTAAACCCAGTTGTATGCGTGGTAGAATAATTATGGTGTACACGTACGTGGAAACGGTGTTTGCGCAGCAGTCGCCGAAAAAGTGTAACTGAGGCGGAATAAGGGGAACCAGCGCATTCGCCGAGGCAGATGGAAAACGTCCTTAAAAACCATTCACAGACTGCCCGGCACACCGGACCTCAACACTAATCCGCCGAGCTGATTCATGCCCGGAACTGGCAGGCTTTCCCGCTCGGGAAGCAGCGCGTTAGACCGCACGGCTAGCCGGGCGGGCTAGAACTCGGCTTGGTACTCTTCGAACCACGCACGTACACTGTGAGCTGCGTGACATGTTGATTCTCCTGCTGGTAGTTTCCATCGTGCCGGAAAAAAAAGCAAACTGCATGCATAGGCGGACATGGTCTCCAAGGATAGATACACAATTACAATGATCCTTTGTGGCTTCCAAAATGACGATATCATCCAGGGGCTGCCACGAATACATTCCACAGATCATAACGCCCCTTCCTTCGGCCTAGATCCTTTCGTCGATTGTTACAGGGTATCTGGTTTCAGACGTTTCAAGCCGTACACGATATCAATCGTCTATCCGATGGAACATAAAACGTGGTTAATGTGAAAAGGCCGCCCGTCGCTACTCAGTGGACGCCCAGCTACGGTACCGGCGTGCAGATTCCAGGCTTCTTCGCCGATGAACAGTAACCAGCATGGGTGCAAGAACCAGACACATCCTGCAGAGGACTATACGCAGAAATGAGTCCTGAACGGTCGTCGAGGATGCACTATCCATAACCCCTTGGTTCATTCTGGTGGTCAGATGCTCAACAGTTGCGCGTCCATTCCTCATACATATCTCCGCAGCCGTCATTCACCACTGTGCACCATAAATGTCTTGGTGCCGGTTTTGGATACCAACATTTTGACATGCACGGCACGTTTTAACCACAGTGGTACGCGAACACTTCACAAACTTAACCGTTTCGGAAATTTTTCCTCTCCTTCCCTGAAAACCAATGACCATGCACTTTTGGCAACAGACAATTTGCGCTGATTCTTCGTTCTGACAATGACTGCACTACGTTCCGAGTCCCCATGCATTACATACCCCCCCAGTGCTAGTGCTTCCATCTGCCGTCTGTGAGTGTTTATTGCACGTTGACGTCGAGCATAGACAATGGCCACATTAATGTGACTGGACCGTGTATTTTCCTCTACACACCAGCTATGAGACTTACAGTCAGCCTGCCCGAGACCCGTTCGATGTTTTGTATACGTTATTGCAAGATAGAGGTTTCTGTGACGTGCACCTCTACTAGAAAAGGCATGTGCCTCCTACCCCTATTCATCGTTTAGCTATTCGTTCAGCGTCTTTACAAGCAGGCTAGTCGATGCGATTATGACGTCTACTGTCGAGTGCGATTGACGTTGTGGACCAATATTGGTTGTTGTTCCATCAATCGTCAGTATTATCCTCCCTTGATTTACTGATTCCATAACTGTCTCCATCTGTCTGCTGGTGTACGAGGAACCGGGCATCGTGGGATATGCATGGAAATCGCCCACAATGAAATTCGGGATTCGTACCTATCGAATTATTCAGCAGTGAGTCCTTCGCTAACTAAATGTTACGGAGTCTGTAGACTGAGATGAAAGAGAAGTTTCATTAAGTGTACCACATTTCGTACGCAACATTATCCGGACGTCTTGAAGTACTTGTTATGGCGAATTTACTAAACACGAGGACGTTGGCTAGGAGCAAATACGTTTACTTGAGTCACAGAAAGAAATACATTACCTTGCCATATTTGCTGATTCTTTGACGATGAACGTGGATGTAATCCTTTTTTAAACTTTGGCGCGGGGCTTCATGCTAACCATCTATATTATATTAAACTTCCGCTGAGAATGGAAACAGCTTTAACTCCGTGCCACTCAGAAGAATATTGAGTAATGAAATTACCGTTGGATGTACTTACACAATTACCCAGGCATAATGCAAAAAATGTGAATCAAATATAACTCTTGAGATGAATAGCTGTAATGCGCGCTGTCAGCTGGCAGGTACTCGACTGCATTTACACTTCTCATTTCACTCTTTCTCGGCCGGCCATTGTGACCGAGCGGTTCTAGGCGTTTCAGTCTGGATCCACGTGATCCCTACGGTCGCAGGTTCCAATCCTACCTCGAGCACGGATGTGTGTGATGTCCTTAGGTTAGTTAGGTTTATGTAGTCCTAAGCTTTAGGGGGCTCGTGACCTCAGATGTTAAGTCCCATAGTGCTCGGAGCCATCTGTCTCTCTCCCTCTTTCTCCATTCTTTTGTCTCTGATTTTTTCTGTCAATTGCTGATACTTAACCACGTAATCCGTTCTTACTCTCCCTCTCAAAGAAATTACCTAAAAAATGCGTGCAGAACCAAATATACGCATCGTACTGATACTGCTGGCCTAAGCTAAAACTAAAAATTCAACTTGCTGCGGTAAACCTGGTCACAAACCAGAATACTCAGTAGCGAGCTATTAATAAGACGAGCAAAGACCAACGCTTACGTGGGCCTCTAGGAAGTGATAGACGATAAAGACTGTAATTCTAGACAAACATTGGATGTAGTGGCGGTGGATACGCTTATAACACTAACGTGCCTTGAAACACGCTAATGATACCTTCTGAGAGGAATTCGAAGTTCGGCAGCGCGTGTCTCTAATGGACAAGGGTGTCGAGCTGTTATTTCGAATTTCGTGAAATGAAAAGAAAAACCAAACGGGCTTTAACCTTGGGAGTTAACGAAAGTGGTAAAATCACAAATGATTGAGAAATATTAACGGTCGCCTCCCAATTAGTCATATTAATATGGAAATATGTAATTGAGAAAATTGAATATAAGTTATTGAAGTTTCTTTTTTCTTTTTGAGATTTCCGTTTTTATAGCAAACAGGATACAAACTGACACAGTGCGCTCTGAACTGTGTGTAGCAGCAGTTACCAAGAACGCACACCAGTAAATTATGGGGGGGGGGGCAAATTTGCACTGAGCTCATACTAATGACAGCCAGACTAAAGAGCATTGCTTAACCAAATACTGAAACGTCACTGCAAGAAGTGCAAGACTAATTTTGGACATGAGGGGCTTCTATCTTGACTGACACGAAAAACACAAATAAAGATGAATAACATCTTAAATACACTGTTAAGATCCTCTACATATAGCAATTTTCCTTAATAACAGTTGTAGTTTCATTTTTTCTTAATAGGTCGAGGATATAATTGGGATCCATAACCTAGTATAGTTTCACTAGTCGAACATCTTTGATTATTGCAATAGTAAAGACAAACTTAAAAAGCTAATCATTCATTTAAATTACTTTGAAGGAGAATTAAATAAAACGCTGGGCTTAATAAACTTCAAAAAGGGACCTTTCATGATGGGTACCAAAACTACACCTCCTATGAAAATGTGCATAATTTTGCTTCTAACAGTACTACCGTAAATCTGTTCATTAAAGATTTATATGCACTTGAACTCTAATTACCAGTGAAGCAGGTATACTTTGCAGTAATATTTACACAATGTTCCAACTGTAATCCTACAAAACTATGTTTTATAATAAACTATAGACACTTTAGCAAAAGCGTGTTCAAATTTACTTTTGTGGCTTTGGCTTTTAAATAATTAAGATTTCCACTTTCCTACTAATTGACATTTGGATTTTTGTACTTAAGCTTCCTTCCTTAACAATTTTTCATTAACAGAACATCCCTATGTTACTCTTACTTTTACTAATCCTTTTACTCTAGACAAACAATCACTTTTAAACACGTGAATGCAAGAATTGTTCATTTAAATCAGGATACTCGGTTTTAGTAGCACCTACGTGAGGACCCTGCGTAGGTTTGTGATCAGGATTGAAATTATGGTTCCGGACACGAATTTATGTTTTATGTGATTATTATTGAAACAACACACAAATTAACTTGCCCATGCCCATATACATTACTCAACTGAATGTATGGAGTTTGTGAAGCAGTGACGAAGATTGGTGACAGTCATAATGGCGGCTAACTGTACTCGTGGCTCTTGATGCGCGATTGCTATATAAATTCTGTTCTTAGCGTTGGATTTTCAACATATTAGAGCCATTTTATTATTCCGTGAATACCAAATAACAGCCAGATCCACACCCGAGGCAAATCCCTTCTAATGCAGCTTCCAATTGGCTCTCTTAGCACCGTTGATGTGTACCGTGCTACGGTTAGCCACATACTGCGTGTCGTTCACACAGAGGAGCCGCTCAGAATGACCGCCAAATCCACCTTATACATCGCGCCATGCCACTTTCGTTGAGGAGGGACTTCCCTACATCGTTTACATGTTACAAATACAACTGCCCTAAGCATGAACCAGCTTTTAACAAACATACTCTTTTTTCATAAACATATTCATATTATAATAATTTAAAATTTCAACATATTCTTCTGCTTTTTTTCATATACACATTATAAAACTCTAATTTAAAACAACACAGAATATATACTTCATAAATTGCAGATACACAGTTACATAAAATTAACCTACTCGTAACAGATATGAGTGTTACGGTTGAACCTCCATTTAGAAAAGGACGGATCTCTGGAATAATTTCACTGTCTAGGAGTGGAAGACGACTGAAATTACCCTCGAAGAAAAGATTGTGTGACGACGTAAGGAGAGGGGACATGATAATAAATCGAGGAAGTTTAACTGGAGTCTCAATAAGACGGAACACTGAGGAGGGGGGGGGGGGGGGGAAGGGGGTTTCGAATTCAGTTTCACGCGAGACATCAAGATGGCGACAATAATCGCGGTAGTTGAGGGTAAGGGGGTAATTCATGAGGCTGTACAATTTGATGGGGTAGAGGAAATGGAAATGGAATACGACGCAGTGAACATAGCGTTCTGGGGTGTGAGGGGGGTGGTAGAACTAGGAATAGGAAGATATTCATACATTTGCATGGTTGGGGATGAGTACAGAGAGAATCTCATAGACATGTATGATATTCGAAGAATTTATTTCCCATCTTTGGTCAGTTTTAGTGCATTCTCAAAAACTGTGGTAAAATGAAGTAATAGTGTGAGCAACATGGACTCTTGTGTATAGATGAATGTTTCATGACACAAGCACTTACACAACGTAGTGGTATCATACGAAACTATCCACACATACAAAAACAATTCACTAATATAATGCATGTAGCACTAACATAAGAAATGCGCAGAAACTCACGAATGCAGTTCTGGAAGTACTTATTGCTACGGTATTCAGAGCAAAAACTGACGCGATGCAACTCTCCACCCTAGTCTATGCAGTAAAACCCTCTTCGTCTCTACACAACCAACGCATCCCACAGCCATTTGAACCTGTTTACTGTTTTCAGTCCTTTTTTTTCGTCTAGACTCATATCCTATACGAGATTGACTATTATCTGATGCCTTAAGATATGCCCCATGAAGCGAACCCTTGCATTAGTGAAATTGTGCCGTAAGAAGTATAGAGCTGCATCCCATCGGGAAACATAACAGCTGCTGTTTTAGATTACTTTCGGCAGTCTGAAGCAGAGATGGGTAGACACGCGTACCTTTGGGAACTAGCTTACTGCTCACCTGATCTTTTGGGAAACTGCTTAATTTCACTCCTTCAACTTTCCTTTTTTCTATCTAATTACGTAAAGCTGAGAGCGTTTTGGAAAAGTCAAGTCAGAGAACTTGATGTTCTGTATCTAGTAATAAGGGTATATATAGGATGCGTTAAAGCTATTTGTAGTATATTATTAAATCTTCAGATACACAATTTTATGGCAAGAGGCGATCTGTGTAGACTGACGGAAAAAATCACAACAGCAAGAAGGATATGTGCGACATAAACGAAAGTTGGTTGGCGCATTTCTATATCTTAGAGATATCTCTCGCCAGTCGCCTAAACCTAGCGCTAGTTGCACCACTATGAGGAAGGAAATCAGGTTTCCTTTAAATACTCACTGCATCGGCCGTGAACGTTAGTTACCTTAGGGACTGGACGTAGTGAGTTGATGTTGGTCAAGAATACCTTTCAGGTGACAGTGAAGACATTATCAACAACTTACACTGAGTTTGAATAAGATTGTGTAACAGGACTTATAGATTCTTTATATTTCCTCTGCGATAATGCACGAAGATTTTTGCAGGAAAGTAGCCCTGTACATTGATTTTATCCTGGAACTCTTCCATTTGGTCCATGTTTGCATAGAAAAACAATAATATCGGAAATTGAGTCCGCCTTGATGCAAAACACCTCGTTATTCTTTCATTTCTTTATTCTCAAAATTAGCTTCGGAGAATAAAGAAATAAACGAATAACAAGGTATTTTGCATCAAGGCGGACTTATTTCTGATATTACTGTTCAGCCATGTACATGATTGAGGGCGGCGGGGGTCACGAGCTTTGGTCAGCCATGTGGCATTACCGAGACGGAAGCCTACCGTGTACGGCACACGGCTCTGTCGCATCGTGCTGCATCTGTAGCAGCGATTTGAGCAGCTGATGGCACCACAGTGCCACAACAAATGGGATACTTCAACGACAGATTCGAGCTAGGCACCGTGTAGCCTGCACTCCCCTGACCCCAAATCATCGCCATTTGCGACTTCAGTGGTATCAAGCGAGAGATCATTGGAAGGCTAGGTGGGGGCCATCTGTGGTTTGTATGACAGCTGATTCTGCCTCGGTGCCAGTGACTGCCGTGTATGGATTCGGAGGAGGCCGGTTGACGGCCTACAAGCATCCTATCTGCTTGCTAGGCTCACTGAACCTATACCTGGTGTTATGGTCTGGGGCGCGATTTCGTACGACTGCAGGAGCGCTTCCGTGGCTATCACACGCAGCCTGACTACAAATTTGTACATCAGTCTGGTGATTCGACCAGTTGTGCTGACATTCACGAACAGCATTCCAGGAGGTGCTTTCCAACAGGATAACGCTCGCCCACATACCGCTGTAATAATCTAACATGCTCTACAGAGCATCGAGATGTTGCCTTGGTTGGCTGTGTTACCAGATCTGTCGCAAACCCATTATATATTGGACATCACCGGTGACAACTACAGTCACATCCACGAACAGCATTAATCGTCCTTGTACTGACCGCCGATGCGGAACACGTATGGAATTCCATTCTGCAAACTGACATCCGCCACCTGTATAAAATAATGCATGCATCTTTACATGCTTGCATTCAACATTCTGGTGATTAGACCGGTTATTAAGTACCAGTACTTCTCATTTGTATTGGGTTATCTCGGGATTTTGCAATGTCTTACAATGTTAATCATTTAAATATGTTATCTAGACCAAAGTGCTCCTGAGGTTTCATTACTGCACATTAATTAATTTTTGGTACTCCGCTTTTTCCGTCAGTGTAGTCTCAACAGTAGTTATATAACGTGTGAACGGTGAAGCCATATGTCCTTTCGTGAAGCAATTTGTAACTTGGAACAGAAGAACCATTTATCATTGTATATTTAAAAATTGACTGAGTTCATTACTGTAAGAATTTCACCTGTCTTCACAATGGGAATTTGTGTTAATTTCCAATAGCTATAATTTCACAATAATTTACTTCGTAACTAGTTTATCATAATACTTTTTCTTAATATCATTTCACTTAATCATTATTGGCGTGTACTGAGCAATAATATATCACATAAGTGACTAAATACGCCATTGGATAGATCTTCTAGATTCCAATATATTTAAATTTCAGTATACTATTTGCTGTTTTACTACAACTGCATGTTCTACCTTGGAATATTTTTTGCATTTGGAAAAACTGTAACTCTCCATAGTAGTTTTTGTACTTTCAGGAGAAGACTGCTGCGTATGAAAAGTGGATGTCATCAACTAAAAATGGAATAAGAAAATATGTCAGACTTCTACTATAGAAATGGCTAGAGGTGGAAAGTCTGCAGATTATCCCAAGGTACAACAGAGTATTCTCCGTAACAGAGGTCGCAAATTTTGTAATACTCCGAGGCGAATTTTCAAAGCCTTTCAGAATTACGTCTTACTGGTTTACGAAGTTGATGCCTGGGTACCGGTTTTCAAACTGACAAACTGCAAGGACGGATTCCTCACAGGAAATGAAGGAAAGACGGTCTTACGAATATGGTCCGGAAATGCATCGTTGCCGCACTGATGAATGAAAGTTCCCTGACCATGTGCCGTGTGTTCCTTGTGCGTTGCACGCTATGTGATCGACACAGCGCACTGTAAGCAACACAATGGTCCAGTATTAATATCGAGAACAACCAGAAGTGGCGTTTGCGTATGGCCAAGACATGGAGGCGGTCGTGAAGCTGCATGGTTATACCAAAATATGTCCCTCACACACACCATCCACAACGCACAATATTTCAAGAGTTTGGCATTTCTGTGATTATGGGTCTTTCCAGTCAGACGAACGCCCAGGAAGGCGACGGATGATCGGGTTCTACACGATACTGAGACGAATCCTAGTACAAGCTCAAGACAAGTGGCCTGCCAACATGGTTAAGCCAAAGTACTGTTATACACTACTGGCCATTAAAATTGGTACACCACGAAGATGACGTGCTACAGACGCGAAATTTAACCGACAGGAGGAAGATGCTGTGATATGCAAATGATTAGCTTTTCACACCATTCGCACAGGGTTGGCGCCGGTGGCGACACCTACAACGTGCTGACATGAAGAAAGTTTACAACCGATTTCTCATACACAAACAGCAATTGACCGGCGTTGTCTGGTGAAACGTTGTTGTGATGCCTCGTGCATGGAGGAGAAATGCGTACCATCACGTTTCCGACTTTGATAAAGGTCGGATTGTAGCCTATCGCGATTGCGGTTTATCGTAACACGACAATGCTGCCCGCGTTGGTCGAGATCCAATGACTGTTAGCAGAATATGGAATCGGTATGTTCAGTAGGGTAATACGGAACGCCGTGCTGGATCCCAACGGCCTCGTATCACAAGCAGTCGAGATGACAGGCATCTTATCCGCATGCCTGTAACGGATCGTGCAGCAATGTCTCAATCCCTAGTCAACAGAAGGGGACATCTGCAAGACAACAACCATCTGCACGAACAGTTCGACGACATTTGCAGCAGCATGCACTATCAGCTCGGAGACCATTGCTGCGGTTACCCTTGACGCTGCATCACAGACAGGAGCGATGGTGTACTCAGCGACGAACCTGGGTGCAAGAATGGCAAAACATCATTTTTTTCGGATGAATCCAGGCTCTGTTTACAGCATCATGATAGTCGCATCCGTGTTTGGCGACATCGCGGTGAACGCACATTGGAAGCGTGTATTCGTCATCGCCATACTGGCGTATCACCCAGCGTAATGGCATGGGGTGCCATTGGTTACACGTCTCGGTCACCTCTTGTTCGCTTTGACGGCACTTTCAACAGTGGACGTTACATTTCAGATGTGTTACGAACCGTGGCTCTACCCTTCAAAAAATGCTTCAAATGGTTCTGACCACGATGGGACGTAACTGCTGTGGTCATCTGTCCCCTAGAACTTAGAACTACTTAAACCTAACTAACCTAAGGACATCACATACATCCATGCCCGAAGCAGAATTCGAACCTGCGACGTAGACTTTAGCGCCTAGAACCGCGCGGCCACCCCGGCCGGGCTCTACCCTTCATTCGATCCCTGCGAAACCTTACATTTCAGCAGGATAATGCACGATCGCATGTTGCAGGTCCTGTGCGGGCCTTTCTGTATACAGGAAATGTTCGACTGCTGCCCTGGCCAGCACATTCTCCAGATGTCTCACCAATTGGAAACGTCTGGTCAATGGTGGCCGAGCAAAACTGGCTCGTCGCAATACGCCAGTCATTACTGTTGATGAACTGTGGTATCGTGTTGAAGCTGCATGGGCAGCTGTATCTGTACACACCATCCAAGCTCTGTTTGACTCAATGCCCAGGCGTATGAAGGCCGTTATTACAGCCAGAGTTGGTTCTTCTGGGTACTGATTTCTCAGGATCTATGCCCACAAACTGCGTGAAAATTTAATCACATGTCAGTTCTAGTATAATATATTTGTCCAATGAATACCCGTTTATCGTCTGCGTTTCTTCTTGGTGTAGCAATTTTAATGGCCAGTAGTGTATGTATCCTCCATGACAACCCCTACTACCCCTGTCACCTCCACGAGTGGAAGGATTCCTCTACGGGAAGGATATTGACAATGGTTAGTGCACCAGACCATCGCAATTGTGGGATTTCTGTCATATGCCCTCTTTACCAACGAAGCAACTTTTACCAGAACTGGCATCAACAGTATGCGTAATCGTCAACTGTGGGCTATAGACAGTCCTAGGGGAATGGTTGAGGCGTCTCTACAACATCGTGTCAGCAATTTTTTGTGGGAAGGGATTCCGTAGGATCACATACTTGGACCGATTATTATTCCACACCCCCCTTGGCAGAGGAAAGTACATGAACTTCCCGCAAAATATTCTTTCTGGACTGCTTGAGAATGTGCCTTTGGCAATACGACATGCTATGTGGTTTCTGCGTGACGGAGCGCCACCCGAATTCCGCATTAAAGTTCGTCGACACCTCAACATTATCTTCCCCGGACGCTGGATAGAAAGCGGAGTCCCTGCAGCATGGCCTGCTAGATCACGGGACATCAACACTGTGGATTTAAACCCCTGGGGCATCTGAAAAGCGTTGTGTATGTGGAACCGGTTCCTGGTGTGGAGACCCTTCAACAGTGCGTTCACGACGCCTGTGACGCTATATGGAGAAAGGCCGGAACGTGCCAAAGAGTGTGACAATCCACGATGCAACCGATGAACGTGTGAACTGCATTCCACGGAGGCCACTATGAACATCTGTTTGCGACGTAGATGCGATGCAGCTCTGTACTGTATTCGGGACGACTTGTTGTTTCAAGCACACCGTCCATTTCCAGACACATGTTCATGGCACCTCTTTTCCTTCATTTCCGGTCAGGAATACGTCCATGCTGCTCTCAGTTTTATCAATGTTCACCATGTATAAGGAAGACGAAAACCGAAGAGAGCAGACAGCAAGGCTATGTCACCATATAAATATAGCACTTACGTCAAAGGTAAGTGGGACGAGAAATTAGCGGAATCAGAAATATTAGCAGAGAATCCAAATAGTCCGACTGTCCGTTAACTCTTCAGAGGATTACCAGCCGTGTCTGAGAAGCAGAAACGGGAAATTGGTGCACGGAACTGTTCTGATAAATTCATTTAATTGTATTTCAAAACTTCATTTTCAGTCCCAATAGAAAAAACTTCTTTGTTATCACCATGACATCAAAAATGGAAATTATGCGCTCTTTGTTTTCATGAACACCCACTAGAATACCAAAGTTCCAGCGAGTTTGGACTTCTTGTTTTACTTTAATATGTAATTATAACAAATTTATAAATTATAAGGCATGGGTTCTGAACGGCGTACGCAAACAACTAGATGTCAAAAGTTAGAGTACCGTTTGCGACTGAGCAAGAACGGCTAAACCCAACGAACAAAATGTTGCTACAACTGAGTGAACGGTGCAACTGGAACGATGAACGAGTTTTCACCACAAAAAGAACGAGAACGACCTGAACGGTACGGTCAACAGCCATTCCTTAGTAGTAGTCTTTCGTCCTTCCTTTGAGATCAGTTAAACTTTCCTTTTTATTTTTTCCTTCGCAATCGATCCTCTACTAATTCGCTGAACCGATGTAGTTAATGATAGAAGCCCAGATCAGTAACCACTGACACTGTTTCTTCTATAATTACTGAAAAGGTTGCTCCCCCTCTTAGGAAACTACAAGTTTGCCTGACTGTTTCACAGATACCCCTTTGTTGTGGTTGCATCTACGGTATGCTTATCTGTACCGTTGAGACTTGCGAGCCGCCTCAACTCGGCATGGTTCATGGTTAATGGGATGGAGGAGGCTGGTGGGGGTGAAGTACACACCATTATTAATAAGGTGGACGTAAATTAATAGCCAAAAAAATACGAATAATACTTAAAGCAATTGCTGGAACGGATATTAGAGCTACAAATTAACCTGTCGCAGATTATTATACTCTCTCAAAGATAAAACAAAAAACGACACCACAAAGAGAGAAAAATTTTATGCATAGTTGCGGTACACTTTGGGAAAAATATAACACATGTATGTTGTTGTAACATAGTAATCAATTTTTGTGATGAGGATGTTAAACGTCAACTTGAAGAATGTCTCTTTTCAATTGATCTCTTATATACGTGCTTCACAGATTGAAGATATAGTAATTTCCCTATTTCTGATCTTTCAACGTATTACAAGTGTTGACTTTGTCCAACTCACTGAAGCACTTAAGGTAATAACAAATTAATGATATTGGGAGGACTGACTTTTTCTTGTTTGGTTGGAGCAGTAATTAACGGAAGTACATAGATGACAGTGGCACTTCTAGATCAGAACGTTCTAGCGTTGAGAACACGGCGCTGAATTACTGCAGAGTGGCGATGAGCAGCAATACTCACAGTGACAGTGAACTCAAGATTTCACAGAGTGTAATATTCTCGCGGTTTTGACACAACAGTACGGTACCTTACCAGCGAGAGCATTATACATCAACCAAGGCGGAATACAGAGATATCTTGGAAGGTTTTAGTAATGTTTATGGTAAGGTTCTATGGGACCAAACTGTTGAGGTCATCGGTCCCTATGCTTACACACTAATTAATGTAACTTCGACTAACTTACGCTAAGGACAACACACACACCCATGCCCGAGGTAAAAATTGAGAGGGATACATCAGAAAACTTTAAGGTTAACGCCAAATTTCTGATACACTTATTACATGTCCCCCCGCCCTCTCGCTCCCCATCCGCACACACATACACACCACATGCTGAATTGTGAAGTGAAGAAATAGATCCGACCGGCTCTCTTTTCTATATTATCCTTGAATTGTACTAATCCATAATAACCAGAGTCAAATTTTTCTCGTTATAAGTGAGAAGGCACTAATGGTGGGGCTGGAACATCAGCACAAGATTCACTAAGCCCAGCGTGTCATGGTACGGCCTGAGCGCACAAATTTCATTCACTTCAACAACATCATGGCGGCTAGATAGCGTTATCTCAAAGTCATTTACGCACAGTCAGGGAGCGTGTTTATGCCGCATCACGGCAGCAGTCAGCGCTGGCCACTGAATACCACTGGCTGCAGAGTTAAGAAAATTCGAATGTTGCCTACAGTGCTGGATGAAACGTCGTCCATGCTGATCGCTTGCCGCACATTATTAGATTCCGAATGAAATATAAATGAATATTGCCGGGATAATACAACACAGCAAAAACATTTTACAGTATCAAGGTAATACGGATCAGCGTAATCTGCCTACGAAAATAATCAATTTACATTCAGTACATAAATTTTTGTATGTATAGGTGTCATAAACTCTAATCAAAACTAAATATTGTATTGCAATTCATTGCGAAAGTCTGCATCAGTGGTGCTGCAAATATTCTGTGTGTCCCATATGATCACTGATTATTTTGAATGGAGCGACGATAAATCTAGTTTTTCGTTCCACGAACTGATTCAGAAAGTATTTAACCGATTTCACAAGACCACCATGATGCATTTCCACGTGGTGGATTGTGTCTCAAGCTGGGCTATATAATCCATTCTGTATTGGAAGAAGAGCGACCGAACAATTACAATGGCTATGTCAATGATGAAAAAGGTAAAATCTAAACATAAGAAGGTATTTTTTTCTTATTCAGGAAGTTAAAATAAAATTATTAGTGTTATACTTCATCGAGTTCTACAAGGTGGCAGATGAAAGTGGCCTGGGGATCAGAGGAATTTCCACGAGAAATTCACTGCCAAATTCACGATAGTCAACCAAATTAAGCACATCTTAAAGTATTACTGCCTTTTAAGTATTCTTCTTTGTTACTGAGCAGGAAAACTACACACAAGAACTCCTTAACGTTTTGTGGATTCGGCTGTTCGGTGATGGATGAATATTATTGTGAAGATATGAAGATGGCATCTGTTCTTTCGGACCGTGCAGCTCTCTAGAATGAAATTATAATTAAATTAATACCATTAGCTGCTGGCGGGAGTTGATATACAGCAACGGGGACAGTTGAATGTGTGTTCCCCGAGCGGGACTCGAACCCGGGATCTCCTGCTTACATCGCAGACGCTCTATCCCTCTAAGCCACTGAGGGCACAGAGGATAGTGCGACTGCAGGGATTTATCGCTGGCTCTATCCCCGTGACCCACATTCTCAACTTATAGTCCACAGACTACATTCGTAGTGCCCCTGCCACTATACCCATTACTCGCGGCAGACAATTCACAGAGTGCCGTAAGAGTTCAGGCAAATCCTGCGCATACGCACTGAAGGAGGTCATCAGCCAATTAGCCTTAACTATATGAAGATGCTGAAAGTAGATGAACACAAAGAAACAGTAAGAAGGAGCGGAGGCCCTACGATTCACTCGACGAACAGAACAACACCATCGAGGATAACATCACGCAAGAGACGCTACGGCAAGTGCGATAAACAAGAATCTACCCACTCGGCGCTCGAAGCGGAACTAATTCTGCTGCGGAGGCGGACATGCCACAGATGACATAGGCTTCTACTGCCCACTCGGCGCTCGAAGCGGAACTAATTCTGCTGCGGAGGCGGACATGCCACAGATGACATAGGGTTCTACTGAAGCCAAAAACGAGTTCCAAATCCGGCCAACAGATGGCGCTGCCGAGTAACACGTCAACGACGCCGCACGGGAATCGTGAATGTTGCGAGATACGCTAGTATGTTACAGAATCGCATCATACCTGGCCTGGCTGACGAACGCCTGTTGGAAGGTATGAGTTTTATGCAGGATTGCACTCCGCCCTGCGTACATACTTCTTGCGTACATCGTTTGGTGAGGATCGCGTCACTTCCGTCATGCTTGGCCTCCTAGGTCCCCAGACCTCAATCCATGTGATGAGTGCTTGTGGGGCTACCTGAAGACGCAAGTCTACCGCCTTTTTCTTCTTTTCTTTATTGTGATTTCTTTCCCCTGTCCCGTATGGGTAGGGGAGGGCTGACAGCAGCACAATCCGTCGCTCTTCAGCCGAGTGACATGACAATTAATAAAAGGGAAAAACTATACATATAAAGGCGATAAAATGGGGACATAAAAACAGAATAAGTGGTGATAATGGGGGTTAAAATATACACTGACACAGAGACGTTCTTTGTGGGACAGTTAAAAAAGTCGACATAAAGTTAAAAGACACAGTTGGCGATTCCTGGAGTATATAAAACACTGAAATCACAAGTACAGGTTAAAAGTTGGCCACAGTGATGACACACTCCAGAACAAAGTCACTCTAAAAGCACTGTAAGAGACGAAGCACACACGATGAAGAATAAAACGGTTGGGACGGACCTGCTGAGAGAGAGGCCTGAGAGGAGGGAAAAGGAGGGGAGCGTATGGTGCAGCGAGGGAGGGGGTGGGATGAGAGGAAAAGGGGAGCAGGGAACGCACCAAGGGGTAGGAGATAGGTGGGGTGGGAGATGGAGAGGGGAAGTAAAGCAGGAGGGAGTGCAGAGACACAGAAGGCCTGTACTGGAAAAGGAGGGGAGGGGAGGAGGGAGAAAAGCTGCTCATGGAAGAAAAAAGGAGGGGAGAGGGAGCCCTGAGGAGTGTGGGAGGAGGTACTGTTAGACTTAGTAGCAGGGGTAGATGTCAGAGCGAAGCTCATAATCCAGATGGGGTAGGTGCTAGAAGTTCCTTTGGGAAAGGTGGTGAAAGGTGTGGAGATGGAGAGAGGGTGGGACACAACATTAAAGGCATGGCAATGGGCTGGGGATGAAGAGGAAGGGGGACAACAGCTGGTGGGGAGATAGTGTCAGCAGATGATGTACAGAGTGTGAATGTGTTTGAAGGAAGGAAGAAGGTGGAGGAAGAGGATGAGGTTGTAGAGGATGCATGTGTGGGACGGAAGGCAGATATTGAAGACGAGATGAAGTGCATAGCGTTCTAGGATTTGGAGGGCTTTATAGAATCTGCAAGGGGCAGAAATCCAAGCAACGCTGGCATGACAAAGGATGAGGTGGATCAAGGATTTGTAGGTGTGAAGGATGGTGGAAGGAAGCAGTTCCCATGTCCAGCCTGACAGGAGTTTCCAGAGGCAGAGTATATTGTGGGCCCTGTGTTGGATCGTAAGGAGATGGGGAGTCCAGGTTAGATGGCGGTCAAGGGTGAGCCCAAGGTATTTTAGGGTGGGAGTGAGGTGGATAGGACGACCATAAAGAGGTAGAAATCATGGAAGGAGCAAGTGGTGTGGCATGATTGCCCCTGAGTCTTGGAGGATTTGATATGAAGGAACTACAGGTTGCACCAAGTGATGAACTGGTCAAGGTGAGTTTGGAGGATATGTTGGGACCGTTTAAGGGTAGGATAAAGAGCCAGGAAGACGGTGTCATCAACAGATTGAAGAAGATGAACAGGCAGGGGAGGTTTTGGCATATCAGCAGTATACAGGGGATAGAGGAGAAGGGTGGAGCCTTGGGGCATGTCTGCAGTGGGGTAGAAAATATGGGAGTTGGACGATGGGAGGGACGACAGGAGAGGAACGAAGCAAACAGATGGATGAAATTGATAGGGAGAGCCTAGGACTGGAGTTTGAAGAGGAGACCAGGGTGCCACACAGTGGTAGGCATTCTGGAGGTCAAGGGAACCAAAGGTAGGAGATGGGCGGGAGTTAAGTTAGAGAGAAAGAAGATTGGTAAAGTTAAGGAGTTGGTCACCAATTGAGAAGGAGGGCCAGAAGTCACACTGGGTAAGGGAAAGCAGGTGGTGCTGGTTAAGGTGACAATGAATACGGCACCAGAGGATGGATTAGAGGAGCTTATTGAACACAGAGGTGTGGCAGATGGAATGATAGGAAGAGGTCTCAGAGGGGGTTTGTTGGGTTTAGGGAACAGCAGCACAGGAAAAATCTCCCACAGGTCATGGTAAAAGCCAGTGGAGCGGAGGGCGCTTTGCAGGATAGCAAGGGCAGCCTGTAATGACAAGGACAGTGGGGATGGGGCTCCCTTGAGGTGGCAGTAGGTGACAGCATCATGACCAAGGACAGTGTTGTGTTTGGAGTGGAGGATGAGTGTGATGTCGTGTGCAGTGATGGGAGTGTTTATGTCTGAGGGGAGTAACTGATCCAAGTACTGGAAACTAGGTACCAGTGTGTTCAAGGATGGTGGGGAAGAGGGAGTAATCAAAATGGGGATCATCAGTAACAGAGAAGACCTCAGATAGGTGGGAAGCAAAATCGTGAGCCTTACTGAGGTCTCATTCTGGAAACATCCGCTAGGCTGTGGCTAAGCGATGTCTCTGCAATATCCTTTCTTCCAAGAGTGCTAGTTCTGCAAGGTTCACAGGAGAGCTTTTGTGAAGTTTGGAAAGTGGGAGAAGAGGTACTGAGGAAGTAAGGTTGTGAGGATGGGGTGTAAGTTGTGCTTGGGTAGCTCAGATGGTAGAGCACTTGCCGGTGAAAGGCAAAAATCTCGAGTTCGAGTCTCGGTCCGGCACACAGTCTCGATCTGCCCGGAAAGTTCTTACTGAGGTTGTCAGGGAAGGGGGGATTGTAGTGGAGAATATAATGTAGAGTGGGATGGCTACCAATAAGGCAGTCGAAGGCTGACCAGTATTTGGGGGAGTTGACAGGGAGGGTGGAGGCATGTACATGTCTGGCGCCAGTCCCTGCGTTTGTTTGCAGTAAGGAGTTTCTGGGTGTGTCACTGTAATTGCCGGTGGCAGAGGAGTGAATCCCAGTCACAGTGTGGAGGAAGGAACGGTAGAGCCTGAGAGATTCACGAAGATGGACAGCCTGTGGAGGACGTGTAGGGCAGAGGGGTGTGGATGAGTTTGGTAGGAATGTGGGCCTACACAGCGTCAGTGGTGGCCTTCTGAAGGAAGGAAGAGGCATGAGTGATGTCAGTGGGATGGTGAAAAGTAAGGGGATGGCTTTCAACCTGTGAGGCAACGGATTCCTGCTAGGCATCCCAGTCGGCAATACGACCAAGGAGGTTGGGGGAGCCGGCCGAAGTGGCCGTGCGGTTAAAGGCGCTGCAGTCTGGAACCGCAAGACCGCTATGGTCGCAGGTTCGAATCCTGCCTCGGGCATGGATGTTTCTGATGTCCTTAGGTTAGTTAGGTTTAACTAGTTCTAAGTTCTAGGGGACTAATGACCTCAGCAGTTGAGTCCCATAGTGCTCAGAGCCATTTGAACCATTTGAGGTTGGGGGAAACGTGGATAACATCCGGAGTGGAGTTATGTTCAGGACAGATGTGTTGTGGAACAGGAACAAGGTGACCATGGAGGGTAGCAAGGAACTGATGCCACTGCTGAAGGTTGGCGGGGTCACAGCTGTGATGTTAAGGTCAGCAGCAATCACGTATATGGAGAAGATACAGTCAACATTGGAAATGTAGTCGTAGGGGAGAGGAGCTGCTGGACAGATATAGGTAACGGCACAGGTGATGGTGCGAGAGGGAAAAAATATGCTGAGGAGAAGATGTTCAGTCAGGTCGTTGAGTAGGGGGTGTGGCTGGACAGGGCGATGCTTGAGGGGGGGTGGGGCAATAGCGACCCCACCTCGGGAAGGGGATTGTCAGTGCAGTGAAGGAGGAAGGGAGAGGTGCGGACAACATGGTGAGGTTGGAGGAAGGTTTCATTAAGGAGTTTAACTGGTGCTGGGATAGGGTATACATAAAGAAGTATTTGTTGGCAGGGAGAGAGCAAATGTGGGTATAGGAGATGATACTGTTGATGCACCAGGATAGGGTAGGGGGGAAGGAAGCGGGGGAGGAGAGAAAGGCTTAAACGAGGGTGTCTAGGTGGATGAAGGTAAAGTGGCCCTGTTTGCGAGAGTAGATGGTGTAGGTTTTCAAATGGAAAACAGAGTGGGTGGCAAGGGAAATCTGCTGGATGGTATGGCGGTGTTGGAAGGGGTGGATGTTGTGCAGGACGATGATCAGGTACCAGGTGATGTCTTGAGCTGTAGGGGGAAGGCGGAGAGAATTGTTGGGGTGGATGGGCTGGTCGATGGGCGAACAGGGACAGTGAGCTCAAGGGTGGTGGGAGGTGGTTTGGAGTAGGTGGGGTGGGGTTCGTTGCAGGTGTTACAGAAAGGAGGCTTTACAGTGGGGGCAGGTGGGAATGGGCTTTTGCAGTTTTGGGTGAGGTGGTCATTGTACAGCAGACAGCATTGGCATTGGTAGGATTGCGGAGGGGAATGGGACTGGTCAACGGGATGGCGGGGTCGAAAATCAGGGCTCCCTTAGAGGAAGTGATCTGTGGAGGAGGTGAACTCAGTAAAGACACGCATGAAGAAGGTAGGGCCAGAGGAGATGCAAATATGGCGGTCCGAGCTGATTACCCAAGTCTACCGCGATCGTCCTACCTGATTAGGAATGCTAAAAGACAACATCCGACGGCAATACTCGCCGTACTTACTGACATGCTTTAAAGTACTGTTCACAAAATTGTTCCTTGTCTGCAGTTACTACCACAGATGATGGCCAACATGTTGAGAATTTGTTATAAAAAATATTGACATTGCTAAACAGCAATTTTTATGTTAACCATTGCTTTTGTATCATATGAGTGCCATCTTTTAGTCTTTTGTGCACTTCTTTGGTTCAATAAAATCCCACATCATTTCAAGGATATGAAAAATTTAACTTTCAAACCTTTACTCTTATTCCCATAAATTATATAAATGGAAAGTCAGCAACAGGTTTTAAATTAACAACGCTGTTAGTAGGGTCTACATCCATTATCGTTGACTAGAATAACAGAATTCTGAAGGTGTTAATTCCAGAAGATTAAATGCGACCCCACATTAGACTATGTAGATTAACCCAGAATCAGTGAAATCCTGTATTCTCTGAATTTTGTAGGAACGAAGCTGCCAATGCCAGCCAGAAGGACGTCGCGTGACTTTGGGGGCCGTGCATGAAGTGCACACACTAAAACTTTACCGCCGTGTAATAAACCGATATCATTAAACGCCACTTAATATGCCATGCATGCTGCCGCAGTAAACGCGCTACAGGAATGTTTTATATAACCGTCAGATTGTACCCTCCCCCAGTTCTTGGGTTATGTCTCTATCGTGCGGCTTTTTATCTGCACGCCGGCTAAGCGAGTAATCTGTATATCGCCGCCCACTTATCGCAACTGCTGCATAAGCTTTATTTTTACGCTGAAAAGAAATTTCTTGACACTCGCACTACCTGATTGGCTTAAAAGGGGAGATCGCGAAAAGCCGTCTTCCTGTCAGAGGCGATATGCACGTGAGAAACCTTGTGCCTCGTGTTTCAGCGATATCCTGTTTATGAAACAATCGATGTTTGGTTCACAGATGTAGAAATGCTCTTCAGTGACTTTTAGACACATACGTTGGCACTGTGTACACGAACATACAGTATACAAAACTTCCTGGCAGATTAAAACTGTGTGCCCGACCGAGACTCGAACTCGGGACCTTTGCCTTTCGCGGGCTAGTGCTCTACCATCTGAGCTACCGAAGCACGGCTCACGCCCGGTACTCACAGCTTTACTTCTGCCAGTACCTCGTCTCCTACCTTCCAAACTTTACAGAAGCTCTCCTGCGAACCTTACAGAACTAGCACTCCTGAAAGAAAGGATATTGCGGAGACATGGCTTAGCCACAGCCTGGGGGATGTTTCCAGAATGAGATTTTCACTCTGCAGCGGAGTGAAAATCGTCACAGGGTTATTTGGTAAGCGTGATAGCGTTACGGAGATGTTTAGCAAACTCAAGTGGCAGACTCTGCAACAGAGGCGCTCTGCATCGCGGTGTAGCTTGCTGTCCAAGTTTCGAGAGGGTGCGTTTCTGAATGAGGTATCGAATGTATTGCTTCCCCCTACTTATACCTCCCGAGGACATCACGAATGTAAAATTAGAGAGATTTGAGCGCGCACGGAGGTTTTCCGGCAGTCGTTCTTCCCACGAACCATACATGACTGGAACAGGAAAGGGAGGTAATGACAGTGGCACGTAAAGTGCCCTCCACCACACACCGTTGGGTGGCTTGCGGAATATAAATGTAGATGTAGATTTAGATGTAGATTACACAAGTTTCATTTGCTGACAGTTCCCAAAAGCTTTACAACCGATGTCAGTAGTGTGTTGTGGCTAATGATGACTACCTTAAATATCAGTAAACGTATTTTTTCATGGAACTCTAGTTTCCTTTATTTTCAAGGTCATTCACCGATCTTTTCAGACACTCCTTGTATGAATTCAGCTGGTGGTTATGGAACAAAATGCTGAAATTGGCTGACGAATTTTGTATGTGTTAAAAAATAATTGAGGATTTAAAACGTAGATTGAACATAGCAAGAAATAGGTTGCTGGAAACGAAAAGGTTTACATCAAATACTAAATTAAGCGTTATTATCTCTTTCCAAAATTTGTCTAGAGTGTTACCTTACAAGCAAGCAAAGTGTGTCTGATAAACGTGATAATAAGTGTAAGCAATAAGAGAATAGAAGCCTTTTGATTGTGATGTTATAGGAAAATTCTGATGAGTAGCTGAGTACATAGCGCTTGAGAGGAGTAAGTTCTTTGTCGAACAGTGGAGCAACGAGCTTTATAACACAACTTGACGAAACGATCTTACAGGTTGGTAACATACTTTTCTGTGGCATCAGGATACCGTTCATTTGATAATGTAGGATAAAATTGGAAGTGACAGAGTTGTACGAAGAACTAAATTCAATAATCGGTTAAGTGGGTATAGGTTACAATATTTATGATGCGATGAACAGACTTGCACAAGGCTGACTATCGTGGAGAACTGCATCAAACATGTGTTCGGACTATTATTCAACTACAACAAGTAATTATCGAGACTTACAATACTGCTCTTTAGATATTTATCACGAGAGATGTAAAACTTAAAATATTCAGTCACATACGTAAGAAAATTTTACACTTTCTCTCTTGCTACCGCTACCAAATTTCCTATAGTTGGAAGTGTTACTGAAGTTAAGCCATACATAATGCGTGTTGCTCTGATAGATTCGTTGTGTACAGCGGCTAGGAGAGAGAATATAATATGGATCTTACCGGGAGGTGGATACTACTTTACGTTTCCTTGTGGTAGCTAAGCATTTTTGGGGTGGACCGTTTCCGTACATACATGGAGACTTCTGGTCAGGTGACTACAGGGTTATAAACACAAAATCAAATAGGGGTAATGCAGAAGTAGGTTTAATAATGAATAGGAAAATAGGAATGCGGGTAAGCTACTACAAACAGCATAGCGAACGCATTATTGTGGCCAAGATAGATACGAAGCCCACACCTACTACAGTAGTACAAGTTTATATGCCAACTAGCTCTGCAGATGACGAAGAAATTGAAGAAATGTATGATGAAATAAAAGAAATTATTCAGATTGTGAAGGCAGACGAAAATTTAATAGTCATGGGTGACTGGAATTCGAGTGTAGGAAAAGGGAGAGAAGGAAACATAGTAGGTGAATATGGATTGGGGGACAGAAATGAAAGAGGAAGCCGCCTGGTAGAATTTTGCACAGAGCACAACATAATCATAACTAACACTTGGTTTAAGAATCATGAAAGAAGGTTGTATACATGGAAGAACCCTGGAGATACTAAAAGGTATCAGATAGATTATATAATGGTAAGACAGAGATTTAGGAACCAGGTTTTAAATTGTAAGATATTTCCAGGGGCAGATGTGGACTCTGACCACAATCTATTGGTTATGACCTGTAGATTAAAACTGAAGAAACTGCAAAAAGGTGGGAATTTAAGGAGATGGGACCTGGATAAACTAAAAGAACCAGAGGTTGTACCGAGATTCAGGGAGAGCATAAGGGAGCAATTGACAGGAATGGGGGAAATAAATACAGTAGAAGAAGAATGGGTAGCTTTAAGGGATGAAGTAGTGAAGGCAGCAGAGGATCAAGTAGGTAAAAAGACGAGGGCTAGTAGAAATCCTTGGGTAACAGAAGAAATATTGAATTTAATTGATGAAAGGAGAAAATATAAAAATGCAGTAAGTGAAACAGGCAAAAAGGAATACAAACGTCTCAAAAATGAGATCGACAGGAAGTGCAAAATGGCTAAGCAGGGATGGCTAGAGGACAAATGTAAGGATGTAGAGGCCTATCTCACTAGGGGTAAGATAGATACCGCCTACAGGAAAATTAAAGAGACCTTTGGAGACAAGAGAACGACTTGTATGAGTATCAAGAGCTCAGATGGAAACCCAGTTCTAAGCAAAGAAGGGAAAGCAGAACGGTGGAAGGAGTATATAGAGGGTCTATACAAGAGGGATGTACTTGAGGACAATATTATGGAAATGGAAGAGGATGTAGATGAAGATGAAATGGGAGATACGATACTGCGTGAAGAGTTTGACAGAGCACTGAAAGACCTGAGTCGAAACAAGGCCCCCGGAGTAGACAATATTCCATTGGAACTACTGACGGCCGTGGGAGAGCCAGTCCTGACAAAACTCTACCATCTGGTGAGCAAGATGTATGAAACAGGCGAAATACCCTCAGACTTCAAGAAGAATATAATAATTCCAATCCCAAAGAAAGCAGGTGTTGACAGATGTGAAAATTACCGAACTATCAGCTTAATAAGTCACAGCTGCAAAATACTAACACGAATTCTTTACAGACGAATGGAAAGACTAGTAGAAGCCAACCTCGGGGAAGATCAGTTTGGATTCCGTAGAAACACTGGAACACGTGAGGCAATACTGACCTTACGACTTATCTTAGAAGAAAGATTAAGAAAAGGCAAACCTACGTTTCTAGCATTTGTAGACTTAGAGAAAGCTTTTGACAATGTTGACTGGAATACTCTCTTTCAAATTCTAAAGGTGGCAGGGGTAAAATACAGGGAGTGAAAGGCTATTTACAATTTGTACAGAAACCAGATGGCAGTTATAAGAGTCGAGGGACATGAAAGGGAAGCAGTGGTTGGGAAGGGAGTAAGACAGGGTTGTAGCCTCTCCCCGATGTTGTTCAATCTGTATATTGAGCAAGCAGTAAAGGAAACAAAAGAAAAATTAGGAGTAGGTATTAAAATTCATGGAGAAGAAATAAAAACTTTGAGGTTCGCCGATGACATTGTAATTCTGTCAGAGACAGCAAAGGACTTGGAAGAGCAGTTGAATGGAATGGACAGTGTCTTGAAAGGAGGATATAAGATGAAAATCAACAAAAGCAAAACAAGGATAATGGAATGTAGTCTAATTAAGTCGGGTGATGCTGAGGGAATTAGATTAGGAAATGAGGCACTTAAAGTAGTAAAGGAGTTTTGCTATTTGGGGAGCAAAATAACTGATGATGGTCGAAGTAGAGAGGATATAAAATGTAGGCTGGCAATGGCAAGGAAAGCGTTTCTGAAGAAGAGAAATTTGTTAACATCCAGTATTGATTTAAGTGTCAGGAAGTCATTTCTGAAAGTATTCGTATGGAGTATAGCCATGTATGGAAGTGAAACATGGACGATAAATAGTTTGGACAAGAAGAGAATAGAAGCTTTCGAAATGTGGTGCTACAGAAGAATGCTGAAGATTAGATGGGTAGATCACATAACTAATGAGGAAGTATTGAATAGGATTGGGGAGAAGAGAAGTTTGTGGCATAACTTGACCAGAAATAGGGATCGGTTGGTAGGACATGTTCTGAGGCATCAAGGGATCACAAATTTAGTATTGGAGGGCAGCGTGGAGGGTAAAAATCGTAGAGGGAGACCAAGAGATGAATACACTAAGCAGATTCAGAAGGATGTAGGTTGCAGTAGGTACTGGGAGATGAAAAAGTTTGCACAGGATAGAGTAGCATGGAGAGCTGCATCAAACCAGTCTCAGGACTGAAGACCACAACAACAACAATAACAACATGGTGAATTTTAGTAAACTGAAAACTGATGCGAGAGCCCAGTCAGGCATGTGGCTAATGTCGAAAGCCGGTTAGCACACGGTCACAATAGTAGTGACGTCATGGAAAAATCTTCGGAGGCCAGTATTTTCTAGGGATGGGAAACGGTTTCCAATCTGAGAGGCCGACGACGGAGAATATCCATACCGAGGGAAAATGTAACACTATGTGGGAGATAAAATGAAAAATGGTCAAACATACCAACATGAAGACAGTAAAAGGACAGAATTACTGACGATAACCCTTTTACTGTGTGACAGTTACACAGTTCCTTCAGATGTAAGAGTAGGCTTTCGCAGCCGTTCTCACAGTCAGTAAAATTCTTATGGCTATTTGACCGCATTGTCATTATGTAACATACTCCGATGTTTCGGCCAGTGTTCCAAATGGCCTTCGTTTAATATCTGAAGGATCTGCACGGTGTGAAGAAAGTGTTGTGGGAGAAGAGAATATCTTCCTTAGAGGTTGGGGGTGTGGCAAAAGAGATAGTCAGATGGGGAAACTATGGAGATGATAGGTAGGCGGTGAAGCAGATTGTGAGAACACAGACGATGGGGAAGATAGAGGGTGAGTAGGAATAATTATGATTGGGAGGGTAGTGGTACAAGAATAAAGAGATAGTGGTGGGTGTAGTGGGAAAAGTAGAGAGGAGCCCTAAACTGGATTTTTATAGGTGGGAAAGACTAAAGTTATCGGGAGGGATAAATATCTGGGCAGATCTCATTGTCAGGGAGAAGGAGTTGTTCGAAGTTGCGCTAAGATAGGAGATGGAGTGTGTGTAGGTGTAATGATGGAGGGATGTGTTCGTGAAGGGGCGGCAGCGTACGAGGGTTCCCGATCAGAGGCGAGGTAATGGGATTATCGGATTCTGGAGGTGTTCGACGTGGGTAAAGAGGGGTGGGAATTTGATAAGACGGTAGAGGATCCATGTATAGGAAGGTAAACTGAAGAGGAAAGCGAGATGAAGTGCATGGCGGTAGAGGATCTGGAGGGACCTTATAGAACTTGGGACGGGTGGATATTCATGCACCATTGGCATGACAGAGGATGGATCGGATCAGGATTTTGTAACTGTGGAGGGGTGTAGTTTCAGTAATTTTAGTCTATGCTGAATGAGAAAAGTTTTGGTTCTTATATATTGGTAAAAGAGGCTGTTATCGTAATCTGATAGGATATCGAGGATGAGGAGGAGGGATGTTAGGTGTCCTTTCTTGATGTCTGTATTATTTCTTGTCACTGGTGGAAGAACACGTTTTTGTCTGGCTTGTGCTTAATTTCTTACCAATGATGGAAACAGGCGAATGAGAAACGGGCGGCAGTTGTGACGTAAGGCTGCTTACTTGCTGTCTAGTGCCAGCTGAGGCTTGTCAGTATTTTGTGTACCTGCGGCTGCGGTCTCCCGCTTGCCTGTGTGTGTTGCTTCGCATGAGCTGGCGCTCCGTAGCGCTGCACTGCTGGCAGCCAAGACGCCGTAATTCTGTATCCGCCCTCTCTGTCTGTGTTGGCGGGTCGCTTGGCTATTTCTATCGCCTCTGTAATCTTCCACCTGAGGATAAGAGGCTGCTTCGCCAATACGCGGGCTTCCGGAAATTCTGTTTGCTGCACTCTTCCCGGTTTTCTCCCACCACTGACTTGGTGTGTTGTCTTAGTCATATATGTTTTTCATGTTCAGATATTCGTGTGCTATCGGTCGCTCCATCTCGCCTACACACACAAGTCAAATCTCGCACCCAGTTTTGAAAACTCCAGCAGATTCTTTCATTGATCCAAGAATATCTTTCATTCTGTAGCTGCTTCAAAAAATCGGCTAGATACCTGTTGGCGGAGAATTTGCTCACACGTTCAGTGACACGTTTAACGTATGGCGGTAGGGCGATGCACTTTCTTATCGCCTTGATGCTTTCTCGCATAGTGTTGTGCATCGTCTTCATCCGAAAACTATTGGCTCCAAAAATGGACTTTACGTTTTATAGTTCAGCCTTTAGAAGTTAAAGTGTGCGTAGGGTGATTTTTGGAGGAGGCATGTAGGTACCTGTTCGTGTTGGTGGGCTTTGTATGCATTCTGTTGCAAAGTTTACCATGAGGCTTTCTGTAAACTTCCACGTCGAGCAAGTGCTGCACCCCATTCTTTTTTGTAGACATAGTGAAGTGGATTTTGCAATGCTGCTGACTTAGGTGTTGGGAGGAAGGTCTGCAGCCCTTATTCTCCAGTATCTCAGTAACATACCGGAGGTAGTATTCTGGGCGTAATGGTACATACTGGAGTCCTGTTTGTTCAAATGCTTCCCTGATGATATCTGTTGGAATAGGCGGGACCCAGCAACATCAATGCAGATGATGGGTACAGAGTTCCGGTGCAGATCATGTGAAACAACACGCACACATAGGCTAGCTGCAGTCCACAGTGGCCGTAGGAACATCTCAGCCAGCTCTAGGCAGCAAGTAAACAGCGCTACGTCACAACTGCAACTCTTCCCTCATTTGCATATTTCCAAAGTTGGCAAGCATTTAAACAAATATATATCTATGTCTTCTATTTACACCAATGAAAAGAAATAAGGCAAACACCAATAAAGAACGTCAACACCCCTCCTCCTCATCCATCCATCCTAACATATTATACAACTTTTCTCATTCAGCAATTAGCACAAACGCTGCACATCTGCAACAGTGGCCGAAACGTCGGGGAATTTTACAGATTGATAATGATATGACATACCCAGAAAAAATTTCAGCTTTCGGATTTGCAGCTCTTGTATTTATTTTGTGTGTTTGTAGCTAAAATTATTGGATAAAGGTTCCGTCTTTTATGCAAAATGTTGTATATTATTGTTACCCAAGCATGTTTGGGCACCTCTGTGCCATCATCATTGGGCTTTATGTCGTAGTGATATAACAACATGAGGCCTCAGGAAAGTTTTTGCTAGTTTCAGAATCATTAATCTAACTGGCATTAATCACACCAAACAGCCTGTGACTTTTCAGGCTTTCCCGTCGGATCTGTTGCAAATACACTTTCGAGGTTACCGCGGGATCGTATCGTGAAAATCCCACAATATTTTATCGATGCTGCTTCTCGCCATCTGCAAACGGTGGTGGTTCCTGTATACTCTGAAGGAGCGAGTTCAGATGCTGAAGGTACACAGGTAATGTCTCTATTCCGCGTGGTCCCACCACAAACATATCGGCTACATACCAACAGAAGCAGGAAGGTTTGACACTTGCCGACTGCAGTGCATGTTCTTCATAGTCTTCCATAAAATAGTTGACAACCATGAAAGACAGAGGACTTCCCATAGCGACACCGTCCACTTGTTCAAAATACTGGTCCCTGAATAACAAATAAGTTGAGGTAAGCACTTGTTCATAAACAATGTCTTTCTCAGAATGGCTACTGATTAGTTCTAACGAGTCCTGCAGAAGTACATCTGTAAATGAAGATACAACGTCGAACCTAACCAAACGATCCAGCGATTATAGCTTGAGTGTCTTCAGGTGTCCTACAAAGTCCTTTGAATTCCCAATATGGTGTTCAAATTTGCCTGTGAGAGGTCCCGACAGCTTAGTAAGATATTTGGCCAGAAAATAGGTAGGAGCTCCGATGTTGCTAACTATTGGGCCAAGAGCAAATTCATCTTTATGTACCTTCGGAGGCCGTACAGTCTTAGGGTAACTGCAACCTGTTGGTGTAGGCTCTTCATGACATAGAAGTTGCGGACCTCTTCTCGATAATGTCTAATGTTTTTCTCTGGATCTTGCCAGTCGGGTCCAGTCTTAGCTTGCGATATACAAGATCGTCGAGTAGCATCTCCATCTTGCTGTTGTCTTCAGTTCGTGAGAGGACGGTGGCTTTCTCCTTGTCAGCAGGTAAAATGACGCGGTCTCTGTCAGCTCAAAAGGCTCGCAGAGCCTTCCTTTCTACTGAGCTGATGTTAAACTTCCTTTGTGGGGCTCGCGTTAAAATTCGGCAGGCGTCTCTCCTAATCTCTTCTGCAGCGTCACTGGGAAGCTTCTAAATTGCCTGCTGTATGTCATATATGACATCTCGGATTGGAGCTGTCCGTAATGTTAGTACATAGTTCAAACCTTCGTCGAGCACTGAAACGGCTGTGTCGTCCAGGATTCTGTCTGTGAGATTAAACACGGGGCATCTGCGTGGTGCATTCCCTGTATGCGGTCGGGCCTCCAGACGAAAATATCTTTGTCATTTGGCGAACCTTGGTTTGTTGTTTTGACCAGTCAGTTTGCGCCCAGCTGGTGCTATCTGCCCATTCCCAGGATACAGCTGAGAGTTTCGAAGAGATCTTCTGACGCAGTGACAGTGACTTCGTGGACACCACGTGCAGTTCCGGTCTTGTACAACGTACGCACTCTCTCTCTAGGGCTGCACTCGCCCGTAGTTTTATTCTAACAGCGGCCGCAGAGTCAATATGATGTGTAACCGCAAAAATGGAATGCACCACGTCGATGCACCTTGTTTCATCTCACGGATAGAATTCTGCACTCCACAACAACATCGTGCACATCGCTTTTTCCGAATTAAAAACGCGTTTGTAAAAACCGAAATTACAAAAGTTTATTAAATATGTGCATGCAGTGCCCTCACAACGCGAAAGAAGAAGGATCAGTAACAATAATAAACAGAACAATTTTATCGACAATCACATTAGAATTGATTCTGTATGAAGTGGGCTGGCACTTATCAAATTTATATCTTCATTTATGTGCGTCTGTTGATTACCTTTTTTTTTTTTTAACAGCAATGAGTATAGCTGAACAGAATTTACGTACAACGCTCGATACAGGCGTGACAACGCTAGGTAATAAAATAGTAGAATTAATTACTTAACGGGCACTTCGAGCCGAAATACAAATTGACATACAGTAGCATATAATTTTGGGATCACAGTAACGGTACAATTCAAAATCAGAATATCCAGCTGAGGTATTTGGATGTAGATGAGTTGACTAATTATGATACAATTTAATTATCAAATTGGGAGAAAATGATATGGAATAACACAAGTCCAACTAGATGATGAGAAAGAGAAGGTACTTTTTTGAGAGAAAAACAGGTCCACTTCATCGTTCCTTATTTATACACACGTCTTTTGCATCTTAAGTTATGCAGTTTAGGAACAACATTTAACTGAATATGTTTTCTTCTTTCATTAGCTGGCTTGCGATGTTATAGATTATTCACTGAAGCGCCAAAGAGACTGGTATAGTCATGAGCATTGAAACACAGAGATATGTAAACAGGCAGAATACGGCGCTGTGGTCGGCAACGCCTACATAGAACAAGTGTCTGACACCGTTGTTAGATCAGTTACTGCTAATACAACAGCTGTCAAACCGCACTGGCCATTGTAAACTAGAAGGGCGTTTTGGAACATCGGCTGTCACGCTGTCGGTAACTCAGTAGGCAGAATGACGCCATAGGTTACTCTCTGACTGGCAGTAGTGGTAGCAGTGCCGGAGCAGACATACGTGTTTTAGGCAGCCAATGACGAATGCTTGCGTAGGCCGGTGCGCAGTACATTCTGCCACTGGATGCCCTGCAGTATTCTCTGTCTGTTGCATCCTGTAGGCCCCACAGGTCTGCATGCCCATCTGAGTATTCTCTCCCATTCGTAATTCTAGCTGTAGCTTCACTCTTTCTCAACAAAAATGCTCGTTATAAAATAACTGCATTACAGGACTTAGGTAGCAGGTTGTTCCCTTTACAAACATCTAAAAATTTGCTAACAGGTGGCAAATGGTTGTCCAAGATTGAGATCAAATCATTAATTATTCTTACGTAACTATTAACAGTAAATCATATGACTAATACTCTTTCGCAGCATACTTATGTTTCGGGCTGTATGCTTAACTGGTATATCTACCATACATTCCTCACATTTAAGAACAAGGTTTGCGTTATCTTTTTAAGTGGCTTAACCCATGTATGCTTATGTCAGCTATATCCCACACATACAAGTCTGGTTCTCTTCTGTTTTACATCATGCAATCCCAAAGAGGATGTAATATTTATCTGTGGTATTCAACCGTGTGCCATGATCATTGGTCCCTAACCACGATAACGGAAGTATTGCCTTCATGTCGCGATTTGGTTAACACACTGAGCAGCACAGATTATAGGTAAATTGCTCTTCATTCTTTTAAAGTATTTCAAATCAGCTAAATACAAGAGAGAAATAATAAGCGATTGTGTTAAAAACATTTTCCATGTCACCTCCTTCTCATCCCCCATTCCCATCCCTAAGAATAGATGGGGTATCTTACATCCACGTTACTTTTATCTGCTTCCTCCCACTATCTTCTCTTTCCAAGTGCTCACTACCTGTCTCCATCTTCCAGATGCTTCATACACATCTCCCTATTCCCCCTTCTCTCTGTTCATCTCCTCCTCTTTCTTCTATCTGCCCATCTGCTCTTCTCTCTTTCTTTTGATTACCTCCTCCCCCTTCTGGATACACCTCCTCCTCCTTATTCTCTCTGTCCATCTCCCCGTCCCCACCCCGCACTCCTCAATGTCCATTTTCTCCACCCACCTCATTCTACTGAGCAGTGTGTGCCACATATGTATTACGTGGTAGTGATACTACAAATCGCCATTCCTGCACTGCCGCCAAGATGTCAGCTGTTACCAATCCCTTTCACACCCACCTCCAACCGTACAGAATTTAGGTTCTCACCTCTACAGCACTTCCTTCCAGGCAATAAAGGGTATGTGTAACAAATGTATTTGAAATTCATCCAGTGGTTCAAGAGCAAATGTGGTACATAAATACACAGATTCATTAATTTATATACATTTCATGGATATGATAAATATGACATTTTCTGTTCTGGCCGTATATGGGTTCAATTTATTTTTGTCTTATTTTCCTACGTAAATCCATCTTAACAATAATAGTTTGTAAATATACCTGTATTTTGGGATCTGACAAAGTTTCTACCGCTCTAATTTGTTATTAACTTTGTGAGAAGTTACGTTGGAAAACTGACCTGCCTTCAGTGTGGATAGCAGTGGCTGCAGTTCGCATAATTCCTCCGAGATAAAAGTTTGAATAAACAAAGGAAAAATTTATTCAAACAGGTGTTCTTGACACTTATATACCAAAACGAGCTTCATTACTTACATCAAATTTGCACAATAACCTGTTTTCAAAATTTAAGAATCCTATTTTATTTTTATCTGTCTTCATGGTGAATTCCCATAGAAATTTGTAATTATTACACAAGAAAACCTTGCTTCCTATGTTTTGTATCTACAGTACGGTACCTTGGTTTAGGTTAACAGCCCCATTTCCTGAGGTTATTGTTCCTAAGATGTTTTTGATGTCTACCCAGTATTTCTACCGATTAACCAAATCGATTTTCGTTCCTTCTATTTTTAGAAGCTGTCAAAATAGATCAAGGAAATTCGGGCAAAGAAGCTGTTACAGGTGTATAAACGACAGAACAAGATAGAAGATGAGCCCTTCAGTTAACTACCTGCAATGTGTTAGAAAACCTGGGCGTTTCTTTTATAGCTCAAACACACCTTAGTGCAGCACTAGGCAGGGCTGCATAGAGTTTCGTTACTACGGCGGAAAATCTTATATATGGCAAACCACATAACGAGTGAGATGTTGAATTCAGAAAGAGGAAGAGGTGTTAGTACTGTGCAGTTCACAGCTTGGGGGTAAGTTTTTCTAGAAAATAAAAAAGAACGAAAAAAACATAGTGTGAAGGTGTTATGTAGAATGTTGGGCGTTTAATAATCCCCATTATTATCTATTTGTATAATTTTTTTTTTTACCAAACCACTACTCTGTTTTATCTAAGTGATCCTTCACTGCATAAAATGTATGGCATAACAGGTACTTTTTAGCTGCCTTTTTAAATAAGTGTATTTTTTGCAACTTCTTTTGTCTGTTTTGGTACTTTATTGTACAGTTTTATTGCTCAGTAGTAAGTGCTGTTTTGAGTTTCTGTTTATTTTTTCTTGGCAAATGTAAGTTGAGTCTACTTTTTGTTCCATGGTCATGGACAGAACTCTTTGTGCAGTAATTACCAATGTCATTTTCGCTGTGTACAACACATTGGTAAATATATTCACATGGTGCAGTTAAAATCGCCAGTGTTTTGAGCCGATCTATACAATGAACTTGATTATTATTCTTAGGGCTCTTTTCTGGAGTATGAAAACTGTGTTCATATATTGTGCATTTGTTTCCCAAAAAAGAATGCCATAGCAAAGAACTGAGTGTACATATGTATGGTATGTAACTAAAAGACACTGCATGTAACACACTGATGATAATCTTCAAAGAGAATAACATGCTGATGACATTCCGTTTGCAAGTATCTTTGTGTGTTCACACCACTTCAACTGGCAATCAATATTCATTTCTAGAAATTATGCATTTTTTAAACAGTCTATAGAGGTGCCATTTACATTTAATTTAACATTGTCATTTTCCCTCTTTCAACTGAAGTTCATGGCATTAGTTTTCTTTACATTCAATGTCACTTTATTGCTTATTGATCAATCATAAACTATCTTGAGAGCTTCATTTGCTTTCTCTGCCAGGAGTTCTCTTGTTTTCTCGGTGACTGTAATATTGCTGTCATCAGCGAAATGAATTTTTTCACCATGAGTAACACTACTGGAAAACTCATTCATGTATATTAGGAATAGTATTGGTCCTAATATGCTACCTTGCAGAACCCCTGTATCAATGTATTTTAATTCTGATAAGTGTTTTACTAATTCCAGAACGAGATTTTCACTCTGCAGCGGAGTGTGCGCTGATATGAAACTTCCTGGCAGATTAAAACTGTGTGACCGACCGAGACTCGAACTCAGGACCTTTACCTTTCGCGGACAAGTGCTCTACCAACTGAGCTGCCGAAGCACGACTCACGCCCGGCACTCACAGCTTTACTTCTGCCAGTACCTCGTCTCCTACCTTCCAAACTTTACAGAAGCTCTCCTGCGAAACTTGCAGAACTAGCACTCCTGAAAGAAAGGATATTGCGGAGACATGGCTTAGCCACAGCCTGGGGGATGTTTCCAGAATGAGATTTTCACTCTGCAGCGGAGTATGCGCTGATATGAAACTTCCTGGCAGATTAAAACTGTGTGCCCGACCGAGACTCGAACTCGGGACCTTTGCCTTTCGCTGGCAAGTGCTCTACCAACTGAGCTACCGAAGCACGACTCACGCCCGGTACTCACAGCTTTACTTCTGCCAGTACCTCGTCTCCTACCTTCCAAACTTTACAGAAGCTCTCCTGCGAAACTTGCAGAACTAGCACTCCTGAAAGAAAGGATATTGCGGAGACATGGCTTAGCCACAGCCTGGGGGATGTTTCCAGAATGAGATTTTCACTCTGCAGCGGAGTGTGCGCTGATATGAAACTTCCTGGTAGATTAAAACTGTGTGCCCGACCGAGACTCGAACTCAGGACCTTTGCCTTTCGCGGGCAAGGGCTCTACCAACTGAGCTACCGAAGCACGACTCACACCCGGTACTCACAGCTTTACTTCTGCCAGTACCTCGTCTCATACCTTCCAAACTTTACAGAAGCCCTCCTGCGAAACTTGAAGAACTAGCACTCCTGAAAGAAAGGATATTGCGGAGACATGGCTTAGCCACAGCCTGGGGGATGTTTCCAGAATGAGATTTTCACTCTGCAGCGGAGTGTGCGCTGATATGAAACTTCCTGGCAGATTAAAACTGTGTGCCCGACCGTGACTCGAACTCGGGACCTTTGCCTTTCGCGGGCAAGTGCTCTACCAACTGAGCTACCGAAGCACGACTCACGCCCGGTACTCACAGCTTTACTTCTGCCAGTACCTCGTCTCCTACCTTCCAAACTTTACAGAAGCTCTCCTGCGAAACTTGCAGAACTAGCACTCCTGAAAGAAAGGATATTGCGGAGACATGGCTTAGCCATAATTTACAAATTACTTAGACCTATTTGAAGTATGTGTTACCTCTACTCTTTGTGCCCTCTCTGCTAGGTGTTATCGAAATCAGTCATTAGCGACCACTCTTATTCCTAATTCTCCTAATTTATTAATAGAATCTTGTGATCAACTATATCAAAGACCTTAGAAAGATCCAAAATTATGACTGTGACACACTCATTTTTGTCAAGAGTATCAAGTACAACCTTTGTGAATTCTGCTGTGGCCGACTCCATATTTTTGCCACTACAGAAACCAAACTTTAATTCGCTTAAAGGATTGTATTTAATCGGATAATTCATTAATCTGTCTTTTATAACTGCTTCTATTAATTTTGAGAATGGTAACAGCAGGGAGATGAGCCAGTATTTTTCTATGTATTCTGCATTACCTATCTTAAACAAAGGTACAACTCTTGCCTGTTTTAACTGCTTTGTAAATGGCAGTAATGTGAAAGATTGATTTTCTTTATTTGTTAATGGGCCTTGTATAATCTCTATGTATTGTTTCAGTATACACATTGGTACTTCATGTAAGCCTACTGACCTTTTATTTTTTAGTTTTTGAAAAGTTTTATTGGCTTCATTTTCTGTGGTTCGAAGCAACACCATTGTATTTAGTGCATCATTAATTACAGGTGTTATATTTGATTTGGAGTATTTTTGCTGTAACTTCTCTACTTCAGAAATGCTCATTTACGTAGTTTCCTAAGTGTTGTGGATCATTTATTACCTTATCCCCCCTCCCTTAGCAGTATGTTAATCTGCATTTATTTGCATCTCCCCTTTTCCTTCTTTATAACATCCCAGGCTGCTTTGCATTTATTCTCTGCATTATATATTATTTTGTCATTAAATGACTTTTTTGCAGCATTCACCACCTTCCTACAGATCTTTTTGTATCTATGATAGAAGTTTAAGAGTTATGGACCACTGTGACTCTTTTTCATGGAACTGAGGTATTTAAGTGTTTGGGAGGACTTCTTAATACTTGCTGTTATCCATCTGCTTTTATGAGATGTTGATACAGACATGCACACTTTTGGAAAGTTCAATTTAAATAATGTGGAGGATTTAGAGAATTTCATTTTGACATTGGTTTACTTACACACTTCATCCTAGCTTTGTTATGCTAGTTCCTTTGAAAAACCTTTTATTTTGATTTCTGATAGATGTTGTTTGTAGGCTTGTAGTTTAGGGAATGATTCGATGCCTGATTTTACTGTTGTTATTTGACAGATATGGTCCGAGATCTTTTACAGCTACATCACATTTTTCCCTGTCCATATTTGTGGCCACATGGTCAATTCCTCATGCAGTCATTGTAGTAAACCTTGTAGCACTATTGACCAATAGGGACATGCCAAAACTTTGAAGGATATTTATGAGGGTGCTGCTGGATTCATTTATGATATTAGTGTTGATGTTAATGTGACCACACAGAATTATGTTGTCCTTTGTACTTGACACTTTGTACTTGAGACTGTTCAGGACCGCACTAAGTTCAATTAGCGTTATGCTCGTTTCTTCCAGTGCAACAAATGCATTGCGGAACGCTGTATTTCTGCTGTTCATTCTATGCACTTTAATCAGATGAGAGGTCCCATCATCAAGGAATCACAGGAAATGTAGGTGAAGACCTTAACCTATGGGCACAGTGCATTCTACCTGCTTAATTCAAGGAATCCTCACGCTGCAAAAGTTAATGCTGCGCCTTACCAGCGTCTTTCTGCTATTTTACAAAACAAAGGTGATCAGTACAATATCTTTAAGACGAGATTTTACCACGGATGGCGCTCTAGTAACGCCTGTCCAACAATTTCCCGGATACACCATGTGTGTGCTACTCGGGTGTAAAGTATATGAGTCCTGTGTACACCTGAAGAGGGCCAAATGAGTCTGCACCGAAATATCATTGCAGCAAGTTACCCAATTCCGGCAGTTACTACAAAAGAAGAATGCAATTTAAACTGCTGTTTGAGTAATTGGTTACCGACAATGTTAACTGTCATTTGCGTCCATTACTTATCAAATTCATCATATTTATTTTTATTGACCAACAGCTTACACTATGCTTCGGTAAACTTCAGTTTCTAAAGATTTGGACATAATTAACAAATGCTGAAACTTTGGAATTGTTTGAGTTTGATGATGATCTTCATGTGACATATACATCGATCTATGTATTCGTACATGATGGAGGCCTTCTCTCACTTTAATAAATTGTTGTATGTGAAACGTAGCTCATAAGGATGCAGAAAAGTGCTAAAAAATGGGAAATGATGCTCGACCATCGCAGAGGCAAATGGACGTCCAAATAGTTACGGTCAAGACCTAATAAAAACCGTGACAGCGCAACGCTTCTAAGTCACTTAAGTTACACATATTGAGTTTCCCCAATAACAAATTTCAATTCTTCCTTTGTTGCTTTAAAACAATTTTAATAATCTTACTCCTTATGCCCGCCAACCACATTTCCTAGAAAGAGGACAGCCAGAGTCTAAGCGACCCACACATAGACACACCACAATGCAAGACAAGAAGGTGCGCCATACCTGGATCAAATTCGCAACATTAACGACTGAGGTTGGTACTTGACCTATCCTTTGTGTGGTTTGCAGTATCGCCAACCCCTTTAAAAAATTACTGGGTTGACCCCCAATACCGCCTTAGAAAATACGACTGACAAACAATTACACACAAGGCAAAGATTATACAGCTCATAGACAAGTATTTGACGGCTGCAGCCAGAGGAAGAGATGGGCTTAACACCAACCAAAAGAAGAAGAAGAAGGTAAGAGCTTCTAAGTCAACACACAAATTTAGCCTAGCCAAAGCTCATTGTTTTTCTGTCACATTAATTGGCTGGCTTAATGGTTCAAATGGCTCTGAGCACTATGGGACTTAACTTCTCAGGTCTTTAGTCCCCTGTCACATTAATTCATCCAGACTATTTCTCAACTTTTCCATAAGCCACGACCTCCTTTGCTTGAAACAGGCCGATCAGTTAGTTTCCTATGGCTACAGTTGGTGGATTAATTGTATAATATTTGCATGGTGCCTGATATATTCGTGCCCTCAGCAATTTTTGTCCATTTTCTATATCTTGAGGGTCTAAAAGAATGAAACGTTACACTTTGAACAGTTTGAAAGGATATTATTGGTTCCTTTCGTTAGATTTTCTGTTTTCAATGTAGTTATTGTGACCAGTATGCACCTCAACATATTTGTGTTTACCTTGTAGGCATCACAAACATACAGTAGCTTTATTTCATATTTCAACATTTTTCAATATGAAAGATTTGAAGTATAGCCATTTCTATAGTGAAATCAATAACCTCTTTCTCTTTTGCTGTATTTCAAAATATTTTTGGTTAAAATGTAAAACGATTTGGTTACTTGCTGAAAGCTATCGTTTCGCACTATTAAGCCACTACATTCCGTGTGAACTGCGCTAAATTGTAAAGTGTCATCTGCAACGTAAGGGAACCGTCTATTATTGCAAATAAAGTTGAAAAAATGGTGATAATAATAAACAAACAGTCATCAACTGATCTTCCTGATAGCTTTTCAAATATGGTCCGTTTTATGAAATACCACTTTAGGGGGCAAGATTACAGGTCACAGAACATTAGTAAAATATAGTAGAAATTATTAACTGCCTAATAAATTGTTTGTTAGTTTAGCTACTAGGCCTTAGTAAATAATATCTTTCCTTGTCTACAAGATAAACGTAACTGAAACAGTGACTAAGAGATATGGGTTCCAAATGTTCGCAATATTACTACTGCCTGTCCGCTGCTTCCAATGCAGACCTATAACACATACAAGATTACTCTCATCCGACACCCCCCTCTCTCGCTCTCTCTCACTCACACACACACACACACACACACACACACACACACACACACACACAGACAGACAGAGTCAAGATGCCACACAAATGTTTCAACCAAGACTAATGAATTTCATTGACAGGAAGCTGAGTGAAGAAGAAACATAATTCTTACAGAGATACGTCAAACATAACATTAACAAGAACGAATTAACAACTCTAAACATTAGTCGCATCATAACAGAAACGAAATATATTCAAACAGAAGAAGGAAGAACAACGATATCAATGCAGATCTAATTAGGAAACTGATAGTAAAACAAGTAAATAGCTTCACCCAAAACAAAATAAGGCTTGTAGGAAGAGACATTAAAATATCAACGAAGCATAAACAACTAAGTCAGTAAAGAGAAAGCTACAGAATAGAGTGGGTAATAGCAACAAAAAAAGTAACACCGTAGTACTCATGTTTACATCAGAATGTATGAATAAAACAAAGATGAATTACAAAAAATAATGCTGAAGAAGTAAAGTGCAATCCATCTGTTAACTCCAAACGAAACTAAATAACACCTTAAAATGCCAGTAAAACAAAAATAAAACTAAGTACAAAATAATCGGCCGCTCCAGCTCTCAGAAGCTGCCCAAAATACTTAAAGATAAAAACCCCATGAGACCAATTATGCATTTTAAGAATCTTTCCACATACCACATTGCAAATTTCACATGTTAATACTTGTTGTTGTGTTGTTGTGGTTTTCAGTCCTGAGACTGGTTTGATGCAGCTCTCCATGCTACTCTATCCTGTGCAAGCTTCTTCATCTCCCAGCACCAACTGCAACCTACATCCTTCAGAATGTGCTTGGTGTATTCATCTCTTGGTCTCCCTCTACGATTTTTACCCTCCACACTGCCCTCAAATACTAGACTGGTGATGCCTCAGAACATGTCCTACCAACCGATCCCTTCTTCTAGTCAAGTTGTGCTACAAACTTCTCTTCTCTCGATTCCTATTTAATACCTCCTCATTAGTTATGTGATATATTCATCTAATCTTCAGCATTCTTCTTTAGCACCACAATTCGAAAGCTTCTATTCTCTTCTTGTCTAAACTGTTTCTCGTCCATGTTTGACTTCCGTACATGGCTACACTCTATGCAAATACTTTCAGAAACGACTTCCTGACATTTAAATCTATACTCGATGTTAACAAATTTCTCTTCTTCAGAACCGCTTTCCTTGCCATTGCCAGTCCACATTTTATATCATCTCTACTTAGACCATCATCAGTTATTTTGCTCCCCAAATAGCAAAACTCCTTTACTACTTTAAGTGTCTCATTTCCTAATCTAATTCCATCAGCATCAATCGACTTCATTCGACTACATTCCATTATCCTCGTTTTCCTTTTGTTGATATTCATCTTATATCCTCCCTTCAAGACACTCTCCATTCTGTTCTACTGCTCTTCCAAGTCCTTTGATGTCTCTGAGAGAATTACAAAGTCATCGGCGAACCGCAAAGTTTTTATTTCTTCTCCATGGATTTTAATACCTAAACCAAATTTTTCTTTCGTTTCCTTGCTTGCTCACTATACAGATTGAATAACATTGGGGAGAGGCTACAACCCTGTCTCACTCGCTTCCCAACCACTGCTTCCCTTTCATGCGCCTCGACACCTATGACTGCCATCTGGTTTCTGTACAAATTGTAAATAGCCTTTCGCTCCCTGTAGTTTACCCCTGCCACCTTCAGAATTTGAAGGAGAGTATTCCAGTCAACATTGTCAAAAGCTTTCTCTAAGTCTACAAATGCTAGAAACGTAGGTTTGCCTTTCCTTAATCTTTCTTCTAAGATAAGTCGTAAGGTCAGTATTGCCTCACGTGTTCCAATATTTCTAGGGAATCCAAACTGATCTTCCCCGAGGTCGGCTTCTACCAGTTTTTCCATTCGTCCGTAAAGAATTCGCGTTAGTATTTTCCAGCTGTGACTTATTAAACTGATAGTTCGGTAATTTTCATATCGCCCTTGTATATACCCTCTATATACTCCTTCCACCTTCTTGCTTTCCCTTCCTTGGTTAGGACTGGGTTTCCATCTGAGTTCTTGATATTCATACAAGTGGTTCTCTTTTCTCCAAAGGTCTCTTTAATTTTCCTGTAGGCAGTATCTATCTTACCCCTAGTGAGATAGACCTCTACATCCTTACATTTGTCCTCTAGCCATCCCTGCTTAGCCATTTTGCACTTTTTGTCGATCTCATTTTTGAGACGTTTGTATTCCGTTTTGCCTGCTTCATTTACTGCGTTTTTATGTTTCCTACTTTCATCAATTAAATTCAATATATCTTCTGTTACCCAAGGATTTCTACTAGCCCTCATCTTTTTACCTACTTGATCCTCTGCTGCCCTCACTACTTCATCCCTCAGAGCTAACCATTCTTCTTCTACTGTACTTCTTTCCCCCACTGCTGTCAATTGTTCCCTTATGCTCTCCCTGAAACTCTGCACAACCTCTGGTTTAGTCAGTTTATCCAGGTCCCATTTCCTTAAATTCCCCCCTTTTTGCAGTTTCTTCAATTATAATCTGCAGTTCATAACCAATAGATTGTGGTCAGAATCCTTTTGTTAATGTTCATCTTATATCCTCCCTTCAAGACACTCTCCATTCTGTTCTACTGCTCTTCCAAGTCCTTTGATGTCTCTGAGAGAATTACAAAGTCATCGGCGAACCTCAAAGTTTTATTTCTTCTCCATGGATTTTTTAATACCTACTCCGAATTTTTCTTTTGTGTCCTTCACTGCTTGCTCAATATACAGATTGAATAACATCGGGGAGAGGCTACAACCCTGTCTCACTCCCTTCCCAACCACTGCTTCCCTTTTCTGCCCCTCGACTCTTGTAACTGCTTTCTGGTTTCTGTAGAAATTGTAAATTGCCTTTCGTTCCCTGTATTCTACCCCTGCCACCTTCAGAATTTGAAAGAGCTTATTCCAGTCAACATTGTGAAAAGCTTTCTCTAAGTCTACAAATGCTAGAAACGTAGGTTTGCCTTTCCTTAATCTAGCTTCTAAGGTAGGTCGTAGGGTCAGTATGGCCTCACGTGTTCCAATTTTTCTACGGAATCCAAGATGATCTTCCCCGAGGTCGGCTTCTACCAGTTTTTCCATTCGTCTGTAAAGAATTCGCGTCAGTATTTTGCAGCTGTGACTTATTAACCTGATAGTTCAGTAAATTTCACATCTATCAACACCTGATTTCGTAGGGATTGGAATTATTACATTCTTCTTTAAGTCTGAGGGTATTTCGCCTGTCTCATACATCTTGCTCACCAGATGGTAGAGTTTTGTCAGGATTAGCTCTCCCAACGCCGTCAGTAGTTCTAATGGAACGTTGTATACTCCTGGGGCCTTGTTTCGACTTAGGCCATTCAGTGCTCTCTCAAACTCTTCACGCAGTATCATACGTCCCATTTCATTCTCATCTACATCCTCTCCCATTTCCATAATATTGTCCTCAAGTACATCGCCCTTGTATAGACCCTCTATGTACTCCTTCCACCTTTCTGGTTTTCCTTCTTTGCTTAGAACTGGGTTTCCATCTGAGCTCTTGATATTCATGCAAGTGGTTCTCTTTTCTCCAAAGGTCTCTTTAATTTTCCTGTAGGCAGTATCTATCTTACCCGTAGTGAGATAAGCTTCTACCTCCCTACATTTCTCCTCTAGCCATCCCTTCTTAGCCATTTTGCATTTCCTGTCGATCTCATTTTTGAGACGTTTGTATTCCTTTTTGCCTGCTTCATTTACTTCATTTTTTTTCTCCTTTCACCAATTAAATTCAATATTTCTTCTGTTACCCAAGGATTTCTACAAGCCCTTGTCTTTTTACCTACTTGATCTTCTGCTGCCTACACTACTTCATCCCTCAAATATACCCATTCTTTTTCTAATGTATTTCTTTCCACCATTCCTGTCAATTGTTCCCTAATGCTCGCCCTGAAACTCTGTACAACCTCTGGTTTAGTCAGTTTATCCATGTCCTATCTCCTTAAATTCCCACCTTTTTTGCAGTTTCTTTAGTTTTAATCTACAGTTCATGAGCAATAGATTGCGGTCAGAGTCCACATCTGCCCCTAGAAATGTCTTACAATTTAAAACCTGGTTCCTTAATCTCTGTCTTACCATTGTATAATCTATCTGAAACCTGTCAGTATCTCCAGGCTTCTTCCATGTATACAACCTTCTTTTATGATTCTTGAACCAAGTGTTAGCTATGATTAAGTTGTGCACTGTGCAAAATTCTACCACACGGCTTCCTCTTTCATTTCTTACCCCCAATCCATATTCACCTACTAAATTTTCTTCTCTCCCTTTTCCTACTAACGATTCCAGTCACCCATTATTATTAAATTTTCTTCTCCCTTCGCTATCTGAATAATTTCTTTTATTTCATCATACATTTCTTCAATTTATTCGTCATCTACTGAACTAGTTGGCATATAAATTTGTACTACTGTAGTAGGCATGGGCTTCGTCTCTACCTTGGCCACAATAATGTGTTCACTATGTTGTTTGTAGTAGCTAATACTCAGCTGAACTGTAAATTAGAGAACGACAGATTTACCTAAAACTCCTTAGCATTAATCTAAAAACTGAAACATACACAGATTCTGCCAGATACTAAACTGAATTTGTTTGATGCTTAACACATGGATGGTTTAATTCCACTCAGTGACACAATAGACATTATAAAAGAAGAAATGGCAGGAAACCCAGAAATTCCAAATGCAACTACACAGGAATTGATAAAAATCACAGTAGTAATCAATGAGCAGAACTATACTGTAATTAATAAGTCATCCATGTGCAAAGGAGGGCTCGCAAACGAAAACCCAGTCTCATACAGTCTAGCAAGTATCTTACTGACACTCATCAGATCCAGAGTTCTTGTAGTAATAATAGAATCAAAAAAATATAAACTCTTACACTGACACATACATACAGATGTCATTATATGACTCATAGATGAACCACAAGAACACATAAACAGTTCACAAATGCAGATACCTAAAATATGTAACAATGTTCACCTCGCTATGGTAATAGAAACAGAAGAAACAATGAACTACAAAATGCAGCAGCAGATCAACATATTCAGAAAAGAAACAAGTACAAGCATGACAATACACAAGAAATCAGACAATATCTAACAAAGCAAGCTGGGACCCATTCCCATTTTGTTTTGTTATTTGCCTCCCTAAATTGTTATTTTTGTTTGCTTTGTTAATTATCATTAGTGTTAGTGGGAAATGCGTCATAAGATACAGCTATCAATGTGTAATTCTGAGTAGAAGACCAGGTCCAGCTCCGCTAAATTACATTAATCAGAATAATTTCCTAATTAAGTTGAACTATTTCAACTAACTAGTTTTGCTAAAGCTCAGTTCAGTTAACTTAACAATTATTTCCTATTCCAGTCACATTGTCAACTTGTAAACAGATGTAATTAATATATTATTGATAAAGTTAGGAAAATAACCCATAGAAATCCTTAAAGTATTCATGTATCAAATTTACAAAACATGGTAGGCTCATCAATACCTAAATTAGTTTCTGGATAATCAACACTTTTATGTATAGTATTATTTATTTAGTTATTGTTGCAGTTTCGTCATCAAGACGGCTTATTTCAGTTGTAACTCTTATTGTAACATAAAGTTCCGACTCAAAACCACTTTTTCTGCACTCTTCAATTAACTTGAGACGTAAAATTCTAAATGTCAATTATGGACACTACATATTTAACAATGTGAAACCTTAGTAGCCATTTCTGAAAAGCTATACAAGCAATGAGCCTGAAGCCATTTTAAGTCAATCTGTTCCAAGAGTTCGAGAGTGGAAACCACGTCAGTCAAAACAGCAATAATGTAATGGTGTAATGACGTGTTGTTGGGAATAAAAATACAGATATAGAACAGTTAACAATGATTAATTTTAATGTAAGAGTGCCATACATACAGTTCAGTAGAGTGAAACTGTTGCTGGTTACACTGCACAGTGACTGTTGTCATACAGTTAGAAGGTGCAGTATGTGCATGCCCTTTGAATTGGACTTAATTACTTAGTTAAGTTAGAGGCTGGGATAATTAATTCAATGAGAGGGGAGGGGGTCTGACGTTTATGGAAGTAAAACTAGTGAAACCAAATGTGTGAGTGTCAACCATATTATTGCATGCAAATAGCGCTGTACCCATGCATATTTACAGCCAATTTTTCGCCGTGATCCTTGCCACTGAGGAATTACAACTTGATATACGACAAGGTTATGTTACACACTGACGTTACCAAAAAATAGCAGCCATCACACATACCATGTAAAGACAGTGCACAATACCTCTAATCAAAATAACTATCAAGAAGAGTGAAACATTATCATCAACACATCAGAAGAGAGTGAATACAAAAACAAGACTTTACATAAGATACACAAATCTTTTAAACAAGTTATAAGCAGATGTCAGCAAAAATAAGAACAATCGAAGCATACTAATACATTACCATGAGACGCAGTATACACCCACACTAGAAGACTCATTCCACAACACAAACACAAGATGGCACTCAGTAATATACCACTACCATGCCACACATAAAATTAGTAACTTTTACAAGAAACATAAAAGGCATACTGTACAATAAAAGTGTTGAAAATTGTGAAAGAAGAGAAAGAGAAACACAATATAGTATTTCATAAATATAGGAATCAAAATACAATAAATGTAGCAGCAGATATAGTGGACAGACTGCAATAAATTTTAGTGTCAGGTACAAAGAACTTTTAAACAAATTTGAAGATAGAATGTATCAGTTCCACGCAGAGTATCTAATAAAAAGGACTCACCACCACACTAAGATAAAAACAGATGTGGCATTTATATGCCGTAACAACAAAACAAAAGAAATACTCATTCTCGAGGAAGAGTGTTTACTTCTCGAGGAAGAGTCTTTACCACAGAGTGGCGTAAAGAGAAGTATAAATATGCTCAATGACAGAAAAAAACAAGTCAATAGGGCACACTTAAAGACTGTGCAGTAAACACGCGAAATAGCTCCCAATGATTCCGAATACGTACGAATACATGGGCAGCCCACATCTCTGTAATACGAAAAATAAGAGTGCAATGGTAATGGCAGGGGGGCGGGGGGATTGACACATGGATCCAAGTGAAATGATCGTAAATGAAATGAGGAAGTTCTTCTGTAGATACAGTGATGGATACAGAAAAACCTAAAGGAGGGACCACTAAAGGTATCTTGAGCTACCTTTCCTTTTACTGTAATAAAAAATAGTCAAGTTACATGCAAAGTGTAAGAAAGTTTTATTTAAACTGATTATACACATATACAAGACAAAGCCATCTTTTGATATAAAAGAGATACAATTGTGATTCTCTTCATTATATGATGAATTCAATGATCATATTCTTCCTGGCAAATTGGTTAATTAAATCGTCGATAGGACAATCAATGTCAGGGTGAGTATGTAGTAGACCTAAGCCATTAAGACGATCCTCCTTCATTATCGGTTTCAGTCATGTCTTTGTACGCCACATTGTTGAAAAACCTCTTTCTACAGTAGCAATAGATGCAGGTAGACAAGCAAATATTTTCTACAGCATCTGCAAAGTAGGATAGCCAGATCTAGGAAAAACAGACAACGTTTGCATGACAGAATCACGATCATTGAGGGCGTTTATGTCCGTGCAACATAGGAAAGCACGACTGCTCGATAACTCGATTCAGTCGAGTCGACTGACGAAAGAAACGAACGTATAGCGTGCAGGCTGACTGCGTAGATAACCACAACATAAAAGATACAAAGCTGGGTCATATTAGAAAACAGATCGGATTAGTATGGATACATACAGCTGAAAATGTAGTTGATAGGAAGGTTAGGGCATGGAGTTTATCCACTAGTACACTACTGGACATTAAAATTGCTACACCACGAAGATGACGTGCTACAGACGCGACATTTAACCGACAGGAATAAGATGCTGTGATATGTAAATGATTAGCTTTTCAGGGTATTCACACAAGGTTGGTGCCGGTGGCGACACCTACAACGTGTCGACATGAGGAAAGTTTCCAACCGATTTCTCATATACAAACAGCAGTTGACCGACGTTGGCTGGTGAAACGTTGTTGTGATGCCTCGGGTAAGGAGGAGAAATGCGTACCACCACGTTTCCGACTTTGATGAAGGTCGGATTGTAGCCTATCGCGATTGCGGTTTATCGTATCGCGACATTGCTGCTTGCGTTGGTCGAGATCCAACGACTGTTAGCAGAATATGGAATCGGTGGGTTCAGGAGGGTAATACGGAAAAGACTTTAGCGTATTTACATAACATATCATAGAGTGAAATAAAGTACACACGCACTGTATTAGTCTTTAGCATTTTTACATAACATATTATGGAGTGAAATAAAGTGCACACGCACTGTATAAGTCTTTAGCATTTTTACATAACATATCATTGAGTGAAATAAAGTGCACACGCACTGTAAAAGTCTTTAGCATATTTAGGACAACTGATCTCGTTAACGAATGAAAATGAAGTGCACACGCACTGTATATGTCTTATCATTTTACAAGAACTAGGAAAGGAATGGGAAGGATTGCATCATGGTTGTAGCACATTAGGTTGCACGCAGCTGCACTGATAGTCCATATCTTTCTACAGAAGCACAACACCAAGTGAGACAATCTGAAGTTCTATTCCTTGAAGTATTAATCAGTGTAGCCAAGACACTGAAATGTCGTAGTAATATTCCATGTTATCATTTTGGTAGTACATTAGGTACACCAAACAGTGGGACCATAATAATATCTCCATCGTTCAAGGTGGCGGACAGCATGTCGTGTCAACACCACGTTCTTGTAAGGTACACCAACGTAGAATTAGTGCAGAAACCAAATATAGTGCTCCATGAGCATGAGGATAGATAGGACAAACGGATATTGCAGTAATTTGGTAATTAGGTCAGAAGGTGAAGGACATTAAGTCACATACTAGTCTTCATTGAGAATTACACTAGCCTAACAACCGAGTTGAGTAATTGGTGGCACTCATCGCCCAGTTACTGAACATTTCTGTACCATGTATGAAGTATTACAGAATAATGTTAATAAGTAATCTGTTTACAGAGAACATTGGCACTCATTGACCAGTTACTAACCATCAGAAGTCATCATTCAAAACAGGAGCTAATGAATGGCATAGTATTAACATAATTCACTTAGTTATAGTAATCATTGGCACTCATTGGCCAGTTACAAAACATATAGCAAGTATTGAATAGTAGAAAACATTTTTCATCATTCAAGTGACATACGACATATTTAAAATAATTATTGGCACTCATTGGCCAGTTACAAAGTATTCATATATTTTTATAAAACCTTATTCAGTATTATTCAGAAGTTATCATTCAAAATGAGAGTCAATTATTGGAATAGCATTTATAGAGTATAACCAAATATTATTTACAGAAATTATGGGCATACTATTTATGCATTATTACAAAATATCATTAACTATTACTCACAACTAATCATTCCAGTGACGTAGGACATATTGAAAATATAACCTACTGTAACTATTATTCAAGGTCTGTGATTAGAAAACATTATTCAGTGTTACTCAGAATTCATCATTCAAATGATATATTACTCAGAACTGATCATTCCAGTGACATAGAACATATTGAAAATGTAACATACTGTAACTATTATTCAATTTTTTTGTGCTAGCAATGCATTGCGTTGGGATCGATAATTAATTACTGGGGCATAACAATATTTGCTTTTGAGTTATTGCTGCAAATGAAGATGTGTAACGTCATTCGTCATGAGTCAGCTGTAGCAAGATTATGAAATAAATAGAGTATATGTGATCACATTTATGAATGACACAGGTTCAATGACCAACTGCTTATAGCACATTAATTTCATTAATAATTTCTCATGCAAAAAATACAAAATGGATTATTAAACTGAAAGAAGAAACGCATATTATGCTGAAAAGTAGTGAACTTCGAATTAACAGGTAGTGAAATGTGTATTAAATATATATGTTCTCTAGCTGTCCTTTCCAAAATCTTCAGTCATCATACCATGCGACATAAGACATGCTGTCAAAAAGAACTGCAACAAATACCTAAATAACTACATAGCATTTCTTAACTAATCAGTAAATATATAAACTTCATTATTATTTTGATCTGCAAAGAAAAACTTCATTATCATTACTATCATCACCTGCAAAGAAAAACTTCATTATCCATATCACCATAATTCCATTATTATCATCACCTGTAAAGAAAAACTTCATTATCCATATCACTATATTCTTCATCATTATTCATCATCATTCATTATCATCTGAAAAAAATCACTTCGTTATTCATTATACAACCATTCCTTATTTCTAGCATATTTCATTGCTAAAGCTAAGATGTGTAGTTCTGTCTGACAGCCTGCAACAATCGCCTCGTATTCTGAAAGAAAAAATTAGTTAAGACTGCTATCATACGATGTGTGTAGCATGTTAATGTTTGTTAATTCTGATCCGTTTACTCTTCGTGACGAGATATTTCATCTTCTTTCGTTCATTTTCAATGTGAAATTCCCATTTCTGTTTAATTTATTTCTTTTACACGTTATTTCTTTCTGAAAATGATGAACAATAATTAGTGTCTTGCATTTAAATCATATACCCCCTAAATAAAAACTGGTTTCTAGTGATATAATTGAGCATACAGCAAAACATGACAGAAAACGTAATATGTCAAAAACATTGACAGGGTACAGATGCAAGAATGTACACAGAGTATAACAATGTAGCAGCAAAAAAAAAAAAAAAAAAAAATGTAAAATAGTCACGATGTTGAGATATCATAAGGCAAAATGTCAAAGTCAACTGGTGTTTGTTATACCTTAAATATTTCATAGTGCATACCAACAAAACAGTAAAACAAACATACATACATGAAAATGGAAAATGTGCACTGTCTGATGTGTAACGACAAGAAGAGCGACCTGTTAACCTTACATTGCCGGGCACTTGCCAAGAAAAACTACGATAATCATCGGTAACTGTTCATATGAATATAATTGCATAAGTGGTCATAAAAAATAAGCAAATGGCATTATAGTGTGATAAATCATAAAATATGTTCATTCAATAAAGGGTTTGATGTAGGAGACGTGATGATTCCCTGTGGTTTTTCTGGTTCTCAAAGTTTCGACGTGTACTACATTGGGGTGAGGAATGCTGCGAATTCGATATGGACCTGCATATAGAAGCTCAAATTTACTACATCTAATTTTTTCTTTGTTAGATAAATAATGTGCACGTACTAATATCTTCTGCCCAATGTGAAAGTCACGGTGTGTACAAACCTGTTTTTGCTGTCTTCTCCGGCGCTCTGTGGCACGTTTGATCTTGTTCAGCGCAATGTCGATTATTTCATGGTGTCGTAGTCGACGAGATGTAGGAAAGGTTACTAATTCTTTAATTTTCTTAGGCGGTTCAACATTTTTCAGTATAACAGACGGAGATAGCATTGTAGATTCATTTGGTATGGAATTAATTACATCCTGGAATGAGAGTATGTGTGTGTCCCAATCAATATGTTTTTTATGGCAGTATATTCTGCACAGTTTACCAATTTCTTTCATTAATCGTTCGCAAGGGTTCGAAGAAGCATGGTACCTAGATATATAGATCGGAGAAATGTTTCTAGCTCGTAACATACGTGTCCATATAGCAGATCGAAACTGTGGTCCATTGTCGGAAATTACTTTCAATACATGCCCTACATGAAATAGAAAATGTTTTACAAATGCTTTCGAAACAGTTTTAGCAGTAGCTTTGCGTAACGGAGTGAAGGTAACAAATTTTGAAGTGAGTTCAACAGCGACAAAAATGTAGCAAAAACCTCTATTAGTTCTGGGAATCGGACCAAAAAAGTCTACAGCGGCCATGTGTCTCAATTTAACAGGTACAATGGGATGTAATGGAGGAATATGTGAAGTCGCATCTGACTTAGCTTTCTGGCAAATTTTACATGACGCTAAAACTCGTCGAATACGTTTCTCCATGTTGGTAAAATAACAGTTTTGTCCCAGTATAAGAAAACATTTTCTGGCTCCGTAATATGCGTAACTTAAATGAATACCAGATTAATTTGTTAACAACTTCGTCAGGAATGCATAATAACCAATTGTTGCTGTCAGGGTGAGAGCGGCGAAACAGAATATTATTGCGTACAGTGTAATGGTTTCTAATGGTAACATTATTCCTATCTTGCCAAAGGTATTTAATTTCTTTCCACACGTTGTCTTTACTCTGCTCTTGTGCTATGTCTTGTAATGACGACGAAATAAAATTTTCAAATGCAACTTGTTGAATGTACATGACGCTGAAATTTGCTTTGCAGAAGTTTGTTGCGATGTCTTGCTAATTGTTGCTGAGAGAACGGGATAGTGCGTCTCCTACAATATTTTGTGTGCCGGGAATGTGAACGATTGTAAAATTAAATTCCTGCAAATAAACCTTCCATCTGCTCAATCTGTCATGTGTAAATTTAGCCAAAAGTAAAACTGTATAGCTCTATGGTCTGTGTAAACGATCGTATGTCTTCCATAAAGAAAATGCCGAAATCTCATAAATGCCCAAACAACACATAATGTTTCAAGTTCTATAACAGAATAATTACGTTCAGCAGGTGACAGAATGCGACTGGCAAAGACAATGTTTTTAATTACTGTTGTGCCATCTTCTTCAATTTCCTGAAAAATGTGTACGCCTAAAGCGGTGTTAGAACTGTCGGTGGTAATGGAAAAATTTCTAGTAAGATCTGGGTGCGATAAAAGTGGTGCATTCAACAAAGCATGTTTCAGGTTCATAAATTCAGAATGTGCTTGCTTATCCCAGAACCAAATAGTGTTTTTACCTGTCAATTGACATAATCTGGTGGTGTCTAAAGCAGAATAATGAATAAATTTACGAAAAAAGTTAATTAAACCCAAAAAACTGCGTAGTTGATTCTTCTTGGTAGGAACAGTAATGTCACGTAAAGCTTGAAGTTTTTCCGGGTCAGGTGCAATCCCCTCTGCTGAAATTACATGTCCAAGAAATTTTATAGAAGTTTTATCAAAGTGCGATTTACTGAGATTAACTGTGAGTCCTTGTGCACGAAAAGTTTGCAACAGTTGTTCAAGAATCAGATTATGTTCAGACCAGTTAGCTTCTGCAATAAGAATGTCGTCTACATACATCGTGATTCTGTCTTTAAATTCTGTCGGAAATATTGTATTCAAACCACGAATAAATGCTGCTGAAGAAATAGTTAAACCGAACGGTAATTTACAAAATTGATAACAGTCACCAAAACAGAGAAAAGCCGTGTACTTTCTGCAGTTCAGATGGAGTTGAATTTGCCAAAATCCCGATTTCAAATCTAATGTGGAATAAATAGCAGTACCATGAAATTTCTGTAGAAGTTCTTTAGTGTCTGTGGGCGATCTTTTTCATTAATAATAATGTTATTGATGTGACGCGAATCAAGTACGAGGCGAAGTGAACCATCCTTTTTTTTAACAATATGGAGCGGATTTATGTACGGACTAACTGCCGGTTCAATAATTCCATGGTCAAGCATAGCTTGCAATTCTTTCTTAACTTGTTCTCTGTGAATATACGGAATGGGATAATGTTTGGCTTTAAATGTGTCGTGCTGTTTAACTTGAAATTCATGCATAAAACCGGACATAGTACCAGGCACGTTGTCAAAAACTGTAGCTTACTGTAAAAGAATTTTGCGTAGTTGTGTGCATTCGTCGTCTGTATTTGCACTGCTCTGTTTAACTTTATCAGAAATAATTTGTATAACGTCATAGTCGGCTTCGTCTGGAGTATTATAGTTGTGTACGTACGTATCTGTGGAATGACAGTCTATGTTACGTAATGCGGAAATGACCTCTGTACGATTTATTGTTTGTTCTTCTGCAGATAAAGAGGGCTGAAATTCCGGAGCCAGTTGCACATTTTCATCCTTTATACTTAAACAGGAATTTTGAAAGTCAATAATTGCGTCGTGTTGTACCAGAAAATTTGTACCTAAAGTAACGTCTGTCGTCAATAAGGGAACAATCCAAAAATTTCAGTGAAATGTATGACCTGCAATACAAAATGATAAGTGTGTCTGTAACTTTACATATACTCCTTTACCAGATACTGCTCCTTATACTTTCGTTTTGCCTAATGGTAACGTAGGATAAGTATTCTCTTTGTTACACTCGTTGAAAGTTTCCTCATTTATGACTGACACAGGAGATTCCGAATCGATTACTGCTGAAAATTTCGATGATCCAATTTTTACTTCGATGACAGGGTGTGAAATGGTTTTTTGAATAACTGGTCTTTCCTGCAAAAGAGTGTCTCGGATGTCGTCAAAAGTAATAACATTTTCGTGAACAACATTCTGCGTATCAAAAGTAGTGCTTGCGTTGCTGGAAGATGCGACCTGTACAGTATCTAGTCAAATTCTATCTGACGTGCTATTATTCTCAGGAGGATGCTGCGGCATTTCAACTATTTGTACTGTTCTGTTATTTCTTCCTGACGTATTGCGTTCGGGATGATATCTACTGTCTGGTTCATTCATGATAATTTGTTGTAGCGGATGATTTTGCTGCTGGTATGATCTACTGTTATTAAACGTACGCTGAAAATTGTGTTCATTACTTTTACGTCTGTCATGATAGTCATTTCGACACGGCGCATTGCGATAGGAATTGAAATAGTGTGTTTTCTGTACGTACTGATTCCCCTGTTGTTGTGCGTTACTATTTGTTGGAGCTGATGCTATACGTGCACGCGGCGAACATTAAAGCTTGGTTGACCTTGTACATTGCATTGTTGGTTAGGTATGCTAACCGGTTTGTTTTGTTGCTGTTGCGGAGAAAAACCTCTATTGTTACCAAAATGTGGTTCCTGTTGCTGATAATTTTGACGATACTGATAATTAAAATTCTGTCTGTTATTAAAGTTCTGGTGGTTGTCGTTCCTGAAGCGTCTATTACCTTTACTATTGAAATTGCGTGGCTGATCGTAATTGCTGTATGTTTGTTGACCTTGGTTATTATATGAAAAATTTTTGTTTATAAAGGAATAATCCGATTGCTGCACTTCCAAAAGCTGTAACAGATCTCTGAATGCCGAAATATTTTCTTTCTGTTGACCCATTAAAAGTGACATCTTAATGATCGTGGTAATTTAAAAATACATAATTGAATAAGTGCAGATTCACTTTATGGTTCACTTAAGTACTGGTTTTGTTGGACCATGTGTTCAAAAAATTGCGTGACAGTGGAAAAATTTGAGTTCTCATAATTCGGTAAACTAATTAATTCATCCTTAATTCCGCGCTCTGTCGTCTTCGACCAGTACGCTGACAGAAAAGCATTCTGAAATTCTTCTACCGAGTAGCATTGTCTCGCGATCGGTCTCATACGAGTTGCCAGTTCGCCTTCCAAAAAACTGCAAATAAATTCAAGTTTGTGCGTTACAGGCCACGTCGGTGGAAAGGCAATGCCAAATTGTTGTATCCAATCCAAGGTGTGAAACTGTGTTCTGTCATTTTTAAATACTTTAAATTTTCTCACTGATAGAAAATGTTTGTAATCAAAATTATCGTCTCTGTACGTCTGAACAGGTTCAGGATTGTATGAGAATCTATTTGTCTGTGATTGCTCGGAATCTAAGTCACATACTCTCTGTAAATTACCTACATTATACAGGCTGTGTGAGAGTGACAAATATTCGGAATGTGCCGTATGCTGTGACGTGTTATTGACTGAAATATTTTTTATTTCTGTCACCTCTTGCTGTAAAGTCCACAATTTTCTACGTAATGTATTATTGGACGAATCTATCTCACTGTTCGTCTGCTGTAAATTTTGGAATTCAGGTGTTTGATTAAACGAAATCGGTGAAGTATCGTCTGATTTGCTGTCATTATTACTTTCAATAACGTCAATACGACTGGCCAGTTCATCATATTTTTCAGTCAGTATTTTTACCTGATCATCGTTTTTAGTGTCACAAGCATTAATCTGTTTTTGTATTTTACGTGCGGTTTCGCTCAAAGTTTCGCTCAATTTTTTAACGTCTGCTTTGATGACATCGGGATCCTGAATTAGTTGTAATTGTTCAAGTCTGTCGGTCACTGTCTGAAAGTCTACTATGTGTGTATCTGTTTTTGATTTAAGATCGGAAATCTCATCACGCAATTCGATGTTCAACTGTTTGATAGTATTAATTTCGTCTGATACTGTAGCAATATTGTTGTCTATGTATGTTTTTGCTTTCGTAAACAATTTACGTTTATCTTCCTGTCTCTGTGCGGTAATTGTTTCCATAACTTGTCGTTTTACTTTATTTTGTTCCTGTATGAATTTACGGTAACGCGTTTCACTGGTTTGTAGGTGGTGATTAAAACGTTTGTCAATTTGACTGTTCTGTTGGTCGAATTTCGGGTCTACTTTTGCATCCAGTGTGCGTGAAAGTTCTGCTGACAGTAATTTAAACTCCTCGCGTAACTGTGTTGTGTTTTCAGAGCATTGTTTACCGACTGCACTAATTTCGTCTCTAAGTGATTCTGTTGCAGCTGTTTGCATATTCCTTAATTCTTGAGCAACAGATCTAATTTCTTCACTACTTTAGCTAGCGCAAGCCTCAATTTCCTCACGTAATTGTTCTGTAGTATCATGACATTGCGCGACAACGGTTGTAATCTGTTCACTAAGCTGTCTGGAATTGTTGTCTAATTTTTCATTCAACTGTTTGGAACTGTTGTCTAGTTTTTCATTAATGTTGTCATGTTTTTCATTAAGTTGTTAGAAATTTTCATTAAGTTGTTTGTTCTGTTCACTAATTTGTTTGAAATTTTCATGAAGTTGTTTGTTCTGTTCGCTAAGTTGTTTGTGATTGTTGTCTTGTCTTTCATTCTGTTGTTTGGAATTTTCATTAAGTTGTTGTTTAACATTTTCACTAAATTGTTGTTTGAAATTCTCGTTAAGTTGTATCATTAACGCTATGACTCGATCCATGCCAAAATTAGCTACTGTATTCTCTGTGCTGCGTGATGGCATACCTGCAATTGTCACGTTTTCTGTAACCATTTGGTCATTTTGTAATTCACAAAAAGGTTTGCCAATCGGATGTGCACTGTTGGTCACTAAATCGGAATCAAATAAATTTGACGTACTTTGAGTACATTGTTCATTTTCGTTAGAAAAATTTGCCTGTTCATTACATAAATTTTGCAAACCGGGTGTGTCAAGCTGGGCAGCGTTCATTGTAACAGAACGTCCCACGTCATCAATTGTCGTTAAATTAACAGAGGACACAATTGAATTTATTTGTTCATCATTAGGATCAAAATCATTACCAGTGGTCGGTACGCACTGATTGTCTGTAAATGGAGGACCATCATTAAGACACTGAGTGTCGCAAGTATTGTCGGTCAAACTATTCGAGTCGGCTGTTTCACTCATTACACATCGCGATGTACTGTTAACAGTTTTTCGCGGCATTTTTCACAAAAATCAAAATTAAGCACAAATGAAACAAGGACAATGCAAAATGCAACAAACACAATCACAACAGAGAGCAACAAATTGCCGATGATCTGAGAGAGAAAGAGTGACAAATTAGTAAATGCGTTGCGCCAGATGCAAACTACATTTAAGTAAATAAGAGCAGATATATGACTACTTCTCAGAAGATTCACAAAGAAATACGATCCTGGCCGGATGTCGCCAAGTGTAACCTCCCCACACATGAAAATATTAATAATTAAAATGATGAACCATGAACCACGTGTAAACTCCCACAAAAATAATGATTAAATGAATTTTTAAATATTGTAACCCTTGAACAAAATTGGCTCCCATTTATAATCTGTGAGCAGAAATGCATTCACATTTAATGTTCTCACAAAATTCTTTTCTCATTTAATCATAAGTTCGAAACAGAAAAAATTCCTAAACACCAAAATAATAAAAAAATTAGTAACCTGGTAAATTTTATGAGGACAGCAGCGCTGCCCTTCGGCCCTGTATTCTGAATAAAAAAAGGAAAAACTCTTACCTCAATAAAAATGCGAATATATGTGCTCTTGCTCTTATGTAGAAATTTTTCGACACAGCTTCGTGCAATGCTGGCGTGTATATATATATATATATATATATATATATATATATATATATATATATATATATATATATAATTCTTGGAAGGAATGATCATGTACTTTATATTGTAAAAAATTATCATTGGGGCATTTTTTGGAACGAATTAAATGACAATTAACATACATTATTAGATATGCGCAAGGCTGCTTCTTTACCTTCTACAACAATACTCATCTTGCAGAGTCCCGACCGTAGCAGACTGCCGACACGCGCAGGCACGCGCCGACTACTGAAGACTACTGCATACTACTGAAGACTAATGCCGACTGACTACTACTGCTTACTAGTGCTTACTAGCACGAACAGAAGACTAAAGCTGACTGCTGCCTACTGCATACTGACGCCGACTCGCGCCGACTAGCGACAAGCAACAACTAACTACACACTGCTCTCTGGTCAGAGACTCTGTCATGCCTCGCCCTTCGCCGGCAAAGGATACGTCTTCCAAGGAGGGTAATACGGAACGCCGTGCTGGACCCCAACGGCCTCGTATCACTAGCAGTCGAGATGACAGGCACCTTATCCGCATGGCAGTAACGGATCGTGCAGCCACGTCTCGATCCCTGAGTCAACAGATGGGGACATTTGCAAGACAACAACCATCTGCAATAACAGTTCGACGACGTTTGCAGCAGCATGGACTATGAGCTCGGAGACCGCGGCTGCAGTTACCCAAGATGCTGCATCACAGACAGGAGAGCCTGCGATGGTGTACTCAACGACGAACCTGGGTGCACGAATGGCAAAAAGTCATTTTTTTATGATGAATCCAGGTTCTGTTTACAGCATCATGATGGTCGCATCCGTGTTTGGCGACATCACGGTGAACGCACATTGGAAGTATGTATTCGTCATTTCCATACTGGTGTATCACCCGGCGTGATGGTATGGGGTATGCCATTGGTTACACGTCTCGGTCACCTCTTTTTGGCATTGACGGCACTTTGAACAGTGGACGTTACATTTCAGATGTGTTACGACCCGTGGCTCTACCCTTCATTCGATCCCTGCGAAACCCTACATTTCAGCAGGATAATGCACTACCGCATGTTGCAGGTCCTGTACGGGCCTTTCTGGATACAGAAAATGCTCGACTGCTGCCCTGGCTAGCACATTCTCCAGATCTCTCACCAACTGAAAGCGTCTGGTCAATGGTGGCCGAGCAACTGGCTCGTCACAATACGCCAGTGACTATTTTTGATGAACTGTGGTATCGTGTTGAAGCTGCATGGGCAGCTGTACCTGTACACGCCATCAAAGCTCTGTTTCACTCAATGCCCAGGCGTATGAAGGCCGTTATTACGGCCAGAGGTGGTTGTCCTGTGTACTGATTTCTCAGGATCTATGCACTCACATTGCGTGAAAATGTAATGACATGTCAGTTCTAGTATACTACATTTGTCCAATGAATACCCGTTTATCATCTGCATTTCTTCTTGGTGTAGCAATTTTAATGGCCAGTAGTGTATAAATCAGATGGCTGACGATGGTGTTCCTGTTGCTGCTGCTATTGACGCTGACAATTACTACCTCGTACTGGTGTGAAATGAGCAATGTGAGAGGAGTAATGTCGCCGAACAGTTGGTGGTTGGGATATTTACAGAGCGCCGTATACACGACAGCCCCGCACCTGCGCCGTGACGGGCCGCTATAGCCAGTGCGATAATGAGCCGCTCAGTGAATTAACGCCCGGGAAGAGCGGCGGCCGACCTAAACCAAGAGTGATGGCATACAGAGTGGAACACGGCCCTGATAACCGGCCGTTAGCCGCTTATACCGACCGTCGCGCCACCCTGCGATAGCGTGACACGTCGCCAGCTAAATCATCGCCTCCCGTCAGCGCGCGGGGATGGCCAGCTGGTAGGCGACGTCGTCACGTCACCAGCTCCTAGAACGGGCGGCATAATCAAAAGTCTGCAATCTCTCGACGACCACAAAACTTACACACGTTTCTCACTTACACACACCAGTTTTCACTAGAAACCTTATTTCATTTGTGGTTAGGATGACAACTATCAAAATTTTCGAAACTGTTATGCCAGGGTCGAATGAATTTCTTGTATAAATCCAATTGTCAGGCCCCATCTACGAAATACAAGGGCGGCTGCACCATGAAAGTCCAGTGCACACGGGGGCTTGCTACTGAGTTTCGTGTCCACGTGATTGGTAGATTACTTTCCCTGAAAGTGCTAGTCTTGAAGGAAGAAGATGATAGCTTGCGCCAGACTGTATACTGAAAAACCCACCGTTATTTACACAAGGATTCAAATAAATGCCCACAAATAACTTACTGGATAGTGTGAAGGCCGTCACTGATCAAGATATGCTCGATAGAGAATTGGAATATCTCAGCAATATGCCTTTGATTAACGAGTATTTGTTACACTGACACGCCAACAACCTAGTGAACAGAAAAAAGAACCAGTTACTGGCAACAAACATGCAGTACAACCAATACGACATCCATAAAGTCAAGCAAGTACCGCAAGGCTTTCCACCCACATACCAGCCTCACACTACCTACTCCTCCACAACAAGCGTCAAAATTTTATTTCTGTCATGTAAATACTGGCATCAGTTGTCACATGTTTATAGTCTGACATGGTTATACCTTTATGACTCTTCTGATAATACGCCGCGGATGACTGTGTTATTGTCGAAATATGGATGTGAAGTAAATTTCGGATTCTGCGACTGACTGCTATCTTTCTTTACTTTTGAATATTTAATACTTGGTCCTCACTACGGCGGTGACACGCTCAACGGGGAAAGCACACTGAATAGGAGGGTGTCGAGGTCCATATACATGACACTGATTAGACCTCTGATGACGTACGCAGATTCCGTCTGGGGATATGCAGCTCCTACACGACTGCGCCGCCTGCAGATCATACAGAACAATGTGTTATCATTAGCAACGCTCCACGCTGCACCGTGGATCTTCACAGTGAATACCGCCTTGATACCCTCAAGGAAGTATTCAAAAAACACGCCACACGACTATACAGGAACTCGAGACACTCGAACAATCCTTTCATCCTCACTCTGGCAGACTACGATCACAACCATAGGTGGAAGCACAAGCGGTAAAAGACACTACTAGTTAGGCCACCTACGGTAAACTAACATACACTAACAAGTTACAAACATCGGCAAGCCCCTGCATATCAGCAACACTGACTGGTAATTACCAGCTGCTATTAGAGCCGACCAACAGGCCACAGCAGGGACACCGACGAGCTCGCCCACTGACGCACAAACAAACCGCCAACATTACCTTACACTGTGCATCCGATATATGATCCATCGGACACAAAAACTATAACAAACCTAACTGTTGCAGGTTGCTGACGCTGAACGAGAGCTGAACACCGGAACCCAGCGGCAGCTCCGAGCAACACAACCGCACAACGTCAAGGTATCGACATGCATGATACCCACTACTAACAAAGCCTACCCTTGCAAGACCTATCGCAGGCAGCAAGACATCCGCTACTGCTCTTATCACCCCATCTAACTACTCAGAGTTTTTTTTTCCCTTGGCTCTTGCCTTGGCACTTTTTTTCCTCTGCCCTTCGAACCGCTACCCTACGTTCGACTTCGACCCACCCTATCTCCAGATGAGCGCGTATTAATGGTTAACCTTAACCAGACGTACGCAAACATCGCAGTGCCCACATCCTGCGACACCTCACATTAGTGAAAACTAACCCTTATGCAGAGATGGCAGTAGACCTATTGAGTTGGCCATCATGCCGGTGTGGGCGTGGAGGGGCTCGGCTTCTGATAAACAAAAATAAAAGAAAAAACCTCACGACTGATACTACAAGCTTGCCCACGTAACATCTGTCACAATAAACCGATAACAAATTGCATGGGTACAGCTGCTGGAAGTCCTAAGATTCTGTATGGGCGATGAACGTGACCGTAGTCATCCACAGAAACATTTCTTGGGAAAAAACCGCATCATATACACATCATTTGTGGTGAACTCCGTTCAAGTGCAAATGACTAATATAAATTTTGAATCCAATTTTCTTCAAAGCTCAGTTCGAAGTAACTTCTTATTACGCATTAATCGACTTATTTCTCGAGCTTAGCAACGATGTCACTTGTATGGTTGGCGGCTGATTTCCTTGACCAAAACCGTTCAAAAGAGAACTTTATTTCCTTTATTTAGCAGTCATAATAATTACACTATTCAAGTATCACACATTACACAACTTAGTTTTTAACAGTTACTGAAATTAGTCATATACAATTATGAAAATTTGATTATTTACGTGTAAATACATATATTACTTTAAAGTAGGTAAATAATATTTCTTCACTAACAGCAAATGAAGAAAACAATATTAATTACGAAACAGAGCAGTAATAATTAATTACTCTTAATAAAATAACAGTTACAGCCAGCGTTGTAAAGTCACTAAAGTTCGAGATGCAAACAGTTTTATTACCGTAGACCAAAGATTTCGGTTCCACTTTCTATGTGTCATGCCCAGATTTTAAAGCTGCTATCTAAAGTAAAATCTTATAAAATGTCTAAGGACTGTCTTATCATACTTTGTTAGAAGACCAGTAATGCTTGTAGGTAATGGGGCACTATGCTTTCACATTTCTTGAATCGTTCTCTATGTTACTGGAATGGAGCAAACAATGATTAAATGTTTAACAGAAACAATGTCTGAATTACTCCAGTCAGAAACGTCTCAACTCCATAACTTTAAGTGATACAGTTGGGTAGGGAGGTTGTAATAACTGAATCTCGGCAGAGTGATTTTAGAGATAACGCTGCATTGTAATGACAAATTATGAAATCAAGATAAGAGAGGGCCTGAAAGAGATAGAAGTCTCTAGCCTACCACCTGGCTGCAAGTTCGCACATACCTGCCCCTTTCACAGGAGGTGCTGAAGGGTAGGTGTGCACTATTTGGCGCTGTCTACCCAGCACCTGGTCCGCCTGCTTAGCTGGGTGGTAACGTGTTTGCCTTTCATGCAAGCGGGCACGGGTTCGGTTCACCGCCGGGTTGGATATTTTCTCAGTTCGTGGACGGGGTGTCGTGTAGTCCTCATCATCATTTCATCCTTATCATCCGGACGCATGTCGCCCAATGTGGCGTCGCCTGAAATAACACTTGCACTCGGGGGCCGAACTACCCCGGATGGAGCCTCCTGGACAACAATGCCACACTCTCATTTCATTTTTACCCAGTTCCAGGATTGTCAGGTCTATGCAGTGCCTGAGCGACGAAGCGGAAACGCTGCACGAGGCAACGTGTGTTCTGCACACGCTGACACAGAGCTGCATCGCGGTCGTCACTCTGTCACACTGAGAATGACTTCTATAAACGTGTGTATAGCTATTAACTCATCGCCTCGGTGACTTTTGAAGTGAAATAATAATTACGCAGTTGTTAGCTGCTGACATCCATCGAATTTTTAATAATAATAGCAACTTTTCCAGATGTGACAATTTGACACTAAAGATAAGTTGCGTAATTAAATGAAACAGTAACTCATGACGAAGTATCTATATTACATGATTGAAAGTATTGGCACACCAATATGAGGTGCGACAATAAAGCAATGAGACTGATTTTCTTAGCAATATCTTTGACCTCGGTCTATAAGCTGCTTCTAGGCCAAGTGGCACATCGATCAACTGCTCAGTCATGAGTTGCGATGTAATAAGTTAACACGTGTTTGTGTCTCTCGTCACGGAAATGGAACCACATAACATTGCGCAACGTTATGCCACTTATTTTTGCGTTAAATTGGGTGAAAACGCGACGACAACTTATAGCAAGCTTCAGAAGGCTTTTGGAAAGGAGGTTATGTCAAGAGATCAAGCTTTTCTTTGGCATAAATGTTTAGTGAAGGCAGAATGAATGTTGAAGATGAAGACCTCAGTGGACGACCATCGACCTCACGGACGGATGTGAACTTGGCCAGGGTGCGTGAACTCATGCGATCTGATCGAAGATTATCCATGAAAATGATTGCAGAAGAACTGAACATCAATCGAGAAACGGTTCATCTAATAATAACTGAAGATCTTGGTATGAGAAATATCTCATAATGCACCATCCAATACTGCTCCGTCAGTAAAGCAATTTTTAACCTCAAAACAAATTTCAGTACTACCACAGCCACCTTATTCAACAGATATCGCTCCGTGTGACTTTTTTCTATTTCCAAGAGTCAAAATGGTGGTCAAGGGACACCATTTTCAAACAACACAAGATGTCCAAAAATCTGTGACGAGGGACTTGCCTCCAATTCCAAGAAAAGAACGGCATCTAATTTCTACATTTGAACATCCCTAACGTTCACATCAATTCATAATCGTAGATATTACAGAAGATGAGTTCCAGAAATGTTACCATCAATGGCAGAAGCGCTGGAAAAAGTGTGTGCAATCAGAAGGGAACTACTCTCAAGGAGACAACACTAAACTTGACTAAAACGGTAAGCAACAATTTTTTTCACATCAGTCTCATTACTTTATATATAACGTAAAATTGACAACTGTATGTCACCAAGGTGGCTCCGCCAATATGTAAGCGGCGGAGAGTATTGTATTGGAGTAGAGAAGCGGTAACAGAAGAAATGGTCAGTCGAGAGAATTCAGAGACTTGGAACGTGGGTTAGTCTCTGGACGTGGCGTGAGTAAGAAATCCATCATAGACATTTCAACCATTCTACAGCTGTCCCATTCAACTGTTGGTCATGTGATTGTGGAGTGGAAACGTGAAAGACGAACCAAGGGGATCTCAAGTACCGACGCATCCAGACCGCCGAGCATGGCGGAGGAAGTTTGGAAAAAATCGCATGAAAACAGCGGAAACAATCACTCTTGAGTTCCGAAGATCTACCAGCAGTCCACCTAGCGCATTGAATTAAAAAGAATAGCATTTCCTAATATGCCACACATGTGCCATGTGAAGCGACGCTGCCGCGCGGATTAGCTGAGCGGTCTAGGCGCTGCAGTCGTGGACTGTGCTGCTGGTCCCGACGGAGGTTCGAGTCCTCCCTCACGCATGGGTGTGTGTGTTTGTCCTTAGGATAATTTAGGTTAAGTAGTGTGTAAGCTTAGGGACTGATGACCTTAGCAGTTAAGTCCCATAATATTTCACACACATTTGAACATTTGAAGCGACGCTTAACGTGGTGTAAAGAGCGAAGTCAGTGGACCGTGAATGCCGGGAAACGATTGACTCAGAGTGCTGAATCATACTATAGTGTATCCTCTGGCAACACGGTGGGAGCGTTTGTGTTGGTTGAATACCTGCAGAATATTACCTGCCATCATGTGCAGTGCAAACAGTGAAGTACAGAGATGGTCTTACTGTATGGGAGTGTTTTTCGTGGTTACAGTGTGGTCTCGTTATTGCTCTTAAGAAAAATCTGGTTGTGGAAGAATATGCACACGTGTTACAGCTTTCTGTACTGGGTACGGCATGGGAACAGTTAGGAGGCAATGGCTGTTTGTAACGGAATGAAAATACAACCAGTGATAAAGCAACTTCAGTGAGCCAAAGGTTTGTGGGCAGTAACATTCGTGGAATGGATTGTCGTGCCCAGAGTCCTGACTTGAACGTAATGGAACACCTTTGAGACGAGTTAGGACGTCGACTTCGATATAGATCCCTGTGTCCGACATCAGTATCTTCTCTGGTTTCGGCTCTGAGAGAAGAACAGGTTGCTACTCCTCCACAGACGTTCAGACACAGTACTGAAAGTATTCCCAGCAGGTATGGAGCCGTTATTAAGATGTAGGGTGGACGTACACCACGATAATGCCCACTCTAGCGCTGTGTCCATCAAAGCAGTTAATTCCACTCAGTATCTAATGATAAAACTGAAGTCTGAATGCATTTACTGCTTACGTTATTAATTCCAAGAAAAGAACAGCAACTAATTTCTGCATCTGAACATTCCTAAAGTTCACATCAATTGATAATAGCAAATTTTCCAAGTAACGAGTAAGACAGTTGCTATCCACAGCGAGAAACTGAATGAGATTTGAAATTTACGTTTCTGCTACGCAGTTGGCGGCTTTTGCTCAGTTGCTAATAAAATTAAGAAACTGTGAATACACTGTTGAAACCATTACAGTGTATGAAGGCATAAGTTTGCCAGCGTTGGTGCGTTTCCTTGGCCTCCCACCCCTCTCCCAGACGTGTGCATTGGTCCAGCTGACGTTTATAAGGGTCCAGTTCAATTCGTTTTATATCCCCCCCCCCCCTCCCTCCTCACCCTGAAATATTAATTTAATATGCAAAAAGAAGATAACGAAAATTGAAGGATTGTTGAATAACAGAAACAGACGACCAGTGGGCAAACGGCTTTTAGTAACCTGTCAGTAAAAATGTGTTGCATATTTCAACTGGCAAAGTACGTCTGAGCCACCACATGACACTTCGGGGAGTGGAATACATGGAGGGTGATGTGGGTGAGGCAAAGGCATAGAATAATGGCCTAAGAACAAATGCACTACACCCACAACAAGCTGTTTTTTTTTTCCCAAATTAGCACACATGTGCCAATGTAGCATAGTCAGTCTCTGTGTTGTATCCGTTGTAGATTGACGTGTTTCTCGGTTCACCAGTTCATGGCTATTGCCTTTATCATTATTATTCATTGCGTTAGGGAAGTTAAATCTACGAGGCACAGTGCGTTTAACATTAATTGAAAAATATAATATCATTTTCTTTCAATGATCGATGGTTTCCTTTACAGATTTGGATATGTACTCACTTAATTTTCAGTAATACTTCATGGTGTCCAATTTTTGAATCGCTGCGTGAAGTCAGGAACATAATTTGCACCTTGTAACTGCTAATACTGAAGCATTTTTACTTTTCCTCGGAACACTATTATACCAACAAACTTACTTTTACGACGAAGTGTAGTGCTCAAGATTATAGGTTATCTAGCCAAACTGGAGTAGAAGCCTGCTGGTTTTCTTAGAAGGGAACCCCCACATGTTTCTCACACTACTGAATGGTAGACTGTAAGTGATTTACAGAGTTTGTTCATTATGGTGGCGAGTATTGTTGGTTTCATCGCCATAAGCTTTCTCTTCAACCCCTTGAGAAAGCATTCCGACACATTGTCAGTTCACTCTGCACTCTCGGAATTGTTAGCCTATGGATTAGGAAATACCTGTAAGGTCTACTTCAGTTCTTCCATCTAGAAGAAGAAGAAAAATGCATGGGCTGCCTTCGAATTCATCACATAAATAAACACGAAAAGCAGCTACAAGACATGGTCTTATTATAATTTACTTTTGTAGTGTTAAATATAATGAGTCTTTTTAACCCGATAATTATAGTTATTATAGCCTGTACGTTTAATGTTGCGTAGTATCTCCTAGTTCATGTGGCAAGAACAAGCCATTAATGCGTATTTTCCCCTAGACAACAGGTCAGGTGTTGAAGTGTCGACACATGGAAGTAAAACGGTTAGTCTATACTGTCAGGTGTAATCTACTTAGCGGTGCAGTCACGATCTTACACAAAATACCAGATAGTAAAGTTTGCCACGTGTTTGTGGGAAGACTGTTCGACGCAAAGAAAACAACCAGCACACTCATGTGTGTACATATAAAGGTACCACATATAAAAATGTCTATACTTATACTCGTCATGCTCTGCACACAATCTAGCAGATAAAGTCAAATAAATGCCAATAATAATATGTAATGTGAAACTTGAGCTTTTCCTATCAGTTCGAATATTCAAACAACATTCTGTAATGCCGCCAGTTTACACCTCGATAAACACCGATATTTCAACAGATTAACACGATGACAATCAACACAGCTGATAATTTCTGCCAAACGGCCTACTGAGAATTGACTGCAGGCACACTGAACCACAAAGTCAATACAACATTACAAGTCAACTGTAAATCTAAATTTGTTGCTACAGAACAGGTGATTCTAAGACAGTATTACCAACTCTTAGAATCCAATCGTTATCAGTCGATCAACCTCAACTTTGATACTCACAGGCTCTTCAGATTATTCAATTTAGACTGAAATGACATACATTTGTTTCACGTATATATCGATTTCCGTACACCACGGTTTCCTAATCTGGGTTATGCGGAACACTGGTGTTCCCTGATTTGAGTAAGTGCTCCGTCAAAAAGTGTTAATAACACGGCGTGTTTTGTTAAATTTTGACGATATTCTTTTTTATTTTACTATAATTTCTGTGTTATTTGTTTCCAATTGAAATAGAAGAAATCACTGAATTAAATAAGCTTTTCTCATTTTTAAAAATTTTACTAAGCTGCAAAGTATACGAGGTGTTACATCAGAGTACCAGGATTCTCAAATTATTCTGCGAGAGGAGATGTTTGGAAACGCCTGCCGAAAGTATAAGTCGCATGGTTATGATGATTCGATGACTATGATATTTTCGTTTAATCATCAAAACCAGTTCCTTTACTCAGAAAAGGTAACCTAGGAATTATTCCTTTGGTCAGAAATAAGTTTCCAAAATTTCAGTTTTCATAGTATTGTTTGATTGCCTGTACATTACAATAGCTCTTTCACGACATCCAATCACTGATAGCAGAGTTCACTCTATGAGTACTCTCATCAAAGCCCCATAACGTATTACTCCCACCCCTCTACGCAGACGTACAATTTACAGATTTACAGCTTGTTGATTTTGCTTTTACTTATTCGGGATGTCAATCAATTTACAGCCTATCTTCAATTCGACTGTCGCTAAAATCTGCTACACACTCAGGTTTAGTTGGGAGAGAACCCATTACCTCGTCATATGTTCAACATCATTTGATTTTAGTCAGTAACCCTGTATTAACACTGAATCCCTCCAAACGACAAAGAGAATACATAAAACTTTCCTTTATCTACTACATCACGCAGGCCCTCAAAGCCAACATAAACCTCTTTTGCGGTTGCTGCCATTAAATAAACACGAATGATGTCATGCTCCTCCTTATTTATATAATGACACAAAATTCAGAACTGTTAGACATTTCGGACACTAAAATTCAGATGGGATTAATTTCGGCTCTGCTAAGCAGCATAGACAAAAACATCGATTAAAAACTGATTCCAAAGACATAATAAAATGATACTTTTATTGCATATAACGTGGCAGGTGAAAGCCAGATTGCTAAAACGTGATTCTGTCACCCTTTTGTCCATGCGTTACACACAATCCAGTTCCAACTTCTCTTTCTAAGTGCTTGTTCGATGAGACTTTCACTTGGTGCTCCTTTCCTCCTATGTTACTCCACTCCTTTGTCAATAATGAAACATGTCCTGAGGACATAATGTATACACTCTCAGTAATAAAATCAGCAAATAAGCAGAGCCCCTAATGATATTGTCCCAAGCACTCAAATCATTTGCATTTTGACAGGGAACCACTAAATTAAACATAGCTTGCAATGCCGACACTACTGGCCCTCTGGATCCCAAAATTAGCGACTGCCTCCTTCTCGCTCCCTTTTGTGCCTTGAATTAACTACGCACGGGGCTGCTGGTTTCCCTCCTAGCCTAGTAGTGGCATGGGCACAGCTCTCGTGTGTCTGCCACTGTTGGAGGCGCGCTTATTAGCTACTTTTGCAGACTCAGCACCACACCGAGGTGAATTGGGGCCAGTGGGCAGTGTGGCAACCGAAACAGTAGCACGAACAATTTCTTAGAGCAGGCACCTGCTGCGGGCCAAAAACACCGACGTACAAGTCTTCGGTGCTGCGCCAGCGTCATGCAGCGCGCGCTTGCCGAACTTGTTTGTGTCTCAGCGATGCTGCTGCAGGGAGCTGCTGGTCACAGGACGGTTCCGTAGAGAAGAATTTATAGCCAGAATGGAGCAAAAGGATTTGGAATGGATCATCATCATCATCATCATCAGTGTTCTGCCTAAAGGCAGGTTTTCACATGATAGTTCTCCAGGCTGTCCGGTCTTCTGCCATCCTCTCCAGGTCTGCATAATTTCCTCTTCCCTTTATGTCGTCTATCACCTTGTATCTCCTTCTTCCTCTCAGTCTTCTCCCACAAACCAATCCTTCCAAAGCATCTACTAGCAAGCACTCCCTTCTCAATGAATGTCCCAACCAGTTCATTTTCCTTTCTCTTACAACCTTCAGCAGACATGTTCTCTCACCAACCCTTTCCAATACTCTTCCATTACTCACTATTTCCATCCAGCTTATTCTCTCCATTCTCCTCCTCATCCTGATTTCAAATGCTTCTAACCTTATTCATCCTCTCGTCTCAGTGTCCATGTTTTTGCCCCATATAGTGCCACACTCCAGACAAAACGTTTGCCAAGCCTTTCCCTTTGACCTTAATTTGCCACATAAGAGTCTCCTCTTTCTGTTGAATGCCTCCTTCGCTATGACAATTCTAGTTTTCACCTCCTGGTGACATCTCAAGTCTTCAGTTGTTGTGCTCCCGAGATATTTAAATTCACTTAGTTGGCTAATGGTAGATTGTCCTATTTTAATATTGGACAGTCTGCGTCTTGTACTGATGAGCATAATCTTTGTTTTTGCTGTGTTTATTTGCATCCCATATTCCACACAAGCTTCATTCAGATCTTTGAGCATGTTATTCACTGTCCGCTCACTTTCTGCCACTAATACCATGTCATCAGCAAATTCTATTCTCTTTCCACCAATACATATTCCTCTTTTCCCATCTAAACTTTTCGCAATAATCTCTTCACGGTATACGTTAAACAACAGTGGGGAAAGGCAACAACCTTGTCCAACACCTCGTCCAATGCTGCTTCCTTCTGACATTTCATTTCCAATCCATATCCTTACTTTCTGATGTAAATATACACTCTTGGAAACTGAAATAAGAACACCGTGAATTCATTGTCCCAGGAAGGGGAAACTTTATTGACACATTCCTGGGGTCAGATACATCACATGATCACACTGACAGAACCACAGGCACATAGACACAGGCAACAGAGCATGCACAATGTCGGCACTAGTACAGTGTATATCCACCTTTCGCAGCAATGCAGGCTGCTATTCTCCCATGGAGACGATCGTAGAGATGCTGGATGTAGTCACGGCTTGCCATGCCATTTCCACCTGGCGCCTCAGTTGGACCAGCGTTCGTGCTGGACGTGCAGACCGCGTGAGACGACGCTTCAGCCAGTCCCAAACATGCTCAATGGGGGACAGATCCGGAGATCTTGCTGGCCAGGGTAGTTGACTTACACCTTCTAGAGCACGTTGGGTGGCACGGGATACATGCGGACGTGCATTGTCCTGTTGGAACAGCAAGTTCCCTTGCCGGTCTAGGAATGGTAGAACGATGGGTTCGATGACGGTTTGGATGTACCGTGCACTATTCGGTGTCCCCTCGACGATCACCAGTGGTGTACGGCCAGTGTAGGAGATCGCTCCCAACACCATGATGCCGGGTGTTGGCCCTGTGTGCCTCGGTCGTATGCAGTCCTGATTGTGGCGCTCACCTGCACGGCACCAAACACGCATACGACCATCATTGGCACCAAGGCAGAAGCGACTCTCATCGCTGAAGACGACACGTCTCCATTCGTCCCTCCATTCACGCCTGTCGCGACACCACTGGAGGCGGGCTGCACGATGTTGTGGCGTGAGCGGAAGACGGCCTAACGGTGTGCGGGACCGTAGCCCAGCTTCATGGAGACGGTTGCGAATGGTCCTCGCCGATACCCCAGGAGCAACAGTGTCCCTAATTTGCTGGGAAGTGGCGGTGCGGTCCCCTACGGCACTGCGTAGGATCCTACGGTCTTGGCGTGCATCCGTGCGTCGCTGCGGTCCGGTCCCAGGTCGACGGGCACGTGCACCTTCCGCCGATCACTGGCGACAACATCGATGTACTGTGGAGACCTCACACCCCACGTGTTGAGGAATTCGGCGGTACGTCCACCTGGCCTCCCGCATGCCCACTATACGCCCTCGCTCAAAGTCCGTCAACTGCACATACGGTTCACGTCCACGCTGTCGCGGCATGCTACCAGTGTTAAAGACTGCGATGGAGCTCCGTATGCCACGGCAAACTGGCTGACACTGACGGCGGCGGTGCACAAATGCTGCGCAGTTAGCGCCATTCGACGGCCAACACCGCGGTTCCTGGTGTGTCCGCTGTGCCGTGCGTGTGATCATTGCTTGTACAGCCCTCTCGCAGTGTCCGGAGCAAGTATGGTGGGTCTGACACACCGGTGTCAATGTGTTCTTTTTTTCATTTCCAGAAGTGTAGATTCTGGATCAGTCGTCTCTCTTTTCAATCTACTCCTTTCCTCTTCCACATATCCATCAGCTTGTTCCACTGAACTCTGCCAAAAGCCTTTTCTAAATCTATAAAAACAGCAAAAATTTCTCTACCCTTTTCCATATATCTTTCCCGTATAGTTCTTAGCAGGCCAATAGCATGTCTTGTTCCTTTTCCTCTTCTAAATCCGAACTGCTCCTCTGCAATCCCTCTATCCAACTTGCCATATAACCTTCTATTCAACACTGTCAGTAAGACTTTAGCTGCATGAGAAATTAGACTGATGGTCCGGTGCTCTTCACATTTTTTAGTATTTCTCTTTTTCTCTGTTGGTATCATAACTGTTGCAGCGAAGTCCTCAGGCTATTCCCCTTTATCATATATCTCGTTACAGAGGTAGACTATTTCTTTTCTTGCCTTGTTTCCCAGACTCTTCAACAGTTCTGCTGGCAAAACATCTATTCCACATGCCTTCCTACTCTTCATCTCCTCCAGCGCCTTTTGTACTTTTGCTTCCAAGATGGTAAATCCCTTTCCATCTTCCGGAACATATTGCTCCTCTTCAACCTTAATTTCGCTTTGCATTTCATCCCCCTTATACAAAAATTCAATATATTCTTGCCATCTGTTCAAAACCTCCTGTGATTCTTCTGCTAGAGTACCATCCGCTCTTTCTATTTCCATGTTATTCCTCTTTCTTTTACGTTCAAAAACTATCTCACTAGCCAGTCTATACATCATTTCATACTTTCCCTCTCTCTCCATTTTCTCTATTTCGTCGCATTTCTGTTTCATCCATTTTTCTCTTGCTTCTTCAGTTTCTGTTCTTAATTCATTATTCGGTTTCCTGTACCTCTTTTTGCCTTGTTCAGTTTCTACCCTTTTCCACTTTCTGCGCTCTTCCATCTTTTTCAATATGTTTTCTATTATCCATTCTTTCCTGGTGCTTTGGGATACTCTAATTCCTAGTACTTCTTTGGCAGAGTCTTTGAGTCCTTCCCTCATTTTTATCCACTTGTCATTAACACTTTCATCAACACTACCTCTTTGCCATTTTTCCACAAATCTGTTCTCCAAATCTGATGCCTTTCCTACCTCTTTGAGTCTTTCTACCTTTAGTCTTTCCTTTGCTTTACCTCTCCAGACTTTTTTCAACTTCACTTGTATTTCTCCCATCACTAGGTTGTGGTCTGAATTTATATCAGTTACTGGATAAGCTTTAGCATTCTTCAAACAGTTCCTAAACCTTTTATGTATCAGGATGTAGTCCAGCTGATATCTTTCCCTATTCAAATTTGATATCCATGTGTAACGTCTCCATTTGTGGTGTTCAAATAATGTGTTACCCACTGCTAATGAATTTTCTTTACAAAAACAAATTAGTCGTTCACCTCTCTAATTGCTTATTCCTAATCCAAATTTTCCTACTATATCTTCATCTCTTCCTTCACCCACCACTGCATTCCAGTCCCCCATGATGATAATGCAGACATTTCTATTTTATTTCTCGATGAGTTCTTGTATTTGCTCATTATATTCTTCCACTTCCTCATCTCTGTGCTGGCTAGTTGGCATATATACCTGTATTAATACCAAATATTTTGAACTACCCTTCAGTCGTATCATCATCAGTCTTCCATCAATATATTGTACCTTCATTACCTTATTTTTCAACTTTTGCCCTATCAGTATTCCTACTCCGTTTTCACCACATTTGATTTCCCCTGAGTAAAAAAGTTTATAATCTCCACTTTCTATCTCCCCATTCTCTCTCCATCTCATTTCACACAAACCGAGGGCATCTAATCTGTCCCTTTTCATCTCATGTTTTGCATTCTCTAGCTTTCCTGCTTGCAGAAGTGTCCTCACATTCCATGTTCCAATCCGTATCTTTCCTCCCTTCACTGTCTTGGAATGGATCAGAGAACGTTTAATCTTCTAGCTAGCTGAAGTACGGGAGCATCCGCCAGGATCTGAGGCAGTAAATGTGGTAGGAACGCAGAAGGATAGGGTGACGGTTGAGACTGATTGTGAGCTTGCTGTCAATGGGGCACTGTTCTGGCTGGAGCAGTCGATGATGATTGACTTCGCAAATCCATGAGACTCGACACAATAGAGAGGGAGAAATCATTTGCTGTAGATTGTTTTCTGCTATGACAGAAGGGAATGTGTCTGTGGTGTCTAGTGAGTGCTATTTGTCAGTGCTGGCCTACGTAAATAAACAAGAGATTATTTTCGGTGGAGAACTCTTTTTGATTGAGTTGTGCTTACGATGAATATTCTTCTATATCTACATCTAATCTATGTAGAACCTCTGCAGTCCACGGTACGGCGCGTGACGGAGGGTACCATGTACCACTACTGGTCATTTCCTTTCCTGTTCCACTCGCAAATAGAGCGAGGGAAAAACGACTGCCTCTATGCCTCCGTACGGGCCCTACTTTCTCTTATCTTCTATTAGTTGTGCTTACGCCCAGTGTATGTTGGCAGTAGTTATATCGTTCTTCAGTCAGTTTCAAATGCCGGTTCTCTAAATTTCCTCAATAGTGTTCTTCGAAGCGAAGGTAGTCTTCCCTCCAGGGATTCCCATTTGAGTTCCTGAGGCTTTCACATAACACTTGCTTCTTGTTCGAACCTACCAGTAACCAATGAAGTACCCGCCTCTCAATTCCTTCCACGTCTTCCTTTAATCCGACCTGGTATGGATCTCAAACACTCCAGCAGTACTGAAGAATAGGTCGCACTAGCTTCCTACAGGGTGTTCCATTGATCGTGACCGGACCAAATATCTAACGAAACGAGCGTCAAACGAAAAAACTACAAAGAAAGAAACTTGTCTAGCTTGAAGGAGGAAACCAGATAGCGGTATGCTTGGCCAGCTAGATGGCGCTGCCACAGTTCAAATGGATATGAACTGCGTTTTTTTTCAAATAGGAATCCCCATTTTTTATTACATATTGTTGCAGTACGTAAAGAAATATGAATGTTTTAGTTGGACCACTTTTTTCGCTTTGTGACAGATGGCGCTGTAATAGTTACAAACATATGGCTCACAATTTTAGACGAACTGTTGGTAAGAGGTAGGTTTTTTAAATTAAAATACAGAACGTAGGTACGTTTGAACATTTTATTTCGGATCTTCCAATGTGATGCACGTACCTTTGTGAACTTATCATTTCTGAGAACGCATGGTGTTACAGCGTGATTACCTTTAATTCCACATTAATGCAATAAATGCTCAAAATGTTGTTCGTCACCTTCAATGCATTCGGCAATACATGTAACGACATTCCTCTCAACAGCGAGTAGTTCGCCTCCCGTAATGTTCGCACATGCATTGACAATGCGCTGACGCATGTTGTCAGGCGTTGTCGGTGGATCACGATAGCAAATATCCTTCAACTTTCCCCACAGAAAGAAATCCGGGGACGTCAGATCCGGTGAACGTGCGGGTCATGGTATGGTGCTTCGACGACCAATCCATCTGTCATGAAATGTGCTATGCAGTACCGCTTCATCCGCACGCGAGCTATGTGCCGGACATCCATCATGTTGGAAATACATCGCCATTCTGTCATGCAGTGAAACATCTTGTAGTAACATCGGTAGAACATTACGTAGGAAATCGGCATACATTGCACCATTTAGATTGCAATCGATAAAATGGGGGCCAATTATCCTTCCTCCCATAATGCCGCACCATACATTAACCCACCAAGGTAGCTGGTGTTCCACTTGTCGCCGCCATTGTGTATTTTCCGTTGCCCAATAGTGCATATTATGCCGGTTTACGTTACCGCTGTTTCTGAATGACGCTTCGTCGCTAAACAGAACGCGTGCAAAAAATCTGTTATCTTCCAGTAATTTCTCTTTTGCCCAGTGGCAGAACTGTACACGACGTTCAAAGTCGTCGCCATGCAATTCCTGTGGAATAGAAGTATGGTACGGGTGCAATCGATGATGATGTTGCATTCTCAACACCGACGTTTTTGAGATTCCCGATTCTCGCGCAATTTGTCTGCTACTGATGTGCGGATTAGCCACGACAGCAACTAAAACACCTACTTGGGCATCATCATTTGTTGCAAGTCTTGGCTGACGATTCACACGTGGCTGAACACTTCCTGTTTCCTTAAATAACGTAACTATCGGGAGAACGGTCCGGACACTTGGACGATGTTGTCCAGGATACCGATCAGCATACATAGCACACACCCGATGGGCATTTTGATCACAGTCATATATCAACACGATATCGACCTTTTCCGCAATTGGTAAACGGTGCATTTTAACATGGGTAATGTATCACGAAGGAAATACCGTCCGCACTGGCGGAATGTTACGTGATACCACGTACTTATACCTTTGTGACTATTACAGCGCCATCTATCACAAAGCGAAAAAAGTGGTCCAACTGAAACATTCATATTTCTTTACGTACTACACGAATATGTTATAAAAATGGGGGTTCCTATTTTAAAAAACGCAGTTGATATCCGTTTGACGTATGGCAGCGCCATCTAGGGGCCAACTGTAGCGCCATCTGGTTTCCCCCTTCAAGCTAGATGAGTTTCGTTCTTTGTAGTTTTTTCGTTTGATGCTTATTTCGTGCGATATTTGGCCCGGTCACTATCAATGGACCACCCGGTATATGCGGTCTCCTTAACAGATGAACCACAGTTTCCTAGAATTCTGCCAATACACTGAAGTCGACCTTTCGCCTTCCCTATGGCAATCCTCACATGCTAGTGCCATTTCATAGCGCTTTGCAACGTTACGTCCATATTTTTAAACGTGACTGAGCCAAGGCGGACACTACTAATGTTGTATCCGAACATTATGAGTTTGTTCTTCCTATTCAGCCATATTAAACTACATTTTTTTTATGTTTAGAGCTAGCAGTCATGCATACGAAACACTAGGAAGGAATTGTCCAAATGGGACGGAAATCTGTAGATGTGATGTACATCTATAGACAAAAGAATGATCAGAATTTCAGAAAAACTGGGTCATTCAGTCAAGAGAGAGCTCCACAAATTGAGCAAGTCAGTAACTCGTTGTTCCACCTCTGCCACTTACGCAAGCAGTTTATCGGTTTGGCACAGTAACAAAGATATTGGATATCCTCCTAAGGGATATCGTGCCTAATTCTGTCCAATTGTCGGGTTAAATAGTAAAAATCCCAAGCTGGTTGGAGGCTTTGCCCGGATGCCCCAAACATTCTCAACTTGGCAGAGATCCGGTGATCTTGTGGGTCAAGGTAGGTTTTGGCAAGAACGAGGCCAAGTAGTAGAAACTCTTGCAACGTGCGGACGAGCACTGTCTTGCTGACAGCCCAGAATGGCTTGCCATGAAAGGCAAGAAAATGGCTTCTAATATGGCCGAAGTACCGCTGCGCTTCAACGATGCCGCGGATGACAACCAAAGAGATCCTACTACGAAAAGAAATGGCATCGCAGACTGTTACTAATGGCTGTTGCGCCGTACGGCGAGCGACATTGAGGTTGGTACCTACCTCTGTCCGAGGCTTCTCCAGACGCACCTTACCTGATCATCGGAGCTTATTTCTGAGCATGATTCCACTACAGTCAATGAGATTCCAGGCCGAATGCTCCTGACACTGTTCCAAACGCGCTTGTTAGTCTGTGAAGTTCTCTGGTAGTCGGCGCAAGGGAGCCCCTTTTCTGTGAGTCGCCTGTTAATGGTCCTCGCGTCACCGAAACAGCAGTTGCACGTCGGATCGTTGGTAATGATGAACCCGGGGCCCTCAGTGCCCCTCTGTCTACTGCTCGGTCCTCTCGTTCTGTTGTCTCTCTATGTTCTGTCATGGTTCACCCGTTTCTGCCAACATCGTCGACTATTCAGATGTCGGGTGTTTCATCGGTTATTCCAACCGGCTCCTTTGAGCCAGACTTTACTTCCTCTCTCAAATGCTGACACCTGCGTATGTGGTTCACGGTCCGGTCTGTGAGGCATAGTCACTGTCCATCTGAGTACATGGAATGAAATCTGCCAAAGCTTTATGCCCTGTTATCAACATGTCCCGGCCAATGGCCTTGTCGCTGTGATAAAGCGGTTCCCGTCAGATCACCGAAGTTAAGCGATGTCGGGTTTGGCTAGCACTTGGATGGATGACCGTCCGGTCTTCCGAGCGCTGTTAGCAAGCGGAGTGCACTCAGACCTTGTGAATGAAATTGAGGAGCTACTTGATCAAGAAGTAGCGGCTCCGGTCACGAAAACTGACAACGGCCGGGAGAGCGGTCTGCTGACCACATGTCCCCCCATATCCGCATCGAGTAATGCCTATAGGCAGAGGATGACTCGGCGGTCGGTCAGTACCGTTGGGCCTTTCGGGACCTGTTCGGACGGAGTTTAGATTTAGGTTTAGTTTTATCAACATGTCCAAGTTTACTATCCTTGTCAGCTGTGAGGTGAAATTGCGTTGCAGCTTCACATATTCATACATTGGCGGCGGAAGTTCACAATTTTGCGTTTTCCGTCGATACCTGTATCATGAATTTGTAACCGATTTACATAATCCACCGCTTTGTGTCGTTTTTTTTAGAGTGTATATAGTGCACTTAAAGCAGTAAAGGAGTTTTGCTATTTGGGGAGCAAAATAAATGATGATGGTCGAAGTGGAGAGGATATAAAATGTAGACTGGCAATGGCAAGGAAAGCGTTTCTGAAGAAGAGAAATTTGTTAACGTCGAGTTTAGATTTAAGTGTCAGGAAGTGGTTTCTGAAAGTATTGTATGGAGTGTGGCCATGTATGGAAGCGAAACATGGACGATAAATAGTTTGGACAAGAAGAGAATAGAAGCTTTCGAAATGTGGTGCTGCAGAAGAATGCTGATGATAAGATGGGTAGATCACATAACTAATGAGGAGGTATTGAATAGAATTAGATAGGAGGGAAATTTGTGGCACAACTTGACAAGAAGAAGGGACCGGTTGGTAGGGCATGTTATGAGGCATCATGGGATCAGCACAAGTTCACAATTTTGCGTTTTCCGTCGATACCTGTATCATGAATTTGTAACCGATTTACATAATCCACCGCTTTGTGTTGGAGGGAAGCGTGGAGGGTAAAAATCGTAGAGGGAGACCAAGAGATGAATACACTAAGCAGATTCAGGAGGATGTAGGTTGCAGTAAGTACTGGGAGATGAAGAAGCTTGCACAGGATAGGGTAGCATGGAGAGCTGCATCAAACCAGTCTCAGGACTGAAGACGACAACAACAACATATTGCGGGCAAAGACAACCGACAGTCTATGATCGTCACTTAGCTGTAATTTTATCAACTGAATGGTAATGGAAACTGACCTTCAGCGTCACTGGAAATCGTAAGAATATTCATTTGTGTCATAAGACTCTTCAAAATTCTGATGTAGGGCATGGTTGACGCTGTAAGAATGGCATCACAAACCATCATAATAAAAGATCAGCCGAAGATATAGAGTGACAGCACAGACTGTGTTATATAACTCGATTACAGTTTAGTATACGCCTAGCACTGAGAACGCCGCCGGCCGGTGTGGCCGAGCGGTTCTAGGCGCTACAGTCTGGAACCTTTCAACCGATACGGTCGCAGGTTCGAATCCTGCCTCGGGCATGGATGTATGTGACGTTCTTAGGTTAGTTAGGTTTAAGTAGTCCTATGTTCTAGGGGACTGATGACCTCAGAAGTTAAGTCCCATAGTGCTCAGAGCCATTTGAACCTTTTGAACTGAGAATGCCATATTGAAGTGGAACAATAGATTTTTATAATTTAGTACAGAATAATAACAAACTAATTTCATGCAATAATTTGTGTTTTGTTTATAATTTTAAAACCATCTCAAACATTATGTGAATCCGTGGAACCCCAGCCTTGGACAATTCAACGACAACATGTAAGGTATATCCATTGTGGTAGGACTTGGAATTGAGAATCTGATGATGGGGGCTCCTTTATTTAGCCAAAATGCTAAAGTTTGAATTTATACTAAATCTTACGTAGCATCTCATGCGCGTCCACGTAAGGAACGTTGATAATGGAAGGATAATTACCGTGATTATTTTTACAATGTCGAACACCAGCAACATTGGAGATTATACGCATCACATACTCTGTTAAAATCTTTTAGACAACTATTTTTGTAGTTCTCTCTAGTCCACGACGAATTTTTCAGAGCTAGCACTTTCTTAATGCCAGTGAGTTTAGAAAAATTTACGATGTCTTTTGTCGGAATTTTTCCCTTCCACAATGCGATTTTCTTTTTCACTGCAACCCCGTCAAATTAGAAATATGTTTCGTCTCATCTTGTAATATCTTGTTGTGGCTGTGTGCAGCCAAGTCCACTTAAAATGTGAGGCCTGCAATCTATTCCGGATATACGAATTTTCGTTCTTACTCTCCTTTTCTCGTTCACAAGTTCAAGAATAGCAGGTTTCAAATCGAAAAATCCTTTCAGGCAGTCCCTTTGAATTAACCGACGTACACCGTAGTAGTATATAAAGTCTCTACACTCTTCGTTCAGTTCCATCGAAAACTGTTGCAGCTGACAGTGGAGTAACGCGGGCGACTTCAGAAAATTTACTATTCGTACCGCCAATTTTATTCCATGCCTACAAAGTTAGCACAAAGTGTTTCTTGATGTACAGAACAATGAATCCCCTCTGTTGACCGTTCTAATTTTTTGACTTTCATCGTCAGCTAAATTCTTAGAATCTGTGGTGTCACCGCCAGACACCACACTTGCTAGGTGGTAGCTTAAATCGGCCGCGGTCCATTTAGTACATGTCGGACCCGCGTGTCGCCACTGTGTGATCGCAGACCGAGCGGCACCACAAGGCAGGTCTCGAGATACGGACTAGCACTCGACCCCAGTTGTACGACGACTTTGCTAGCGACTACACTGACGAAGCCTTTCTCTCATTTGCCGAGAGACAGTTAGAATAGCCTTCAGCTAAGTCCATGGCTACGACCTAGCAAAGCGCCATTAGCCTTACATAGTTTGATAGTTATCGTATGAAATGTCTCATCAAGAATGCTGTATTCACATGAAGGAATAAAAGTTAAGTATTCGAGGAGCTGCATACTTTTCTTATTAGCATTCACTACTTATCCTGTTCCAGAATTCACGCCCGTCTGCGTTAGATAGCGTGCATTTCGGCGTCCTCTATCTACAAGGTGTTGGCACATTTGCCAACACATCAGAATCTTTCTCGATGGTGTTGCAATGTCGCTCTGTAGCAAAACTGCAGTTCCCATCTTTGTGCAAACAGCCACTGGACCTGTGAACTTCTTTTGTACAGCGAACTAATAGCGAAGTGTAAACAGCGCCGGCACCACGATTCTACCGAACTGAAAAAAGACGTGGCGACAGAAAAATGCTACATGCAACGATAAATTAAATGTCGGTCGCTCGTATCGAGTGCTTCCCAGAAGGACAGAAGAGATAGGTGACGGGCCGAGCACTGGGCTACACACAGCGCTCACTTCAGTTTCACTTGCAGTTTGGCATGTAGTGGCTGGCCCGGCTCTAGAAGCCACTTTCACTGAACCGCCGACGGGAACGAAGAGAAATTTCGAAGAGGTGTTAGAGGAGGTAAGAGCATGTATGCAGAAGGTGTTCTCCATACATTCTGAAAGTTGTGTAAGTTAGACCCCGCAGGTTAAGTACAGGGTTTGGGAAACAGATTGGGGACGTTCTACGCAGCTATTGGAAGAAAAAGAGAATGTATAGTTTATCAAAAGCCACATGAGCGTTGGAGCTTTTACTTGCATTGAACGGGGGGCGGGGGGGGAGGGAGGATTGAAGAGGGGGGGGGGGAGAATTAGCTACTGAGGCTTGTAAAACATGGAAGGAGCTTGGGAGGAGTAACACAAATCGTAATCATGTCTCCGCAGGGTAAAATGAGTGACAGAAAAATGAAGAAACTGAAAAGTTTATTCAAGGCATACTGCTCCGAAAGAAATTCGACCTGATCCAACTGTACTTTTTTCTTTGAGAAAATTATTTATAGCATTAACGTGTAGCATGATACGACAGGCTTAGCCACATGTGAACGTATTTTGAACCTTAAACCAAGGAATGTTCTTGTGTAGGAAGTAGACGTTCTAGAGAATACTTAACTGGAGTTTCGAGAAACGAATTGGGTAGCTAGGGTAAAGGTGAAAAAGATAGTTGGTGCGAGAAAAGGGATGCACGATGGAAAAGTCAAGCCTGTCAGTTGTGAAGTAGGTGACCATATTTGGTAAAGAAAAGAGAAATCTAAACGAATAAATGAGAAAATAAAGACATTCTTGGTGATTTGTCATGGTCTGCGTGATGTAATGGGGAAACCACATATGAGTACCTACAGATTCTCGGACCTCAAATCACAGAAATAGACTGAGCTCAAAGACGTAATATGTCTGTAACACTAAACACAAGGGATACGCAGATTTCATAGAGACCCTGCCACGCCATGTGTGATACATACCCAAATTAGTACAGGTATGTCGTACTGGGTGTATATCCTGACTTGCATTCTTTTACTACCCTATTTGTAATCAGGTGAGAGGGTTGAGAGGCAGAGCACAGGGGTTAGCTGAGGAGTATAATTGCAACCTCTATGTATTGCAGTTACTCTGTTTTGTATATTTAGGTACGTACAGCATTAAGGGCAAAGTGGGCATGCACTTTGATTATTACTGAATATGACTGCCGTGATGATGGCACTGGGTAGTTGCTTGTGGAATGTAAGATGCCATATATACTATGTTTCAGGTGTTGTACAGGAAGTTACAAGTATCACTGAACTGCAGATGTTTATTGGAAGTCTCAGTTATCAAAAGCTCACTCATTGCACGACGAATATAGTGCAAAATGGTTCAAATGCCTCTGAGTGCTATGGGACTTAACTTCTAAGGTCATCAGTCTTCTAGAACTTAGAACTACTTAAACCTAACCAACCTAAGGACATCACACACATCCATGCCCGAGGCAGGATTCGAACCTGCGATCGTAGCGGTCGCGCGGTTCCAGACCGTAGCGCCTAGAGCCGCCAGGCCACTCCGTATAGTGCAAACTCTTAAATTACTAAGAAGGTTCTTCCTGATTGCAAAACTGAGTTAGCCTCTGTCATGTATCTTTTACATTCCGGCTGTCAATGACATGATATATTCGGTTTAAATTGTAAGATAGTACTACTACTATGTTAGTGTTACTGTTGCACTAGAGCATAAAAAAAGGTTGGCTTGGGAAGAAAGTGGAGTATTTTTTTCTTGACGGAGCTAAGGGGTAGAAATTGAATACATATTTTGCGCTAATGTGTTACGCGGGAAACGATCAGAATGGAAAAAGACCATGCAGTGTGTGACCATAAGCTTGTAACAAAATTTGAATGAAATTTATGAGACAGTATAGTAATTCGGAGCGCATACAAGAGAAGGAATAAAAAAGGGAACGTCTCTCAGTTTATCAAATAACGCTAGAGCCCTATTACAATAATACGATACACCATGAAGTATTTGCTCCTGTGGAATCTGATATATTCGACGTCTACCTACACATTCCACGGGCAGTTAGTATGCACACTCGAGCCACAGCATTGTAACTTTCCTACTGGGAAAGCGCGATCCGTTCTACTTACACAATAAAAAGAAATCCACAAGTGTACGGAACGTTTTTATTTTTTACCATATTGCTCATTTCGTGTCCCGCACTTAATTTTTCCACTCTCAGTTTAGACTCTTTTTCGTCTCTTTCACACAGCCTTCGTCAGTTTCCGCACGGCTGTAGTTCTACACGCTCCGGCCACATCACTTTGATTTTACTCCGTAGCTGCTATTCTTGGAACCAGTGTTGCGCTTCTCTGAAAAACAGGGGAAGAGACAAATTATAGTAGTGCGTGTAACAACAGGCGACTAGTCCTACACGCCACTCAAACGGCGTTCAGTATTATTTTGTTCTCCAGGACACATGCAGCAAAACTGCGACATTACCTCAATAAATGGTAAACTATCACTTATTTGCCACGCGAACGTACAAAGAGGAAACATTCCTACTGCAGTTGTTAGCAAAACAGTATCGATTAATGGGATGCTGACCTTCTCATTTATTGCCAGTAGCATGTACTATTCCCGGCATAAGAGTTTTTCATATTCCGGAAAATTTACGTGGTTAAATGAAAGAGTATTGCACTTCAGAGAATCTGCGTTTTGGAACACCTTCAAAGCTGATAGTCTCACTGAGTATTCAAGGAAAGAACATTATCATTAAGCTGCTTCTGGCTTGATTAATCTGAACAAAAGATTAACAGTCAATTTCTAAAACTCAACAACAGCAGACTATACAGAAAATCAATGTCATAAATATTCCATGTGTGGAGCAAAACGCCTATGTCCAAACCGTAAATTTTGTTTCACTTGCGTTTTTTAAATTTACGTAGTCTACACAGTTCACTCTTTTTACTTCATTCTTTAATAAATGAATATAAATTACAATAAATACACCACGGAAAGCGACATATCTCTTCCAAGGAGAGCAAACATGTTCCAGCCCCAAGACACAAGGTCAGTGAACGCTATTTGTAATACTAAAATGCATTTTTTAAAGTGAAAGAACAGCGAAGCCTATATCTTCAAATGATGTTAAACGAGTGTCAGGGGAAGCTAATCTCCTTGTACATTATTTTTTTGGCTAGTTATGGAATACTACTATAGGTATTTTGCCCGGCACATATGTCCAGTTTTCATAATTGTTGATAATAGCGCTATCATATTTTAATGAATGGATAATGAACCGTAAGAGACAGGGAAAGTGGCCACCTACATTCGAGCAACTATAGGTATCATTCAAATTCTTCTTTCTGGATCGATATTGCAAGATATTTATAATTTTGTTATTTGCTGATAAAACGTTAATACACTCCTGGAAATGGAAAAAAGAACACATTGACACCGGTGTGTCAGACCCACCATACTTGCTCCGGACACTGCGAGAGGGCTGTCCAAGCAATGATCACACGCACGGCACAGCGGACACACCAGGAACCGCGGTGTTGGCCGTCGAATGGCGCTAGCTGCGCAGCATTTGTGCACCGCCGCCGTCAGTGTCAGCCAGTTTGCCGTGGCATACGGAGCTCCATCGCAGTCTTTAACACTGGTAGCATGCCGCGACAGCGTGGACGTGAACCGTATGTGCAGTTGACGGACTTTGAGCGAGGGCGTATAGTGGGCATGCGGGAGGCCGGGTGGACGTACCGCCGAATTGCTCAACACGTGGGGAGTGAGGTCTCCACAGTACATCGATGTTGTCGCCAGTGGTCGGCGGAAGGTGCACGTGCCCGTCGACCTGGGACCGGACCGCAGCGACGCACGGATGCACGCCAAGACCGTAGGATCCTACGCAGTGCCGTAGGGGACCACACCGCCACTTCCCAGCAAATTAGGGACACTGTTGCTCCTGGGGTATCGGCGAGGACCATTCGCAACCGTCTCCATGAAGCTGGGCTACGGTCCCACACACCGTTAGGCCGTCTTCCGCTCACGCCCCAACATCGTGCAGCCCGCCTCCAGTGGTGTCGCGACAGGCGTGAATGGAGGGACGAATGGAGACGTGTCGTCTTCAGCGATGAGAGTCGCTTCTGCCTTGGTGCCAATGATGGTCGTATGCGTGTTTGGCGCCGTGCAGGTGAGCGCCACAATCAGGACTGCATACGACCGAGGCACACAGGGCCAACACCCGGCATCATGGTGTTGGGAGCGATCTCCTACACTGGCCGTACACCACTGGTGATCGTCGAGGGGACACCAAATAGTGCACGGTACATCCAAACCGTCATCGAACCCATCGTTCTACCATTCCTAGACCGGCAAGGGAACTTGCTGTTCCAACAGGACAATGCACGTCCGCATGTATCCCGTGCCACCCAACGTGCTCTAGAAGGTGTAAGTCAGCTACCCTGGCCAGCAAGATCTCCGGATCTGTCCCCCATTGAGCATGTTTGGGACTGGCTGAAGCGTCGTCTCACGCGGTCTGCACGTCCAGCACGAACGCTGGTCCAACTGAGGCGCCAGGTGGAAATGGCATGGCAAGCCGTTCCACAGGACTACATCCAGCATCTCTACGATCGTCTCCATGGGAGAATAGCAGCCTGCATTGCTGCGAAAGGTGGATATACACTGTACTAGTGCCGACATTGTGCATGCTCTGTTGCCTGTGTCTATGTGCCTGTGGTTCTGTCAGTGTGATCATGTGATGTATCTGACCCCAGGAATGTGTCAATAAAGTTTCCCCTTCCTGGGACAATGAATTCACGGTGTTCTTATTTCAATTTCCAGGAGTGTATATTCCGCATTCATCCTCAAATGTGTGCTCAAGTGACGGGTAGTGCCTATGAAGTAATTACCTGCGTCGTCATCTGATTCACAAGTTCTTTGTATTTCGTCGCCATTATTATCAGTAAGATGGATATTGATACTTAAGTCGACTTTTTCCTTTTCCTTTTCTTATTTGGAAGACCTTTGGTACCAGAAATGTGACAGCCATTCGAGAATAATGTATTCTCCAGGTAGTTTTTAACAATAATGCTTAGTAAAATACACCCAACGGATGTATCGGCTTCATTTCGTTTCAGTAGGCCATCGAATGGTTCGATGGCAAAGGTTCAGCCAAAATATGTCTAGCGTCACTGTATATCCTGCCAGACGTTTCCCAATCTTAACGTTTACAACTGGATGCATCCATGTTGCTATCGATATTCTCCTGTTGGGGATTCATTTAATTAGGTCGTCTCGCCCGTTACCTATCTCACGGAATAGAAGAGAACTTTCTAAGACACAACTACACGTCCCATCAGTCTCAATTTCATTTCCTTACAGTCATAATCACAATCTAGTATCGTCTGTTCCATTTGATTGTTTTCCTGTCTCTGCTAGTAACAACTTTCTCTTTCAGACTCATCGTAAACAGTTCACTGGCATTTACTGTACCGAAAGCTCTTCAGCAAATCTTTTCTTCACTACTTACTTCATTTCCTGTCCATCTACCAAACTCATAAACCGGTTCTATTACTGTATTTTAAATTTGTATCATTTCCTGTTTGATGTGTTCTTTACACCGTTTCTTAATCTTATAATTGATTTTCGTTTCTAATTTCTAATTTGCACAACTGAGCTGTTAAATTAGTTGTTGTTTACCTGCAGCAGTCACAATCTTACCACTTACAACTTAAAATGTTAAATTAGTTGTTGTTTACCTGCAGCAATCACAATCTTACCACTTACAACTTAAAAATGAACAAGATCATACTGGGATGATTCGTACTAGAAAACTTCCTCAATGACTGCGAGAATAGTTTTTGTGGAAAGGTCTCCCCTGTCGTGAATCGTCTAGCGGTTCTCAATTTCTCACCATTCAGGTGAGATCGAATTGAACCTAAAGTATAGGCTGCATTACATTTTGGTTCTCAGCAGCTGTTACTACAGATTTTAAGGAAATTGAACCAAAAGCATTATCAGAAATTATTAATCCCATATAACTTTCTAGTTCAGACTCATTCCCTGTTGTGTAATCTAGACATTTGAAGGGTCCGCTGTGCAGTGTCAACTTTTGAAGACAACCTGTTTAATTGCCTGATCAATCAGTCAGTGTTTTCTTCTGCACATTTGGTGATAGTACTGAGAAGAGAGTCATAAATCTATAATAACTTATATATGGCTGTATCCATCTTTGTGAAATAGAACACTTACGGCATTGTTCCAGTTTTGGGAATTAAACTTACCCACAGACACTCCGGAAGACAATTTTCACGTTGCTTTGGTACTACAGTGTCATTGGGTTTAAACATAACTGTCGAAACATAATCATCTTCAAGTGCATTTCCTACTTTAGAACTACAGTATACATATTCATCTGGTATTACGTAATGATTGTCCATACGAGCCATATCTGAGTTTCCCATTCATTTCTTCATCTAAACACTTGTTTACAACAGCAACTACATCGCCCTGTTTAGGCGTTTAGTGGGCTGTAATACACTAGGCCAGTAACAATAACGAGAGATAATAAAAGATACAACAGCAAACGATGTGAGATCTCGGTACTTTACACTAACATGTAAGGTGTGTTTTATATCGAGAAAATACGCGGAACACAATCAGTTTATCGCGGGAGTCCTCATCAAATAGCATATTTGCTTCAGCACCCAATTACCAGACTGCGAGATTCTGCAACATCGTGTCGAATTGGTACCAAAAAATTATTTTTCACCATGAGCTAGCTGTGTAAGTAGCGTCAATTTTAATTAATTACATTGTTGACAGATACGTAACCCACGTGACGCCCGTTCGGTAGCAGCCGTTTCTTTACGATGCTACTTAGACGAAAAGACACTGTGACAACAGCGTGCGTTCGGAGCCTCGAGCCGAGGGAAGCACTTCTCGTCGGCATACGATGGGAACACGAGGGTCTGGAAACCTCACGTATCTCTCCAGATTAATTATTAAACTGTCTTTTCTTTGGTCAGTTTTTGCTGTTCCTGAGCCCTTCGCAGGGGCCTGCAGCATCTAGCCATGGCCTCCAAACGGCCCTACCCAACGTTGCACACGCTTACCACACGCGCGCACCAGATAAGCGTTCCTGGTAACCCCGGACATGAATTAAAACTGCAAATGGACACACTAGTAAAATCATACGACGAGCGATGAGGTAATGCGAACTCAAAGCAAATAAAGGAACGGCGAAGCGACAAACCGCTGCTCGCATACTTTACGTGAGAGGACGGCGCATGTGCTGCCTTGTGGAAGGACTAAGACAGTACTTCAGAGCAGCCGCAAGGTCCGATATCTGTTGAGTCTCGCAGAGGATTCCGTAGATGCTCTCCACGCTTTAGGAACCGGGAGGCCTGTCAGGACTCACGCGTCGAAACATAGTCGCTACGAGTGACTGCTATAACACATCTAATCAGTAATAACCTAAAACCACTTTAACTTTAGTGTACCCATGGAATTCCAACGATCCCATGTGCTTGCCGACATCCACGGATGCTGCAGCAGAAAATAAATGTGTTTATTGATCTAACTGAACGTCCCATCAGTATGGAGACAGAGGATGGCTATACGTTACCGAAAGTCTGATTTCCAGCGATCCAACGGCCCACTAGTATTCGCCAGGCCCAAACATACCAAAGTAAAGTGGCAGCACCAGTGTGTTAGAGAATGTGGTGGTTGATAGCTTTTTGACTTACAATGGTGGTACTAATAACTCAGTTGAATATAAATTTTTATTTTGCATAAAATGAACTGCTTCAATACAAGTAAATTTTATAACTTTGAGCTTTGCGAGGAATGAGATGAATGAAAAGAAAAATGTTGATGATTGCAGAAATCGAATCCAGTTCTGCAAATTACCAGTCGATGCTTCCCGCCAATCACCCACAGTGGACTCATTTGAAGAACCGTTTAAAAATCCCTTACACTTTATGCTTGCGCAATACGCTGCAGGTAAATTTAAAGGAAAACACTGACCTTTTGAATGCAGTAATCCGTAGCAAATGATTGACTTTAGATTAAATATTTGTTCAGAACATGATCTCCCTTTCGTGAAACCAACCCGATATTCACCTAAATTACTCTCCAGTGTTGCTTCTTCTCTGTTTAGTACATTCTTGGAAAATATGTTGTATGAAACTTATTGCAACTAAGTTTCTCTGTTGTTGTTAACATCTTGTTTGTTACCTTTCTTATTTATTGGATGTATCAAGGCCACCTAGCACTGTCCTAAGTGCTTTTCTGATTTCCAAGTTTCCTCAAAGATTAATTTTAATTCTTTTTTTTATTTTTGGTAGAGACCTTACAAGGTTTTTTATAGCTTCTTCAATTTTTTTCTATGGTAGAGGATAAATCTTCTTCTACACTTTTCTGAGAGTTTTAGTATTCAAGCTTATGGACTGGTTCTGGACAATTAAGAAGCTGATCAAAATGTTTTGCAAGTAATTCAAAATTTTCAGTGTTACGTAAGCCAAACTCGTGAGTCTCGTCCTATGCCCCTCTGTTGGATTTACATTTGAGGTATGTGTACCTAATTCTTTAAATCTCATTTTTTCCTCCACAGATCTAGTGTGAAACGGGATGTTTAGCAGGTGTGCTACAGTTCATCTATAGAAAACACTTTTATATAAAATTTTCTCATATACTCGCTTCTTTTACCATTAGGCCTGTAGCCTTTTGACTTACAAGGGTAGTAATCCTAACGAAATCGAATACATTGATTTTATGTATGTAAACTACACTGTTATTTTCAAATTTTATAATTAACAGTTAAACGTTGCAAGGAATAAAATAAGATAACAAAAGTTGGTATCAGCGAGAATCGAAACGAGGTCCACAAATCACCAGTCTGTGTCTGTGACCAATGACCCGAAGTGCCATCATGATAATAGTTGTTCAAGAAGTCCTAATAGTCTATGCCTCCACAGTAAGCTCTGTGCAATTGCGACGACCAATACTGAGACGGTGCTATTAACAATGTAGCACTTATAGTACCGGAAGGTTCAAAAATGGCTCTCAGAACTATGGGACTTAACTGTTAAGGTCATCAGCCCCTTAGAACTACTTAACCCTAACTAACCTAAAGACATCACACACATCCATGCCCGAGGCAGGATTCGAATCTGCGACCGTAGCGGTCGGGTGGTTACAGATTCTAGCGCCTAGAACCGCTCGTCCACTACGGCCGGCGTACCGGAAGGGATGACGTCATATTAGATCACACGCAGTTATGAACAGACAACTGCATCGCTTCTCTGAGGTGATCGTAACATAGCTGTCCGTCATTTCAGCACTAGACGTTGGTTTCTGGTTACGGAGAGAGCCCTAAGGGGGAAAGAGGGATATTTTTGTCCGTTTTATTTGCGTAACAGCACACATTCCATAAGAAACAGTGTATTTTTAGTGCAATTTCTGGCTCGCAGTTGATACGAAATGACATTTGTGAGATGTTTATAGTGTGCTGTAGCACATTATCACGGGAAAATCGGCTGAAACAGAACAGCCATGTTATAACAGGGCCTTGCTGCAGGAAATCACTGCCCTTCGGTACAACTTTCCGACTGCATATCGCCTGTAAACCACCTGCTAGAGTAGCATTACCAATTACCATTACCCACTACCCATTGCCGAAAGTTTGACCACGCATATCGTGGAGAAACCAGAAATATACACTACTGGCCAGTAAAATTACTACACCAAGACAAAATGCAGATGACAAACAGGTATTCGTTGGACACATATATTATACTAGAACTGACATGTGATTACATTTTCACGCAATTTGGGTGCATAGATCCTGAGAAATCAGTACCCAGAACAACCACTTCTGGCCGTAATAACGGCCTTGATACGCCTGGCCATTGAGTCAAACAGAGCTTGGATCGCGTGTACAGGTACAGCTGCCCATGCAGCTTCACCACGATATCATAGTTCATCAAGAGTAGTGACTGGCGTATTGTGACGAGCCAGTTGCTCGGCCACCATTGACCAGACGTTTTCAGTTGGTGAGAGATCTGGAGAATGTGCTGGCCAGGGCAGCAGTCGAACATATTCTGTATCCAGGAAGGCCCGTACAGGACCTGCAACATGCGGTCGTGCATTATCCTGCTGAAATGTAGGGTTTCGCAGGGATCGAATGAGGGGTAGAGTCAAGGGTCGTAACACGTCTGAAACGTAACGTCCACTGTTCAAAGTGCCGTCAATGCGAACAAGAGGTGACCGAAACGTGTAACCAGTGGTACCCCATACTATCACGCCGGGTGATACGCAAGTATGGCGATGACGAATACACGCTTCCAATGTGTGTTCACCGCGATGTCACCAAACACGGATGCGACCATCATGATGTTGAAAACAGAACCTAGATTCATCCGAAAAAATGACATTTTACCATTCGTGCACCCAGGTTCGCTGTTGAGTACAGCATCACAGGTGCTCCTGTCTGTGATGCAGCGTCAAGGGTAACCGCAGCCATAGTCTCCGAGCTGATAGTCCATACTGCTGCAAACGTCGATGAACCGTTCGTGCAGATGGTTGTTGTCTTGCAAACGTCCCTGTCTGTAGACTCAGGGATCGAGACGTGGCTGCCCGTTCCATTACAGCCATGCGGATAAGATGCCTGTCATCTCGACTGCTAGTGACACGAGGCCGTTGAGATCCAGCACGGCGTTCCGTATTACCCTCTTGAACCCACCGATTCCATATTCTGCTAACAGACTTTGGATCTCAACCAACGCGAGCAGCAATGTCGCGATACGATAAACCGCGGTAGGCTGCAATCCGACCTTTATCAAAGTGAGAAACGTGATGGTACGCATTTCTCCTCCTTACACGATGCATCACAACAACTTGTCACCAGGCAACGCCCGTCAACTGCTGTTTGTGTATGAGAAATCGGTTGGAAAAAAAACTTTCCTCATGTCAGCACCTTGTAGGTGTCGCCACCGGCGCCAACCTTGTGTGAATGGTCTGAAAAGCTAATCATTTGAATATCACAGCATCTTCTTCCCGTCGGTTAAATTTCGTGTCTGTAGCACGTCATCTTCATGGTGTAGCAATTTTAATGGCCAGTAGTGTATACCACTAATGAAAAGGATGGTAACAAAGTGATGAAAGAAACCTTCTAGAAAACCGCCGCTGTACCAGCATTCTGATAATGATGCAGAAGAGTTTTTCTTGTGACAACTGTAATAGAATGATGTATAAGGGATACCATCAGCAGAAACCAGTGGCTTAGTCGCCCTGAAGAGAACTTTACTTTCTTTACTTTTCCGTGTCCAGATCAAAATTTTTTTTTCCAATAGTTAGCCACCACAACGGCTTTGTCGTTGGCTTGTAGCAGGTCACTAAAACTGCAGGGCTCCGGCAGTAGTCGGCACATGAGCAGGTGTGCCTCGTCTTGTACCTCTCCGCATCCGCAAAAAAGTCATCATCGTTAGTCAGCAGTCCCCACTTGCACAGATTAGTTTTGCATCTGGGTACACTAGCCCTCAACCTATTTTGTGTTCTACACACTGTATAAGGAAGTTTGTTTCCAGGTGCCATTTGCTCTTTTGGTATTATCCGCAGTGCGATTTGTTCATTCTCCCATTTACGGACTCTATTATCTTCCTGTGAACCGTCGAGGATCTTGGTTCTTGCAATAAAGCTATTTCTAGACTTAAGCCGCCGAGCCTGAGTGACGTGCCCATTCAGTGGGTGTCGAGAATCTGTTTCTTTCTTTGTTCTCTCAGCGTCTGCTGCCACCTGCCTTCTGATCTTGGATGGGGCAATTCCAGCAAGTAGGTACAAATTACCCGTTGGTGTGGGTCTGAGACAGCCTGTAACAATTCTCATTGTCTCATTTACACTTACATCAACCTGTTTAGCATGTGCAGATGCTTCCCATACTGGCGCTGCATAGTCTGCTGCAGAAACACACAGAGCTAGTGCTGATCTTCTCAGTACTGATGGTTGAGCTCCCCATTCATAGTTTGTCAGCCTGCTGATGATGTTATTCCTGGAGCAGACTTTAGCCTTGGTGTTTTGGCAATGCTGCTTGAAGGAAAGCGTTCTATCAAGTACAACCCCAAGGTATTTAGGTGTTGGACAGTGCTTTAGCTTCTTACCTTGCCATGTAACGTCGAGCTCAACTCCAGCATCTCTATTGCGCGTGTGGAAAGCACATACTTGGGTTTAGTCGGGGTTTGGCTTGAGATGATTGGCGTCGTAGTATTGAGCCAGTTCTTCAAGAGCTCTAGAGAGATTTCCAGATGTTGCATCAAAATCGGACCCCTGGACCACCACAGCTGTGTCAACAGCATATACGAACAGTCTTGCATCTTGAGGTATAGGTTGGTCATTAGTGTACACATTATAAAGGATGGGAGAAAGTACACTTCCTTGTGGTAAGCCATTCTTCTGCAGTCGCCATCTACTGTTCTTGCCATTTAGGGAGACATAAAATCTTCGATTCTGCAGAAGGTTATCAATAACCATCGTCAACCTACAGTTCCCTGTGAGGTGATATAATTTGCGTAATAGCTTTCTGTGGTTTACCGTGTCGTATGCAGCAGTAAGATCTATGAAAGCTGCTCCAGTTATTAATTTTTTTCTCAAACCCGTCTTCTATATGTTGCGTCAGATTAAGTATTTGCCCACAACAAGATCTTCCTGGTCTGAAACCGGCTTGTTCCTTTATGAGCTTTCCTTCTATAGTTTCTGCCACCCGGTTGAGAATCATCCGCTCCAGTATCTTATAGAGATGGCATAGAAGTGACACTGGTCTGTAACTTTTGGGGTCCTTTATCTCCTTGCCAGGTTTTAGTAAAGCGACCACTCTCGCCTGCAGCCATAGTTTTGGAATATTCAGCTCTTTAATACAGGTGTTCATCATTTGTAGTAACCAGTTTCGAGCTTTGGGCCCAAACTGTTTTATCTGCTCCGTTCTAAGGTCATCAGTTCCAGCGGCCTTATTCAGTTTCATACTCTGAATGGCGTCTTCCAGTTCGGTTGCTGTGAATGAAGCATTGAGGAGTCCTTAATCTTTTTGTTCTTGGGGTATAACTCTTTCCCTTTCTCTTTCTCTTTTCCCTTTGGTTTTCCCATTCTTCAGAAGTTGGCTAGCAATCTGGTTTGCTGTTACCCCGTTGTTCTTCTGCTGGTTGTCAGTTGGGTCCCCACTTAAGTTTTTCAGTAATTTCCATGCACGTCCGCTGTTTAGTTTCATGTCAAGATTCTCGACTAGTTTGCACCACCGTGATCTCTTATCCTCAGCAATAGCCTGCATTAGTTCCTCCCCACCCTCCATCGTATCTTCGCTGAAGGGGTCCTGAGTGAACAGCTTTTGGTACCAAGTAAGACCTTGCTGCTGCCGGTCAGACCCTGGATGTACTGTGTACGGCAACCCCTTGGGATGTTTTTCCTTGAGATCCCTTTCACAAGATCGATAAATCTACCATACTCATCTGGTCGAGGAGGGATTTTCTCAATCTCTTCGTCTAATTGCTCTTTAAATTTCTGCAAGTCTGCCTTTTTGAAATTAAACCGTCTTCGGAAAGGCACCTCCTCTGGTTGAACCATGGCATTCACAACACAAACAACGGGTCTGTGTTGTGTACTTGGGATAGGTTCTTCAACAAGCTTCATACACTGTGCTGCCAACTTCCTACTCTCAAAGATGTTGTCAGGATTATATCCCCTTCTCCATCTTCTACTGTTGAACGATGCTGGCTGTTTTGGGTCATGAATGAGTTGTAAGTCATTAGTGTCAGCCCAGGAATCAAGCTGTACACCATTCTCGTCAGTCTCATTATATCCCCATGCTTCACTATGGCAATTGAAATCGCCCACGACAAAATTAATATGGTCATATGTAAAATTGTTTGGTTCATGGAAAACAAAGTCCACATCTGGTGGTTTGTACACAGACGTCACAGAGAACTTCTGGGCGCGAATGGTAAGTACTTCAATGTTATTTACTTCTGTCATTGCGGCTGATGTTACGTTGAGCCCGGGTCTGATGAAAATCGCACTCCCATACTTGTCGTGAGGTCTTTCAATGGCCAAATCCATTCCTGCTATTTTAGCTCTGTGGCTGGTGGCTCCCCGGTGTGTTCCCTGCACCAACAATACGTCGCATGTATGCTTATAGCACATGTCTGCTAATAAAATACTCTTATGACTAGAGAATCCCTCAATATTTATAGATATCGTCACAAGGGGTGGTCTTGATAAAGGCCGTTGCATCTTGATGTTCATTTGGTTTTGGACTTTAACTTGATCTGGTGTTAGATGGATTAGCCGGTGAAATCTTTCACCGTTTCCAGGGTACGCCAGATTGTGCCTGTCTTCAGTCTCTAGGCTCACAGTCTTCTAGGAGGCTCCTTCTTTGTACCCCCCTGAAGAGAACTGCTACAAAGGCAGTCAGAGCATCGATTTCCGTTGTGGTTTTAGTTTCAAAACGACGCAGCCTAATGTCAAAACGGATTCTTATTCATAGAGAGGAACTAATGAGAAGGGTCATAACTACTTAAGTCATTGTACAACAGCCGGCCGGAGTGGCCGAGCGGTTCTAGGCGCTTCAGTCTGGAACCGCGCGACTGCTACGGTCGCCGGTTCGAATCCTGACTGGGGCATGGATGTATGTGGTGTCCTTAGGTTAGTTAGGTTTAAGTAGTTCTAAGTTCTCAGTTGTTCTCAGATGTTAAGTCCCATAGTGCTGAGAGCCATTTGAATTTTTGAACCATTGTATATCAGATATCGCCAATCAGCTGCCCTTGAGAAAGGCCAGCAAAATTTCATCCCATTCTCTGATTCCTCCATGATGCAGATGGTCAATCATTCAATAGTTTCACTCACTGCCTAAGAAATGATGAAAACATGCCATTGATTCACCCATTACCGAAAAGCCTCACCATGGATATCGTGGAGGAGCTAGACATATATGCTACTAATGACAGGGATGTAACAAGATGATGAAAGAAGCAAACGGATTTAAGAGGAAAAACTTTCTTAGCAATTTTATCAATCTGATCACATAACAAACATCTATAATACTGAAACTTTTTTGTATGCTATCGTATCACATATCGATACCATCCCAATGGCGTCAAAGTTGGCAGTTGCATTGCAGGTTTCTGCCAGACGCTGATAGCAGTCGTGCAGGATCCAGCGGACCCAGTGGTGCAGGCCCGCTGAGCCATGCCTCTGGCAGCTCTGGATTACGAGCGCCCTCTGCCGCCGCAATATACGACGGCCGGCAGCTCCCAGAAAGCCCACTCGCACTTGGAGACTCTCCACTACGTGAAACAAGGCAGAAGCCGCCCAGTTGAATCACTGACACCACGCCTTAGTTCATAGAGCCTCGAGCTTGTGGCTATTGTTTTAACCAGATTCTTCTTCTTGCTGTATAATTTCTAATGAATCTTCATACACCCTGTACACACTTCAGTAGATCAACACTTAACTGTGTTAATTTGTTCGCTAATCACTTCTGGTCTTGTCCAGCTTTCCTACGATGACAGTTGCTCCACCACACTGTAACCCACCTCTTCTTACCATTGTGTACGAAGCCGTACACAATATGTACAACACTATTCAAGTATATACAGTGCATAGGTAATGCACCTAATACAACCAGCTCAAATAGTCGTGAGTGTTAAAGCGCCACTTTCTGGACGCCGAGATGCGCAGGCTCAGGATCGAATCTGCATGGCACATTAACGATGAGGGTTGGCGTGCTGGCCACCCTGGATGTGCTTTTTAGGCCGTTTCCCACATACCACGAGATTAATACTAGGCAGGTAGCCAAGTTCCGCCTCAGTGACACAATTCAAAAACATCCTTCCTCTGTGCCCAAATTTGTTTCAACCTCTCAGAATGAAGTCCCTTTCTTTCAACAGATCACGGTGTTCCAGTCCGTTTTTTCCAATTTCCCTCTGACCAACTGTCCATTCAAACATCTTTTGTCTGAATGTTTTTCTGTTGTAACGTCTGCCTGAGCTATACCACCTACTTTAAGATCGTCCTTAATCTCAGGGAGCCATTAAATTGGCTCAGTTTTGGCTTTCCTTCTGTTTTCGTAGAATTCTATTGTTTGTTTCGTTCAACCTAGTGGGTGCCATTCTTTTAATACGTCCATAAAATTTGATTCTTTGTTTTCTCATGTCACCATATATGTCTGTGCATTCTTCTATTTCCTTATTGCTTCTCAGCATATAACTTTCTCCATCAGTAATTTAGGGACTTAATATTTTCCTAGTAACCTTTCTTTCTTCCTTTGGAATTAATTCAATACCCGTGTTTCTTTGTAAAATTAAAGTTTCTGCTCTGTAAAGATATTCAGGTTTGAATACAATTCTGTAATGGCTAAATTTTTTGAATTTTTAAAGTGATTTTTTATTATAAATATTTTGTGTTATTCTGAATGCAGTTGCCATTTTTTGACAGCGATCTTCTTTTGAAGCTTTTACCTTACCATTTTCTTGTATGATTTCCCTGAAGTATTTAAACTGAGAAACCCTTTTCATTTTTCCGTATTTCATGTTCAGAAACTTTGATGCTCGTTTGCTGCTTGTCATATATTCCATTTTTTCGAATAATATATGTAGTTCTACTTTTTCTGCAACCTTTTAGGAATTATAATTTGCTTTTGAGCTGTGGTAATATCCCCATTTAAAACTGCCCTATCATCTGCAAAGGCGAGGCAGTCCTTACATAAACTGGTTCAGAAATTTCTCCCATGAATTTCACTTTAGAGTTGGTGTCAGTTAACGTTTCCTTAATCACTTTTAGAGTTTCATTATCTAGCTCTCGTTCCTATAAAATGTGGAAAAGAGGTTCACGATCAAGTCATAGGTCTTTTTAAAATCCACAAATGTATATACAATATTGTTACCAGAAATCCTTTGGTGCCCAAGGATTATTTTTAAATTAAGAATTTGCCCCAGACAGGATCTGTTTGTTCCGAAGCCTGCTTGGTATTCACCAGTTTTAGGTTGTAACTGTTCTTGGGATCATCAAAAAAAACATTACGAGACAATTTTGTACCTGACCGGGAAAAAATCCGTTAGTAATTATTAACATCGGTTCTATCTCCTTTTCTATTCATTGGTTGAATAAGGCAGTTTTCCATTCCTCAGGTATTTTCTCAGTTTGCCAGATACGTCATATTACTTGAGTGATCTCTTTTATAGTGTTAGGACCAGCTGAATTTAGTAGTTCTGCAGTTATACAATCTTCTCTGCATGCTTTATTGTTTTTAAGTCTCTTAATTTCCTTAATTATTTCTATTATGTCAGGTTCTTTACGGTTAGGGTTGGTGTTATTAGTTTGCTGTAGTTGAAATTTATTTGCTGCTTCTGGACAGTTTAATAGTTTTTCAAGAAAAATTAGTAAGTGCCTTAAAATTATCCTGATTGTTGAGAGCCAAACTGCTATTTTCAATTTTGAAGCAAAGACGTTGAGATCGGTAACCGATTACTTTTGTTTTGAATGTTTTATGAAAATATCTTGAATTGTTCTTTTGGAAGTCTTCTTCGATTTCTAAAAGTTGGGCATTTTCCTAGTTTCTTTTAGTGTCGGAATTGCTTAGATGTTTCTTTTCTTACATTTAGAAAGGTGTTGTACATATTTTCGGTTTTGCTACTATTCCAATTTTTGAATGACTCATGCCTAGACTTAACTGCTGTTTCACAATTAGCGTTCCACCAGGGGTGTTTTTGTTTCTTTTGAAGCGGAATGAAATTTATGCTGTGTTGATGATCTTTTCTTTTAGGCTTTGTCGATTGTTGGATTGGTTATTGTCAAGTTCACATGTTACAGTTGGCGTTATTTTAGTAGTGCCAAATTTTGGGATAACATTTTGGTTTTGAAGTGTTTTTGAGATTGAAGTTTTACTTTTATTCGCTTTGAATAATGGTCAGAATCAATATTAGCCCCTTTCCTAACTTGGTCATTTAAAATTTCTTTGTAGTTAGGGTATGAAATTGCTATCTGATGGATTTCAAGTGGCTGAATAAATGTATTGTAAGCCCGACAAGTATGCTGAGATATTCTACTCATTTCAAATGCATGTAACGACCTCTCACTCTCTCTTTTCAGTAATAAGAGAGGCGTTAAAATTCGCGGTCAATATAGCAGAGTGTAGGTTAAATATGTAAGCTATTAGAAATCCTGTCTCGAATACTTCTCTAAGGCATGGTTGCACATCACTCCAATTACTACCCATTGGCCAGGTTGGCTGTAGAGAGATTTTTTGAGCTTCCGAGAAATTCACAAGAACTGCAAAATTTGCAAATAAAATTAGTAAAATACTATAATTCAGTTTTGAAAGTGACAGGTATTAAAGGTTGAAACCTGAAAAGATTTACTTTATTACCTAAAATAGAATCCACTTTCGAATTATGGTCTCAGAGTAAAAGAAATTAAATAAAAATCAGTTTTTATAACAATTTGTTAGCAAAAATCATATTAACTGAGGTGACAAAAGTCATGGGATAGCGATAAGCACATATGCAGTTGGCGGTACCATCGCGTACACGTGGTATAAAAGGGCAGTGCATTGGCGGAGCTGTGGTATCTACTCAGGAGATGCATTTGAAAAGGTTTCCGATGAGATTATCGTCATACGACGGGAATTGGCAGATTATAGACGCGGAATTGTAGTTGGAGCTGGATGCATGGGACATTCCATCTCAGAAATCGTTAGGGAATTCAGTATTCAGATATCGACTGCGTCAAGATTGTTCCTAGAATGCAAAATTTCAGGCGTTACCTGTCTCCACGGACAACGCAGTGGCTAAAGCCGTTGGCACACGGACCGTGCATCCGAACGTTGAGCGTTGAGCGTGTCGAGTTTCTGACGTCATAGCATGGAATAGCACATTCGGGAGTCTTCCCGAACGTGCAGGCAATATTCAGAAGGTCAGATATTCTGAGCGTACGTCTGAGCGTTGGCCAATGAATCACATGCACGCCATCTCCCTTCAGCACAGAGTTCTGAGGCGCCATATTGGCATTCATTTCAAACCTATATGTATATATGCCGTTTGTGATCACCAGCAAATAGAGAATCACTCGAAAACCCGTTGTTAACTGTGTGCTGCAAAGAAATAATGAGGAATATCATATTCGTGGCAAAAGTATTTTTGTAACTTGCGTGTTATGAGAGTACACCATTTGAAGGCAACGACACACTGAGGATCCACCAAAAACGCATTTTTCTTGGTACAATTTGTTATAATTAAATTTCAATTACTAACATATCTACGATTAAAGCTTTTAGCAACTGGCAATATATTAGGTATGGCAATGCGAGGTTTGTTGTCAGTTTAACATAGTGAGTAGCGTTACCGACTTCTGCCGAAATGGGTGAATTTCCGATGGATCGCATATCGCCACGTCCACGTATTTCTTTCCTAACATTCGCGTAATAGTTTCTGACGCATTATTATTAGTTTACTATAAGTATATACTATAGTATTTGATTTTATGTAAATATAAGTTCACCTTATTTTGAGGAGCGAGTTTGTTCGATTCGCTTAATCTACAGGACAGCTTGCACTACTTGTATAACGATATTTTGCTCCTTGTTCTTTTACGTTTCGTAATTCACATGTTGCAAAAATTCTGTTACTGGGTAGGAACAGTGATCAAGTAAGAATGACGTTAGGGTTTCACTAAATGTGGGAAAGGTAAAACAATGCTTATGTGGAGAACTATTGCAAATTTGTATCGCACTGTTTGTAATAGAACTTTTATAAGCCTGTGTCCTTACTTGTTCGATATGGTACTTTCCTTTTCGTCTTAAAATATGTACATGGATACTGAAGTTTTTATTTACGTATATTACATGTAGAATAACGTCACTAGCCTATGGGCTATGGAGGAAATGTGCGTTTTGATAGAGTTAATGTGGGAATTTCACGCGCACCCGTTTTTTAAACAGTGTGATTTACCAGCTAGAAACATCACGCAACTGCCGTTGGAGGGCGTTGTGATCGCGTATAGCACGTTGCGGCCCACGTATCGTATGCACAAGTCGCATCGTTCCTGAGCGTTCAGCAGCTGGGGACGCTCAACGTTCACGTTCGACACCACGGTCCGTGTGCCGACGGCTTAACGGCTTTCACGTAACGATCGAAAGCAGCGTAGAGTTCTCGGTGATAATGGACAAGCAATAGTTCTTGAAATAACCACAGAAATCAATGTGGGTCGTAAGACGAAAGTATCGACTAGGACAGTGCGATGAAATTTGGTGTTAATGTGCAACAGCAGTAGACGACCGGTGCGAGTGCTCTTGCTAACAGTACGACCATGCTTGCAGCACCTCTCCTGGGTTCACGAAACTATCGATTCAGTCCTAGGCGACTGGAAAACCGGGGCCTGGTCAGATGAGTCCCGACTTCAGTTGTTAACAGCTGATGGTAGCGTTCTAGTGTGACACAGACCCTACGAGGAACTGGACCCAACCTGTCAACAAGGCATGGTGCAAGCTGGTGAAGGCTCCATAATGGCGTGGATTGTATTCAGCTACTGGGAGACCATTTGCAGCTGTTCATGGAATTCACGTTCCCAAACAACGATGGAATTGTCATTGATGGCAGTGCCCCATGTCATCGGGCCACAGTTGTTCGTGGTTGGTTTGAGGAACAAAAATGTAGAAATGTGTGTGAAATCTTACGGGACTTAACTGCTAAGGTTATCAATCTCTAAGCTTACACCCTACTTAACTTAAATTATCTTAAGGACAAACACACACACACATGCCCGAGGGAGGATTCGAACCTCCGCCGGGACCAGCCGCACTTTGAGGAACATTCTGGACAATTCGCGTGAATGATTTGGCCCGCCAAGATCGCCCGACGCGAATTCCATTGAACATTTACGTGATACAATCGAGCGGTCAGTTCGTGCACAAAATCCTGCACCACAAACACTTCTGTAATTGTGGGAGACTGTAGAGGCAGCCCAGTTCAATATTTCTGCATGGGACATCCAACGACTTGTTGAGTCCGTCCTACATCGAGTTGCTGTACTAAGCGGGGCAAAAGTAGGTCCGACACGATATTAGGAGGTACCCCATGACTTTTGTCCCCTCAGTGTGTAAGTGTAGTTAAGGTAGCATTACATCATACCTGACCACAGCGAACCCTCATACCAAGGAAACACCGCAAGTGGACGATAAGTTTCGAGACCCGAAATCATGAAAGTTCGAAGTTAAGTTTCCTCACATGATTCTGTTGTCATTGTCAAGTTGTAATAAAACCGTACAATAGTACCTATTTAGTTTTTCATTAGCGCCAGTAGTTTGCAAGATATAAATTTAAACAAGCCTTAGGTCACTGTAGCTCATCGTTACACATCGTATAACGTAACTTTTCAACTCGCTTCAGTGTTTAAGAATAATCGCCAATTAAAATTCTCCTAGTCTGCGAACAGCTATCGCGTTTGAATGATGGTGTAAACCTTTACAGTGAGACAGTGCTGGAGACTTACTTGGTGTATGACCGTTGGTTGCTGCCGGGGTTAGTAACTTCCTCGTTTCTGTAACGCTTTTCCTACTTCGTTTCAGTGTTTTCTCACTGCCCACAATATTTCTACATAGTGGCCAACAAAACACATTTTGCCGGTCGGGTTGGCCGAGCGGTTGTAGGCGCTACAGTCTGGAGCCGCGCTACCGGTACGGTCGCAGGTTCAAATCCTGTCTCGGGCATGGATGATTGTGACGTTCTTAGGTTAGTTAGGATTAAGTAGTCCCAAGTTCTAGGGGACTACTTAAGTCCCATAGTTCTCAGAGCCATTTGAGCTAAAACACATTTTCTTGTTAAATGAAAGCTCGATGCTGTGTGCCCTTTATGGACGTTTCATAAGTTATATTTGCATAGACTATCACAATGTGAAGACAAACTGGCCGCCATATACACACTAGTTGCTCTGAAATAATTTGGCAGTCAAAGATATAAGTTGAAAGAGATGATTCAATTACTTTCCACTTGCGAGACATCTAATAAGAAATAATATGTGACGTGTAGTATAACTTAGATATTCTAATTACATACTAAACTATTCTCCGTCCGAACAGACCTTGGAAGGCCCAGTGTTACCGATCGACCGCCGTGTCATCCTCAGCCCACAGGCGTCACTGGATGCGGATATGTAGTGGCATGTGGTCAGCACGGCGCGCTCCCGGCCGTATGTCAGTTTACGAGACCGGAGCCGCCACTTCTCAGTGAAGTATCTCCTCAGTTTGCCTCACAAGGGCTGAGTGCATCCCGCTTGCCAACAGCGCTCGGCAGACTGGATGGTCACCCATCCAAGTAATAGCCCAGCCCGACAGCGCTCTGATGGATACCTGTGTTACCACATTCTAATCACCCATAAGCTAATATTCTACACGCCTTAGTATTCTTAAACCGAGCGATATTATGAAAGATATTTTTATGGTATCGTAAAATTTAAAGAATTTCACACTGGAGCAGCCGATACATCTCGTAAAAACCTCTCTCCGGCGTTACCTACTGCCGAACCCATCGCCGAGACCGCGACCGCGACTGAGCACTAAATGGCCCTGGGGCAGTGGCGTGTCTCGCTTATAAAGAGGAGGAGGAGGAGGAGATTGGTGTTTGACGGCCCGTCGACAACGAGGTCATTAGAGACGGAGCGCAAGCTCGGGTTAGGGAAGGACGTGGAAGGATATCGGCCGTGCCGTTTCAAAGGAACCATCCCGGCATTTGCCTCAAAGGATTTAGGGAAATCACGAAAAACCTAAATCAGGATGGCCGGAGACGGGATTGAACCGTCGTCCTCCCGAATGCGCGTCCAGTGTGCTAACCACTGCGCCACCTCGCTCGGTGCTTATAAAGCGTCGCTGACGTCATACTGCCCTTTTGTTTACAAGGAAAATTATTTTTATGACTACTCTTTAACTTTTGAAAAAAAGTAATTAAATGTTAACGCATAAAGATCACCTTCTTTCTTGCGGTTGCTTGCCTCCTACAAATGACATTACAAGTCTATATTACCCATTTTTATTGGCTAAATACGTACTGTAATCAATTTGCAACATCTACATCCATACTCTACATTTAAGTGCCTGGCAGAGGGTTCATCGAACCATCTTCACAACTCTCTATTATTTGAATCTCGTATAGCGCGCGGAAAGAATGAACACCTACATCTTTCCGCACGAGCTCCGATTTCTCTTATTTTATCGTAGTTATCGTTTCTCCCTATGTAAGTCGGTGTCAATTAAATATTTTCCTATTCGTGAGAGGATTCCGTCGCAACGGAAAACGCCTTTGTTTTAGTGATGTCCAGCGCAAATCCTGTATCATTTCTGTGACACACTCTCCCATATTTCGCGATAATACAAAACGTGCTGCCCTCGTTCGAACTTTTTCAATGTACTCTGTCAGTCCTATCTGGTAAGGACCCCACACCGCGCAGCAGTATTCTAAAAGAGGACGGACAAGCCTAGTATAGGTAGTCTCCTTAGTAGGTGTGTCACATTTTCTTCGCAACGAAAAACACTTTTGTTTTAATGATGTCCAGCCCAAATCCTGTATCATTTCTGTGACACTCTCTCCCATATTTCGCGATAATACACAACGTGCTGCCCTTGTTTGAACTTTTTCGATGCACTCTGTCAGTCCTACCTGGTAAGGATCCCACACGGCGCAACAGTAGTCTAAAAGAGGACGGACAAGCTTAGTGTACGCAGTCCCCTTAGTAGGTCTTTTACATTTTCTAAGTGTCCTGACAATAAAACACAGTCTTTGATTAGCCTTCCCCACAACACTTTCTACGTGTTCTTCCCAATTTAAATTATTCGTAATTGTAATACCTAGGTATTTAGCTGAATTTACGACTTTTAGATTAGACTGATTTATCGTGTAACCGAAGTTTAACGAGTTCCTTTTAGCACTCACGTGAATGACCTTACACTTTTCGTTATTCAGGGTCAACTGCACTTTTCGCATCATTCAGATACTTTTTCTAAATCGGTTTGCAGTTTGTTTTGATCTTCTGATGACTTTATTAGTTGATAAACGACAACATCTGCAAACACTGTCTCCCAAATCGTTTATATAGATAAAGAACAGCAAAGGGCCTATAACACTACCTTGGGGAACGCCAGAAATAACTTTTGTTTTACTAGATGACTTTCCGTCCATCTACTTTCTGTCCATTTGCTCCTACCTCATTCTGTATCCGTCTTATCTCTGTCTATCCGCTTCTTCCACCTTTGTTTATCCCGTCCTCGCCCCTCTAATTCCTTCTCCTCCCCTCCTCACTCTGTCCGTCTCCTCCTCCCCTCTCTCTCCAGCTTCCCCCTCTTTGTTTGCTCATCTCCTCCCGACCCCTTCTCTGTTTACCTAATCAGCCACACCCCCGTCCCCAGTATAAAGGTTACCCTCAGAGCTGTTCTTTCCAGATCGTAGTTGATGTCATAGCTGGAGTTTAGGGCGAACTATTTACCATTAACTTTGTACGCGTAACGCACATGTTACATATGTATTAAACGTACGATACGACACAATACATTACTGCACTGCGTGTCTATTTCAGAAGTACTACGCAAAGTTCCTTCAGACATGTGTGCATGCCAGACGAAACAGACACAGCAGCAATTACAGTCATCATGTGTTTCTACATTTTAAACGTATCTGTACATGTATTTCTAGTGAATTTCGCTCAGCAGTTTTGACATAATTTGCAAGTGCAACCAGTGGTATATGTGGTTACTGTCTACGAAAAGTGTTGTGAATAGAGTTAATAGTAAAGAAGTAACAAAATATAACGTCATGCTTCATACCGCAGTTTTGCTGGATGAATAGTGGAAATGTAGTAACCCATAAACTATTTTTCTTTTATCATTATGTGCGGGCTGTTTCGTAAAGGTTTGAAATCACACGCATAGTTTTTTGGACGCCACCTAGTGCTCTCATTCTCAAACATTGGATGAATACATTGTGGCTACCAGTGTGTCGTATATACAGGGTGGTGCATTGATCGTGACCGGTCCAAATATCTCTCGAAATAAGCGTCAAACGGAAAAACTACAAAGAACGAAACTTGTCTGACTTGAAAGGGGAAACCAGATGGCGCTATGGTTGGCTCGCTAGATGGCGCTCCCATAAAAAAAATGGCTCTGAGCACTATGGGACTCAACTGCTGTGGTCATTAGTCCCCTAGAACTTAGAACTACTTAAACCTAACTAACCTAAGGACATCACACACATCCATGCCCGAGGCAGGATTCGAACCCGCGACCGTAGCAGTCGCACGGTTCCGGACTGCGCGCCTAGAACCGCGAGACCACCGCGACCGGCGGCGCTCCCATAGGTCAAACTGATGTCAACTGCGTTTTTTTTTAAACAGTAACCCCACCCCCATTTTTATTACATATTCGTGTTGTACGTAAAGAAATATGAATGTTTTAGTTGGACCACATTTTTCGCTTTGTGATAGATGGCGCTGTAATAGTCACAAACACATGGCTCACAATTTTAGACGAACAGTTGGTAACAGGTAGGTTTTTTAAATTAAAATACAGGACGTAGGTACGTTAGAACATTTTATTTCGGTTCTTCCAATGTGATACATATACCTTTGTGAACTTATCATTTCTGAGAACGCATGCTGTTACAGTGTAATTAGCAGTAAATACCACATTAATGCAATAAATGCTCAAAATGATGTCCGTCAACCTCAATGCATTTGGCAATACGTGTAACGACATTCCTCACAACAGCGAGTAGTTCGCCTTCCGTAATGTTCGCACATGCATTGACAATGCGCTGACGCATGTTGTCAGGCATTGTCGGTGGATCACGATAGCAAATATCCTTCAACTTTCCCCACAGAAAGAAATCCGGGGACGTCAGATCCAGTCACCGTGCGGGCCACGGTTTGGTGCTTCGACGACCAATCCACCTGTCATGAAATATGCTACTCAGTACTGCTTCAAACGCACGCGGCCTATGTGCCGGACATCCATCATGTTCGAAGTACATCGTCACTCAGTTATGTTGTGAAACATCTTGTAGTAACGTCGGTAGAACATGACATAAGAAATCAGCATACATTGCACCATTTAGATTGCCATCGATAAAATTTGGGCCAATTATACTTCCTCCCATAATGCCGCACGATACATTAACCCGCCAAGGTCGCTAATGTTCCACTTGTCGCAGCCATCGTGGATTTTCCGTTGCATAGTAGTGCAAATTATGCCAGTTTACCTTACCGCTGTTGGTGAATGACGCTTCGTCGCTAAATAGAACGCGTGCAAAAAATCTGTCATCGTCCAGTAATTTCTCTTTTCCCCAGTGGCAGAACTGTACACGACGTTCCTGGTGCAATTCCTGGTGCATAGAAATATGGTAGGGGTGCAATCGGTCATGATATAGCATTCTCAACACCGAAGTTTTTGAGATTCCCGATTCTCGCGCAGTTTGTCTGCTACTGATGTGCGGATTAGCCGCGACAGCAGCTAAAACACCTACTTGGGCATCGTCATTTGTTGTAGGTCGTGGTTGACGTTTCACATCTGGCTGAACACATCCTGTTTCCTTAAATAACACAACTATCCGGCTAACGGTCCGGATATTTGGATGATGTCGTCCAGGATACCGAGCAGCATACATAGCACACGCCCTTTGGTCATTTTGATCACAATAGCCATATATCAACACGATATCGACCTCTTACGCAATTGCTAAACGGTCCACTTTAACACCGGTAATGTATCACGAAGCAAATACCGCCCGCACTGGCGGATTGTTACGTGATACCACGTACTTATACGTTTGTGACTATTACAGCGCAATCCATCACAAAGCGAAAAATGTGGTCCAACTAAAACATTCATATTTCTTTACGTACTACACGAATATCTAATAAAATTGGGGGTTCCTATTGTTAAAAAACGCAGTTTCCCTATTAAAAAACGCAGTTGATATCAGTTTCACCAATGGCAGCGCCATCTAGCGGGCCAATCATAGCGCAATCTGGTTTCTACCTTCAGGCTAGACGAGTTTCGTTCTTTGTATTTTTTTCGTTTGATACTTATTTTGTGAGACATTTGGCCCGGTCACTATCAATGGACCACCCTGTATATACACCCTGAGGTGACACAAGTCGGATAGCGAAATGCACGTATACAGGCGGCGGCAGTATCACGTGCACAAAGTATAAAAGGGCAGTACGGTGGCGGAACTGTCATTTGTACTCAGGTGATTCACGTGGAACGGTTTCCGACGTGATTATGGCCACACGACAGCAATTAACAGGACTTCAAACCGGAATGGTAGTTGGAGCTAAACGGATGGGACATTGCATTTCGAAAATCGCTAGGGAATTCACTATTTCGAGATACACAGTGTCGAGAGCGTACCGAGAGAATTTCCTCTCACCACGGACAACGCAGTGGCAGACGGCCTTCACTTAACGACCGAGAGCAGCGGCGTTTGCCTATAGGTGGCAGTGCTAACAGACTAGCAACACTGCGTTAAATAACCGCAGAAATCCATGTGGGAGGTACGACGAAGATATCCGTTAGGAAATTGTGGCGCTGTTTGGTGTTAAAGAGCTGTGGCAGCGGAAGATCGACGCTAGTGCTTTTGCTAGAAGCCCGACTTTGCCTACAGCGCCTCTCCTGGGCTCACGATCGTAACGGTTAGACCCTAGACGACTGCAAAACCGTTGAAAGGTCAGATGAGTCCACATGTCAGTTTGTAAGTAGGCTATTTAGATTTTTATGTTAGTAACACCACATAGCGCTCTGCATGAAAATCACTGACTGTGCTGTGTACAATCAGTGGTTGGTGTGCATTGTTGGAATATTCGCTATTCTAGTGCTGGGCAGTTGGATGTGAAGAGCGCGTAGCGTTCTGCAGTTGGAAGTGAGCCGCCAGCAGTGGTGGATGTGGGGACAGAGATGACAGAGTTTTGAGAGCGGACGATCTGGACGTGTGTCCGTCATAAAAAGGGAATTTGTAAGAATAGATGTCATGAACTGATATATATATTATAACTTTTGAACACTATTAAGGTAACTACATTGTTTGTTCTCCATAAAAATCTTTCATTTGCTAAATATGCCTATCAGTAGTTAGTTCCTTCAGTAGTTACAATCTTTTATTTAGCATGCAGTATTGGTGCTCGCTGTATTGCAGTAGTTCGAGTAACGAAGATTTTGGTCACGTAAGTGATTCATGAAAGGTATAGGTTATTGTTAGTCAGGACCATTCTTTTGTAGGGATTATTGAATGTCAGATTGCGTTCCGCTAAAAATATTGTGTGTCAGTTTAGTGATAATTAGAATAACTAAAGAGATAAATGTCGGAGTACGTTCAGTTTTTCTCGGCTGTTTGAAAAACAAATAACGTAAGAGGTTTACCAGCACAGTCATTTATAATTTTCTAAGGGGACGTTTCAAGTTGTTAATAGCTGATTGTAGGGTTCGAGCGTGGTGGAGACCCCACGAAGCCATGGATCCAAGTTGTCAACAAGGCACTGTCCAATTGAACCGGTCATTTACTCGAGAGACCATGTTCAGCCAATTGTGGCCATCATGTTCCCCAAAAAATAGACGGAACTTTTATGGATGATAATTCGTCATGTCGCTAGGCCACAATTGTTTGAGGCTGGTTTGAAGAATCTTCTGGATAGTTCGAGCGAATGTTTGGTCACCCAGATAGCCCGACATGAATCTCATCGAACATTTACGAGACATAATCGAGAGATCAGTTCCATGTACAAAATCCTGCACGGCAGCACTTTAGCGTTTATAGACAGATACGTAGCCACCATGTCTCAATATTTGTGCAGTGGACTTCCAAAAAGTTGTTGATCCCACGCCACGTCGATATCCAACGCTAAGCCGGGAAAAAGCAGGTCCGACACGATATTTCCACGAACAATACGAGACTGGAATAGAAGGGACAACCGATAGAGGTACTCAAAGTACCCTCCTCCACACCCCCTCAGGTGGCTTGCGGAGTATGGATGTAGATGTAAATTAGCAGGTATCCCGTGACTTTTGTCACTTGAGTGTTCATACGTTCATTCCTTTTTGTGATATGTATGGATTCCTTTCCATAACTGCTATTTTATTTTGCATATCTCAGTGAGTGAAAGAATTACAAATATTAACTACACACTAAGATACACTGTGTTTTTCGTAGTATAATTGACGAAAATTTTCAGTATTATTGGTGCTCTGTTACATTCTCTCGCTAAGCTGTTTTTGCAGCCAACGGAAAGCGGGATACGAATGACTGAAGCCCTCGAGAAGCCAGAGTCTTTCATGTACTGCCTTCCATTCATGCCACGTGCGTCAGGTCGTGTGTGTGTCCTCTTTCTCCTGAGACACAGCGACGGCCCTGGAAATGCTCTCGCCGCGACAGCAGCATCACGGCATATCGCGGGAGAGCGGGCAGGAAGGCGTTCCGTTACAGTCGGCGGTCTGGAGCGGGGGCGGGAGGAAAATCCCAGCCCCCGAGGGGGCTATATATGATACTCTGTGGCTGAGACACTGGAGAGCGAAACGCCGACGAGTGCCTCCGCGGCTTGCCCCTGATAGTTTCTGATAAAAGTTGGCCCACGGCGCGCCGGCCGTACCTACTCGTGTCGGCTCTGCAGGCTGCACTGGCGGGGGCGCCGACGGGGAGAGGTCTGCGTCATTCTCGACAGAGGCAAGCTTGTTTGTCTTCCTCTCGACTCTTCAGACAGACTCGCCGAACGGAATCCTTGGAGCCAACACGAAAAAAAAAAAAAAAAAGAAAATGTGAGGGAGAGAAAATGAAGAAAGGAAAGAACACTCATGTTCTTTGATTCACTCTGCAGTTTCAGAAATAGAGTACCTCATGAAGAATATTACTCCTTTTTTTTCCCTTTACACATATCACTGAGTGAAACAATTACGAGTAGTCATGAAGTGCACTAGCCAAAAATTAAATGAAGATTAAAAATAATTAAAACTATAAAAAAATTAAACGCTGAAATATACAGTCCCTTCCCTGTGTACTTCTCTTATCAGTGAATTAAGACAAAATTTTGATACGTTATGCTTTTAATGAGATAAATAAATATTTTGATACGTTGACCGGTACAATCTCGTGGACATGTAGTACAGTAATGCTTCTTGTATTGTGCTTACGTGCAAGCACCCTACATATATTTTTATTGTTGTATGTTACTGTTTTAACGAGCAGTGAACATTTTGGCATAAGGATAGCCGCAATAATAAACCACACGGCGGGACAAACGTCTTAAGATTTTTTGTTTGACGAATAGCTAAGAAGTGTAATTCTAAATCTGAACAATTCCTTTAGTATCTTCTATCAGTCGTGTCTTTCCAAAACAAACTCCGCAGCTCGTAGTCTAGTGACTAGCGTTGTTGCCTGTGGATAACGAGGTCAAGGGTTCGATTCCCAGACGGGTTGGCTGGACTTCTCGTCGACTTCTTTCTAGATATTTTTGTTATTCTTCGACACAGTCAACGAGGAGATACGCAATCTTTTGGTTTAAAACACGTGTGATAAAAATCCTACGTCAAGGTCGCAAATTTTCTTTATTGATTAGCAATTTCGGCTCATTGACAAGCCATCTTCAGATCATTCTAAAATGTTGCTCAGCGTGTGACAATCATTGCACATCGTCGCATCCTTAGTACTAAGTCAGAGGACTGGGCTTTTGTATTCTCCTCATCATTTCATCACAATTTGCGACGTGGCTAGATTGGACTGCGTAAAGAATGGAACTTTGCACGGGAGCTGACAACCGCGCATTTGAGTGCCCCATACACCAAACAACCCTCATCATCATCATACATGTCAAAATATGAAACTTCCGGGCAGAGTGAAACTGTGTACTGGGCCGAGATTCGAACTCGGGACCTTTGCCTTTAGCAGGCAATTGCGGGGGCGGAAGTAAAATTGTGAGGAGGGGTCCTGAGTCGTACTTGAGTAGCTCAGTTGGTAAAGCATTTGCCCGCGGAAGGCAAAGGTCCCGAGTTCGAGTCTCGGTCCGGCTTACAGTTATAATCTGCCAGGAAGTTTCAAATCAGCGCACACTCCGCTGCAGAGTAAAAACTTCATTATGCCAAGTCAAAATAGTTTTTCTACAATTTTCTAATGTACTCTATTGTACTGTGTACTACTGTGATGTGTGTTTCAATGTGCCTATGTACAGGCACACAATATGTATGTTTAGTTGTTATTGATTACTGTTTTTATTACTAGTAAGCAAATCGGCATTTGCACGGCCTCTATGCCGTAAGGTGGTGCCCTCTTGTAGCGCATGGCTTATCTAACAAGTCGGAATGTACTGAGGTAGCAGTTTTTCATAGTCCTTCTCAAGACCAACATTCCCATTTTCCAAGTTCTAATTGTATGTAACGCTTTTTGGTTCGTGAATGCAGGTATGCAGGTATAAGGAACGAGCTGTCAAAGTTATTTTTGCTTCTAAATGGTATGTATTGGTTCTGACAATTAGTTCCATTTTGTGCTTTCTTCTTAACATATGGTGTTTAAAAAAATGAATAACTAATTATTGCTGGCCGCGGTGGTCTAGCGGTTCTAGGCGCTCAGACCGGAGCCGCGCGACTGCTACGGTCGCAGGTTCGAATCCTGCCTCGGGCATGGATGTGTGTGATGTCCTTAGGTTAGTTAGGTTTAAGTAGTTCTAAGTTCTAGGGGACTGATGACCACAGATGTTAAGTCCCATAGTGCTCAGAGCCATTTGAACTAATTATTTGTTACAGTATTTACACCAGGAAATCTGAGGAGGCGGAGAGCCCGAAACATGTCATTTGGAATAAACGCATCACAAAACAATTAGTGCCGGCCGCTGTGGCCGAGCGGTTCCACGCGCTTTAGTCTGAAACCGCGCGACCGCTACTGTCGGAGGTTCGAATCCTGCCTCGGGCATGGATGTGTGTGATGTCCTTAGATTAGTTAGGTTTAAGTAGTTCTAAGTTTTAGGGGACTGATGACCTCAAATGTTAAGTCCCGTAGTGCTCAGAGCCATTTGAACCATTTTGAAAACAATTAGTACCTGTTGGTTTTCTACTACTCATATTTTCTAAAATCCGGTCAATTATATTGATAATAATGATTTCAAACCAATAGTTGCAGCTTCAGGCCGATATATGTAAAGATTACTGCTTTCTCCTATTCCTATTATTCAATAGCTGTTGGTTTGTCTTCATTACTGTGGGGTGCAAAACTATAAAAAATTTCCATGGATGAATTAGTAGTGGTTTTGTCAGTCATATTCTACAAGCAATGTGGTGATAGATTTGTTAAGTTATCCACTTTGAGAAGCTAGTTTATGATCATTACAATTGTTATTTAAAAGGAATGCAATCGGGTACAACTTTTGATAAAAAATTAATAAATTTGGTTTGTCAGTTGCCAGAATGTAACGTATAAACATCCATCTCTCGGCTACAGACAGGCCAACGTGGTCCGACCGACCGCCGGGTCGTCTTGTGCCTATGGCGTCATTGGATGCAGCATGGAGACGACTACGGTCATCACACCCCTCTCCCAGTCATCTTCGGGTTTCTTGACGTTGTGACCGCTATTACTCGATCAAGTAACTCCTCTGTTGTTCTCAAGAATCTGACTGCAATCCTTTCCAGTCCTCCCACCTCTGAAAAATCCATTGCAATACTGGAAACCGAACCCAGGCTCCCACATGGGAGTCAGCCGTGATGACCACTCAGCTACGGAGGCGGACTCTTGAATGTAAACTGATTACATAATTAATACTTGTTTTAACACGAAAAGTATCTACGTTCAAGCTACGTTCAGTTCAATCCATTCACTTTCTACAAAGTTAGTTCAAAAAATGGCTCTGAGCACTATGGGACTCAACTGCTGTGGTCATCAGTCCCCTAGAACTTAGAACTACTTAAACCTAACTAACCTAAGGACATCACACACATCCATGCCCGAGGCAGGATTCGAACCTGCGAACGTAGCAGTCGCACGGTTCCGGACTGCGCGCCTAGAACCGCGAGACCACCACGGCCGGCTACAAAGTTAGTTGCTAGCTCATTCTGAAACTAATAAGATATTCACAAGATAAACAATGATTAGAACAGAAGGAAACAAATGCATATAATATTAGCAAGAATCTGTTAGTCGCATTCTTAAATATTGTTATTACTTGGAGAGAAACACAAAATTGATAGTAAATTTTATTACGAGGTTACGCGTAGTGACGTCTGCTACTGATCCACTTGTGGTTGCTGTTGTGTGATATGTGACTGAGCCGAGGCGCGGCAGTTCGATTTACCTTTGCACGAATATCCTCATATATCGATAGTGGTGAACTGTTTTGTAGCCACCAGGGGGCTGACAGAGGGGCGCGAATGCATAGGGAGGAGCCACAGCTGTTGTGATACGGCAGTGCGATGGTGATTTCTCACCTGAATCGTGAACATCTTGTGGATCCGGCTAGATTTGTCCGCTTGTTGTAGAGATTTCATTTCCTTCATGGTGAGTGCGGATAAATTTCCTTGCGAAATGGTTATTCTTATGGGGGAACCTACCAGCCTTATCGCACTCTCGATGTCTGCTACTGTGAGCGTATTTTTATTTTATTTATTTATTTATTTTTAGAAACAGAGTCTAGACAAATGTTGAATGTAGTTTTCTGGGGTCTGATGAAACTTATCATGATACCTGTGGACTAATGAAATGGTGCTGAGCGCGGGGAAGTTCGGTGATTGAAATTGTTACAGTGGTTAATCTGCCACGAAGTTTCAATTACGTAATTGGCTAAAATATTGATTGAATACATTCGTATGGATATTTTGAGTCATTTCCTTAATCAACACGCTAGTTACTGAAGTCTTAGTAGTTAAATCTGTTCATTAGTGGAAATCTGAATGCGTTCCTTCCAATCGTGTATGTTCATTTGTTCTGAACCTGTGTTTGTGTTCCAGGTAGCTTAATTATTGCTCTTGTAAATCCTATGGCTTTTATGGATGGCTGACGAGTGTTATGTATGCCATGGGTCAGTGGTCCTCGTTACCGTTACGCTTAATTATCCCGACACCTGATGCCAGAAGCTACGTCCCCTTGAAACGTCCCCTTAGAAAAATTATGAATTACTGTGCTGGGAAACTTCTTACGTTACTTGATTTTCAAACAGCTGAGCAAAACTGAACGTAATCCGACATTTCTCTCTTTACTTATTCTGATCAACACTAAACTGACACGCAATATATTTAGAGCAATCTGACTTTCAATAATCCCAACAAAAGAATGGCCCTGACTAACAATAACATATAGCTTTCACGAATCACTTACCTCACAAAAATATTCGTTACTCGAACTACTGTTATACAACGAGGACCAATACTGCCAGCTAAATAAAAGATTCTAACTACTGAAGGCAGTAACTACTGATAGGCATAGTTAGCAAATGAAAAATTTTGATAGAGAACAAACAATGCATTTACCTTAATAGTGTTCAAAAGTCATATATATATGTATAATTTATGACATCCAGTTTGACAAATTTCCTTTTTCTGCCGGACACACGTTCAGATCGTCCGCTCATATTAACATCTCAAAACTCTGGCTTCTCTCTCCCCACATCCACCACTGCTGGCGGCTCACCTCCAACTGCGCAACGCTACGCGCTGTTCACATCCAACTGCCCAACACTACGATAGAGAATAATCCAACAATGCCAACCAGCACAGCACAGTCAGTGATTTTCATATAGACCGCTACGTGGCGTTACCAACATATAAACCTAAATAGCCTGCTTACACCCTGGTTCTAGGCGTGATGCCTGAGTCTTGTTATTGTGGTTCTTGAGACGACGTACAGCCTCACTGATGTACAAAATATAAATTTTTAGGTGTCACAGAAAGCAGTACATTTAATAGAATGCTGAGTAAGTTTTTAACTGGTTTTTAACTTAATTACAGTCTTGCAATTTGACTTTGGTTCCAAGTAAATTTTGTCACTGTAAGAACTCTTCGGCTTGTAGTCACACTAATTTTCTGGAGTTTAAAGTTTGAGCGTTTCACGATTTAAGTGAGAAGTTGCGATTGAGTTTTCTTCTGCTATGCTTATTTGTTTAAGTTCATTGTAGACGAGATCAGTTAAAAAGTATAATCAAGATCCTGTTAACTATTTAGTAAATTTTATCCCTAATAAATTTGTTTTAAAGTACTATGTGTTTATTGGATAATCCAGCCCCTCACCATTCCAGCACCTCGTTACTGGCTACCGCACCATTTCTGTGACCACAAGGTGGTTCAAATGGCTCTGAGCACTATGAGACTCAACTGCTGTGGTCAGAAGTCCCGTAGAACGTAGAACTACTTAAACCTAACTAACCTAAGGACATCACACACACCCATGCCCGAGGCAGGATTCGAACCGGCGACCGTAGCGGCCGCGCGGCTCCAGGCTGAAGCGCCTAGAACCGCTCGGCCATACCGGCTGGCCCACGAGGTGGAAAGGGGCCAGATGTCTGCTGACAATGACTGACTTACGGCCATTTCTTATACCCAGATCTACACTTTTGAGCCACCTCCAACAAGTTGACACTGAAGTTCGTCATATCCAGCATAATAACAGAGCGTCCCGTAGTTAGCAGTACAACCCCATTCCCCCCCCCCCCCCCCCCCCCCGCGCCTCTCTCCAGGATTCAGTCTCAGCATTTCCTTACGACTGGCCAGCTCAGATAATTGTTTTTGTATAATCCTTTCTTTCCCACGCGAAAACATCTGAGAGTGATTTTTAGGTTGCCTGTCTCTTTCTAAAGGAACTCTCCACACTTCATGTCTTCGTAGATCACACGTATGTTGGACACTTCCACTGTGCAATGTTGCCCTGGTCTCACACGCACAGTCAAGCGTGCTTGCGTTATTCTCTGGTGGTTTCCTGCGTATCTTTACCCCCAACTTCCTATGACTTAATTCAGCAAAAAAAGGAGTAAATTAAAAGCAAGGGCCTAGTATGGCAAAGCACCGTTTTTTCCCCAGATGGTAACACTACTACAGCTTTAACTTTCTTTAGTTGAAATTTATACCACTGGCCATTAAAATTTTACGAATGCGCAATGCCACAGACATCATTGTAGCATAATATGTTCCATGTACTTCTATATGCATATGATTGGAGTTTCAGCACATTCGCAAAAGACGACAGGAGTATCGCCACCTACATTCTGCATGTATGAAAACATTGAACAGCGGGCGTCTCATTCAGATATCTCGTTTGTATATTGTTAGTTCTTGCGAATATCGAGTTATGTCGCTTTTAAGAAGGAGGAACACCTACCTGCAAGTATTTGGCAGGACAGTGGCTTATCAATATCAAGACTGTTGTCAATAGTTCCTCGATATTTCTGCTTGTGTTGGTCAGGACCACATGAACGTTATTTATATAGGGTGCAATAAAAATGTACGGCACGAGTTGCAGGACGCATTCCTCACACGTAGTTGAACAAATAATGTTAAAGGAATATGGGTCTAGAAACGTTTTGTTTCATGCAACAACTTATTTCGTCCAACTCATTAATCATAAGAAACACAACAACAGAAAGTTAGAATCATGGGGAAGATGCTCTCTTGATGAAGTCTGCTTACGTTGCGCACCGCTAGTGTTTCGTTTTATATGTCCCTGTTGCCATGCGATGTTCGTTGTTTCTTGTTTACGGTAGCATCATCTGTCCCAGCAATCAATGCGGCCGTTGCAAGCAGACTGGTTAATTACTGCAAAGATTTAATCACGGACTTGCACAGTGGCAGTGTACGCGATTGCAGAGATAGCAGAACCTTATTTGATGTATGGATTAACTGACGGCAGTGGCGCCCGCACTCAACGTTGGTACCAGGAGAGATTTCCAGGACGAAGGTGACCGTCGGCAAAACGTTTGAAGCCTTGATCGGCGTCTTATGGAACGTAAAGCATTTAAGGCTGGTACTCGCAACCGGGAGGGGCCTAGAAAGACGAGGACGCCGCAGCGGGAGGCGTCAATTCTCCATGCAGTTGACAACGACCCTAGTGTCAGTACAACACACGTAGCAGCAACACTGAATGTTGGCCAGATGACTGTCTGGCGAGTGTTACACGAGCACTAGCTGTATCCGTAATATTTACAGCGCTTGCAGATTCTATCAGCAGCTGATTTTCCTGCATGGGTGCTCTTCACAGAATGATTTATTCAACAAAGTGTCAATCCTGATTCCAGAGCAACGAAGCTCTTCACAGGTGGGACATCGTTTCAGCCAGATCAGATTGTAAATTTTCACAATAGGGATGCATGAACAGACGTCAATCCTCATGCATCTGTTGAACCAAGTCATCAGCAAAGATTTTTTGTCACTTTTTGGGCTGGCTTTGTTACTGATTGTTTGGCAGGCCATAAATTTCTTCAACCCAGACTCAACGGACAGAGTTATCATAATTTCGCAGAGAATAGTCTAGATGATCCGTTAGCAGATGCGCCTTTAACTGTGCCACAAACTACGTGCTTCACGTCGTCTAGATGGAGCACCTCCTCATTTTGATGTTAACGTGCATTGGCTTCTATAATACTGGCCATTAAAATTGCTACACCAAGAAGATATGCAGACGATAAACGGGTATACATTGGACAAATATATTATACCATAACTGACATGTGATTACATTTTTACGGAATTTGGGTGCATAGAGACTGAGAAATCAATACCCACAACAACCATCTCTGGCTGTAATAACGGCCTTGATACGCCTGGTTATTGAGTCAAACAGTGATTAGACGGCGTGTACAGGTACAGGTGCAGCTTCAACACGATACCACAGTTCATCAAGAGTAGTGACTGGCGTATTGTGACTAGCCAGTTGCTCGGCTACCATTGACCAGACGTTTTCAATTGGTGAGAGATCTGGAGTATGTGCTGGCCAGGGCAACAGTCGAACATTTTCTGTATCCAGAAATGCCCGTACAGTACCTGCAACATGCGGTCGTGCATTGTCCTGATGAAATGTAGGGTTTTGCAGGGGTCCAATGAAGGGTAGAGCCACGGGTCGTAACACATCTAAAATGTAACGTCCACTGTTCGAAGTGCCCTCAATGCGAACAAGAGGTGACCGAGACGTGTAACCAATGGCACTCCATACCATCACGCCGGGTGATACGCCAGTAAGGCGATGACGAATACACGCTTCCAATGTGCGTTCACCGCGATGTCGCCAAACACGGATGCGACCACATGATTTTGTAAACAGAACCTGGATTCATCCGAAAAAATTACGTTTTGCCATTCGTGCACCGAGGTTCGTCGTTGAGTACACCATCGCAGCGCTCCTGTCTGTGATGCAGCGTCAAGGGTAACCGCAGCCATGGTCTCCGAGCTGATAGTCCATGCTGCTGCAAACGTCGTCGAACTGTTCGTGCGGATGGTTGTTGTCTTGCAAACGTCCCCATCTGTTGACTCAGGGATCGAGACGTGGCTGCACGACCCGCTACAGCCATGCGGATAAGATGCCTGTCATCTCGACTGCTTGTGATACGAAGCCGTTGGGATCCAGCACGGCGTTCCGTATTACCCTCCAGAACCCACCGATTCCATATTCTGCTAACAGTCATTGGATCTCGACCAACGCGAGCAGCAATGTCGTGATACGATAAACCGCAATCGCGATGGGCTACAATCAGACTTTTATGAAACCCGGAAACGTGATGGTACGCATTTCTCCTCCTTACACGAGGCATCACAACAGCGTTTCACCAGGCAACGCCGGTACACTGCTGTTTGTGTTGTGGGTGCCACCACGGCGCCAATCTTGTGTGGGCCTTCCGAAGTGGCCGTGCGGTTAAAGACGCTGCAGTCTGGAACCGCAAGACCGCTACGGTCGCAGGTTCGAATCCTGCCTCGGGCATGGATGTTTGTGATGTCCTTAGGTTAGTTAGGTTTAACTAGTTCTAAGTTCTAGGGGACTAATGACCTCAGCAGTTGAGTCCCATAGCGCTCAGAGCCATTTGAACCATTTTTTGAATCTTGTGTGAATTCTCTGAAAAGCTAGTCATTTGCATATCACAGCATCTTCTTCCTGTCGGTTAAATTTGGCGTCTGTAGCATGTCACCTTCGTGGTGTAGCAATTTTAATGGCCAATAGTGTAAATAACAGGCTTGGTGACAGATGAAGAGGTAGAGATGAACCGATTACATGGCCTCCACACTCCGCGAAGCTGAACCCACTGGAGTTTTCTATGTGGGGGCATTTGAAAGCCGTATGTAACCCTAGAACAAGATATACAGTGTTTCTATGCCTGTATTATGGAAGGCTGCGAAGTCATACCTAATACTCCTCGGATACATCAGCGGATTCGGGATTCACTATGATGGCGGGTTGATGCACATATCAATGTCCACGGAGAGCATATTGAATATCTCCTGTGAGAAAGAATTGCATGTGGTATGCTGTTGCGTTGTGTTCATGTACGTTTCCCATGATTAACGAATTGGACAAAATGATCTGTAACATGGAAAAAAAGCTTTTTCGGACCCATGTTAATTTGACATAATTTCGTCGTCTACATTTGAGGAATGTGTCCTACAATTTGTGCTGTACATTTTTGTTACACCTTGTAGAGGGAATGGATGAGTCCCTGGCGGCCATACCGAGCGCCATACAGGATCTCAACCGCCGCATGCTGGTGGCGCCAAAGTAGACTCACATTGTCCTCTCAGCCGTTCAGGATCGTACAGCCGCGTCAGTGTCCTGAGTCACCGATGGCGCTCGCTGCAACGAGAAAATTATCTACGCGGAGAGTTTGACAAAGTCTGCGGAGAGTGAGGACTACCGCCATAGTGTTACCCTCCAGAGATTGCAATGCGAATCGATACCACAGACATTAGTGAGGACTCTCTCCACTCAGCAACGAGGTATGGGAGACGCTCCAGGAGACCGCGCCACTGCCCCAGCATTGCAGCGCTCTCACACTGGGGTGAATATAGTGCTGATCACGCGAGCACTCTGCCCAGTTGTAGACCTCAGCTACAGCAGCCATCATTACCACCTATGACCAACGAGTGGTGAAGGTTTCAGATGTTAATGTTGAAAAATGTACCTCAAGAGAACAGTTTGTTAATGGGTACATCGATTGATGCTCTGCTACTTACTATATGACAGTTGTAAATTACCTAGTATCCTTGTGCCAATGAACTTTGTCAAAGTTAAATTAATATTTTATTCATTAATATAATGATGATAACTAATATTTCATGTGTTCTAGTTGGATTATCCTTCTTCCAGACCAAAGAAACAACCCACAGAAGTGGCCAGACGAAAGTAGTTTCTCCTGGTCACAATACCTTGGTTGTGGCTTCCGTTGATGCAGAAGCAGAGAATGGATCGGCAATGGTTGTGCGCCCAACTGCAGCTACACCACCGGACACAGGCATGACACCACATCGTCATTTCTGAAAATTCCAGGACCTGACCTCAGCATCACGCTGGATTTATCAGTGTGTGGTGTCTTAGACGAGAATGCTGTCGTCATACAGCCCGAGCACCAGGTGTGGTGGCATGTGTTGTTACTGGGTACACAACACTATCATCTCAGGCTACCACACCACAACAACGTTATCTGTAATGGGTATCACAGCTGTGTAACTCAATTATCAGGGGTAATCCTCGAAACGTCCTATGTTTGGCTCGGTACAGTTTAAAATTAAACAGTCGTGAGTACATCCAGCCTTATGTCCTCTGGAGATGAGATTATTCTACTCCGAGGGAAGGCAGGCAAAGATTGTCATGCTGTACATATTGTAATCAGCCGAGAGAAAGTTGTGTACTCTTTCCAATACATGTTCTCCGCAGTCGGTCGACACAAAACCAGAAGTCTCCCTAATACCTCCTTCTTCCAACATCCATGTATGGCTGACTGTTCTAGCCAGTGGTCGTTTCCAAGGATCATTTCTATAAAAAACGATTGAATTTAATCACTGACTACACTGTTAGCCAAACAAAGCAGTGGAAGAGGAATTTTCGTCTGCATATCTTCTATATGATGGCCACAGGAAGTAATAACACGCATTGAAACATACATTCGTAAGAACTTGTGAAAAACAGAACTTTGGCTTGGTTGTTGGATACTTTAAATTTTCGTCGCTGTTGCCCCTTGCGGTCTTTTTCAGTCTTTTCGTAGGCCCAGTTTGGTGATGAGTCTGGGTAACTTCCGGCAACATTTAAACATAGTCTATGGGTGGCAACCTAGCCAGAACATTTAGAAATTTTATGGTTGATAGAATTTTGAGTAGTATGTGGTGATTTAGATACTTTCACACTGCATTTGAGTGTGATATAGTTTCACAACTAGAAAACTAAATTCGCTCGAGTAATAGTTCTGTCTCACACTCAACTTTGACATTAAGTTTGATTTTGTTTCTGCTTTTATGGCAGTTGACCGAACTGAGTAATGTGTCAAATTGCATTTTCTACTCACTCAATATAAATTTCACTTAGCTACATTCTTAATTTCTTACCTTTGATGTGGAATTATCGAAACCTATCATGTTTCTTTTTCTGGTCTGCATAAACAATATACAGCATTCAACTCAAATTCTCCTCTGTGTAGACTACATTCTTCATTACTTTCTTCCTACTGAATTTTCATTCATTTTATTTATCGTTGTTAATTATTCTTTAATTGTTCCATCCGATGATAAACTTCATGGCCTTAATCTGTGGTTGCCTGACAAAGCCTACTGTAGACAGGTGGTGCTGTTATTAGGAAGCCGGCCGCGGGGCCGAACGGTTCTAGGCGCTTCAGTCTGGAACCACGCGACTGCTACGGTCCCAGGTTCGAATACTGCCTCGTGCATGGATGTGTGTGATGTCCTTATGTTAGTTAGGTTTAAGTAGTTCTAAGTTCTAGGGGACTGATGACCTCAGATGTTAAGTCCCATAGTGCTCACAGCCATTTGAACCATTTTTGTTATTATGGAGCATGCATGACCGTGGACGAGCCATCACTATAACAGAAGAGGTATGTAGTCAGTGCCACAGACTAGCCCGAATGATAATAAATCCTAAAGCCACAACGAAAAATTTGGCGCTACATGTCGTGAATAATTTCTCAACTGGGGAGCACAGTTTGCAGTCTCTGCATACATGCAAACGTACTGTCCAATTAATGCATCCGACAGCCGGCTCGGAGCATCTGACAGCTGATCATTGCACTGAGCAAGATGCACCCATCCATGTTTCCCAACTTGTGTTAGAATTGTTTTGAGAGAAAATTCCTGTTTCTAAGGGTGAATGTGCGAACCCACCAGATCATCTGATGTCAGACATGTGTATCTCATCTGAGAGGCTATTGAGAGAGAGTGTTCACTGAATGTACCTGTGATTGATCGCTTCAACTGTGGGCAGCGGATAAGCGCCCATAAATTTCAGAGGCCGTTGAGACCTAGTCGTGCTGACTGAATGTACCTCTGACCGATCCCCACCAATTGGAGAGCGGGTAAGCGCCCATATATCTCAGAGGCCACAGAGACACACTCATGCTTACTGAATCTGTGACTGACCCTTCTCAATTGAGGGGAGTGGCTAAGCGACCTCAAATACGAGAGGCCACTGAGACACACTAATGCTTACTGAATCTACCTGTAACCGATCCCCCTCAATTGTGAGCAGCGGCTAAGCGACCACAAATACTAAGGCCACTGAGACACAGTTATGCTCGCTAAATGTATCTGTGATCAATCCTCTTCAGTCAGTGGCAGCAGCAAAGCGCTCATACATCAGGACGGTTCCTCAACCCTTTGGGTTCTCGTCGTATACACTCCTCGATCCACAGCCACCGTTATCAGGGGGGAATAAGTGCTCTGTAATTCTATCGCTAAAAAGTGCTTATGTGCTGCAGGCATGTGAATTTTCAAGATTTGTTTTTCTATTCTGTGTGAGGGAATAAATATTTCATTTGGGTCACTGTTTGAGTAAAATGCTTTCTTTACGCCCTAATACCTTCAAATTTTGCGTGATGAAAATGATCCAAAACCTTGACATTCTGTTTTATATATGATGTCTTCTTTCTCCCTCAAGAGATCAGAATCCCTGCTTTTGCGATGTGGTATTACTTTAGGACGATCAAAATTCTGTCAACTGATAATAAGTGAAGAAGTTTTAAACAGAATAAGAGAGGAAAGGAGTATAAATTACTAAACTGAAGAAGAAAATGGATGAAAGGACATGGTGAGACATTCGGGATTAGTCTCCATGGAACTAGAGGTGTGACAGAAGGTAAACATTGTAACGAAAGAAAAGCTATTGTAACAGAAAATAAAACAAATGCTGGAGGACAATAAGTGAAAGGGCTTGACTAACCCAAAAACTGATGTCTAATACTGAAATTCTCGGCAGACTTTCCTACACAAATTCAAATTTCGGATTTACTGAAGCTGCTGGAACTGCTTTAGAGCAATCAAAAGTGCCACAGCTGAATAATTTAGAACAAGTGAAAGACATTGTGATTAAATTAGAAGCTGTTTGTGGTAAAGTGGGAAAAAATTAAGGGCATCATACACTGTGTTCCATTTCAACAATTCTGTCAGGTGAAAAGTTTTCTCTTGCTTATTTAGACTTAAATTCATCTGAAACTGCGCATTTTAATTAAGTTCCTCTTGTGTCAGTTTCTTTCTCGCTTAGTCATGCTCAATGTTTCCGAACCGTACATTACTGCTGGGCATATCACTGTATTGTAGATTTTCATCTTAGTGTTCACTGAGATCGATTTAGAGCCAAGCTCCTCTCTCAGGGAATGCATGCATTTCATTCCCACTGCTATTCTTTCCTTGATGTGCATTTTTATGTTGTTGTCCGTGGTAAACCAAGATCGTAAGTATCTGAACTGGTCTACTCTCTTGAACCTCTTGCCATATATCTCAAGAAATTCTTCCTGCTCTGGTCTCCTTCCTAATTGCATTAACTCTGTTTGTCTCTATTCACTTTGAGCCCTACCTTCTGTGCATACTTGTCAATTTTCTGGTACATTTCTTTCAACTCGTGCTTTGATTCACTTAATAGTAATATGTCATCTGTATATGCGAGACAATTGAAGTTATCGTCCATCTCTCTTCCAGCCCACTCCTGTTGCCGACACTCTTTTATACTTTCTCTAAGATGACATTGAACAGAACACATGAGAGAGCATCCCCTTGTCTGAGGCCTGTCTCAGTCTCGAATGTTTCTGATGTGGCTCCTCGAAAACATACTGCTGCCTTTGACCCTTCCATACGAGCTTGCACCATTCTCACTAGCTTCTCAGGGATTCTGAAGTCCCGCATTGTATTGTTTAGGCTGTTCCTGTGTATTCTGTCATATGCACGTTGAAAATCGACGAGCCGGCTGTAGATACCTTTATCATATTCCCAATGTTTTTCAAACAATTGTCTTAGTGTGAAAATGTGATCTACTGTCGATCGGTTTGGTCGAAAGCCGGCTTGGTACTCCTGTATGTTGTTCTCTATGAATGGTTGCAATTTTCTGAGGATAATGATGGACAGCACGTTACATTCCATTTTGCTTCCCTTCTTGTATATTGGGCATATTACAGCCAATTTCCATTCTTCTGGCAGTGTCTCCTTCTCTCATATGAACTGGATCAGTTTATATATCTCTAATTGTAAGCTCTCACCTCCCTCCGTGATTAATTCTAATGTTATTCCGTCCTTCCCTGGGGCGAGAAAGGGAAAAAATATTAATATTTGAAAGAAGAGTAATGAGGAAGATATGGGGACCAGTTTTAGATAACGGAGAATGGAGGAGGAGGAAAAACGAGGAAATCTACCTTCTGATGCGACAACCAACTATCCTACAGAAGATAAAGAGCAAAATAATACAATGGGTGGGCCATGTAGCCCGTATGCCAGATGGAAGACAGGCGAAGGTAGCATTATCGGGGAAACCAGACACCAAACGCCCCACTGGATGACCAAGGCAGCGCTGGATGGACGACCTGGCGAAGGACCTAGCAGCCCTGGGAATTGAAGACACCTGGAGGAACCGGGCACAAAATAGGAAGGAATGGAGTCAGTTTGTGGAAGCAGCGCGTGGTCTGCAGGGCCTGTGATCGTTGAATATGTATATATCTATCTTGTGTCAGTTTTCTGAAGTACAAGGCTCTCTTGGCTGAGAATAGGAAATATCTTTAGTCCTGATAATTGGCACTAGGTATTCATCGTAAACTGTAACTCGTAGCTCATAAGTGGAAGTAAAGATGAGGATTTAATGTAAATAAATAAAAAATAAAAGAACTCATGATTAAACTGCGTTATGATAGTGTTAATAAAAAGCATCAATTTGCACAGTTTCGCTCGCTCCTAATGTCCATTTTATTCTTAAATACATCGTTCATTACCATAAACTGACTTATTTATTTTACAACAGAAATTGTACATCATTTTATTATTGTGGGATTGTATTTTTATGTTAGTGTGCATAGTGTGCATACTTTTGTATGTTCTTTGATCACTAAAACACAGCTTTTGTACATATTTTGGTGATTCTTAGGCATAAAAATCCTTGCCCTGATATTAACATAGTACGAATCAGTACAGTAACGTGCACACTGAACTGAGACATTTCGCCTGTTTTATTTAACCTTGTCTTAGAGAAGATCGATATAGAATTTTCTAAATCCAGTCCACAAAGGATCCACCTACAGGATGTGAACATTACAAGACTTGCCTATGCACATGATGTATCACTAATAAGTAGTTCCAAAAGAGAATTAATCAGAATGATGCAAAATTACCACAAAATTGCTGACAAAACAGGCTCACATGTTAATGAAGGAAAGACAGAATACCTGCCCATAAGTAGGAAAACCAGAAAAGATGCACCTCTGACTGTAGATGGATTCAGTTTCAAGACTGTTGACCACATCAAGTACCTAGGAAGTATTTTAAGTAATAAATACAGAACAGATATAGATATAGATGCCCGTTTATCAAAAGCAAACAAGACAGTTTTTAGTTTCATCAAAATTCTAAGAAAAAGATGACTTAGCAGTAACTTCAAAATACGCTTATATCAATCGACCATTATACCTGTGATGTCATATGGATGTGAAACATTAATATTTAGAAAGAAAGATGAAGAAAAACTATTAATATTCGAAAAAGAAGTAATAAGGAAAATTTTTGGACCTGTATACGACGAAAATAACACGGAATGGAGAATAAGAAGAAATGAAGAATTAAGAGAGCTGTACAAACACCGTAACATCGTCGAAGTGCTCAAGAGGAGAAGGTTGAATTGGGCAGGCCATACAGCAAGAATGATAGAGAATAGACTACCTAGAATGGCATTCAGCAGAACAATAGACGGAACGAGAGGAAGATGGAGACCCAGAATCAGATGGCGGGATAACATTCAGGAGGACACAACTAGGATGAACAGCAACAACAACTGGACAAACGGCGCGTTTGACAGGCAGAAGTGGAAGAGGCTCATAAGCAGGCGTATGGTCGATAAGGCCCTTGCCACATGTGAAGTAAGTAATGAATCAGTGTCTCGTTTCGCAATTCTCTGATCAATGTCTACATTTGTATATTTGGATATTCTTCATTACAGATAGGAGAACGGAGTGTTGCCTCGCGCCCGTAAACATCCGACATGGCAGGCGGACTTCCATCGCAGCAGTTGCGCTCTCCACGGCGAGTGTACTCGCTGAGGGTGGGCGTGGAGACAGCGGCACATGCGCAGTAGGCAGCGCGCGGTGGAGTGGCGGTCCGTTCGGCGCGGGCACAGTGGTCCATTTATCAGGATAAAGTTGTTCATTAAACTAGCCCACCCGCGAGCGCGCCGGCAATGAATGATTGATTGAGTGCTCCGGCTCGACGGATGGCACGTGTGACCCGGGTGGAAGTGGTGGTGGCGAGAGAGACGGGGGAGGGAGAGGACGCGAGTTCCGCGCTCCCCGGCGGTGCTCTCTGCCCGCGCGCAGCGAATTTAAACGTCTGTCAGCAGAATCGCTGCTCTGTCCGTCAGGCTGTGCTGTCGCCGCGATAATTAATGGCGAGTCTGTGTCTGGCGCAGACTCAACTGAGCGGCCGGCCCGGCCATTAAGAGACGACACTTAAGTGGCAGGGCCTTGCTTTCGCGTTATATTCAAGAGGCGCTCGAATGTGTAACCTCCGGGAGCAAACCAGTAAAGACGCACACGTGATTCTTCTCATTCGCTGTGTAACCGCATTGATGACTAACCCAGTGCTTAATTTCTGAAACCTTAGGTGCAAGAAATACTAAATGTCTTTTTCCAAAGGTGTTTCACAGGGGAATACTGCACTGTAGTTCCTTCTCTAGAATGTCGCACAGATGACAAAATGGTAGATATCGAAATAGATGACAGAGGGATAGAAAAACAATTAAAATCGCTCAAAAGAGGAAAGGCCGCTGGACCTGATGGGATACCAGTTCGATTTTACACAGAGTACGCGAAGGAACTTGCCCCCGTTCTTACAGCGGTGTACCGTAGGTCTCTAGAAGAGCGTAGCGTTCCAAAGAATTGGGAAAGGGCACAGGTCATCCCCGTTTTCAAGAAGGGACGTCGAACAGATGTGCAGAACTATAGACCTATATCTCTAACGTCGATCAGTTGTAGAATTTTGGAACACGTATTGTGTTCGAGCATAATTACTTTTCTGGAGACTAGAAATCTACTCTTTAGGAATCAGCATGGGTTTCGAAAAAGACGATCGTGTGAAACCCAGCTCGCGCTATTCGTCCACGAGACTCAGAGGGCCATAGACACGGGTTCCCAGGTAGATGCCGTGTTTCTTGACTTCCGCAAGCCGTTTGATACAGTTCCCCACAGTCGTTTAATGAACAAAGTAAGAGCGTATGGACTATCAGACCAACTGTGTTATTGGATTGAATGGTTCCTATATAACAGTACGCAGCACGTCATTCTCAATGCAGAGAAGTCTTCCGAAGTAAGAGTGATTTCAGGTGTGCCGCAGGGGAGTGTCATAGGACCGTTGCTATTTACAATATACATAAATGACCTTGTGGATAACATCGGAAGTTCACTGATGCTCTTTGTGGATGATGCTGTAGCATATCGAGAGGTTGGAACAATGGAAAATTGTACTGAAATTCAGGAGGATCTGCAACGAATTAACGCATGGTGCAGGGAATGGCAATTGAATTTCAATGTAGACTAGTGTAATGTGCTGAGAATACATAGAAAGAAAGATCCTTTTTCATCTAGCTACAATATAGCAGGTCAGCAACTGGAAGCAGGTAATTCCATAAATTATCTGGAAGTAGGCATTAGGAGTGATTTAAAATGGAAAGACCATATAAAATTGATCGTCGGTAAAGCAGATGCCAGACTGAGATCCATTGGAAGAATCCTAAGGATATGCAATCCGAAAACAAAGGAAGTAGGTTACAGTACACTTGTTCGCCCACTGCTTAAATACTGTTCACCGGTGTGGGATCCGTACCAGATAGGGTTGATAGAAGAGATAGAGAAGATCCAACGGAGAGCAGCGCACTTCGTTACATGGTCATTTAGTAATGGCGAAAGCATTGCGGAAATGACAGATAAACCCCAGTGGAAGACTCTGCAAGAGAGACGCGGATCTAAATCCCCTATTCAGTCACTCGTTGACCACGATGGAACCGAAACAGAGGACGACCGAAGAAAGGCAGAAATACTGAATTCAGTGTTCCGAAACTGTTTCACTGCGGAAAATCGTAACACGGTCCCTGACTTCAGCCGTCGCACGGACGCCAAAATGGAAAATATTGAAATAAACGATATCGGAATTGAAAAACAACTGCTATCACTTAGTAGCGGAAAAGCATCCGGACCAGACGAGATACCCTTATGATTCTACAGTGATTATGCTAAAGAACTTGCCCCCTTTCTATCAGCAATTTATCGTAGATCGCTGGAAGAACGTAAAGTACCTAGCGACTGGAAGAAAGCGCAGGTCGTACCCATTTTCAAGAAGGGTCATAAATCAGATGCGAATAATTATAGGCCTATTTCGCTTACGTCAATCTGTTGTAGAATAATGGAACATGTTTTGTGTTCTCGTATTATGACGTTCTTAGATAATACAAATCTCCTTCATCATAACCAACATGGATTCCGCAAACAGAGATCATGTGAAACTCAGCTCGCCCTATTTGCCCAAGAAATTCACAGTGCCGTAGACACTGGCGAGCAGATTGATGCCGTATTCCTGGACTTCAGGAAGGCATTTGATACGGTTCCGCACTTACGTTTAGTGAAAAAAATACGAGCTTACGGAATATCGGACCAGGTTTGTGATTGGATTCAGGATTTCCTAGAAGAAAGAACACAACATGTCATTCTTAACGGTTCAAAATCTGCAGATGTAGAGGTAATTTCGGGAGTACCGCAGGGAAGCGTGATAGGACCTTTATTGTTTACAATATACATAAATGACTTAGTTGACAACATCGGTAGCTCCGTGAGGCTATTTGCAGATGACACGGTTGTCTACAAGAAAGTAGCAACATCAGAAGACTCGTACGTACTCCAGGAGGACCTGCAGAGGATTAATGCATGGTGCGACAGCTGGCAGCTTTCCCTAAACGTAGATAAATGTAATATAATGCGCATACATAGGGGCAGAAATCCATTCCAGTACGATTATGCCATAGGTGGTAAATCATTGGAAGCGGTAACGACCGTAAAATACTTAGGAGTTACTATCCGGAGCGATCTGAAGTGGAATGATCACATAAAACAAATAGTGGGAAAAGCAGGCGCCAGGTTGAGATTCATAGGAAGAATTCTAAGAAAATGTGACTCATCGACGAAAGAAGTAGCTTACAAAACGCTTGTTCGTCCGATTCTTGAGTATTGCTCATCAGTATGGGACCCTTACCAGGTTGGATTAATAGAAGAGATAGACATGATCCAGCGAAAAGCAGCGCGATTCGTCATGGGGACATTTAGTCAGCGCGAGAGCGTTACGGAGATGCTGAACAAGCTCCAGTGGCGGACACTTCAAGAAAGGCGTTACGCAATACGGAGAGGTTTATTATCGAAATTACGAGAGAGCACATTCCGGGAAGAGATGGGCAACATATTACTACCGCCCACATATATCTCGCGTAATGATCACAACGAAAAGATCCGAGAAATTAGAGCAAATACGGAGACTTACAAGCAGTCGTTCTTTCCACGCACAATTCGTGAATGGAACAGGGAAGGGGGGATCAGATAGTGGTACAATAAGTACCCTCCGCCACACACCGTAAGGTGGCTCGCGGAGTATAGATGTAGATGTAGATGTAGACGCTCAGTAGCTAGGTACGGGCTTTTGTTGAAGTTTCGAGAGCATACCTTCACCGAGGAGTCAAGCAGTATATTGCTCCCTCCTATGTATATCTCGCGAAGAGACCATGAGGATAAAGTCAGTCTTTCCACGAACAATACGAGACTGGAATAGAAGGGAGAACCGATAGAGGTAGTCAAAGTACCCTCCGCCACGCACCGTCAGGTGGCTTGCGCAGTAAGGATGTAGATGAGATGTAGATGTAGTACACACCTCTTCAACCAAACGACACCTCTCCCTCCCTCCTTCCCTCTCTCCTCTCCCTCCCCTTCTCTCACGCCACCCATATACATCGTATTTTGGTTTTTGAAAAATTTTGATAAAATTTACTATGACAAATCCTTTTTTTTATATGAAATCTGTTCCACAGTTTCTTATAGTCAGAACAATAAAGCCCCAAGATTTAATACAAACAACAGATGCTACCGTGTCTCTCTGTGGCAGTGACACTTTACTTCCAGCATATCGGACGAAGTCGGTAGACTCCGAAATGGTTTCAATTTCTGCCAGCCGCAACCTTTCAAACATCAGTACTGTAGCTGCTCGGTGAACGTGTGTCAAGCATTAATCAATAAAGCATTTAGCTTTGACTGACGATGAAGACATTCGCGGCCCATCAGGGTTCACGTACAATTCCTTCTTCCTGAACAGACAGCAAAAACAAAACAGGAGACGTCGCCAAGATTCTAGATCACTAAGGATGCATGAAATCGTAAACACAAGGCGATATGAACCGATCACAACTTCGGAACGAAGCGCAACTTATCTTGGGTACACTGTACACGTGCCGCTGCCTATCGCACCACGGTGCTCACTCACTGACACGTTCAGTGGTGCAGTCTCAGAGGCAAATTATAGTTACGTTGCGTTGAACACATTTGTTCTATTTTAAACTTGTTCCGGTAAGTTCAATAAATAAAAAAATTTCCTGTGAGGTGCTGGGACACCGCTCCGGTCCATTTCGGCAGAGATTAATACCTGCTTTAACTAAAGCTACCCTCGACACATCTCTCACCTCTTGGTGTGAACAGTGGCACCCCTACATCAAAATAGGTCATGATCATTCTAAAAGCTATCCAAAACTCTCAGTTCTCGAAACCTCTACATCAACAACAGAGGGAGTCGCCCGTGGTCAGCACGGTGGACTAGCTTTCAGGAGAAAGACGTTCGCCTCCCGACCATCCTGGTGTAGGTTTCCCGTGATTTTGATAAATCGCTCCAGACAAACGCCGAGATTGCTCCTTGGAAAGGGCACCGGTGATTCCATTCCCCATTCTTGAATCCTTCCGAGCTTTAATGGACTCGTTCTCAACGAGAAGTTAAGCCCTAATCTTCCTTCCTGTTGTGTCTCCTTTCAGAACATTTAGCTCTGCTAACTGAAACTGTTATCTACGTCTTCGTCCAGCGAAGCCAGTGTCAACAAGCAGGAGACGCTCTGAACTAAAGCACAAAAGACGATGTTGGAACGTATCTAGGCGGCTCCTGCGTAGTATCACGTAACGAAGAGGCTCCAAGTGTGTGTAGACTGTTTGTCTGCCGCTGACCATCCTACATTGTGGCGGCAGATGGCGCACATAGTCCAGAGCCGCTAAATACATGGGGCAGTGGGCGCGCATCACTGGCTCCACCAGATCCTTCACGACTGCTATCGGCGTAGGACGGAAACTAGCAATTCCGTTGCCAACTTCGACGCCTGTGATACCACAGAAACAGTAAAATGCCTCCTTCTAGTACTCGCAAACCTAACCTGGCATTCTCTTCTACTAACAATCCTCAAGAAAGCCTAAAATTGACTGAAACTAATAACTGACCGAACATGGGGATGAAATTCCTGGACTACCATACGTACTGACAATATCGTCTTCCGTTTCACCCTCACCTACATGAGTGTTGCAACAATCTCGGCCCCACCCAAAATATATCATTCCCTACAGACTCTTGAAGACAATGAAAGTCACTTCGTTTTCCGTATGCCGCTTACTTTTACCCAGGTATATTCTGTACCAACTTGTGAAGTTACCTCGTTTTTGTAGTGGTTTCATGCAGATCTGCACTTAGTCTATTCTGTGCAAACCCTCCTATGTCTGCATAATTATTGCAATCTACAACCCCCTTACTTTGCCCAAGAAACTATAATTTTTAGTCACTAAACACGACTCCATTACAAAATTGTGGATTCCTTATTTATATTTCAGTCAAGCTGAACCACAAATTCATTTCCTTTCCAGTTCGATTAAATACTCCCTCAGTAATGCACTGTCTATCCTTTTGGTCTGCAGCAACCTCCTGTAGCACCAAATTTGTGAAACCTCGATCTTTACTTGTCTCTACTGTTAAGTTAAAAAAAAAAAAAAAAAAAAAAAACCTTACAACTGAACTCGAAGTTACAATTTACACATTTCTCTTTCCACGAATCGTTATTGACCGCACTAGCCACGTAATCTTTTTTTCTTGTTTCTGGATAGACACATAATCCTGCAACTCGCATACAAGGTTTATACGAAGTTATTACTCCGAAATTAGTCTTATTCGTACAACAAACTTGTGGAGGGTCGGCCGTTGACGATTGATGTCTATTGCCTGCGCATAATTTCTAATCATTCGAAGCTGCAGGGGGTATTAGCTCGACCAAACAGAGTATTGTTTAATGTTGTCACTACTCTTTCAACGTCAAGTTATTATTAAGTAATATATAGACTGTATTAATTAAGATCATATTTTACGATTTAGTTAGGACGCAGTTTAATTAAGGTAAATTCAAACTCAAATGAATTCTGTGGTGTCACCGCCAGACACCACACTTGCTAGGTGGTAGCTTAAATCGGCCGCGGTCCATGTAGTACATGTCGGACCCGCGTGTCGCCACTGTGATCGCAGACCTAGCGCCACCACCAAGGCAGGTCTCGTGATACGAGAGAGCACTCGCCCCAGTTGTACGAGAACCAAGCTACCGCCCAGTTGTACGAGAACCAAGCTACCGCCCAGTTGTATGAGAACCTAGCTACCGACCAGATGTACGAAGCCTTTCTCTCTCATTAGCCGAGAGACAGAATAGCCATCAGCTAAGTTAATGGCTACGAACTAGCAAGGCGCCATTTGTATCAGTGCCTATAGCTTACGAGTATTCAAGAGAGATGTATTCCAAGGACTAATAAAAAGATAAGTAATAAGCATCTACATACTTTTCTTCTTATTCATTTATAAGTTCTCATGTTCCAGACTTCACGCCCGTTTGCTTTAGCCGTGCGTGCCCTATCGGCTACAGCGTTAGTCTAGAGTTCATTTTCAGCCATCTCCACTTCACGGTGTCGGCCCAGCTACCGAAACAACATTTATTGGCGACGAGCAAAAGAGTTTGTATTAATTCGTTTACAACATTGGCGACGATTTAAAGTGTTCTGATTGCTTACTTTTAATTGTGTCATGGCTTCGCCACATTCTCCAGACGTACTGTCCGAATTTTATCGCTTGCAGAATCAGCAGACGCAGGCGTTACTGGATGCCCTTGGACAGCTCGTCCAGGGTCAACGTACCATTCAAACCGATGCGGCCGCCGCCGCTTCTTCGCTACCGCTGCCACTAAACGCTGTTGCACCTCCCTTTCGACCATACGTGGCAGCCGATGAGACGTGGCAAGAGTGGTCTCGCCCGTTCAACTTCCACCTTGCTGCCTACAGAATTCAAGGTAATGAGCGGCAGCCGTTTTTGCTTTCTTGTGTCGGTGTGTCCACATACCGTGTGATAGTGAAATTGTTTCCCCGACGCGACGTAGCAACTTTGTCCTACGAGGAAATTTTGTCTGCATTAGATGCCTATTTCAAAGAAACAGTTAATGTGGTTGCAAAACGGTATACGTTCTTTCGTACAAAACGTACGGCCGGTCAAACTAATAGGGAGTGGGTAGCAACATTGCAAGGACTTACTAGGGACTGTGCCTTTGAATGTGACTGTGGTCTTTCTTATTCAGATACAATGGTGCGTGATGCAATTGCACAGAACGTTTCTGATGTTCGCATACGGGAGCAAATTTTGAAACTAGTTCATCCCTCCCTTCAACAAGTGATAGACATATTGGATAGACAGGACACACTTGACTGTGCTCAGAAATCTTTTGAAACTTCGCCAGCCGTGTGTAACATTAACCGGCCCGCTGGACGCGCTGCGCGGCCCGGTAACCGGGCCTTGCGCACGTCGACACAGCGACCGCCGCGTGCTAAGCCAGGTGTGCCGCGCCAGCCCACAAATGCAGTGAAATCATGCCCGCGGTGTGCTACTAGACATTCGTGTGAACATTGCCCGTCACGCCAAGCTATTTGCTTTTTCTGCAATAAGAAAGGACATGTTCAAAGTGTTTGCCAGAAAAAGCTCAGATCAGACAATCACAATCATTCCAGGCCCTTTGCTTCGCGCCGGAATCGAACCCAGGACACTCAGGCTCGTGGACCTTCGCCTATGGACATTCATGTCGTTAATTCCGCTTCGTCCGGTGACACTTTCTCTAACAGTAACTGTGTTCGTCCCACAAAAACTGTGCGTCGACGTCGCCGGAAATCACGTCAATTAGCGAGTGATTCTGTACCAGTGTCTGTTCCAATTGCACAAAACAGTCGCTCTTGTCGTCAGCAGGACAATAAACTTTTTGTGGACTTAGACTTTGACGGCAAAGTGATACCATTCCAGCTCGATACTGGAGCTGCAGTTTCATTGCTCAATCACGACACGTACAAACAACTGGGCACACCTCCGTTGCGTTCCGCAAATGTTAAGCTAACTACATATTCCGGACAGACACTTCCTGTGTTAGGACAGTGCAGCCTTCTTGCAACATACAAGGGACAAACAAAACTTGTGTCATTTTACGTTCTTCGTTCTTCTTCTGCTGTGAATTTGTTTGGTCTAGATTTATTTCAGTTGTTTAACATGTCTATTGTAAATCAGGTCCTATCAGTGAATCAGACTGTGCCTACAGACAGTGTTTCTCGGCTGTGTGACGAATCTGCAGACATTTTTGCACCGGGCTTAGGTTGCGCTAAAAACTATGAAGCACATTTAGAACTGACGGTAAACGCGCAACCGAAATTTTTCAGGGCGCGCAATGTTCCCCACGCATTGCGTGATGAGGTCGCAAGAACTTTACACGATCTCGAATCACAGGGTGTAATTGAACGTGTGCAAGCTTCCCTCTGGGCCTCACCCTTAGTAATTTTGCCAAAACCTTCCGGAAAATTGAGACTTTGCGTGGACTTCAAGGCCACAGTGAATCCACAGCTAGTGACTGCTACTTTTCCTTTGCCCCGCCCGGAAGATCTTTTTGCTAAACTGTGCCCGGGAAAATATTTTTCAAAGTTGGACCTAGCCGATGCGTACTTGCAAATACCGGTGGACGACGAATCCCAGCGCGTATTGGTGGTTAACACGCATCTTGGATTGTACCGCTTCAAAAGACAGCCATTCGGGTGTGCATCCGCCCCTGCCTTGTTTCAGCAATATTTACAAACTATTTGTGCGTCGGTCCCTACTGCAGCAAACTATCTGGACGAGATAGTGATCTCCGGACAGACAGAAGAAGATCATCTTGCGAACTTACGAACATTATTTCAGGTCTTGCGGCAAAATGGTCTTCGCTTCAGGAAGGACAAATGTGTGTTTTTTGCTCGTGACTTACCATACCTGGGACATGTCATTAATGCCCAAGGCATACATCCGAGTCCAGAGCACCTCCGTGCCATACAAGAATTGCCTTCCCCTCACAATGTGAAACAGCTACAGAGTGTGTTGGGTAAAATCAACTATTATCATCGCTTTCTGCGCAATGCCTCTTCCATTTCAGCTCCACTTCATCGCTTACGCCGTAAAGGTGTTCCGTTCGTCTGGACGACGGAATGTGAACGCGCCTTTCGCCAGTTGAAATCGGCGTTGCTTTCTAATACTTGCCTTACGCCATTCGATCCCCAGAAACCCCTTTTGTTGATGGTAGATGCATCGGATTTCGGGATCGGTGCTGTGCTTGCGCACAAAGTTGGCTCCCATGATCGCCCTATTGCCTTTGCGTCCAAATTGCTCTCGTCTGCGCAAAGAAATTATTCACAGATAGAGAAAGAAGCTTTGGCTCTCGTGTTTGGTGTTACTAAGTTCCATGATTTCTTGTATGGTCGTCACTTTACCATTATCACAGACCACAAACCTTTGACATCGCTTTTTCATCCGACCAAGCCTGTACCTCCACGTACAGCGCAGAAATTCATTCGCTGGTCTATTTTCCTCTCGCAGTACCGCTACGATATCTTGTATCGGTCCACTGCTAAGCACGGAAACGCCGATGCGTTGTCCCGTTTGCCTGTTGCTGAGGATAAAGCATTCGATTCTTCCGAACTTGCTTGCATGTTCATTGATTCGGAAACCGATGAAGTGGTCGAATCGTTTCCGATTGATTTTCGTCGTGTAGCTACAGCCACAGCTGCTGACCCTGTCCTTGCTACTGTTTTGCGTTTTGTTGCTACGCAATGGCCTTTGTCAAAGTCTCGGATCGAGGATCCGTTGGTTCGCCGATTTTTTGCTCACAAGGAGAGACTTTTTGTTCGACGTGGTGTTTTGTTGTTGCGTTCTGATAATGATCAGTCCAGAGTCGTGGTCCCACGTTCGTTGCAGTCCTCTGTTTTACGGCTTCTTCACCAAGGACATTGGGGTATAGTGCGAACGAAACAACTTGCTCGTCAGCACTGTACTTGGTTCGGAATCGATGCTGCGATTACGAATATGTGTTCTTCGTGCCCGGCGTGTGCCGAACAACAGTCCGCACCGCCGCGGAAAGTCTTTGCGTGGCCAAAAGCCACTTCCCCTTGGCAACGCTTGCACATTGATTTTGCTGGTCCATTCTGGAATGCTCGATGGTTGGTTCTGGTCGACGCCTTCAGTAATTTTCCTTTTGTTGTCCGGATGTCTTCCACGACGTCCTCCGCCACCATCCAAGCGTTGTCTGCTATCTTTTGCATTGAAGGTCCTCCGCAGACTATTGTTTCCGACAATGGCCCACAATTCATGTCCGCAGAATTTCAGTCATTCTGCCAGGCCAATGGTATTCAACATCTGACATCCGCGCCGTTTTCGCCTCAGTCCAACGGTGCCGCTGAACGATTGGTCCGGACTTTCAAGTCACAGATGTTGAAATTGAAAGAGTCACATTCTCGGGAGGACGCATTGTTGCTCTTTTTGTCTTCGTATCGCTCTCAGCCCCGAGATGGTCGCTCGCCGGCTGAGTTGCTCCACGGTCGTCCTCATCGCACCTTGATGTCTTTGCTGCATCCGCCGCATCAGGTTCCTGTGCAGCGGCAGACTCCTGCTTTTGCTCCAGGCGACGTTGTATTTTATCGCAACTATCGAGGTTCACGGCGTTGGCTCGCAGGGCGCATTCTTCGCTGCCTCGGCCGCGCGATGTATTTGGTTTTGGGGGCCTCTGGTGAGGTGCGTCGGCATCTCAATCAGCTGCGCCTCTGTCGTCGCTCGGGTACTGCCGCTCCCCGTCTGCTTTCAGCGACGGTGCCGTCCGGTCAGCGCCCTGGGGACCCATCTACTGGCTCGCCTCATCCCCAGGTGTTACCGACGATGCCTTCCATTTTGCCCCATGGCGACGCGCCGCCGCCGCCGCAGCAGCAGCAGCCGCCGCCGCCGCCGCCGATTGTTCTCCCGCCGGCGCCGGCCGCATTCGACGCTTCTTTGCAGCCGCCAAGCGCCTCCCAGGGTCACGCGCCGCCGATCGCTTCCCGTGACCAGCTGTCCTCCGCTATGGAACTCCCGCCCGCTCCGGACCACATGACGTCATCGCGCGTCGGCTACCCCGACGCAATGGAGGTTGATCCGTCGGTCACTCCTGTCTCTTTACGGGCGCATACACCGCATGTTGACGTGCACCCTGGACTAGTTTTTCAGGCGTTTCCTAGCTCCCCTCGGACCGTATGGCCGGGTGCGGGTGGCACAGCCTCGCCCGTTGTTAGGCTCCCCACCTCATCGCATACGTCAACATGTGGTCCTCCCCACGGCGGGCGGAAGCCTTATCACACGACCGTTCGCCGATTTGCGGGGGAGGAATGTGGTGTCACCACCAGACACCACACTTGCTAGGTGGTAGCTTAAATCGCCCGCGGTCCATGTAGTACATGTCGGACCCGCGTGTCGCCACTGTGATCGCAGACCTAGCGCCACCACCAAGGCAGGTCTCGTGATACGAGAGAGCACTCGCCCCAGTTGTACGAGAACCAAGCTACCGCCCAGTTGTACGAGAACCAAGCTACCGCCCAGTTGTATGAGAACCTAGCTACCGACCAGATGTACGAAGCCTTTCTCTCTCATTAGCCGGGAGACAGAATAGCCATCAGCTAAGTTAATGGCTACGAACTAGCAAGGCGCCATTTGTATCAGTGCCTATAGCTTACGAGTATTCAAGAGAGATGTATTCCAAGGACTAATAAAAAGATAAGTAATAAGCATCTACATACTTTTCTTCTTATTCATTTATAAGTTCTCATGTTCCAGACTTCACGCCCGTTTGCTTTAGCCGTGCGTGCCCTATCGGCTACAGCGTTAGTCTAGAGTTCATTTTCAGCCATCTCCACTTCACGGTGTCGGCCCAGCTACCGACACAACAAATTCCTCTCCAGTGCCAACCTTTCCAAATCAGAATAGCACTTGAAATTAACGCCCTCAATTATTTGCTGGATGCATTCCAATCTGTGCTTTCTTCTATGGTTTTTACCCTCTAGAACCACAGAGGTTATTCCCTGGTGCCCTAACCCATGTGCAATCACCCTGTCCCTTCTTCTCGTCAGTGTTTTCCATATATTCCTTTCCCCGTCGATTCTGCAGTGTACCATGTGTAATTCCGACACACGTAATATAACGTTGTAGAAATAAGGAATACCAGTAACCTGTCAAAACAGTCGGTGTTAGATGGTTAGAGTGCACACATCGTGCAAATAGAAATCCATGAGACCAGGTACCTGTCCTAAAGTACCTAGGGTTAGACATGCACATTCAGTTTGCATGAGGGCATGAGGATGACCAATAAATGTCGAAACTGGTAGCGTAATTAATATATTTTTAAAAATTATGGTTGTTGGTATTCATTATTTCTACAAATCTGTGGCCCACGGCAGTCGCGTCTGCACTTCAGTGATGGATCATCTAAAACGGAATATAACACAAATTTGTACTTCAGTATACTGATCAACGACATATAGTCATAGAATTGACGTAATTTTGACAAATGAGTTACACGACTAAGATAAAATAGCGGACACATATTACATATGGAATCTTTGCGCCCTGTACGACGTACAAACGAGACTATTTTTTTAATTATCAAATACGGAAGATTGATAGGCTTAACTGCCACACATTCTGCGTTATCTTGTGAGGTGTAAATATAGATGTAGGTGACTGCAATCCAAATCAGTTTCATCCTGTGCATATTAAAGGATCTTTTCTGTTTTAATTCTGTTGAGTCCGTTCCGTAACTACCGGTTCAGATATTGTGCAGGATTACGAAAGACGTCACTGTTACAAGTAAGGCAGGAAGAAAATACTGAGATTACGGCATCCCGGATGGAGCATCATCCCCATATATCTTAGCCGAGATCTCGGCACGGCTGGTATCTGCGGCGCAGCGCAGATGCTTATGAAGGATGCTGTGCCCTGGCCGGCCTTTCATTCCGCCGTCCGAGCAGCTGCTTTCATAAGGACGGCGACCGCTCGTCCCAAATCAGCCTGAGGTGGCCCTCCGAGCCAGGTGCCAGCCTGGACAAGCCCCGCCCTTTGGAAAAACCTACGTGCCTGCCACCACCCCTTCCACGTTTTTTCACCCACCCACATCCCTGACCCCTCCAACTGCGATCTCCGGCGAAATGAAATACGCCCGACTTGGGCGGCGGTTGAGGTAGCAGTGGCTGGGAGAGGGGGAGGCGGGGCGACGCATCGCCAGACACGTCGACATATATTCCGGGGAATCCCCGCCGCCAGTAGATCGATGTCTCGCACTTGTCATGCCGGCCTCGACATCTCTCATGCTATCTATCGATAGCGCTGGCCCCGCGAGGGGATTTCCGGGCGCCCCCATCGCGCCGTATCGCGACCCCGCAAGCGCGGGAAATTTATGGTCGCGATTTGGGTATTTTGTGTGCGCGGCCGTGCCGTGGGCCGCCGACTGCCAGCCCGGGCGGGCCTTTTTATGGTCACGAATATTGAATGGTCCTTCACTTTTCTTTTTCTCTTTATTTTCCCTCTGACGTAAATCGCGGTTGGGCAAATGTATTGAAATGAGTGGACTAGTAAATGCCCGAGTATCGACGCAACACTCGTCTGTCTTGTAGAAGTGAATTAGCCTCTTGAACCAATGGATATGAAAACAGTTTATTATCTCATCCGTTACCACTCAACAGAAATATTCTGTCCACTGCCTCTATATGCTTTTATCACCTGTCGGGCGGGAGTCTGTAGCAAGATATACTTTCACGAAATTGGCATAATTCTGAAGGTGGCAGAGGTAAAATACAGGGAGCGAAAGGCTATTTACAATTTGTACAGAAACCAGATGGCAGTTATAACAGTCGAGGGACATGAATGGGAAGCAGTGGTTGGGAAGGGAGTGAGACAGGGTTGTAGCCTCTCTCCGATGTTATTCAATCTGTATATTGAGCAAGCAGTGAAGGAAACAAAAGAAAAATTTTGAGTAGGTATTAAAATCCATGGAGAAGAAATAAAAACTTTGAGGTTCGCCGATGACATTGTAATTCTGTCAGAGACAGCAAAGGACTTGCAAGAGCAGTTGAACGGAATGGACAATATATTGAAAGGAGGATATAAGATGAACATCAACAAAGGCAAAACGAGGGTAATGGGATGTAGTCGAATTAAATCGGGTGATGCTGAGGGAATTAGATTAGGAAATGAGACACTTAGAGTAGTAAAGGAGTTTTGCTATTTGGGGAGCAAAATAACTGACGATGGTCGAAGTAGAGAGGATATAAAATGTAGACTGGCAATGGCAAGAAAAGCGTTTCTGAAGAAGAGAAATTTTTTAAAATCGAGTGTAGAATTAAGCGTCGGGAAGTCGTTTCTGAAAGTATTTACATGGAGTGTAGCCATGTATGGAAGTGAAACATAGACGATAAATAGTTTGGACAAGAAGGGAATAGAAGCTTTTGAAATGTGGTGCTACAGAAGAATGCTGAAGATTAGATGGGTAGGTCACATAACTAATGAGGAGGTATTGAATAGGATTGAGTAGAAGAGAAGTTTGTGGCACAACTTGACTAGAAGAAGGGATCGGTTGGTAGGACATGTTCTGAGGCATCAAGGGATCAACAATTTAGTATTGGAGGACATCGTGGAGGGTAAAAATCGTAGAGGGAGACCGAGAGATGAATACACTAAGCAGATTCAGAAGGATGTAGGTTGCAGTAGTTACTGGGAGATGAAGAAGCTTGCACGGGATAGACTAGCATGGAGAGCTGTATCAAACCAGTCTCAGGACTGAAGACCATAACAACAACAATTGGCATGAATTAGTAATGAAACATGAATTATCTGACAATGACTAGCTTTGACTATTAAAGTGGTATTATACATTAAAAAAGCCTAAGGATAACCGAAATGTGAACTGTACTAATAGGTACGACGTGAACTAGTAATTCATGCTGCTCTACTAAATATCAGATTCAGGCTGCGATAGAATTGCAGTCCTGCAGAATACTTTGGTTTACAAATTGTCTATTGTATTTTTTTTAATGTTAATGAACGATTAACATTTCTCAAGCACTTCGTAATCACCTTCGACAAATCACCCTGTTGTGGTATGCATAATCCCCCTGCCTCAATATTTAATCTGGACTATACTGCGTAACAGAATTGAAGGAATACCTTTTCGAAACCCCATACTTGTCTCACGTTGCAACGCATAAGACTGCCTGACAAAGCCTACTGTAGACAGGTGGTGCTGTTATCAGGAAGCCGGCCGCGGTTCTAGGCGCTTCAGTATTACAATATTACAATATTTCTTTGTACAGATGCAAAAGCGTGGCGTGACGAGGCGTCTTCAACTCGCTCCATGACGCTTCAAACAGAAAGGTCTTGACACATGCGAAAAAAATTATTTATTTATTTGCTACCATTTACAATGACCTACCATCTGGTTACTAAGACAGCTCGTACTTTCACAACACGAAATTGTACATGTGAAACTTATTTGTTATTACTTATTTGTAATAAGGAGTAATAATATTGCAGCTTTAAATACTTATAGACTCAAAAGTAATTAAGAAACGAAGCTCTTGAAATTAACGATTTATGAATAGAAGACAGGAATTTAGCAAGAAAGAGAAGAGGATATGACATTATAACTTGAAGACAAATTGTAAACTGGGAAAAATTTTTCTAAAATGAACAAGATTCTTGCTTTAAGAAGGAGAAATGGAAGATAGTAAACATTTATGAAATTATCAAAATTTTGAAAAATCGAAATATAAACCATAACGGTATTTTAAGGAAGAATGAAAACAGAAGGTAGGAAATACAATAATGGGAGAATGATAGTGAGTGTCTTGGAATAGTCCACAAAGATGCGGAAGGCCAATGATAGCTCTTCATCTAAATGTCTAGATTCACTAATAAACGAAACAACTGCCATTTGACTACTCTGTTTTTAAAGAAGTCTAGTAGACCGTTGTACAGTGTTTTGGCTACTTCCAACTGTCTAAGTCTCTTGAATATTGTGGGTCAACGGGGATTATTGAGGGTAGCCTCACGGTCGATCGTAATAACAATTGCATACTTAGCCCAAGTGTCGTTGGCAAATTGTAAGGCTTGGTTCATGGCGTCTTGAATCGACTTTCCCTCTCTGAAGCCGAAATGTATTTATTCATGCCATGGAGTGCTCTGTGCGCCTGTAAACGCGTGCACAATAGTTTTTCCTGGACCTTGGCAAGTGTATTTATAAGAGATCTAGGCCTACATGACTTGGTATCTGATGGCTCCCTGTCAGTTGCCTTCTTTATTACGACTGCCTTGGAGACCTTACAAGCTCCAGGCACTCCAACCAGCCGTAGAGCGTCGTTTAGCAGAGTTGTAAGGAATGGGGTGATGTTTGGTAGTATCTCTTTTAATACTTATGATTGAATCTCGTATGAATCAGGCGCTTTCTTGTTTTTGAGCTTTGACATCGCTATCGGCTCCTCTTCTAGCGCAAAAGGACAAGTGAATGCGGCAGTGTTGTATCGTGTGTTCAGTCCTTCTCGCTGTATTGCTTGTTGGTGTGTGCGCTAGTTTTGACGATGTCATGAGCTAGGAGCTTGTGCAACAAGCATTGTGCTGTTCATCTCTATCGCTTTGTCATCGCGCCGTCGTCGTGTCTCAGAGTCTCCAGAACTCGTGGGCTCTTTATTCTTCAGTAGTTATTTTGTACGACCCCCCCCCCCCCCCCACCAATATGTTTGCATTTGCGATGCCACCTGTCTGACCCAGTGTTGTTTGCGTGTTTCGGTCTTTTATGAGACTATATGCTTAGAGTCTTCTTCGCCTATCTCTGTCTGCTGTTGAGCGTTGGTACAGTCGTCTCGCTCTTTGGGTTTCTTGTTTTAGTCGAGTCAATCTATTTGTCCATGGTATTTGCGTGTGTTTCGTGTTTTTGGTATGAATGCATTTTGTGTCTTTGTGATGAAATGGGTAAGCATGTGTGCCTTGGAGTCAATGCTTCCGTCATTGGTTTCAGGGTTTCGGCCTTGTACTATTACTCTACGTCTCTCCCAGTTAGCTTTGTGAAATAGTAAACGTCGGGTGTGTGCTGTGTTGGTTGTGTTATTTTATCTTGTTACTCTGAAAGTGATCGCGTTGTGGTCACTGACAGTAATGTGGTATTGTAATTTTCAGTCCGTTATGCGTTCTCTAGCATCTTTGTTTACGAGTGTTATGTCTGTTACTTTTCGATTCGTCACGCACACTGTGTGTAGGTATGTTCCCTTCTACGTTAACTACGTGTAGTCGCGTTTCCTGTATGACGTCGTTTATCATGCGTCCTCTGTCGTTTGTTCTGTTGGGCTTCCACTGGGCGGACCTGGCGTTTATGTTCGACCATACGAGTACCTTCTTACCTTGTGCATATTTGGCTATTAGCTTTATATAATTTGCTAAGGGCCCTGTGGAATGACTGTATTGGGCATACAGTGAAGCAATTATACGTATGCCTCCTTGGTATGGAAGCTAATTGTTACCAAGTTTTCATTACATCATTCGATTAATTTGAAAGTATTAATTTGAAAGTATTTTTTTAATATGGAAACATCTGCCTCGCTGTCCTGACTACGGGTTATGGTTATCAGATTTGTCGGAAAGCAAGTCAGTTTGCCATGGTTGTTTCATGGCTCTTGTAGACACAGTATGTCTGTGTTTAGGTCTTTAACTATTTTGGGTATTCAGTACTAACTTGATTGCTCCTGAGCGAATTCAGTTGAAGAATATACAGTAATGATGCTACGTTACGAGAAAAAATAAAACCAGAACTCAGAATGTCATGTGACGTGTGAAGTAGGTTAATGATGTGCCATCAGCACTAAATCACACCACGATTCTTCCCAACGCCGCCCGTCTTATCCGAATTTCACTCGTTCTTGTGACGCATCTGCGATGGAAGACAGCTGGCCGGTGTGGCCGAGCGGTTCTAGGCGCTGCAGTCCAGAACCGCGCTGCTGCTACGGTCGCAGGTTTGAATCCTGCCTTGGGCATAGATGTCCTTAGGTTAGTTAGGTTTAAGTAGTTGTAAGTTCTAGGGGACTGATAACCTCAGATGTTGAGTCCCATGGTGCTTAGAGCCATTTGAACCATTTTGATGGAGGCAGAACCACTACATGTAGAGTTGAAATCACGAGGAAAACATTTCAGATACGCTGCCGCTCAGAAACGATAAGAAATGGTCTCAGACCGTGGCATAAAGGGCTTGAATGAAATCACGCCTTTGCTTGGGACAACTCTCACACAATTGGCGGTAGGAAACTACAGTGTGCAGTGCGATGGGCTTCAGGAAGGCGTTCTTGACAAATTTTCATACTGCTGCCATCTCACTAAAGCTCCACCCGATATCTAAGAACATCGTGGTCTAGCAAACCCATTGAGCGTGATCTCATTCTTTACGAGTGCTGCGAGAACTCAAGTTTTGCGCTTGTGTACAGAGCGCGCCTGCAGGTAGGCAACTGAAACTAGAGGTGTATCAAGTGGTTGCGTGCCAGCAGGCGCATAGCACCAATTCAAAGATTGTCTTTGCAAAGACAAAGTTTTAGAATGCTCATTAAATGGGAGCAATTGCCAGCAAGGACTGGGTGAGTGCCTCACATTACATTTAAATATCGTCGAATGGTTTTTAACGGTACGTAGTGGCTCCATCTTGTACACCAGAGCAAAAATTGTCTCACTACATTCCAAAGGGGTGAGATTACTTTCATTGTGGCTGGTAGCTCACGAAGTCTTTGTAGAAGCGTTGAAAAGCCTGGGAGATGCCAGTAGTACGAAAAATTATCGAGAACGTCTCCTGTTACTCACTGCACTGAAAACTGTAGTTCCAAATGGCGAAATATGTAGGAACCACTGTCCCGAGGAAAGGGGTGGTTTCATTGAAAGCCCTTTGCGCCACTCCCTGAGGTCTTTTCGTGTCGACTCCGAGCGGTAGTTTACCTGAAATGATTTCCTCGGTCAGTGATTTTAAACTGCGAGTCGCGACTCTGACCTCCACTGCACAGGAGTCACAAGAAAGGGTGAAGTGTCGGTAAGACAGGGTGTGACCATCTTCCTATAGTGTGACACGCTCGCGGGGGCGAGTGGCAGAATCATGGTAAAAGTTAATACTAATGGAATATCATTAACCCACTTTACAAGTTAAAATTGAAACAAACGAGCCCTTGATCACAACTTTTAGTCTAATTAACCAGGTTTCAACACTTCTAAAAGTGCCTTCATCAGAATTTAAACGTTTAAAGTGACTTACAACATAATTACAAATTCATGGGGAAAGAAATTTTTTATGTAAAAAGTGTAAGTACTGACTAACAATACAAGACAGAGACAGTACTTACATGTCACGTGTAAAATAAACGACAAGCCAAAAGGGCTTTAGTCACAAATTTTTTTTTAAAAGAATGCATGAAGGTGAACCACTATGGGCTGCTCATACCTGTACAGCCACAGGTTCCAACGGAATAAGGCTGCCTTTAAAACTTTGCCACTTTACATGTCATAAGAACATCTGAGCTCTGGCCTTTTTTTCACAAGTGTCCACAACTTGGCCGCACGGGGTAGCCGAGCGGTCTCAGAGGCCTCGTCACGGTTCGCGTGAGTACCCCCGTCGGAGGTTCGAGTCCTCCCTCAAGCATGGGTGTGTCTGTTGTCCTTAGCGTAAGTCAGTTTAAGTTAGATTAAGTAGTGCGTAAGCTTAGGGACCGATGACCTCAGCAGTTTGGTCCCTTAGGAACTTATCACAAATCTACAATTTGTCGACACCTTGCTGTTAGAAGCGGAGTTGACATCGCAGGGCGGCATGCTTTTGTATCGTTGCAAATGAAGGTTGAACTAATCTTTGAACCTAATTTCAAACTTCGGTTAAAACAACAGGCCACATGGCAATAACTTTTGTTTATTATTACCGGTTTCGGCTTACGTTAAAGATATCCTTAGATTTTTTGGGCCTGCAAAAGTAGGAACAGCAATTTTACAGACATCACTACACATATTGTGTTAAAAGAAACTGAAAATGCTGTAGCGTTTACCCTCTTGGTTGACGCTTTGGTTTGTTTATCACGTGATACCAGTATCGCAGACTGCGGCTCACGGCCGTGGAGCCAGGGGTTAAATGGTACGCAGTTCCTGCGCCGACTATGGATTACCTCACCAACAGCTAATAGCAAACGCTGCCGTATGAAATTTCCTAAGTAAGCTACGTAGAATACGTATGAGTACATAAGAACTTAAAACATTATAAACCATCAGGCAAGTAGTCATTTAAATTAAAACAATACAAACAAACTCACAGAACGAGAGAAAACGCAGTGTCATCCAGTGGCACTTTTGTGAATGGCAAACACATCGTTGTGAATATTTTGTCGATTAGCGAATAAACCGGGGAGTAGTAATTATAGGCGCATACAGACATTGGAGAAAGACATAACACGTAAAATTACATTAAAAGATTTAACCATTACAATATACATACACGTCGAAGTATATTTACTTAGCAGTGCCCTCTGGTAAGAATTCAAAACGAGGCCAACATGGCCGCCATGAAAATACAGAAGTGTGTACTGAAAGTGACAACAGCCATCTTGGCCCTTACGTTGCCTAAAGAACGGCGTCGTTTTGTATTCTTACCAGAGGACACTGGCTAATAAACATTCAACGGCTGTATATACATTAATGGTGTATCTTTTAATGTAATTTTATCTGCAATTATGTCTTTATGTAATATCTGTATTTGAATATAATTACTATTCTCTGGTTTATTCGTTTATCGACAAAACATTCATAAGAACGACGTGTTTGTCATTCACACAAGCGCCACTAGATGACACTGCTTCTTCAATCGCTCTTTAAGTTTGTTTATTTTATTTTAACAGAAATGACTACTTTCCTGATGTTTTATAATGTTTTAAATTCTTATGTACTCATACTTGGTCTACGGGAACATACTTTGCAAACTTCATACGGCAGCGACGGTTCAATTCTTGTGAAACGTTTGCCATTGGGTGTTGCTGACGTAATCCGAAGTCGGCACGGGAACTGCGTATTGTTTAAACCTTTGCTCCACAGCCATCAATGACAGTATACGGTCTTGGTATCACATTGATAAACCGCGGAACCGCCAGCGCTATCCAAAGGGGTAGGGCTACAGCATTTCTCTATTTCCTTTTAACGTCATATGTATTAACACTGTCTGTAACTTTGCTGTTCCTACCCCTGCAGGGCTCAAAAACTCTGAGGATGGCTTTAACGTAAGGCGAAACAAGTCATAATAAACAAAAGTTACTGCGATCTCGACTGTCGTTATAACCAAAGTATACAAAGTATAGCATCAGATAGCTGCGCTCCTCGAACAATGTTGTCTAAATTTGTAATCTCAAACTTACACGTAGCAATGGGAGACAAGTAAGGGGTTTCCAAAAAGGGATACTCTAATTCTGTTCTTCAGTGTACTTTACCAAAAAATGAAAAATACAGAATAAGCTCAGGATGTATCAGGACATAATGTAAGTACTCTGATTATTGATCATGTCTTGTTCTGATGTGAACAGCGCACAGATTTCGAGTGATGTAAATCACTTTCTCGCTTATCTCTATGTTCGGGAAAACTGTATAAACTATTCGTACAATAGTTGTTTAAACTCCGTCGACTCTCATTTCACTTCACATGATATTCTCGATTGTAACTTACCTTCAATCGCCTGTGGTTTTACAGTTTAAGAATACGCCAACATAGCCTTTTGCTAGGTATATTAGCTAGAGGAATGGAAAAGCAGTTCCACTCGTGAAATACAAATCTTACAGAAGGAGCTGCTGAAATCTGTATTACGTTGAATGCTAAACCTCTATTGCAAGAAGTGACAAGTTTCTGAGATATGCGGTAATGTACCGATGGGTAATTTAGTGACGAGGGTGGGAATAAATTCTATGGCACTGTAATATATCATGAGTGCGGTTGTGGCACTGCCCTTACTAATAGACGCAAGACTAAGGAAAAAGGAAGACATGTTTTGGCCTAGAAAAGTGTCCAATGATGTAAAATGGTGCGAGACGTTCAAAATCCTTTGGAAAATATGTGTAGGCTATAGAGAAAGACGGCAAAATACCATTTGTATAAGAACCAAAAAGGAAAAATGTGGATGGAACACTAGGAACGAAGTGCTCGGACAATAAAGACTACAACACTTTCCTTACTGTTCAATCTATAAGCAATGACGGAAATAAAAAAAAACGTTTCATTAGTGGATTAAAATTAAAAGCAAAGGAATATCAATAAGATTCGCTGATGACATCGAGTTTCTCAGTGAAAGAAGAACTGCAGGACCCGTTAATGAAATGAACAATCTGAAAAGCACCATTTATCGATAGCGAGTGAACCGAAGGAAGACCAAAGTATTAAGGAGTGGAAGAAATTATGTTAGTGATAAGCTCAATGTCAAAATTAGGTATCACTAAGTAGACGAAGTGAAGAAATTGTGCTACTTGGAAGCAAAATAAGACAGCACCAACCAAGCGAGGAGGACATAACAAACAGACTATCACAGTAAAAGAGCGCACTCCTAGCAAAAGTAAGTCTGCTAGTAACAAACATTTTTCTTAAGAAGAGGAACAAAATTCTGAAAATTCACGTCTGGAAGAGAGGATTACATGAAAGTGAATCACAAAACTGTAAGAAAAGAACAGATGTGGTTCTATGACGGTGAAAATTAAATAAAAGAATATGACAAAGATTATTAGAAGGTTCTCAGCAGAAGCAATAAGGACTAGAGAACGTGGAAAATATTGAAAAGAAGAAAGGGCGGGAGGATACGAGATGTGTTTCGACATCAAGGAATAGCTTCCAAGGTGGTTGAGCGTGTTGTAGAGGATAAAAACTGTAGGGGAAGACAGAGACTGGACTATATCCTACCAGTGTTGAGGACGTCTGGTGCAACCGCTACTAATGATGAATAGGTGGACAAAGGAGAGAGATTTTTAAGGGGCTGTATCAGGAGTCACAAGAGTGATGACAAAATTAATCATGAAATAACAAGACAAAGTAGGTGCAGTCAAAGCGCTAAGAATATCAATATGTCAATGTGGAAAAGAGATTCGGAAGTTTCCACAAAGGTAATGAGAGACATTGCTCAAGATGTGGCATAAGATTGTTATTCGCTTTCACATCCGTAAGGGGACCATAGCTAAGGGAACCTCGCTGGCAAAAAGCCAGGTCACGGACGTGCAACCATTGACCTGAGTGACTTGTTTCTAAGAGGAAGCTATGAACCAATGTAACATCGTTATTAATTAATTGAATAAAAGTTTACAGAGGAAAGAATGTAGTCGCATCCATTTTGAGCTCGAAAGTTACCACGAGTGCCTCAGTTTAATTAAGGAAATCAAAATAATTAGCGAAATAATGACAGAAATATTGTTTGGTGGAGGAAATAAAGCCCCCTCATTGGTCTGTCTTGGGAGACAGAGAGTGACACTTCTGAATGACTTTCTGACGTGAAAGATGGACGTGTTTCAGACTCACACGTGAGATGTAATTCAGAGGCTCTGAGTATGTCAGATTCGGAGCAAATGCTAATGGTTTTGCCCACTGACCTGTGGTTTCATGGAACTTCTTAATGTATTAACGGTTCTAAATGGTATCATAAATGAATATATCAAACATCGTTATTTTAAGATATTGTTCTGTGTGAGCCACGTTGATGTATTCAACAGTTATTGAATGAACATTCGAATAATAAATCTAATGTGTGCATAGTGTATGTTGTGTGTGCTGTGATCCATATGGTGAACTTAATGAATAATGTAGAACTGAATACTGTATTACCTTTATTAAATACCGTTTACTTCAAATTGTTTTAATTTGAGCCCCACTAATAACGTCATTCACAATTCCAGTGGATATACTTAGATTTTAGTTGTTTGTTGTTCGGACTGCAAGTCCATGCCTTCAGATGAATACTTGAGGAGATCCTTGAGATTTAAAGTAAAGTAACGTCGTATGGCATGACTGGCTGGGAAATTCCAAAGGGCAAGTGCAGTCGCCTGAATTGGTGTTTCCTATCTTTCACAACCCCCCCCCCCCCCCCCCCCAATGAACCATGGACCTTGCCGTTGGTGGGGAGGCTTGCGTGCCTCAGCGATACAGATAGCCGTACCGTAGGTGCAACCACAACGGAGGGGTATCTGTTGAGAGGCCAGACAAACGTGTGGTTCCTGGAGAGGGGCAGCAGCCTTTTCAGTAGTTGCAAGGGCAACAGTCTGGATGATTGACTGATCTGGCCTTGTAACAATAACCAAAACGGCATTGCCGTGCCGGTACTGCGAACGGCTGAAAGCAAGGGGAAACTACAGCCGTAATTTTTCCCGAGGGCATGCAGCTTTACTGTATGATTACATGATGATGGCGTCCTCTTGGGTAAAATATTCCGGAGGTAAAATAGTCCCCCATTCGGATCTCCGGGCGGGGACTACTCAAGAGGATGTCGTTATCAGGAGAAAGAAAACTGGCGTTCTACGGATCGGAGCGTGGAATGTCAGATCCCTTAATCGGGCAGGTAGGTTAGAAAATTTAAAAGGGAAATGGATAGGTTGAAGTTAGATATAGTGGGAATTAGTGAAGCTCGGTGGCAGGAGGAACAAGACTTCTGGTCAGGTGACTACAGGGTTATAAACACAAAATCAAATAGGGGTAATGCAGGAGTAGGTTTAATAATGAATAGGAAAATAGGAATTCGGGTAAGCTACTACAAACAGCATAGTGAACGTATTATTATGGTCAAGATAGATACGAAGCCCACACCTACTACAGTAGTACAAGTTTATATGCCAACTAGCTCTGCAGATGACGAAGAAATTGAAGAAATGTACGATGAAATAAAAGAAATTATTCAGATTGTGAAGGGAGACGAAAATTTAATAGTCATGGGTGACTGGAATTCGAGTGTAGGAAAAGGGAGAGAAGGGAACATAGTAGGTGAATATGGATTGGGGGACAGAAATGAAAGAGGAAGCCGCCTGGTAGAATTTTGCACAGAGCACAACATAATCATAACTAACACTTGGTTTAAGAATCATGAAAGAAGGTTGTATACATGGAAGAACCCTGGAGATACTAAAAGGTATCAGATAGATTATATAATGGTAAGACAGAGATTTAGGAACCAGGTTTTAAATTGTAAGACATTTCCAGGGGCAGATGTGGACTCTGACCACAATCTATTGGTTATGACCTGTAGATTAAAACTGAAGAAACTGCAAAAAGGTGGGAATTTAAGGAGATGGGACCTGGATAAACTAAAAGAACCAGAGGTTGTACAGAGATTCAGGGAGAGCATAAGGGAGCAATTGACAGGAATGGGGGAAATAAATACAGTAGAAGAAGAATGGGTAGCTTTGAGGGATGAAGTAGTGAAGGCAGCAGAGGATCAAGTAGGTAAAAAGACGAGGGCTAGTAGAAATCCTTGGGTAACAGAAGAAATATTGAATTTAATTGATGAAAGGAGAAAATATAAAAATGCAGTAAGTGAAACAGGCAAAAAGGAATACAAACGTCTCAAAAATGAGATTGACAGGAAGTGCAAAATGGCTAAGCAGGGATGGCTAGAGGACAAATGTAAGGATGTAGAGGCCTATCTCACTAGAGGTAAGATAGATACCGCCTACAGGAAAATTAAAGAAACCTTTGGAGATAAGAGAACGACTTGTATGAATATCAAGAGCTCAGATGAAACCCACTTCTAAGCAAAGAAGGGAAAGCAGAAAGGTGGAAGGACTATATAGAGGGTCTATACAATGGCGATGTACTTGAGGACAATATTATGGAAATGGAAGAGGATGTAGATGAAGATGAAATGGGAGATATGATACTGCGTGAAGAGTTTGACAGAGCACTGAAGGACCTGAGTCGAAACAAAGCCCCCGGAGTAGACAATATTCCATTGGAACTACTGACGGCCGTGGGAGAGCCAGTCCTGACAAAACTCTACCATCTGGTGAGGAAGATGTATGAGACAGGCGAAATACCCTCAGACTTCAAGAAGAATATAATAATTCCAATCCCAAAGAAAGCAGGTGGTGACAGATGTGAAAATTACCGAACTATCAGCTTAATAAGTCACAGCTGCAAAATACTAACACGAATTCTTTACAGACGAATGGAAAAACTGGTAGAGGCCAACCTCGGGGAAGATCAGTTTGGATTCCGTAGCAACACTGGAACACGTGAGGCAATACTGACCTTACGACTTATCTTAGAAGAAAGATTAAGGAAAGGCAAACCTACGTTTCTAGCATTTGTAGACTTAGAGAAAGCTTTTGACAATGTTGACTGGAATACTCTCTTTCAAATTCTAAAGGTGGCAGGGGTAAAATACAGGGAGCGAAAGGCTATTTACAATTTGTACAGAAACCAGATGGCAGTTATAAGAGTCGAGGGGTATGAAAGGGAAGCAGTGGTTGGGAAGGGAGTGAGACAGGGTTGTAGCCTATCCCCGATGTTATTCAATCTGTATATTGAGCAAGCAGTAAAGGAAACAAAAGAAAAATTTGGAGTAGGTATTAAAATCCATGGAGAAGAAATAAAAACTTTGAGGTTCGCCGATGACATTGTAATTCTGTCAGAGACAGCAAAGGACTTGGAAGAGCAGTTGAATGGAATGGACAGTGTCGTGAAAGGAGGATATAAGATGAACATCAACAAAAGCAAAACAAGGATAATGGAATGTAGTCTAATTAAGTCGGGTGATGCTGAGGGAATTAGATTAGGAAATGAGGCACTTAAAGTAGTAAAGGAGTTTTGCTATTTGGGGAGCAAAATAACTGATGATGGTCGAAGTAGAGAGGATATAAAATGTAGACTGGCAATGGTAAGGAAAGCGTTTCTGAAGAAGAGAAATTTGTTAACATCCAGTATTGATTTAAGTGTCAGGAAGTCATTTCTGAAAGTTTTTGTATGGAGTGTAGCCATGTATGGAAGTGAAACATGGACGATAAATAGTTTGGACAAGAAGAGAATAGAAGCTTTCGAAATGTGGTGCTACAGAAGAATGCTGAAGATTAGATGGGTAGATCACATAACTAATGAGGAAGTATTGAATAGGATTGGGGAGAAGAGAAGTTTGTGGCACAACTTGACCAGAAGAAGGGATCGGTTGGTAGGACATGTTCTGAGGCATCAAGGGATCACCAATTTAGTATTGGAGGTCAGTGTGGAGGGTGAAAGTCGTAGAGGGAGACCAAGAGATGAATACACTAAGCAGATTCAGAAGGATGTAGGTTGCAGTAGGTACTGGGAGCTGAAAAAGCTTGCACAGGATAGAGTAGCATGGAGAGCTGCATCAAACCAGTCTCAGGACTGAAGACCACAACAAACAACATCTTTCACAAACCGTAGGCACCTTTCCATAGTGAAGTTTGTGTATTGCGGAAGTGTAACTGTTGAGTGTAGGTGACTGTAATGGTTGTATGTGTAGTGTGGGGACATGTTTCTGTAGGCTGATGACGAAAGAAGCGAGAAGGTGAAACATGGTGCCAGGTAATGAGTGTGTGTGCAGTGTAGTGTCATGTATGTGTTGGCTGGTGATGAGGGAAGCAAGGGAGTGAAACCTGGTGCCACTTAACAGGCATATGTGCAGTGTAGAAGAGATAGGATGAAACCTGTGCTGCGTAATGGGTGTGTGTGTGTGTGTGTGCGTGTGTGTGTGTGTGTGGTGTGTGTGTGTATATGTGTGTGTGTGTGAGCGTGTGCAGTGAGGTTTCATGTATGTGTTCGCTGATGATGAGAGAGAGGAGATGGTGAAATCTGGTCGTAGGTAATGTGTGTGTGTGTGTGTGTGTGTGTGTGTGTGTGTAGTGTTGTCTTGTACATGGTGGCTGATAACGAGATAAGAGAGGAAGAGAGAGGATGCAGCCTGGTGGTGCGTGATGGGTGTGTGTGTATGTAGCGTGGTGTTATGTATACGTTGCCTGATGATGAGAGAAGGGAAGGGGTGGAAATCAGCGCAGGCACAAAGCCCACTCCTCTCGCAGAGCAACAAACGGGCTTCTGAGCTTAACGTCCCCATTCATCGGATAGTGCCCCTCTGCTGTAAAAGCAAGGTGAAAACTGTCCTAGCACGAAGCGTTCCCAGACGTTCACTTACTGAACCACTGACCACTGCTGATGGTAATTAATTTGGGTGATTTGATGTCAACAGTATGGCCATTTAAATCATAAGCAATATAAAGAATAACACTAATATTTCTGGTTTGTTTCTGTTCTGTTCATCAAGAACATAGCATAGATGCGCTGAAGATTTAAGCAAAGAAAATGTAGTGCCACCTTGTAAACATTCGCATATTTGTCTTCTTCAGACGTCTCTGCCAGGACTCTCACCACAGCAACTACTCTAATTAGTCCTACTGCACGAAGGACCCTCTTTCAGCTGAGCCTGTGATTTCTCTGTCGGCTAGTAATATCAGTCCCATGGCGTAAGACCAGTTCTAACAGAAGTTACGTCTTGTTTTATTACTTAGATTAAATACTGAGCAAATGTAAGTTATTTGGTGGCTAATGATTCCAATAGTTCAGTGCGTTGAAATGACAATGAGAGAGTGTCACAAATTATCGGTTCTGGTTGCAGGCAAATTTTGTTTATAATGATTTGATTCAACTGAGTGGAAAGCGCTGGAAACAAAAATCGCTCGAAAACTGCATAAAATAAAGTCTAACAGAATGTTATCGTGATTTACATGAAACAATTCCGTTTGATCAAAGGAATACAAAACCACAATAGGATTTCATCTAGTCAATGTATTATGAAAGTTAATGAATGACTCTATGGAAGTTTTAATTGATAAACAATAAGTTAAGTCATCGTCTTTTAGCTGAAACTACTTGTAGGCCCATTATTCCAAACAGTGTGGCCATCAACACCACGAGATATGAACCCGTGTGATATCTGGCTGTGGGGTTACGGGAAGGACAGCGTTTATCAATGAGATACTAACACACATTGGAAGCTGAAGATGAGCATAGCAAGGGAGCTAACCAGCTTCCCAGGTAAGACGTTTTGGGCAGCAATAGAGCAAACGCCTGTGCAGTTACAGGCTGTCGTGGATACAGGTGGTCGTCACATTGAGCAATATTTGTAACCTGAAACGTGATGATTATTCGCAATTATCAAATATTATCCTCTCGTGTGGAAATTAAGATCTGTTTCTTTCAATGGTTTATCCGTTATCTCTTCCACATTTCTTCACAAATGTTTCCACATAGTTAAATTATACGTCAACTACCTCAAAATACTCTTCCCAAAAAGTGTCGAAATTAAGGTGAGCGGTGTTCTCGTATCAAGCTTTGCAGAATTACATGACGGAAGCCATCCCCCACAAACCTGTTGTGTCACTGTAGATAAAATGTGGTTCTGAATTCCAATACATGTTAGTAAAGCTGGAAACAATTTATAAAAATAAGTCAAGTAAGAAAACTTGAATTACATAAATAAATCTGATCAAGTGAAAATAGATTAAACTGACAGTATGTTGAGTTAGTTTAATGGGGTTAATGAGATTACAGTGACTATATGAACTCATTTCAATTCCTCTTTTTAAAATTCTATAATTTCACGTTTTACTGGCTTTATTAATTTGATTTTGAGGGCGAGCCTTGGAAGACGGGAGTACTGTGAATACAAGACAAGTAACTTGTAGCGAGGCTCAGCGAAATGATCCCTGGGGAACCGAGAGCACACAGACTTTCACAGAGTTATAGGGGAGGAGAGCAGGAGGTAAAGCCACCTTACCTTGTCGAGGTGAAAGTCGCTTTGCTGAGCACTGTGCTTTTGCAAAGGCTATCGTGTAGTTTATAGCTTGGGTCCGCTGTGGATAGCTGAGATAAAACATTTGTTCCGGAGGACGGAACTCTGTCAATGTGCATTAGGTGCAGGGTTCATATTAAGATAAATATTTCACCAGATAAACGCCCCGCAGCTTTCCAAAAGACGTGGCGAAACAGCTCTGATCCAATAAGGGTTCATAAGTTGCAGCATAGTTGGGACTAGCCTCTTGGACAGTCTTCCAGCATTTGTGAGAAACCGTAACGTGAGGCTAGCTGGTGGGGGACTGATAACCCCGCTGATTGGTCTCCTCCTCAAAAATCAACCAACTAATCAAGCAACTGGTGGTTCTCAGAGTACCGACTGATGTGATGGAAGTGACGTCAGGAGGACGGAGAAGTGGCAATCTTTTTAGAAGAGAGGGGAGGAAATTGTATTATTTGCTTGATGACTTTTGGTTCTTTTTTGGAGAGATTTTTGTTAGGAATAACAGTTCCCCTATTAGTGGGATGTAGTGACCTGTGAAAGGATTGGTGGGCAGGGAAAAGGCAGCTTTTCATGAACTTGAAAAGTAAAGACTGTGGAACAGAGCTTGGAGGTGAACAGATTGGCACTCTGCAGACTGTATTCTCAACACGAGGAACCGTCTGGGGTCCAATGATCGAGTCCTCAGGTGACTGATTGTAGCGGTTGACTTCAGTGAGGCGTGGTGACTCTACTGTGCTCGCTGTACACGGAAAATTACAGTGAGAATCGCTTACAGCTCCAGCTTTTTAGGATGAGCAAGAGTTTGTTATTCTGGTACATGGTAAGTTTCACTGTCTTATGTTCATTAGTGGTCTCTCAGGTCTTTGGGATTTTCGTTTTTTGATACACATAATGAGGCAACTGTAATAATCATACAGTCAGGTTGCAATACATTCAACGGAGTGAGATGCGAGATTTTTAAGCAACTCCAACCCGTCGAGTAACTTCACCAACGTATAGTCTTTGGAAAGTATGTCATTGTAACATCGATAACTTCATAAGGGTTTTCAGTGTTTTATGATTTCAAATGTTTTTGTCATAAAGAGCGCAGCACAGAGCGCATTTAATTCTAGAATATATTACCACATTAATACCTATCCAATGATAAAGTATTATGTCAGTTCCCCACCTTAAGATTTACTGGTAGGGCCTAAATAATTTGTAACGGTTGTAAATTCCGTCCCTGCATTACACTCAGTACTGAATATAAATGGTGTCCCTGTTTCGCGATAAATCCTGATTAGCAAATGGATGAATAATTTCAAAGTGTAATGGATGACAGGTCTGTTTACGTTACATCAGGACCAACTTTTATTACGTAGAATGTAGATTATAACGAACAAAGCAGTTTTCATCAGAAGCAATCGATTTGTAATAGATCGACTGGCCACAATCGATCTCGGAGTTATAAAAGCACAACGTGTTGAATAGAATTACGTCGCAAAGTTGAATGTAAAAAGAAACTGTAGACCAGAGACAAACGAAAAGAGGTAGCACTGTTTTAAACAGTCTGCCTTGTTTTCAGGCATAAGATCGAAGTCCACACAACGTCAAGAGACGCTGCCACTGGCTAGTGGAAGCAGTGTCACGCTAAGTTTGAGCAAACGAATCAGCAGCTGCAGACTGGTAACAAAGATAACTAAAGAGGAAGCACCACCTATGGTCAACGAGAGTGTGGCTGACGAAACTGATAAGGAGTTTTACGTAATATTGATGAGCAACCCTGTTATAAGTGGAAACAGCTTGATGGAGTTCTCAGACGTTGGCTGGCGCTTCTTACAGAGTGCTAACGTAGTAGCACATGCTTCCTGATCTAGCACACTTGCAGCATATCGGGCGGAGGTAAATAGAACTGACAGATTCTTTTGCTGTCGTATTTCTAAGAGTTACTTGGGGTGCTTACGGTACAACGGTAGGTTCTGACTTCACGATTTCGTATTCCAGAATTATCTTATTTGTAACAGTAGTGCAGAGCTGTAATGATTCTCGTTTCACGTGTTGCATGCATATCTCTTGGAGAAGCAGCGATAAACGTGGGTAGTTTCATTATTTAAATGGTTTTACTTCACTTGTAGAATTCTTTGAGGCATTTCTTCGTAAGTTTTGATATAATATTGTCCTGTCTTTTAGCCGATTTCCTGTTGCTTGGGGACTGATGACCTCAGAAGTTAAGTCCCATAGTGCTCAGAGCCATTTGAACCTATTGCTTCAAATAAATGTGTATAATCAAAATAATTTTGCTATGGAATTATAGTTTATCATATGAACTCTATCGCGTTGTTAAAATTAATATCTATGTGAATTTTCATTGTCTTCTGTTAAAATACTATAAAGTTGACCAGCCGTCTTCTTCCTTATTCTTGCTTGGATCTTGTTACTAGAGTGTTCCGTAATGGATCTGTTCTGTAAATTATCATGAAGTAATAATTAATTTTATATTAAATAAAGTCTTATCTAGCAGTACTCAATCTATTCTGTTAATTTCTAATAATTCACCTCTTTGTATATTTTTCAGCTTTTTAAATACGTTGGAAGTGGTCGGATTGGTGACGTAATGATCGTGCGCCATGGCGCGTTGTTTTCAATGTTCGTGAGTCGAACCCGCAATCCATGTCTTTAACGAAGTCCTATCATAATTACTCTTCCTATGGAAACCATTTCTCTATATTCAGATTTAATAATGACAAGGTTTTGTATCACCAAGTTTGCCGCTTACTAATAACGACTTCTGAGCCTGATACTTTAACAACAAAAAAAGGGTAACGCATGAGATTAAAATTAATCACGAAGCAGGCAAATTAATATACACTCCTGGAAATTGAAATAAGAACACCGTGAATTCATTGTCCCAGGAAGGGGAAACTTTATTGACACATTCCTGGGGTCAGATACATCACATGATCACACTGACAGAACCACAGGCACATAGACACAGGCAACAGAGCATGCACAATGTCGGCACTAGTACAGTGTATATCCACCTTTCGCAGCAATGCAGGCTGCTATTCTCCCATGGAGACGATCGTAGAGATGCTGGATGTAGTCCTGTGGAACGGCTTGCCATGCCACTTCCACCTGGCGCCTCAGTTGGACCAGCGTTCGTGCTGGACGTGCAGACCGCGTGAGACGACGCTTCATCCAGTCCCAAACATGCTCAATGGGGGACAGATCCGGAGATCTTGCTGGCCAGGGTAGTTGACTTACACCTTCTAGAGCACGTTGGGTGGCACGGGATACATGCGGACGTGCATTGTCCTGTTGGAACAGCAAGTTCCCTTGCCGGTCTAGGAATGGTAGAACGATGGGTTCGATGACGGTTTGGATGTACCGTGCACTATTCAGTGTCCCCTCGACGATCACCAGTGGTGTACGGCCAGTGTAGGAGATCGCTCCCCACACCATGATGCCGGGTGTTGGCCCTGTGTGCCTCGGTCGTATGCAGTCCTGATTGTGGCGCTCACCTGCACGGCGCCAAACACGCATACGACCATCATTGGCACCAAGGCAGAAGCGACTCTCATCGCTGAAGACGACACGTCTCCATTCGTCCCTCCATTCACGCCTGTCGCGACACCACTGGAGGCGGGCTGCACGATGTTGGGGCGTGAGCGGAAGACGGCCTAACGGTGTGCGGGACCGTAGCCCAGCTTCATGGAGACGGTTGCGAATGGTCCTCGCCGATACCCCAGGAGCAACAGTGTCCCTAATTTGCTGGGAAGTGGCGGTGCGGTCCACTACGGCACTGCGTAGGATCCTACGGTTTTGGCGTGCATCCATGCGTCGCTGCGGTCCGGTCCCAGGTCGACGGGCACGTGCACCTTCCGCCGACCACTGGCGACAACATCGATGTACTGTGGAGACCTCACGCCCCACGTGTTGAGCTATTCGGCGGTACGTCCACCTGGCCTCCCGCATGCCCACTATACGCCCTCGCTCAAAGTCCGTCAACTGCACATACGGTTCACGTCCACGCTGTCACGGCATGCTACCAGTGTTAAAGACTGCGATGGAGATCCGTATGCCACGGCAAACTGGCTGACACTGACGGCGGCGGTGCACAAATGCTGCGCAGCTTGCGCCATTCGACGGCCAACACCGCGGTTCCTGGTGTGTCCGCTGTGCCGTGCGTGTGATCATTGCTTGTACAGCCCTCTCGCAGTGTCCGGAGCAAGTATGGTGGGTCTGACACACCGGTGTCAATGTGTTCTTTTTTCCATTTCCAGGAGTGTACATTCAACGCTTGAAATCCCTCAAGCTTACAGTTACATATGGATCCATATTCTCTTGCTGTCGTCTATGTGATGCGCCTCTCCTTTGATAACATTTCACATCCTTACTTAGAAACTGGTACGAAAGGGGTAGCTTTACATGTTACGACACATCACTTGGCAATAGAGTCCACATACGAGACGGAAGAGTCAATCATATATATTTTTTTATTAGTAATAGATAAAACTGTTCTGTTCTAACGTAGTAAAGATTTTTGGGGAAGTAAGAAATGGTTACCAAACATAGGTCTTAGTGATTGCAGCACAGCATTCTGTGGCGATGAATTATGGACTAGGGGAAAACAGAAACAGCATAGAATTGAACGATTTGAGATGTAGTGCTAGAGAAGAATGTTCTAATTAGGTGGAATGATAAGACATGGGGTGATGAGGTTCACCGCCAAATCGGCATAGGATGGAAAATATGGAAAACACTGACAAGAAGACATGTCATGTATTAAGGTATCAGGGAATATCTTGCATGGTACTCGAAGGAGTTGCAGAGTTTAATAAATGTGGGGGAAGACAGGGATTGGAATACATGGAATAAATAATTGACGACACAGGGTGCAGCTGTTATTCCGAAGTGAAGAGCTTGGCATTCGAGAGAAATTGCAGGTCCCATAAACCCAGTCGGAAGACTGAGGACTAAAGGAAAGTGATCAATATTGGGAATAATAAAACTGCAATAGCGGTAAAAGTGATCTATAGAGCAGTAAATGAAGTAAAAAGCTGCTATACACCTGTTTCTGAGACTTTATCTAGAGTTAACAATAAGAATGATGATTCTGGAAATATACAAAAAACTTCTTCGTTTCGCTCCCATAGGGATCGTGATACGTATGTTACATTAACTGCACCACGTGCATAAACATTTAAACAATCATTCTTCCCGCGCTCCATACAGGAGTGACACGGAAGGAAACCATGATAGCTGGTACAATGCGGTCGGCCATGCAGTTCACAGTGGTTTGTGGAATACAGATGTAAACGTAGACTTAGATGTAGAAGAAGCAGCCTTTTATTCAGGTCTTAACCATTACCTGAAAGGGCATATGATCGCATGTGCCAGTGGACTACTTTTGGCTTCTTCTACAGAAGGAGAAGGCCAGGATCAGCGGCTGTGTTCTGTGTAGTGACTCACCTTTCAGGTAGTTAGGCTGACGTCATTACGTGTCGTTGATTCCCGTCAGCCCTGCCACCTGTTCGTATCAGAGGGAATCCCGATCCATGAAGGTGCGCAGCTCACTACAATGCCGTCACGCTAGACAAAAACCTAAGTGTAGTGTGGTAACTGAACTCCACAATAGAAGGATACGTATTACATTAGATGTGATTCCTTTTTTTAACGAATAAGGTATAACTAAGGGATACGAGCGCTGTTCGAAAAGTAGGGTACGATCGGTCGCGAAATGGAAAACACAGTTAAAATAATTTTTTTTATTCGCAACAGTTAGCCACACCTTCCAGCTACCTCTCTAAATAGTCGCCGTTCCGAATTAGACATTTGTCGTAGCGTTGTACGAGCTTTCCAGTACCCTCGTCACAGAAAGTAGCGTCCTGTGCTTTCCGCCAATTCTCTACGCTGTACTGCCTTTCGTTGTTTGTGCCAAAATGTTGTCTTCGTAGCCAGGGGTTCATGTGAGCAGAGATGAGCATCGGAGGTAGCTAATTAAGGGCTGTATTGTGGGTGATGAAATACTTCCCATCGAAAACGCTGCGGTAGCGTCTTCATTGCCCCTGCAGAATGTGGCTGAGAATTGTCTTGAAGAAAGAAACGCATGACATTTATGTTATGTGGGCTGCATAGCTTCAGGTGAAATCTCTCACCATATCCACATACTTGGTGGGAAACACTGTCGTTTTAGGAATTTCTACGTGATCACTTTGCACTCCGAACTGAAAAGAGCGACGTCAAGCGATAGACAGGCACACTAAAGACACTGCCGAACAAATCTGTGCAAAGTTTCGTCAGATTTTCATGTGGTTTCTATTTCGCGCCAAATCGGACATTACTTTCCGAATGCGCCTTATAATATTCGTATTCTAGAGACGAGAGCAGAACAAATAGTTCCCATTAATCTTTATGTAGAAATTTATGTTTGAAATTCTTTCACTTCTCACTTAAATCCTTCCAATTAATACGCGTAATTCCTACTTCTCCGCAAGATGACACTGACTGAGAGATCGAGGCCTTTGTATGAAAAGCTAATCCTTGAGCGTAAGAATACCTTTGAAGGAAAATAACTACTAATTTGGATCAGTCAGATAATGACACCTTACAGATATGAAGAGTTGCAAATGTAACATACTTTTGATTAAGAACGTCCTTTTAGAACCGATATGAAAATAGTGACAGTTATGATTGTACCATATTTCTGTGGCGGAACCTATCCTTTAAATAGGACCCCGCGTCAATGTTATACGTTTTCTGCAGCAGCCAATACATATCGTGTACGTATGGTAGTTAGTGAGCACCGCAATGAATCACAAATTACAGTCTCAGGCAAGGAGTTAACACGTTCAGGGGAGTGGAGGAGTGAGTGGTAAGGGCTTCTGAGAGTGACAGATATGTTTCGCCGTGCGTATATTACCTTCACATAAAACGGGAGATGAACCGCCGGCCGGCAGTTTGTAGGATCGTGACGGAGAAGAACGTTATGGTATATTTCTGCATTCGGTAACCAAACGCGTAGAAAAATTGTCACAGGAAGAGAATCGTCGAGAAAGATTTTAGCGGTGCTCTTCCTCATTCCGGTGTTGATGTTGGCCTCTTAACTGTTCTAAAACACTGATGTGCAGCCATCATGAACACTCCCCAGCGCGACAGAGAAAACCGCTAGGTAGCGTTGATGGCATCTGTCGGTAATGAATTACACACGGTCCAGTGAAATTAATGTGAGAACAGCCCATGTGCAACGTCAAGCTGCAACAACGACTCACAGACAGTAGGTGGCAGCACCAGCAGTAGACGGTATATAAAGCTTGTCGAGAGGAGACGGATTACAGTGCAGTCCTTGTCGTAATGCGGAAGCATAAAAATTTTTCTGATGTCCAAGAAGGAACGATTATTGAATTTCGATAAGTATGCCGCGCATGGCAAAATGGCTGTATCCAAAACAGGTGCTGAGGCAGTTGTAGTGCTCCACGGGTTGTAGATAATTGGCGTAAACAACGGTTGCAGAGGTGTGTACGGGCGCAAAGATGTGCAACTGTCGAAAACTGAACGGCCACATGAATTAACAGGCCACAAACAGTGTCTCCTGAACGCCCGTTCAACGAACGTTGTTGTGTATGGGCCTCCACAGCTGGCGCTTGGTTCATGCATCTAAACTGACAGCTATTCATCGGTAACAGAGGCTGGAATTCGCACACCATTGGGTGGGAACAGGTAGCTTTTTCAGATGAATCACGTTTTATACTCCATCAGACAGATGGCCGTTGGCGTGTCCGGCGTGAAACGTCTGAAAGCAAACACCCTGCAACAGTTGTTGGGTCATCATCGGATTAGCGAAGGAGGGGGAAGGAAGTTGGCCGTGCCCTTTGAAATGAACCATCCTGGCATTTGCCTGGAGCGATTTACGGAAGTCACAGAAAACCTAAATCAGGATGGCCGGACGCGGGATTGAACCGTCGTCCTCCCGAATGTTGGGTCAGGCCGGAGGAGTGAGTGTTATGGTCTGGGGAATGTTTTCGCCGCATTCCCTGGGTGGACTCGTCAAACTGGAAGGCACCATTGATCAACAGAAGTACATGTCTATCCTTAGGGTCCATGTACTTCACAAAATTCTGTTTGTTTTTCCTCTGCACAATGGTATCTACCAGCAGGACAATCCAACGGACCACCCAAATGGGAGAGTACGTACCCACGTAGCAGCAGAATGAGTTTACCTTACTTCCTTGGCCACTAAACTCCGCAGATGTAAACCCAATCGATAAACTATGGGTCCACTTCGATCGGTCTGTTCGCGCCTGAGATCCTCAACTGAGAAACCTATCGCAGCTGGCCATGGCATGGCTCCTCGACCCTGTTGGTACCTTTAACAACCTCATTGACTCTAACGTAAAAAAATTAACCACTATTATTTTGTTATATTGCAACCAGTCTCTGTGACTGAGTACACCATTTTGAGGACTTAACTGACTGCGAGTGGTGAACTCCCGTCGAATACACGACCCGTCAGTAGCCAATATCTATGAAGTGGCTTGCATAGAATAGTGTGAAAGAGATGTTGTGTCTGCAATCACCACGAGTTGGCAGTTGAAGGTTGCAGACACAAGATCGTTTTCACAGTATTATATGGTAACCAGTTCATAGAAGTTGGCAGTTCGTGGTCGCTGATACTACATCGCTTTTATAGAATTCTACGGAAACCAGTTCATTGATTTTGGTCACTGATGGGATCGAGTGTACGACTGGAGTTCAACAGCTCAGCTTCAGTCTAAGGCCTGAAGATGGCGTACAAGTCACAGAAACTGGATGGAATATAATAGAACAACATCAAAACGACGGCTGTAGATGTTTCGTTATTTTATATAAGTGAAAGATCAAAGTCCCATAGACTATCACTCACAAGGTAGGACATATAGAAAATTACTGACTCTCTTGCTGCACATCTCATAGCCGTCCGAGCTGCAAATGGCGGTTATGCAAGCATTTGACTGGTGGTCTCATTAATGTGGCTGGACAGCGTACACGCGTAACAGAGACGAATGGCTCCACCTTTATACCCCATTTTTTTCAACTCCCTATGTACAGTCATTGTGCTGGCTGGATTGCTGGTGGCATTTTTGTACCCATGAGTGGTTCCTTCCGCTGTTTCTTGACAACCACTCTCCGCAATACATCTAGTCCCCATGAACTTGGCTTATCTGTGGTAGTTGTTTCGCGTTTCCATTTCACAATCACGTTACCAACAGTCGTCTGGGCAGTTTTACAAGGGTTGACATGTAGCTGGATTTTTTTCTCAGGTGACGTCCAATGACTAGTCCGCGTTCTAAAACACTGACATCACCTGTCCGACACTTGCTGCTTCTCTGTTAACACACAAAACTCTCCGCCTCCGTTTATTCTTCTAGGACTGCCTCTTGTCACTTCTAGTTGTCAATTTCAAATTACTCAAGGTGTCGGGATACTTTTGATCAGATGCTGTACGACCTCAGAAAATGACACATTACTACAGCCCGGCGCCTGGGTAGCAAGAAAATCATTGACTCTCTTCCTGCACATCTGGCAGCGGTCCGAGCTGCCAAAGGCGATTATTCAGGAAAGTGGTTGAAGGGCGGTGGAAGCAACGTCCGTGTTTGATCACAGGACGTGGAAGGCTTTTCTGATCTACAAGGCAGGATTGGCGGCCATCTGTGGCAGACCTGACGACACACTGCAATTCTAGAGTAGGTTCTGGTGTTTGGAGAACATAGTTCAGTGAACATTGTTCAGTATTAAGTTCCGCAGCAGACGACCCTTGCATTTTCCATTGTTGACCTATTGCCACTTGCCGCCGTAAGCACGGGGTCGTCGATATTGTATCACGGATCAACAGAGACATGTCACTTGTCGAATGAACCACATTTCTTCTTACTTCAGGTCGATGATTGCCACCTAGGCTAACGGTGCTTTGCACCACACCACGGACTAAGGCTGGTAGGAGCAGTATTATTATATACATAGGACATGTGTCTTGGCACACATGGGCTCTACGGTAGTGACAGAAGGCATCAAGACAACTGTGGACCACGTGAACATTACTGCAGAGCACCTGCACTCCTTAATGCATGATATCCTCACCCACAAAGAAAGCATGTTCCTGCAGGGTAACCGAACGGACCAAAAGCCCATAGTCGTGCTACAGTGGTTTGAGGAGCAAGTTGGCGAATTCATGCTGATGTCCCTAATAAGAAATTCACCTGATGTGAACCAGATGTAGCACAAATGAGACACCATCGGTTGCCATCCCCATGCCCACAAACCATCTACTCGTACTTTAAGGGGAATTGAGTGACCCGTCCGTAAACATGCGGTGAATAACACCTCCAGAAACCTACAAGCCACTTGTCGAACATATACCACACAAAATCTCTCCTATTTGACATTCGGAAGATGCACCAAAAAAAATTTTTTCGATGTACGTGAGTCGTTTTTAATATTGGTTTATATCAGAGAAACGATATGGGGCTAAGTTTGAGGTACTACTAAAGTGACTTCAAGTATTCTTTGACATTTAGGTTTGCGATGAGGCGAGCTGGCAAATAATTGCGATACTTAATTGTAGATGACCATCAGTTGTTCATTTCTATGCCCACCGGTACCCGTTTCGATCAGTAGACCATTATCAAGGCGAAGCAAAAAGTAACGAGCCTTATTACGGCAATTAAAGTGAATAACTTCGATGCCGGTAGAACACATAGCTTCTGTTACAATAAATCATCTCCAGAAGACACGGGTATCTAGGAGACGCACAAAAGACGATCATACATGAAGCTCCACAACTATTGTTTGACGCTCATCTCAGCACTGACATCCCTTTACATTTCGTGACTAGGAAACTAGTTTGCATTGTGATGACTTATAGTCTAGGTAGGAAAAAAGATATGTTGTATGTTAGACTGAGATGCGTGAGTCTTCCTTTTTCTCGATAACCGTAGGAAGCGAGAACAACGTCCTGTATATATCACCAGTTATGCACAGTAAAAGTTCGTGCAAGTACAGGAAATCCAGAAACTAGTGGTTGTGCTGTAAAGTCAGAGTGGGCACTCATACTAGTTTTAAAAGTATTTCCCGATATCTTTAACCACAAGCCACAAGAATGTAACGGTAATGGCATGAGCAGAACTTTATCAAATATTGTCTCATATTATCTGACTATAAAATAAATATTTAAAATTAAAGAAAGCTCGCCGGGCAACTACTAAGACGTAAGTATGTAATTACAGTGCATGTACAAATTCTGTTTTTATATTGTTGCCACTCTCGACTACATTTTCCCCGAATGCCGTGGCAGTAGACCGTTGCGAGAAAAGAGGTGTTGTGGTTCTGCTGAGGGGGATCTACAAGTTGGTAATTTCTCCTGCGACGCGGGTTCCCCAGGAAGGAAGTAAATTTGCCAATTAGAAAATGACACGGAAGGACGATAAGAGGTAATTTGCGTGGCGAGAGGGGCTGGCATTTCAGCAGCGCTCCGTAGCCGAGGGCAGGCGCTGTAAGCCAAGGAGTTTGCCGGCTGAGTGCGAAGACGGACCAAGTTTGAGGATTACTGTGGTTCCAGACACCGGCGCCACCACTCCCTGGTGGAGAATTTCAGCGACAGAGCAGCAACGTCTGGGGACGGATTTCACACTCCAGAATTCCAAATAACCCGCTGTCCACCGTTGCGTCAAAATTGTGATGAGGGTAGTTCAAGTGAAACACCCACGACCCCTGTAACACCGCAGATAAGGTCAGTGGCCCAAATATTAGTCATCTCCAAAAGACAACACAGCGGTCACTTCGTAACACTGTGTATTGTGAAGAACTGTTACCGGAGCCCATGTGACCCTGTCTCGCTTTTGGAAGTTACGGTAGTTGTAAATACGATACTCTCCAGGAATGACAAACATTTACCGCCACATCTGAATTACGTCGATCTCAGCTTAAAAAGCTTTTGAGGCTTTCAGGCGTATTTCTACATAGGACGTCCCAGAAATGATGCGATAAAGTGAGAAGGCGTGTAGAGGGTGTCTTGAGGAGGAAATTGAGATTTTAATCGGTGTGTGGGAAGGCGATACTACGACGCCACAGAGGGTCGAAGTTATCGGCGTCAGCGCCTCGCATTAGGCCACCACTTCAGCAGCAAACGTGACATCGTACGACGACGGGCAGTAAGCGGAACTTCTAGCAGAGTTGTTTGTTATTCAGTGATCGCCAGTGGAGATGATCGAGCTAGTTTCTGTGTAGATAGGCATTGTCTGCTAGGATTTCGATGCTCCGTTGCCTTCATGGATGGCGGTTTTGGTTACAATTTTTTTTCTCCTGTACACCGAAAAACATTGGCGGTTTTAGAGAATTGTAGGAGAAAAATAAACTGTGGGTGCAAACTCATGTAAGAAACCGTCATACACAGAGGCAACAGAGCATCTCACCCATTGGAGACAAGGACTTTCCTCACAGGAACCAGCTCCATGTCTTCCACTGGCGATCGTGGCAATCAGTTTCGATCACTGAATTCCTCTACTGTGGCAACAGTTTCATTTCAGAGTAGAACTTCCAAACTACATTCTCAATTATTTGCTGAATTTATTCTAATCTCTAGCTACCTCTATGTTTTTACATTCTACAGTTCCCTCTTGTACTGTGGAAGCTATCCCCTGATGTCTTAAAACATTTTCTATAATCCTGTCGCCGACTGATGTGGCCGAACGGTTCTAGGAGCTTCAGTCTGGAACCGCGCGACCGCTACGGTCGCAGGTTCGAATCCTGCCTCGGGGTTGGATGTGTGTGATGTCCTTAGGTTTAAGTATTTCTAAGTTCTAGGGACTGATGACCTCAGATGTTAAGTCCCATAGTGCTCAGAGCCATTTGAACTATTTTTATAATCCTGTCACTTGTTTTTGTCAGTGGTTACTATGTATTCCTTTCATTGACGATTCTGCGGAGAACTCGCTCATTCCTTAGCTTATCAGTCTACCTAATTTTCAACATTCTTCTGTAGCACAACACCTCAAATGCTTCGACTCTCTTCCGTTCCAGTTTTCCATAGACCATGTTCCACTACCACACAATGCTGTGCACCAAACGTATTACAGACAATCGGGCCATAGCTTTCTTATAACGTTGCCGCTAAAGTTTTCAGAAAATTTTTGTGTAGCAGTTCATGGTTCAAATGGCTCTCAGCACTATGGGACTAACTTCTAAGGTCATCAGTCCCCTAGAACTTAGAAATACTTAAACCTAACTAAGCTAAGGACATCACACATCCGTGCCCGAGGCAGGATTCGAACATGCGACCGTAGCGGTCGCGCGGTTCCAGACTGTAGCGCCTAGAACCGCTCGGCCACATGCCCAGCAACAGTTCATGTTCTTAAACATCGGGTACAGAACATAAAGCAAATTACAGGCTTTAATGAGCACCCTTGGTCTAGGGGAGAAGTTTGATATTTTTTTGTCACAGGTGAGCAGAGTATTCTGGATTTCTGTTGTTATGCGAATGAACGACATTGCGCCGTAGTCCGTAATGTGAAATATAGGTCATTATTGCTTTGGAGTACTTTCTATGACTCGCCGTGTAGTTGGAATGAAGACCTTTCAATCAGCAGTCGATCTGATCTAATACACTATCTTTGGATTTTTCATACTATTATCCTCGAAGGTATTCGCCTTCATTTTTGAGAAGACGTACGTGGATATCTCTACGGCTACAGGTGGTGTCATGGCCTTCTCTCCACAGTTTTTTTTATTTAAAAAACAGCTTCTTCTCTGTTTCATATATGCGATACCCTCTCCCCCTTTTCTTTCCTCCTGTCTTAATTTAGGTAGAACTATTAGAATAGGCATGGTTAGGGGCCAAAAATGGCAGTGGCTAATAGACCGATTTTTTGTAAGTTTCTTTATTATCAACAAAATGAGGGAGAGAGGAGAGAGAGAGAGAGAAAGAGAGAGAGAGAAAAGAAAAGGGTAGCTATATTAAAAAAGAAAATAGCGGTTAATGTGACCACCTTAAAGCGGAAAAAAAGAAAATAACCAGGAGATTCCGGGTTCAAGTCCCCGCTATTCATAATAAATAAATGAATTGAAAAGGAGGTGGTGTCTTTTATTAGCAATCAAAAAGTCCTCGGCCCGGGTTCCAACGTAATGTAATATGCAAATAGTAATTACACACAAAATCGGCTCTGAAATAATTGCAAAACAAACGAGAAGCTTTCGTATTGAGTCTCGACATTTTTAATGAATGAAACCTATTTTTGTCTTTTTATTTAAAATGAATGAAGATCTTCGGATAAAATAGTCGTAATACATAGTTAATTTTTATGCTGTATTAAACATTCAGTCTTCACATGTAAATAAAATTCGTATTTAGTGATAGAGCTCTGCGACAGCGATCAAGAAAGACCTAATTTCCGTGCCGACCGCGGTGGCCACGCGGCTCTAGGCGCTGCAGTCCGGAACCGCGCGACCGCTACGGTCGCAGGTTCGAATCCTGCCTCGGGCATGGATGTGTCTGATGTGCTTAGGTTGGTTAGGTTTAAGTAGTTCTAAGTTCTAGGGGACTGATGACCTCAGATGTTACGTCCCATAGTGCTCAGAGCCTAATTTCCGTCAAGAGGTCGTCGTCTACGAGACGTCAATATAACAAGAGCACAGGAGAGCTTTTCTCGGCCGTACACGTTGTTTTATAATAGGCACTGAAAGCTGTTGTCTGTGCATAATTTTTATCCCAGTACTAGTTGTGGAAGACTCACGCATCGCCGCATTACATAGATGTTGGAGCCAGTAAAAGAAATTAAATTTTGTTTCGCTTAAGCGTACTGGACGCCATCATTTACTAGTCATTTATGTTCATATGGGGGAAATTCCGTAATTCTGGTTGTGACACCACGAATGTCTCCTTGAATGTTGAGTCCTGCATGCACATTTGCATCTGGGATCAACATTCAACAACACAAGTCAAATCACTTTGTACATACGCAGTTAACTGTTGAGGATGGTCTTTTTGCTTTGAAGTTACATTCGTATTCTTTCGACAAAAAATTACATAGAGAGACTTTCATTTGAATTACAGTTCTGATACAAGTTAATTGATTGCAACTCATTTAATTCCTCTTTACAGAAATAACTTTTGCCTTATGTTCATAATTGCCCCTTGGCTGATACCCTGAATATTTTTGTTCGTCCACTTATTCAGGTGCGGTCCACTGTGAAACTGAGCCAAAACGAGGGATGGATCTATAGACCTCAGTTTTATTTTACTTTTTATAATTACATTTGATATTTACTTAACGACATAATATACTACATAAAATCTTAACACATTTCTGTCAGTCAGACAGCAATCAGGCAGTAGTAGTCGACCAAGACAGACGCAGCAACACGGAAGTAACCGCTTTTGTGTGACATTTACAAGTTCCTAACCACGAGTCAATTTTATTGTATTGTCTGTGTGCTTTAGTAGTGTAGGGTAATTTTAAAATCTAATAGCCACAGTTCCCTCGCTTTCGTTTCCGTCGGAAAGTAAATCGATTTTGCGACATATTACAAGTTCCAAATCAGGGGCCAATTATTTAGTTCCACCTGAGTGCTTCGGTAGTTAGGTTTTTGAATATCCGCGTATTATTAGACACAGCTCGTGCGTTTTCGTCTGGGTCTACAGTAGAGTTGGGCAGCACGTTCCGATAGTCCGTTTATCTACATAGTTTAGTTTTCCACGGTCTTTAGTATGGACAGGGACTGCGATTATTGTGTGCAGATGCGAGACGAGGTGGTGACACTTCGCTCTCAGCTTCAGGCTGTGATGGTTTCGGTTACACAGCTTGAGGCTGCAGTGGATGGGCACCACTGTTGTGGGCTGGCCGTGGGGATCCAACGGACGTCCAGCACGTCAGAGTCCTCCGATCGGTCCTCACCGGTGGCCAACCCAGTTACTGCTCGCACTGAGGTTGACCCCTCACCTGTGGTCGAGTGGGAGGTCGCAATGGGGCGAATCAGGCGAGAAAAGACTACCCAGACAGCCGCACGTCAGGCCTCCCCAGTTTGACCGACAAACAAGTTGCAGGTGCTATCTGTGGCTGACACTGTCGCTGGGCCAGATGCTGTCGCCTGTCCTGTTTCAGAGGAGACCTCTCAGCCTGCAAGATCCGGGCAATCACAGAGGTTGGGATTACTGGTAGTTGGGAGCTCCAACGCTAGGCACGTTATGGGACCCGTTAGGAACTTGGCTGAGAAGAGGGGTAAGAAAACCAGTGTGCACTCCTTGTGCATACCGGGTGGAATCATTCCAGATGTGTAAAGGGTCCTCTCGGATGCCATGAAGAGCACAGGGTACAGCCAACTGCAGGTGGTTGCTTACGTCGGTACCAATGATGTGTGTCACTTTGGATCAGAAGAGATTCTCTCTGGTTTCGAGCGGCTGACAGGAGTGGTTAAGGATGCCAGTCTTGCTTGCAAGATGGAAGCAGAGCTGACCATTTGCAGCATAGTCGACAGGATCGATAGCGGACCTCTGATACAGAGCTTAGTGGAGGGTCTCAATCAGAGGCTCAGACGGTGCTGCGACCGTGTAGGCTGTAGATTCCCCGACTTGCGCCAAAGGGTGGTTGGGTTTCGGGTTCCGCTGAATAGGTCAGGTGTCCACAATACGTAGGGAGCGGCTACACGGGTAGCAGGGGCTGTGTGGCGTGGACAGGGAGGAAGTTTAGGTTAGACGATCTCGGGAAAACACAAGAAGGGCTTCAGTCACAAAGGGTGCAGGCTGAACACAGGAAGAACGTGAATACAGGAACCATTGGTATAACAGTCGTAGCTGTGTTGGGAAATTACCACAGCTCCAAGCGCTAATTGAAAGCACTCGTGCTCAAATCGTTATAGGTACTGAATACTGGCTAAAGCCGGATATAAGCTGAGCCGAAATTTTTGCGAAGAACCTAACGTTGTTCCGAAAGTATAGGCTAAACACGGTGGGCGGTGGCGTGTTTGTTTCTGTTAGAAGTAGTTTATTTCGAGCAGTTAGTCCATGAGCCCACGCGAATAGTAAACGGATGTGAAAACACACTTGACCTCTTAGCAACAAATAATCCTTAGTTAATAACGAGCATCAAAACCGATTCGAGGAGTAGTCAACACAATGTTGTCGTAACGAGATTGAATATTGTAATCCACAAATCCTCCAAAAATATGCGAAAAATATACCTATGCAAAAAAGCAGATAAAAATTCACTTGACGCCTTCCTTTACTCATTCCAAATTAATAATAAAAGTGTATGCCAGATGTGGCTTGAAGTCAAAGGAATAGTCTTGGCAGCAATTGAAAGATTTATACCGAATAAATTAACAAACCACGGAGCTGATCATGCTTGGTACATAAAATGAGTTAGAACACTGTTGCAGAAACAACGAAACAAACATGCCAACCTTAAACAAACACAAAATCCCCAAAATTGGTGATCTTTTAAAGAAGCTTGCGACCGAACCGCCGAATCTTTCCATCAGTAAATGGGGTATGTTCTCAAGTGACTCCGATGTTTTAACCCCTCCACTGACAGAATGACCCGCTTCCTACTTCCGTATGTATAAAGCCAATACGGACTTGTAGCTGTCACGCCTTTGCGCTTACTGCTACGTATTTTAACCGTAAATAGCTCAGCCCTAATGGTAAGAGTTAGTAGTGAATTCTGGCGTTATTAATCTTTGAAGACAGCACAGCTGCCACAAGCTCAGCTCACTTTTACTCCACTCCTACCCTCGCCATTACACCACATTAATTAGGTGCTACATGGACCTTGCTAAATTCACTTGCGTATACATTTTTGACCGTTACTCGCCAGTATTTACCTATTGGATTAGTACACTCCTAACCGGACTATTTCTCAAAGAGCTGTGATGATTAAACGGGTTCGATCCACGGCCTACAGTGCCCTACAGTTCACACGGTAACACTGCCTACCTGACCCACTTAACTTGGTAGTGAGCTTATGTATCCAATCACCACTGCTAGCAGCAGTGGGTAATCCTATCAGCACGACGAGAGCAGCAGACTTACCGTCGCATCCTCCTGAAAATACTTATAACTACGGTCGCCAGCTCTGAAGGAGCAAAAGAATAAATCAGTTTTTTTTTGGCTCGTTTCAAAGTGAAACGGCTTGAGTTGAATTTTACTCTTAATTCTGAATATTACTATTTCTGATCATTCTAGGTGATTCTACAAAGCAAATACTCTCTCAATTTCTGTGAGTTGGTTTGGAAATTACCACCAAGACAACTTATGCAACTTAGGTTAACAAAATTCTATCCTTCAACTTATTTAATGATTTTGGATATCAAGTTAAGTGACTTTACTTGAAAGGTTACTCAGAAAAATTTAAGTAACTATAAATAGGCGACTCATTCTGGTGTGACCATTGCTCTTTTCAACATTCTTATACGCTAAATTATTCTACAACCAAAAGAATTGTAAATGAAAGAGGCGATGGTGGCCTCAGTCTGATTTCACTACACTATGTTTCAGGTTACTACACTTTACAATGAACAACATGCCTCGTAATTTTACTCATTACTATATTCTGTCTTCTGCACTTGCACAAAAGAAAACTGGTATTCTCCTTTTACATGTATACAAAGTTCGACTTAACAATTGCAAGCAGTCTTGCCTTGGGTAGACGTGTCGGTGCTGGTGGTGAGATGCAGGTGGCTAACGCAGCTCTTCACGCCTCATGCCCTTAATGGCGGCTGGAACTACGAGCTGTAGCACTCGTATAAGCTACTGCACGTCCGCCATAAAATCTGGGCGCAGGAACTCTTACAATCAGCCCCAGTGGCATAGAGACGGCTTCGACAGCCATTCGTCGCGTTCCACTCCACAAACGGCGACGATATTCTCCTTTTCGCTGTTGCACTGTCACTTTTGCGTGAGCACAGTTATGCACGTCCGCTCACGTCAACACTCCCCAGGCCATTCCATTGTTCAGTCCCTGTGTCTCCAGCTACCTCTAGCTATGCTCGTATCACCAAGAGTGGGGGCGTCCCCCTACCACCCTTTCACCGAAATCATTTAGTATCTAAGAATATTTATATTTATTACCCTGGAGTTCATACCAGTCATAATAATTTACTACTAGCGCTTTATAACATTAAATCATACAGTAATAGCTTATAATTACCAAGAAAAAGAATACATTTGACTCCGATAGCATAGTGCATTGTCTGAGACAGCGCTAATTCCCAGTTTCGCCAATAGATGGCATCAGGGTGCACTCCCTGGCAGTCTCACACCAGCGCGCCCGTTTCCGACGCGCGGGCTCCAAATTACTGTCAGCCCACCATCATTTCAGTTCCGTTACACATGCCCCACTTCTTATTGAAGTATCTAACAGTGATAATTCAATAAGAAGTCTCTCCTATAATGAATCTGAAATGTTCGTTAAGCTTTTTACCAAGGGTTTTCCCTTTCTTACTGATACACCTCGGTACTTATATTACTTATTTAAAATTAAACACCAATTCTTTCTATCTTTCCTGCTAAACATTACATAAATGATTTACATATATTCTTTACAATTTTTTTTTTTTTTTTACATCTAAACACAGTACACTTTAAACATCTTTTTTACAAAAATTTTAAATACACTTCTTTTATCTCAGGCAAGTAAAACACACGTTATGCGCCTTGATGGGTGATAAGCTGAGATATGTACCACTTCTACCGTCCTTTTCACTTTACCTCTTCACTTTTCTACCTCTTCCACAACACTTATTTACACATCTATTAAGGCTTTCTTAGAAGCTCAGTCTTTCCCAGTCTGTTTAGTCTCTACTTAAACTAGAAGTTTCATTAGAATACTGCAACATATTTTAGCGAACATTTACCTTTCACATAGAACAAAAGAAACAAAATTATTTACATATTGGTTTACTTTAATATTTATTTATATATTTAATTTCAATCTGGTAGAATTCGTGGTTCATACCTTTTGAGATCCACTATGTTTCTTACTCCCAGGCGTTTGCCTGTTAATGGGTACTCTAAATAATAAGCGTTCACATTGGGTATGGACACTATTTTAAATGGTCCATTATATATATATTTAAATTTGCTGATCTCGTTATTAATTTCACTTGACTTTTCATGTGTTTTTACAAGAACGAGATCACCTATTTTGAATTTAGGATTCCTTACTTTTTCGTCATGACGACGAATTCTCGCATCTGCTTGTTTTCTCATCTTGTCTTTTACTAAGTTCTTTTTACTATCATAATCTAATTCAACTCTATCTGGAAATTCTAGTAGGTCTTCTACTAGACTTTTACTTCTCGTCTTTTTCAGGATTTCTTCTGGAGTAAATCCAGTGCTCTCGTTTGTTAATGAATTCATGATTTCTTCGAATTCACTCACATACATGCCCCACTTCTTGTGGTTACTATGGCAGTACGTCCTAAATAACTGACCTATCTCACGCATATATCTTTCTGCCGGATTGCTTGATGGGTGATAAGCTGAGATATGTACCACTTCTACCTGTTTCTCAGTTATCCCATCCTTCCACATTTTTGAGCAAAACTGAACACCATTATCTGATAGTATTCCTTTTTGGCTTCCCTACTTTCACAAAATAATCACACACCATTTTATCATACACAGCTCTGGCAGTAGCTTTTCTCAAGGGATATAGCTTTATATACTTTGAGAAAAGTTCAACCGCTACAAATATGTACACAAAACCCCCCATGGTTTTCGGTAATGGTCCAAAGATATCTACTGCTACTATTTCTAATACTTCATCAGGTTTTATTGATTGCATGGGCCCTTGATTAGTTGCATTTGTTACTTTCGCCTTTTGGCATAGATCACAAGATCTTATCCTCTGTGCTACCCTTCGTGCCATGTTGTTAAAGGTAATGCATTCATCTAACTTATCGGTACACTTCCGTGCACCACAATGGCCATATGCCAAGTGAACATAATCTATCAGCACTTCAGTGTGTTGTTCCGGCCAACATACTCTCCATTTCCCTGGATTATTTAATCTTTGAAGATACAGTACACCTTTATGTATTTTATATGAAGCCCTTATGTTAGTTGCGTCCGGATTGTCAAACTTGACCTTTACCGACTTGAGTGCATCATCATCACTTTGATATCTTCGCATATTCCGACATATTTCCCTAATTTTTTCTCTCCCTTCCGCTTTTTTGAAGTAATTCACCTCAAAAACATCTTCCCTATTCTTTACACTTTCTAGTGCCTCACATCCTTCCGGTAATCTCGACAAAGCATCCGGTACTACATGTTCTTTCCCTTTAACATACTTGATCTCTATATCAAATTGTTGTAAAAACAGCGCCCATCTGGTCAACCTGTTATGTAACAATCTGCAGTCTTTCAAAAATATTAAAGCTTTGTGGTCTGTATGGACCACAGTCTTATGCCCCCATAAGAAAAGTTGAAATTTCCTAAAACCCCATACTATAGCTAAAGCCTCCTTCTCTGAAACCGTATAGTTTCTTTCATACTTAGACATGGTTCTACTCGCAAATGCTATTTGTCTATGAGTTTTTTCCCCATCTATCATTACCTCCTGAAATATGGATACTCCCAATCCATAATCTGAACTATCTGTTGCCATGTGGAATGGTTCACACAGGTCAGGGTGCCATAACTTTATGTTTTTAGCCAAATTGTCTTTTAGCCGGTTGAATGCTGTTTCACATTCCTCAGTCCATATATACACACTGTTCTTCTTAAGTAGGTTGTTCAGATGTGGGCTATTGAACACCTGATCATCCACATACTTACGATAAAAGGAACAAAGTCCTATAAACGACTTTAGTTGTTTTTTATTCTTGGGAGCCGGACAATTTCTTATTGCTTTGACTTTATCGGGATCCTTTTCAATTCCCTCTGGTGTTACTATGTGACCTAAAAACTTTATTTCTTTCTTCACAAACTCGCATTTTTTTCAGGTTCAGGGTCATTCCTCCTTTAATTAAAGCTTTGAACACCCTGTCGCATAACTCCATGTGCTCTTCCCATGTCCTTGTAGCAATTAACAGATCATCTACATAAACCGTGATTAGCGAACTAAGTTCACTCCCTAAAATTTTGTCTAAAGTCCGAATGAACACTGAAACGGAAGTATTTAGGCCAAATGGTACCACTGTGAAATGGTAGCATTTGCCATTGAATAAAAACGCCGTGTACTTCCTAGACTCCTCACTTAATGGGATTTGCCAGTATCCTGCAGTTAGGTCTAAACTAGTCATGTACTTTACACCATTAAACTTCTGCAATAAATTATCTATGTTCTCTGGACGATCCAACTCCCTCTTCACTACTTTATTCAGAGTACGAGCATCTATCACTATTCGTACACTTCCATCCTTCTTACCTACTATCACCAGTGGGTTATTATATGGGCTAGAACTCCGTTCAATGACCCCACATGAAACCATTTTATCTGTTTCTTTTTGAACTGCTTCTTTCTTAGACAAGGGTACATTATATGGTGGTTTAAAGAAAGGTTCATGCTCCTCTACCTCCATGCAGTACTCATAATTTATCACTCGTCCCGGTCTGTCCGAAAATACCTCCTGATTTTCTTTCAGAATTTGCCATAGATCCTCCCTTTGGGCATCAGATAGTCCTTCCGTTTTATCCACTACATTTCGAAGGAGTGTCTCCTTATTTCCATCTTCAACTATCTGCCTCACCAGACACCAATCGAATTTTTGACCTATTCCTGAATCATGATCATCTCTAAATTCTACCCATCTCAGCTGGTTCTCTTCCATTACTCTAGATGATTCAAATGGTATTTCTAATACCGCACTATCAACTTTACAAACTATTATCCCTTTGTCACAATCTATAATTACTTTCTGTTTTATTAACCAGTCAATGCCTAAAATGATCTCGGCACTGAGCTCTGGAACTACTAAAAATGCATTCGAAAATTGCTTGTTTTTTATCTTAAATTCCATCATCACTTGATGTTTAACAGGTTTACTACATTTCCCTGTCGCCCCTATCACTTTAACACCTGTTACTGGCATCATGACTACTCCTCGTTGCTCTTTGATCATCTCAAAAAATGCGTGTGAAATAGCACTTATTTGAGCACCCGTATCCAACAATACATATAAATCGTATCCACATATATTAATGGGTAGGATTGTTTGCATCCTATTTTCCTCTTTCATACTTTCTTTATCTTCCCATAATAAATCCTTTTCCACCGCCAAGTCTTGCCACATTATTTTTCCGGTTTTTATACTGACCATTCCATCTGGAGGTTTCTTTCTCCTTTTCATCCTAAATTCTTTCACCACTTTTTCCAATAGTCCCTCGTCTAGGCTCTTTAATGCCATCTCGTTCTCATTCGAATCTGTCATGCCTGAACTCTCGGTTGCAGAATCGGAAACTTCCTCTACTTCTTTTTCTCCCTGGATGCTTTCTGATGATTCTGACGATAATTCCTCCTCCTTAGAAATATGACCTTCTTCGGATTCAAATAATTCTTGCAAATTACAATCCATTTCTCTACTTTCCCTTTGTTGGATAGTACATTCGCCACTCTTACTTTCATTATTTTCCCCTACTAATGGAATTCCAGTCTCACTGAACTCATTTGCTTCAGTACTACAGGGATCACAACACTCTTTCTCTTGGTTAGATACACTTTCTCTAATTTCTTTAAAAGAATCTTCATCACAGTCATGTACTCTTGCTGTCACTAGGTACACATCATAATCGGTATGGCTCTCTAACACTGTCATATTCGGGTCCAAATTAATCACTTGAGTGGAAGATCTTTCTAATTGTGCTGGCTGGCTTTTGAGCTGATGTACATATTCTGCATACGAGGTAATTTCTGAATCGGCATGCGTCTCTGCACTATGCCCCTTTTTCTTATCCACCCTTTCCTCTTTAATTACTTCTCGATGCGATTCGTCGACTATTCGTACGAACCTTTTACCATAAATCACATCACTCCTACCTTGCCCCTGCCTCTCTGCACAGTTGCCATCCCTACCGACAAACAACGCCTTCTCTGACTCTTGCTTCATCATTTCGTCACCCTGACCTCGAATTGTACTTATTTCATTCACGTGAGCCTTCACATCCGACCGATATTCTTTTCCTACTTCATTTCCCTTAATAATTCCTCTCTGCTCTCTCTCCTCTGTTTGTATCCCTGCATTATACTTCGCAAAGTTTCGTTTATGTAACTGCTCTTCAGGCGAACGACGCACTATCCTACTATAGTACTGACTACTCCGATCTTCCCTATATTTGGGCCATTTATTTCTTTCCGCGCGCGTTAGGCCCTTGACCTGCGCGGTATTTAGTTTTCCTGATTTTGATAATGCATCCCGTTTCCCTGATAGTGTCCTCTCCCTCGCTGAGAGTTACCTCCTCGATCTCTTCCTCTCATCATGTTAATTTGCGGTTCATTCCTAGCACCTTTTACTATTCCATTCTGATTTCTGAAACCTCGAAACTCTCTAGTTTCACGCCACCTATCTTCATTCTCGATTTTTTCTAAAAATTCATCGAATGTTCGATGAGTGCCTCCTACATAACGCTTTGAATCGTCAGGTAGCTTTTTCCACAACTCCCACACTATCTCCGATTCTGATCTACGATCTTTAAGATACTCCAAACGCTTGAACCATCCTTCACAGTATTCTTTCATGAGCCCACGCCCAGGTTCTGGCATTCTGGCGACAACGAATTCTCTCCACAACCTATCCCTCTGTTGTGTGCCCCAGAATTCCTCAAGGAACTTTTCTTTGAAGTCTGTAAACTTCAAATTGTCGATATCCAAATTCAATCCCCAACGTTTAGCATGACCTGCTAAAGCGTCTATTACTAAATTAATTTTTTCTTTGTCCGACATGTCTGTTGGTAAGACACGTTCACAATTTTTTATAAAATCCATTGGATGCCATCCACCTTGTTTCTTTTGAGGATCGTATTTTTCCTCCCTACTCAGTATTTCCGATTTTTGCATTACCAATGGGATACCACTACAGTTAAGAAACGTCTGATTCTGAACTTTCTGACTTAACAATTTTATCTCATTACGCAGTGTATTTTCCTGCTCCTGCACACATGCATCAAAACTCAACATGGTATTGCGCAGTGTTTCAATATCAGCTGCTGTTTCATTAACAATCTCTTTCTTCACAACTGGTACTATCACCTGTAATTTACTTTCAATTATCGGTTCTAATTTTTCACTAACCAAAGGTTCCACTGATTTCTCTATTCTCTGAATTTCGGTATCAAATCTTTTCTCTATTTCTGTGACTTTTCTCTGAACATTTGTTATTTCAGCACTAATGCTATTTACTGATTTGTTTACCTCTGTGATACGTTGGCTTTGCGTATTCAAAATATCTAAATTGGCTTTTATTTTACCAGATAGGTTTTCATCCAGTTGGGATATATGACTAGCCATTTCTGCTTTCAAACTAGCATTCCCTTCTCGAATTTGCGCCATCATACTATTTAACAAACTTGTTAATTCCATATCCTCTCCCTTGTGACTTGCATCCACAGATACATTGGGTTCACTTTTCACTACCTTTGGTTTCACTTCCCGTTCCTCCTGTCTTGTGGGTGTGGATTCATCTATAGGATTTTCCAACTCTACAACAGTATCTATGGTCCCTAATTCTGGGTCTGACCTTGTAATGTTTTCGTCTTGCTTGTTACTATTCGACTCCATCTTATGCTGCTGTATTTCGTGCCTAATAGAAATGTTTATTAAACCAAGTATTACTTGTTTAACTCCTACTATTGGACTTCCTTTTGCTGCTTTGCAGGTTGTCGTCTTGAACTTACCAATTGTGGTATATTTGTCTACAACAGAATTTTAAATTTAAAATTTTCTTGAAACTACAAGTTTATATAAAACACTTTTATTGCAGCCATTATTCTACAAACTTGGTAAAGTCCCGTCACGGTCGCCACATGCGACCGAACCGCCGAATCTTTCCATCAGTAAATGGGGTATGTTCTCAAGTGACTCCGATGTTTTAACCCCTCCACTGACAGAATGACCCGCTTCCTACTTCCGTATGTATAAAGCCAATACGGACTTGTAGCTGTCACGCCTTTGCGCTTACTGCTACGTATTTTAACCGTAAATAGCTCAGCCCTAATGGTAAGAGTTAGTAGTGAATTCTGGCGTTATTAATCTTTGAAGACAGCACAGCTGCCACAAGCTCAGCTCACTTTTACTCCACTCCTACCCTCGCCATTACACCACATTAATTAGGTGCTACATGGACCTTGCTAAATTCACTTGCGTATACATTTTTGACCGTTACTCGCCAGTATTTACCTATTGGATTAGTACACTCCTAACCGGACTATTTCTCAAAGAGCTGTGATGATTAAACGGGTTCGATCCACGGCCTACAGTGCCCTACAGTTCACACGGTAACACTGCCTACCTGACCCACTTAACTTGGTAGTGAGCTTATGTATCCAATCACCACTGCTAGCAGCAGTGGGTAATCCTATCAGCACGACGAGAGCAGCAGACTTACCGTCGAATCCTCCTGAAAATACTTATAACTACGGTCGCCAGCTCTGAAGGAGCAAAAGAATAAATCAGTTTTTTTTGGCTCGTTTCAAAGTGAAACGGCTTGAGTTGAATTTTACTCTTAATTCTGAATATTACTATTTCTGATCATTCTAGGTGATTCTACAAAGCAAATACTCTCTCAATTTCTGTGAGTTGGTTTGGAAATTACCACCAAGACAACTTATGCAACTTAGGTTAACAAAATTCTATCCTTCAACTTATTTAATGATTTTGGATATCAAGTTAAGTGACTTTACTTGAAAGGTTACTCAGAAAAATTTAAGTAACTATAAATAGGCGACTCATTCTGGTGTGACCATTGCTCTTTTCAACATTCTTATACGCTAAATTATTCTACAACCAAAAGAATTGTAAATGAAAGAGGCGATGGTGGCCTCAGTCTGATTTCACTACACTATGTTTCAGGTTACTACACTTTACAATGAACAACATGCCTCGTAATTTTACTCATTACTATATTCTGTCTTCTGCACTTGCACAAAAGAAAACTGGTATTCTCCTTTTACATGTATACAAAGTTCGACTTAACAATTGCAAGCAGTCTTGCCTTGGGTAGACGTGTCGGTGCTGGTGGTGAGATGCAGGTGGCTAACGCAGCTCTTCACGCCTCATGCCCTTAATGGCGGCTGGAACTACGAGCTGTAGCACTCGTATAAGCTACTGCACGTCCGCCATAAAATCTGGGCGCAGGAACTCTTACAATCAGCCCCAGTGGCATAGAGACGGCTTCGACAGCCATTCGTCGCGTTCCACTCCACAAACGGCGACGATATTCTCCTTTTCGCTGTTGCACTGTCACTTTTGCGTGAGCACAGTTATGCACGTCCGCTCACGTCAACACTCCCCAGGCCATTCCATTGTTCAGTCCCTGTGTCTCCAGCTACCTCTAGCTATGCTCGTATCACCAAGAGTGGGGGCGTCCCCCTACCACCCTTTCACCGAAATCATTTAGTATCTAAGAATATTTATATTTATTACCCTGGAGTTCATACCAGTCATAATAATTTACTACTAGCGCTTTGTAACATTAAATCATACAGTAATAGCTTATAATTACCAAGAAAAAGAATACATTTGACTCCGATAGCATAGTGCATTGTCTGAGACAGCGCTAATTCCCAGTTTCGCCAATAGATGGCATCAGGGTGCACTCCCTGGCAGTCTCACACCAGCGCGCCCGTTTCCGACGCGCGGGCTCCAAATTACTGTCAGCCCACCATCATTTCAGTTCCGTTACAAGCTCCAAATTTAGCGCGGACTTCAATGAGAGTTACTTATAACAGTTTCCACAACGAAACTTTGTCTCGAAACCTGACAGAAAATCCAAAGAGATTCTGGTCGTATGTGCAGTATGTTAGCGGCAAGAAACAATCAATGCCTTCTCTTCGCGATAGCAATGGAGATACTATCGAAGACAGTGCTATCAAAGCAGAGTTACTAATCACAACCTTTCGAAATGCCTTCACAAAAGAAGACGAAGTAAATATTCCAGAATTCGAATCGAGAACAGCTGTCAACATGAGTAACGTAGAAGTAAATATCATCGGAGTAGTGAAGCAACTTAAATCACTTAATAAAGGCAAGTCTTCTGGTCCGGACTGTATGCCAGTTATGTTCCTTTGAGTGTACGCTGATGCATTAGCTCCATACAACTGTTCCCTCGACAAAAGATCCGTACCCAAAGACTAGAAAGTTGCACAGGTCAAACCAATATTGAAGAAAGGTAGTAGGAGTAATCGACTAAATTACAGGCCCATATCGTTAACGTCGATATGAAGCAGAATTTTGAAACGTATATTGTGTTCGAACATTATGAATTACCTCGAAGAAACGGTCTGTTGACACACAGTCAACATGGGTTTAGAAAACATCGTTCCTGCGAAACACAACTAGCTCTTTATTCACATGAAGTATTGAGTGCTATTGACAAGGGATTGCAGATCGATTCCGCATTTCTGGATTTCCAGAAGACTTTTGACACGGTACCACACAAGCAGTTCGTTGTGAAATTGCGTGCTTATGGAATATCGTCTCATTTATGTGACTGGATTTGTGATTTCCTGTCATAAAGGTCACAGTTCGTAGTAATTGACAGAAAGTCATCGAGTAAAACAGAAGTGATTTCTGGCGTTCCTCAAGATCAAAACAAACTGCAAAACGGTTTAGAAAAGATATCTGAATGGTACGAAAAGTGGCAGTTGACCTTAAACAACGAAAAGTGTGAGGTCATCCACATGAGTGCTAAAAGGAACTCGTTAAACTTCGGTTACATGATAAATCAGTCTAATCTAAAGGCCATAAATTCAACTAAATACCTAGGTATTGCAAATACGAACAATTTAAATTGGAAGGATCACTTAGAAAATGTTGTGGGGAAGACAAACCAAAGAGTGCGTTTTATTTGCAGGACACTTGGAACATTTAACAGACCTACTAAGGAGACTGCCTACAATAGGCTTGTCAGTCCTCTCTTAGAATACTGCTGCACTGTGTGGGATCCTTACCAGATAGGACTGACGAAGTACATCGAAAAAGTTCAAAGAAAGGCAGTACGTTGTGTATTATCGCGAAACATATGAGAGTGTGTCACAGAAATAATACAGGATTTGGGGTGGAAATCATTAAAAGAAAGGCGTTTTTTGTTGCGACGGAAACTTCTTACGAAATTCCAATCACCAACTTCTTCCCCCAAATGCGAAAATATTTTGTTGACACCGACCTACATAGGGAGGAACGATCACCACGATAAAATAAGGAAAACCAGAGCTCGTACGGAAAGATATAGGTGTTCATTCTTTCCCCACGCTGTACGAGACTGGAATAACAGAGAATTGTGAAGGTGATTCGATGAACCCTCTGCCAGGCACTTGAACTTGATTTGCAGAGTATCAATATATATGTAGATTTAGAAGTAGATGTAGAAATTTTTTGTGAGCTGGTTCCATCGCATTTCATACGGCTTAATTGCTCTGTAACATGATCGATCAGCTCTTTGGAGATTTTTCCCTGCGTTTTTATGGATAATTAAGTTTTACTTGTCATGTGGTATTGACTTTTGTTCGCCTTGTCCTTAGTCATTCCAATCAGTGTCCATTCCAAAGTAGAAAATATTCACTGAGTACTACTACCGTTTTTAGTTTTCCAATGCACTTCTTTAAATAGTTGTGTAACAATATGTGGAGAATGGTAGTTTTTGAATTTCTGCTGAGTTGTCGAGATGAACAGGTGAAGCAAGAGATCTTCGGACAAGTTGAAGACCGATGCGGACAGGAACTCGTAGAGTTAGGCCAGGATGTCAAAGGAAGTCGACAGTATACAGCACTGCTGAATTGTATTCTTCAGGATGTAAGACATTCAGTCATCATGGTTACAAGAAATACAATCGTTTTGCATTAAAATATAGATACTATGGCTTGTGAGTCAGTTAAAGAAGTGCTGCATCAGTGCAGAGATTTTTAGAGTGTCGTGTGGTTCACGTTTATATTGTTTGTGGTGACAGTGTCTGATTCCGGTATGCTGGAACATCACTGTAGGAGAAGCTAAAATTACAAGACGATTATAGAACACTACACGGTAAAACGTGGGACCTGCCATGGTCATTGCGAGAAGTCATACCTGGATGATACAGCAGATGGAGAGTTTTGTCGTGACTCCCCGCACTCTGTAGCAGTATTTACCCCATTTCCTCTTTTTGTCCGCGGTGCGAAAAATTCTTCGCAGTTTTTGTTTCCCATCCGGTGCAAGATGTAGTACCGGTTAATGGTGGTACGGATTCCACCCTTAGGTTTTGTTTCATGGCTTCCTATAAGCATGTTTTCAGTTATGTGCGTCGCCAACTCGACACAACGAGTGTACTTATTAGTTTCAGTTACTTACTGTAAAAAAATGTAGTAATGGAAATTAAAGAAGCAAATAAATAAAATAAAAAACATTAAAAAAACTCACTCGGACTGTAAAACTTTAATTTTTATATTCTCTTCGAGTACATTCTAGAAGTATCCACAAATGTCAAGAATCACTGTACTGGAATGTTCTGTAGCTGTAGATATACCGTATGTGTTCTGGCCGGAGGCAGTTCACTCCGCACTCTTGTATATCCGGGTGCTCAATAAACCTTCGTTAAATGAAGTTAGTTTTCGTCGTTCATCTGCTTACACCTTCCTATACGTGACATCATTCTGGTGGAGACGCTGGGTATTGGAACTTGTGATACCGCACATTATCGACGACACAGTGGCTCCCATCAGGCCACGACAGAGCCCCCGTTTACGTAGCGAGAAACCAGAGTTTGAGCGATATTCAACAGATCGCAGTCTATCGGAGACAGAAGAGGAAGAGGACGTTACGATGACAGCAACTGTGTGCCACCACATGAGACATCCTTCCGGGTTGTCTGGTGACGATGGCCAAGATCCAAACAAGTGGCTGAAGGTATATGAGCGTATAGCCAAATTTAACAAATGGGATGACACCGTGTGTTTGGATAAAGTATTTTTCCACTTGGAGGGCGCTGCCAAGCAATGAAATTAGAACAAGGAGGAGAAGTTCACAAGCTGGGAAGCATTGCAGGCGGAACTGCGCAAGTATTTCGGCGACACACAACGACAAAAGTGTAAGGCTGAAGGTAAAGTACAGGGCACAGCGTCCAGGAGAAACGATAGCATTCTACATTCAAGACGTCTTGGAGCTGTGAAAAATAGTGGATCCTAGAATGAAGGAGGAAGATAAGGTTGCACATCTCGTGAAGGGTGTTCCTGAGGACACGTATCAAGCCCTGCTCCTGAAGGAGGTTTCGACAGCAGACGACTTCATAAAATGGTGCCAGTATATCGAGACAATGCATCAAAAAAGAGTTACACACAAGAAGTTTGAACGGCTTCCAAACGTCGTATCGATGTCTGTGTTGGAGGAAGAAACTGATTTCACAAGTGTTCTTCGTCTGATAGTGAGAGAGGAAGTTCAGAAGGCACCCGGATTGCACGGCGAGCAAAAAACCGAGACGCTTCAAGAGGTCAGAAGGGAGTGGAACAGACATTGAACACAATCCCTCGTCCTTCATTTCCCTTTAAAACGGTGAAAAAGTCGAGACCCAGGCGAACTTACCTTACTCCAATGCCGCATGAGGAACCTGTTTGGTCACCAAGGAAGACTGACGTCTAGAGGACCCAGGATAACCAACCGGTATGTTCCCACTGCGGACGATCGGGACATATGGTGCGCTGTTCTTGAGAAAGGCGCTCGGATATTTGATGACGCCCGCGCCAGAAGACAGAATACCGATCTTAGCCTACGCCAACTCCAGGACGACGAAGATGTAAAAGAAGATGTGGGTGCAGGACGACATTGTGTTGAGTACAGGAAGCTTAATAAGATAACTAAAAAGGACGTTTACCCTCTTCCACGAATTGACGTTACACTAGATTTTCTGAAGGGTGCTAATTTTTCTCAACCATGTACATGTACTCGGGATACCGGCAAATCGAAATAGATGAGGCAGATCGTTAGAAAACTGCATTCATCACCCTGAGGGCCTGTATGAATTTAAGGTACTGCCGTTTGGTTTGTGTAATGCACCAGCAACTTTTGAACGGATGATGGATAATCTACTAAGTCACCTGAAGTGGACATGCGTCTTTGCTATTTAGATGACATTATAGTGTTCTCAGAGACATTTGATGAACACGTAAAAAGACTGAGAGCCGTTCTTAAGTGTCTCCAACATGCTGGACTGAAACTTAATCCAAGAAAGTGTCTCTTTGGAGCAAAAGAAATCAAAATACTTGGACACCTTGTATCAAACGAAGGTGTGCGGCCAGACCCAGAAAAGATGAGTGCTATTAACGGAATTTCCTAAAAGTATTAGAGATGTGAGGAGCTTCTTCGGATTATGTTCTTATTACTGTCGTTTTATCAAAGACTTCTGTTTCAAAGCCAGGCCACTCCAAGCGTTGTTAACAGCCGATGCTAAACTTATCTGGGGTGGTGCTCAACAAGATTCTTTCGATGTGCTGCGAAAACCTCTGACGACTGACCCTGTACTTGGTCTGAATGATGAGAGAGCACCTACAGAACTACACACAGATGCCAGTGGGTAAGGGATCGGTGCTGTTCTGATGCAGATTTCGGATGGAAAAGAGAAGGTTATAGCCTATGCTTCTAGGACACTTACAAAAGCCGAGAGAAACAACACAGCTACAGAAAGAGAATGTCTTGTTGTGATCTGGTCCATGTGCAAATTTCGACAGTATCTCTATGGAACGCCATTCACAGTTGTTACAGACCATCACTCACTTTGTTGGTTGACAGGTCTTAAGGACCCAACAGGACGACTCGCCAGGTGGGGACTACGTTTTCAAGAGTATGACATTACCATAATGTACAAAAGTGGAAGAAAACACCAAGATGCCAACTGTCTCTCAAGAAACCCTGTGCAAGACCATCAAGACTTTGATGAAGATAGTGACTGTCTCGCTGCACTCCAGGATCTCTCTGCTGAGCAGAAGAAGAACGCCAAGATATCTCAAATTATGCTTGCCTTAAATCGGTCAGAGGGTGTGAAAGGACAATTAAAGGTAGTTAATGGATTACTTTGCAAGAAAAACTTTAATCCGTTAGGAAAGAGGTGGCTACCAGTGATTCCTAAACACATGCGCTTAGATGTTCTACAGAAATTCCATGACACACCTGAGGCCGGTTATTTAGGATTTATTATGACATATGATAGGATCGGCAAGAGATTTTTCTCGCCAGGTTTATTTAGAAGTGTCCGTCACTATGTGTCGGACTGTCGAGAGTGCCAGAGGAGAAAGGCAGTTCCTCGGAAACCACCTGGCCGACTGATACCAATTCCACCACCCGAAACGCCTTTCCACCGTGTTGGGATTGACCTCCTCGGACGATTTACAACGTCTGCTAATGGCATCAGATGGATTACTGTTTGCACGGATTACCTGATACGCTATACCATTACAGAAGCCGTGGAAACAGTCGAAGCATTCGAGGTAGCCACATTCATCGTAGAAGACATTGTATTAAAACATACGGATCGAGGGAAAGTTTTGAATCGAATCTTGTGACAGAGATAAACAGTCGGTGCAACATTACTCATCACATGACGACTGCCTACCATCTGCAAACTAACGGAGTTACTGAACGCCTTAATAAGACATTGGCCGACACGCTATCAATGTTCGTCAATGTTGAGTAGAGCAACTGGGATGAGGTGCTACCTTTCGTGACGTTTGCCTACAGCACCGCCAAACAAGAAACCACAAGATTTACGCCGTTTTTCCTGATGCATCGGCGTGAGGCGACGACGACGATGGACACTGTGTTTTCGTTAAATCCTGATGACATGGACTACCACTACATCGGCGAGGTATTAACCAGAGCTGAGGAAGCTCCGCAGTTAGCTCGACTCCGCAAGCTGCAGGTGCAAGAAAACGATCGCCGAAGGTATGACTCGAGGCACCGTCCTGTTGTCAACCAGCCTGGTGACCACGTCTGGATCTTCACTCCTGTGAGGGAGGTTAGTCTCTCTGAGAAGCCCCTCAGGCGCTACTTTGGACCTTATATGGTTGTAAGACAGTTGTCTGATGTTACTCATGAAGCTGAAGATTTCGACCCTGACACAAGACGACGAAAGGTCAGAGATACGGTCCACGTCCTTCGAATGAAGCCCTTTAAGGGTCCTGCAACCCAGAATAAATTCGGAACTCCAGCGACATGTAACAAGCGGTAAGGTGACGAAGAATGTAGCGCCAAGGGAAGTTCTAAGAAGATCACCGCCAGGGCGAATATCGGTCATCGGGAGTCGGAGTATGCAGGCGGTATTTAGGGGGACGTAACACCGAGACGCTGTTCTCTTAAGGAGGGAGCAATGTCGCAGAAGTAGTGGTTATGATACTGAACTGTTGCATGGAGGATCGTGAGATCAAAACTCACCTGGACTGTAAAATTTCAATTTTTATATTCAGTTCGATTAAATTCTAGAAGTATCCACAAATGGCAAGAATCATTGCACTGGAATGTTCTGTAGCTGTATATATACCGTATGTGTTCTGGCAGGAGGCAGTTCACTCCGCGCTCTTGTATGTGCAAGTGCTGAATAAACCTTCGTTAAGTGAAGTTAGCGTTCGTCATTCATCTACTTACACCTTCTACTACGTGAAAATATATCTTTGTACCTACTGTATTCTTAAGGACATTAATTGTAGTAGAGATGCTACAAGCGTGACCCATTTTCACTAAGGCAATAATTAAACTACACTCCTGGAAATTGAAATAAGAACACCGTGAATTCATTGTCCCAGGAAGGGGAAACTTTATTGACACATTCCTGGGGTCAGTTACATCACATGATCACACTGACAGAACCACAGGCACATAGACACAGGCAACAGAGCATGCACAATGTCGGCACTAGTACAGTGTATATCCACCTTTCGCAGCAATGCAGGCTGCTATTCTCCCATGGAGACGATCGTAGAGATGCTGGATGTAGTCCTGTGGAACGGCTTGCCATGCCATTTCCACCTGGCGCCTCAGTTGGACCAGCGTTCGTGCTGGACGTGCAGACCGCGTGAGACGACGCTTCATCCAGTCCCAAACATGCTCAATGGGGGACAGATCCGGAGATCTTGCTGGCCAGGGTAGTTGACTTACACCTTCTAGAGCACGTTGGGTGGCACGGGATACATGCGGACGTGCATTGTCCTGTTGGAACAGCAAGTTCCCTTGCCGGTCTAGGAATGGTAGAACGATGGGTTCGATGACGGTTTGGATGTACCGTGCACTATTCAGTGTCCCCTCGACGATCACCAGTGGTGTACGGCCAGTGTAGGAGATCGCTCCCCACACCATGATGCCGGGTGTTGGCCCTGTGTGCCTCGGTCGTATGCAGTCCTGATTGTGGCGCTCACCTGCACGGCGCCAAACACGCATACGACCATCATTGGCACCAAGGCAGAAGCGACTCTCATCGCTGAAGACGACACGTCTCCATTCGTCCCTCCATTCACGCCTGTCGCGACACCACTGGAGGCGGGCTGCACGATGTTGGGGCGAGAGCGGAAGACGGCCTAAAGGTGTGCGGGACCGTAGCCCAGCGTCATGGAGACGGTTGCGAATGGTCCTCGCCGATACCCCAGGAGCAACAGTGTCCCTAATTTGCTGGGAAGTGGCGGTGCGGTCCCCTACGGCACTGCGTAGGATCCTACGGTCTTGGCGTGCATCCGTGCGTCGCTGCGGTCCGGTCCCAGGTCGATGGGCACGTGCACCTTCCGCCGACCACTGGCGACAACATCGATGTACTGTGGAGACCTCACGCCCCACGTGTTGAGCAATTCGGCGGTACGTCCACCCGGCCTCCCGCATGCCCACTATACGCCCTCGCCCAAAGTCCGTCAACTGCACATACGGTTTACGTCCACGCTGTCGCGGCATGCTACCAGTGTTAAAGACTGCGATGGAGCTCCGTATGCCACGGCAAACTGGCTGACACTGACGGCGGCGGTGCACAAATGCTGCGCAGCTAGCGCCATTCGACGGCCAACACCGCGGTTCCTGGTGTGTCCGCTGTGCCGTGCGTGTGATCATTGCTTGTACAGCCCTCTCGCAGTGTCCGGAGCAAGTATGGTGGGTCTGACACACCGGTGTCAATGTGTTCTTTTTTCCATTTCCAGGAGTGTATCTTAGAACCCGGAAACATCATTTCGTCGTGGAATATTACCATTAATTTATCGTGCCTAATTCGCCGGACTCATTACAAATATTATTCTGCTCAAGACGCGGCACGTCATTGTCGGGGACTCAGGTAACAGGCAGAGGGGAGAGGGGGACGATTTATTGTTTTCGGCACTCATAACGCGAGCAGCAGGTGGCCGTGTGATTGTTACAGCTCCCGCTCCTCCCCGCCTCGCATTGTTCGCGGCCACAATGGCGCAGCGGCTAATTGGCATTCAGCTGCGCCTAATTGATGGCCCGGTGGGTGTCGCCGACTCAGACTCCCCAGCGGCCGCTAGGTCGCGGAGTAATCGGCTGCCGCCGGAAGCTAAGCCTTCTGGAGGGAGACTGCAGCTAAGAATCACTACTATCACCGTAAGCCGAACACGTAATTATGTTTAACAATGCTTGAGTAAATATTCGAGAGTAACATTGAAAATTTCAAGTGGTGAAAAGATCTTCCTTCGTAGCACCCTATGATAATGAAACTCAGCAAAACTACTTGCAAGTTAGGTCGTGTTATTATATTATAACGTAGCAGTATTTTGCACCTTACTGTAATATAATAATTGTTGGAAAGACGAGTTAGATATCTGTTAGTATGTTATTTATCAGGCAATTAGCCTATTGAAATTAATATAGGGAGTATCAGACGGCATAAGACGCGTATTAACTTTAAGAAAATCGCTTGTTGCATGAAATCGGGGTTTAGGTGATATGTTCACGGAGTTTGGCTGGAGCGGACGAGCGGCACTGCTCAAAGGCAGGGCAGAGGGGTGCAGAAGTTTACAACCTACAATTACGGGTCGGCATGCGAAAGCGTCCCACTGGGGGAGAAGAGCCGCCGGGGCAGGTAGGCACCCATTGCGCGGACAACAGAGGCAGGCCTTCGAGGGACGGCGCCTCGTTGGCGCTGGACGTTACGCCGACGCTACTATGTCGAGATTAGCTGGCGCCCTAAGGGAGCCTCCTACGAATCTTAACGTTTTCTGGGGCTTTCTAAGAAACGCGGTTAAGCTAGTGCGAGGTCGAACAGAGAGACACGATTGGAGGGGTTCAATTTTGAACGGAGTTTCAGTTTGATCCAGAACATTCTAGGCGCAGTAAGGCGCAGAATGTTTTAATTGGCTGGAAGAAGCCAGGAAATAATAGCAGGAGCGAACTGTGCTGGTCTAGAGCCAGGGGATTGGCCAGCTCGAAATATAGCGTAGGGGTGCTGATTTTTGCAGAGGGAAGCTTTTGGAGCTGTAATCGAGAGAAGCGTCTTAGCTCCTGTAGCGAGCGGACGTCGTGCTTTCGGCTCTGCTTAGGAGAGTAAATTCTTTTCAGTGTGCTGTGCAGAACTTTGAATAAGTCTGGCAGCTGCAACTGAAACCAGTATTCAGTTATGGGTACTGTCATGTTTTACTGTTAGAGACAGGCTGATTCCGCTAATTACTGTTGGGAATACTGTCTCACAGGTAGCATACAGGAGCAGAGCAATTTCCTTGAGCCACACTTTATTAAAGACGTTTCTGGATTCCGCCTTTGGGCTGGTGAGTCCCGTCTTAACGAGTGCGAGACGATTGGAAAGAAAGCAGAATTAGCTTTTAAATAAGAGTGTACGAACAAGAAGCCTGTTTGCGAAAATAAATTAATTTTTGTTGCAATTGAGGCTCCTCGACGACGCAGACGCCATCGGCAGCTTTCTGACCTGTCTACGAAGCTGCATTTGGTAACGTGATGCTCAGTTTCGGCATTTAATCCGATATTACGCATGCCTGTGATTACCAGAGCTCAGTTTTCCAGCCATGCACTTATTGAGAATTTGTTAATTGTAGTAGGTTTGTCAGACGTATTTTATGCCGTCTGACAAGAGGAGAGAGAAGAAAATAACAAGTACAGATGCGTTATCCGACCTTAAGAGTTAGTTTTGGAATTTAAGGGCCATAGTCATTGCTAGCTTAATTTTATCACTTATAAATGTATGTCATTGTTCAGTTTGATGTTAGGAAGATTGTGGTTCAATAAATGTGTTCAATACTATCCATGTTTATTAAGTAGTGATCAGTTCCCTGAACAATATTTAGTTATTAAATATTAATCAAAATTAGTGAAGGGGCAGTTTTAATTAATAGGTTGGGTCTCATTACAGGCCATCAGGCGGAGCCAACGACCCGATCCAGTAGGCAAAGTGAACAAGTAAAAGCATTCGTGTTAAAAAAAACCTCCACCCCGACATTTGGCTGACCCGCCTAGGGTCCCTAATCACCATTTTATTGAAAGAAACCCCTTCCAATATTTTCCTAATTAATTCTGCGTGTCATTACTGACTGATATCGCTACGCAATACTGATTCATTCTTGCAAGCATTTTGTGGCTAAAATTAGAGAATACTGGACACATGTAGTAGGGAAAGCTTTGTGTTCATCTCACTGGTAAGGTCTTCTCCCATTGTGGTCTTTGGGTCCTCTTTGTCGGCAGAAGACAGTCAGTGAATCTGATTGAGAAGGCAGAAGGTCGGAAGGCGCCGTGCTGCAGCTGCCATCCTCACAGAGTAATTGAGCACGAGATTTTCGGTTGTTCTGCTCTGACGTCAAATGATGAGTCACTGAGATGGCACTCGATGAGTGTGGGAAGGTCCGTTGCTTTCGTTCCAAAACATGGTGTACCCAATTGAGTTGTTCTGCCACAAGGCTTGGCATGAAGAAGCCAACCAATCGATGGGCGCTGCTCCATCCCAGTTCCAACCTCGATTCATTAAAATGCTTTCTGTACGCTAATTGTGGGAAGTTTCTGCAGCGTTCACCCGTTTCTCTTTTTTTCTTCGTGAGAGAAATGATGTTTTCGTCTGTCACATTGGAACCAGCACTGAGTCGTCCCATCTACATAGAAGTGTGGCTGGAGATTTAGCTGTGTTCCACGGCCATTCCATCAAGCCCACCATGAGGATCACTTGCCTCCTGGCCGCCATTTGTTGCTGAAGGGCACAAGGTTTGCTGATTTTCGGGAAAATGTGTCACAATGGCGGTAGCAGAATCCGTATTCTGAGCAGCTAGTTACTTGCTTATTTTGCTACACAACTTCTGATGCTTATTTTGGTTATAACTGGGGGCATCTTGTTGTACCATTAACTTTAATTTTGCTAGTTGCAGCACTCTTTCCTTATAGTCTTCTGCACTTTTTGGCACATCGCTACAGTAATAACAACATTTTCTAACTTTAATTTTTATTGTGATTTTTATGGCTCATTAGAGCAAACAAATATTTGTTAAATTCAGTCTTGACTAAGATTCCAATATCCTTCACATTGTCTTATAACTTTTCCATTGCTAGGCGACCCACTGATAATAAATGCAACGCTGGTGTGTACCTAAGCGTATTATCCTCACTGTGTGTCATCGTTATGTTCAGTGGCCAAACTCAACGACAGTTTACGATATTAAATCCTATAAAAGAACAAGTATTTCATTCGCTTCGCTTGCATGATCAAAAATTTATTTTATAATCAGTATTTGCCCTTATGCTGCTCGACTCTGGTCCAAACGTGACTTGCAACACAAAAAGATGTAGTGATTAAAATATCATATTTCCAGAAAGCCTGTTACAATTGAAGTTGTTATTTTGTTCAAAGAATAACTAGAATAATTTATTAAGTTAATATTTCCCGGAAAGAAATGAAACAAGAATTACTGGACGGAATTCTCCACCCCCTCCCCTCTTCTGGTTGGATTCAACCTCACTTGATTCTTGAAAATTTTGTATAGGAATCTCTGGTTTTAACTTTGGACTGGATTATTTTATTTATATATCACATGGCAATACAGACACATACGAAAGAAACAGACAAACCATTACTATAACAAACGTTAATAACTGCAAACAAACATCACTAATATAACAAAGTTTAAGGATTACCAACAAAAATCATGTCTATTAATATAATCTATCGACTCTGGAGTTGCGAGCAGGAAGTCGTCGGGGCTCCCATTATAGGCTCTTCTGGAACACTCTTCAACAGTGTGGCTGACGGTCTGATTTTGTCCGCAGTCACACTGAGGGGATGGTATTTTACCCCATTTATACAGGGAGTAAGCACATCTGTCATGACGAGTTCGAATCCTATTTACAGTGGACCACGTTTTGCGTGGTAGGTCAAAATCAGGTGGCTTTTCTGTGCTGCACGACATGTTACGATTTTTCCTTGCGTTCCATTTTTCGGACCATGCGTTTGTCATACTGAAACCTTCTTTTACACAGGTCCTTGCTGTTCTTGTTGATTGAAGCCTATTAGTGTTTGCAGCCTCAATGTCTTCGTGGATTGGGAGGCTTGGATTTCCCATGATGTTTTTGTATTCACGTACAAGGGTGTCAGTACGTCGCAGGTGTGGCGGCGGGATGTGGCTTAATATTGAGAGCCATTGCGTTGGAGTGGGTTTATTTACTCAAGAAATCATCCTTAGAATGTTATGCATTCTCCTTTTTTACAGGCGGGCTGTTTAGCCAAATCGGAGCACAGTATTCGGCAGCCGACAATATAATTGCTAAAGCAGAGGTGCGGAGAGTGGAGGCCGTTACTCCCCAGGTAGTACCACATAGCTTTTGAATAATGTTGTTTCTGGTCTTTAATTTTTCGGCAGTCTGTGCAGCGTCATGTCCAAGTACTTCGGAGCTTTATTGTGCTTGAAAATGGTGTTTTCAAATTGAATGTTGAGTTCCTCTCCAGTGATTTTGTTGTTGAGATGGAAACAACTAACCTCTGTTTTGGAAGCATTTGGTTGAAGTCTCCACTTACGGAAATATTCACCCATTATCTTCAGGTATTTCGTTACGATATCCTCAGATGCTTCAATTGTGATACATCTTGTAGCGAAGGCCCAATCGTCAGCATACCCGAAGTTTCTTGATTGTGTTTCCGGCAGGTCTGCAATATAGAGGCTAAACAGCAGTGGTGCGAGCACTGATCCTTGTGGTAAGCCATTCTTTAGTTTTTTGATGGAGCTGTAGTCAGTGCCCATACTTATTTGGAACACTCTATCATTGAGCATGCTGTCTATTAAGCGTGCTGTAGATTTGCAAGGAATTACTCGGAGAATTTTGTACATGATACCTTCTCTCCACACAGTGTCGTAAGCTGCTGAGAGGTCAATAAAGGCCACTGATGTTTTCAATTTTCTCTGGAATCCGGCCTCAATGTACGTAGTGAGTGACAACACCTGGTCATACAACTTCTTCCTGGCCGAAAGCCTGCCTGTTCAACTGGGATCACCCTGAACAATTCTGTTGTACCGGGTGATCAAAAAGTCAGTATAAATTTGAAAACATAATAAACGACGGAATAATGTAGATAGAGAGGTAAAAATTGACACACATGCTTGGAATGACATGGGGTTTTACTAGAACCAAAAAAAAGTATCGCTAGACGCGTGAAAGATCTCTTGCGCGCGTCGTTAGGTGATGATCGTGTGCTCAGCCGCCACTTTCATCATGCTTGGCCTCCCAGGTCCCCAGACCTCAGTATGTGCGTTTATTGCCTTTGGGGTTACCTGAAGTCGCAAGTGTATCGTGATCGACCGACATCTCTAGGGATGCTGAAAGACAACATCCGACGCCAATGCCTCACCATAACTCCGGACATGCTTCATAATGCTGTTCACAACATTATTCCTCGATTATAACTATTTCTGAGGAATTATAGTGAACATATTGAGCGTTTCCTGTAAAGAACATCATCTTTTCGTTGTCTTACTTTGATATGCTAATTATTGCTATTTTGATCAGATGACGCGCCATCTGTCGGACATTTTTTGAACGTTTGTATTTTCTTTGGTTCTAATAAAACCCCAGGTCATTCCAAGCATGTCTGTCAATTTGCACCTCTCTATCTACATTATTCCGTGATTAATTCAGTTTTCAAATTTATACTGACTTTTTGATCACCCAGTATATAAGCCCCTCTAGTAATTTGTAAATTACAGACAGCAGGGTAATTGGCAGTAGCTTTTTATGTTGTCAGCTGGCTTCCCAGGCTTTAGAATAGCTATCACCTTAGAGCGTTTCAGTTCTTGTGGGATATTGCCAGTTTGCATGATGTTTGTGAAAAATCGAGCCAGCTATACTTTTGTATACTTGCCACAGTTTATTATGAATTTAGGGTGAACGTTGTCGAAACCTGGTGCCTTTGTTGGTTTGACATCTATCAGAGCTTTTTCTAAGTCTTAGCTAGAGAAAGGGCGAGAGTGTTCAGTTTCTGTGGCTTCGTTTTTTAAGATTTAGAGTTCTAGCTTCACTTGGATTGTATGTGTTTTATCCTTTGGTGTCCTAGATGTGTTAACGATATGTGCAGCTATGGCATTTGACCTTACAGCTGCTTTTTGTCGTTGTGCTGGTGGACCGCTCCCTAGTTTTCTCAGCAGTGACCATGCTTACCTGCTAGATGTTTGGGAATTGAGGCTTTCTACAGTTTCCGTCCACTCGTGTCTTCTGCCAGCGTCCAAGCTGTGAAGCAGTTCATCCGCTATTTCCTGATCTCCGGATTCAAGGAAGCTCTGGTATAGTTCTTCGCTCGTTTGGGACCATCCAAGGATGTATTCTTTGCTGTACTCTCTTGGTATGTGCTTCTTGGCTGTGCTTATCATGGCACCAACAAATCTCTGGTAATTTTTGCTAGTAGGTGGTATCCATCCCAAACATTTATCCAGATCTGTGGAGAACCAAGTCCAATTGGCTTTTCTAAAATTCCATCGTGGGCGAGGAATAGAGGTAATTAGGGGAATCTGAGTTCCTACCTCTATTATGATTGGACGGTGTTGACTGTGCGGGAAGTCGGGCAGAACTCTACGCGAGGCCATGAGAGGTTGGTCTCTGTTGTTGGACGAGATAAAACACAGGTGAGGGTTGTATTCCTGTCTCCAGGCAGCTGATCTAAAAGTAAATCGATCCTCAGCATCAAAGACATGGTATAAGTATTCGTCTTCTGCCCATTTCGCTAATGCTTCTCCATTTGCATCATTATCTTTATATTCCACTGTTCATGATGATTATTGAAATGCCCATCGTATACAGCAGGACGTGGTTGAGTTTGAAGAACGTGGGCTGGCCAAGGTGTAGCAGGTGGCTTATAAATATTGGAGACGGTAATGCTTACGATTTTTGTGACAACATTATGAATGTTTTCGTTGGTGGATGCAGAAATTAGGAAAGCGTTTTCAATATCTTATTTGACATATGTGGCTACTCCATAAGACCTATGATAGGACGCTCCCAACAGCTCACAGCCTGGTACTTTGTCCATTTTATTTTGCTGCTCGCAGATGAGCCATATGGAGGTCATTTTAATGACACAACCAAATACAGTCGTCATTTTATGTCTTTTACCAAAGTTCATACGGTACAGTTCTTATTAGTGGTTTTAATGCAACCGCACTAAGACAGTGTTCTCAGGATACTGAATGAGGAATGAACACCCACTGAACCCGTCTTTCAAGCTTGAATGCTACGGACCGATCGTACTTGATAGTTGCATCCGTGGATGACGTTATGAATGCATTTCAGAAAACTGGTATATTGCCTTTTGAGCCACGTGCTTTTGGACCAAGCGATTTTATTCTTTTTGCAGATGACCTTCTACCAGTGAACAGTCATATCTTGAAGCGTTCTAGTGACAAGCGATCCTCTCACCACACCTCAGCAATTTAACTGACAATACAAAGACGACTTCTCTCGAGAACAATAGAAAAGATGAACTGTGCACTAAACAAACAGTTAGATCTTGCCCACTCGTCGCTTATACCATAGGGTGCCAAAGGGATGCTGCGTTCTCGGAACGCTATACAAAAATTCAAGCAAAAAGCTGAAGTAAAATGGTTCAAATGGCTCTGAGCAATATGGGACTCAACATCTGAGTTCATCAGTCCCCTAGAACTTAGAACTGCTTAAACCTAACTAACCTAACGACATCACACACATCCATGCCCGAGGCAGGATTCGAACCTGCGACCGTAGCGGTCAGGCGGTTCCAGACTGAAGCACGTAGAACCGCTCGAAGTAACTTTAGTAAATTTATTTCCATAAAACAGATTTGACAACACTTAACTTTGGAGTTACATCGGTGTTGCAAGTGACATGCAAACAGTAACAGTCTTCGCTATAGACAAAGACCAAGGAAGCACTTGCTACGGATCACTACAAACTGTTCTGCGAGTGCTGGTCTACAACCATCCACATATGGAGCCGATCTGGGTGGCCGACGCTGGCAGGAGCGGCCCTTATATTCACTTCTTGCAATTGACGCTCCTAGCACAGCGCGGTCCTTGTAAGCGAGCTACTGTCCGACATTTTCTCACTGCCGTCTCTGTTTTTGCGTTCTTCTTCTTCGCTCCGGCGCTTGTGGTTACGACAGAACACACACAAATTACACACAAGAATGCTGATATATCAACAGAAAATATATGTATGCGATATAAGAAATTTAACAAGATAAATGAAGAGGCAAAAATAATAAAAATTAAACACTTGTGCTCTCTCTTTGTTGTGAACATAGTTCCGTGTAGTCAGCGTGTACACAACTTTCCCACGAGAGCGCGCCCCGCTAAGCACAACAGCGCAGGCACAGCGCTCGTCCATCTCCGCACTACGAGATGGCGCTGCCTTAGAGACGGAACAAATTCTGCTTCCGCCGATCCACGTATTAATATGTAATGTAGCCAATGAGATTGCTGCTAACGTAGAACCTTTTCTCCTCGCAGATCACACTCACGTAGTGATACCGGAATGCACGAGGTATTATAACAAGTGAACAGACCTCCGATTAGTCAGCCTGCATTAGTCTGTACGAGTCTGCATTTATCAGCACCTGTCTGTACCAGTCTACATTAGTCTGTACATAGCCATGAAGATAAATGTATAGACACTTTGTCAAGTATCAGAGATATGTGAGAATAAGATTAACGTACCAAGACCAAAGGAACTTCAGATTGTCAATTGTAAATAGCATCCAGAATCACGTTACGTAATGTTTATGCTTGTTATTGTTTTAATAAATGTGTTTGAAAATTAATCGAGTTCTGTTTAAAGTTGGTCACCGTCAATCTGCTACTACAAGTGTGCAAGTGGCATTTCTATTGTCTGACCTAACGGCAGAAGACAAACGCCACAATAAGACCACGAGATATTATTGCTGACACTCGCCTACTTCTTTAGAGCGACAAGTCAAATAATCTGATGGTGTGTGCACCGAAGGTCTTACGGTACGCACGCCACACTCTTCCATGTTCTTCAGTTTTATTTGTGCTCACAACTAGGACACATTCACTGTAAGTACATGTGCCTTAAGTCTGTCACACAGTTTTCAACTTGTATGGAATTCAGCATCTAATGATGAACGAAACCTTCGAAAGTAATAACGCCAAGAAAAAAAAATCCGTTAAAGAAAAATGTCGGCAGGTTCGTAGTTGTTACCATATCATAGCTTGTTCAGTATCATTCAGGCATTATTTTGATGGGAGGTACCCACGATTTCCGGTGGTCCGTGAGAAACCAACAATTCGCCCCATTTATCGTTTTATCTGTATACCACTGCAAATACCTGCAGAGCAGAAGTCGACAGTGGGCATTGTATGTCTTATTTGGGAAGGATTTTGTTAGTGAGCCGTGGAAGACTGGCGCCAAGATCGGGTACACTCGTTATATCGTTGCGATCGATTTTGGAGGTTGTATGTGATCTTTGGATATCGCGTGGCCTTCTTACGGGTTGTCGGGCTTCAAGAGTCGGCCGTCAGCTTTCAAAAGAAAAGCACTGAGAGACTTATGACGTCTCCGGAGAAAGGAATGTCGACTGCGACCGGGTGTGCCCTATCAGCGTGATATACGGCGGAGTTGTATTGGTCGGCAAGTCTGTGTTTTGGGGCAGCTCGGAAGTCCAAGTCTCGTGATTTCTATCAAGGGAAAGGTGCCTGAAGTAAAGCTGCTTGAGCCGCTGAGTTGTGCTGTGTGCAAACATCAAGTAAGTTTGCCGTTAGTGTATGTGTCTGAGCGACGTGTTAAGAGGCGTTTCACTCGATAGATGATTGTGGAACTAACACAGCCGTTAATCGAAAAGTTCGTGGATGAGCTCCGTGTGAGCGGGTTAAATGTTGACTTCGCAGTGAAGTCTTAGTTATAACTGTACTGGTTGCTCTCCAATTGAATATTAATGGTATTAAGTGATTGAAAACTGAATCTAAGCGATATTACTACTATCGGTAAACTGTCCTTAAATGGTTTCAATTTAAAGGTCAGTGATTGTTGTGGACCGAACATTTTGTAGACTGATGCACGTATGTCTGGTGCAAGGATTCTGACATGTATTTTTGTGTGTGTCTCAGAGAGTTGCAATTGTCCCGTGTTTGTGAAAAGCTGCTGTAAGTGCCAACCCCTTGGCGGGGAGTGAGGTGTAACCCGCAGCCTAGGTCTTGCTGTGTTTACGTAACCCTGGTGCGGCTGGATTGCTTTGGGCGAAGACCCTATACCAAAAGTGTAGTATATCTTTCCTTTTCGCCAAGGCGGGTAAAACGCCTTTTGTTATTTGATGGTGATTTTCTGATGTTCAAACAAATGTTTTTTTTTTGTTTTTTGTTTCTTTTTTTTTTGGGGGGGGGGGGGGGGGGTTACATAAAGTTAGACCTGCAGCTAAGTAAACGATAGCAAATAGAGCAGGTGTAAGGTAATTAAATTCTCTCTATCGATTGTCATATAGGTTTGGGCTAATTGTAGTGATCTGTCTCTGTAGTAATGGACAGTCCACAGTGCCTGTTGAGTCGATGTCACATCTCTATTTAAGTTACAGTGTGTAGTTACGTAAATTGTAATCTGGGTTTGTTTCATGGCAGTCCATGTTCTAGTGAACTATGGCCAACCATGTGAGTTTTAAGTGTTGTTTGGGCCGCACTGGGCCGTGTAGTAATCAAATGAAATTAAGTGGCTGGCCCACTCTGATAGGAATTGTACTGTCAGTTGTAAGCTTTTGTTAAGTGTGGCGAAGCCACGGCAATGCTGTGTTTGCTAGTTGTTTCTTAACTGATTTTATATGCATTTTATGGTTAAAGTTGGTTGGTTCTGATAACTGTCTTGTTTCAGTAATAACTTACACTAAGTAACTGCTGCGTTGTACTGAAGATTGTGGGGAATTATCTGAAGGAAACTTAAGTTAATAAATTAAGTATGTGTAAATCAAAGTATGACTACCAGCCATGATTCGCCACCCCGTTTCCCGTCCTGATAATAGTTATGGTATGGATTGTGCAAGGTCATATTAAAGGGGCCACGTACCAGTTAGATATCCGAATGCAGTCTTTTCTTGTTTCAGTCTCTCATGTTACTTGCTGCTAATAATAGTAATGTCCAGTTTACGCTTCATCTTCACCCTTGCGTTAAGTGCTGTCCAGCCACGTCTCCCGATTTTAGTCCTGAGGGTGTTAGTGGTGCGTTAACAGTGACCCCACACTCTACCATGAAAGTCGTGTTAGACATTTACATCAATACCTGTACAGAAACAGTTCCGCTTTTGTTACGTACTGTACTGTTCACTGGTAGAACAGTTTGAGCATACTGTGATGACATGGTACGTATTTCGTCTGAGGATTATTGCATTATTTTCTGTTTTATGCTGTAGGTTTTGCAAGTTACGTGCTTTTTCTCTGTTGTCATGTTATTTTCACAGGAACGAAGGTAACTGTGATAACAAACCCAAGTAATCATGATCTACTCCGTAAACAGCCACCCCAGATGATGGCTCCATTTCACCGAAATACTCATAAAATACCGCTGAACACGTTCCGAAATTCTGTCGGTGGAGTTCTGGATCACCTTTTGTAAGGACGAAGCTAGCAGCCACACGGCCGTCAGTAGCAACTTTGCAGAGGCCGCGAGGGACTAGGTGGAAAGCTCGTGGATGTGTAACCAGAGCGAATATTTCATCGACATCGTCTAGCAGGAAGGGCGAAACAGAGTGGTCAGTTAAATCCATTACACAGTAAAAATAAATACACTATTGGCCATTGATATTGCAACGACAGGAATGATAGCGAATAATGCTGTTTTACTTATTGTGTGGATGTAATACAGTACGAAGAATACGTTGTTAAGTTAATAGGTAATTTGGTAACGTACAGTGCGGAAATTTAGTACAAGCAGCTGCCACGTCTGGCAGCAAAAAAGTGTAACAAATGCAAAACTGAGGACCCAGTTAAGCTGAACTTGGAAGAGAGATATGAGTTTGTTACTCTACTCTGCTTCATCTCTATGGCAGATTTCATAAGTTAAAGTTGCTGGCAAATTAAGGAATGCTGCTCTCTCAGATATGTGATGTTCGATGGGTGAAATATCTGAAGAGTGTATTGGCCTGAGTGACAGTCGAGCACCGTCTGCATCTTGATGGCCAAGGACATCAGGCGAATCCTGCGATCCCGCATTTTCTTCTTAAGAGATAAACTCATGGAGGACTCGAGAACTGGACACAGCCATGGGCCTTAACTCATCACAAATGAAACACCTGTTGTTGGAAGTACCAGCTATGCGAATCAGAAGTGCTTATCTTGCGTATCCAATGGCAGTCCGTGTCACCTAGCTGGTTCTGCTTCTATAACACGATGTCAACTGAAATCAGAGATCGCTCCTCTCAACGGAGGATACCATACGCAGATAGGCCGATCGTTATGCATTACGTAGAACTAGAGCTCGTCTGAAGAGACGTCCTGACGCCATCTTGAGTCCAGTGTTGCTGTATGGCGCATCACTGTCGGCGGACCTCTCCGAGCTGCAGCGTCAGCAGAAATCCGTTGTGCTCCGGACGTCGTCACCCTCGCGTTGTGGATACTAGCCCTTCTACAGACAAACCCATTTCCCAATCCAAAATACGCTACGTGGCTGTGCGATTCTGCACAGCCCAGCGAATAAAATGTCGTCGTATGGGACGCCAGGTGTGTTGGGCTGCTGAGGTGACAGATGGTACTCATTATGACTCTAATGAACTCACGGATTCCATGTCGTGTAGCAGTAGTGGGATTCCAGCCAGTGTAAGCAGTAATTACGCAGAACGATAAAGTACATTCTCGCTAGACAAATTTCCTGCAGCTGTCGAATCTTGACACGTCTCCATCCTACCTGAGGCATAACATGATTTTCTCACAATCAACCTTCAGTTGCGATTTCCGAATGAGGGACCCGCCACTTAATCTTTCCTTGTATACAGAATTAGCGATTCCGACAATACTTCGCACCTGCTAAATATGTATGGGAATCAGATATACTTCCCGATGTCCTTCTCCTCCTATCTCTAACCATCTACTTCTCCCCCTATCTCTCTCCACTTCCTCCTCCATCCTCTTTCTTTCCATCTTCCCATCCATCTCTCTATATCCATCTGCACGTCCTCCCCTTCTCTCCTCTTCCCTCCCCCTCCCCCATCCCTCTCTGACCTTGAGCCTTGATTACTGTTATTGCCAACGGAACCTTTGTTGGGAATTGAAGTCGTTTAAAACGAATGATCAAGCTGGTTCGGATCATTGGTGAACGGGATTTGAGAGATCTCTCCTAATGCTGTATCTGTGCTGACAGTAACTTCAGTGGCAGTACTTCGCGTAGTTTTAATCTGCAAACTGGTTGGATTACAAAAATTTGCACTATTCAGTTTCCATACTGTTTTCGGTAAAGACAGATTACGAGGAAGAAAGCAAAACAGTACATAGAATTTTAGTTTAAAATAATATGTAAGAGAAGGACTATGTATGGTAGAAACAATTTGTCTAATGTTTAAATGCAATGCAATCCTACTTAAAACTGACTGCTAGAGAGAAAACGAAGCACAGGATTTTCTTTCTCACGGTCGGCTTTAACAGAATATCTCTACACATGTCTTTAAAAAGTATATAGGTTGCGTCCGTAACAGCGGGCAAAAATTTAACAGGGCATGGATGATGATTCACTAAACAATTTGAGTTCAGAGAAGCCAGGTTAAGGAGGTAATAGGAATAAAATCACGTTACTGTGTACTTTTTTATTTACATTAGTTCACTGCAAATATCATCATGGACACAATGGCCATACCATTTGTACTTCATTTTACAAAATGTGGTATAACTAACAGTCAAAGCTAGCTGATATCGGCGAACAAGATTCCGACGCACTCTGACAAATATCCCTGGTGTGTTTCGAATCACATCATAGGCAGCTACAATTCTGGTAACTAATCCCATCTCCAAATATACTGCGGTATCGTAGTCAATTGACTTCATATATCCTCACATGAAATTGTCAAGGGGATTCAGGTCAGGTTACCTCGCAGGCAATAAAATAAGACCTCCCCATCCAATCCAGCGACCAAAAATTACAGTATTTAGATGGTTGTGGACATCCACACTGAAATGAGGCGGTGCACGGTCATGCTGTATCCACATCCTCTCACAAACAGCGAAGGGTACGTCCTCCAACAACTCAAGTAGAGCACGTTACACCGGTGGCCATTTAGATAGCCAGGAAGAAGATATGGCTCGTCCTCCTTGTTCCCTGGCAGGAGATAAAGAATGCACATGTAAATAAACAGCACAGTACTTGTAAACTTGTACGCACATTAATTGTAAATAAGCTGCAAAACAGTAATGCTAGACAAAGCGGCAGACAAGTTTACTTCCATATCTCCTTAGGCTGGCTTCTCCGACCCCAGCCAGGTTCCCTGCCTCAAATTTTTCAGTGGAGCATCGTTTATGTTCTCTTAAATTTTTGCACCCTCTTACAGAAACACCCTGTGCAGCTGTGTAGATATTATGTAAAAATTTCAAGCGACTCGTCAAGAAATTTCGCGATTTGATTCACAACTTTCCCCTGTTGTATATTATATATGTATTTCTGTATTATATAAATTTTAAAAAATATAGCCAGTGTCCGTCAAAATCTTTATTAGAGTGTCGTACAAAAATTAGAAGTTAAACGGTAAATAACAGTTCAAGATTTATACTAAAAACATTTCAGCCTATGTCCCAAACGTTTATTAGCATTTCGAGTAAAATTTTGAAGAAAATCGTTCTAGAACTTTTCGAAATTTTTGCTAACATCGTCTTCAACTTATATGACATATATTTTTATTTATTATATATGTTAAAATCAATAGCCTGTGTCCGTAAAAATATTTGTTAGAGTAGCATGTAATAATCTGAAGTAAACTAGTTAAGATCTTTTCGAGATTTTTGCTAACAGCGTTTCCTGTTTACTGTAGCCTATTTTTTGGTAACAACGGTATTCAACGACTTGTCTTTGTGTAGTACTACAGATTTTATATAACTGTTTATACATCACATATTTTAAAAATATATAGCGTACGTCCGTCCGAACGTTTATTGGGTAAAGTGTAAGAATTTGGTGTAAATCGGGCAATAACTTTTCGAGATTTTTGCTACTAATATGTTTCCCTTCATTTATATACGAGTATTTAACAAATATGTGGCCTATGTCTATACAAACGTTTATTATGGTATTGTGGAGAAATCTGGTGTAAGTGGGTTAACAGCTTTCGAGATTTTTCATAAAAGCGGTGAACAATAACTCGTTTCTTTCTCGTAGTAGTACAGATGCTGTGACGGTACGTCACATAAATTTGACATTTTTATTGGTTGTAAATCGTAGTTAACGTATTTTATGAATATAATTAGTATAAAAGATACAGTTAACATTCTTGAAAGAACTGATAATTGAAGAGTAGCATCTTTATTTAATGTCTATGAAAATAAAAAAAGGATCGAAAGAGACGCGATTGTACGGCCGAGGAGGAGGGACGTATTTTATGGTACACACACTGTTTTGTTTCGCGATACGGAAGGCAGCCATTGAGGGGCTACACATATTTTATGTAAGTTATTTTGTATTCTACTAAAATAAACTATTATTGTTATCACAATATGAATTTCCTTGTAATAGTTGTCACCTCAAATGCTCGCAGTGCTTATTATTTTTAATAAGCATTTTTTCAGTAATTTGCGTTGCGAGAAGCTCATCTTCTGATGCAGCCTCTGGTCGGCCATTACGCGCCGAAGTATTAATTTATTTTTTTCTAAGTGTTAACAGTAACTGTAAATGCGAGAGATGTCGTTGTAAGAACCTTTTTAAATTACAACAGATAATTAATTTACGTTATAGCTCTTTTTTTTTAATTATGCAGATTCCATGAGTTCAGTAAGTTTTATCTTGGTCGCTTCACGGCAACAATGGAAATTCTCTCGAGACTTGCTCTGCAATCACTAAATAGAAATTAACAGAATTACATTCAATTCAGTTAACGGCAACTTTATTTTAGTCACCACGTTCAAAATCTAAAGTTGGTACAAGAATAGCAGCGGCCCTTCAAGAACCCGTTTCATATTTACTTATGCACGTAAGTAAAAGTGATAAGAAAAGATAATATCCCTGAGAGAAAGAATCATGCTCTAGCAAAAGAAAGATTCATGCTCATAAATTAAAAATAAAAATATATAATATGTGGTGTCACCGCCAGACACCACACTTGCTAGGTAGTAGCCTTTAAATCGGCCGCGGTCCGTTAGTATACGTCGGACCCGCGTGTCGCCACTGTCAGTGATTGCAGACCGAGCGCCGCCACACGGCAGGTCTAGTCTAGAGAGACTCACTAGCACTCGGCCCATTTGTACAGCCGACTTTGCTAGCGATGGCTCACTGACTACATACGCTCTCATTTGCAGACACGAACGTTTAGCATCGCCTTCAGCTATGTCATTTGCTACGACCTAGCAAGGCGCCATATTCAGTTACTATAATCTGAACAGATAATATTGTGAATTATGTACCGTCAAGAGCGACGTTCATCATAAATGGATTAAAGTTAAGTATCAACTAGCTTTCTGAATTCTAGTTCCTTGTCATGTTCCAGACCTCACCTCAGTATAGTCCTTCCCTCCTCACGCCAGTCTGCGTGAGCTAAACGCGTGCATTTCGGCCTCCTCTAGTAACACGGTGTTGGCTCTTCTGCCAACACTACATAATATATATATATAATTTTATATATATAACGTAACAATGCGCATGGTCTCTTTCCAATCTCCTTTCTGTAGTTGCGCTGAAATGCTAGCAGCTTGCATTTACTGGCGTGTTGTACACTTTATGCTTGTTTGACATTTGTTGCAAGCCGCCTTGTGGCCTTATAGTTTTAGTGGCCAGCAGTGTAGATATGTCTGGCTCGTACGTAAAGTTCAGGGTGAGGACCCAGCCACCATCGTCCCGCTGCCTCCTCCTTGCAGTGCCGTAGACGGGCTCCGCTCCGCTCCCGCTGCCGCCAGGCCTGGGCAGCGGTGGGCCTGTGTACACACGGCTCTACGGCTCTGCCAGGTGCGGCCCTCCGCCCCCACGGCGGACAGCAGGCGGCGGCAGCAGCAGCAGCAGGCGCCGGCACGCGGCACGCGCCTGCCTCCCACACCTGCCGGAAGGCCGGCCAGCCTTCTTGCGGTTTCCCCCCCCCCCTCCCACCCTGCGTCATCGTCGCCACCCTCTCCCCCCCCCCCCCCCTCCACCACCAACCCACAAACACCATCAGAGCACGCCGCACGCGCCGGACCGGGCCTTCTATTCTTTTCCTCGAGACCGGTCCACCTGCCCCGTGACTGGCCCGCGGGTGTTTTATTTCAAAGCTCGTCTCCTTGGCAGCAGCGTTATTTAACGCGACAGATGGAATGACTCACTCTTCCGGCTCATTTATTTACTTGGGACGTCCTTTTGTTTTCAACGGAAGTGGCAGGTGAAGCTAACCCAGCGCTTCTCACTATACGCACACGAGTTTCACAAATCACTGTGGCTTGGTTTCCAGTTTTGTCGACGCATTGTTTTCAACCTGCTGGAACAGGTTCACGTCTGAAAGCACCGAATACGGATCTGACACGGTAATCGAATCCTACAATAGATCAGTCACGAACGTTTCGATGCCTACAGTCAGAACCCTTCAGAAGAAACCTGGAGAATCTGCGGGTAATGTACCTGATCGTGCGACTGTAGTAGAGGGGACTGTGAGTTTAACGTTTTGAATGGAGTAACATGCAATATAACGCTTTCCAAGGATATTCATTCGTGTGAGTTGGCGTTTCAAATCACCGTCCAGCCATTCAGGTTCAGGTTTTCCATTGTTTCCTAAAACAGCTTAAGCAAACCCAAGGATGGCTCCACTGAAAATGACACAAGGACACATTTGGTTTCCTCTTTCCGTACCCCCCCCCCTCCCCCTCCCTCCAGTTTGCGCTTTTGATATGTCCCTAATTCGCCCTTCATGAACAGAACATTAGATCCCAGACTTCTTTCCTTTTTTGCATAACATTGTGCTAACGTCTCTTCTGAAACTGTCATTGCATTGCTTGTTAGAGAACCGAATAGTGAGGACGACGTCTTAGATCTCCAAGTGCTGGAATTTGAAGTGTTCATTTCGATAACTGTACAGGAGTAAATCAGTGACCCAACAGATTGTTTTATAATCTGTTACCATAGATATATAAATGTAAGGGGCAGTCAAATGAAAAAGAGACACGTAGTAAAAAAATGAAAGTAAACTATTTATTATTTCAAAAGTAATCACTCTGTTATTAACTTTATTCCACTGTGAGATAAGACAGTCAATGCCGTCATGAAAAATGTTAGCGATTGTCTACAGAACCATGATTGCACCCAGGCGTGCGCCTCTTAGCCCGTAGTTAATCGACAGCCCCCAATATTTTTCTTCAAATGACAAAAAATATGGAAGTCACGTGGGCAGAGTTCGGCACTATGGGCTATGGGATATACAAGGGCTTGGCAGCGAAACTTCTGCAGCGTAAGTGAAACAGCTTTGGAAACATGTGTGTCTGCCCTAGTTGTTTCTACTACCCTGCAGAAGTCACGCTGAGAAGCATTTGCGCATCCTCCGTACAGTTCCGATCTCTACCCACGCGATTCCCATATTTCTGGAGCCTGAAGAAGGAAGTTCGAGGCCGTCGACTTGCTTCGCATGAAGAGGTGCACACCCGCGTACAATCACGGTTTAGTAGGCAACCGTAAACATTTTTCTATGAAAGCATTGGCCGTCTTGTCTCACAGTGGTATAAATGTGTTGATGATTATGGTGATTACTTTTGAAATAATACACCTCAGTTTACTTACCTTCTTTCCATCTGTCTCGTTTCCTTTTGGCTGCCCCTTATAAGTAAGAAAGATAGGAAAGTATCAATGCATAGCAAGTGCGACAGGAAACAGAATACGGTTATCAGTCAACAAGAAACAATCGTGATGGATAAAATTCTAAGGAATTGTACAATACAGTTTATGTAAGCACCTGACAAACAGGTTGTGAGGAATGGGAAAATCCGCAGTGATTCAATAGAAGATAGCTGAAAGATAGTTATCGCAATTTTAAGCGAATTCTTGTTATAAAAAATTCAAAATGACCTCAAGGAGATAAATGCTAGTAGTGTTCAGAAATTTCTAAAGCAGAATTATAAATACAATAGAAAAGTTCCAAAACAGAGCCAAAATTTTCTCCGTGGAGTAGTTTAGTCAATGCAACTACTTAAGGTCATACTCAACAAACTAAATCGCCAGGCATAAGTAGAGAGGCGTTATTCAGTATGGAGTGGTTTAATGATTAAATCTGGAGTGCAACTTATATGCTCAAAGCTAAAGTACAGGCAACGTATTACTTGCTTCCACAAGTTTTATTCGTGGTCTTTATGTCGAAGACGGGTTTGGTATAACTCTCTACGCTAGTTTATTTTGTGCAAGCCTCTTCATCTCTGCATAACTATTCAACCTACATCTTTTGAACCGCTTACTGTAGTCAAGTCTTTATCCATGACTGAATTTCTTCCCACTCCCCCGATCCACATTTCATCTATTAACAACTTAACTGGTCCGTGGTATCTCAGCGTGTCTCCATCAGCTGCTCCCTTCTTTTACTAAAGTTATGAGATAAATTTATTTTGTCCCAAATTAAGCCTCTCTTCATTAATTATGTTGTCTACATATCGAATCGTTAGTATTCCTTTATACCACTACATTTCAAAAACTTCTCATCTCATGATTCATGAACTGATTATCGAGCATGTTTCACTTCCATACAAGCCAACACACCACACAAGTAACTTCATAAATGAATTCCTAACATTTAAATTTATATTTCATGTCAACAAATTTTTCCCATTTTCAGAAATTATTTTCTTACAACTGCTAGTTTGTACTTTACATCCTCTTTATATCAGTCATGGTCAATTATTATTGTCCAAATAGCCAAAGCTCGTCTACTTCATTCAGTGCCTTATTTCCTAATCCAATTTCCTTAGAATCGCATGATTCGACTCGATAACGAGCCATTAACCGTTTTTACGATTTATTCACCTTAAAACCTCCTTCAAAGACACTATCCATTCCGTTCAATTGCTCCTACGAGTTCTTCGCCGTCTCCCATAGAGCACCAATGTCGTCAGCAAAACTTAGATTCGTATCTTTCTCTGAATATTAATTATCTTTCTATATATCTGCGTGGTTTCCTTTACTGTTTTCTCAGTGTTCAGAATGAATAACATTGGGGACGGGCTACAGCCCTGTCTTGCTCCATTCTCAACTGCGGTTATAGGCACTGAAAGGTTATAGACACAGAAAGCTGGAGATAACCTCAGCCGAAATTTTTGCAAAGAACCTAACGGTGTTACGAAAGCATAGGCTAACCACGGTTTGCGGTGGCGTGTTTGTTGCTGTTAGAAGTAGTTTATCTTGTCAGGAAATTGAAGTAGATACTTCCTGTGAGTTAGTATGGACACAGGTCACTGTTGTCAACCGGAACAAAATAATAATAATACCATCCTCCTAATTCAGATGATACAATTGCTGAAAGGTTCAAAGAAAACTGGAGTTTGATTTCAAATACGTACCAGACTCTTACGATTGTAGTTGGTGGTGACGTAAATTTACCCTCGATATGTTGGCGAAACCACATGTTTAATTCCGGAGGTACGCATAAAACGTCATCCGAAATTGTGCTAATCGCGTTCTCTGAAATTTTTTTTGAGCAGTTAGTTCATGACCCCACGCGAATAGTAAACGGTTGTGAAAACACACTTGATCTCTTAGCAACAAATAATCCTGAGTTAATAACGAGCATCAAAACCGATTCAGCGATTAGTGAACATAGGGCTGTCATAGCAAGATTGAATACTCTAATCCCCATATCCTCGAAAAATAAGCGAGAAATATACCTATTCAAGAAAGCAGATAAAAATTCACTTGACGCCTTCCTGAGAGACAATCTCCACTCATGCCAAATTAATAATATAAGTGTAGACCAGATGTGGCTTGAATTCAAAGAAATAGTATCGGCAGCAATTGAGAGATTTACATCAAATAAATTAACAAACGACCAAGCTGATCCTCCTTGGCACATAAAACGGGTCAGAACACTGTTGCAGAAACAACGAAACACACACGCCAAATTTAAACAGGCGCAAAATCCCCAAGACTGGTGATATTTTACAGAAGCTCGAAATTTAGCGCGGACTTCAAGGCGAGATTGTTATAACAGTTTTCACAGTGAAACTTTGTCTCGAAACCAGGCAGAAAATCCAAAGAGATTCTGGTCGTATGTGAAGTATGTTAGCGGCAAGAAATAATCAATGCCTTCTCTGCCGATAGCAATGGAGATACTACCGAAGACAGTGCTGCCAAAGCAGCGTTACCAATCACAACCTTCCGAAATGCCTCCAAAAAAAGAGAAACGAAGTAAATATTCCAGAATTCGAATTAAGAAAAACTGCCAACGTGAGTAACGTAGAAGTAAATATCCTCGAAGTAGTGAAGCAACTTATATCACTTAATAAAAGCAAGTCTTCTGGCCCAGACTGTATACCAGTTAGGTTCCTTTGAGGGTATGCTGATGCATTAGCTCCATACATCCGTTCGCTCGACGAAAGATCCGTACCCAAAGACTGGCAAATTGCACAGGTCACATCAATTTTCAAGAAAGGTAGCAGAAGTAATCCACTAAATTACCGGCCCATATCATTAACGTCGATATGCACCAGGATTTTGAACATATATTGTGTTCGAACATTATGAATTACCTCGAAGAAAGCGGCATATTGACACACAGTCAACATGGGTTTAGAAAACATCGTTCTTGTGAAACACAACTAGCTCTTTATTCGCATGAAGTGTTTAGTGTTATTGACAAGGGGTTTCAGATTAATTCCGTATTTCTGGATTTCCGGAATGCTTTTGACACTGTACCACACAAGCGGCTCGTAGTGAAATTGCATGCGTATGGAATATCGCTCAGTTATTTGACTGGATTTGTGATTTCCTGTCAGAGAGGCGTAGTTCTTAGTAATTGAAGGAAAGTTATCGGGTAAAACACAAATGATTTCTGCCCCTTTCCTGTTCCTAATGTATATAAACGATTTGGGAGACGATCTGAGCAGCCGTCTTAGGTTGTTTGAAGATGACGCTGTCGTTTATCGACTAATGAAGTCATCAGAAGATCAAAACAAATTTCAAAACGATTCAGAACCGATATCTGAACGGTGCGAAAATTGACAGTGGAACCTAAATAACGAAAATTGTGAGGTCATCCACATGAGTGCTAAAAGGAATCCGTCACATTTCGGTTAAACGCTAAATCAGTCAAATCTAAATGCAGTAAATTCAACTAATACCTAAGTATTACATATACGAACAACTTAAATTGAAAGGAACACATAGAAAATGTTACGGGGAAGGATAACCAAAGACTGCCTTTTATTGGCAGGACACTTAGAAAATGTAACTGATCCATAAAGAAGACTGCCTACACTACGCTTGTCCGTCCTCTTTTAGAATACTGCTGGGCGGTGTTGGATCCTTACATGATAGGATTGACGGAATACATCGAAAAAGTGCAAAGACTGGCAGCACGTTTTGTATTATTGAGAAATATGGGAGAGAGTGTCACTGAAATGATACAGGATTTGGCCTGGACATAATTAAAACAAACCCGTTTTTCGTTGCGACGGAATCTTCTCACGAAATTCCAGTCACCAACCTTCTCCTCCGAATGCGAAAATATTTTGTTGACACCGACCTACATAGGAGGAAACGATCACCACGATAAAATAAGGGAAATAAGAGCTTGTACGGAAAGATATACGAGTTCGTTCTTTCCGCGCGGTACACGAGATTGGAATAATAGAGAATTGTGGAGGTGGTTCGATGAATCTTCTGCCAGGAGCTCAAATGAGATTTGCAGAGTATCCATGTAGATGTAGATACGGTATCCCTTTCAGGTTCTTCGACTCTCATAAATCCAGTCTGATTTCTGTATCGACAGTATATAACCATTCGCTTCCTGTATTTTATACTTGATAACTTCATAATTTTCTATATATCTCATACCCCATCATATGTTTTCACGAAATAATCGGGACAGAAAACGCAAATACTAGACCTAATACAAAGGATTACCTCCAGTTGCTCTTCCAACAAATCATTTGCAAATATACGAAAGCGCCAAAGAAACTGGTATAGGCATGCATATTCAAATACAGAGGTATGTAAACAGGCAGAATACTGCGCTGTGGTCAGCAACGCCTATATAAGACAGTAGGAGTCTGGCGCTGTTGTTAGATCGGTTACTGCTGCTACAATGGCACGTTATCACGATTTAAGTGAATTTGAACGTGGTGTTATAGTCGGCGCACGAGCAATGGAACACAGCATTTCAGAGATAGCGATGAAGTGGAGATTTTCCAGTACGACTTTTTCACTAGTGTACCGTTAATAACAGGAATCCGGTAAAACTTCAATCTGCGACATCGCTGCTGCTGGAAAAATATCCTGCAAGAATGGGGGCAACGACGACTGAAGAGAATCGTTCAACGCGATAGAAGTGTAGCCGTTCCACAAATTGCTGGGCTATCAACAAGTGTGAGCGTGCGAACCATTCAACGAAACATCATGGATATGGGCTTTCGGAGCCGAAGGTCCACTCATGTACCCTTGACCACTGCATGACACAAAGCTTTAGTCCTCGCCTGGGCCCGTTAACACCGACATTGGAGTGTTGACAGCTCGAAATATGTTGCCTGATCGGACGAGTCTCGTTTCAAACTGTATCGCGCAAATGTACGGGTATGGACACAACGTCATGCAGCCATGCAGACTGCATGTTGGCAGGGGACTGTTCAAGCTGGTGGAGGCTCTGTAATGCTGTGTGGCGTGTGCAGTTGGAGTGATATGAGTCCCCTGATACGTCTAGAAACGACTCTGAAAGGTGACACGTACGTAAGCATCCTGTCTTATCACCTACATCTATTCATGTCCATTGTGCGTTCCGGAAGACTTGGGCAATTCCAGCGGGACAATGCGTCACCCCACACGTCCAGAATTGCTACAGAGTGGCTCTGGGAACACTCTTCTGAGTTTAAACACTTCCGCTGGCCACCAGACTCTCCACACATGAACATTACTGAGCATATCGTGGATGCCTTGCAACGTGCTGTTCAGAAGACATCTCCCCTTCGTACTCTTACGGAATTATGGACAGCCCTGCAGGATTCATTGTGTCAATTCTCTCCAGCACTACTCCATACATTAGTCGAACCATGCGACATCGTGTTGCCGCACTTCTGCGTGCTAGCGTGGGCCCTACACGATATTAGGCAGGTGTACCAGTTTCTTTGGCTCTTCAATGTAGAATAAGACAGTGACTGATAGCGGTTCCAGAAGCACCCTTGCCACACAGCCTACGGTAATTTGTGGAGTAGAGGAGTAGACAAACAGAGACCTCCATGCTGCCCACTTTCGTCATTTCTTCCTAGAGGTTCAAACAGTTTTATTTCACGAAGATCATGGGTCACTGGAAGAGATGGTGAACATGAACACTGAATAGTAATGTTTGTAGAAATGATGGACTCTTAATTTTCGATAGTCACATTTTACGTCAATGCATTTCTTCCAATATTATTCCAGTAAATGCGATTTCGGAAGTTCTCAAAAATATCTACCACAAGGTATTACAATTCCATCTCTGAGACGAAAGCTTTTATCAGCCGTAATTTTCTTTAGATATGTCAACAGGTGAAGGTATTAACGTACCATATTTGGTCAACAGGGTTGATGTTTTATAATTTCCTACAGTTTTCCATTATGAAAGTGTCTTTTGTTGCTCTGCCGAAGACTTATTTTACTAAAGTAATAATCGATCATTACCGCCTTCACTTGAATTAATATCTTCATTTTTGTACTGGACTTGTTTCAGTCATTACCTTCGTTATTATAATTAGGAAGACATGTCTGAATGATATTACGTTAGCTGATCGGAGTGCACTCAGCTTAAGAATTTTGTAGACTCGGTGACAAAAACACAACTGGTTTCTCAAGCGCTTTTCAGCAGCTGTAATCAGACTCTGGAATGATCTCGATCACTACATCAGGGGATAAAATAACATCTCCTCCTTGAAAAGACAGACATTCGTTCAAAAATACGAATAGTGTCTGCCTTTGTTCTGCACGCACCGATTACCCAATTACAACTGAATACACTTGTCTCGTACCGTATCTTTATTTCTGAAATTCGTTAGGTAGGGCGATCTGTTTCGATGAGTCTCCCTCAGAGTGTATTATGTCATAAAATTTCAATTTCTTTACACCCATAAACACATTTTGCGTCTGATTTTACTATTACACTATTATCATTATTTTATTATTGTTAGCGTAGTAGAATGATTAGTATTATTGTTATAAGTTCTAGTATTCCAAATGGTATTAGACATTCTAATCTTTTTTGAAATCATTTATCATTCTATTGGTATCATTTTATTACCATGTATCAGATTAAAATTACTATCGTTTTATGAGTAACGTTTGTGTGGACAGAATTGTACGTATAAAACTTTTCTCCGATGTAGAAGAGTGCCTGAAGTTCCTAATTTGTTCAGGTTCAATAAATAAATGATTTTGAGTCCATGCAACATGCACCAACATTCAGTAACATTGAGGACAATGTCCAGCCAGTTACCTTCACCTAATTCCTAGAGGGAACTTACTCTTGTATTTGACGAAAACAGGAAGCAGCTTAAGAGTCTGAAGACTACATCTCAACGGCTTAAGCCGACAACATCGCAGACGATATTCACTAACAGGGATGCCACTTACCAGTTAAAGGTAATGCTGTCCTCAAACCGATGGTTGGTTTGAACACCGCAGTGCTTCATCAAGTACGGTCCTATTGGAAGCGGTAAGCTCTTGGATTCCTGCAATCACTGAATTGACTTACCCAGCAATTTATAGCGTGAGGTACAGTTTAACAAGGACTCTGAATTGCGATGGAAATCTTGATCCATAGGTGGATTCAATTACACCAATTTCAGCTTCTCTCTCGGACTTTGGATTAAGCGGCTTCCTCATAATCATGTACCTTTTATGTGTTTAAGTCACGCAGACATATATTCTTGCCCCCCCCCCCCCCCCCTCCCACCACCCCATTCATTTTACGTGGGGAAGTTGCTGCAGGATTGGTATCTGGCCAATTCAATATGACAATAACTGTCAACGCTGTATCGGCGAACGGCCATTCGTGTAGAACTCGAAGTAAGTAGGACAGACAGAGACGGAAAACATGTACAACTTTATTCTCTGATAAAACAAGTGCACCAGCGTACAATCTAAAAAGTATAACATATTGTTTATGAGCTTCCTGACACTTATTTTATGTAATCTTCCTTTAAATATGACTTATAAGCATTATCTCGACCCACTATGTGTCGTGTTCCTCAAGTTCACTACTAATCTTGTAATCTAATATCATCAGTTTGTTTCTCTTTGTTATATGTACTGTCACACATTTATACAAGGGTTGGAACTTTAATAGCGGCAACTATTTATTTACAGCTGATACAAAATAGTTCCGAGCATTGTGGATAACCCGTTTACAGCGATGTGGAAGTCATAGGATACTCTTAGCAGTGCCAGTTGTGTTCACAGGTCGAGCGGCGCGCTCTATTGCCCGACGAATTTGTAGCAATTCTGAAGCGAATGCAGTGGAGTGTTTCCTTCGTTTCGAAATCCAGTTGAACTCACGAGGGCTTAAATCAGGGGAGTGCAGTAGGTGGTATAGCACTTAGCAGCCGCATCAGTGAAACAAATCAGTAACAGCTTGCACTGTACGTGCTTGAGTATTGTCCTGCAAAATGATGGTCAGGTCCCGCAGAAAGTGCCGTCATTTCTGTCTCTAAGCTGGTCATAGATTGCGTTCCAAAAGTGTTGATAGCTGTACAGTTGGACGATAGGTAAAGAAAGTTACAGCCTCAGGAAATGCAATAACAGAGCTCCATGATCGGCCACGCTTTGGACGTCCTGTCACAGTTACTGTTCCAAACATGCCGAATCGTGCGGATTTCATGATTCGTGCCGATCGGGCATCACAACTCAATTGGCTTAAAGATTCTCTACGGAGAACACCCTTTGAAGATGACGAGAGTGTCAGTCATGCAGTGGAAACACGGCTACGGCTACAGGACAAGAGCTTTTACCAGCAGGGAATACATGCTCTTCCACAACGTTGACGTCCGGCGATAGAACGTGATGGAGACTACGTAGAAAAATAGGATATGGACAAGACATGTGGATGTATATTGTCACTAAATGCTGACTCTTAACAAAAAATATGTTCTGAGAAAAATAAAATATAGGGAATTACTTATTGAACGACCCTCATATAACGATGGAATTTTTTCCAAGTCTTTCTGCATTTCGTTACGACGGGCCTACGATTGTAGACTGCTTTGGAAAATTTAAAGATCATTGTAATTTTCACAGAATGTGCACCCCCGAGTAGCGCGGCGCGATGAAACTTGGACCACACACAGAGAGAATTTCTCCCAGTTAGTACAGAAAGCAACTGAAAGAAACAGGCAATGAGATGAACAGAAATTCTTGTATTCAAAGGCAACAGTTACTCTGACGTCACGGCGATTTATGGTCACCCGCGGACATGGTTCTTAATGGTGGACGTGACCACCACGGACAGCAGGCCCGTTCTGCAACGTGCGTCCATACTGGCCACAAGGTTAGTAAGACGTTGTTGTCAGTAGGGCCAATTATCCATCAGCGCGGCTGACGACATCTGGTTGAGCGTTGCTGCATGTGGACCTGTCACGATACTTCTTCCCACCGAAACCAACACGTTCTTGATGAGATTTAAGTTCCAATAGCTCGTCCACGTGCTCTGTTTGATGCGAACTCACGTTGTCATCCATATAACTGACCTCAGGGCCGGGCAACTAGTGCGCCCATGAACATTATTTATTTATTAATATTACATAGCGACTCACTGCCCTGGTAACATGTTCTCCGTTTGAGGTATGACGGTACTATCTGATAATGCAATTAATGCCTCGATTTTCTCGAGCCATAAGCGGTAGAGGAGCCCCGGAATGCTTACCTGGAGCTTCGGCTCCTCGAAGGGACCCGTTATCTGTATTGTACATTCGTGTTTGTGTAGTTGAGTCGTATTATACTGCATATGTATTTTTCTCAACAGTATTATGAAGTTAACATCTTTTACAGTTAGCATCTTAAACAGTTTATATATCACACAATCACATTTTGGCAACAATCATCCAGAGAACTAAAGAATTACTTGCGTTACTATATACAATTAAGAAACTCCGTGGCTTTGATTCTTATAACTAGCTTATTTCTTAATTCCAGGTGTATATTACTTGTAACATTGTTGCGGTTGTGTGATCTGCAACCATGCTGCATGTGTAACTGTATCCGGTGATACTGGTGTGTCCATATCATCATCTGTGTCTGTTCGTTTATCTGTTCCCGCATCAGTGTTTGAATTTCTGTTGTCTCATGGAACATGTTGTGGCGTAGGATGTATGTCTGGTCCTGATCTTGTATATGGTCGTTGTTCCCTGTAAGTCTTTTGTAGTGCTCTTAATACTTTATTAGCGAAGTCGTTAAATACGCTCCATTTATATGGTTACTTAAAGTTTGCTCTAACGTTTTCGATTTCTGTCATTGCACTCAGGTGCGTGCATACGCCATGTTGTAGTGTTATGCGCTTGGGGACCCATGTTCCCCACACTCACATGCACCACTTCGGTTAAGGCCAAAGTGATGCAGATGTATAGGGTAAGAGCCGAGGGCTGTCGGGAAGTGTACCATACCACAACCTCAACCATTTCCAGATGTTCGGTTTCTCTAATATACTTCCCTGTTATCTCATTTGCCGTGTCCAGTCTTCCATTTCTGTGGCAGTATGCTGCTACTCTGTGTCTAATGTTTACGTCAGTGGGGTATGCTGCAAGTCCAATGCATAGGGCTACCAAATGCCCTTGATATTCTGAGCAATACGCCGCTTCGTCCACACCTCACAATGGTTCTGTGGGTCGTGAGTGACAGTCGATGTGCCAGGTCACTTGCTGCGAAGCACGTGGTACTCAAAGAAGGCTGTATGATACATTAGTAGCGTCTGCAGTGGTACTCTGTAGTGAGTTGAGTTGAGCGTGACAAGTCTGTGCACTAGCCTTGTCGCTTTTTCACTTGCTAAGATTTATGTGATCATTGAATGTCAATCGTTCGTCTAGGTGTATCCCTCGGTGTCTTGTTATTTTCCTCTGTACGCTAGTGTTGTTGGGTCTAATGGTGGAGTTTCTCTGCAGTGCGCCTTTGATCAGCAAAAGTACGGTTTTATTTGCACAGTGATATATGTGTTATGTCTGCACCAGCCACTTACTTTTACACGGAGCTGTTAGCCTTACTTTGCGCTCTCGAGCTTGAAGTTATTACTACTAGTGTATGTTTGAAAAGGCTACCATACCCCTAACACTATCATATTCGTCAAGATTATTAGGAGTGGTTCTAAGGAAATATCCCTGAAAATTGGCCTGCAGATTGAGCCCTGTGGGCATCCTTTTGTTATTTTCTTGATAACCTTGTGTTATTTAGTAGTGTTTAGTAGTGTTTATAAGGAAATTTCCTCGAAAATTGGCCTGCAGATTGAGCCTTGTTTGCATCCTTTTGTTATTTTCTCGATAACCTTTTGTTATTTTCTTGATAACCTTTTGTGTTCCTTCTTGTCAGTGAGCCACCCTATCTTAGCACGAATCGGATAACCTATTGTATAGGACCGTCGTAATCTGCATCTATCTTAGCGGTGAGAACAAAGCAGGCCACGATACGCTGTCGAAGGTGTTGGCTATGTCTATTGCTACTACTACTGCGAATTTTTCTTGAGTATCCTGTAGTATTTCCATTGCGCAGTCGACTGCATCCTCTATCCAGCTTTTGGGACGAGAGGCGTACTTATGTCGACTAAAGCCGAAGAACCACCAGCGTGACTATAGTCGATTACAGAGGATCCTCTTCTGTATCTTAGTCAAAGTGCTCGAGAGGCAGATGGGCCTTTAAGCCTGTGGGTCTCTTGGGTGGTGACCCTGTGATTTTTTATAATTACTACTTTCGTAGTTTTCGACGTGGCAGAGGCCTTACCTTGCAGCAATGCTCCATTCAGTAACTGTGTTAGAAAAAGGGGTGACCTGTGAAACTTTGTTTTTTTTTAAATGTGTCTGAGGTTATTCCACCTGGACGGGGAATTTTTTTTATTCTTCAGTTGTTTCATTGCTAACGCTACTTCTGAAATCGATAGCTTCTAGGCCGGCCGAAGTGGCCGTGCTGTTAAAGGCGCTGCAGTCTGGAACCGCAAGACCGCTACGGTCGCAGGTTCGCATCCTGCCTCGGGCATGGATGTTTGTGATGTTCTTAGGTTAGTTAGGTTTAACTAGTTCTAAGTTCTAGTGGACTAATGACCTCAGCAGTTGAGTCCCATAGTGCTCAGAGCCATTTGAACCATTTTTGATAGCTTCTAGTAAAGTGAATGCTGGGTGAAAAGGAATTTCATTTTCTGTAATTAATATACTTCCGTGTAAAACTTAAGGGCGGAAGTAAGTTTCGCAAGGCGTATGACACTGTCAGGTAACGTACCTCAATGAAACGTTGACCATATATAGAAAGAACTGTTACCGACGGTAACTGAAGTAATTACGCAATGAGATGTACAGAAATAACTCTTTTTTTCAAAGAAAATAATTATACTGAAGTCAGCGCAAGTTATGATGTTCCCCTTGACAGAAGAAGAAGCGGAAAATGATTCTTAATAGTGTGTGTGAGATCTCTACGGGCAGCAATGCACCCTCCGCAACGTGCTTCCATACTGGCCACAAGGTAGGGTCTTATCGAACCAAACTGCTGAGGTCATCGGTCCCTAAGCTTACACACTAACTAATCTAACTTAGGCTAAGTACAACACACACACCCATGCCGAGGGAAGACTCGAACCTCCGACGAGGGGGAGATTAGATTAGATTGGGTTAGATTAGATCTAATCCAATCTGGTGCATTCGGGTGTGCTGCAGTACTTGTCCCCACAGAATCCAACACTTTATCGCTGACATTTAAGTTCCGAGAGCTCCTCCAGCTGCGGTGTTCGATACGGTCTCGCTTTTTCGCCCACAGATTTCAACACATGGCGTAATGCTCCCTAGAAAAGATGCACAATGGGAACGAGTTCACTGTCGCAATAAACTTGACCAGTCTGTGTACCGTGTTCAAAGCAACGATTTGGAGGTCAGTATGCCCACGCAACAATATGCTTCTCCACACCATAATACTTGGACTATCAAGGCGATGATGTTCGACAATGTTCCTGAGTGCATTACGTGTTCCCACGTCTGGCTATATGAGGATACATCTAGAATCACCACTCCAAATCTATCTGATCTCTTCTTGCCTGTTGCACAATATTGCGGTCATCCGCTGATGTTGCTGACCGCAATGGACCACCTCCTCTCCTCCGGGGAGCAGCACCTGTTCTCAGAAAATTCCTATGAACGTGATGCAGTGTTGTGGGTAACACCAAACTCCTGGACTACTCTCGTCGCACTTCGTCTTTCTTTCAGTTTTCCGATAACGCACCACCACTGAACATCTTACGTGCTCGCTAAGTGACACACAATATATTTTCCCTTTCCTTCAGGTGTCTCGTGTTGCTGGGCCAGCCCCACTTGGCGCTTTAGTTACGCTGGCCTTACACCGTGTGACGTCCAACTTTTTGTGCACTAGTGGGAGGTTGGAAATTTGTTCTCTCACTTCCACTCATTTCAACTGAATAGCTGATGTTTTGTATTACTTTATCTATTTTGCCCTTAAGTTTCGCAAAGCCGTAGAAGACAGCATCTTCAGCGACAGACTTTCTGAAATGTAGGCAGACATAATACGTCACCTCATCTTTGACTATTGTTTGGAAGACGTCATGTATGAACAAAGCCAGCTATGTCCGACATGAGTGGTTTTTCCTTAACCTACGCTGATTCTTTGAGAGAATATTACTTTCCTCCACGAACATCGTATGTTTGAGCTAAGAATATGCTCAAGGATTCTGTAACAAAGAGACATCTAGACAAATGACACATGTGACACACACCATATCTGGTCATGTAGCTCACACATCTGGCCATCTTCTGCTCAGACTGCTAATTTCACCCTGTGATTCGAGTTGTCATGCGAATTCTGCGTCAAGACAAGGTAACGCCAGTGAAAATTGGGTTTTGTCTATTCTTAACATAATCTGGAAACCAACGTATGGGCTGGAACAATGATTATCATTATTATTACTATTATTAATGATGATAATGATGATAATAATAATAACAAACATACTTCACAGTGTGTCGGTTCCATGTGCATGAAAAGATGACGTTTATAAGTTAGGTTATCCATGGACCTTTCCGTCTGTGGGGAAGCTTGTGTGCCTCAACGATACAGGGAGCCATACTGTGGGTGCAACCACAACAAAGGGGTATGCGTTGAGAAACTAGACAAACTGCGTTTGCTGAAGAGGGGCAGCAGACTTTTCAGTAGTTGCAGGGGCAACAGTTTGGATGATTGACTGATCTGGCCTTGTAACACCAACAAAACGGCTTTCCTCTGCTGGTACTGTGAGTGATTGAAAGAAGGGGTAAAACACAACCGTACTTTTTCCCGGCTCTACTGTATGTTTAAACATTGGGAAACATATTCAGGAGGTAAAATAGCCCCGCTAGTTTTCCATTCGGATTTACGGGTGTGGACCATTCAAGAGGATGTCGTCATCAGGAGAAACAAAATTGGCGTTGTACGGATCGGACCCTGGAATGTTACAAACCTAATTTGGACAGGCAGGTTAGAAAATTTTAGAAAGGAGGTGGATAGGGTGAAGTTAGATAGAGTAGGAGTTAGTGAAGTCCAATGGCAGGAGGAACAGGACTGCCGGTCAAGTGACTACAGGATTATAAATACAAAAGCAAACGCAGGTAATGCAGCTGTAGGTTTAATAGTGACTAAGAGTAAGCTACTATGAACAACATAGTGAACGTATTATTGTAACAAACATAGACACAAATCCAATACCTACAACACTAGAACAGGTATTTATGCCAACTAGCTATTCAGATGATGAATAGACTGAAGAAATGTATGATGAGATTAAAAAAATATTCAGAGTGTTATGGAAAATGAAAATATATTTGTGATGAGGAACTGTAATTCGACAGTAGGAAAGGATGAGAAGGAAAAACAGTAGGTGACTATGGAATGGGGGAAGGAATGGAAGAGAAAGCCGCCTGGTAGAATTTTACAGAGCGTCATTTAATCATCATTAACAATGGATTAAGAATCATGAAAGAAGGCTGTATACTTGAAAGAGACCTGGAGACACTGGAAAGCTACAGACTGATTATACGAATAAGACAGAGATTTCAAAACCAGATTTTAAACTGTAAGACATATACAGCGGAAAATTTCGACTCTAACTACAATTTATTGGTTATCAGATTAGATTAAAACTGAACACATAGCAAAAAGGGAGGAAATTAATGAGCTGTGACCTGCGTAAGTTGAAAGAAACACAGGTTGTTGATAGCTTAGGAGGGAGTATTAGGCGACGATTGACAAGAACAGGAGAAAGGAATACAGTAGAAGACGAATAGGTAGCTTCAAGAGACGGAATAGTGAAGGCAGCAGATGATCGAAAAGGTAAGAAGACCAGGAAAGAAAGGGAATATAAACGGCTAAAATGTGGGACTGACAGGAAATGAAAAATCTGTAAATAGGAGTAACTAGAGAACAAATAGAAGGATTTAAAAGCATATTTCATTAGGGGAAAGATGCACATCGCCTACAAGAAAATTAAAGAGGCCTTTGGAGGAAAGGCAAGCAGCTGTATAAATATCAATAGTTCAGATGGAAAACCAGTTCTATGTAAAGAAGGGAAAGCTGAAACATACAAGCAGATTCTAGAGAATCTCTACAAGGAAATGAACTTGAAGGGAAATGTTGTAGAAATGGAAGAGGACGTAGATGAAGATGAGATGGGAGATATGATACTGCGAGAAGATTCTGACTGAGCACCAAAAGACCTAAGTCGAATCAAGGCCCATCGAGTAGACGACATTTCGTCAGAACCACTGACGCCTTGGAGGAGCCATCCAGGACAAAACTCCTACATCTCGTGTCCAGGAAGTATGAGACAGGTAAAATACACTCAGACCTCAACAAGAACGTAATAATTCCAGATCCAAAGAAATCAGTTGCTGACAGATGTGATAATTAACGAACTATTAGTCTAATGAATCATGGTTGCCAACTACTAACACGAATTCCTTACAGAAGAATTGAAAAACTGGTAGAATCTGACATCAGGGATGATCAATTTGGATTTCGGAGAAACGTAGGAACACGCGATGCAATGCGTATCATACGACTTGTCATAGAATTTAGTTTAAGAAAAGTCAAATCTACGTTTATAGCATTTGTAGGTTTAGAGAAAGCTTTTGACAATGTTGACTAGAATATTATCTTTGAAATTTTGGAGGTATCAGGGTAAAATACAACTTGTACAGAAACCAGACGGCAGTTATAAGAGTCAAAGGGCATGACAAGAAAACAATGTTTGAAAAGGGAGTGAGACAGGTTTGTGGTCTACCCCCGATGTTATTCAGCCTGTACATTGAGCATGCAGTAAAGGAAACATAAGAAAAATCTGAAGTAGGAATTAAAGTTCAGGGAGAAGAAATAACACCTTTGAGGTCTGATGATGTCAATGTACTTCTATTGGGGACAGCAAACGACTTGGATCAGCAGTAGAACGCACAGGAGGACATAAGACGAAGATCAACGAAAGGAAAACAAGGTTAAGAGAACAGAGTCAAATTAAATCAGGTGACGCTGAAGGAACTAAATTAGGAAACGAGACACACAAAGTAGTGGATGAGTTTTGCAATTTGGGCAGCAAAGTAGTTGATGATGATCGAAGTAGAGAGAATATAAAATGTAAACTGGCAATGGGTAGAAAAGCATTTCTGAAGAAGAGAAATTTGCTAACATCGAGTATAGATTTAAGTGTTAGAAAGGCTTTTCTGAAGATATTTTTCTGGAGTGTAGTCACGTACAAAAGTGAAACATGGACGATAAAATGTTTAGACAAGATGTTGCGATACAGAAGACTGCTGAAGATTAACTGGGAAGGTAACGTACCTAATAAGGAGGTACTGAATAGAATTGGAGAGAAAAGAATTTGCAGCAGAGCTTGACTAAAAGAAGGGATCGGTTGATAAGACGCATTCTGAGACATCAAGGGCTCACGAGTTCAGTATAGTTGGGAAGTGTGGGGGGTAAAATTCGTAGAGGGAGACCAAGAGATGAATATAATAAACAGAGTCAGAAAGCTGTAGTTTGTGGTAGTTACTCAGAGATGAAGAGGCTTGTAGAGGATAGAGTAACATGGAGAGCTGCGTCAAACAGTTTTCGGACTGAAGACCACAACAACACCAATTTAACTTAGATGATATGACAATAGCAGTGTTAATCAGCTAAAAAAGAGAATTTACTGTTATATTATCAAAATAAGAATTGAACGAAGTGCATCACCATTAATGTTAATCAATAGCAATAGATCTAGGATATATGGGTCGTTTGTCACCATATATCTAGGCAATTTAAATGATATCCAGTCCATATTTACACACGGCGGGGAAGAGAAAGCTAGTGCACCTGGAAAGAAGACGTCAATTTTGATCTGATGGCAGCATATGCCACCTGGAAGCTAGTAGCTGCACTGATAATGGTTTCAACGTCGTCTGCCAACAATAGCGTCGTGGTGTAGCTACCAGAGCGCCATCCGTGTCTACCCTTTAAAAGGGAATACGCACAGCCAGAAGGCCCATTGTAGTGCAAATGTATGCAGCAAGCAGACAATGCTACGGAGGCGCCCTCTTGGTCTCTGCAGCCAACTGAATGGGACTGACATTGCTCAAATTGTTGTCTTCGAACTGGCAGGATTGTCCTTTCGGAGAACTGCCCCACAAGTTGGACGTACTGCATCATATGCACAACGCTGGTTCAAATGGTTCAAATGGCTCTCAGCACTATAGGACTTAACATTTGAGGTCGTCAGTCCCCTAAAACTTAGAACTACTTAAACCTAACTAACCTAAGGACATCACACACATCCATGCCCGAGGCAGGATTCGAACCTGCGACCGTAGCGGTCACGCAGTTCCGGACTGAAGCGCCTAGAGCCGCTCGGCCACACCGGCCGGCTGCACAGCGATGCTGGTACCAGTGGTCACGTGAACATTCTCAGACCCGTAGACGGTGTTCAGGACCTCAACGCAGCAGAGACGCCCACAATGCAGCAATGGCAGATAGTACAGCTACCAAAACATAGATACATCTACATCTACATACATACTCCGCAGTCCCCCCTACGGTTAGTGGCGGAAGGTACCTCGTATCATAACTAGCATATTCTCTCCCTGCTGCACTCCCGAGGGAAAAATGACTGCCTATATGCCTCTGTACGAGCCCTAATCTGTCTTATTTTATCTTTGTAGTCTTTCCGCGAAATGTAAGTTGGCGGCAGTAAAATTGTACTGCAGTCAGCCTCACATGCTGGTTCTCTAAATTTCCGCAGTAGCGATTCACGAAAAGAACGCCTACTTTCCTCTAGAGACTCCCACGCGAGTTCCTGAAGCATTTCCGTAACTCTCGCGTGATGATCAAACCTACCAGTAACAAATCTAGCAGCCCGCCTCGGAATTGCTTGTATGTCCTCCCTCAATCCGACCTGATAGGGATCCAAAACGCTCGAGCAGTACTCAAGAATAGGTCGTATTAGTGTTTTATAAGCGGTCTCCTTTACAGTGGAACCACATCTTCCCAAAACTCTACCAATGAACCGAAGACGACTATCCGCCTTCCCCACAACTGCCATTACATGCTTGTCCCTTTTCATATCGCTCTGCAATGTTACTCCCAAATATTTAATCGAGCGGTACACTACTAATGGAGTATTCAAACATTACGGGCTTCTTTTCCCTATTCATCTGCATTAATTTACATTTATCTATATTTAGAGTTAGCTGTCATTCTTTACACCAATCACAAATCCTGTCCAAGTTATCTTGTATCCTGCTACAGTCACTCACCGACGACACCTTCCCGTACACCACAGCATCATCAGCAAACAGCCGCACATTGCTATCCACCCAATCCAAAAGATCATTTATGTAGATAGAAAACAACAGCGGACCTACCACACTTCTCTGGGGCACTCCAGATGATACCCTCACCTCCGATGAACACTCACCATCGAGGACAACGTACTGGGTTCTATTACTTAAGAAGTCTTCGAGCCACTCACATATTTGGGAACCAATCCCATATGCGCGTACCTTAGTTAGGAGTCTGCAGTGGGACAAACGGTTTCCGGTAGTCAAGGAATATGGTATCCGTCTCATACCTTCCATCCATGGTTCGCAAGATATCATGTGAAAAAAGACGAGTTGCGTTTCGCAGGAGGTGGTAGTTGTTAGTGTTTAACGTCCCGTCGACAACGAGGTCATTAGAGACGGAGCGCAAGCTCGGGTTAGGGAAGGATTGGGAAGGAAATCGGCCGTGCCCTTTCAAAGGAACCACCCCGGCATTTGCCTGAAACGATTTAGGGAAATCACGGAAAACCTAAATCAGGATGGCCGGAGACGGGATTGAACCGTCGTCCTCCCGAATGCGAGTCCAGTGTGCTAACCACTGCGCCACCTCCCTCGGTGTTTCGCAGGAGCGACGCTTTCTAAAGCAGTGCTGATGCATTGACAGCAACTTTTCTGTCTCAAGGAAAATCATTATATTCGAACTGAGAATATTTTCGAGAATATTGCAACAAACCAATGTTAAGGATATTGGTCTGTAATTCTGAGGATCCGTCCTTCTACCCTTCTTATATACAGGCGTCACATGCGCATTTTTCCAGTCGCTTGGGGCTCTACGTTGGGCAAGAGATTCACGATAAATGCAAGCTAAGTAAGGAGCCAATGCAGTAGAGTACTCTCTGTAAAACCGAATTGGAATCCCATCAGGACCTGGCGATTTATTTATTTTCAACCCATTCAACTGCTTCACAACCCCAGGGATGTCTATCACTATGTCCTCCATACGGGAATCTGTGCGAGACTCAAACGGCGGTATGTTTGTACGATCCTCCTGCGTGAAAGGTTTCTCAAATGCTAAATTTAAAATTTCAACTTTCGTTTTGCTGCCTTCCGTTACCAGGCCAGACTGATCAGTGAGTGACTGGATGGAAGCCTTCGACCCGCTTACCGATTTTACGTAAGACCAGAATTTCCTTGGGTTTACAGCAAGATCTTTCGCTAAGGTATGACAGTGGTAGTGGGAAATACGAGGGCTTGTGAGCACTGACGGGTTTACACGAACTATTAGTAGTGGTTACAGGTACGCCTACCTCTAGCACATCTTCTACTCACGCCGTGATCACCACTGTCTCGTAGAGCATTCGTCCAGGATACACTGGCGCCACCCCAGGCCTTGTGGTCTGTGTTGCGATAAGCTAAAACTCTCTTTCACCTGTGTTGTTTCACGAGACGCTAACTAGCTCTCACTACGTTCAGAATTTTGTTAGACCCGTTCTTCTGCCGGTGTACAGGATGGCAGCCAGTCAAGGAATATTTTAGGGAATTGGTTTAAAAAACTTATTACAAAGGCCCAGTGGAATATTTACACGTTTTCTCCCAGAGTAATTCACGCCGTGCCTACGTGACACAAGTCGCTTGCCTTTCAAAACCGTGGCGGTTCTGTCCAGTTAAAGCTGCTGACAGAAGACGCCCTGAATCCTTTGCTGCACCTGCTAGCAAATTCACGCCATTGATTTTAGCCAATAGCGTGCGCAGGATACCGATCACGTGTGTGGACGCCGGAGCGTCCTTCAGAGCAGATTATACTTTCTTCTCTCTCTTGTAATCCACACCTCGAGCAGAATAGACGTCTTTTTGGAAGGCAGAGCCTGCGGTTCTGCCTTTCACGACCGGCCACCAACGTAAGTTAACATGAATCATTTCTCCTTCCGTTGCCCATTTTAATTAATTATTCGACCTCCTAGACTTGCCTAAACCTACTAACCTACGACCCTAGGAGCACCCTTTGTACTCCTTATATTGAAATATATCCTGTTCATTGTACTTAATTTACTGTTTTGTCATTTAACGGCAGCCCTGGAGTCCACTCTCTAATTCTGACCGCTCGACCTCCTGCGCACTAAGAGGGTATCTGTTCTTTCCGATATGTCCGAAAGAACAGATATCATCGGTGACCATGCAGCGCGTCGCCGATTCCCGTAAGAGTTCGGGCACTGTTTGTGCATTCGCACAGAAGAAGAAGATGGTCAAGTGGCCGGTGAGCGAGTAATGAGTACAATGGGCGGGGGCACTACGAATGTAGTGCGGGACAATGCGTTGAGAATGCGGGTTTCGCGGGAGGCGTGTCAGAGATAAATCCCTGCAGTCGCACTATCCTCTGTGTCCTCGGTGGCTCAAATGGATAGAGCGTCTGCCATGTAAGCAGAAGATCCTGGGTTTGAGTCCCGGTCAGGGCACACATTTTCCACTGTCCCCGTTGACGTATGTCAACGCCTGTAAGCAGGTAAGGGTGTTCATTTCATTGTAATTTCACTCCTGCACACTGCCGCCACGAGGCATATTTAACAGCATTCTTCCTCCTTCACTGCCAAGCTATACATTAACATCGGTTACAGAAGTCCCTCGTAAGCTTCCCTTAACTTTACACCGTTCTTGCACAGGAAATTGATGTGTTGTTCCAACAGACTGTCCGTGAAATTGAACGTGCTCTGCACACTGTACAGCAACTTCCTTGCCGGTACCTTCTCCAGACTTGTCTCCAATCGAGCACGTGTGGGACATGATGGGATGAGACGTGACTCGTGCGACTCGTCAGCCAACAACTCTCACAGAACTACTTGAACCGGCAGAGCAGTCGTGGCATGAAGTATCCCAGGACAGTATTCGCCATCTGTACGATCGACTGGATACCAGAGTCGGCTCTTGCATTGCCACTCCTGGTGGTTACACCTCATACTAATATGAGTGTTACAGCGTGGGTCGACACCCGGTCCCTCAGAACCACTTATGCTACTGATTTGTAATTGTAATAATTTTATGCCGCACTGTGTAGCCGCGCGGTCTTGGGCGTCTTGTCACGGTCAGGGTTTAGACTCCTCACTCGGGCATGGGTGTGTGTGTTGTCCATAGCGTAAGTTAGTTTAAGTTAGATTAAGTAGTGTGTAAGCTCTGGGACCGATGATCTAAGCAGTTTAGTCCCATATGATCTTACCACAAATTTAAAACCTTTGCAATCATAATACGTACTCCTTATGCACTGTTGCATCAATATATCTTGAGTGAATTGGAATCCTCTAATAGAGTGTTTTAGTCTTTTCCGGGAATGTATATCGATATTTTAATTTATTGATATTAATTAAAATATTGCTTGTTGTGGAGGTATCTTGAGTTCCTAGTTCGATTCCAGTAGTTCATTTACACTTTAAATTATTTCCAAAAGTAAGTAGTGCAGCATCTTTCAGTTCTACATCTACAGTACTGGCCATTAAAATTGCTACATCAAGAAGAAATGCAGACGATAAACGGACAAATATATTATACTAGAACTGACATGGGATTACATTTTCACGCAATTTGGGTGCATAGATCCTCAGAAATCAGTACCCACAACAACCACCTCTGGCCGTAATAACGGCCTTGATACGCCTGGGCATTGAGTCAAACAGAGCTTGGATCGCGTGTACAGGTACAGCTGCCCATGCAGCTTCAACACGATACCACAGTTCATCAAGAGTAGTGACTGGCGTATTGTGACGAGCCAGTTGTTCGGCCACCATTGACCAGACGTTTTCAATTGGTATCTGTATCCAGAAAGGCCTGTACAGCACCTGCAACATGCGGTCGTGCATTATCCTGCTGAAATGTAGGGTTTCGCAGGGATCCAATTAAGGGTAGAATCAACGATCGTAACACATGTGAAATGTAACGTCCACTGTTTAAAATGCCGTCATTGCGAACAAAAGGTGACCAACACGTGTAACCAATAGCACTCCATACCTTCACGCCGGGTGGTAGGCCAGTATGATGATGACGAATACACGCTTCCAATGTGCGTTAACCGCGATGTCACGAAACACGGATGCGACCATCAAGATGCTGTAAACACAGCCTGGATTCATCCGAAAAAATGACGTTTTGCCATTCGTGCACCCAGGTTCTTCGTTGAGTGCACCATCGCAGGCGCTCCTGTCTGTGATGCAGCGTCAAGGGTAAACGCAGCCATGGTCTCCGAGCTGATAGTCCATGTTGCTGCAAACGTCGTCGAACTGTTGGTGCAGATGGTTATTGTCTTGCAAACGTCCCCATCTGTTGACTCAGGGATCGAGACGTGGATGCACGATCCGTTACACCCATGCGGATAAGATGCCTGTCACCTCGACTGCTAGTGATACGAGGCCTTTCGGATCCAGCACGGCGTTCCGTATTACCCTCCTGAACCCTCTGATTCCATATCCTGCAAACAGTCATTGGATCTCGATCAACGCGAGCAGCAATGTTGCGATACGATAAACCGTAATCGCGATAGGCTACAATCCGTCCTTTATCAAAGTCGGAAACGAGATGGTATGCATTTCTCCTCCTTACACGAGGCATCACAACAACGTTTCACCAGGCAACGCCGGTCAACTGCTGCTTGTGTATGAGAAATCGCTTGGAAACTTCCCTCATGTCAGCACGTTGCAGGTGTCGCCACTGGCGCCAACCTTGTGTGAATTCTCTGAACAGCTAATCATTTGCATATCACAACATCTTCTTCCTGTCTGTTAAATTTCGCGTCTGTAGCACGTCATCTTCGTGGTGTAGCAATTTTAATGACTAGTAGTGTATATTCACGCGCACCTCTACTCCAAATGCCACCTTTCGGTGTGCGATGGAAAGAGTTTTGTGTACCACTGCCACATCCCCATCTTCTGCGCGACTTCATCTCGCTAATTTTACCTTAATGATCTTTTCGTGAGATATGCGTAGGAGGAACCACTGTAATGGCTGACTTTCCTAGGCAAGAACGCACTCAGAATTTCAACAGCACACCGTCATTCAGGGCGCATCTACTTTAGCGCCTGCTACTAGATTTGGCTGAGCATCTCCGTGAAGCTTTCGCGCTTATTAAAAAAAATCTGTAACGAAACGTGCTGCACTTCTTTTGGATCTTCTCCATTTCTTCTTCCAATCCTATCTGTTACGGAATCCAGGCTCACGAGTAGTATTCCAGTAATGGTCGAACGACGGTTTTGTAACCTACCTCCTTTGCCTATGGGCTACAATCCACTTTCAATCGCTCCGTATGCACCACACTACCAGTCACTTCCAGTGACAGTTCTGCAATCGTGTAATCATACAACAATTGGTGTTTCTGCTAAGTTACGCACAGTACGTCACATTTGTTAGTGTTGAAGGTCAGCCGCACGGGATTAGTCGAGCGGTCTAGGGCGCTGGAGTCATAGACTGTGCGGCTGATCCCAGTGGAGGTTCGAGTCTTCCCTCGGGCATGGGTGTGTGTGTTTGTCCTTAGGATAATTTAATTTAAGTAGTGTGTAAGCTTAGGGACTGATGACCATAGCAGTTAAGTCCCATAAGATTTCACACACATTTGAACATTTTGTTGAAGGTCAACTACCAATCCCTGTGTGGCGAAACAAGCGCTCTATCACTGAAGAGGTACAGAGGCGAGCGAGTGTGCCGGCACTTACCCCAGTTCACTGCTAGTACCACCGCGGCACCACAATGCGTCTCGCGCAGGCACTGTACCAAGATTTAACAATGGAATTAAAAGTTGAAGTTGCCTTTCCACGCTTTGTTGGCATGTGCTTTAGTATATTAATTTGTAAACTGTCAAATCTCAGAAGGATCAGGTCAATATTTTTCCCTCAATACATCGTTTTAAGAATGAAATAACTGGAGCTAAATAATAAAGCTAGAAACACAAAATTTGGCCATAATGTGCAGATATATGTAAAAATTAACTGCTGCAAGTCTCAACGTGATTAAAGAAATAGTTTGCTCAGAATCCGTGTTTTTAAGAAAAATTGAAGGCACTACATCTTAGACTTAGATATATAATGTAAGGTGGCTAAGTTTCGCACCTTACAAGCACTCATCTACATACTTTGGCGTGATATACAACCGCAATTAGGCATCATTTGATAGGTTGCACATCGTATGTATGAATATTGAAAGAAGATTGACATTGTCACATACACCTCGTAAATAGTTTTTAACGCTTATTGCATGAAAGGTGATGGATCGTCTTTATTATCAAAACAGCGTAACGAATGATAACCTATACTAGCAGAGGTTGGAATTCTAGTGGAAATAAAAAGGTAGGCGCAACTCAGGTCCTGGGTGGAAAAGCCCGTACAGGCGCGTTGGTCCTGCTATAAACACGAAGTACCCCAAGACCGATGGTCGGGGCACCTGAGCACTGAAGCACAATAGAGTGTCGGCTGGCCGGTTTTGTGATTAGGCCGGAAGGATAACCGTAAACTCTGAAAATCTTGGACGGAGCAGGGACGAACAAGGAAGCGGGGTTGGGTTGTTTGGGGAAGGAGACCGGTCAGCGAGGTCATCGGTCTCAACGGATTAGGGAAGGAAGTCGCCCGTGCCCTTTGAAAGGAACCATCCTGGCATTCGCCTGGAGGGATTTAAGGAAATCACGGAAAACCTAAATCATCATGGCCGGACGCGGGATTGAACCGTCGTCCTCCCGAATGCGAGTCCAGTGTCTAACCACTGCGCCACCTCGCTCGGTGGACAAGGAAGCGTTACTTCGGAAATCATGCAGGCTGGGCTATTTCTGAGGATTTTTACTCTGAGAAGCGTGCCATTATATGAATTCCTAATTAACGGGCGTAGGGTATTTCCTTGCAAACTTTCCGTGTTGGACGGAAAAAGACTAAAATGTGGTTGGTCAGCGTTCGGAAGAATCTGTAGAGAGGGAGATTATTCCATGGTTTCGAGAATATGATTCGCCTTCTGCTGTTAAGAGGAAGGGGAGCCGAGCTTTGCTGGGAAGCCAGCGGTGGAGAGGAAGAGCGCTTTGAGCGCCCGTGTTTGACGGTCGCTTAGCATCAGCTTTTATTGGTACAGACGGACTTGCTGTCTTTGCTTTCTGGAGATCTTATGGTTAGAACGGTTAGGCACTGTAGCGTTGGGAAATTATACGATTGTGGACTTCGCCTCTGGTTATGGAGACGTCTTTGAGTATGCAGCATTCAGTAACTGAGAGCACTTCCTCTGTCTATACTCATGTGGAGATGTTATCAGAATTCCGTCCTTGTGGCTGGGAACTCTCGTTTCTTTTCTGTAGAACACAGAGAGGAGAGACCAGTATTATACCATACTCTTCAGAGGACCGCCTTCTGTCGTCCTAGTGTTTGAAAGAGTTTTTTTTTTATTTTGTGGCTGGAGTTCTTCCATCGTCGCAAACGTGTACGACAACCATCAATCCGACGCACCAGACGCAGTACATACGGTGATATTGTTAATTGCATTGGCTTGTTAGTGCTATAAAGCTAAACAGCTGTGATCACGTAAGTTTTATTTCCACTGAGGTTGTACATCACTGTAGATCATCTTTGAAAGTATTGTCTTCTAGTGTTTGCTATGTAGATGATGTCAGTCATCTCGCGTTATTTATATTAGATCGCCTAGTCATAAAATAGGGCAGATTTGGGCAATTGATTAGTAATATTAGTTAGGAAATTCATTTCTGTCTCTTTATGTCTATTGGACATTGATATATAAACATTTGTAATGTATAAAAGGGGGTGTTAATCTGCAATGAATGTATAAACAGAATCAACATTTATCATTTTGTAGTTACTAGTTCCCTCAATCATTCATTTATGTAATTTATATCTTAAAGAGCAACAAAGAGGAAGTAATACCACCACTAAGAGATCTTAAGATCTGCTTCAGGGGGCAATCAGACAGGGCCAAATCTTCATTTTCGCGTTCAGTTGCGCACATTAATTTTTACACCCACCTGGAGTAGTATCTTGTATATTGCTTACCCACCCAGGATCCTACTTATAGTCATGTGATAGTAGTCATACAGTTGTTTGAAACATCTGACATTCTCAAAAAAGATTTTTTTCCCATTTATAATGTTAATTGTTGTTGATAGTGATCACCAGCTAGCGTGTATAGTTGGCAGTGGTAAAGTCATGCGATAACATTAAAAATAATATTTGCGTATTTTAATGTATTTCTTTTCAGAGACGTTGCGCTTCAGGCCGCTGGGTGAAATTTATTGATATTTATGTTATGTCATTTTTCGTTGAATTTTGTTTGTATTGTAACGACACTGCTCGTTCATGACGTTTTCGTTAGTTTAGATTGTTTGTTGTAGATATTTTATGATACATGTCCTTACATAATAAATGTGGGAATTGTAAATTGTATACACTTTGAAGAGAGATCTATTATAAGGGATCAGTTCATGATAACTAGTGCGAAAGTGCGCTTAGTAGCACAACAGATCACTAGTTGCAACAATATAGAAATGTCAGATACACGGTGTAGCCAAGAAAGCCTATGGGATGAGAAAGAGCTTTGTTAGCAGCACAAGGCACAGGTGAGGAGAATACAGATCCTAGGGAACTTTTTGAGGACGACAGACACAGTCAAGCCCGTGGTGGACAATCTGACAGCGAAGATGAGGAACAGAGACACACTGAAGCAATCGTAAAGATAGGGGACTATAATGTAGAGAGTCCAAGTGAACGCAGAACCACTAAGAATTGTGGTAGATCGCCGTCAGTGACATCGTCACGAGGCAGCATATCAGGGGCGTGCGGTGTTGACATTCTTGAATACCAAGAAATGGAAGGAGAAAAGGGGAGAAGAACACCTAATAAGAGTAGAGGAAGAGAAAGTTACAATAGAAGAAAAGATTTAGGTAACACAGGTGTGTTGGATATCCTTGCATACCTAAAAGTAATGGGAAGTAAAATTGGAAGTAAAATCCAGAAGGTCAGCTCAGAAATGGGAAATAAAATTCGAAAGGTCAGCTCTGAATTGGGAAGCCAAATAAAAAGGGGGAATGATGAAGTACGCGCTGAATTGGGAGATCATATAAAAGAGGGCAATGATGAAATAAGCGCTGAATTGGGAGACCCAATCAAACAGGAGAATGATGAAGTACGGTCTGAAATGGGAAGTAAAATTCAAAATGTTAGTGCTGAAATGGGAAGTAAACTTCAGAACGTTAGTGTCGAAATTCAGTCGATACAACATAAAACGATGGAAATGAAAAATAAGTTAGTGACGCTCCAAACATTTCTAGAACGAGAGATTGCGGAGGTCAGAAGAACCGCGAAATAGGGGTGATCACTAGCGAAGGGTGCAAAGCGGATCGTACTTGAAACATTAGAGAAGGCAGAAAATACGACAAAGATGGGTATAGGTGCATTAACGAAGTTGCTGTGGCTCTTGAAACAAGTGGAAACAACGCAGCTGCAAAAGACAGAAATTGCGCCAAATAAGGCATTGACCGCGGAGCTCTCACAATTTAAATAAAACATAGAAAGCTAAATTAAGCAATTATCTCAGAAAGTCAGGTCGCAACCTAGTTAAAAATCTCGTCTCAGAAAAGAAATAACGGGCGATTTCGAAATAACAGATACCGAAAGAGCCAGTTCAAACTCAGCACGATCATGTCCAAGCCCAGACGATATTAGAATGTGCTCGAATGTAAGAGTTGCTCATCAACTACAGACTGAAAGCGTATCTGTAGTGCAACGAAATATCGCTGGAGATATGGCCCCAGCGTCTACACAGGGCACGACTGGGTCACAAATTGCGAATACGGAGAAAGGCAATAAGATATTTCATTTGCATAACTATTACCCGATAAAGCGCACCATGGAACATTTTTCCAGTGATGAAAACGTAACAGGGAGTAGAAGAGAGGAAGCCCAAAGTAACGGTAGACAGGAAACGTTAGCGCCAAGTGAGAATGTGGTAGATTGAGTGGGAAGATATTCTAACGAAATTTTCGACTGTAAGCATTTTATCTGTGCACGAAAATTCCAGCATTACGAAGACGAGGGTAATGTTTCACACCCAAAAACTTTCTTCGGACAATTTGATTTATTATTTCCTCCTCACTCGCCTCTGATGTACAAACTGGATTTCGTATGTTCACCTAACGAGGGAACATCGGCCGAATGTATGCGGAACATTGCAAAGACGTGCACGTCATACGAAGAGTTTCGTGGCGCATTTTTAAACAAATACTGGTCCAAGGGGACACAGGATAGGATCAAGCAGGAAATAATGATGAGGAGAGACTTGGAGGGATCAGGGTTCCATAGTACGGTGAAGTACTTCGAAAACGTGACCAAGAAAAATCAGTATTTGGACGACCCATGCACACCGGCTGAGATCATAAGATTGTGTTACATAAAGTTGTCGATTTCCTACCAGCAAACGCTCGCCGGCCGATGTGGAAGTGATGTAGAAGGATTCAAGGGTATCCTAAGAGAGTTGGAGTTCGCATTCAACGAGCAGCAGGTGCGAGAGAAACGCAGGCAGAGAGACGTGGAAAGTAAAAGAAGGGAGAACAACGGAGCGAATAATAGTGGCCATAATTGGTAAAACGATGTAAATCGGTCGCCTCACCAAAACATGGACTATAGATACCGCGGTGGGAACAATGGACAGTGAAAGAACCATGGCAGGGAAGATAGGCAACAAAATGAACGCAGATGGGAGCCACAAAATAATGGCGACCCAGGATGGGGGTGGAATGAATAACAACAGGAATCGGGAACAATCAGTTGAAATTAGACCACCTAACTCTAGGAGAGTACTCCAAAATGTCGTCGAAAGTGAACAATGACTAGGCCAGACAACGGGGGTCTTCCGTTTTGAGCGCCCATGTTTGACGGTCGTTTAGTATCAGCTTTTGTTTGTACAGACGGATTTGCTGTCTTTGCTCTCAGGAGATCTTATAGTGTCCGTTTAGGCCCTGTACTGTTGCAAACTTATACGATTGTGGACACGCCTCTGGGTAGGGAGTCGTCATTGAGTACGCAGTGTTCAGTGATTGACAGCACTTCCTCTGTCTATACTCACGTAGAGACGTTATCTGAATTCCGTCCTTGTGGCTGAGAGCTCTCGTTTCTTGTCTGTAGAACACAGAGAGGAGAAGACAGTATTAGAGTATATTAGTCAGAGGACCGCCTTCTGCCGTCCTGGTGTTTGAAAGAGTGTTTTATTTGGTGGCTGGAGTTCTACCACCGTCTCAAACGTGTACGAGAACCATCACTCCGACGCAACTGACGCAGTACATACGGTGATATTGCTGCTTTGGCTTAGTAGGGCTATAAAGCTAAACAGCTGTGATCACTTAAGTTTTATTTCCACTGCGGTTGCACACCACTATAGATCATCTTTGAGAGTATTGTCTTCTAGTGTTTAGTATGTAGATGATATCAGTCATCTAGCGTTATTTATGTTAGATCACCTAGCCACAAAATTGGGCAGATTTGGGCAATTGATCAGTAATATTAGTTAGGAAATTCATTTGTGTCTCTTTATGTCCATTGGACATTGATATATAAACATCTGTAAAATACAGGGTGAATCACCTAACGTTACCGCTGGATATATTTCGTAAACCACATCAAATACTGACGAACCGATTCCACAGACCGAACGTGAGGAGAGGGGCTAGTGTAATTGTTTAATACAAACCATACAAAAATGCACGGAAGTATGTTTTTTAACACAAACCTAGGTTTTTTTAAATGGAACCACGTTAGGTTTGTTAGCACATCTGAACATATAAACAAATACGTAATCAGTGCCGTTTGCTGCATTGTAAAATGTTAATTACATCCGGAGATATTGTAATCTAAAGTTGATGCTTGAAACCTCCGACGTTCAGTTGCGTGTTGTAACAAACACGGGCCACGGTCGGCGAGCAGCATCTGCAGGGACATGTTTACGATGACGACTGTGTTTACGAGTGTGGCTGTAGTGCACTGTTGTGGTTTGGTCTAGCTGTCGCAGTGTCCGCATGTAGCGCTTGCTGCTATTGTTATTCTGCATTCGTCTCCGCACGCAGACCAACTGTAGTACACCCTGTTACCAGACGTCTGTGATAGTGTAGTGTTGTACGAACTGTGACCATAGTGTATTCGAACTCTGAAATGGCGGAGATGATACTCATCTATGGCGAGTGTCGACGAAATGCAGCTGAAGCCTGCAGGGTGTATGCAGAACGGTACCCGGACAGAGAGCATCCAACGTGCCGCACATTGCAAAACATCTACCGCCAACTGTATGCAACAGGTATGGTCGTAGCACGCAAACGGGTCCGTAACAGGCCCGTCACAGGAGAAGCGGGTGCAGTTGGTGTGTTAGCTGCTGTTGCCATTAACCCACACATGAGTACACGGGACATTGCGAGAGCTGGTGGACTGAGTGAAAGTAGTGTCATGCGCACACTGCATCGTCACCGCTTTCACCCGTTTCATGTGTCGCTACATCGGCAATTACATGGTGATGACTTTAATCATCGAGTGCAATTCTGTCAATGGGCATTAACAGAGAATGCGTTGCAGTTCTACCTGTTTACCGATGAAGCGGGTTTCACAAACCACGGGGCAGTGAATCTACGGAACATGCATTACTGGTCCGTGGACAATCCTCGCTGGCTCAGACAGGTAAAGCGACAGCGACCGTGGACTGTAAATGTATGGTGCGGAATCATTGTCGACCACCTCATTGGTCCTCACTTCATTGCAGGGGCCCAAGCAGCTGCAACATACGTCGCGTTTCTACAGAATGATCTGCCAACGTTGCTCGTAAATGTCCCACTGGAAACGCGTCGACGTATGTGGTATCAGCATGATGGTGCACCTGCACATTCCACAATTAACACTTGGCTGACCCTTGACAGGATGTTCGCCGGGCGTTTCATAGGACGTGAAGGACGCATAAGTTGGCCAGCCCGTTCTCCTGATCTTACACCTCTGGACTTCTTTCTGTGGGGTACGTTAAAGGAGAATGTGTACCGTGATGTGCCTACAACCGCAGAGGATATGAAACAACGTATTGTGGCAGCCTGCGGCGAGATTACATCAGATGTACTGCGGCGTGTACGACATTCATTACGCCAGAGATTGCAATTGTGTGCAGCAAATGATGGCCACCACATTGAACATCTATTGGCCTGACATGTCGGGCCACACTCTATTCCACTCCGTAATGGAAAACGGAAACCACGTGTGTACGTGTACCTCACCCCTCATGGTAATGTGCATGTGCGTCAGTGAAAAAGACCAATAACAGGGTGTTAGCATGTGGACGTAATGTGCTGTTCCAGTCTCTTCTGTACCTAAGGTCCATCACCGTTACCTTTGGATACCTACGTAATTCGGTGCTCTCCGATACACACGATCGAACAGCGGAGGAGTGGTACTCAAGCGTCAACTTTAGGTTACAATATCTCCGGTTGTAATTAGCATTTTACAATGCAACAAACGGCACTGATTACGTATTTGTTTATATGTTCAGATGTGCTAACAAAACTAACGGGGCTCCATGTAAAAAACGTAGGTTTGTGTTCAAAAACATACTTCCGTGCATTTTTTTATGGTTTGTATTAACCAATTGAAAGGTCTCTGTTGGATTCCTTTCATGTTAATTTCTTAAATATGTTGTCATTTACGGCATAAGTTCCTCTTCTAAATTTACTGTGGTGTTTCTGACTATCTGGGAAGAGACTGAGCAGTGAAACGTGTTACTTTTACACATAAACAAGAACGATCTGTCACACTACTACACTTTAAAACACAGTTTATATGTAATTCGTGTCATCCAGTCTCATACGGAACGTACATCCTCTTTCTTTTATATACTGTATATGATAAGATACTGTCATCCCCCTACCCTTCTGTGTGAGAGGATGAATGAGCAAATGTATTTCTAGTTGCATGCTGGATGGTAGCAGACAAGCCTGTCTGCTAGAGAACAGTAGGACCAACGTCGGAACAGGTAGCTACGCTTTCTAATAGCAAAGAGGTTTCTATCCTTAGTATGGTCCTGTCCGTCGCTTGCCATGTTGGTATAGGAAGCTGCCTCTCTGGTCACTTCCGTTTTGTATACAGAAGCACGCTCGGTAGCGGCCCAGGTCAGTCTGTCCGCGGTGAGCGTCTGAAGTGGTAAGATCTCCGGCTAAGCGAGTGTCTGCTATGTCCGTAGGACAATGGATTTCTTAAGTTCAGCCTAACCGAAAATTTAATCACCTTTATTTCAGGTTTAGCTCTAAAATATCTAATGTTATCTTAAATTGCAACGCAGTGTAATTCGAGTGTGAAGTTCAGAATATATTCCGGTAGTTGCTTTGTCACAACTTTGTGAGTAAAGTAGAACCACGTGTTGATCAGTAACTCTAAGATCATCAATCTTAAATGCGAATGTGCGTGAGATTATAACGTCTCGTCTTGACAATATTTTTCAATATAGCCACTTTTCTTTATGTTCAACCCACGTGGGGTGTACTTTGTGAGACCAGTACCACGTGCTTATACAATGGTTTGACCCGTCAGGTTAATAGTAAGACGATAGTAACCAGTTCGAGGTTTTTCTTTTGTAAATTGCTTTTCGATCTAATTTATTTTAATTATCAAAATTATTGAGGAATTACACTCTTTGTGTAAACCAAGTTAACCACGTGAAGCATGTGGTGTAATCATCAAAGTAGCCCTCAGCTATTCTTTTCGGGAAGATTTCACAAAGAGTTAGTATGAATTTGGTATACCAGTGTGTGGTAATTACATGACGGACAGGATTGTGCTACGAACGTAACTTCTTTGTGTGAAAATTGAATCGGTTGGTTGTGGTTAATTTCCTCTTGCATGTGTTCCAACGTTCTTCGTGTGTTATTTCATGAATGTAGTTTCGTATATAGTCTCTCAATCTTGGCTCCATATTTGATGTGTTCCGTAAGATTACAATCTCACATTTTCACAATCCTAAATAAGGCACCAGTTTAGTTATGAATGAAGTTTAATATTTTGAAATTTCAATGATCAATGTTAAAATAAATTTCCAAATACAAGCTGATTTATTTCTCTTTATTTAAATTCTCTTATATGTATATATATATCTCCGGTTGTCGTATGACTGTTAAAAGATTATAATTAATGTTAGTCTGGTTGGGAATTTGGTAAGCTAGACTGGATACCTTGTGAAACAGTTGCGCAGTAATGCAAGGTTAACTTCCCCAGACAGCTCACAGCTTTTAACGCACTTTTATGGTCTTGAACATCAACACCGCTTTCATAACAAATTAAACCAACATTACACAATGACACTAGCCCCTCTCCTCACGTTCGGTCTGTGGAATCGATTCGTCAGTATTTGATGTGGTTTACGAAATATATCCAGCGGTAATGTTAGGTGACTCACCCTGTATAAAAGGGGTTTTAATCTACAATAAATGTATAAGCAGAATCAACGTTTATCATACTATTACCATTAATCATTCATTTATGTAATTTATATCATAAAGATCAACAAGGAGGAAATAATATCACCGTAAAGAGATCCTAAGATCTGCTTCAGGGGATAGCCAGACAGGGCCAAATGTTTATTTTCGCTTTAAGATTTTCCATTGCGCACATTCATTTTTACACCCACCTGGAGTAGCCTCTTGGAGTGAAAATTTGCACGAAGCTTCAGTTCAACAAAAAAACATTAATTATGTAACCGCTTTGAGTTAACTCTTACAGTTTTCGAGTAATTTGCAGAAAACTAAATTTGGAACTAAAACGTTCTTTTTTGTAGTAGATTAAGTACCTGTTATATTAACGCTAGAAATGTTTGGTTACAGCTTGTGATGAAACCTATTAAATAATAGAGCTATAACAAGTCTCAAGACCTGCTTGTAAATAATAACAAATACAAGGTCTCTTAAGGTCGTAGTTCAGAGGTCGGTTTCTACTATCAGTTCCGTTCTGGAAATTCTAGACGACTAAGGCTAAATGCAGGCGAACTAAAACTTTTTCTGTGATTTTAACCAACCTACATGCATACAAAAATTACGAATATTCTAAATTAATACACAACAGTGTCATTAAATATTATCTGTCCGCGAAAGCGGCCATTTAGAGGCTGCTATGGTGGACATAGGGCGATTGACTTCATGTGTTCCCTCGGCTGTCCGCTGCACCACATATATAAATACAGCCGGAGAGGCAAGACTAGGTTTCACTTCGCAACCAGCCACTGTACGATCCGCGTCAATCAAACACCGGAGTGTCCGCTGTCTCGGATGACGTCAAAGACAGACTGTCACTAAACGCATATTTTCAGTAATAATACAAAATGATTTCGCGAGGACTGTACACCGTCCAGGATCGCTTAGATTTTGCAGAAGTAACTGTTAGAGTGCCGCCTGTAATGTAAACAAAATCAGCGTGGCAAATAGTGACAATTATTTTCCACTTTTGTGGCGAGCAGTTATTTTGATTATCAGAAGTTAGGGAGAAAGACAGTTTAATAGGAACTTACCATGGAGGTCGCCTTTAAACTGTTCATAGTGTTTTTTAGGATAGAGAGATTTATTGTCGGTATTGACGTAATGAATATTACAATGATGAGCACATGAATTGGATCATAAAATTTTCATTTATAATCATAGCCCTGATCCCACTGAGCAATGGACTGGACAAGAACGTGGATATGCAGATTGCAAACAATGGCCAGTATGTTCTCCATCGCTTTCTGGCTTACTACAGAAACAGTTTCCAGTCTCTCGTAAGAGACGGTGAGCAATATTCCAATATTTCAAATATTTTGTCCTATTACTTATGACTAATTATCTTGATATTATAATTAACCCCCCGCCCCACACCTGCGCCATGCGTCGAACCTGTGCTGGTCTTCCTGCATTTCTCTACACTTTTCTGACGTTGCAAATTCTGTGTATAAAACAGCATCATTCCCAATTCGTCAATTATATCATTTAGAGTGCACGGAGTGTAAAGAAACTTTGTATTCAGAATTTTATGGTGATTAGCGAAGACAAAAAGAAACAGGTTTTGATGTGACAATATTCTCCCCAACGGCTGATGAAAGATTTGACAACAGTGATTTTTCAACTGACGTGTGATGCATATAGTTTTAGAGAGTTTCTGAGCTCCTACTGATTTGTTTTTGTGGGGGAGATGAAACGTTTATTGTAAAACACTACGACAGACCGTGAAGAAGAGCTGTTTACCAGTTTTAGATTTGTCGTGATTCCCCTAAATCGAGTAAGGCAAATACCGGTATGGTTCTTTTGAATTGGCACGGCCGATTTCCCTCGCATCATTCCCTAACCTGAGCTTGTGCTCCGTCTCTAATGATCGTACTGTCGACGGCTAAACACTGATCTCCACTTCCTTCTCCTTTCTGCTAATTATCGTTTTCGATACAGAGGGCGTCCCAGAAATGTGGCGACAAACTTAGAATGTTTGTAGAGGGTGTCTGTAGGAACAAATCGACGATAAGAACCCGTGTCGGGAAACGTTATCCGTTGTCACTATTGAGTGAAAGGTGCCGACACCTGGTACTAGACCACCGCTTTGGCACCAAACGTGACTGTGTACGCTGACGGAGGGATCGTCTCGCAATATTGTTTGTTATTCAGTGACTGTGACTGGTTGCCAGAACCGCCAGTGAAGATAGATGGACTAGCGGATACGTGGGCAGGCCTTGTCTCCTATAAATGCGATGCTGTGTTGCCTTGCCAGATGAGTGTTTCGAACACTGGTTTCCATCTACAATTTCCTTTTCTCTTGTATACTGAAAAACATTAATGATTTAAGATTTTTCTAGGATAAAAATAAATTGCGGATCGAAGCCCGTGTCCGAAACCGTCATCCACTAAGGCAAGATATCATCACATTCATAGGAGAAAAGGCCTGTCTACGCAGCAGCTGGTTCCATCGCCTCCACTGGCTATCGTGACGAACAGTCGTGATCACCGAATAACGAACAACATTACGAGACGTTTCGCCCACGGTCCTTCAGCGTACAATGTCGCGTTGGTTGCCGAAGAGCATGGCCTTGTGGTAGACGACGGCGCCCGTAACTCCGACATTCGTCGTCGGATGACATCTCCGGACACAGGTTTCTATTCTCAATATGTTCCTCGAGAAAACCTCTACAACTCCTCGAAGTCTGTCCCAGCATTTCTGGGATAGTCAAACTTTCCTCAACAATTCTGCTGAAGGCCTCCTCGTTTCTGTTTTATCATTCTACTTTATTTTCATAATCCTTTTATAACACATCTCTTCTTCTCCGGTTTTCAGAGTAAAATAGAGATAGCGCACATTGATAAGTGCTTTGTGCTAACTACTGTCCCAACTCCACTGTTGCTAACAAGAAGAAGGTTAGGAACGTAGGGTATGTGTTCAGAAATCGGGGTTGTTTCCAAGAAACTACACGCCACACTAGATGGGAAAATCTTTAATGGAGGACAGACAGTGGACTACATACAAGAATTAAATTTGGATGTTGTGTTCAAGTGTTAATCAGAGTTGAAGATTTTTGGCACAGGAGACAAAATCGTGGTGTTGCGCATACAACGAACCAGGAGGCTGGTAAGCGAAGCAGTCTGTAATTAACTAAGGAAGGCAACACGGAGAGGAGGATAAATGTTTTCCTTAATTTTTGACGCTGAATTTTAACTGCCTACCGACGAGCGCCAACTCCCTGCAGTGGTCGTGTCCCCCCCCCCCCCCCCCCCCACCCTGCAGTTCCACCTGCTGGCTTTGCAGATTCAGCAGCCTCCCTCTCCCCCCGCTCTCCTCTCCCATCCACTGATGTCATCTCTCCCTCTACCATTTCCTCTCCGCGCTCCTCCCTCTCTCCACCTCCCCCCCCCCCCTCAAACCCATCAACCCACCAACCCCTAGCCACCTCCTCCATCACCCTGCACATTTCGCAGAATCCGCTGCAGAGTCGCGTTAATGAAGAGCAACGGCGGGGTGTTTACCTTAATGCGGCGCGGTTATCTTTCAAGCCAACTACTCCCGCGCCCTAAAGTGGAGACTGTTTATTTTGTTTCCCGCTGTCTTCCCCTCAGACAGGATCCTGCGAAATCGGGAACTGAGTAGAATAGTGTGAAACCATAAAAAACTCTGATTATACTCGGGCATATTGCTTCATTTACTGCAGTTACTGCATGTAATACCATACCCATTTCGTCCCATTAGTACAGGTAAAATGTTGCTAGGAAAAAAACGTTCATCTACCCACGAAAATTCCTCTAACAAATTCCGAATCGTTAAACACTGGAATCCGATCTTATAACTACACAACAAGCATCATACATATTAAAACGACCCAAATTATTAATCGGTCGATTAGGGCGACTGAATTCGAGTGCCTCCTTTATACTCCACAATTACAATACCTTAATCCGACCTGTCCATTCATATTCTGACTAAATCCGGATTCCTGAAGCATTCAAATTCTATCACCCCATCGACTGCTGGAACGTCATTCATTCGTCTTCGCCTCCGAATTCGTCCACTCTCTCATTCTAAACTTGCATTATTTTGTTAGCTGGCCACCTCCTATCCCTCATGAACACCTATGGAAGACTTGTAACTTTGACAACAATCATCTAACGTTTCAGCCTTGATTACCAACCCCGTATTCTTCCGTTTTCTGGCAGTCATCTTCTGGCACATCTCCCCTACCTCCGCAACCTTACATCAACGTACTTGACACATCCTACCACCATGACACTTCGACCACATCCCTCAACGTGACCAAGAAATACGGGCAGAGATATAAGAATTAAGATATAACAGAATAGTCCTATTATTTTTTATGCCAGGGTCCTTTCTCTCCAGTGTTCTTCTTTCTTTGCTAACAGTGTTCGTGATATTCAATCTCATCTATTACTTTCCACATCTTCCCGAAATACTCCCCCATTAAACCTTCATTACCTACTGATCATCTGTCTTCGAATGTTGTACAATTACTTTTACATATTTTTTTAATTTTTTATTTTTAACGTCTCTCTGGTAGAGTAGCGGAAGTATTACCATTGATAGCCAATCCTCATTAACATGGAGCGAGGGAGACGAAATAACAACAAAGAAAAAAAAGGAAATTAGATTAATTATATCGAAAACTTAATAATAAAATTCCTTTACTGTATTTTATTGCGTTGTTTGTTAGAACGCCACCTTTCAAAATGAATGTCAACTTTCAGCATTGTTCTTTCTGCCACGAACTCTGAACGGCAAATACACTGCAAAGAGTTCTGTAGCATGTGATCGATTAATGAAGGAATCACAATCGTTGGCTATTTGAGAAAGGAGATATCTATTAGGAGATACTTTGAAGACCATAAGTCTCTGTGTGAACGCCGCTGGTGGACACAAAGAGTATGTTTTCGTTCGTGACTGTGTTTCCGGCAGCCTTTCTACGAGCTACGCTAGTTGTGTTCGTGACTGTGCTTCCACGCTTTTGCCGTGAACGACAGATGTAGTAACTTGCTGTGGAGTTTCTTTCAGATATCCACTATCAAGTAAAGAGCTACAAATTATGGTGAGGTTGTGCCTTTCATTTTGCAGCTTGGAGTAATATTTGTTTGTACCATATTCAGATCCTTAATGTGCCTTTACTTGTGTTCAAACTTAACGTACGTTGCTTAGCGAAATGGCTAGCATTCGAGGCATCTGGTATAGAATTAAGATTTCATTGATTCATCCACACTGTACGGATGTTGACCGCACCACTCTCTCATTTATATTAATGTTTCCAAAATTTTGTACTGTTGTTGTTGTTGTGGTCTTCAGTCCTGAGACTGGTTTGATGCAGCTCTCCATGCTACTCTATCCTGTGCAAGCTTTTTCATCTCCCAGTACCTACTGCAACCTACATCCTTCTGAATCTGCTTAGTGTATTCATCTCTTGGTCTCCCTCTATGATTTTTACCCTCCACGCTGCCCTCCAATACTAAATTGGTGATCCGTTGATGCCTCAGAACATGTCCTACCAACCGATCCCTTATTCTGGTCAAGTTGTGCCACAAACTTCTCTTCTCCCCAATCCTATTCAATACTTCCTCATTAGTTATGTGATCTACCCATCTAATCTTCAGCATTCTTCTGTAGCACCACATTTCGAAAGCTTCTATTCTCTTCTTGTCCAAACTATTTATCGTCCATGTTTCACATCCATACATGGCTACACTCCATACGAATACTTTCAGAAATGACTTCCTGACACTTAAATCAATACTGGATGTTAACAAATTTCTCTTCTTCAGAAACGCTTTCCTTGCCATTGCCAGCCTACATTTTATATCCTCTCTGCTTCGACCATCATCAGTTATTTTGCTCCCCAAATAGCAAAACTCCTTTACTACTTTAAGTGCCTCATTTCCTAATCTAATTCCCTCAGCATCACCCGACTTAATTAGACTACATTCCATTATCCTTGTTTTGTTTTTGTTGATGTTCATCTTATATCCTCCTTTCAAGACACTGTCCATTCCATTCAACTGCTCTTCCAAGTCCTTTGCTGTCTCTGACAGAATTACAATGTCATCGGCGAACCTCAAAGTTTTTATTTCTTCTCCATGAATTTTAATACCTACTCCTAATTTTTCTTTTGTTTCCTTTACTGCTTGCTCAATATACAGATTGAACAACATCGGGGAGAGGCTACAACCCTGTCTTACTCCCTTCCCAACCACTGCTTCCCTTTCATGTCCCTCGACTCTTATAACTGCCATCTGGTTTCTGTACAAATTGTAAATAGCCTTTCGCTCCCTGTATTTTACCCCTGCCACCTTTAGAATTTGAAAGAGAGTATTCCAGTCAACATTGTCAAAAGTTTTCTCTAAGTCTACAAATGCTAGAATCGTAGGTTTGCCTTTCCTTAATCTTTCTTCTAAGATAAGTCGTAAGGTCAGTATTGCCTCACGTGTTCCAGTGTTTCTGCGGAATCCAAACTGATCTTCCCCGAGGTTGGCTTCTACTAGTTTTTCCATTCGTCTGTAAAGAAATTTTGTACTATATGTAGAATTTTTCGTGGTTCCTTTCTTCCATATGCGTTGGCCTAATATGATGCAACGTGGTCTACGTATGGACAATTGTACAGTTTTTTCTATCATCCAGAATGGTTTGAGACGTAATAATAAAACAGAAGATTGAGGTTTCTATAGTTTATTTCCATTCCCATGTCACTGATGAACTGATGTTTCAAAATACAGCTACTTACATGGCTTCATACACATTTTCCTATCTGCAGTTTGAATCAAGTACGAACTTATTTTTTATTAGAGAACTGCAATAAGCAGAAATCTGTTGCTACTCTTTACAAGCTTTACAGATTGGGAGGTAACTGACGGTGTGGAGATTCCGAGGCTTTTTGCTGATATCAGGTTATGTTCGACTTCGCTGATACACATTTACATTTCAGGTTATGTGTCAGGAGGAGCTGTCAGATGGAGGCACGCATACTCGTGGCACATGATTTACATGTAAGATAGATCACTCACACGTTTTTGCCTTGAGATAAAGAAATTGCTAGAAGTGATTGCGAACTAACATTTCCCTCAAACATCCTCAGAGAACATACACAAAAGAGTAGGTACCTTATAGTTTCTGCTCTGCCAGTGCACATTTCGAGATCACAGCTTCAATATCAGGGCTGAGATTATCGTGTGAGGACCTTCATTTCGATATCATCACCGCAGAAACATGTGTTTGTGAATTTTGCTTTTTTTTTAATACACACACACAAATATTTAGTTATATATGATAGAAAAAATCGCAGTAACAAGAAGAAGTTTGTGACATAAACGAAAGTTGGTACGTGTGTATCTATATCTGAAATGTGATGTGTATTCAAATTTCGAGCCAGTCGCATAATAGTTACGCTACTGGAGCTAACGATCGTGAACATTATTTACACTACTGGCCATTAAAATTTCTACACCACGAAGATGACGTGCTACAGACGCGAAATTTAACCGACAGGAAGAAGGTGCTCTGATATGCAAATGATTAGCTTTTCAGAGCATTCACACAAGGTTGGCGCCGGTGGCGACACCTGCAACGTGCTGACATGTGACATGAGGAAAGATTCCAACCGATTTCTCATACACAAACAGCAGTTGACCGGCGTTGCCTGGTGAAACGTTGTTGTGATGCCTCGTCTAAGGTGGAGAAATGCGTACCATCACGTTTCCGACTTTGATAAAGGCCGGATTGTAGCCTATCGCGATTGCGGTTTATCGTATATCGACACTGCTGATCGCGTTGGTCGAGATCCAACGACTGTTAGCAGAATATGAAATCGGGTGGGCCGGCCGAAGTGGCCGTGCGGTTAAAGGCGCTGCAGTCTGGAACCGCAAGACCGCTACGGTCGCAGGTTCGAATCCTGCCTCGGGCATGGATGTTTGTGATGTCCTTAGGTTAGTTAGGTTTAACTAGTTCTAAGTTCTAGGGGACTAATGACCTCAGCAGTTGAGTCCCATAGTGCTCAGAGCCATTTGAACCATTTGAAATCGGTGGGTTCAGGGGGGTAATACGGAACGCCGTGCTGGAGCCCAACGTCCTCGTATCACTAGCAATCGAGATGACAGGCATTTTCTCCGCATGGGTGTAACGGATCGTGCAGCCACGTCTCGATCCCTGAGTCAACAGATAGGGACGTCTGCAAGACAACAACCATCTGCACGAAAAGTTTGATGACGTTTGCAGTAGCATGGACTATCAGCTCGGAGACCATGGCTGCCGTTGCCCTTGAAGCTGCATCAGAGACAGGAGCGCCTGCGATGGTGTACTCAACGACGAACCTGGGTGCACGAATGGCAAAAGTCATTTTTCGGATGAATCCACGTTCTGTTTACAGCATCATGACGGTCGCATCCGTGTTTGGCGACATCGCGGTTAACGCACATTGGAAGCGGGTATTCGTCATCGCCATACTTGCGTATCACCCGGCGTGATGGTATGGGGTGCCATTGAGTACACGTCTCGGTCACCTCTTGTTCGCATTGACGGCACTTTGAACAGTGGACGTTACATGTGTTACGACCCGTGGCTCTACCCTTCATTCGATCCCTGCGAAACCCTACATTTTAGCGGGATAATGCAAGACCGCTTGTTGCAGGTCCTGTACGGGCCTTTCTGGATACAGAAAATGTTCGACTGCTGCCCTGGCCCGCACATTCTCCAGATCTCTCAGCTATCGAAAACGTCTGGTCAATGGTGGCCGAGAAAATGGCTCGTCAAAATACGCCAGTCACTACTCTTGATCAACTGTGGTACCGTGTAGAAGCTGCATGGGCAGCTGTACCTGTACACGCGATCCAAGCTCTGTTTGACTCAATGCCCAGGCGTATCAAGGCCATTATTAGGGCCAGAGGTGGTTGTTCTGGGTACTGATTTCTCAGGATCTATGCATCCTAAATGCGTGAAAATGTTATCACATGTCAGTTCTAGTATAATATATTTGTCGAATGAATACCCGTTTATCATCTGCATCTCTTCTTGGTGTAGCAATTTGAATGGTCAGTAGTGTACATCTGCAATATGATGTCTACTCAGATTTCGTCCCAGTCGCATAATAGCTGATCTACTGACGCTAACGGTAGTGAACGTTATTTATCTTTTAGATTGGACATGGTGAGTTGATGTTAGTCAAGAGTGCTCTTAAAGTGCCAAAGATGCCATTATCAACACCTCCCTGAATCTGGATGAGTTCATGTAATAGGGCTAGGAGAAGCTGGGTGTTTCTTCTGCGATACTGCAGAAAGACTGGTCAGGAATGTAGCCACTACACGTAAGTGCCGGTAACGGTGGTCACGTGACTGTACTGTTGCAAGAAGACCGGGCTTCGCGCGGCCACTTGGTACTACCGGGAGGGGACACCATCATGTTCGGCTTGAGGCTGTAGCGCATCATACTGAGTCTGTAGCAGCAGTTGGCACATCAGTGTGAAACGTCCCCTAAGAAAAATTAATGAATTACTGTGCTGATAAACCCCTTAGGTTATTTGATTTTCAAACAGCTGAGCAAAACTGAACGTACTCAGACATTTCTCTCTTTACTTATTCTGATCATCACTACACTGACACACAATATTTTTAGCGCAACGCAATCTGACTTTCAATAATCTCTTCAAAAGAATGGCCCTGACTAACATTAACCTATACCTTTCACGAATCACTTACCTCAGAAAAATCTTCGTTACTCGAACTACTGCAATACAGCAAGTGCCAATATAACCAGCTACATAAAACATTCTAACTACTGAATGCACTAACAACTGATAGGCATAGTTAGCAAATGAAAGATGTTGATATAGAACAAACAAAGTATTTACCTTAATAGTGTTCAAAAGCCATTATATATATATATATATATATATATATATATATATATATATATATATATATATATATATATATCATTCGTGACATCCAGTCTTACAAATTTACTCTCTCTAATGGACACACGTCCAGATCATCGACTCTCAAAACTCCGCCATCTCTCTCCCAACATCCACAACTTCTGGCGGCTCAGCTCAAACTGCGCAACGCTAAGCGCTGTTCACATCCAGCTGCCCAACACTATAATAGCGAATATACCAACAATGCTAACCAGCCACAGACTGCACACAGCACAGCCAGTGATTTTCATACAGAGCGCTACGTGGCGTTACCAACATAAAAACCTTAACAGCCTACTTACAAGTGATACAACGAAATGTTACAAATCTGATACCTGAAGTACAGCTCCGACCAAGACGAGCTGTAGCGTGCATTCCAATGACGCCAAAGCAACGCCATCTGCGACTTCAGTGGGGTCAAGAGATATCTCATTGGGAAGCAAGGTGGAGGTCTGTGGTCTTTTCTTATGAAAGTTGGATCTGCCTCGGTGGCAGTGATGACAGCGTTCTTTAAAAGGATGCCAGTTGGGAGCCTGCAGACAACCTGTCATCGTGCTACACACATTGGACCTACTCCAGTAGTTTTGGTCTAGGGTGCGATTTCTTATGGAAGCAGGAGAACTCTAGTGGTTATCCCACGCACCATGACTGCAAAATTGTATGTCTATCTGGTCATTGGACATGTAGTGCTTCCGTTCATGAATAGCACTCCAGAGTGCGTTTCCAACAGGATAACGCTCGCCCACATAGCGCTGTTGTAAGCCAACATGCTCTACAGGGTGTCGACATCTTGTTTTGGCCTGCTGTATCACCAGATCTGTCTCCAATCGAGCCACATATGGGACGTCATCGGATGACAGCTTCAGCCTCATCTATAAACAGCACTAACTGTCCTTGTTCTGACGACCATGTGCAACAGGCATGCAACTCCATCCACGAACTGACATGCGGCATTTATACGACGTAATTTACTAGCGTTTGTATTCAACGTTCTAGTGGTTAAACCGGTTATTAATGTACTAGCAGTTCACATATGCAAAACTTATCTTGCACTTACGTTAACCTGTGATCTGGCAATATTTATGCCCAGTTATGTTACCTAAACAAATGTATTCTCGAAATTTCACTACTCTAAAATAATTCCTTTCGGTGTTCCAATGTTTTTCATTCGGTGTGTATATGACATCACAATGCACAGTTCTCAAAGGTGACACAGAAGTGTTATCTTTGAAAACAGAGTGTGTTGAATGTGTGTGAGTTGCTTCATTTTGATGTCACATGATTAATAAAAAACCTTCTATGAAAATATATTTAGCCACAAAGGTCAGCATGTAAATCTTTTGAACTACATGTATCAGAGAAAGAGATAGCTGACAGTAATGTGTTAGGTTTTTTTGACACATATCATTTGCAACTACTACGCATCTCCGAGGAAAACACCCCCCCCCCCCCCCCCCCCCCCGTGCATCGTAAAACACAGTGAGTCAGATTGTTAGAAAGGGAGGTGAACCAGACACGAATCACATCTGTGCGACGGATTAAGATCCGGGATGCTGGTACATCTGCCAAGCAGAGAGGTGTTTTCAGGCGATTTTCGACGTTGTTTAGGTGAATCCTGGGATTATGAGGTAATGGGCGCGTTGTGGCACCCTGAAAATATTCTAAGTTCGGAGTTTGCATGGCTGCACGGGCCGCTCGGCAAGCCAAGGCTTGTCAGCAACCGCGTGGTGCCGAACAATAACCGGAGCAAGTGGAGTAACCGGAGCAAGTGGGGTAGCCCCAGTGCGTGAACCAGGCTGGGTGTGTGGCTGGAAATTCCATGCTGACGTTGTGTCGAGGAAGGTGCTTTGTGTCAATGAAGATTTGAATGCCAGGAGTACCAAAGATTGCGGACTTTGTGAAACCATTATGGAAGACATTTCGCAGTTCATGTAGAAATTAACAGTAGCCAGAATAATCATGATACCTCAAAAAGAAACATGTATATTACCATTTTCTGCACGACGATTTTGATGATGTAATCAGATTTTCAGTATATTTATTAGCTTAAAGTCTAGTATCTGATTGTAAATTGTACAAGTAACAACCAGCAACGAATTTCCTAAATCTAAGCGGTTCATCCGATTTTGTCGATCGACGTGTCTTTAGAAAGCTATTAGTGTAAATCTAAATTCGTATGAATTACAGGCATATAACTATAATAGTACATGAGTTATTGGAGGTCAAGGTGACCAATTACTGTTGATCACGTCAGGCCATGAGTATTCCACAGTTACACGAAAAAACGGTAGCAGCATGCTTATAAATATATATTTATTCTTCTGTTTCTGTTAATATCCGATATATGCTATTCATGAAGAAATTGATCAAATTTTTACTGTTTTAGAAATTACAGAGACACTAGGCTACTGGCCTGCTTTTGTCTATTCCTGTGATATACGTTTATTTAATTTGTTTATGTACTTAATGATGTGTGTTAGAGCGTGTTCATGGTCCAGCCGCAGGAATATTTATTTAATTTCAACTTATTTAAACGTAAATCCATTATTTTGTATGTGTTTCTATATGTTTGTGAGTGTGCGTTGGCTTGGAGACATGGTGGGACTGCTCTAGGCAATCACAGCGCTCGTTACTGCCGTAGGCGACTACCGAAGTCAGTGGAGAGACAGTATGGAAGTGGGGGAGGAGCATCAGGTCGCACAGGACAGAGAAGTGCAGTACGGGAAGGCGCGACGGACAGTCACAGGAAATACTTGGAGAGTGTTGAGCAGTTTTGCGCGTGATCACGGGAGACTGAAATATTTTGTACTGCCGATTTGTGCACTTGTGAGATTTCTGTGGCTTCTGCAGTGATGACGTAGTATGCATTTAGACGTGAATATCTCGCGAGGTATGTTGTTGATTCAAATGGCAGAGCATTATGGGACTTAACTTCTGAGGTCATCAGTCCCCCAGAACTTAGAAGTACTTAAACCTAAGGGCATCACACACATCCATGCCCAAGGCAGGATTCGAACCTGCGTCCGTAGCGGTCGCGCGGTTCTAGACTGTAGCGCCTAGAACTTCTCGGCCACCCCGGCTGGTGAGCTACGTTATTGCTCATAACTAATTACGTGAAGTAGGAATCTATTGTTTCCCTGTTATTCAACTTATAGTTTAATTAATTGCTTGACCATCGACACCAATAAAAGTTTTGCAGAAATAAATGGCATTCTTAAACGTACTTCTGCTATCGTACTCATCATTTAAAGTCGTTAAAATAGGACCTGCAGATTTTATTTAATTGCGATCTTTCATTTATAAATTTCTATGATACATTCAAATTTCGCAATTGCCGAGTGATAGGAACCTTGGACGATTCGGTTAATGTGTCTGATCATATTGTACACTGTAGACTCAGCAGTATTTGGCATGTAATGCAGCAACCACGTATCCCTTCCCCTAGACAATGAAACCAGCCAAAACTTTTAATATTTCAACTCTGAAACTGAGGGTACGTAGTTGAGGGCCACGTTTTTTTTATTTGAATGCCCTCTATGTGTGCCTCAAAAAATATGGCACGTGAACAATAACAATAACATAACACACAGAACAAACTTTAATCAAAATAAATTTGCCAGATCATGAGAAACAGCACACCCTGGATGACGTGATGAACAGAAGGAAAGCGAGACTAGTTGTGGACTAAAAGGTAGACGATCAAATGTCGAAGAGTATTTTGCACCTCTTTCCAAGATTTTAGTTTCCTTAATGAGACATGTGCTTGAGTTGCTAAGATAACTCATTGAGCTGTTGCATTTTGACCATGTCGTCGCCGCCTACCACACACTTGATTTCCTCTGCGCTTTGACCGAGTGAGAACATGCATTGGGTGGCATGCTGGACTGATTTTTCAGAGTGTGGCGGTCAAAATTTCCGTCAGGCCATCTGTATTCAAACCTTCAGTAGTTCAATTTACTCACGTAAGGTACGTTACCTTTGTAAGGATACTGACTCATTCTAGAACTACTGATTGTGAGGTAGTGGTTCAGCATTTAGCATATCCCTGAAAAGGTAAGTGATGAGAGCCCAGTGACCTTTACTTTGAACCGATTGCCCTCCGTGTGATAATGTGAAATGAGAAAGCAAAGCTGTGCAACGGAAAACTAACTGGATATCTGAATTAAACATTTGTACTTTAAGTACAGAGTGACAGTTACTGAACTATGTTGTTGTTGTTGTGGTCTTCACTCCTGAGACTGGTTTGATGCAGCTCTCCATGCTACTCTCTCCTGTGCAAGCTTCTTCATCTCCCAGTACCTACTGCAACCTACATCCTTCTGAATCTGCTTAGTGTATTCATCTCTTGGTCTCCCCCTATGATTTTTACCCTCCACGCTGCCCTCCAATACTAAATTGGTGATCCCTTGATGCCTCAGAACATGTCCTACCAACCGATCCCTTCTTCTAGTTAAGTTGTGCCACAAACTTCTCTTCTCCCCAATCCTATTCAATACCTCCTCATTAGTTACGTGATCTATCCACCTTATCTTCAGCATTATTCTGTAGCACCACATTTCGAAAGCTTCTATTCTCTTCTTGTCCAAACTAGTTATCGTCCATGTTTCACATCCATACATGGCTACACTCCATAAAAATACTTTCAGAAACGACTTCCTGACACTTAAATCTATACTCGATGCTAACAAATTTCTCTTCTTCAGAAACGCTTTCCTTGCCATTGCCAGTCTACATTTTATATCCTCTCTACTTCGTCCATCATCAGTTATTTTGCTCCCCAAATAGCAAAACTCCTTTACTACTTTAAGTGTCTCATTTCCTAATCTAATACCCTCAGCATCACCCGACTTAACTCTACTACATTCCATTATCCTCGTTTTGCTTTTGTTGATGTTCATCTTATATCCTCCCTTCAAGACACCATCCATTCCGTTCAACTGCTCTTCCAAGTCCTTTGCTGTCTCTGACAGAATTACAATGTCATCGGCGAACCTCAATGTATTTATTACTTCTCCATGGATTTTAATACCTACTACGAATTTTTCTTTTGTTTCCTTTACTGCTTGCTCAATATACAGATTGAATAACATCGGGGAGAGGCTACAACCCTGTCTTACTCCCTTCCCAACCACTGCTTCCCTTTCATGTCCCTCAACTCTTATAACTGCCATCTGGTTTCTGTACAAGTTGTAAATAGCCTTTCGCTACCTGTATTTTACCCCTGCCACCTTTAGAATTTGAAAGAGAGTATTCCAGTCAACATTGTCAAAAGCTTTCTCTAAGTCTACAAATGCTAGAAACGAAGGTTTGCCTTTCCTTAATCTTTCTTCTAAGATAAGTCGTAAGGTCAGTATTGCCTCACGTGTTCCAGTATTTCTACGGAATCCAAACTGATCTTCGCCGAGGTCGTCTTCTATTAGTTTTTCCATTCGTCTGTAAAGAATTCGTGTTAGTACTTTGCAGCTGTGGCTTATTAAACTGATGGTTCGGTAATTTTCACATCTGTCAACACCTGCTTTCTTTGGGATTGGAATTATTATATTCTTCTTGAAGTCTGAGGGTATTTCGCCTGTTTCATACATCTTGCTCACCAGATGGTAGAGTTTTGTCAGGACTGGCTCTCCCAAGGCCGTCAGTAGTTCCAATGGAAAATTGTCTACTCCGGGGGCCTTGTTTCGACTCAGGTCCTTCAGTGCTCTGTCAAACTCTTCACGCAGTATCGTATCTCCCATTTCATCTTCATCTACATCCTCTTCCATTTCCATAATATTGTCCTCAAGTGCATCGCCCTTGTATAGACCCTCTATATACTCCTTCCACCTTTCTGCTTTCCCTTCTTTGCTTAGAACTGGGTTTCCATCTGAGCTCTTGATGTTCATACATGTGATTCTCTTATCTCCAAAGGTCTCTTTAATTTTCCTGTAGGCAGTATCTATCTTACCACTAGTGAGATAAGCCTCTACATCCTTACATTTGTCCTCTAGCCATCCCTGCTTAGCCATTTTGCACTTCCTGTCGATCTCATTTTTGAGACGTTTGTATTCCTTTTTGCCTGCTTCATTTACTGCATTTTTATATTTTCTCCTTTCATCAATTAAATTCAATATTTCTTCTGTTACTCAAGGATTTCTACTAACCCTCTTCTTTTTACCTACTTGATCGTCTGCTGCCTTCACTACTTCATCCCTCAGAGCTACCCATTCTTCTTCTATTGTATTTCTTTCCCCCATTCCGTTCAATTGTTCCCTTATGCTCTCCCTGAATCTCTGTACAACCTCTGGTTCTTTCAGTTTATCCAGGTCCCATCTCTTTAAATTCCCACCTTTTTGCAGTTTCTTCAGTTTTAATCTACAGGTCATAACCAACAGATTGTGGTCAGGTCCACATCTGCCCCTGGAAATATCTTACAATTTAAAACCTGGTTCCTAAATCTCTGTCTTACCATTATATAATCTATCTGATACCTTTTAGTATCTCCAGGGTTCTTCCATGTATACAACCTTCTATCATGATTCTTAAACCACGTGTTAGCTATGATTAAGTTGTGCTCTGTGCAAAATTCTATCAGGCGGCTTCCTCTTTCATTTCTTAGCCCCAATCCATATTCACCTACTACGTTTCCTTCTCTCCCTTTTCCTACACTCGAATTCCAGTCACCCATGACTATTAAATTTTCGTCTCCCTTCACTATCTGAATAATTTCTTTTATTTCATCATACATTTCATCAATTTCTTCGTCATCTGCAGAGCTAGTTGGCATATAAACTTGTACTACTGTAGTAGGTGTGGGCTTCGTATCTATCTTGGCCACAATAATGCGTTCACTATGCTGTTTGTAGTAGCTTACCCGCATTCCTATTTTCCTATTCATTATTAAACCTACTCCTGCATTACCCCTATTTGACTTTGTTTATAACCCTGTAGTCACCTGATCAGAAGTCTTGTTCCTCCTGCCACCGAACTTCACTAATTCCCACTATATCTAACTTTAACCTATCCATTTCCCTTTTTAAATTTTCTAACCTACCTGCCCGATTAAGGGATCTGACATTCCACGCTCCGATCCGTAGAACGCCAGTTTTCTTTCTCCTGATAACGACATCCTCTTGAGTAGTCCCCGCCCGGAGATCCGAATGGGGGACTATTTTACCTCCGGAATATTTTACCCAAGAGGACGCCATCATCATTTAATCATACAGTAAAGCTGCATGCCCTCGGGAAAAATTACGGCCGTAGTTTCCCCTTGCTTTCAGCCGTTCGCAGTACCAGCACAGCAAGGCCGTTTTGGTTATTGTTACAAGGCCAGATCAGTCAATCATCCAGACTGTTGCCCTTGCAACTACTGAAAAGGCTGCTGCCCCTCTTCAGGAACCACACGTTTGTCTGGCCTCTCAACAGATACCCCTCCGTTGTGGTTGTACCTACGGTACGGCTATCTGTATCGCTGAGGCACGCAAGCCTCCCCACCAACGGCAAGGTCCATGGTTCATGAACTATAAGAAACAAGATTGTCATAACTTCTGCACGGTTTGCGTTCCAACTGCACGGTTGCCCGCGGGCGAAACGGGAAATAGTGTTTTCTGCACCATTTGGTTTAGCTACGAAGCCCACTTTCATTTGGATGGATTCGTCAGTAAGCAAAATTGGCGCATTTGGGGGACTGAGAATACGCATTTCACGATCGAGAAGTCTTCTCACCCGTAACGGGTGACTCAATGATGCGCAATACCCACTCACTGAATAATCGGTGTGATATTTATTGCTGGCACGGTAACTACCGAACAGTAGGTGAAGGTTTTGGAAGAATATTTCATCTTCATTATCGAAAGTGATCGTGATTTCGACAAGATGTGGTTCTAGGAAGACGGAGCTCGATCCCATCAAAGTAGGAGATTGTTTGATGTCCTTTAGGGGCATTTCTGGGACCGCATTCTGGCTCTGGGGTGCCCAATGGCCATTGGCATGGGCCTCGATTGGCTGCCGATTCTCCGGATCTCAACACAAGCGACTACTTTTTGTGGGGCTATAGTTAAAGACAGGGTATACAGCAATAACCTCAAAACCTTTGCTGAGCTGAAAACAGCCATTCAGGAGGACATCGACAGCATCGATGTTCCGACACTTCACCGGAGGGCATGAAGAATTTTGCTATTCGTCTGCGCCACATCATCGCCAATAATGGCAGGCATTTAGAACATGTCATAACCTAAATCCGTATATCTGTAGTAACGTTTACACGCCATATTTTGTGACTAATTTACGTTTTTTTCATGTAGTTCAATACTTGTCACCCTTCACAAGTACCGCAAATGATACTGAAATATTGAGATGTGTTTCCGTCAAGCTAATAAATCAAACTAAGTCACTATAAGAAGTCGACTTATTGCTTGCTGCATGTATGTGATTCTAATCACTGAAGGAGCTGTACAAACAATTACAAAAGGACACAAGGATGCTGTGCTACATACGAAAGATCTTGGTACAAGTGAATGGGATCGGGATAGAATGATAAAATAGTTAATCCATGAATATGGCCAGTGATTGCAAACTAAGTTGGAAACCTAAAGAAAAGACCCAGAAAAGTACTAACAAGCACCAATTCTCGAGGCCAAAGCACGTACAGCTCGCAGCTAGCTGGTTGTGAGTGTGTGGGTTTTATTTTGTCAAGTTGCGCAATGGATTGATCCAACAAGTACCCTTTGGCTCCTGCAAGAAACAATTTCCACCTCACGCTAATACAGAAGTCAGACAGACGCTCCTAATGTACCAACAAGAACTGCTTGAAAAACATTCAGCAACAAATATCTTCTGGAGTCGTCCGCTGTAAGGAAAAGACACAAAAACAATCTATATTCTTACATAATTAGTGGGATACTTGGGTCAGGAGTATTGCTAGTTAGAGTACGAAAAACTCTCAACGGATGAAAAATATTATTTATTGCAAAAAAAATTTGAGAAATCAAGTGAAACTTTTTCTTATAAAAAATTAATAAATTTACGGGTTCTTTTCGGAACAGTAGATTGCCTCTTATGGATAGAAATGCTACTATTTTACAAAGTACTTAAAGGTTCTTTTCTACCTTTTCTTTAAGAATGTTATTTACTCTGCAGAATGGCTGAGAGCCGCGCCTACACAACTTGAATAACTTTTCTAGGTACGGTCAAGGCTGTCGCGTGAGAAATGCAGTGGAGTGTACTGTTAGGGAGGACAGATGGGGCTCACATACGCTGTAGCGCACAATACCGTGAGCTGCGACGACTGCTGCCTGCGTCGCTCGCTGCTGACAAATAACACAACTATCTCTTTCTATCTGGATTGACCTTCGCCAATCAAACTCTCTCTACGCCTTGATGAAGTCAAGGAGTCCTATCCGCCCCTAGTCTAACTATTGGCGTGGAACACCAGTCAGATAACCAGTCCACCGCGATGCCACTCAATTCTCGCTCGCAAGCGTTTAACTAATACTCTGTCCGTGTTCACACCGCACAATAAGTGTGGCGGCCAACAAAGTGAACAACGCTTAATCGCGAGCAACTCAATATAGAGTGTCACTCCGATTCGCTAACAACAGAGGTGTTGTCCCATATAAGTACTGAGGAGAGACTTTGTTCCTTGTTCTTTGTGTACACGTACGAGCACACTCGCCCTCATTACAAGGGTATATCATTCGCTGTCTTCCCTCACTCCTCTAACTGTTTGCATCAGAAATATTCCGCCAATCAGCGTTGCTCTTTTAAACGGGAGAATGACGTTTCGTTTCAGTCGACCAGTGCGGAAATCTGTAACATCTTCGTTAGGCGTATACTTTCCTCCTGTGAGAACTCCGTAACTTTGCAGTCAGTCCATGAAAAAATGCGTCTTCTGGGCGCTCCCACACAATGTAGCGGAATTTGCTTTCAAGTCGAACACGGGGGTCGTTATCCCTTCGCTCTATCAAAAGCTGTCTTCTTTCTGGGCAGTCGCTTCGGCCGAAGTAAGTATGTTGTTGACCCAGCCCTCTGAAGGGATGGTCTTCCCAGTGGGCTGATTTCCTCTTTAGAACGAAAATTCCTGTGGCCGTCATGTTGTGTTCGCCAGCCTCGACTTTTTTCAACCTCGGTGCGCACTTGCGATTTACTTATAGATTTGCACATCGCTTACATGAATTCATACAAAATTGTCTCTTTCTTATCGTGTTTGGGTTCAAATGAAGCGTCTTGATGTGCAGAATACTATTGACAGGACGGAATATGTAAGAAATGAAGGTCAGGACACCACGCCACCTTACATGGTTACAAGTTAGTTCAGAAGTAGGAAAGATTGACTCGAAACATAACTTCACAGTTCACTCATAATGATGCACTTTAATGCTGCTCATGCTTACCATTCCGCTGATACTCAGATGAAAAGGAGGGCTGTAGTACTGGCTGAGTATTCTAACTTCAGCCCCAGTATCTGTGATCAGCTCTAAAGCGAAGGCATCCGTGTTCTCTCCCACAGGCCCTATGACAAAGCACTGCACTTTTTCATGCCCGGTAGACGAAGTCTCTTTGCTCGTCTCCTCCACAGAATCTAGCTAGTTCTGCTGCCACCAGAATATCAGTAGCTCATCACAGAATACATTTCGAGTTCCAACAAATGAAAAGTTTATAACAAATGCAACAATTTGCCTTCTCTTAACGAAACGGCTGTGTTTATCAGTCCTACACAATTTTATCTTAGAGGGCGGCAGAAAGTAGAAATTCCTACCCACCATATTTGTGTTTTCACGTTTTCTCCCAACAAAATGGTTGCAAATATGCTCTCATCGATTCTCACCCCAATTACCAAAACAATTACTATGAACCAATCATGGACTTCCTAACTAATTTTAAAAATCTACATCTGTGACCTCCTTCAGTTCCGAACCACTGTGTCCTACACAAGGCATGTCGTGCCTTTCTCCTGCTGTCTTTTCTAAAGTGCAATGTTCCCTTACTTTCTGAAAGTTAATAATGTGCAGGGAACATTCTCTTGGTTGCAGCCCTCTCGGTGAGAGCCTGGTGTTTTCGTGTTTGTCGAAAAAACAGCACTCTGCCCCTAGCCCATACCTGCATGATTCCTGGCTTTCAGCAGAAACATTTTTATTGGCTTCATGCCTCGCTTCCCTTCAGCATTCTTCCCCAATCTCATAGGTGACTAGCCAGCTCAGGTTTCAGAAAAACACGCCGAGGATCTATTACCATGCACTGTACAGGGAAAAATTACTGATATCTGCATTCATTGATGTTAGATTTAATTGTGTGTTTACTTTCGCACAGCGTTAAATTTTAAGTGGATTGGGTATCGTCACCTGAATAATGATTTATTAATAATGTTAGAGAGTAGTTTTGGAAAACTGTCCCATAACGTAATGAACGAGTGTTAAAAGGAAACATGAAAATAAAGCAGAGAATTAGTAAGCACTTCTGTGATAGTCAATGTACACATTGTTTTTTTAAATTCATAACTGTTGTTAGAAATGTAAAGCATTTCTCAGTGACCACAGATTAATCAGTGGCATTATTTGATATCCAATCTTCTTGTGCTATTACACCTTAGAGCAATGATGTGATTTTCAATTTTTCATTGAAGTGGACAAATTGTTTCTAACACTTATATTGCATGGCTTTGAAAGCGCCTGAAACGAATGCGTTTAGTAAGTTTCTTGATATGTCTGACAGGTACAGTCACTTTCAGCGCTCTGTATTTGTGTGAAACATACAAAGGAACTCACGTCAGTAAATATCACAAATAATTGTTTTAAAATAATTAACAACTACGTTGCGACCAGTGGCAGACGGGAGCTACTCTTTGCAAAAACACAGGTAATTTCACTGACGAGTTCCTCGTTGAAAATGCCAATTTTCCTGTGCCATTTGATGGAGACATTGTAAAATTTGATATTAAATGGGACACGGATCACGTAACTTATGGCTGTACATTTGTTTCGAAAAACATCCCTCCCTATAAATGCCACCAGTACAGTTGTTTTACATACCATACGTACAAACGTGACAACTTTGGGATGTAAGGGTGCTACCTATACAACAGACACTGTCATTTGTTTTGCTGCAACTCATATAAAGATCAGGTTTTCATAAACAACTTATTTCAAAGTAGGTATCTGCCACTTCCAGATCAACACCATTCAGTAGATTACTTGCTTTATATAGATAGAGGCCTATAAAATGTGAACGGAAGCCACAGATGACGAGAGGTTTTGAGATATGAAGACTAACATTATTCCAGTACACTATTTTTAAAATATTGTATTTGCGGTACTAGTTGCTGGCACTGCCCATCCTCAAGTACATATGTAGTAACAGACGTAGCTACATATTCCTTAGTTAAAAAATTGCGTGCCATGTACACTCCTGGAAATGGAAAAAAGAACACATTGACACCGGTGTGTCAGACCCACCATACTTGCTCCGGACTCTGCGAGAGGGCTGTACAAGCAATGATCACACGCACGGCACAGCGGACACACCAGGAACCGCGGTGTTGGCCGTCGAATGGCGCTAGCTGCGCAGCATTTGTGCACCGCCGCCATCAGTGTCAGCCAGTTTGCCGTGGCATACGGAGCTACATCGCAGTCTTAAACACTGGTAGCATGTCGCGACAGCGTGGACGTGAACCGTATGTGCAGTTGACGGACTTTGAGCGAGGGCGTATAGTGGGCATGCGGGAGGCCGGGTGGACGTACCTCCGAATTGCTCAACACGTGGGGCGTGAGGTCTCCACAGTACATCGATGTTGTCGCCAGTGGTCGGCGGAAGGTGCACGTGCCCGTCGACCTGGGACCGGACCGCAGCGACGCACGGATGCACGCCAAGACCGTAGGATCCTACGCAGTGCCGTAGGGGACCGCACCGCCACTTCCCAGCAAATTAGGGAAACTGTTGCTCCTGGGGTATCGGCGAGGACCATTCGCAACCGTCTCCATGAAGCTGGGCTACGGTCCCGCACACCGTTAGGCCGTCTTCCGCTCACGCCCCAACATCGTGCAGCCCGCCTCCAGTGGTGTCGCGACAGGCGTGAATGGAGGGACGAATGGAGACGTGTCGTCTTCAGCGATGAGAGCCGCTTCTGCCTTGGTGCCAATGATGGTCGTATGCGTGTTTGGCGCCGTGCAGGTGAACGCCACAATCAGGACTGCATACGACCGAGGCACACAGGGCCAACACCCGGCATCATGGTGTGGGGAGCGATCTCCTACACTGCCCGTACACCACTGGTGATCGTCGAGGGGACACTGAATAGTGCACGGTACATCCAAACCGTCATCGAACCCATCGTTCTACCATTCCTAGACCGGCAAGGGAACTTGCTGTTCCAACAGGACAATGCACGTCCGCATGTATCCCGTGCCACCCAACGTGCTCTAGAAGGTGTAAGTCAACTACCCTGGCCAGCAAGATCTCCGGATCTGTCCCTCATTGAGCATGTTTGGGACTGGATGAAGCGTCGTCTCACGCGGTCTGCACGTCCAGCACGAACGCTGGTCCAACTGAGGCGCCAGGTGGAAATGGCATGGCAAGCCGTTCCACAGGACTACATCCAGCATCTCTACGATCGTCTCCATGGGAGAATAGCAGCCTGCATTGCTGCGAAAGGTGGATATACACTGTACTAGTGCCGACATTGTGCATGCTCTGTTGCCTGTGTCTATGTGCCTGTGATTCTGTCATGTGATGTATCTGACCCCAGGAATGTGTCAATAAAGTTTCCCCTTCCTGGGACAATGAATTCACGGTGTTCTTATTTCAATTTCCAGGAGTGTATATTTGTGCATAGCACGGTCATCAACGGCCATCATCTTGTAATCTTTATCACAAATTACACTGAATACACTTTTTCTTGCAACTATTGCTATAGATGCACTTGAGAATGGGCAGTGCCTGATCAGCGTGGTGGAATAACGTTCTTCTTCAAATTTATTGAGTATGTAGGGCGTACCCAGAAGAAAATGATATCTTTAGAGATTAACCTCCTATTTCGAACTCCTTGTATATCCTTTCCGTCATACTATGCACTTTGGATGATATTTTCGAGTTATAATTACAGGCTGAAAAAACATTAATACTTTATTTACGTAATGCATGTATTTACCGTCGAAGGAATAACATCAACAGCTAGAACTATTTTCGTTTTCCAGCTGCTCTTGACAAAGGGGTGGAACCAGTTATTTTCAGCAATACATTCTGAGTTCTTTCAGTTTCTTTCTTATTCAACCGTGTAGCTCGGTTCAGTGAATCCCCGGCGGAACTTATCGCCGCTGCCTCGAGCCTAAAAAGCAGCAGAGAACGGAAATTCCTCTCGCTACCGTTACCTTTCCCAGTTTTTCTCCCAGCCAATACCTGGCGGGAATTTCGCTGCCTCGCTGAACGTTATGAATATTATACGAACCGAACTGCCTAGAAAGTGAGGACTTAGCTCGAAAAGTTGAGAAATGACCTAAATATTTTATCCGCGTTACGCTGGTTGTCGTAAGGAGACGGTTATAACTACGTATCTATAGGCGATACACTTCGGCAGTGTTTGGAAAATCGAGGTAGCGCAAGACTGGCTAAGAAGGTGAAACCAGAGAGCGAATTTCTGTTCTACATATTATATTTTTGAGTAACTTAGACATAATCCTTCCCTTCCGCACGTCAGGGCAAATTATATGGTTCATGGACACATATGGCTTTTGTAAGAATTGGGACACAGATTTCAGGGGAAAGAGAATTAGGAGTTTTAACATTTCAACGCAACAGTTTAGGTTAGTACGTACACAGAGGCAAAGACCATTGCAACTTAAAAATTATTCTGATATGTGATATCATTGTAGAATAGAATTACGTTCCGCCAGACCAGCATTTCTCAACCTTTCAATAGTAGCGACCCAATTTTCAATAACAATTTTGATTGCCTTCCTCAGTCCCTTTCTCATACATAACAATACATATACACATGAATTAATCTATTGCTAGTATTTTGACGCTAAAACTATATAGTTCCAAACCTTACAAATTACCAAGAATAAGTAAATTTGTTAGTATTTCGCAATACCTAACTGATAGAATGACAGAACAAAATTCTATTGTGACCTGTTGTTTGCTGTTTTACAGGTAGAGCGCGAAAATACTCCCTAAGGTCGCCCACCTGCCGAAGAATAATTCTTCATAGACTTCAATGCAACTAGCGAAATCACAAGACAATTTAGTAATAAATATGTCTTTGAATTTTGAGAAGGAGTCCATGACCAGTTTCCTGCACCAAAAACGATAGGATTTCGTATACACTTACCATTTTCAACATACTACCTTTCCGAAACCAGTTTTTTTTTTCGGCTGCTCTGAAGGCGGAATATAAATCTCAGATAAACACAGAAAATGAACAAAGGATGTCAATTTCAAATATTAAACACTGCTCTTCCTTTGCAAGTCAGGCCAAAGGCAGTGACTAATCATTACCAAATTTGTTTTTAATTTAGCACTGAAATGGTATTTATTAAATTCATTGAGTTCCACTAATACAGTCTACTCACAAGCGCATTACATGAGTGTAAATGTGAATTTCAATTTTTTTATTATGTCAGAATTTATTTTGTTTTGATTCCCTTCCAGTAAATCAATCATTTTTAAATTCATATTTTTTTTCCTTTCAATAAGCTCGCGATAGAGAACAAGACGATAATATTACACTCCTCCCGGGACGTTTATTCGCATATTTACGTCGCCGGCACTCCTTTCACTGGTTTGCATCTCTTGACGCAGACCAGCGAAAATTTGCTTACTCCGCTCATGTGCAGTATCATGGCTGGATTTGAACAACAAAGAGAGGCCCACTACCTGTGTGAAAGCGAATTCGTGGACCATGTGCTCATGTGTGTGCAGAGACTGGTGGAAACAGCTCACTACCTTTAATATGAGTGGGGAGAAGTATTTCCTCTTCTGGATCAGAGCTGACGACACGCATATATTATACTGTTTACTGTCCAAGTCTGTGCTACACACTGATAGAGCTGAAACGTTGGTATGAGACGGCAGTGGCACGTAAATTACCTACTACTCGCGAAGTGTGCCTATTTGAACGATGGCAGCGGGGCCGCAAGATCGTGAACAAGTTAGCATCTTCCTTCTCGCCGGTATAAATTTTATGGATGATACACGGTTTGGACCAGAAGAGAATACAAGCTTTTGAAATGTGGTGTTACAGAAGAATGCTGAAGATTATGTGGGTAGGTTACGTAACTAATGAGGAGGTAAACAGAATTGCGAGAAAAGAAATTTGTGACGCAACCTGATTAGAAGAAGGGATCTGTTGGTAAGACACATTCTGAGACAACAAGGGATCACAAATATAGTAATGGCGGGAAGCGCCAGAGGAAGGGGTGCGGGCGTAAAAATTGTAGAGGAAGACGAAGAGATGAATACAGTAAGCAGGTTCAGAAGTATGCGGGTTGTGGTAGTTACTCGGAGATGAAGAGGCTTGCACAAGATAGAGTAGCATGGAGAGCTGTACCGGACTGAAGACCATAACAACAATCGATGAACATAAAATGAATGGACCCTCAGAAATGCGTGTTTTCAGGCATAATCTGTTCGCATGGCATGTAGGGAAGCGGGTGCAATTCATACCGATAGGGTACCCCATAGACATTAACGTCACGCATTACGGTTTTGACTTTATGCGCCAGGAACGTTGCTGTCGCGTAATGTGATGAGGCGGCGCCCGAGCTTAATTAAGTATGTGAATCAGACCCGCGAGTCACCAAAGCCTGCCCATGCACGCCCTACACTGCCTTAAATTAAGACAATCAGTGAGATTCAATGGAGGAAGGCGTAGTTTCTGGTAGACAAAGAAACAATTGATTCTTAGAGTGCTCGTTAGTAGTATTGCAGTTGTTGTGGTCTTCAGTCCAAAGGCTTATTTGATGCCGTTCACCACCCAGTCTGTACAAGTCGCTTCATCTTTGCGTAACTACTGCAACCTACAGCCATTTGATCCCGCACGAGGGCTCTGTTCTCCCTCTGCAATTTTTGCTCTCTACACTCTTCTCATTACCAAATTAACAGTAGCTTGTCGCCTCACGGAATGTCCTACCAACCAATCAGTTCAATTCACCACCTATTTTTTTATTTGTCATATATGCCCTTTTAATGCCCAGTGTACTTCCGTAAGTATGTATGTTAGAGTGAATGTTATTAACCAACAATCATTTATTAGGTCTCTCTCTTGTTCCGTCCGCGACAGTCACGGCCGTCCGTTTCCTACGCATTCAGTTCATTAGCTGTAATGCTAATCTATCATTTTCCACCCGTCTCAGGCGTGTCACGCTTTTTTTACCCTGTAATTCGTTATCACGTCATCAACTGAAATTGCATGGCATTCTCTTCCGACATTTTCGATCCTCTATCGGCCAAGTTATTTCACACTTCTAACTTCTCTTTGCATTATCATTTCAGATGTCTGTCATGTGTCGTTCTTTTTCTTGATTCCTTGTCCAGCACTCAGCTGAGTGTGTCATTCTAGCTACGACTAATGTTTTACAGAATTTTGTAACGGTTTCATTGTTTGCTTCAGCTTGTAAATCTCTAATAATTTTGCGACATACATGTGATATCTACCGGCTTTTCCCTCTATATATTACCCTTTGAAAATTCTGTACTTGTCCAAACGAGCAACCACTTGATTCAAATTACGTCATCGTAGAGGATGTGAAAACTCTATTCTTCGTATCTCCGTTCAGTGCTAGCTCATTGTCGCAATAGTACATTTAGTTTACTACGAAAAATATTAGCGCCCATTATAAAAAACGTATGGAGCTAGTAACATGGTCTAAAAAACCATTTATGTCTGCTTCCAGTTGTGGCAATCTCTAAGAATCGTAAGGAGCTAGTAAGCTAGTAAACTGGTCTATAAAAACCAAATATGTCACTTCCTGTTGTGGCAATTTCTACATGACCGCAACCACACGTTGGGCAGATATAAGGGAACCAGCTACGTTACAGAAACTGTGCTTAGAATCAGTCAACATCAGAGAGGAACCACAAAAATGCTCCGATTTATCCTGCAATGAATATGCAATTTTTTTAAAAACGATATCATATTCGTCGTTGACTGTAGAAAATATTTCTTTCACGATTGCAATTCCGGCCTCTAGGTCATTTTCAAGTGGTACTGGAAAGAATTTTGCCTCAGCACACGTCAGACTTTAAAATCCTCCGACATGTATACATGTCATGAAAAATGATTCTTTTTACTGCAGACATACAGCAACATCAGGTGAGTGCGGAGCTCTGTGCATCGTGAAGAATATACGTTTCGGGTAACTAATGACACGTACCTCCTCAGCTTAGGATATTTAGGTTACATAATTTTTAAATGCTACTTTTACGCCTATATCCATACAAAAACAGACTTGCGTTCCCTGCCTCGGTCTTTTCTCAGGTTTCTCATGAAGGACGAATCAATACCCGTCAAGACTATGTCAGAGAGAGAAAAATCTGTTCTTCATTTGTGCGGCCATAACGTGAGTAACTGTTTTACAGTTATTAAGGATATTTAAATAGGTTTGTGAAACTACTAGAAAATGCTTATTCATATCTCCATAAGCACATAAATAAAACGAGACGTGTTTGGGGATATCAATCTGCGTTTTCTAGTAGTAGCACAGAATGATGTAAATACTAAGGAAATGCGGTGTTCAACAGAGACTGCACCACACTTCATAAAAAGGAAAAATTAATCTTACCGGGCATAAAAGTTAGAGTAGCACGTGGATCAGACTCCCTTTCTGGTGCGGCTTTGTGGCAGAGTGGGTAAGGGTCAGACTCGATATTCAGACCTTCAGTCCTGAGTCAATTAGTGTGTCTTTTACCTGTCAAAACTATTTGCATCTGAGAGGAAAGCCAAGTTTCATGGTGGTTCTGAGTCTCCCTTTGTCTGCGTAAGTGAGTTCGAAGATCAGAGGAAGTCAAGGGCGTATCACGTTCAATATTACCACGCCTGATAAAGTGCAGTGGTGTTTAACTCAACATATCATTTGGGAATATCCGTAGGTTACCTTAGTGAAACTCAGTGGGACTAATCACTACATTGGCTCTTATTTTAATATATGTGGAAACACGTTCCCAAATATTGTAAATACACTTAGATGATGTGATAACGGATTAGTGTTGATCCTAATGCTGGGTTATGCAGAGGCCTTCAATTTCATTCTCTTTTTGGTCTTAGAATGATTTGATTTTCCGGTAAGATGGTGGACGTCTCTTGTGATATAGGTGTTTTTAACACCAGATAAAACAATATTCACATGAAAAAATAATTTTTTTAATGTGTCCGACAGTTTCTGCACCTACACCTACATGATTATTCAGAAATTTAGACATAAGTGCTTGACACAGAATGCAAAATATCACTTTCAAACCACATCTCTATCATTCGACTCTCGAATAACGTATGGGAAAAATGGACATCAAAATCTTTACATGAAAGCTTTGAGTTCTACGTAAATTGATGATCTTCTTCTTAATGTTTAGCTTTTGTCTTTCCTGGAGGCAGAGTCCGCTGAGTGGATTCGCTGTCTCCATTTTGTTCGACAGTGGGCCATGTTTGGATTAAGCCTTCGTGTCGCTGTGCGGAGTGTCGGCCCATCGTTGTCTACGTCGTCCCTTCGGTCTCTTTCTCATAACTTCCACTGTGTATGCGCTATCTCTGCAATGGTATCGTCCTTTGCACGCAACACATGCCCAAACCATCGCAGACTACCTTCTCTGATTTTCTTCTGGACCGATGCGACCCCGAAACGTTCCCTTATAGCGTCACTTGAGACGTGTTTAGTCGAGTGATGCCACTCGTCCATCTAAGTATCTCGGTCTCCTTGACCCCCAACCGTCCTCCTGCCTCGTTTGTAGTTGGCCGACACGCGGTGCGATAGAGAACAACTGGACGGATGACAGCCCGCTAGATCTTTGACTTCAGACGATTCCTAATCCGACGATTGCAGGTGACGCCTATTGTCGTTCGCCATTTCATCCAGGCTGCCTTCGTCCTTGTTTTGACCTCGCCTATAAGATGGTCATCAATCGAGATTCTAGAAACGAGATATTTACATTTTTCTACTCGTGGTAGATCTCCTCCCACAATGTGGATGGTCCCAACTGGATCTGGTGTCATATACTCCGTTTTCTTTTTATTGAGTTCTGTTATGACGAGTGAAATAAATTTTTGCGCTTGGGGGAACTTGTATGACTTTTACATTAATGTCTAAAGTTATTGAGTTTTTTAATATGAATATTTTGTTATATGAATAAGTATGGTTAGCAAATTGCTTAGTTTCTTCCTTAATAGATTTGTTGAGCAGTCTATACAGTTAACTACTGAATTAATTGGAATCAGTTCTTTTCTTGTTCTGTGAAGACTGCACAGAAATTTTGAATAGATTTCTTGATTTGTGTGTTGAATTTATTGGTCAGGTTGCGCTGCATTTGTGTGATATTGTTGGCTTCAGAGAAATTTAATACGTTTTCTACATAATCGTTATGTTCTACAATTATTACACTGTTTCCTTTTTCTGACTTTACTTACAATTGCGTTGTGTGTTACTAATTTATTATTTACACTTTTAGAGTATTTTGTTCGATATACGTGTTGTTGTCATGGCATTTTCTGTTTTATATTTCTATTTTGATATTCATATTATAAGTTCTTTTTTTCACACAAACATCTTTACCACATGTATTACGACTCTTGTTGTGGCAGAGATACCTACACGAGAACCAAATGGGCTTACAATAAAAAAGGAAAACTTACAGAAATAGAAATGCAAAACAGAAGACACCAAATATGAAAAAAATATTCCCAAAAGTATAAATAAAAAACTAGTAACAGACAATGCGATAACAATAGTCAGACAAAGGGAATAGTGTGATAATTTTAAAACACAATGATTATGTAGGAAAGTACTAAATTATTTCATAATAATATCACACAAATGTTAATAAACTATCGTTTACTTGAAACAGCAGGCACAATTAGTCCTGTTTGCTGAAGATGCTATAGTGAAGCCAGGCAAAGAAGCATTAACAGAGAGATGATGTCTTTTGTGAAAGTTATTGACTGATTCTGGACAATGGGGCTGTATTTAAACTATTGCGTCATGCCTGCAGCTTCACTCCAAGTAAGGCTACCATTTCACACGATTAGTACTGTTAAATAATTGTTAGTGGCGTAAAATTATTCACACGACAAAATAATCCACGGGAAAAAACTAATCCTAATCCATTGTTCTGATGGGATTACATTTTCCTACAGACATACGAGTCTCAACTTTATCTTCGATAACGATAGAAGCTGAAGTAATGAATTAAAATTTGAGCCCCTGCTCAGAACTGAGGACACGTTTTCTCCTTTATAGGTGGATGTGCTAACTACTACACCACTGCAGCACTATCCCTACCAGCAGTGCACGGACTACCTCAGTCAAGTGCACTCCCGAATACTAACATCAGTTCACGCCTTCTGTGCATTTTCCCCTTCGTAAATCGTCAGTACTGCCGAGGCTCTTTGACTTGGGATTAGCTATGGCGGTGTAATGGTTAGCACATCTGCTTAGTAAGTTGGAGACCCAGGTTCGAGTCTTAGCCATAACACAAATTTCAAATCATTACGTCAGCTTCTATCCATCTAGAAGATAAAGTTGAGATGCATACGCCTCCAGCAAAATGTAATTCAATCTAGATCAATAGATCACCTACGCCTGAGGTACACAAAAGATTTCCCCATTACGTACAAAGCTCGGATTCTATTTAAATATTGAGGAACCTCTACGGTACTGACGGTTCAAGAAGGGTACATTAGACTGAAGGTATGAACTGAAATTTGTGTTGGGGACGGTTTTGGACTAGAGTAGTCTATTCATATGTAGTAGCCATAATGCTACAGAGGTTTAATGGTCAGCTCATCTGCTACTAAGCAGAAGACCTGGGTTCAGGTCTTGGCTGTGGAACAAATATTACTTCAGCTACTATTCTTATCAAAGATAATGCTAATCCGTTGTTCATTATTTAGCCATCTTGCTATCACTTGATGTAGGATCCATATCATATCATCCGAAGAAAGGAAAGAAAGACAAAATTACTAAAGAATTAAATGTACCAGCAAGCAACGAAAATAACATATTCATCCCAGTTTGATAAAGTCATACTTGCTGTTTATGTTCATTGTTTAATCAAGCCGATTAGTAAATCTGGTTCTACAACAGCTTTAGTGATACTTGAAAAGGGAAGTCAATTAACTATAAGAAACAGTGAAGGTGGCTAAAATTGTGTAAGTTGAAGCACACAGAAGCAAAAGTTGTTAAATCAAAGTTTTTTGAAAAATCCAGTTGATACCACAATACATCCTCTTATAGCCAGTCCTATAATCGCGCTGAACGATTTGCAGAGCAGAAAGGTATAGCTCTGTCAAAATTTGAACTTGTCGTGTTCAATGGACTTCAGTTTTAGAAACAGAAACTGTTAAGTATCCTTTCCGACCCACAAGTTATTAAGCCAAGTAATTGCAGCGATAGATGTTTGGTGGTGCTACTGTCTATATGCAAGCCAAGATCATCTCTGCCAGCTGTTTATTCACTGCCAATTAAAAAATGGTGGAGAAGAATAGCGCTTATAGAGTAAACTCCTAGAATGAGTGTCTCGTTGAAAACAATCGCTGAGTATTGAGTCCTAAAGATGACTCAGAATCTCCAGAAAGCGATTTAGATAACGGAAACACAACTTAAAAGTGCTGCCACAGATATAGCTATCCTACTACTGTATTTGCAAATCAAATTAAGCCTGTAAAACGAATACTGTTTGTGGACTTAAAAGACTCAGAAATCCCGCAAAATGGAAGCCATCCGTCCGCACTTAATAATAATAACGATTATAATATTATTATTATTCTTTCTTTCTTTTCTCAGACGTTATGTCTGGTCAAAAATGGAAAGTGACGTGGACCTTGATCAAGAGTGACTTCCTTTTAACTGTACGGTATATGTTATATTGCATTTAGGAACTTTCGGGTAATTGAACATGTATCAATATTTACGGATTTCTGTAGTTGTATATACAAGTTTGTATGTAGCTGTATTGCATTGATGTACTGGTGGATATTGTGTGGTATGACTCCTGTAGTTGATAGTATAATTGGTATAATGTCAACTTTATCCTGATGCCACATGTCCTTGACTTCCTCAGCCATTTGGATGTATTTTTCAATTTTTTCTCCTGTTTTCTTTTGTATATTTGTTGTATTGGGTATGGATATTTCGATTAGTTGTGTTAATTTCTTCTTTTTATTGGTGAGTATGATGTCAGGTTTGTTATGTGGTGTTATTTAAACTGTTACAATGGTTCTGTTCCAGTATAATTTGTATTCATCATTCTCCAGTACATTTTGTGGTGCATACTTCTATGTGAGAACGTGTTGTTTTATAAGTTTATGTTGTAAGGCAAGCTGTTGATGTATTATTTTTGCTACATTGTCATGTCTTCCAGGGTATTCTGTATTTGCTAGTATTGTACACCCGCTTGTGATGTGATCTACTGTTTCTATTTGTTGTTTGCAAAGTCTGCATTTATATGTTGTGGTATTGGGATCTTTAATAATATGCTTGCTGTAATATCTGGTGTTTATTGTTTGATCCTCTATTGCAATCATGAATCCTTCCACCTCACTGTATATATTGCCTTTTCTTAGCCATGTGTTGGATGCATCTTGATTGATGTGTGGCTGTGTTAGATGATGCGGGTGCTCGCCATGTAGTGTTTTCTTTTTCCAATTTACTTTCTTTGTATCTGTTGATGTTATGTGATCTAAAGGGTTGAAGAAGTGGTTATGAAATTGCAGTGGTGTACCCGATGTATTTATATGAGTGATTGCTTTGTGTATTTTGCTAGTTTCTGCTCCTTCTAGAAAGAATTTTCCTAAATTGTCTACCTGTCCATAATGTAGGTTTTTTTTATGTCGATAAATCCCCTTCCTCCTTCCTTTCTGCTTAATGTGAATCTTTCAGTTGCTGAATGTACGTGATGTATTATATATTTCTGGCATTGTGATCATGTAAGTGTATTGAGTGCTTCTAGGTCTGTGTTACTCCATTTCACTACTCCAAATGAGTAGGTCAATATTGGTATAGCATAAGTATTTATAGCTTTTGTCTTGATTCTTGCTGTCAATTCTGTTTTCAGTACTTTTGTTAGTCTTTGTCTATATTTTTCTTTTAGTTCTTCTTTAATATTTGTACTATCTATTCCTAATTTTTGTGTGTATCCTAGATATTTGTAGGCATCTGTTTTTTCCATCGCTTCTATGCAGTCACTGTGGTTATCTTCTATAATATAAAAATGAATCGCAAAATGTGTTGGTAAGCGCATAACTCAACAACGCCTCGACCAATTTGGCCAAATCTTTTTTTAAAATGTTCGTTGAAGTTCAAGGATGGTTTTTACGGGGAGAAAAATTAGAATTATTGCTGGAAAAACCCTAAAAATAGCCCTTTTCTTTTTCCTATACAAATGATTTGTAACTAAAACGTAGTCAATTTGAGCTTTATTGCTATGGTATAAAGTTCATATTAAATTACAAGCACTCACTGTTGTCTAAGCAATGTAGGTGTGTTCCTAACGTCAAAGATCATATCTATCAAAACAATGTGCGTGTGTGCGTTGGAGCACAGAATACATAGTTGGAGAAGTTTAATGTCGCGTTCCGAAACTCGCGTTTCTTTTGTATTAGTTTCGGCACGCGAGATAAAATGCATCAGTTTCCACGTCATTACATCAGTCAAACAAAAATCGCGTTACAATTCGTACGGCTTAAAAGGATATGACTTCAAGTCATATAAAATTTAAAAAAAAAAAAAGTTGTCTGTGACCTAATCTACTGAGTTTGCTTTTGTCAACTGATACATGAAACAAATTCGTGTTTTGTGCAGAGTGTTTACTTGGAATGTAATTTCAGAAATTGATCTGCGTTGTGCACATAACAATTTAGTAAAGAGGTCTATTGTAAAACAATTACAAACTTTATTTCATCAATACAATCAATTGATTATATTGCTTAAAACTGCCCTGGATCTGATGCCATCCGATAATCACAAAATTGTAATCAGAGCTGATAAAACACCTGCAGGTCAACATACAAGACGTTTTAATGCACCAACTATTGATGAAGTTGCTATCGTTGTAGTTGGAGAAAACTTGGAATCCCGTGATATTGTTTTACATCGTCGGAATGATCAATTACAACGTATAAAGGAAACACACCGCTCATATCATGCACTGCAATATCCCATTATATTTTGGCAAGGTGAAGATGGCTACGATTTCTCAATAAAAATGATAAATCCCATTACAGGTAACTAAAATATTAATTTAGCTATGGCGATAATATCTCAGTCATTATATTATGTATTTTAATTTTATATTTGAATGTTATTAAAAGAAAATCTATTTACAGGTTCTGAAACCAACAAAAAAGTCAGTTCAATGAACTATTATTCATACCGCCTAATGATTCGGGAAAATGAAGAAAATCACATATTGAAATGTCGGCGATTATATCACAAATATGTTGTTGACATGTATGTAAAAATTGAAACGGAGAGATTAACATTCATCAGGTTGAATCAAACCAAACTCCGATCTGAAGAGTATATTCACCTTCGAGATGCGATTAATACTGATGGAAATGCACAGAATGTCGGTCGGATGACTATTCTTCCAGCAACATACATCGGAAGCCCTCGGCATATACACGAATATGCTCAAGATGCCATGTCGTATGTTCGTCATTATGGTACAGCAGATTTGTTCATCACATTTACATGCAATCCGCAATGGATAGAAATCAAGCACGAGTTATTCCCTGGGCAATCACCCATTGATCGTCATGATATTACAGCCAGAGTCTTTAGACAAAAGTTGAAATCTTTAATGGATTTCATCGTAAAACATAATGTGTTTGGTGAGACACGCTGCTGGATGTATTCTGTGGAGTGGCAGAAACGAGGATTGCCACATGCACACATTTTGATTTGGTTGGTTGAAAAGATAAGGCCAAATGAAGTTGATGCAGTGGTATCAGCTGAAATCCCTAATGTACAAGTAGATCCTGGATTGCATGAGGTAGTTATCAAAAACATGATACATGGTCCCTGTGGAACTCTTAATCAAAATTCACCGTGTATGATGGATGGTAAATGTTCAAAACGATATCCACGGACATTAATATCGGAAACAATTACTGGTAATGACGGTTATCCATTGTATCGTCGCAGATCGACAGCAGACAATGGAAAATCAACAATTGTCAAATTAAATCAACAAGATATTGAAATAGATAATCGTTGGATTGTTCCATATTCACCCATTTTATCAAAGACATTCAAAGCACACATCAACGTTGAATCTTGCCATTCAGTGAAATCTATTAAATACATTTGCAAATATGTAACCAAAGGGAGTGATATGGCTGTGATTGGAATTGGTGCAGAGAATTCCAATGATGAAGTTACCCAATACCAAATGGGCCGCTATGTCAGTAGTAATGAAGCAGTTTGGCGAATATTTTCTTTTCCTATTCATGAGAGACACCCTTCTGTTGTTCACTTAGCTGTGCATTTAGAAAATGGACAAAGAGTGTATTTTACAGCACAGAACGCAGTACAAAGAGCTGCTCAGCCACCATCTACTACATTAACCAGTTTTTTTGAGACATGCCAAAACGATCATTTCGCACAAACATTGCTATATTCTGAAATGCCAAAATATTATACCTGGAATCAATCCTCAAGGAGATTTATACGACGGAAACAAGGAAAACCAGTTCCAGGATATACAGATGTATATTCCACCGATGCGATTGGCCGGATTTATTCAGTACATCCAAGCAATGATGAATGTTTTTATTTACGACTGCTATTAGTCAATGTACGTGGCCCAACATCATTCCAACAGTTACGAACTGTTCATGGTGAATTGTGTGGATCCTACAGAGAAGCCTGTCAACGTTTGCAATTGCTTGAAAATGACGCTCATTGGGAGCAAACTCTCAATGATGCTGTAATATCATCACACACTCATCAAATACGAACATTGTTTTCTATAATCATATCTACATGCTTCCCATCAAACCCAATTGATTTGTGGATCAAGTACAAAGATTATATGTGTGATGATATTTTGTATCAAATACGGAATATAATGTGAAATCCAAATATACAAATCAGTGAAGAAATTTACAATGAAGCATTGATTTCAATTGAGGACATGTGCTTGATAATGTCAAACAAACTATTAATTCAATTAGGCCTGACCGCGCCCAATCGTCCAATGCATGACGCTTTTAACCAAGAGTTGCATCGAGAAAAACTGTATGATCTCAACGCTTTGAAAGAATTAATTCAAACAAATCTTCCACTGTTAACTGAACAACAGAAGTATGTATTTGAAACTCTTATGAAAGTAACAAATGATGAAACTGGAGGGATTTACTTCTTAGATGCACCTGGTGGTACAGGAAAAACTTTTTTGATTTCATTAATATTAGCAACAATTCGCTCACAAAATAAAATTGCTCTTGCACTCGCTTCGTCGGGAATCGCAGCAACTTTGCTTGAAGGTGGTCGAACAGCCCATTCAGCACTAAAATTGCCATTAAATATGCAAAGCAATGAAACTCCAACCTGCAACGTTTCGAAGAACTCTGCAATGGCAAAGGTTTTGCAGCAATGTAAATTGATTGTTTGGGATGAATGCACGATGGCACATAAAAAATCTTTGGAGGCTTTAGACAGAACCTTAAAAGATCTATGGAGCAATAATAACCGATTTGGTGGTGCAATGATTTTATTAGCAGGAGATTTTCGTCAAACATTGCCAGTGATTCCACGATCAACGCCAGCTGATGAACTCAATGCATGTCTAAAGTCCTCCAATTTGTGGAAACATGTCAAAGTACTTCATTTAAGCAAGAATATGCGTGTCGAGTTGCGAAATGACCAATCTGGAAACATATTCTCTAAACAACTCATTGACATTGGTAATGGCAAATTTCCTATAGACATGTTGACTGGCTGCATTAACTTTCCTCAAAGTTTTTGTCAGTTAACTCGATCAAAAGATGAACTTATTCAGAAGGTGTTTCCAGATGTTTCTCAAAATTACAGAAACCATGATTGGTTGAGCGAATGAGCTATACTGGCTGCAAAAAACATAGATGTAAATGAATTAAATTTCAAAATTCAAGAACAAATTACAGGCGAATTGAGGATATATAAATCAGTTGATTCGGCTACTAATCAAGATGATGTAGTCAACTATCCACCGGAATTTTTAAACTCGCTGGATTTGCCAGGATTGCCACCTCACAATCTTCAATTAAAGGTTGGATCGGTGGTTATAATGTTGCGAAATATCAACCAACCGCGTCTTTGCAACGGTACACGGTTAGCGATAAAAAAATTACTAAACAATGTGATAGAAGCAACTATACTCAAAGGAAAGTATAAAGGAGAAGATGTTCTCATACCGCGCATCCCAATGATTCCGACTGATGTGCCATTTGAGTTTAAACGACTACAGTTTCCAGTGCGGCTTGCTTTTGCTATGACTATAAACAAGTCCCAGTGGCAATCATTAAGTGTTTGTGGTATTAATCTAGAAAACCCATGTTTCTCACATGGTCAATTGTATGTTGCCTGTTCCCGTGTTGGAAAACCATCAGATTTGTTTATCTATGCGCCAGGTAATCAAACAAAAAACATCGTATACCACAAAGCACTACAATGATAATAATAATAATTATGATTCACATGATTAACAATAAAGCGATTACTTACTTTTAAATCCTTATATATGTTTTATTTAATTATTTTTTATTCACAACGCCCTATCACCAGGGTGACGGTTCTGTTCAGGAGAATTTTTTTAAATACGTAGGCAAAAAAACTGCCATATTACAAATCTTTTTGACAGGACGAAGTCTGTCTGGTCAGCTAGTCCAGTATGTAATCTTCCTGTTTAGTGTGTTTTTCCTTGACTATGCTATTTTTCTTACATTTGTCTGTTCCAAAAGCCATATTTACATCATTGCTGATTACTTTTGTTATCTTCAGTAATTGGTTGAGTTGTTGATCTGTTGCTGCCAGTAGTTTTAGATCATCCATGTATAGCAAATGTGTGATTTTGTGTGGGTATGTTCCAGTAATATTGTATCCACAATTTGTATTATTTAGGATGTTGGATAGTGGGTTTAGAGCAAGGCAGAACCAGAAAGGACTTAATGAGACTCCTTGGTATATTCCACGCTTAATCTGTATTGGCTGTGATGTGATATTATTTGAATTTGTTTGGATATTAAGTGCGGTTTTCCAATTTTTCATTCCTATGTTTAGGAACTGTATCAATTTACAATCTACTTTGTATATTTCCAATATTTTTAGTAATCATGAGTGGGGTACATTATCAAAAGCTTTTGGTAATCAATGTATGCGTAGTGTAGCGACCTTTGTTTAGTTTTAACTTGATATGTCACCTCTGCATCTATTATCAGTTGCTCTTTACATCCTCATGCTCCTTTGCAACAGCGTTTTTGTTCTGCATTTATAATTTTGTTCTGTGTTGTATGTGTCATTAATTTCTATGTAATGACTGAAGTTAATATTTTGTATATTGTTAGTAGGCATGTTATGGGGCGATATTTAGCTGGGTTTGCTGTGTCCGCTTGATCTTTAGCTTTCAGATAAGTTATTCCATGTGTAAGTGTATCAGGGAATGTGTATGGGTCTGCAATGTAACTGTTAAATAATTTAGTTAGATGTGACTGTGTTGAGGTGAACTTCTTTAGCCAGAAATTTGCTATTTTATCTTTTCCAGGGGCTTGCCAATTTTGAGTAGAATTAATTGCTTGGGTGACTTCATGTTGCAAAATTATCACTTCAGGCATTTGTGGTATCATCTTGTATGTATCTGTTTCTGCTTGTATGCACCATGCATGCCTGTTATGTTGTAATGGGTTTGACCATATGTTGCTCCAGAAGTGTTCCATGTCTGTTATGTTTGGTGGATTGTCTATTTTAATGTGTGTGTTATCTATTGTCTGGTAAAATTTCTTTTGGTTTGTGTTGAATGTTTGGTTTTGTTTCCTTCAATTTTCACTTTTTTTGTATCTTCTAAGTCGTTTGGCCAATGCTTGTAACTTCTGCTTCTGTTCATCTAATTGATCTATCTCTTCTTGTTGTGAGATTTTACCTAATCTTTTTCGTTTTTTTCTGACATTTCATTTCTTATAAATTGTGTTAGCTGTCCGATGTCTTTTCTCAGTTTTTTTATTCTGATCTGTAGCCTGTGTTGCCATGCTGGTTTTGTGGGTTTCTTCTGTGTGTTGGTTGGTTCTGATCTCTGCCTAGTGTGTATATTTAGTGTAGTGAGTGCTCCTATATAAACCAGTAGTTGTAATTCTTCCATAGTTGTGTTTTCATTTATTTTGTTGTGTATGATTGTGTTGATAGTTTTTATTGTTGTTTCGTCTTGTGGGTTATTTGGCGGTCTATGAAAGAATGGTCTAATGTCTGTATTTGTGTCTTTGTATTCTATATATGTCAGCTGAAATTTTTCTTCTATATCTAACATGTGTGTTTCTTCGAGTTCTATTTGTGCTTGTTCTGGTGGCTGTCTTAAGATTTCGTTTTCCTCTGATTGTTTAATTGATGCATGTTGTTCTTTGTTTGTTTGCTCTGGGGTGTTTGAGTCCATTACTGTATTTTCTTCTTCTTCTGATTGCACATTATTTTGTTCCACTATTTGTTGTACTTGTTGTTTGATGTTTTCTAATTCTGACTGGGGTATCCTGTTATTTTTGATTATTACACGGATCTGATCAGCTAGTCGTTGTTCTGTTAAAAATTTTAATTCTGGATATCTGATAATAAATGTTGTGTATACTTATGATCTGTATCCAGTTGTGTTGGTTCCTAGGTTTGTTGCTTGGTAATAACAGAACATGAGGTGTCGATTAACTTCATCTGACCATCCCATCCTCTGTCTTTGTTTTCCTTCTAGGGCGGTTGCAGGAAGCATATCCTGCAAAACACCTCTATTTGGATTTAAATCATTTTCCAGTTGGCTAGCAGTGTCGTTACCATTTTGGGCGGGCATAGGGTTCAAACGTCGTCCCCGACCATTACGGCGCTTGTCCGAGGCTTCTTTAGTTCTGTCCTGAACCAAATAATCACACTAAAAGGGGGTTATCCCTATTAGTGGTTTGTTCTTTTCGTCGCCTTTTACGACTGGCTGACATACCGGAGGCTTATTCTTTGCCCGGGCCTTATTATTATTATTACAGTCAGCTGGGAACATACTGTGTAACTGACATAGACATCATATTTGATTACATAAATTAAAGTTCCATTATAGTATTAGAAATAACTTTTCAGTATTATCGTTATTGTGGCATGAGCCAGAAAATGCTACATCATTATGTAGAGCTGTCTTAACGAAAAAAAGTCACACTTAACAGATACAGGCTCGTCGTCCTGGATGCCAAACAAAGGGAACTACCTACAATTATTACGTCAAATGTGATGGTGCACAAGTTGAAGTATGCATGAAGGTATGCATGAAGGTATTTCATGTCCATTGTGGTATAAAGCGATAAGATCGGATCGGAAAGTAAAATGGTTTGTTCATTCAATGAAGGATGGCAGAGGAAAGCATGCTCCTGGACACAAGGAGCCTGATTATGTTCACCAAAAGACATGTGATTTTATCACCAGTATGCCCACTCAGAAGAGTCATTACTGTCATACAGAAGAATAACTGTGAAATATCGGTCTTCTTAAATGTCTCAGTAGATCAACATTTGATTGATCAATATGCTGAGCTGCAGAAGAATGTATAACGTTGGTCGTTTAATGATTTACTCGAACAAGATTTTCATCTGAAATTAGGTCAGCCCAAAAGAGTATTTGTAATGATTGCGCTAAGATGGACGCATAGTGCAAGCTAAAGCTATTGTCATGGTGGAAAAAACTGTACTGTCAGAAAGCTGAACATTTTTGCACATTTTTTTTGGTAAGTCAAGGAGAATCTAAGATATGAGAAATATCCTTCACTACTAGACTTAGAGAAAGCTTTTGACAATGTTGACTGGAATACTCTCTTTCAAATTCTAAAGGTGGCAGGGGTAAAATGCAGGGAGCGAAAGGCTATATACAATTTGTACAGAAACCAGATGGCAGTTATAAGAGTCGAGGGACATGAAAGGGAAGCAGTGGTTGGGAAGGGAGTAAGACAGGGTTGTAGCCTCTCCCCGATGTTGTTCAATTTGTATATTGAGCAAGCAGTAAAGGAAACAAAAGAAAAATTCGGAGTAGGTATTAAAATCCATGGAGAAGAAATATAAACTTTGAGGTTCGCCGATGACATTGAAATGCTGTCAGAGACCGCAAAGGACATGGAAGAGCAGTTGAATGGAATGGATAGTGTCTTGAAAGGAGGGTATAAGATGAACATCAACAAAAGCAAAACGAGGATAATGGAATGTAGTCGAATTAAGTCGGGTGATGCTGAGGGAATTAGATTAGGAAATGAGACACTTAAAGTAGTAAAGGAGTTTTGCTATTTGTGGAGCAAAATAACTTATGATGGTCGAAGTAGAGAGGATATAAAATGTAGACTGGCAATGGCAAGGAAAGCGTTTCTGAAGAAGAGAAATTTGTTAACATCGGGTATAGATTTAAGTGTCAGGAAGTCATTTCTGAAAGTATTTTTATGGAGTGTAGCCATGTATGGAAGTGAGACATGGACGATAAATAGTTTGGACAAGAAGAGAATAGAAGCTTTCGAAATGTGGTGCTACAGAAGAATGCTAAAGATTAGATGGGTAGATCACATAACTAATGAGGAAGTATTGAATAGGATTGGTAAGAAGAGAAGTTTGTGGCACAACTTGACCAGAAGAAGGCATCGGTTGGTAGGACATGTTCAGAAGCATCAAGGGATCACCAGTTTAGTATTGGAGGCAGCGTGGAGGGTAAACATCGTAGAGGGAGACCAAGAGATGAATACACTAAGCAGATTCAGAAGGATGTAGGTTGAAGTAGGTACTGAGAGATGAAGAAGCTTGCACAGGATAGAGTAGCATGGAGAGCTGCATCAAACGAGTCTCGGGACTGAAGACCACAACAACAACAACAACAACAACAGAGAATGTGGTTTGATCATTAAAAAAAGAAAAAAGAGAGAGCGAGAGAGAGAGAGAGAGTGAGAGAGAGAGAGAGGGAGGGAGAGAAAAAGAGACAGAGAGAGAAAGCTCTTTGTTCCTGTAACGAACACTGGGAAAGAAAGTTATAAAAGACCACTATGGCTGCAGAGTTCACGTGTATGTTACCTCGCTTCCAATGATGCAACAATGTTTACATTCTCTGAAACAGTTTGTGGAAATCACTAAATGAAGTTATTAGCTGACTGATATGGTATGTTGCAAACAAAGTACAGATCAGTCTGTCCAGGAACTACATTTTTTTGTGGACATCAGTACTCGAGAGGGCAAAAACAGTTATTGTTTGCGTTCTGCTTGCATTTTCCTCCTGCATATTTTCAGAACGGTTATCCATACTACCGCATCCCAGGAAGCTCTTTCATACCTATTTGCAGAATTTACTGAGAAGGAAAAACAATCAATCGATAAAGTCTTAATTCCTTCCACGTGGGTCAAACTGATTACAGATTCACTGGAAAAGAATCCCAATAACGACCGATCACTAACAATGTGGAAATAATGGCACGCCAGTTAATGAAGTTTCTAAGGTCAAAGATACCTTGGACATTGTTCAGGTAACAAATGTTCCTGAATTTTCAGCGAACCGAGGAGTATGTTTCGCAAGACGATGCGTACCCGATGTTCGTTGGAAAATGTCGTCAACGTTATCATCCCCAGGCCATACCGAATGAAGAGAGAGGTTTCAAGCATTACAAATTGCATACGATAATTCTCAAAATACACAGGACGATTTCATGAGTATTAGAAAGCAGAATATAATGATGTTCGGTTGAGTTTTCTCATTTTGAGAGTATTGAGTGGCCGTCGGTTTTAACTGTTAAAAACCATTCGAAAGCCAAGATAGCATAAAATATTCCTTTATTTAAGACGAGCTGTTTCAACAGTTGTTGCTGGCATCTATAGGTCCTAAACATAATTTTGTTGTACAACGTCTTCATTTTACGCCGAACCTCGCGCACAAGATGTCAAATGGTTATCATCGCTAAGATATTTAATAACATAAAGCACCTTGTCCAGAAGGCCATGTCCATGCACGGATCACTCACAGATAGTGGCGGCGCCAGGCGAGAACTGAACGTCGGCGACGAATCAGCTTTGTTGAGGTCCTTTTCACTTTCCAGTCAGAAAGGAAATGTTAAATTAAATGAGCTAAATTACACACTAATATTAATTACACACTAATTTTATAATTATAATATACAAGGGTTATTGCATTGACAAGAATTATATCAAGGAAACAGACATTAAAATAAACGAAACTTCCGCTTTTCACCTCACTGAATTTCTTTAATATTATGTCGTAGTTAATACCAGCCGCTATTTCCGCTTCAGATGGTAGTACTGAGAACTCAGACAGTCTTTCATAGCACATCGTGTCTCTTAAATATGTCTTAATTAATTTTAACTTTGAGAAACTTCTCTCGGCAGAAGCTGTACTGATTCTAATAAGATGTTTTGCGTCTTTAATTGAGTCCTATACATTGTATTTTATAAGTTAGAGTTCCTCATAAAGATCTAAAGGCTGTATGTCGCTATTTTCGCCTTCTCGCAGTACTGTACCTACACTACTGGCCATTAAAATTGCTACACCACGAAGATGACGTGCTACAGACGCGAAATGTAACCGACAGGAGGAAGATGCTGTAAAATGCAATTGATTAGCTTTTCAGAGCATTCTCACGAGACTGGCGCTGGTGGCGACACCTACAACGTGCTGACATGAGGAAAGATTCCAACCGATTTCTCATACACAAACAGCAGTTGACCGGCGTTGCCTGGTGAAACGTTGTTGTGATGCCTCGTGTAAGGAGGAGAAATGCGTACCATCACGTTTCCGACTCTGATAAAGGTCGGATTTTAGCCTATCCCGATTGTGGTTTATCGAATCGCGACATTGCTGCTCGTGTTGGCCCAGATCCAATAACTGTAAGCAGAATATGGAATCGGTGGGTTCAGGGGGGTAATACGGAACGCCGTGCTGGAGCCCAACGTCCTCGTATCACTAGCAGTCGAGATGACTGGCATCTTATCCGCATGACTGTAACGGATCGTGCAGCCACGTCTCGATCCCTGAGTCAACAGATGGGGACCTTTGCAAGACAACAACCATTTGCACGAACAGTTCGACGACGTTTGCAGCAGCATGGACTATCAGCTCGGAGACCATGGCTGCGATTACTCTTGACGCTGCATCACAGACAGGAGCGCCTGAGATGGTAATACGGAACGCCGTGCTGGAGCCCAACGTCCTCGTATCACTAGCAGTCGAGATGACTGGCATCTTATCCGCATGACTGTAACGGATCGTGCAGCCACGTCTCGATCCCTGAGTCAACAGATGGGGACCTTTGCAAGACAACAACCATCTGCACGAACAGTTCGACGACGTTTGCAGCAGCATGGACTATCAGCTCGGAGACCATGGCTGCGATTACTCTTGACGCTGCATCACAGACAGGAGCGCCTGAGATGGTGTAGTCAACGACGAACCTGGGTGCACGAAGGGCAAAAAGTCATTTTTTCGGATGAATCCAGGTTTTGTTTACAACATGATGGTCGCATCCGTGTTTGGCGACATCGCGGTGAACGCACATTGGAAGCGTGTATTCGTCATGGCCATACTGTTGTATCACCCGGCGTGATGGTATTGGTTACACGTCTCGGTCACCTCTTGTTCGCACTGACGGCACTTTGAACAGTGGACGTTACATTTCAGATGTGTTACGACCCGTGGCTCTACCCTTCATTCGATCCCTGCGAAACCCTACATTTCAGCACGACCGCATGTTGCGGGTCCTGCACGGGCCTTTCTGCAAACAGAAAATGTTCGACTGCTGCCCTGGCCAGCACATTGTCCAGATCTCTCACCGATCGATAACGTCTGGTCAATGGTGGCCAAGCAACTGGCTCGTCTCAATACGCCAGTCTCTACTCTTGATGAATTGTGGTATCGTGTTGAAGCTGCATGGGCAGCTGTACCTGTACACACCATCTAAGCTCTGTTCGACTCAATGCCCAGGCGTATCAAGGCCGTTATTACGCCCAGAGGTGATTGTTCTGGGTACAGATTTTTCAGTATCTATGCACCCAAATTTCGTTAAAATGTAATCACACGTCAGTTCTAGTATAATATATTTGTCCAATGAATACCCACTTACCATCTGCATTTCTTCTTGGTGTAGCAATTTTAATGGCCAGTAGTGTAAATTATTTCAAATAATTCAAATCTTTCAAAATATTCGTTGAGTGCTTTGAACGGACGTTCAGTGTCGACTATTATAGCTTCTGTCTTTGTGTTAAAAAAAGCTGACACTGTATTGCATTTCAGCTGATCGTATAGGTTTATCAATTTGTTCATAACCGAACATTTGTTTCTTCTGTGCTATTTTTTGTAACTGAGACTCAATTTCGTAACTACTTTTTCTACCAACAGTCGAGCTTCTGCAATACTTGTTTCAAATCCTGTGTTACGAAATTCTGAAATCCAGTCACGAAATGAACGTAAAGTATCAATAGTGTCTTTCAAGTTCAGTTGAATCGATTTCCATAGTTTACGTATATTGCTGGGACGTAGTAAAATCTCATACCACACATTTATTGCAAGAATAAACTCAAAATCTAATATTTCCTACAGTTCTGTCTCAGTCGCTAAGACTTTCAGAATCATCAGTTCTGTTTTTCAGGTCACTCACACTTTCGGTGTCATCACCAAATTGCAAAAATATCCCTTTTACAGCTCCGGTTCTACTTTCCCATCGTGTTTCAGAAAGAGGTTTTAATGTCAACTTAAATTTAGTTTTTGTAAGATCCCAACACTTGCTTGATTTCGTAAAATGCACATAAACTTCGATGAAACCGAAAACCGTTTTAGCTGTTGTAGAAGTGTTAACGACATTTAGCAAAAGCAAATTGCAACAATGGCATCCGGAAGGCGTGAACAAAGCTCGTGATTTGATATTGAGTGTTCTTGAGACATGAATTTCTCCTGGCGAATACAATTTTCGAACAAATTAGGGGAATTCAGCCAGGTAATATATTCAGCGACCGCTGATATTTCGGCAGGAGTACACCCCGCCATTTTCAACGCACAAAATGCAACGGACAGGCGATGTACAGGCAAATATAAAACCTCGGTTCCTGGACCAATGCAGGAAAGATAACACACACACTGAACACTAGTGCCACCAAAGATGACCAAAGCGATATCGATAGTGAGACTACGAACTAGCAGGTGAGGTAACACTGACTCTGTCCCTCAGTTTTTTGACAAGGGAGACAACAGGATTCCAAACAGAGTTTAAACAAAAGCCTCCATCCCTGTTTACGAGGTTGCTCACTAATTTAATCTCAACTGCCTCCTTAATAATGTCCCAATGGCTAGACGTGCATACCCATATCTCGGTGTTATTACATAACATGGGGTGACCAGCATCCAAGCAATTTTCGGCAATAGCAGATCTATTTGGCTGCTGTAATCGTGTGTGCCGTGTATGCTCAGTGCATCGGTCCTCCACTATACTGATAGTTTGACCGATATATGCCATGCCACAGCTACAAGTAATGCGATATACACCTGCCTTACGCAAACACAAATCATCCTTAACAGAACCCAAAAGCACTCTAATTTTAGATGGAGTTCGGAAAACACATTTCACATCGTATTTCCGTAAAATACGACCGATCTTGTTGGAAGTGCTTCCTACGTAAGGCAAAACGGCAGTAGACTTAGAATTATCATCAGCCACCCGGTGCACAGGTGGTCGATAGCGCAACGAACGTTCAGTCAATCACTATAACCATTTTGACTAAACGTAGCTTCAAGATGGGACAGCTCGGCTGGCAAAATATCAGCGTCGGAAACGACGTGTGCCCTGTGTATTAATGTACGAAGTACCCCTTCACGCTGAGCCGTATGGTGACAACTATTAGCCTGTAAATACAAGTCGGTGTTACTACGTTTCGTGTAAACTGCACGTACCAATGATCCATCACCCTTCCCCCTAACCAGAACGTCAAGAAAGGGAAGGCAACCATCATCTTCCACCTCCATCGTAAAACGAATGTTCGGGTGGATCGAGTTCAGATGTTTTAGAAAGGCAGTCAAATTCACGCTACCATGAAGCCAAACAACAAAAGTATCTTTAACGTATCTGAAGAAGCAGACGGGTTTCAAAGGCGTCGACTCCAATGCACGTTCCTCGATGTCTGCTACAAACAAATGTGCGATCACAGGAGACAACGGACTACCCATCACAACTCCATCTGTCTGCTCGTAATACTGGCCACTGAGTAAAAAGTAAGTGGATATCAACACATGGCGAAAGAGATTTGTTAATTCAACACCAGACCTAACCTCAAGTCAGACAGAGGAACACAAGTGAAGAGAGAGACCACATCGAAACCTACTAAAATATCAGAGTCATTCAACCACAGTCCCCCCAAACGACGGCCTATTGTGAGTAATATCGGCGCTCCGACATATCGTGTAGCCAAGCATCTTACTTCTCTGTTGAGCCCCCAAGCTGGTCGATGTGAACACCATGTCTGGAACTCAGCTGATTTTTTACGTCATTTGGAGGAACTGCGGTTGAATGAGCTACTTCCATTCCACTTTCAAAAGAAAAGTGCAACGACGAAATCAATCTACTCAAAACGATAGCAGTTAATAATGAGTACAAACCTAGTATAGTAGGTGACATCCTCAGAAAGAAAACTGGTAAAAGAGTTACTACCCTCGGCACCTCTATCATTGAATGTAACTGAAAATAACATTTTTTCTATTCCTTTCATGGGGTCCATCTCGTATCAGATCCAACGTCTTCTGTGTAATAAACACAACTGCAACGTTGCCTTTTCTACCAATAATAACTTGAAAAAAAAACTTCGTTCATAATTTAAAATCGATTCGTTTCCCTTTAGAAAGTTCTGGCGTCTATAAAATTTTCTGCGATACCTGCTCTTCCTACTACTTAGAACAAACAGGAATATCGGCGCTCCGACATATCGTGTAGCCAAGCATCTTACTTCTCTGTTGAGCCCCCAAGCTGGTCGATGTGAACACCATGTCTGGAACTCAGCTGATTTTTTACGTCATTTGGAGGAACTGCGGTTGAATGAGCTACTTCCATTCCACTTTCAAAAGAAAAGTGCAACGACGAAATCAATCTACTCAAAACGATAGCAGTTAATAATGAGTACAAACCTAGCATAGTAGGTGACATCCTCAGAAAGAAAATTGGTAAAAGAGTTACTACCCTCGGCACCTCTATCATTGAATGTAACTGAAAATAACATTTTTTCTATTCCTTTCATGGGGTCCATCTCGTATCAGATCCAACGTCTTCTGTGTAATAAACACAACTGCAACGTTGCCTTTTCTACCAATAATAACTTGAAAAAAAAAACTTCGTTCATAATTTAAAATCGATTCGTTTCCCTTTAGAAAGTTCTGGCGTCTATAAGATTTTCTGCGATACCTGCTCTTCCTACTACTTAGAACAAACAGGACGTGCCTTTACAACCAGGTATAAAGAAAGAACACCATGTCTGGTTTTTAAGAAAAAATGGCATTAGCCCTCAAAATTCATCTTTTGCCGACCATCTTCTGATTACAGGTCGCGCGCCTAAAGCTATTTCAGATAGCAACAGCTTGCACACCGAAAAGAAGGGGCGTAAACTAGATATTCTTGAAGAATTATAGATTTATAAACATATTTCTCGAAATGATGGCCTCATTCTCAATGAGCAGCTGCAGTTGCGTAAAAAAATTTCTTTAACGGTGTAGAGCCGTTACTTGAAATTTAAGTTCGGGTCTCCTCGTGCAGTTCACCGAAATGTTCTTTTACATCTAATCCATCGCATAATTTTTTCATTTATTAAAAGTTTATTGGCTGTACTTCATGTTATATCGTTTTCTAAAAGCTGTGTTATTCAGAACTTTCTGTATGTTCCATAATGACGATGTGATGCTTCCAACTGTAATTCTAAGATCTGATGTACACAAAAGGTTACTGTATCGTTCGCTGTTAAACAAATTATTGGCAACCTGTGGTTGTACAGGTATGAGCAGCCCTTAGAGGCTCGCCTTCACACATTCTTTTTGAATTTTGTGACTAGAGCCCTTCTGGCATGTTATTTATCTTATACGTGAAATCTGAGTACTGCCTCTGACTGGTATTATTAGTCAGTACTTACATTTTATTACATATAAAAAATTCTTTTTTCCATAAAATTGCAATTATGTTATAAACCACTTTGTACGTCTAAATTCTGATGAAGGCACTCCTAGAAGTGTTGAAACCTGGTCAATGTGACTAAAAATTTGTGACCGAGGGCTCATTTGCTTCATTTTCGAAGTGAATAGCGTTGACGCTGCTATACAGGTGCCTAATCTGGAAACTGGGGCGTCACCAGTCGGTCGCGGGGCTTATTTTCTCTTCACATAGAGGCCGCTGCTGTCGCGTTGTCATCCTGGAGGGAGGTCCCGTCAGCCTGGGATTGGCTGGCTTCTTTCCACAGCCATCTCTGCTTTGTCGTTCCCCACTGGCGTGTCGGCGCTTGACTTTATGCCGTAACATGCTATTCAGAAAAGGTTATTCAGAAAGTAAGCTCTGGTAGGGCGCGAAATGCAAACCACAGTGAAATCCAATGAAGCTTTGCACTGACTTGTTGGGCAGTGTCGCTAGCATTCTCGTCGACAACGTAAGTCACTCTTTCCCGTTCTGAGTGCACGATGAGCTCATGAAGATGGCCAGAGAGTAGTGTCTCCCTCCAAGTATGAGCACTTTGTGAGACATTTTGGCTGATGTCATGCAGTCTACATAACACAACTGTCATGCGTTTCCTTCTTCATGACAAATCTCGGCCGCACTCTGCAGCAGCAAGGAAGATGTTCCTGCAGCGTTTCCGATGGGAAGTGTTTGATCACCCACAGTACAGCCCGTAATCTGCTCCCCCTGAGTTTCATCTCGGCTCACATGGATCGGTGGCTATGAAGACAGCATTTTGGCACAGGCAAGGAGCTGTAGACCATCGTAGAGAAGTGGCGGGAAGCTGAGGATAATGGAAAGTTGGTACAACGCTACGACAAAAGTCGGAGTGGCGACTATGTAGATAAGTAGCTGGAAGGAGAAGCTAACTGTTGTTTTTGTTGTCTTCAGTCCTGAGACTGGTTTGATGCAGCTCTCCATGCTACTCTATCCTATGCAAGCTTCTTCATCACACAATACCTACTGCAAACGACATCCTTCTGAATCTGTTTAGCGTATTCATCTGTTGGTCTCCCTCAACGATTTTTACCCTCCACGCTGCACTCCAGTACTAAATTAGTGATCCCTTGATGCCTCAGAATATGTCCTACCAACCGATCCCTTCTTCTAGTCAAGTTGTGCCACAAATTTGTCTTCTCCCCAATTCTGTTCAATACCTCCTCAACGTGATCTACCCACCTAATCTTCAGCATTCTTCTGTAGCACCACATTTCGAAAGCTTCTATTCTCTTCTTGTCTAAACTATTTATCGTCCACGTTTCACTTCCATACATGGCTACACTCCATACAAATACTTTCAGAAACGACTTCCTGACATTTAAGTCTATACTAGATGATAACAAATTTTTCTTCTTCAGAAACGCTTTCCTTGCCATTGCCAATCTACATTTTATATCCTCTCTACTTAGACCATCGTGAGTTATTTTGCTCCCCAAAGAGCAAAACTCATTTACTACTTTAAGCGTCTCATTCCCTAATCATATTCCTGCAGCATCATCTGACTTAATTCGACTAAATTCCATTATCCTCGTATTGCTTTTGTTGATGTTCATCTTATATCCTCCTTTCAAGGCACTGTCCATTCCGTTCAGCTGCTCTTCCAGGTCCTTTTCTGTCTCGGACAGAAATACAATGTCATCGTCAAACCTCAAAGTTTTCATTTCTTCTCCATGGATTTTATTTCGTACTACGAATTTTTCTTTTGTTTCCTTTACTGCTTGCTCAATATACAGATTGAATAACATCGGGGAGAGGCTACAACCCTGTCTCACTCCCTTGCCAACCACTGCTTCCCTTTCATGCCCCTCGAACCTTATATCTGCGGCCGGCCGGGGTGGCCGAGCGGTTGCAGGCGCTTCAGTCTGGAATCGCGCGACCGTTACGGTAGCCGGTTCGAATCCTGCCTCCGGCATGGATGTGAGTGATGTCGTTAGGTTAGTTAGGTTTAAGTAGTTCTACTTTCTAGGGGACTGATGACCTCAGATGTTGAGGCCCATAGTGCTCAGAGCCATTTCAACCATTTTTTTCTTATAACTGCCATCTGGTTCCTGCACAAACGGTAAATAGCCTTTCGCTCCCTGTATTTTATCCCTGCCACCTTCAGAAAATGAAAGAGAGTATTCCAATCAACATTATCAAAAGCTTTCTCTAAGTCTACAAATGCTAGAAACGTAGGTTTGCCTTTCCTTAATCTATTCTCTAAGATAAGTCGTAGGGTCGGTCAGTATTGCCTCACGTGTTCCAACATTTCCACGGAATCCAAACTGATCTTCCCCGAGGTCGGCTTCTACTAGTGTTTCCATTCGTCTGTAAAGAATTCACGTTAGTATTTTGCAGCCGTTTTTTATTAGACTGATAGTTCGGTAATTTTCACATCTGTCAACACCTGCTTTCTTTGGGATTGGAATTATTATATTCTTCTTGAAGTCTGAGGGTATTTCGCCTCGCTACGGTCACAGGTTCGAATCCTGCCTCGGGCATGGATGTGAGTGATGTCGTTAGGTTAGTTAGGTTTAAGTAGTTCTAAGTTCTAGGGGACTTATGACCACAGCAGCTGAGTCCCATAGTGCTCAGAGCCATTTGAACCATTTTTTTTTTTTTTTTTTGTATTTCGCCTGTCTCATACATCTTGCTCACCGGCTGGTAGAGTTTTGTCAGGACTGGCTCTCCCAAGGCCGTCAGTAGTTCTAATGGAATGTTGTCTACTCTCGGGGGCCTTGTTTCGACTCAGGTCTTTCAGTGCTCTGTCAAACTCTTCACGCAGTATCATATCTCCCATTTCATCTTCATCTACATCCTCTTCCATTTCCATAACATTGTCCTCAAATACATCGCCCTTGTATAAATCCTCTATATACTCCTTCCACCTATCTGCTTTCCCATCTTTGCTTAGAACTGGGTTTCCATCTGAGCTCTTGATATTCATACAAGTGGTTCTCTTTTCTCCAAAGGTCTCTTTAATTTTCCTGTAGGCAGTATCTATCTTACCCCTCGTGAGATAAGCCTCTACATCCTTACATTTGTCCTCTAGCCATCCCTGCTTAGCCATTTTGCACTTCCTGTCGATCTCATTTTCGAGACGTTTGTATTCGTTTTTGCCTGCTTCATTTACTGCATTTTTATATTTTCTCCTTTCATCAATTAAATTCAATATTTCTTCTGTTACCCAAGGAATTCTACTAGCCCTCCTCTTTTTACCTACTTGATCCTCTGCTGCCTTCACTACTTCATCCCTCAAAGCTACCCATTCTTCTTCTACTGTATTTCTTTCCCTCCTCCTTGTCAATTGTTCCCTTATGCTCTCCCTGAAACTCTGTACAACTTCTGCTTTAGTCAGTTTATTCAAATCCCGTCTCCTTAAATTACCACCTTTTTGTAGTTTCTTCAGTTTTAATCTACTCATACAATACAATCGCGACATAATGTAGTCAGGCGTTAGCGTTACAGTGTGGCACCGCGAACAAGTGGAGTACCCGCGGCAGCCAGCGGGGTGCGTGTCGACCTACCACGGTTGCGGCTGCGGACCAGCGCCGGCTGACAGTGATGAGCGGCGTCGCGCATCCCGTGGCGACGGAAGCCACGCAAATGAGCGTCCAGGGCGGCCCGGCTAATGAGTTCCGTCCGCCGGAAGGCCTCCGGCGGGGGAAGGAAGGAAAGCAGGAGCGCGGCGGATGGACTCCCGGCGGCGGCCAAGACGCTTCCTCCGGTTCAGCCGCCGCGGCGACTACCGCGGCGCCACGCCGCGACTGCTGACGCAACTGTGGCGGCGGCTCGTCACCGGCAGCCGGCCGCTCGGCTGACGTTGACCGGTGGCCCGCTTCCCTATGCCGACTGGCCCTGTAATATTCATAGGTGCCGACGCTTACGCGTCCAGCAGCCGTTGCCAGCGTTCTGCCGACCACGGCACGCTTCCCGCGAATTTGTACCGCTTTCCATAATTTAGCGGGAAATGGCGATGACAGCTGCGCCTCAGGGAAGCTCCCAGCAGTGGATATGAATCATTTCTAGCGACTTTAGACCTGAATGGAATAACTACAGCCGGCGGGGATGGCTGAGAGGTTCCAGGCGCTACAGTCTGGAACCGCACGACCGCTACGGTCGCAGGTTCGAATCCTGCACCGGGCATAGCTGTGTGTGATGTTCTTAGATAAGTTAGGTTTAAGTAGTTCTAAGTTCTAGGGGACTGATGACCACAGCAGTAAGTCCCATAGTGCTCAGAGCCATTCGAACCATTTTGAATAACTACAATCCGCAGAAATCCTATAAAACAGCAGGCGATGGCATGTCTGGATAGGACACGAGATACGTAGCTGTACTGTGAGGACATATTTCGTAGCTGCTGCTCAGTGTCTGTAAAAGCACCTGTGATGATGCCCAGCGCAGCTCTGGACGAACCGTCAGCAACCAAAAAGTTTCTTCGACCAAGGTCATATAGCGTAGCAGACTCATCAACAACTATATAGAAAAATTTAAGTGCTCGTTTTTCCCGCGTGCCGTTCGAGAGTGGAACGGTAGAGAGACAGCTTGAAGGTCGTTCATTGAACCCTCTGCCAGGCTCTTTATTGTGAATAGCAGAGTAATCACGTAGATGTAGATGTAGATCCGGTCGTGAAAGCCTTCACTGTATGACATACTTCATAGTTGGTCATGAAGTTCTGATCAGTTGCCCATTTGGGCTATTAAGCGAACCGGACCGAAAATTAGCCACTTTCAGGAGAGATCAAACTAACACCATGTAACACCTTCATAATGAATTACTTTGAATACTTTGTAGGAGTATGCAGTGATCAGTGTTATTACACATTACAAGTAGGCTGTTTAGGTTTTTATATTGGTAACGTCACGCAGCGCTCTGTATGAAAATCACTGGATGTGCTGTGTTTGTCTCTGATTTTGTTTCATTTGTTGCATTAATTGCAAGTGTCTAAACCGGAATCTACAGTATTTGCAATATTATGTACTGTCATTTCGGATTCCTGAGGCGAGCTGTTGCCAACCGATCGATCGATAATGCTTCCCTTTTCACTAATTGTTTCACTGTCTACACCATTATTTTCCGCCCGGTCCATTTCCCTATGCACAATCACCAAATTACTACGTTGAATGTCTGTTAATTCATTACACGGTGGTGCTGATAAGCTACAATCGTCGTCACTATCATTTCTCAGTTTACTTTGGAGCCTAGTGTTACGTTTTTCACACGCCATAATTATCACGTATTTCACACGATGACAAGAAAAGCACAATTTGAAGAGCAAAAACTAGAAAACACATTAGTATAGCACTGAAAATAATATCTCGTTAATTGCAAGCACAGCTGCGAAATACTTAGTGCAAATCTACATGCATGCCACAACTGTTTTACTGTACAACAATGAAAAACTACAACTACAAAAGAAATTCTCTCTATTATTACGCGCTAGCAATAAACAATAGCTACACTAATTACACAAACTACAAGAAAAAATCAGAAGATTCCAGTGAGGTATCCTTCGCTAAGGGTCGACATATGGAACGTCCCCTTAGAAAAATTATTGAATTACTGTGCTGATAAACCTCTTACGTTATTTGATTTTCAAACAGCTGAGCAGAACTGAACGTACTCAGACATTTATTCTGATCATCACTAAAGTGACACACAATATTTTTAGCGCAACGCAATCTGACGTTTAATAATCCCTACAAAAGATTGGTCCTGACTAACAATAACCTATACGTTTCACAAATCACTTACCTCACAAAAATCTTCGTTACTCAAGCTACTGCAATAAAGCGAGCGCCACTGTCTCTGATGGACACACGTCCAGATCATCCGCTCTCAAAACTCCGCCATCTCTCTCCCCACATCCACCACTGCTGGCGGCTCACCTCCAAATGCGCAACACTTCGCGCTGTTAACAGCCAACTGCCCAACACTACAATAACAAATACCAACAATGAAAACCAGCCACAGACTGCACACAGCACAGCCAGCGATTTTCATACAGAGCGCAACGTGGCGTTACCAATATAAAAACCTAAACAGCCTACTTACAAAATATTTACCATCAAAAACAGTCTTGATCACAAATTACTTATTCCGGTGACTGGTTTCGATCATAACTGTGGTCATCTTCAGACCAACGAGCAAGAACCCCCTTGTGGTGGTGAATCACTATTTACCACCAGAAGGAGGTTCTTACTCATTGGTCTGAAAATGACCACAGTTTTGATCGAAACCAAAAAAAATGTTCAAATGTGTGTGAAATCTTATGGGACTTAACTGCTAAGGTCATCAGTCCATAAGCTTACACACTAGTTAACCTAAATTATCCTAAGGACAAACACACACACCCATGTCCGAGGGAGGACTCAATCCTCTGCCAGGACCAGCCGCACAGTCCACGACTGTGGCGCCGTAGACCGCTCGGCTGATCCCGCGCGGCTTGATCGAAACCGGTCACTGGAATAAATAATTTGTGATCAAGACTGTCTTTGAAAGTAAATACCTTCATAATGGTCTTAGACCCCCGAAGAAAGTGGGTCCACAAATTTTTGCTCATGTTTGTTGTCTAGCAGATGGAAACAGTTGATTCAAATGGTTCAAATGGCTCTGAGCACTATGGGACTTAACTGCTGTGGTCATCAGCCCCCTAGAACTTAGAACTACTTAAACCTAACTAACCTAAGGACAGCACATACATCCATGCCCGAGGCATGATTCGAACCTGCGACCGTAGCGGTCGCGCGGTTCCAGACTGAAGCGCCTAGAACAGCTCGGCCTCTCCGGACGGCGGAAACAGTTGATAATAAGACCCTTATAATTACCAAAATGCAGGAATGTTGTTTGCTACTGTTCAGCAGCTTTTCCAAATAATCCCAGACGTTTTCTGCGGGGTTAGCAGCGGGTAATTTAGTGGGGCAGGTTCACCTGGTGGTTCACCAAGCCAGGAACATACACTATCTGCTCGAAAGTAACCAGAAACCCCTGTCTAAATCGGAAATGAGCACTACATTCTACGACAGGTACATCTGTCAGCATGCAAGAACGTGGGGTATGTTATGGTGCGAGCAAAGAGTCAGTGACAGCAGAATGTGTTTGTCAGCAGACCTCAGTGATTTGGAATGTGAAGTGGTCTCTAAAACTCCCCTGGGTAATAAATACGACAGCGACATGTAGCCCCTGAAATTGTCCACATCGACTGTTGGTAATTTGATTGTGAAGTGAAAAGATGAAGTAATGAGCACACGTTGTGGACTGCTTCATAGACAACAGTAAAGAGATGTGGGATACAGAGTAGTGCCATACCTGTCGTCATAGTGAGGCTGGACAGGAGCAGAAATCATTAGTGAACACATAAATACAGTAAACAAATGTTTTGCTTAACTTGTAGCTTCCTCCAAACCTTTTTCAAAAAAACGTTACAATAAAGCTCAGCTATTACAAAAATTAAACTAAGGAGCGTTGTGCAGTTTGAGCTTTCCACTACTAATGCACGAGCGAACTGTCGAAGACTGACTTAGGTGGAAGACTGTCTAAGAATGCGACCTAGACTGGCCATGTAGCTGCCACTGGCCATCCTACAGAGGGTGGGCCATTGATAGTGACCGGGCCAAATATCTCACTAAATAAGCATCAAACGAAAAAACTACAAAGAACGAAACTCGTCTAGCTTGAAGGGGGAAACCAGATGATGCTGTGGTTGACCCGCTAGATGGCGCTGCCATAGGTCAAACGAATATCGATATCAAGTGCGTTTTTTTAAAGATAAGAACCCCCATTTTTATTACATATTCGCGTAGTACGTAAAGAAATATGAATGTTTTAGTTAAACCACTTTTTTCGCTTTGTAATAGATGGCGCTGTAATAGTCACAAACATATGGCTCACAATTTTAGACGAACAGTTTGTAGGAAGTAGGTTTTTTAAATAAAATACAGAACGTAGGTACGTTTGAACATTTTATTTCGGTTGTGTCAATGTGATACACATACCTTTGTGAACTTATCACTTCTGAGAGCGCATGCTGTTACAGCGTGATTACCTCTAAATCCCACATTAATGCAATAAATGCTCAAAATGATGTCCGTCAATCTCAACAGCGAGTAGTTCGCCTTCCGCAATGTTCGCACATGCATTGACAATGCGCTGACACATGTTGTCAGCCGTTGTCGGTGGATCACTATAGCAAATATCCTTCAACTTTCCCACAGAAAGAAATCCGGGGACGTCAGATCCGGTGAACGTGCGGGCCATGCTTCGACGACCAATCCACCTCCCATGAATATGCTATTCAATACCGCTTCAACCGCACTCGAAGTATGTGCCGGACATTCATCATGTTGGAAGTACATCGCCATTCTGTCATGCAGTGAAACATCTTGTAGTAACATCGGTAGAAAATTACGTAGGAAATCAGCATACATTGCACCATTTAGATTGCCATCGATAAAATGGAGGCCAATTATCCTTCCTCCCATAATGCCGCACCATACATTAACCCGCCAAGGTCGCTGAAGTTCCACTTGTCGCAGCCATCGTGGATTTTCCGTTGCCCAATAGTGCATATTGTGCCGGTTTAAGTTACCACTGTTGGTGAATGACGCTTCGTCACTAAACAGAACGCGTGTAAAAAAATCTGTCATCGTCCCGTAACCTCTCTTGTGCCCAGTAGCAGAACTGTACACGATATTCGCCGGCCGGAGTGGCCGAGCGGTTCTAGTCGCTACAGTCTGGAACCGCGCGACCGCTACGGTCGCAGGTTCGAATCATGCCTCGGGCATGGATGTGTGTGATGTCCGTTAGTTAGGTTTAAGTAGTTCTAAGTTCTAGGGGACTGATGACCTCAGAAGTTAAGTTCCATAATGCTCAGAGCCATTTGAACCATTTCAACACGATGTTCAAAGTCGTCGTCTTGCAGTTACTGGTTCATAGAAATATGGTACGAGTGCAATCGATGTTGCTGTAGCATTCTCAACACCGACGTTTTTGAGATTCCCGATTCTCGCGCCCTTTGTGTGCTATTGATGTGCGGATTAGCCGCGACGGCAGCTAAAACACCTACTTGGGCACCATCATTTGTTGCAGGTCATGGTTCACGTATCACATCTAGCTGAACACTTCCTGTTTCCTTAAATTACGTAACTATCCGGCGAACGGTCCGAACACTTGGATGATGTCGTCCAGGATACCGAGCAGTATACATAGCACACGTCCGTTGGGCATTTTGATCACAATAGCCATACATCAAGACGATATCGACCTTTTCCGCAATTGGTAAACGGTCCATTATAACACGGGTAATGTATGACGAAGCAAACACCGTCCGCACTGGCGGTATGTTACGTGATACCACGTAGTTATACGTTTGTGACTACTATAGCGCCATCTATCACAAAGCGGAAAAAGTAGTCCAACTAAAACATTCATATTTCTTTACATACTACACGAATATGTAATAAAAAAAGGGGGTTCCTATTTAAAAAACAAACGCAGTTGATATCCGTTTGACCTATGACAGCGCCATCTTGTCTCCCCCTTCAATCTAGACGAGTTTCGTTCTTTGTAGTTTTTTCGTTTGATGCTTATTTCGTGAGATATTTGGCCCGGTCACGATCAATGGACCACCCTGTATCTCATCGGAAGTGGCCGCTCGTAGTCTGAGTGGATGAAGGCACGCCTCAGTGGGCGCTCATCACTGGAAACGCTTGGGTCCCCGCGTGACAATTATCAGAGTCTGTCAGAAACGTGCGTTTCCGTTGCCGGCGCGGAGACTTCGGTGACGGTGTACAGATCTGTGATGCCACAGCTCAACATGCAAGGCTTTCAATATTTAAAAGATTTCATTAGCGTACAAAGCAGCAGTACACAGCCGAACGCTAGGACAGCAGAGGAGCCACTAAATTAATATACGAGGGTTATTCGGAAAGTCTACATTTAGATCTACATCTATATGGTTACCTGCAATTCACACTTGAGTGCCTGGCAGAGGGTTCATCGAACCATTTTCATACTACTTCTCTACCATTCCATTCTCGAATCGAGCGTGCGAAAATGGAACACCTAAATCTTTCCGTTCGAGCTCTGATTTCTCTTATTTTATTATGATGATCATTTCTCCCTACGTAGGTGGGTGTCATCAAAATACTTACGCATTCGGAAGAGAAAGTAGGTGATTGAAATTTCGTAAACAGATCTCATCGCAAAGAAAACCGCCTTTGTTTCAGTGACTGGCACCACAACTCGCGTATCATATCAGTGACACTCTTGCCCCTATTGCGCAATAACACGAAATGCGCTGCCCTTCTTCGCACTTTTTCGATGGCCTCCTTCATTTCTACCTGGTAAGGATCTCATACCGCGCAGCAATATTCCAGCAGAGGACGGACAAGTCTAATGTAGGCTCTCTCTTTAATGGGTTTGTCGCATCTTCTAACTGTTCTGCAAACAAAGCGCAGTCTTTGTTTCGCCTTCCCCACAATATTATTTATGTGGTCTTTCCAATTTAAGTTGCTCGTAATTGTAATTCCTAGGTATGTAGTCGAATTGACAGCCATTAGATTTGTGTGATTTATCGTACACACAAAATGTATCGGATTTCTTTTAGTACCCAAGTGGACGACCTCGCACTTTTCTTTGTTTAATGCCAATTGCCACTTTTCGCACCATACAGAAATTCTCGCTAGATCATTTTGTAATTGGAATTGATCGTCTGATGATTTTACTAGACGATAAATTACAGCGTCATCTGCAAACAATCTAAGGCGGCTGCTCAGATTATCACCTAGATCACTTATGTAAATCAGGAACAGCAGAGGGCCTATGACACTACCTTGCGGAACACCAGGTATCACTTCTGTTCTACTCGATGAGTTACCGTCCATCAGTACGAACGAGTAAGTAAGGAACGATCCGTCGCGAAATGGAAACCACAGTGAAAATGGCGTGAAGTTTTGCACAGGTGTGGTGGGCAGTATCTCTAGTATGCCTGTCGAAATCGTTGCGTCGTTCTATTTAGTTCTGAGCGCAGAGGGAACACATAAAGATACCTAGAACAATAGTATCTCCCGCCAAGTACGAGCGCCTGGTGAGAAATTTCGCCTGAAGCTATGCAGTCAACATTACAAAAGTCAACTGTCGTGCGTGTTCTTCCTTAGGACAATTGTCAGCCGCATTCTGCAGGGGCAATGAAGATACTCCTCAATCGTTTTCAGTTGGAAATGTTTGATTACCCACAATACAGACCCTCTGAGTTTCATCACTGCTCACATGAACAGCTGGCTATGAAGAGAACATTTTGGCACAGACAACGACCTGTCGGCCAGAGTAGAGAATTGGCGGAAATTACTGGCGGCTGCCTTCTATAACGAGGGTATTGGAAAGCTGGTACAAGGCTACGACAAACGTGTAAGTCGGATCGCCGACTATGGAGACAAGAAATTGTAAGTTGTAGCTAACTGTTACAAATAATACAGTTTTGATTTTCACTGTGGTTTCCATTTCGCGACCTAGCGTTCCTTACTTTCCGAACAGTCCTCGTATGATTGTGTGCTCGCCACCTCGTGGTCAGATAGCAAAAAATTGCTTTCGTCCGACCATTAGTTTCATTATATTTATTTGTTGCCATAAATCATGGCGGTATGTTGTGGCTACCGCAAGAGCTTCGTCTCGAGACAGCTAAAAATTATTGAGTCAGATTCGCTAAAAGTAAAGTTGCGGATGACGGATTTGTAGCCACTACCATGAAAAGTGGTCACTGAACACCGACCATTTAACCTAAATCCACGGTGCAGCTTGTACGTTGGACAGCTATGTTTTATTTAGCCATTTTTTATTAAAATAGTGCTCTCAGATACATCACGCATTGAATAAGATAGAGCGAAAACTTCAAACTGAACTGAGCATCGATTTCACCCAATGACAAAATTCAGAGCGTGGCAAGAGACACGTTAAAGGATGACCATGCTTTCTCTATACGAAACGTTACAATAGATGTCGCTGCTAATGGCCATGCTCTCAATGTAGCTAAGAGTATTCATACACACCTCCTTAAAAGTCAGCGCACGTGGAGAACAGGTGACAGAAGATACGAGTAACATTGGAAGACGATCATCGAGGCCTCATCAAGATGGCGAGTCCATACCTGCACCTGAATCAGCACTACAAGAAGCTACGAATCAGTGAATCAAGAACATTATGTAACTAAATGAACGATTGTGAATTCAACACAGAAAGATAAGTATTTTATTACTGTTTATAGCTTCACTACGCGTAACAATGTAAATAAGAGAGAGAAAATTGTAACCAGATACCTAGAATTAATCCAAGCTGGCGTAATGGGACACAAGCCCAGCTTTCGAATAAATGTGAAAGCTGTAGAGGGAAATCGGTAATGCAATTGCTAATTTTGTTTTTCTTTAAGAGAGCAGGGAAACCGTTTCATCAGTCTTTCCTTTCCAGATTTAAGTATCACATTTTAGAGAGAAAAATAGCTTTTTTTCTTCTTTTATTCCATGTTTTGTGGCACAATTAGATAATGAGATACTTTCACTACTCTGCACGTTCTATTTCTTGGGTTTACTGAATACACAGTGGGGTAGCGTCACTCACGATGTTCGCTATGTTTCGGTGTCGTTAAATTAACGAACAGTTCATCTGCATTACACAACTGCCTGAAGCACAAGAAAATCAGCCAAAAGTACAGAAAACGACTGAGGAACATCCGAAGTGCGGAGATCAAGTGACGCCTCCACAATTTCGCTCATTCGACGACAAACTAGAAAAATGTCCCTAATATAAAACGCAGTTCGAGCATTACTTTTCTACACTCAATATTGACGGTGAATCACGTCGCTCATTTCTCTTATCCTGGAGTAGAAACCTTTTATACTCTGCAGGCGATGGTTTCCGCAAGAAGAGCCGCAGACTTCATCCTACGCTGATAATGATGATTATGATGATCATGTGCTTAAATAGACACTACTGGATCATCAATAGTCCTACGCTGATCCAGTGGATAAATCGGAAGAATGTTCTGAATCTCAGACACACATTGCTGCTGCTCAGTACAGACTTTTCCGAACGTGTAGACAACCTAACCAGTGCTGTAAAGAATGGGCAGCAGAACGTATAGAGTAGCAAAGCAAATTTAATTCTACGTGTGAATCATTATTTCGTGACGAAAAGCTTCGAGAGTGCGTATGAAATTTACAAATCGACGAATCTTCGCGGTCAGTTTCTTAATTCATAGCATCATCTATGCAAATTACAAGACAAATTCTTCGAATACACCTAGATGGGCAGAGATAAGTTCGACCATCTCATCAATGAATTAAAGACGGGTGTTTCTTATGTGATCAAAACCTTCGAAAACCCGATAAACGTGGAAGAATGGCTGATTAATCTAGATACGGAAAAATAAATAGCTTTCCTGTCGGGGTCTTCGTGGTGTAATGGTACAGCTTTTAACTTATTATCTGCGTCACGTGTTCGACCCTAGTTACTTTCTATATTTTAACTAACTCAGCTATAGTCGTACCAACTGTTCTGTTTATAATTTTTATCTACTCAGATACTCTTTACAGTATATTTAAAAGTATATTTTTAGTGTCTTGCCAAACTGCTTGACCTTTAAAGGTATATACACTCCTGGAAATGGAAAAAAGAGCACATTGACACCGGTGTGTCAGACCCACCATACTTGCTCCGGACACTGCGAGAGGGCTGTACAAGCAATGATCACACGCACGGCACAGCGGACACACCAGGAACCGCGGTGTTGGCCGTCGAATGGCGCTAGCTGCGCAGCATTTGTGCACCGCCGCCGTCAGTGTCAGCCAGTTTGCCGTGGCATACGGAGCTCCATCGCAGTCTTTAACACTGGTAGCATGCCGCGACAGCGTGGACGTGAACCGTATGTGCAGTTGACGGACTTTGAGCGAGGGCGTATAGTGGGCATGCGGGAGGCCGGGTGGACATACCTCCGAATTGCTCAACACGTGGGGCGTGAGGTCTCCACAGTACATCGATGTTGTCGCCAGTGGTCGGCTGAAGGTGCACGTGCCCGTCGACCTGGGACCGGACCGCAGCGACGCACGGATGCACGCCAAGACCGTAGGATCCTACGCAGTGCCGTAGGGGACCGCACCGCCACTTCCCAGCAAATTAGGGACACTGTTGCTCCTGGGGTATCGGCGAGGACCATTCGCAACCGTCTCCATGAAGCTGGGCTACGGTCCCGCACACCGTTAGGCCGTCTTCCGCTCACGCCCCAACATCGTGCAGCCCGCCTCCAGTGGTGTCGCGACAGGCGTGAATGGAGGGACGAATGGAGACGTGTCGTCTTCAGCGATGAGAGTCGCTTCTGCCTTGGTGCCAATGATGGTCGTATGCGTGTTTGGCGCCGTGCAGGTGAGCGCCACAATCAGGACTGCATACGACCGAGGCACACAGGGCCAACACCCGGCATCATGGTGTGGGGAGCGATCTCCTACACTGGCCGCACACCACTGGTGATCGTCGAGGGGACACTGAATAGTGCACGGTACATCCAAACCATCATCGAACCCATCGTTCTACCATTCCTAGACCGCAAGGGAAGTTGCTGTTCCAACAGGACAATGCACGTCAGCATGTATCCCGTGCCACCCAACGTGCTCTAGAAGGTGTAAGTCAACTACCCTGGCCAGCAAGATCTCCGGATCTGTCCCCCATTGAGCATGTTTGGGACTGGATGAAGCATCGTCTCACGCGGTCTGCACGTCCAGCACGAACGCTGGTCCAACTGAGGCGCCAGGTGGAAATGGCATGGCAAGCCGTTCCACAGGACTACATCCAGCATCTCTACGATCGTCTCCATGGGAGAATAGCAGCCTGCATTGCTGCGAAAGGTGGATATACACTGTACTAGTGCCGACATTGTGCATGCTCTGTTGCCTGTGTCTATGTGCCTGTGGTTCTGTCAGTGTGATCATGTGATGTATCTGACCCCAGGAATGTGTCAATAAAGTTTCCCCTTCCTGGGACAATGAATTCATGGTGTTCTTATTTCAATTTCCAGGAGTGTACATCTGTCCCAGTATAACTCACACATTAAATTCCCAGTACATCACTCAGAACGACGACGATATTTTAGTGGTATTTGATTGTTGGCAACAAGGCACGTCCAATGTTCCTCTAATACGTTTACTTTCTTTAGAGGAATCATTTCATAAAACATTTGTCAAACTTCTTTTTCCTTCTTTTATATTTTCAAGTTTTATACAGAAAGCATAATCTTACTGACACCTAATTTCCCGTCCTAGTGTCTTACATTCTCGAAATGTATTAAATTTAGTACTTAATTCGATGGAAGGCATTTTTGACAGCTAAATAGCACACCAATGTATCTTTTTATGTGCAGAATAGCTAGGTCTTCAAGAAATTAACTTTTTAACACTCCATTGACATAGCTAGCGGCAGCTGTACGTGAAATATTTAAATTTTCCTACAAATCACTACTTAAGTTTTCGTTAATTCCCCTGATTACTATCGATAGATTGATTTTATTTTTATTGTTTACTTTTTATTGCAAAACTAGACCTCACATTGATCACTTCGGTATCCCATATTTCCGTTTTTCACTCTTCGTTTAGCTATGTAAATTCGGACAAAAGCCCAATGCGTAATTTATACGGAGTCTTGTTTCCGCTCCGCTGAAAAATTTGTCGAAAATGTTTAGAGAATTAACTGTATGACAAAATTCGTCCTCCTTGACTGCTGACGTTTGAGTAATAATTCGTTTCGGTATCTTGAACCGTTTATGAAATACGACGATTTTTACGACCACGTGATTCGTGATGCTCAGAGATGGAACTGAGTTCGACGTTCGCAGCGCGTCCGCCACTTACACATACGCAGTTCACAACCTCGAGAACAAAGTCAGATATTGTACTGTTCTTATCTTTAAATACAGTTTCGATATTTTGGCTACATTTCATACGAAGAACTGTATGGCCTCAAATGAATTATGCGCGTTTTTAACTCTGCAAACTCTCATATATTTCATGCAGTCATTTATGTAGATTTTTGCAGCTCAGTAACTATTGTTAATAACGCAAAGAAATTCAGTTATTTATCGTGCGAAGATATCAAACTGTAAGATGAGAAGGAATCAAATTTTTTTCACCGAATAGTCTTCCTAAAATCTGATCTTAAGTATTTCACCGCTGCCGGCGCCTCAGCTGCAGCGCTTTGACGAGAAGATCCTCAGCTGTCTCCCTCACTGTCGCCTTTGCTGCAATGACGAGATTCACACGTTTGAATTCAGACGTCCCAAGTTGCAGCGGACAGGCTGTGTCGCGGATGGCGCTAGCCTAGCACTCCTCCCTAACTAAGGCTGCGGTTTGGTTTTCTCGTCTGAAGCTTTCGCGAGATGTCGGTCGCCTGTGTCGCTTACGTAGGACGCGGTCTACGGCTTAGTGGAGTTAGATTCTCACGCGTCAGTAATTGCAGTCGCGAACTCTAGGCGATCTGCACGGACCAGCAAATCGCAGACGGTTCATGTTACTCAGCGACACGAGTGTAAACAGTTCGTAGCGCCCGCGAGACACAACCTCAGCTACCACGCGGCAAAGTCATGTAGCTTCAATTCGCTCAGCCGTAAACATTGCTTTTTCCTCCATGTGACATTGTAATATGCAAGCATGCTTACAGAGGAGCCATTAAGTGCATTCATTTGCATGTGTACCTAAATTGCACAATGTAGGAGTAAAGATGATTTCACAGTTAGAATCGGAGGCCCTCCTTCTTGCAGAACTCAAGCAAAACGAACCACAAATCACATGATTCGCAAAATTAAAAGCAAAATGCCGGTGTTAACATATCAAATCAGCTCTCAACAAACAGACAAAAATCACATCGTGCGCTCAGCTAACATTCAAAGCGAAACCCTCCTTCAGAAAAAACATGTACCGACACTCAGACCAAAAGGGACAACGGGATATTGTTCACTGCTGCATGAAATGTCATTCAAAATGTGAAATTTCGGCTGGATAACGATGCTTCAGTTACTTTACTTAGTCAACAAACGAATAAATATGATGTTCAAAACCTATGTTAACAAACAGAAGGGCGTAAGAATTTCCATTATCAAGACTTGTAAACTATGACCAAAATAGAAAATTATGAGGAAAACAGTAACATTTTCTGAAGTTCAGTCAAATGGTTCTAGAAACATTTTCATCTGACAGATTCAATTCGTGCAGTCAGTACTCAGATACTCAGATTTCACAAGAGAGATTAACTAGCTTACAAAGATTTGTTTGGTGGCATACTGGGTTAAGCGAAGAATTTCGCAGTACAGGTTACGTTTAAAGAGTATACAATACATAAATTTTACAGAGCACATCCAGTATAACATGCTTTTTGAATTAAGATGCTACCGAACTCAAACGGGTAGAAGAAACTGACGCAATAAAATGAAAAACCTGCAACTGTCGTTTTGATGTTATTTTATTATGTCGGTGACTCAATATCTCAAGCGATTCTTGGAAAAATTAATCATTAGGTAAGACGCATGTACGAAAGGTAAAGGTAAGACGCATTTCGAACGCAGCTCAAATTGCGGTACCAGTGCATTCTCTCAGACTTGAAAACGTTCCTTTCAAATTATTCCACGAAAGCGAAGTCATTTCAGAAATTAAATGGCTTGTTGTTTGGTCTGACTTGTCTTACTTTCTTTGGCCTAAGCAAACCAGTGGTACCGGCAGAAGACGTATCTTCATACAGCATCGATTAAGTTTTATGGCATAAGGCTGGAAAAACCGAGTACATCATAGCATCTCCATCGAAAATCAGTAGGTAAATTATAATCCATCAGAAAATGAGACTCCGGCAATGATTTATGGAGTTATAGAGGTTCATCAGTATGCATGGCAGCGTGTTGTGTGATGTCCTTAGATTAGTTAGATTTAAGTAGTTCTAAGTTCTAGGGGACTGATGACCATAGATGTTAAGTCCCATAGTGCTCAGAGCCATTACGCATGGCATTACATTTCTTCTTGCTTCTGATCACAAACCATTAACTGTAGTTTCTCTTCGGGCTTAAGCTGTACCAGATCGAACAGATCAAAAGCTACAAAATGGATCAAATGGATCTGAGCACTATGGGACTTCTGAGGTCATCAGTCCCCTATAACTTAGAATTACTTAAACCGAACTAACCTAAGGACATCACAGACATCCATGCCCGAGGCAGGATTCGAACCTGGGACCGTAGCGGCCACGCGGTTCCGGACCGAAGCGCCTAGAACCTCAAAAGCTACAAAGTAGGTAGCTAATCACTTCGAATAATCAATTTGATATTATTCAAATAGAAGAGAATCTAAGCATTTGAGATGTGATGCGTCAGAAGAATGTTGAAAATTAGGTGTGCAAGTGAGGTAAGGTATGAGGAAGTTCTCCGGAGAAACGACGACGAAAGGAATATGTGGAAAACACTGACAAGAAGAAGGGACAGGACGGTAGAACATCTGTTAAGACGTCACTGAATAACTTCCAAGGTACCACAAGGAGCTGTAGTGGGTAAAACTGTAGAGGAAAACAGAGATTGGAATTCATCCAGCAAATGACTGAGGAAGTAGGTTGCAAGTGCAACACTGATATGAAGAGGTTGGCACAGGAGAGGAATTCGTGACATGCCGCATCAAACCAGTCAGAAGACCGATGACTTAAAAAAAATTATTCATCGCCCCACTTCAAAGCACGCAAACGCAGTTACTTTATCTCGCTTACCACTTAGTAGTGAATCGGAATCGATGAATCAGAAGCGTCTTGCCTTCAAATCAATCACTCAGAAACGGAAAATCTAGGAGCCTTTCCCACTGATAGTTGTTGAAACGCTCAATCAATAAAAATTACTCGTTTACTACATTTTCTTAGATATTACATTCGGAGGGGCTGGCCTCATATCAGGAATTTCTAATTCAGTAGTCCTACGATACCATGCCCAACAGTTTTTGTATCTAAAGTGGTGTAATTTTGTTACATACGCCAAATGAGTGAAGTAGAGTCCTGTCTCCCACTGCATTGTAGTGTGTTACGTCTTTGAGCTGAGGGCTTCACACTGCCACGCTTTTGTGCTAAAAAAGGTGGCGCCGCGCCAAGAATTTTTCAATTAGGGACGACCACAAGGTCCTTGGACACGCAGTCGCATAGATTTTGCTGGTCCCTTTTGAAACGTACGATTGTTAATGATCGACGACTCCTTCAGTACATATTCTTTTGAAATCCCCAGAATGAAATGTGGAAAGCCCTAAAATCTCGTAGAATGGGACGTACACTGCGCCATGCACTTCACAGTGGTTTGCAGAATATAGATGTAGATGTAGAATTGTACATGTAGCGCTTCCTCTATCAGCGAGCTCACTTCTGTTTTCTGTTTCAGCCTGCTGCCTGAAGTCACAGCTTCAGACAGTGGTCCTCAGCTGTCATCGTTGGAATTTCAGAGATTCTGTGAACGAAACGGACTTAATCAAATACGAATGGGTCTGTTCTGTCCTCAGTCAAATAGCGAAAGTGGACGATTCGTACGCACCTCAAGACAGGTTTCGAAACCTTGTGCTTCTTACACAGGGGGAAAATCTTGTATTAATGTGTCTTAGTACTTGGCGCACAATGTCAAATGCAGACATATCCCTGTCAGAAATGCATCTTGGTCGTCCTCATCGCACTTTGACGCATGTACTACATATAGGAAATCTACTTCGGTGGCATATTTCGCGCCGCGCGGGGTAGCCGTGCGGTCTAGGGCGCTGTTGTCCTCAGCGTAAGTTAGTTTAAGTTAGATTAAGTGGTGTGTAAGCCTAGGGACCGATGACCTCAGCAGTTTGGTCCCATAGGAACTTACCACCATCATATTTTTCAACGAGGTTTCACAAAACTGACACGTTCTGCTACACAGTATATAACAAACGAAGCAACTGATAGTAACTGTCATTCAGACTACCAGCCTAGCGAACTACAAAATTCAAATGGACACAAGTGGATGGCACCAAAATGAACATAAGATTTGTGAATACTTTGATTCTGCCATAGATTTTTGTTTCCAGAAATCAGACTGTTGCTCGTACGTAGCCATTTTCGATGCCACAGATCCACTTGCAAGAGTCAACCAGAGACAACATCCATGGAAGTCGACCCCGTTGCTGCCAACGCCGCAGCCGCCTATCAGCAAAGATCTCAGCAGCCACCTCAGCATTCGTCTCCGCTACCAGTCACATCCTGCATGCGCACTGATCCAGCATCAATGTGAGCATCAGCATTATCAGTACCAATGCTGGAGTCTCCTGTTACAGTTTCTCCGGTTTTTCGACAGATATTTCCGGATGTTCACAAGACGAATGTATGGACGAGTATTGGACAGCGCCATGTGCCTTAGTCATCAGTCCGTCCACAGCACTGGTCTTTTCTACATCGTCACCCACACTCACAGAACGCAACAGTGGCGCGAAAATGAGGTGACGAGGGGCGGCAGAATGGGACTGGCAGTGTTTACACTCACCGTACATGAGTCTGACACCGCGACGCTCCGAAGTCGGCAGGGAATAGCAAGTTCAGGCTGGCCAACCTTCGCCTCTTTGTTCAGCACTCATGTTGTAGCAACTCCAGGCTGGCCACCCTACGCCCCTTTTGTTAGGTCTCATGGTATAGCAACTCCAGGCTGGCCACCATATGACTCTTTCGCGTATTCTCGGATCTCTATCAATCGCCGCAAAACGACAGGCGGCGCTGCATACAAGAGTAAAGGTCACCACTAATTGTCACGCTATCAACATAGCTAATAGAATTCATCATGCAATTGTTAGAAGTCGGAACACACGGGGAAGACAGTGGAGCAGGCACGGCCAATGTTTAACACTGCCATCGAAGTCCCATTGAAACGGTGAGTCCATACATGCGCTCAGTTATCAATATACAAGTAGCTACAAATCTGTGAATCAAGGACATTATTCAGTTTGATGAATGACTGCTATTCCAATGTCAATTCTATTCCCACCTGCGCTACTGGTAACACGGTAAGCAAAAGTGTGTAAATTTACCCGTGCAGTTGTATATCTTTGTGTTTGTAGCAAAAAGGCCTACACCCATCCACACCTTCAGACACAACCGAATCTACATAAAGATAAGAGCACATACTTCAATTCTACCAAAAAGTAACTAAACCAATTTAGTCGGTGAGTAATACCTGTTTCTACAGGGTGGTCCATTGATAGTGACCAGGCCAAATATCTCACGAAATAAGCATCAAACCAAAAAACTACAAAGAACGAAACTCGTCTAGCTTGAAGCGGGAAATCAGTTGGTTGGCACGCTAGATGGCGCTTCCATAGGTCAAACGGATATCAACTGCGTTTTTTTAAATAGGAACCCCCTTTTTAATACATATTTGTGTAGTACGTAGAGAAATATGAATGTTTTAGTTGGATCACTTTTTTCGCTTTGTGATAGTTGGCGCTGTAATTGTCACAAACGTATAACTACATGGTATCACGTAACATTCCGCCAGTGCGGACGGTATTTACTTCGTGATACATTACCTGTGTTAAAATGGACCGTTTACCAATAGCGGAAAAAGTCGATATCGTCTTGATGTATGGCTATTGTGATCAGAATGCCCAACGGGCATGTGCTATGTATGCTGCTCGGTATCCTGGACGACATCACCCTAGTGTCCGTATCGTTCGCCGGCTAGTTACGTTATTTAAGGAAACAGGAAGGGTTCAGCCACCTGTGAAACGTCAACCACGACCTACAACAAATGATGATGCCCAAGTAGGTGTTTTAGCTGCTGTCGCGGCTAATCCACACATCAGTAGCAGACAAATTGCGAGAGAATCGGGAGACTGAAAAACGTCGGTGTTGAGAATGCTACATCAACATCGACTGCACCCGTACCATATTTCTATGCACCAGTAATTGCATGGCGGCGACTTTGATCGTCATGTACAGTTCTGCCACTGGGCACTAGAGAAATTACGGGACGATGACAGATTTTTTGCACGCGTTCTATTTAGCAACGAAGCGTCATTCACCAACAGCGGTAACGTAAATCGGTATAATATGCACTACTGGGCAACGTAAAATCCACGATGGCTGCGACAAGTGGAACATCAGCGACCTTGGCGGGTTAACGTATGGTGCGGCATTATGGGAGGAAGGATAATTGGCCCCCATTTTATCGATGGCAATCTAAATGGTGCAATGTATGCTGATTTCCTACGTAATGTTCTACCAATGTTACTACAAGATGTTTCACTGCATGACTGAATGGCGATGTACTTCCAACATAATGGATGTCTGCCACATAGCTCGCGTGCGGTTGAAGCGGTATTGACTAGCATCTTTCATGACAGGTGGATTGGTCGTCGAAGCACCATACCATGGCCCTCACGTTCACCGGAGCTGACGTCCCCGGATTTCTTTCTGTGGGGAAAGTTGAAGGATATTTGCTATCGTGATCCACCGACAACGCCTGACAATATGCGTCAGCGCATTGTCAATGCATGTGCGAACATACGGAAGGCAAACTACTCGCTGTTGAGAGAAATCTCATTACACGTATTGCCAGATGCATTGGGGTTGACGGACATCATTTTGAGCATTTGTTGCGTTAATGTAGTATTTACAGGTAATCACGCTGTAACAGCATGCGCTCTCAGAAATGATAAGGTCACAAAGGTACATGTATCACATTGGTACAACCGAAATAAAATGTTCAAACGTACCTACGTTCTGTATTTTAATTCAAAAAACCTACCTGTTACTAACTGTTCGTCTAAAATTGTGAGCCGCATGCTTGTGACTATTACAGCGCCATCTATCACAAAGCGAAAAAAGTGGTCCAACTAAAACATTCATATTTCTTTACGTGCTACACGAATATGTAATAAAAAATCGGGGTTCCTATTTAAAAAAAAACGCAGTTGATGTCCGTTTGACCTATGGCAGCGCCATCTAGCGGGCCAACCGTAGCGCCATCTGGTTTTCCCCTTGAAGCTAGACGAGTTCCGTTGTTTGTAGTTTTTTCGTTTGACGCTCGTTTCATGAGATATTTGGCCTGGTCACTATCAATGGACCACTATGTATAGGCCTAGCGAATTGACACGTGCCTGTAAGAAGTGTAATTAAATCCCTTTTACAGACGTTAATCACTGCGAGTAGAGACAAAGACGGTTAAATTTAGCATAGGAACCATATCTAGAATCGTGCCGTTTTCATGCTACACGCAAGACACTAAAACACACGTTCAAATCTTCCGCTTTCTCGGCACCACTAACTAGGGTAATTCGTCGATCACATGATGTCCCACGCTCATTACAGGTTTCTTCACGTTTGGTTCCGTTTGCGATCTGGCCAGAGAGGTTTGTACTTGTTGTTGTGCGTGTGGTCTTTGCTCATACTGCCCTACTGCACGCGCTCGGAGAAGTTTTTACTTACTGCTATAGTTTTTGTTGATAACGTACTACTGCACTTATCGAGATAGTTTTGTGACTGTTGTTGTTCTTGTGGGTTTTGTTCATACTGTACTACTGTATAGTAGTAATCACAGAGTACAGTACAGAATGGAAGCTGTAAGTACATTTGATTTTTAGTGTGTTGCTGTTGGCGATGGTGAACTAACACGGTTACGGAATACGTCGACATGATGTTTATGTACGGCGAAGCTCGTACTAACTGAAGTGTGCCACGCTAATGCGTTCACTAGCCTCTTCTAAGACCTGATGTCTGATATTCGTTGCTGCCTGCACCTCCGCCCCGCGCCTAAGCCCCCTTCGCGACGGCGATCACGTCAGTGGGTAGACATGGAGCAGAGAACAGCCGGCAGGCACTTCCACTGCGGCGACAGCTCCTGCCCTCTCAGCCTCGCCTGGCTGTTTCTCGCAGCGGCGCGCGTCGGCTCTCCCGCTAATCAGCTACTCGCTGCTTCGCACCGCACCAGCTGCGACGAGCCTGTCGCCTCCCCTCGGTACTCGAGAAAAACACGCCCCATGCATGGCAGCAATTTGCTGCAGTCGTCTCTACACATTCTTTCTTTATATGCTCTATCCACCCACTTCCACCATCCCTACACAAGTGCGGGCTTACAGCGGGTTTACTACCGTATTTAAGCTTTTGATAAAAATATACGGCCCGAAATTGAAAGCACACTACCGGCCATTAAAATTGCTACACCAAGAAGAAATGCAGATGATAAGCGGGTATTCATTGAACTAATATATTATACTAGAACTGACATGTGATTAAATTTTCACGCAATTTGGATACATAGATCCTGAGACATCAGTACCCCCAACAACCACCTCTGGCCGTAATAACGGCCTTGATACGCCTGGGTATTGAGTCAAACAGAGCTTGGATGGCGTGTACAGGTACAGCTGCCCATGCAGCTTCAACACGATACCACAGTTCATCAAGAGTAGTGACTGGCATATTGTGACGAGCCAGTTGCTCGGCCACCATTGACAAGACGTTTTCAATTGGTGAGAGATCTGGAGAATGTGCTGGCCAGGGCAGCAGTCGAACATTTTCTGTATCCAGGAAGGCCCGTGCAGGACCTGCAACATGCGGTCGTGCATTATCCTGCTGAAATGTGGGGTTTCGCAGGGATTGAATGAAGGGTAGAGCCACGAGTCGTAACACATCTGAAATGTAACGTCCGCTATTCAAAGTCCCTTCAATGTGAACAAGAGGTGACCGGGACGTGTAACCAATGACACGACATACCATCACGCCGGGTGATACGCCAGTATGGCGATGACGAATACACGCTTCCAATGTGCGTTCACCGCGATGTCACCAAACACGGATCTGACCACCATGATGCAGTAAACAGAACCTCGATTCATCCGAAAATATGACTTTTTTACATTCGTGCACCCAGGTTCGTCGTTGAGTACACCATCTCAGGCGCTCCTGTCTGTGATGCAGCGTCAAGAGTAACCGCAACCATGGTCTCCGAGCTGATAGTTTCATGCTGCTGCAAACGTCGTCGGACTGTTCGTGCAGATGGTTGTTGTCTTGCAAACGTCCCCTTCTGTTGACTCAGAGATCGAGACGTGGCTGCACGTTCCGCTACAGCCATGCGGATAAGATGCCTGTCATCTCGACTGCTAGTGATACGAAGCCGTTGGGATCCAGCACGGCGTTCCGTATTATCCTCCTGAACCCACCCATTCCATATTCCGCTAATAGTCACTGGATCTCGACCAACGCGAGCAGCAATGTCGCGATACGATAAACCGCAATAACGATAGGCTACAATCCAACCTTTATCAAAGCCGGAAACGTGATGGTACGCATTTCTCCTCCTTACAAGAGGCATCACATCAACGTTTCAGCAGACAACGCCGGTCAACTGCTGTTTGTGAATGAGAAGTCGGTTGCAAACTTTCCTCATGTCAGTACGTTGTAGGTGACGCCACCGGCGCCAACCTTGTGTGAATGCTCTGAAACGCTAAGCATTTGCATATCACAGCATCTTCTTCCTGTCGGTTAAAGTTCGCGTCTGTAGCACGTCATCTTCGTGGTGTAGCAGTTTTATGGCCAGTAGTGTATTATATTATGAACACCTTGGCGGAACGCTGTAAAACTGATACTCCAGTATTTTAGTGCCTGTGGATCTTCTTATTTCTCTTACAATTTGAGAATGGTATGAGTACCTGGTGGCTATAGTGAGAGAGTAATGATACTGGACTTTGAGAAATGTCGAATTATTGGCTCGACGGACATGATACTCGCAATATCATACCAACATATCGCACACGTTGTTGACTGTAGTATGAATGCAGAATGAGAGTGGTAACGAATTACACTCAAGACAACTGTATGTAAAAAAGAGTACACAGAGGCCATTCCCGCAGGGCTACACAGCTGGAAGATCTTGCGTTTATTTTACTGGATATGACGAATAGACGAATAACAACAGCCGAAATCTGAAATAGTTTACGGACAGAGTGCCAGTACGTTCCGTCAGGGACAGGTTACTGGGGCTGGACCCGATCCCGAGCAGCAACCCCTTGGTTATCGCTGACACCATGCCTCAGATGTCACAGACTTGCATGGTGTACAGAAAGGATCAGTTGAGGCTTTGAATGCCATTCTATGGAGTTCGAAGTTTCTGTCTGTGGCGGTCAAATTTACGCAAATGTTTCTGTAGATGACTTAATGGAAGGCCAGCGCAACCAAAGATTCGTGACACCTGCACCTCTCCAAAACCTGGAATGAAGGTGTGAGGAGTTATTGGATATAACAGCAAGACTTATCTAGTACTTGAGCAAAGGAGACCGAATGCTCGCCAGTATGTGACAAACCCTCCTGTTATAACCTTTAGGATCAGAGTAACAAATGACATATTCCAACATAATAATTCAAGCCTTCATACTCCAGTTCACGTCACAAGGCTACAGATTAGCTGTCTGTTTCTCAAGGAGTTCTTTGCGGGGTGGAGGAGTGGTTATGTACATAAATAAAAGTATTCCATTTGATTCCACAGACGTATCACGACACTGCACTGAACAGATATTTGAATTTTGTGCAGCGGTAGTTGAATTTAGTGAAACTAAACTTCAATTGTTGTTGTTTATAGGTCCCCTAACTCCGAATTCAGAGCAGTTCTGATCAAGCTAGAGGGGGTTCTTGATTCACTTTGTAGCAAGTACCAGAAATTGTGACTTCAGTATGAATTTTGTATACGTTGGTGCAAGAAAAATGATGTTGGTAGATCTCCTAAATTCATATGATCTGATGCAGATTGTGTTTTTCCCAACTAGGGTGCAGGGGAGCAGTAGCACAGCCATAGACAATATTTTTATTCATTCTTCATTACTAGATGGGCATTCTGTTAGTAAAAGCGTGAATGGCCTTTCAGACCATGATGCACAAATTTTAACACTAAAAGGCTTTTGTACTGAAACCAATGCCATTTTTAATTACAAATTATGTAGGAAAGTTAATCCAACAGAAATAGAGAGTTCTTTAAACCTTGTCAAGGAACAAGAGTCGCTTCGGTCGCAGGTTCGAATCCTGTCTCGGGCATGGATGTGTGTGATGTCCTTAGGTTAGTTAGGTTTAAGTAGTCTAAGTTCTAGGGAACTGATGACCTCAGATGTTAAGTCCCATAGGGCTCAGAGCCATTTGAACCATTTTTTTTTTTTTTTAAGAAGAGTGGCAGGATGTTTGTAGTGCCGATAACATGGATGATAAATAAAATGCTTTCCTTAACACATTTCTCATGGTCTTTGAGAGTTGCTTTCCATTAGAACATTCTAAACGGGGTACTAGCAGTAATGGACAGCCCGGGTGGCAAACTAGTAGGATAAGGATATCATGTAGAACATAGTGGGAATTATATCAAGATGTAGCCCATTACAAACAGTATTGTAAAGTGCTTAAAATGTTATTAAGAAGGCAAAGAGTATGTGGTATGCAAATAAAATAGCTAATTCACAAGATAAAATTAAAACTATATGGTCAGTTGTGAAGGAAGTGTCTGGTCAGCAGCACAAGGTCGACGATATTAAGTCAATTCGCAGTAAAAATATTTCTCTTACTGATAAATCATATATATGTACAGTATTTGACAATCATTTTCGGAGCATTGCTGGTGAATTAAGTAAAAATTTAGTTTCTACAGTCAATCATACAACTTTCCGAGATTGATGTCTGAAATACTCATCTGTGATACAGACAAGAGGGAGATTGAGTCAATAATTAAATCACTGAAGACCAAGGACTCTCATCGTTCTGATGGAGTGTCTAGCAGAATATTAAAGTACTGTGCTGCGCATGTTTGCCCTGTATTTAGCCATATTTGTAATTTTTCCTTTAGGACTGGTCAGTCCCTGATCGATTGAAGTACTCATAAGTAAAGCCGCTTTATAAAAAGGGAGAAACGGATAATGTAGATAGTTTTAGACCTATTTCTATGCCATCAGTGTTTGCAAAAGTTATTGAAAAGGCTGCGTATGTAAGGATAAATGATCATTTTATATCATACGATTTGCTATCAAATGTACGGTTCGGCTTTAGTAGTCGTTTAACAACTGAAAATACTAAGGACGGCCAGGCTGTAGGGGTATGGCGGCTAGTAATTCTAGCATTTTCGAAATGGCACTTCAGCAGCTGATTAAGTGGATTTGCAATATGTGGAGGTGCGCCATCTTGCATAAAAATGATCCCATCCACACATCCACGCTGTTGGAGAGCGGAACTTACGTGGTTGCGTAAAAGACACTCATAGCGTGTACCAGTGACGGTACAGGTAACAGGACCGGAAGCACCTGTCTCTTCGAAAAAATATGGCCCTATGATAAATGATGCCGTAAACCTGCCCCACGCAGTGACATTTTCAGGGTGAAGTGGTACTAGTTGATTTGTGTGTGGATCTTCCGCTGCACGTATTCGACAATTCTGTGTATTGACATATCCTGTCAGATGGGAGTGGGCTTCGTGTGTCCACAAAATCTTCCATGGACAACCGTTATCCACTTTCACTCGAGCAAGAAATCCTAAAGCAGAGGTCTCTCTTGCTGGCAGGTCAACAGGAAGAAACTCGTCCAATGTTCCAATATTCGGGCAATTCTCCGTGCACTACACGCTTGCACACCACCACTCGTCTTCTCCTGCGTTGCTGTCGCCACTGCTTCCACTGACATATCAATTCGTTTCCTGCCTCTACCAGGCTGCACACCAAAAGAATCCAACTTTTCGAATTTCCGCATCATTTTCTCCATACCCATGGCAGTCATCGGACCAATGCATTTTCTCAAACCCTTTAGAGTCCGGAACGCCTGCACACCGACATGTGCACAGTCACCATTCTTGTAACACAGCTTTACAAGCAGGGCGCGATGCTGCATTGAGACAGTTATCGCGAACGTCGCAGACGCGAAAGGAGGAAAAGCCGTGTACCCGTCGTATTTATACCATCTTCAATGGGTCGTGCGCATGACATGTGTTTTCATTTACGTATTCTGATACATACAGCGCCATCTATTGATCAATTTTCACACTATTTATTTTCTTCTGCCACACATTTTCCCCCTTCTCCGACAATATTCCGTTGCAATTTGACGTCACCCTGACCAGTGGTGTTATTTCTACAGAGGTTTGAAAGTTTAACTTTAATTATAATCACTCTGTATATCGCCCGTTGCTCTCGATGTCTTACTCCGATTTTTCTCAGAATTTTGAACATGTTGCTCCATTTTACATTATCGTACGCTTTTTCAAGGTTGACAATTCCTATGAGCGTGTCTTGAGTTTTCTCCAGTCTTGCTCCCATTATCAAGCCCAATGTCAAAACTGCTTCTCTGGTACCTTTACGTTTCCTAAAGAAAAATAATCGTCATCTAATTGAGTACCAATTTTCTTTTTCATTCTTATGTACGTTATTCTTGTCAACAGCTTGGACATCTGACCTGTTAACCTAATTGTGTGACACTTATATCACTTCTTTGGCCTTGGTCTCTTCGGAATTATGTGGATCTTGTTTTTGTAAGAGTCTGGTTGTTGTCTCCAGCGTCATAGATCCTACACATCAGTTTGAGCATTCGTTTCGTTGTTACTTCCACAATGATACTGGAAACTCCTATGGAATGTTAACTACCCCTTTAGCCGTATTTCAGCTTAGGTTTTTCAAAGCTATTTCAGCTTCTGACTGTAATAATGGACCCCACAAATCATCCAAATCGACTCCAGTTTCTTCTTCAGTCCCGTCATCAAGAACTACTCCTCCTCCTAGAGGCCTTCACTGTACTCTTTATACCTGCCATTTCACTCCTCTTGGCTTAGCAATGATATTGCCATTGAACTCTTATTATTAGCACCCTCAGTTTTGGTTTCTTTACTGGTTGTTTTGACTTTTCTATATGTTGAGTTAGTTCTTAAGATGAGCATATCCTTTTCGATTTCTTAGCATATATCTTGCAGCGATTTCACTTTGGCTGTCCTGAACTTCCTATTTATTTATTTCCTAAGGAATTATATTAGTGTATTCCTGTACTTCCATGAAGAATTTTGCACCTCATTTTTTCGACAATCAGTTGAAGTATTTCTTCTGTTATACAAGATTTCTTCGCAGTTACCTTCCTTGTAACTATATTTTTGTGTCGAACGACTGTGATTCCCCATTTTATAGATATCCACTCCTCTTCAACGGAACCGCCAACTGTGCTATTCATTATTTAAGTATCCAGTTTTAGCGAACTACAAATGTGTTTCATCTCTTCTTAGTACCTCCGCTTCAGTTTCCATCCACAATGGTTCTTCTGACGATTCTCTTAAACAGGGACAGCAAGATTTCGGCTCACAGGTTCTGCCTGGGCATGAGTGCCAATCCTCTCAGCCTCGCTTCACACTTCCTTCCCACCTCCGCCATGCTTCGCTGTCTGAGCACGAGGACGGGAAAGAGGGGAAAACTGCGAACGCGCCGCATTTATAGGGCAGTGCAGTCGCACTTCATACGACTTGGTTTTATACTTCACATTTCTCAACAACATAGGTCACAAACAAAATAAATTGTTAGCATTATTTAATTACTTTTGCCGTGCTGAAGACATATATAATTTTTGTCTGGTACAAACCGCTGGCACACAGAGATACGTAGACAATTTCACAGCCTATCACGCTCAAGTTGGCACGTGAAAGTGATTTACTTAGTTTAAGAACCTAAGAAGGGTCTTACAAAAAACTATGTTCGACCGAAATATTGTAGAACTTTTGTAACCTCATTATGGAGACGTGGAAAGTCTACCTGAGGATGCAATGTAAACGTACTGAACAGTTTTAACGTAAAAAGATTTGCCATTACTGGAATTACCTTCCAGGTCAATGAGTTACATCTGCACATGCACAGGGGCGCTTTCAACTGTAACAGCAAATGGTGTTGAAAACAGCTTAGAAACAGATGTTAGACTGACAGTGTCCCAAAGTCTTTAAAGAACTATCGTTGTATACTTGCAAGCCCATAATGAATTCTTCAAACCTCGCATTTCCCTTATCACCAGTGAGCTTAGGGAATTGGACTGTTTTTGACGAAATGTGCACCTTCTACAAAGCGGTTTTCTTTTGAAACGCGTCCCCATCGAATCAGAAAAAAGTTACCTTGCAATGTGCAGTTAAGATCACTTAAAACGCGAAGTCCGAATTCCATTCCGGATGTTCTAATTTTCGTTCTGGCAGTCCATGTTCCTTCACAAATTCAAAAGTAGCGAGTGGTAAAGAGTTGTAAATCGAAAAATCGTTCAACGAATGCCCCTGGACTTAACCTACGTGCTTTGCAGCGACATATAAGTCTCCACACTCTTCGATCAGTTCCACTGAAAACTATTGCAATTGACAATGGAATAATGTGTGTGACTTCAAAAATTATACTATTTGTACCGCCAGTTTCTTCACATGCACCAGGTCTACTAATTTAGCACAAATTGCTGTTTGGGGTACAAAAGAATGAAACCTATCTGTTAAGCTTTATAATTCTTTTCTTTTTCATTGCCAACTAAATCTTTAAATTCTCTCTGGTTGGTACTGTAACGTCGTTTCATAACAAATATGCGCTAAATGTCACTTACTCGAATTGAGAATTCTAATTCCCCTCTTTCGTCATTCCCATTCATTTTAAAGGAGTCCGACGATAGATCGCTAGGCTGCCTGCTTCGAGCAAACAATCGTTGGACCTGTGAACGTCCTTCATACCACGAACATACAGGGAAGTTCAACAGCGCTGACAGCACGATTCTGCAGAACTGAGGAGACATTCGTCTACCGGAAAATGCCGCACCGCAATGTTAAACGAAATGTCGCTCTGTTCCAGGTGAAAAGCTACCTATCTATATAGAGGGACTGGACTTTTTTTTGCTGATAGTTTCAGAATGAGTGAAAATTTCATATTACGAGAGCAAAGCAGTCGCATGTGACTTCTGTGGAATAATCGACTTATGACAGTAGTATCTCTGAAGTTGTGTATCTTTGGCTCAGTTGTAGAGCCCAGAGCAGTCAAGTGTTGGACATGGAATAAACAGGCAGAATTATCAGTGTAGTGTATATTGCAGGAGGATTTTGCTGAAGAAAATTGTTAGGAACTGTTGGTATGATGAAAGGATTTACGAACCCAGCGTTTACGGAACAGAGAGAATGGATTTTCATTATGGACATGTTTTAAAGGTAACAATTTTTACTGGCGCGTACTGATAATGTTAGTGATTCCTCCGACAGAACAGTCCAGCTTCCCACCTCAGTTTAGATGATTACAGTTTAATTCATTTCGGTTTGCATAATCTTGAAGCATTGACTTGTAAGACTTTTGCAAAGAAATTAAGATTTTGGTTTTTTTGTGAGTACTATGTTGTTGTGAAATAAGAGTTTAAGATACAGCATTGTCATTATAATGAACCGTTTAGTATTTTAATTTCAATTAAGAAGCTTTTTTTTTTTTAAATATGAGTTAGTCATACTAATCTTTATCCCAGTAGTTTTGTTTTATTTTGGCTGGCGCGATTTCTTCATCCTGTGATGTTGGTCCTGATTACGCCGTAATTTTTCAGGGGAGATTCTTTTCATATTTTGTTGGTTTTTTTTATTTCTCATTTCACCTTTCCATTGCCCAAATTCTAAGCGTTTTCTTTGTGATTCAGATTTTTAACAGGCCACTGAACAGTATGTGTTCCATAGTGCTGCTACGTAATTTCAGTGTTTCAACATTTTGGGCAGTGCGGAGTTGTATTTTAGTATTGGGTTTTGAGTAACAGTTTTGATTTAATTTCCTGCACAGTGAACACCAGTTAGTTTCCTTTTTATGTAAATATGTGCACTGAAACATGTTGTTCGCAATAGTAACTTCATTTCTACATTTTTGTAACAGAGGACAATACATTCAGTACTACTGCACAACGTGCGTTTATTTGTTAACCGTGAGGCTCAAATTCCACGTAAACACATTCCGTGTTCAAATTGAATCCTCATTTTCATCGGGGAGTAGATATGATCAAGTTTGGTAAATTCATTTACAAAACTCCTGAGTTGTGGGGAATTTAGGAGATGGGCTTGGTGCCGGCCGGGGTGGCCGAGCGGTTCTAGGCGCTACAGTCTAGAACCGCGCGACCGCTGCGGTCGCAGGTTCGAATCCTGCCTCGGGTGTGTGTGATGTCCTTCGGTTAGTTATGTTTAAGTAGTTCTAAGTTCTAGGGGACTGATGACCTCAGAAGTTAAGTCCCATAGTACCCAGAGCCATTTGTGGGCTTGGTTCCCTGAAGCCAGTCGCGCTCTGATCCATTGATCTTCATGTGGAGTAGACAAAGTTTCTTCTAAATTATATCTTTTGTCGTGTGAGTGATCTGTGTGAACGTGTTGCTCCTAATACACTGTACACAGTAATTTAGCAGACTTGCCACGACAAGTGCCGGTTAAGTTGCTGCTTTGTATAACTTACCATACGTCGAGATTCAGGTGCCAGCATTCCAATTAACTGTATTTTAACTTAACATCTGTGTGTGTGCTATTTTTAATGAGGAAATAAATTTTAATTATTGTTAAATTCGTTGCTACATCTCACAGCGTCATTCCGCTTCCTAGTCGGAATCCATAAAATACTAGGTTGGCACCTCCCCTTCATACTGTTTCAATGAATTTTGTCATGATTATTGTATAACCAATATATGGATTTGTATTTTATTAGATCGTCAAATGATCTGTGAGATGGCGTCCATTTATCAGTTTAGTTAATATTTAAATAAATTTGGCTCAATAATAAGAAATTTTGTGCCAGAATGAGACATTCACTCTGCAGCGGAGTGTGCGCTGATATGAAACTTCCTGGCAGATTAAAACTGTGTGCCGGACCGAGACTCGAACTCGGGACCTTTGCCTTTCGCGGGCGAGTGCTCTACCAACTTTTATTTTTAGTTGATTTCATTTTGTTCCTTTTTGTTCGTTGTATCTGCTCGGGGCGGACGTCGCCAGACACACGTTTGTTCGTCGTTGATCCATTAACTCAGTTTCTTTATTACAGAGGGCAACTAACCTTCTGACCGAACACGCCGAGATACCGTGCCGGCTGTCCAACTGAGCTACCCAAGCACGACTCAAGCCCCGTCCTCACAGTTTTACTTCCGCCAGTACCTCGTCTCCTACCTTCCAAACGTTACAGAAGCTCTCCTGCCAACCTTGCAGAACTAGCACTCCTGAAAGAAAGGATCCTTTCTTTCAGGAGTGCTAGTTCTGCAAGGTTGGCAGGAGAGCTTCTGTAACGTTTGGAAGGTAGGAGACGAGGTACTGGCATAAGTAAAGCTGTGATGACGGGGCGTGAGTCGTGCTTGGGTAGCTTAGTTAGTAGAGCACTTGCCCGCGAAAGGCAAAGGTTCAGAGTTCGAGTCTCGGTCCGGCACACAGTTTTAATCTGCCAGGAAGTTTCAAGAAATTTTTTGTTCAATACTTGTTCGACGCAGGCAAATATAGGTTCTCCTTGTATAGTCATTCTTGGAATTTAGGAAATCAGAAGAGAGAGATTTCGCGAAGCTGATCCTAACGGTACCTTGCATTAGTAAAAGAAGAGAGGCATCATTCGATCTGTGTCCGCTCCTCCGCCTTCTTCAGTAAGGCTGTTGCTCGAACGGGGCTGCCATTGCTGATGAATTCTATACAGAATTTCAGCAGTGCAGCGTTCGAACCCTAGACGCAGGGAGTTTTATTGAGTAGCCACTGCACTCACTACAGCCTACGTGAAAATTATGAGCCACCTGCATCTCTTCATGGTTGACGTCTTCCCCGACAGTCTTCCTGAAAAATTACTGCCCCTCTGACAGTCAGATCGGCGCTACGATAGTTACATAAACATGACAATGAAATCACGTTGATGTCTTGGCCATCAAATTCGCCTGGTTAAACCCGATGGCACACATTTAGGACAATATTGGGAACCAGCTACGCCTCAGCAATCAATTCGTCCACAGTTTACAGTAAATGCGTGACCTGTGGGGAAACATCCGGTGTCACAGACCTCGGGAAACATTAGATAGCTCACACTAAGTTCTAAATTTAACTTTTGGACCTATCGTAGTTTTGAATATTTTTTTCTTTAATTTTTTTGTAATTCAGCCTGTATTTCATATCTGCTAAGTCATATTCTACTCTCAACTCTGGTCTAAGATAAGATTACAGCAATTAGCACCAAAAAGTGTTTAATTTGTCGAATATTGGCAACAAATAACGTGTTGATACTTAGGAGTAATTCCAAAGTTATTTACAATTACTCTGTATGTATTTTCCTTCTTGTTGATAGTACGTTTGTGTCTGTAGTCTGCTTGTTGAAGTCTGTTAGATATCTCAGGTTCGTGAGTTAGAATGCATTTGGCATCTGCAATAACAGATTTCACAAAGGGAGATTAGAAACTACACAATCTAGCCTGGATGTTTTCAAGACTTTCTATTTCTTTCAGTAGTTAATAAAAAAGCTTGATGTAAATACAGTTTTGCTCATACCCAACTGTGAGATGATGAATGATAATCGATCTGTAAATGGTTAACCGTAGTACACACAATGAGAGTTGTGACACACATCTTATGTACCACTAAATGTATATTACGTGACATCATGATAAAAATTAGGGAAATTAATGGTGACTTAAGTCATAAGATAAGCTCTGTTAATAGGAGCATATTCCTCTGTGATGTAAAGTGACCATCTGCACCCACCACCATCGTGACTGTTGTGGGCTTCTGAATTCGTTAAGAATTGAAAACAAGTGAAAGAGAAAACGTTTAAAATTGCTTTCCGAGACCTGTGTGAAATGCATCTCTGTGATACAGTCGCTGAAGCCAAAGGACTCTCATGGATAGTATGAAGTATCTAGCAGAATACTGATGTACTGTAGTGTACATATTAGTCTAGTACTTAGCCACATTCGTAATTTTTCTTTTAGGAATTGGTCTGTTTCCTGAACGATTAACGTAGTCAGTAGTGAAATAGGTTTAAAGAAACGGAGAAAAGGATAATGTAGATCTATTTCTATCCCATCGGTGTTTGCTAAAATTACTTAAAAAGTGCTTTATGTTAGGATTAAGAGAGCATTTCAGTTCATGTAAATCTCTGTCAAGCGTGCTGTTTGGTTTTAGGTGATTCGACTACTGAATATGCTACAGACTCTTTTCTCTGCGAGGCACTGGACTCATTTAACAAAGTTGCGAACTCTAGGCCTCTTCTTTGATTTAACTAAGGCGTTGTGCTATGTTGGTCGCAAGATGCTACTCTAGAAGCTGGACCATTGTGAAATAAGATGGGAACTTTGTAATTGCGTTCTCTCATACCTTAAGGTCTTTCCCCACACTAATGAGAACGGCTATGATGTGGAGTCAGACTGAGGCACGATTAAATAGGGAGTGTCTGAAGGGTTTGTGCTAGGACCACTACTATTTCTTACACATAAATGATAAGTCTTCTGATATGAAAGGTGATTCTACAATATTTCTGTTTGCTGATTAGTTTGGTAGTGACGCATGTTGAATGGAATGTAGGCAATGTATCAAACAGTGCACTTAAGGCATACGTTTATGGCCTGTAGAAATAAAACTGATGCTAAATCACAGTAAGGCTGTTTGTGTAATATCTACCACACAGTTCACTTGAGACTAACATTTAGTGTGTATAAAATCCGTCTATTATTAGTGAATCGGAAAAATCCGAATATTTACGTCTTCAGATAGATGGAAAAACCGTCAACGGAAGTCCATGTTGGTGGTCTTGTTCGAAAACTGGATACTTCTATATTTAACGTAAGAGCAGCAGCTGCAGTAAGTGATAGTCCACCATTAGAGTTAGTCTGGTTTGAGAATTTAGAATCGGCTATACCACATGGAATTATTTTAGGTATTAACGCTTCGCTCTCATAAGTAGTACTTTGGCCCAGAAACGGGCAGTTCTAACAGTATGCGCCATAGCCTCTCATTATGTATTTTATTTAATGTCGTTTGTTTTTAATAATGTGAATTTATTCTCATGAATTATCAGCTTTGTCTCTTAATAACAGGCAGAAATGCACCCTATATTTGGACGTCACCTCCTTGACTGTTGTGTAGAAAGGCGTTCGGTAGTCTGCTGCATATATTTTCAGTAAGCTAGCACAAGTATTAAAAATCTTAACAATAATCAACGTACTTTCAATTCTAAAGGGGAGAATTTTCTCGTGACTGATTCCTATTCTGCTGAAGAGTTTATGGAAAAAGTTAGGCATATTCCTGTGTTATATTGTTGATTACGCTAGTATATACTGAGCAGCTTGTCGATTTGCGTAAATTAGTTAATATAGTAATTCGTGTAAATTAATGTTCTGGCTCGATTGGTGATGATGATTTTCTCCTCTGTTTGGTCCTACGGAACTAGACATATAAAGTAAAAAAAATTGACGTGAAAATACGTGGTCGGCGGGATGTACAGAGAACACGGCTCTCCATAGTCAAAATGATCAATATTTATGTAACATCTCACATGAACTGCTGTAGTTGTTTGACAGCTTGAACCAAAACTGTTACAACGGATACTGTTTCATTCCATGTAAAACGGAGGTATAGATGGGGTCTGCCTATGGAGTAATTGTAATCAGCTTCTCTTCATTTGCTTTAATATAAATTGCGTCTGCTTAAAGAAATAATACCATTATTAATCATGTCTTCGTTAACATTAAACTGCACTTTAAAAGTGAAAATAAACAATGAGTTTTGCACTGGATGTAAATTCCATTGAATGTAAACAGTAAAAAGAAACTGAACCATCCGATATTTTCTTTTTTTATATGCCTGGTGAGAGAAAAATGTCTCTCATAAACAATTTTGAGGTTCGAAATGGTGTTACGAAATATTTGGTTAAGCTACTGTTCCAGAGGTATGGGATCGTATTCTCCAGTCGTTGCATTATAACAGGGTGTATGTATTGTCTACAACGTTGCATCGGCTGCAGTTTAATACTCGGGGCCCCACACCATGCATATAGATTGCACCGAGCAGTATTTGCGCGAGGGAACGTTCGAAGTTCACCCAGCAAGAAAAAATTGCTTTTTTCGCCTTGTGACTCAAAAATACAATGCCCGCCAGGCCACGGTACCGCGAGAAAATTTTACAGTAGGGAAATTAACTCCACTGCTCCCTGCAGTTCCTAACAGTACTGAATGAAATTCCAGATTGCAAACGGGTGACATCAGCATTTGGAAACAGAGAGCGTCGCTGATCCCATTTCCAGCCCGTTGTTACCAACAGAATGGAACAGAGTACTTTGCGACTGGCTTCAGCGAATCGTCCGCTGTTTGTGGAGAAACAGAGAAGAAACTCGGAAGGATCCTGATCTCGTAATTTCCGTGGAAGGAGAAGCTGGTCTAGGGGAAATTTAATTTGGGGTACTGTTCATTTATGGTGGCACAAAAGACGGCGAAGTTGGCGTTTCGCGACAAGGAAGGAGCGGTAGGAGGATCGTGGTCGTGGGTGGGCTGGTGGTGGGGGCTGCGGGGGTGGCGAGATGGTGGTCGGACAGGGTGTGGGGAGCACAGACCCAGTCTACTCACGAGCCGGGCCCGCGTCGGACCGCTCGCGCGAGCACATTTTTTCCGTGCCTCTTCTTCCCACTCTAGCCCTGAGCAAGTGGTGGGGCTATTTGTGCTTCGCACTGGAGCATTCATCACTGCGAGTAATCGACCCGCTGCCAGGGTAGGCCTGCTCCTAACGCTGCACCACTGCGCAGCCGGCCAATGAACGCCTACCCAGCAGGCAACGCCTCCACATGTGTGGCCAGCGTTATCTGCATCTTACAGAGTGCCTGAGAAGTTCCCATCGTCGTAGGCCACCAAAACATATTTTATAAGTACATTTGAGTAAGGGAAGGTTGAGTAAAGTGGATGAATGAATGTCGTGTGACTAGGGCCTCCCGTCGGGTAGACCGTTCACCTGGTGCAGGTCTTTCGATTTGACGCCACTTCGGCGACTTGCCCATCGATGGGGATGAAATGACGGCGATTAGGACAACACAACAACCAGTCCCTGTGTGGGGAAAATCTCCGACCCAGCCGGGAATCGAACCCGGGCCGTTAAGAGTGACAATCTATTGCGCTGACCACTCAGCTGCTGGGGGCGGACGGTAAAGTGGTCACTGTGAAGCAATTTGAATTTACATCAAACCATGGTTAGGGGTACAAGCTTGTCGCTTACATATTTTGAATCAACTTATTTTACGTTATCGCACAGAATATTTACGAGTAAAAATGTATAGAGGAGATGGTTCAGGCAGGGGCTAACAGTTTCATTAAAGGATATCCTGCCAAACTTGTTGAACACTTCAGATACAATACACCTGAAGAGTATTCTAAAACATGTTCTCTCTCTAACACTGAGGTTAAAAGTAAAGGTTGTAGAAAAGTTCAATTATCGAGGACCGCAAAAGAAATTGTCGTTTATCTTAGTAGGGTCCAAATCAAAAATTATATAAAACATCTAAACCTTCATCGGTACTCCTCACAGCGGATGGCGGAGGGTACCCGGCACCGCTACTTATTTCCTGTCCAATTCGACTTCCAAAAAAGACTAAGGAAAAACTGTCTATATGGCTCCGTATGAGCACCATTTTCTCGAGGTCCTTAAGCACTAGTATGCTGGAGGCAACAGAATCGAAAAATGTTCAAATGTGTGTGAAATCTTATGGGACTTAATTGCTAAGGTCATCAGTCCATAAGCTTACACACTACTCAACCTAAATTATCCTAAGGACAACACACCCATGCCCGACGGAGGACTCGAACCTCCGCCGGGACCAGCCGCACAGCCCATGACTGCAGTGCCCAAGACCGCTCGTCTAATCCCGTGCGGCCAACAGAATCGTTCTATGAGCTTCAAATGCCACTTCTCTAAATTTTCTAAATAGTGTTCCTAGAAAAGAACGTCACCTTCTCTCCACGGATTCCCATTTGAGTTCCCTAAGCATCTGCGGAACTACCAGTAACAGATCTAGCAGAGCATGTAACATATCTAGCAGACCTCCTCTGAATTGCTTAGATGTCTTCCTTTAATCTGACCTGATACGGATCCCAAACACTCGAGCAGTACTCAAGAACAGGTCGCACGACCGTCCTACGTGCGGCTCCTTTAAAGATGAATCACACTTCCGCAGAAGTCTTCCAGTAAATCGAAGTCGACCATTTGCATTCCCTACCACAATCCTGATAAGTTCGTTCCATTTCATATCGCTTGGTAAAGCCAGGATATTTAAGACATGACTGTCAATCAGGACACTACTAATGCTGTATCAGAATATTACGTGGTTGTTTTTCCCACTCATAGCTATTAACTTACATTTCTCTACATTTAGTGACAGCTGCATTCATAACACCTTACACCACAGCAGCATCAGCAGAAAACCGCAGATTGCTGCCCATCCTGTCCGCCAAATCATTTAGAGAGCTACAAAAAGACCTTTATGTTCAGCATCGACTTTACTTTTAAGAAAGCCTTACCAGCAGTGCGAAAGCCAAACTTCCACACATAATGACTTGAATTCAAAACGATATAATTTACTTAGGGGTTCAAAATACCGAAAAATACAAAACAATCTTTTTTAAAGTTAACTGCCTATTAGAGAAAGTCGCAAATGCACAGATCTCTTTCACCACCCGCCCATTCGCTGTGCGTCCACAGATTGCACACAAATCCCTTCACGCAACGTTCTCGCCCTGGGTCCTCAGAAAAGACTCTCTCAAAAAAGGTAGCTTGCGTCTTTCTCGTCTGGATATTCTCCTAGAGGTATTTCCAGGTCACTTTTGTCAGGCACAGCTCATTCTAGAGCTGCACCACCGTCCTCCCAATCTGAGGATTGTTGTCTCACTTTTCAAGACCTTCCCTTTGTCTTAATGTTCGCTACTGGAGTGTTTGTTTTCCCTTTAGTCTCAACTGTCGCCAGAAGTTAACTTTCTCTTACCCACCTGACATCAGATTGTTCAAAAGATACAGCCAATTCGATACGTTGTGGTGTTCCAGTAACGACCCAAATGTGAAGGTTTACGACGACATGTTGAAAATTTCCTAATGCCAGGAACTGGAGCAATCTGGAATGGACTCACTTGATTTGACGTTCCTGGAAGAGACGAGAAGTAGCGGCAGCGAAATAGAACATAGTGATAAGGCAGTAACGTTAGCAATGATGTCGATAAGTTTTGATGTCGCAGAACTGTGTGTGTTCTCTGCTTAAATTTTGGAAGCTATGAAATCAGAATCGGAAAAGATGCCTGTGTGCAATGGAAATATTCGAGCTGCTTTGAATCCGTTCTCTACATTCTCCCCAGTCTGGACATTGAGATAAGTGTTTCCAACCAGCTCGATGTGACAGGACGATGGCAGGATTGAATCCACTGTGTGACTTCCTCACTATATTAAAATTTCAGTGGTTCCATGAATTTCTCATCTAGAGGCTGAAGCTTATGGACCGAATGAGGAGAGATCATCATGATATAGTTTGCGCCAGCCATGTCAATATGCGTGAGTAGAATTGCCATCTGAAATCAGTAGAAATGGTGACTCTACTTTGTACCAAACTTTTGCAATCACAAGAGTAAGTCACTCTGAAAACAGATTACTTTGCACACAGATGGGTGAACCCGGCCTATCGAACCACGTTCACGAGAACGTGTGACACGTTCGCTCGTGGTAAAACGACCAGGAGCGGAAAAAAGTGCCGAACTGCACTCAGGTAGGCAATAACTGGCACTACAGAACCTCTCTCTGCAGAGGTTAAATCTGCTATTTGCTTATTACCCTTTCTCCCTATGACATATGGGACCTTGCTCTGGACCTCTGACAGGCCTGTATCCACGGTGAATACTTTTTCGGCAATGAATTTCTGCTTTTCGTATGCTTCTTCCAAAAGGTTAAAAAAGGTTTGTCTGTGTTCTTTTTTGAAGCATATTGCCCTTGCAAACGATGTTCCGCAAGGTTTGGCAAATGGTAAATAGTTTTTGTGGAGATTCAGAAAAGAATCGAGCTAGACGCTGCCAGCGTCATTTGACATGAAAGGAGTTTTTGACCATTTCTGATTGCAAGATTAAATTCCATCCAACTCATATCTGCTTCAGAATAGCCGTGGAATTTTTGTTCCATGATAAGAAAGTATTCAACACCCAAATAGGGATTTCTTCCTAGTTTTTTACGAGCTGCTACAGGTGGAGTCATATCATGCTCATAATTTACGATATAGTGTTGTACTGGGTCTTCATACGCTTTTTTCGGACGGCTATAATAGCTTTCACCTTGTCTCTTTGTTCCAGCACTTTCTTTCATTCTTTAGAATATACCTCGCCGTTTTCCTTGGTACCCTGAAATATTAGGTATCACAAATCTACCGTTTTCCATGAGGTGTACCAAAATTAAGTGTATTTATGGGCTAGCTCATATTTAGATCCGGTTGTGTAGCCCATATTACACCATTTGGAGTGATAATAGCTCATTCCCAAGATATGCAATGAACAATATATTCCAAATGAACTATGGAATATCAGTAACAACTTATTGCTGTAGCACCTAACGGTAAACAAAATTCAATAAACGTAGCTACAAAACGCTTCAGGGCACTGTAAATGGCAAAATGAGGCGTTCTGTAGCACTGTATCCAGTGATTTCGGCTGCAGGCGATGAACTGCCCTAATCCGCGTGTTGCTTCCCTCCTTAACAGTTTGCCACGGTTACCACTAGGCTTCAGCCCCTGTATGCCCTTAAGCAACAGTTCGCCCATTTGTAGACCCTAGCCAGTATTTGGACAATTTCCTCTAACAAGTTGACCATGCTGAAAGCTTGTCCTCTACCAAATGAGGTAGTCTTCATAAGACCGATTGTTAAAACACGCGCTCTGCCAACTGGAATGCAGAACAACATAAATCGTCACTTCTCATTCCAAAAATCGCTTTTCCATTCCAAACCCATTATCAAGGATTTATTTTTCTTCTTTGCTGAACATATTCCATTAGTTTCCCATAACAGGTTTACTACCCACTTTTTAAAGTACCACGTGTAACATGAAACAGTTCTCCTAAAACACGAAGACATTTTATCATACAATACTGCCTCAAGTGAGCTTTCCATCGCAATAGGGTCCGACGGTTTTTGCTGCGATTTCTCGACATATTTTATAGACATCTTGCTGTCTCAGAATCTGAAAGAATGACGAGTGGCAGCAGACCGTTGTCAGTTGGAAATCTGTATTATAGCAGAACAGGGAAGGTCTGAAGTAATCTTAAATCAAAATCTCCACATATGACGGATAATAACTTTTTATGTGAATGAATTTAGAAATCAGTGTGCAGTTTTATGTGTGACATACTGAAGTAACTAATAGATTGAAAATGAACTGCCTGGGAGAAGCGCTCACCTTCCTAACATTTCCCGACGATTGGTCTAGCCACTTCTCCCGACCGAACCCCAAAGCGGCATTTGTGGCTCACAGGTGATACTGTGTAGCACACTACATTTGGAAGCAAAAATATTTTGTTTAAACATTGATATTGTAAAAAAAGTGTTACTCGAGGCTTAAGTGAGGAAACAAGAATACTAAAAAAACTTACTATCCGTCCTACGACTGAAAATGAGATGGAACTTTTTGCTCATAATGCAATTCGTGTGAATGTATACGTGATATATCTGTATTGCTTTGACATTAATTGCTCTCTAAGGAAAATAAGAGTTTCATAGTATGTTGTTGCTTTGCTAGTATTCATACAAGTATCCTTCGGATTATGACAGCAAAGCCGCTTCAACACGCCTGTGCAGTAGCGTGCGATCTGGAAATAGTCTGTTCGGATATAAAAATATCAAGTCTTGATCACAAGTAACGCTCATTGATGCTGGATAACATAATTCATTCGCATAAACATTTCATGAGTAAAGTGTCAATAACATCATATGTAGAAAGCAACATTTAATGCTGAGGTATTAAATGCTTCTATGAAGCGATTTGTCGTAAATAATGTAAGATATTTCCATTACCAACTGGTAACACTTCTATCTTCAGACAGATATGTGAGACATTACTATGTGGAAAATATTCCAAGCAAAATTTCAGAATTAGTTCTCATGAGTGTTGGTTTTTCTTTATCCTGAGATCCAACGCTAATCCGTGTTTTATTTTCTTAAAGTTAATATTTGTTTTAGTGCCTGTGGAGTTTACAAATGAAACGTAGTTTAAACATTTCTGTGTGGCAACACACTTTTTATTGCCCAATAGCTTCGGTATTAGGTTTTAGCGTTACGTGGTTAGGAAGGTTCTGCAGTATACTTCTCAAATGGACACGAAGAATTAGACTTGGAGGTATTGATCTTATATTCGCATCTTATGAAAGAGGAAGTTTATATTCAGTTCACTGTTTGGCATTAAGAATCTTCTACACAGTAATAAATTCCATACTGTAAACATTTAAGACTGTGAAATGCTCACCTTACTGACCGGTGTTGCCTGTATATATATACTGAATGCTTTGGCACATTCTGTCCTGTACTGTGGGTATTGCTCTTGTGTTCCCTTTATCCGTCGAATGTATTGAAATTTAAGTTCCATTTATGGAAAATATCTCATTAATTATTATCACTTTCATCTACAGATGTGTGTACTAGTTAACTGCTTTCCTCAACAAAACATATTTACTTTCCAGTAATATCCCTTTTAGTAAAGGAAGTGAAATGAAGATAGACGTAAGGTTCTACGAAAAGTATAGCAGACACTTATAACGTTTTCATAATAAGATTATTGTCGATCTACTAACGGACTCTACTTACCTTCATGATGAAATATAAATTTTCTATCTAGTTGTACAGCAATATTTTTTGCAATTTTCAGTAGTTTTACAGTCAGGTGTTGCTGCTAAATGTCTAGTACATTTTGTCTGATCATACTTTCGAATCTGTACAATATTTCGAGGAATCACATACTGTTCACCTTCAGGACATGATTTCGAGTGCTGCGCTTAGATCAGGCTGATGAGACAAGCTCTACGTGCTTATGACCAGCCTTTGACTGGTAGGAAAAGTAATACTGTAGGCATTCTTACACAATGTAGTGTGGTTGTTTAAGCCGCAGTTAACTAAAAAGGAATTTTTAACAGTACGTGCTAACGCCATTTGAGAGTAAATCTATTATTCAACGACTGTCACAATTATTAGCATGTGAGAAAGGGCACAGACACATGTGCAGTTACGTATTTCACGCAAAATTATTATTCTATTCTGCTGAATAACTCTTATATTCTCGTAGAAGCTTATTCCATATCGTAAAAGACTTTGTGTTCCCAATGAACGTGTACACTTGGAATAACTTTGACAGAAAGACGATCACTGTGCTACATAATAAGAAACTGTTAACACCTAGTTTCAGTCTAGAGCTGGACCTCCATGAAACCGGTAAACGTCCTAATAATAAGCTGGGCTTCATGATTTCATATATATTCATGGCCATTATGAAAGTTTCACAGTAATTACCTGTAGTTACAACTGTCTTGTATTTTCTGATTTCTGTAAGCGATCTGTAAGCAGTTACCAGCTACTCTGCGTTTTATGTCTGTCAGCTTTTTCTTCAAATTCTGCGTACATTCTATATAGACATTCAGTATAACGTAGACACCTATAGATAACTATTGTGAAACCTGCAATGGTCATGGATACCCCTTTAACTTTTGGGCGTCGCTAATTATGTGAATCTTTTGAAACCTGATAACAGTAAATACCAATACTGAACCCGGTTGTTAAGTTGTTTGTCGACATACGGTGAAGTGATTAAACCATGAAAGGTCTACTAATCGGTATATGAACTATTACTATGTGCAGATATCTGAGACAGTTTCATAATTAATTTTTCGGTGTGTTTACTCCTCCGTAACTTGAGCGCCGAGGAAATTTAACCATAGTTTCTCATTTAGTGTAAGACCATAAAAGGTACGCTGAAGTCGATAGAACTAACTGAATCCATCCTTATTCCACTTCTCTTCCGCCATCATAAATTATGGCGATGACTGACGTGAATTCTAATGTCATGCTGAAAGCTATCCAACAAAGTAGATGCAACATTTGTGCTTATTTTACACTGTAACGTTGTCACATACTTACACCGTCTTAACCTAGGGTTAACAAGGATCGTTTTCATAACTGACTCTGCATTCAGATGAAATTCCAGTGTCCGCAGCTCGCGGTCGTGCGGTAGCGTTCTCGCTTCCCACACCCGGGTTCCCGGGTTCGATTCGCGGCGGGGTCAGGGATTTTCTCTGCCTCCTGATGACTGGGTGTTGTGTGATGTCCTTAGGTTAGTTAGGTTTAAGTAGTTCTAAGTTCTAGGAGACTGATGACCATAGCTGTTAAGTCCCATAGTGCTCAGAGCCATTTTTGAAATTCCAGCGTCAGCCATCCAACCCATTCGTGGTTAACAAAGACAGCTTGTAATGGCTTTAAGAACATATGGGGCACTTAATAGGCTGCTGACACCACAACTGCACATTATTTTCTGTTGCTTTTCATTCTACTACACATTTATCATATAAAGGGCGTTCAAAAAGAAACGAGCCCGAGGCATAATTACAGAAACTAGTACCTGTATGTTACCAGCATTGATCCTGGCTGTTGAGGCACTTTTCCCACAGTGACACTAGGCGGTGAATGGCTGTTTCATAAAATTCCCGGGGTTGCGATATTAGCCAGTTCCGCACGTACAGCTGAAAGTCGCTGCCCGAGGTAGTTTGGCCCTCAGAGGCTTTTTAAGGTGGCCAAAACTGACCCCCTTCTGATTAATTTCTGCAGCACGGGACAACAGTCGATGCCCAGCGTTACTCGCAAAGCTTGACCACCCTTCGCCAAGCCATCAAATCAAAACGACCGGGCAGTCTCACCTGTGGGGTCATTCTGCTCCGCGACAATGAAAGGCCTCATACAGCCAACACAATCGCGGCACTCCTGCAGATATTCAAATTTCAGGTTCTCGGTCAGCCTCCATGCAGTCCGGACCTCTCTCCCTGTGATTACGCCATTTTTGTTCCCCTTAAAAAGGCTCTGAGGAGCAAACTATTCACCTCGGACGACGACGTCCAGCTATACGTGAGGAGCTGGTTAACATCACAACCCCGGGAATTTTATGAGACAGCCATTCACCACCTTTTGTCACAGTGGGACAAGTGTCTCTACAGCCAGGATCAGTACTTCTAACATATAGGTACCGGTTTCTGTAATTAAGCCTCCGGCTTGTTTCTTTTTGAACGCCCTTTATACATATATCAAAGTTTTGTTTTTACCGCTTCCAAAGCTCATGTAATGAATTACACATTAAGAGTTCTCAACATCAAGCTTTCATATTTTTCGCGTAATTTAATGTTTACATGACTTTTTAATATATCGTCATGGGCTTCATGGACAAGTTCTACAACTGCAGACAATTTCTCTGAAACATATAAAGGTCGTGAATACTCCTGGATAGGGGTACCTTTAATTAGTAACGTTTGATTAATCAGCTTCATTGTCCGTTGCAGGTAGCAAATCGGCTATATGTACTTTATTGGAGGAACACCAGTGGAACCATCACTGAACCCTGTGGGTCTCCACAGCGCTACAAGTTCATTAGGCCGGCCCTGTTACTTAGCTGGCGCCTCAGCAGTAACAGATAGCCTCGCCTTGCGGCTACTCGGCCTCCCCTCCCCTCCCCCCCTTCACCCATCCCCCCTCCCACCACCCCTCCAGACTCAGCGGCAGCTGCTAGAGGTCGCCACCCCCGCAGACTTGACCTCCACCCACCCCCGCTATTATCCGCTCAATTAGCCGGCGCAGCTGTCGATTGGCCGGGGGTGGCCCCGTCTAACACGGCTCAGTCCCCACCTGTGCGGCTAATGATGGCACGCGACTAAATGAGGAATACTGGCCCCAGAGAACCCGTATTTAATGAACACGGAAGCTGAGCGAGGCAGAACTGTCAGCTTTCTGCAGCTCATTATCGTCGCTAAATTTGACACACGGGAAGCAAATAGTGACAGCAACTGTGCAAAGTAATATTCAGTTTTACTGAAACAAATGTAGGAAAGTTAAAACCAGTTGCAAACGTTGTTAATCTAATTTGCTAAAAAACTATAATTTACTCGTTTATTTAAACCTTTCCATTTATTAACAAAACGATTGGAACATTAATTTTGCCGCTTAGAGATAGCTGATTTATTGGAATAATTTACAACAAAGTGAAAGTGCTGATACTAATACACAAATTTCCAGTCTTAACGGAATCATGTCCATAACATTATAAAATTACCTTTCGTTTTTAAATAATTACAAATGTTACAAATGACCAAGTTACGTAGGATATTTTAGGTTATTCTGCTATTGTTGTCTAAAGTTCCGTGTGAAAATTAACATATGCTATCATAAACGCATAATCAATTCATTATAGTGCTATATCTTTACTTAAATAACGAAGAAGAATTCTCTCACTAATAGTATACTCACTCCCACTAGAAACAAATACACTCCTGGAAATTGAAATAAGAACACCGTGAATTCATTGTCCCAGGAAGGGGAAACTTTATTGACACATTCCTGGGGTCAGATACATCACATGATCACACTGACAGAACCACAGGCACATAGACACAGGCAACAGAGCATGCACAATGTCGGCACTAGTACAGTGTATATCCACCTTTCGCAGCAGTGCAGGCTGCTATTCTCCCATGGAGACGATCGTAGAGATGCTGGATATAGTCCTGTGGAACGGCTTGCCATGCCATTTCCACCTGGCGCCTCAGTTGGACCAGCGTTCGTGCTGGACGTGCAGACCGCGTGAGACGACGCTTCATCCAGTCCCAAACATGCTCAATGGGGGACAGATCCGGAGATCTTGCTGGCCAGGGTAGTTGACATACACCTTCTAGAGCACGTTGGATGGCACAGGATACATGCGGACGTGCATTGTCCTGTTGGAACAGCAAGTTCCCTTGCCGGTCTAGGAATGGTAGAACGATGGGTTCGATGACGGTTTGGATGTACCGTGCACTATTCAGTGTCCCCTCGACGATCACCAGTGGTGTACGGCCAGTGTAGGAGATAGCTCCCCACACCATGATGCCGGGTGTTGGCTCTGTGTGCCTCGGTCGTATGCAGTCCTGATTGTGGCGCTCACCTGCACGGCGCCAAACACGCATACGACCATCATTGGCACCAAGGCAGAAGCGACTCTCATCGCTGAAGACGACACGTCTCCATTCGTCCCTCCATTCACGCCTGTCGCGACACCACTGGAGGCGGGCTGCACGATGTTGGGGCGTGAGCGGAAGACGGCCTAACGGTGTGCGGGACCGTAGCCCAGCTTCATGGAGACGGTTGCGAATGGTCCTCGCCGATACCCCAGGAGCAACAGTGTCCCTAATTTGCTGGGAAGTGGCGGTGCGGTCCCCTACGGCACTGCGTAGGATCCTACGGTCTTGGCGTGCATCCGTGCGTCGCTGCGGTCCGGTCCCAGGTCGACGGGCACGTGCACCTTCTGCCGACCACTGGCGACAACATCGATGTACTGTGGAGACCTCACGCCCCACGTGTTGAACAATTCGGCGGTACGTCCACCCGGCCTCCCGCATGCCCACTATACGCCCTCGCTCAAAGTCCGTCAACTGCACATACGGTTCACGTCCACGCTGTCGCGGCATGCTACCAGTGTTAAAGACTGCGATGGAGCTCCGTATGCCACGGCAAACTGGCTGACACTGACGGCGGCGGTGCACAAATGCTGCGCAGCTAGCGCCATTAGACGGCCAACACCGCGGTTCCTGGTGTGTCCGCTGTGCCGTGCGTGTGATCATTGCTTGTACAGCCCTCTCGCAGTGTCCGGAGCAAGTATGGTGGGTCTGACACACCGGTGTCAATGTGTTCTTTTTTCCATTTCCAGGAGTGTAATTTGTTAATTAATCAAAACACCGCATGCTTTAGTGCGTAGCTGGCTTCTGAAATGCTTCACTATAAAGCACTAATGAGTAACGAGAAAACATTTTAATATTACTTAGCACATTTAAAAACTAAAAATTATTACTATTAGTTTTTCTGGTTTGAGTGTACTGCAGGTGAATAGTGTTACAGAGGAGAGGTTTCGCTTCTGTTTACACGGATCGTCAAACAAGGTTGAAGTTTGATTCCTTTTGCATTGTTTGAGGTCGACCGGTTTTTCCCTCGTTGTTAAAGAATTAGAAAAAAGAAAGAAAAAAACCATCATTCTACTTTCATCCTTCACGAGTTCTCGGCTTGATGCTTTCTCATTTTGTACACTTCACTTCGATTTTATAAAACTACTTCCAGTGTGAATTCAGTTGTTTTGCATTCAGTACCGTAATTCATAAATAGAATCGAAACACGTCTGGTGTAACATTCTTAAATTGCACTACACTTAACATTAATAGTTCACAATTGATTTATAACAGGTACTGCAAAAGATGGCAACCTAAAGAAACACACAAAATATACTCATCGTCGAAACGCAAGTGCAACTGTTGTCAAAGCCTTTTGGCATAATTAGTTAACGGCGACGCAAATAAGTATTCTAATTGACTATCCACACCACCACTTTGATGTCGGACTACATACTGATTCTTTTCTGCTTTTGGTGTAATTATATTCGTCATATTTTCACTTCAACCATTCCAGTTTTTCATCCCAGCGGGAATAGTTTAAATGATCGTAAGTAATTAAACCAACATGCCAACTGGTTGCCCGTTTCAGCAAACGCTGCTGTGGGATCGTATGGAGGGCTTGTAGAGCCTCTAACTCCAAGCCGAAAACAGATGTCCTTAAATCCTCTGGATGTGAAAGCTGTCGCTTTGTCAGATACCGATGCATGGCACGGACCATTGGTGCTAAACATACTCCGCTTGCTCCATGGCACTACGCGAAGGAAACAGCCAAGGAAACTTAGAGAAGGCATCAGTGCGAAACAAAAAGTACTTGTTACCTGAGAGTGAATGTGGGAAGAGGTCCTGGAAGTGGATTTACACTGACTCTGTGTCTCTGCTGGTTTAGAAGCCAGGGTTCCCTGCTTAATATCCTGCAACAGCTTACTTGTGGAAGAAGTTCTATATGCCCACGACATGATCCTAATATCTGAATCAATCTCCTTCTAAATGAACTCTTCTCTGATCTTAGTATGCGTCTTACACACGCGTTGATCGCTACCCAATGACGATTAATAGTAACATGCGAATAACGTGCGGACCAGTTCAGATGGAACGACTATCCTGGGGTAGCGGCTCCCCCTAGTCATATGACAGACTTTACCATTATTGAGAGTGTAAGGCAGCACTACCTCCTCTTTGTGCAGCTTGTCTCTTGTTGGCTAAGAGGAAGCATCGTACTCTCGACGTTTTTCAGTTCCCCTAAACAGTGTCGGTAAATATCCTAGTATTAGATCAACGAACCGAGGTTTATCTTCTAGGCCCTCTACTATCTCAGATCCATCGTCCTCAAGGTCCCCTCAGAACCTTCTACTCAATCCATCTTCGATTACGTTGTTCGTTCTCCTCAGATGACTCATCACAAATAGAGATGCTGAAATTTGGGTCACCCACCTAGCTATCCTAGGCAGTGGATACTCTTTATAGCCATAGTGCTCACTTAATATACTCGCCCCTACCCCGTACAGACAATATATCTTGAGAATATATGTTTCCAGAGATGGTACAGCTTTAACCTTGTCAGATTTGACAATTAATTCCGATGCCAGTTCCGCCGCTAGCGTGCTCGAAGAGAGTTTATATATTGATCACATTTGTGTACCTACAGTCCAAACTTTAACAGCTACAGTGAAGTACGATTTGTCGAATTAAGGAGGTGAGCGACAAGAAACTGCCAGACTGCGGATGTAAATTGTAATCTATACAGGGTGTTACAAAAAGGTACGGCCAAACTTTCAGGAAACATTCCTCACACATAAATAAAGAAAAGATGTTATATGGACATGCGTCCGGAAACGCTTAATTTCCATGTAAGAGCTCATTTTAGTTTCGTCAGTATGTACGGTACTTCCTCGATTCACCGCCAGTTACCCCAATTGAAGCAAGGTAATGTTGACTTCAGTGCTTGTGTTGACATGCGACTCATTGCTCTACAGTACTAGCACCAAGCACATCAGTACGTAGCATCAACAGGTTAGTGTTCATCACGAACGTGGTTTTGCAGTCAGTGCAATGTTTACAAATGCGGAGTTGGCAGATGCCCATTTGATGTATGGATTAGCACGGGGCAATAGCCGTGGCGCGGTACGTTTTTATCGAGACAGAATACCAGAACGAAGGTGTCCCGACAGGAAGACGTTCGAAGCAGTTGATGGGCGTCTTAGGGAGCACGGAACATTCCAGCCTATGACTCGTGACTGGGGAAGACCTAGAACGACGAGGACACCTGCAATGGACGAGGCAATTCTTCGTGCAGTTGACGATAACCCTAATGTCAGCTTCAGAGAAGTTGCTGCTGTACAAGGTAAGGTTGACCACGTCACTGTATGGAGTGTGCTACGGGAGAACCAGTTGTTTCCGTACCATGTACAGCGTGTGGAGGCACTATCAGCAACTGATTGTCCTCCACGGGTACACTTCTGCGAATGGTTCATCCAACAATGTGTCAATCCTCATTTTAGTGCAAATATTCTCTTTAAGGAAGAGGTTTCATTCCAACGTGATCAAATACTAAATTTTCACAATCAACATGTGTGGGCTGACGAGAATCCGCACGCAATTGTGCAATCACGTCATCAACGCAGATTTTCTGTGAACGTTTGGGCAGGCATTGTTGGTGATGTCTTGATTGGGCCCAATGTTCTTCCACCTACGCTCAATGGAGCACGTTGTCATGATTTCATACGGGATACTCTACCTGTGCTGCTATAACACGTGCCTTTACAAGTACGACACATGTGGTTCATGCACGATGGAGCTCCTGCACATTTCAGTCGAAGTGTTCGTACGCTTCTCAACAACAGATTCGGTGACCGATGGATTGGTAGAGGCGGACCAATTCCATGGCCTCCACGCTTTCCTGACCTCAACCCTCTTAACTTTCATTTATGGGGGCATTTGAAAGCTCTTGTCTACGCAACCTCGGTACCAAATGTGGGCGTCTGTGATACAATACGCCATTCTCCAGGGCTGCATCAGCGCACCAGGGATTACATGCTAAGGGAAGACATTTTGAACATTTCCTCTAACAAAGTGTTTGAAGTCACGCTGGTACGTTCTGTTGCTGTGTGTTTCCATTCCATGATTAATGTGATGTGAAGAGAAGTAATAAAATGAGCTCTAACATGGAAAGTTAGAGCATGTCCAGATAACATATTTTCTTTCTTTGTGTGAGAGGAATGTTTCCTGAAACCTTTGCCGTACCTTTTTGTAACACCCTGTATATGTGAAAAGATACAGCATCGACAAGGCTTTTACAACCATAATTCAGCAAATCCTTAATTACTATTACGTTCTTTAACGTAGAGTGATATCGAGCAATCTAATTAGCTCTTAGTGATGTACATCCATTGACGTACTCACCTGTTTTGCATCGCAATTAAGCTGTTAGACGGAGTCTGAACATTTACTAAAAATCAATATAAAATCTGGTACAAGCGACATACACAACCAAGGCAGTATGCATCGGTGGGCGTGCTTATGCACCATATACATTTAGTTCATAAGATTTACATTTTTATTATATATTTAATTAACTGTTTATAAATTTACGTAGTTTTACTCGTAACTTCTAAACCATTATAAATATCATAAACACGAATACTAATTCTGAGAAGCAAACATCCAATAATAAAGTAGTGCCATAGCCTTATTTACAGTAATATTTCACAGAACAAAGAATATGAACAGATTGTCAACAATGCAACGAATTGCTTAACTTTAAATACTGGGTGAACTACTGCATATAAAAGTAAGTGTAGGATATTAGTTATGACACGCATTTCAGCGTGCAGCTAATGGTACAATTAGATTTTGAATATCACTTACGTAGCAAAAGTTGTGAATTAGACTGGTGACACTACACTCATTAAGTGACGTAGACGCAAGATTTTCCGTGGAGCGGTGGTCTGAGGACGTGAAAGAGCGACCGCCACTTTGCAAGACGACAGTGTTCTGTTCGGCTTGACTGACGCGACATATGTGCTCGTCTGAACGGTTTCCCATCTTCACATATTTTCGAAGACCGATTTTTCAGGCAGTCAGTCACGACTCATAGAAATATTATTTATGTTGACAGGGGACTTCCAACTGTTATCCACTAGTCAGAACTCGGATTTATTTCTGCAAGCAGCTGCCAGAACTTGTAAGTTTGCGTATGATATGATTTGGGACTTTAAAGTTGACCACTCAGTCTGGACTTCACCTCTGTCCGCCAGTGAGGGATTTCGAATATTTTTTCTACTAATTGGCACTTAGGCTGTAATATTGTGTGTCCGTTAGACTCTGATTAGTTATAAGTTATTAAGGGGCTTAGCTTTGGGTAACTTTTAGCTCTGAATCCTGCCTGTGCTAACCAGCTGTTTGTAATATATTTCTTTTATATAATGAATTCGCTACACACTGCACTTAGGGCTGCGCTATTTTCAAACCAATTAACTTCGCAGTTGATTTCTCCAGCCCACGTACTAATTTGTGAAACTTAAGGGAAGATAATCTCTTATTACAATAGAACAGTGTCCTTATTTTAGTGTCTGTATAGTTCGATGCAATGTTCCTTCGACCATGTATGATTGTTCGGGCCGTCGAAAGGACAATAATGCTGTACTGTATTTTATGCCGATTCGTATGCGAGCACCGTAGGACGTAGATACTAAGACATACGGAGGTTTGAGTCTATCCCTGTGTCGTTTATGTATAGCCAAAGCGGTTAAGGCAACCGTTTGCGTACAGCGAGAGATGTGAGTTCGAGTCCTGGTCCGGCACAAATTTTGATGTCTTACTAGTAAATCGTATAGACATTGTACAGTGCATACGCAGTATGTAAATGGATTTCATAATCTTTTATTAGTTGTAATTCAAGCTTGTGATTGTAGCTTCTTATTTTACGTAAATTGCACTCTGTACAGCATAGCAACCAGTTTTCTGACTGATTAATTACATCAGGGGCCAATTTATTTAGTTGTTTGATTTTAAAAGTGTGCCAAAAATAGGCTGAAACGAAATATCATGCCCAGTAATGATAACGAGAGCCGTTTTTATTTAATATTTAAGCCATTTTTATGTCGCAGTTCACAGTCCACAGAATTATCAGTAATGTATGACACAACCATCCACAGACTGCTTGTTGCATTCTAGCCACTTCCAAATTAATATGGTTACCGAGCTATCAGTATAGAGGAGGGCACGCACTGGTTCATTGTTGATATCACGGCGTACAAGTGGACTCAGGTTTCGCAGCTGTGCAAACATTGCCTTACAGAACCTGTGGGCAGTGATGTAGCTAAACCCGTTGCCATGACTTTTTGGAAGCATCACTTGTTCATGCTTGTATCTTTATTTCTGTTTGGACTGTGGCAACTAAGGTACCCCTAGCACTCACGTTGCATGGCAACGCAAATTCTTTTTCCTTATTTGAAGAAAAGTGTCGTTCTAATTGCTAACTTTTCATTCAATTGTTTGAATGTATTTTCGCACTCCTATTGCCAATGTAACTCTTCAGCATTTCCTCTAGTGCCACTTCTAATTGATAATAACCACTCTGTAAATCTGTGGTACAAAAATATATGCACTGGCCCAAATTACACAGAGTTCCCATTATGTTCAGGATTGGATAAGCATCTGTAACTATGTGCGTATTAAAGCACCAATAAGCAAAATAAGAATGATACATCTTCATCCCATCCCCCCAGGGGGTCCACAACTCTCTTGTGGACACGTGCGTAGCGAGCACGGGACCCCGAGCTAATGTGGCCCTCCTTCCTTTCCCGGCTGCATACCTTCCCTTCCCTTTCCGCATCCCTCCCCGTCCCCCATCTTCGCCTCCCCCCCTCACCTCTGGCTCTTTCCTTCCCTTTCTCCCCCTCTGGGAGTATGGTTTGTGCCTACGTCTGGAGACGGACGCTCGAAACTTCCAAATTCCTTGCTTTCTACACTTGCAAGTCCTCGTCCTTCCTCTGTCCTTCTCTTTTCCTTCCCTCTTCTCCTTGCCCTTTTCTCCGCTGCGGCGTTTGAGAGCCCCTCTTCTTTCCTTTCACTTTCTCTTTTTTCCTCCCTGTGCGTGTCTGAAGGCCGACCCACGCACTTCCATGCGTAGCCGGTGACGGAGTAACGCGTAATTCCCCGCCCCGGGTAGACAGGTAGGACACGTATGTACCCCCTGGTAACGGCCAGGCCCAGGGAGGGGTGATTACCCGAGCTGATACCTTCCGAAAGTGCCGATTGGTCCCTCCGTCCGTTTATCGGGAGGTGTGACCTGAGGTTTGAACAATCACCTAAGGCGGGTGTGCCCTCAGTGAGGCCCCCACAAGGGAGGAGCGCGCCATTGGAGACGCCGGTAATCATGGGGGATTCTTCCGCAATGGTTTCCTCACCTTCCACTATGTCTGCTCACAAACGTAAGTTCACTGAGTCTCAGCCACAGACGGTTCTTCCATCGTTGCCACAGTTCCTTGTTGTTTCTCGGTCTGACGAAGGTCACGACTTTTGCACGGTCAACCCTTTCATTATTCAGAAAGGTGTCGACGCAATTGCGGGTCCTGTAAAGTCTTGTTCCAGATTACGGAATGGCACCCTGTTGTTAGAAACACACAGTGCCCTCCAGGCTCAAAAATTGCTGCGTACTTCTCTGCTCCACACCTTCCCTCTCCGGGTGGAATCGCACCGTACCTTAAATTCCTCGCGTGGAGTCGTTTATACACGCTCCCTCGATGGATTGTCTGACGAAGAAATTCGGCACTACCTGTCTGACCAGGGCGTCACGGCTGTTCATCAGGTTATGAAAAGGGTTGACTCGAACATCATTCCAACCCGCACTGTCTTCTTGACATTTGACAAAGTTCAACTCCCATCAAAAATCAAAGCAGGCTATGAGATAATTTCCGTTCGCCCTTATGTCCCAAACCCTACGCGTTGCTATCGATGTCAGCGGTTCAATCACACCAGCCAGTCCTGTTCCAATCTGGCCAAATGTTACGTGTGGCAAGGATGCCCATGAGGGTGCTTGTCCACCTCCATCCCCTCGCTGCATCAACTGTATGGGTGACCACGCTGCTTCCTCTCGAGATTGCCCCGTTTTTAAGGACGAAAAGCTCATCCAGGAAATAAGAGTGAAGGAAAAGGTGTCGACCTTTGCTGCTCGAAAGTTACTCGCCAGTCGACAGCCCACCGTGCTTCAGAAAGGAAAATATAGCACTGTCCTTGCTTCTCCTCGGCCAACAAAGGAGGCGGCCACGCAGACTTGCGACCTCACCTTTAGTACCACGGTCGTCAGATCGGCCAGCGCAAAGATCGCCCGTTCAACCTCACCACTTTCGCCTGCCCACTCTATGGCTCACCCTTCGTCGGGTTCTGCTAAATCTCGAGCCCAAAAGTCAGACGCCAAGTCTTCGAAAAAAGAGCATTCTCGTGAAGAGTTTTGCGGTACGTAAAAACCGCAACTTCACAACCATCGGTTCCTCCTTCATCTAAACATCATACTTCCAAGAAGGCTACGAAGAAACACAGTTCCTCTCCTTCTCCGCCAAGGCGTGTCCCATCTACAGCACCACCTGGCGGAAATCGCCCTCGGCCGTCTTCTGTGTCGCCGAGGCGCACTGCAGGTGGCCGGTCAACTGGCCGATCGTTGGTGGCAGGAGCTGCTCCTGACCAACCTATGGATCACGATCTTCTGCCTTCGACTGAATGCCATTCCATGCTGTCGGTAGCAAGCTCTGAGCAGTCGTTGAGTTGACAGCACCCTTGGTCACGTTCCGCCATTTTCTGTTCACCCTATGTCCATTATCCACTGGAATATCCGCGGCATTCGAGCCAATCGGGATGAATTGTCGATCCTCTTACGATCCTACTCGCCGGTCATCTTCTGTCTTCAGGAAACAAAGCTGCGTCCCCATGACCGCTTTGTTCTCCCTCATTTTCAGTCCGTCCGATATGACCTCCCCTCTGTTGAAGGCACTCCTGCCCATGGAGGACTCACGATTCTGCTCCACGATAATCTCCATTATCACCCAATCCCCTTAAACAGTTCCTTCCAAGCTGTCGCCGTCCGTCTTTCCCTTTCTGGATACACGTTCTCTCTTTGTACGGTATACATTCCATCGTCCACACCAATGGCACGAGCTGATCTCCTTCATCTTCTTGATCAGCTTCCACCCCCCTATTTGCTGGTTGGGGACTTCAATGCCCACCACCCGCTTTGGGGATCTCCACATCCTTGTCCACGTGGCTCACTATTGCTAGACGTCTTCCACCAAGCGGATCTAGTCTGCCTCAACACTGGGGTCCCCACATTTTTTTCTGCCTCCACGACAAATTTATCTCATTTGGACCTTGCGGTCGGTACTGTTCCGCTAGCTGGGCGCTTCGAATGGTTCGCCCTTGATGATACACACTCGAGTGACCACTTTCCATGTGTTCTTAGACTGCAGCCTCAACTGTCATATATGCGCTCGCGACGCTGGAAGTTTGCCCAAGCCGATTGGACACTTTTTTCGTCTCTAGCGACATTCGATGACAGTCGCTTTCCCTGCGTCGACGATGAGGTCACACATGTTACCGACGTTATTCTCACAGCTGCGGAACGTTCAATACCACGCACCTCCGAATTGCCCCGGCGCCCCCCAGTTCCTTGGTGGAACGAGGCATGCCGTGACGCAATACGTGAGCGGCGACGTGCTCTTCGCATTTTTCGTCACCATCCAGCTTTGGCCAACTGTATCCGATATAAGCAGCTCCGTGCGCGATGCCGTCGCGTCATCCGCGATAGCAAGAAGGCAAGCTGGAAATTCTTTATTAGCTCATTTAACACCTTCACTCCCTCCTCGGAAGTTTGGAGTCGGCTTCGACGGTTCTCAGGCGCGCCTAGTTTCTCCCCGGTCTCTGGGCTCACTGTCGCGCATGATACCTTAGTGGACCCCGTCGCAATTTCTAACTCATTGGGTCAGCACTTTGCTGAGATTTCGAGCTCCTCAAATTACCCGCCAGCGTTTCTCCCGAAGAAACGTGCAGCGGAAGTGCGACATCTTGCTTTCTCCTCTCAAAATCACGAAAGCTACAATACTGTTTTCTCCATGCGGGAACTCCAACATGCCCTCTCTTCTTCTCGCTCCTCCGCCCCAGGACCGGATGGTATCCATGTCCAAATGTTGCTGCATTTATCAACCCATAGCATGCGTTACCTCCTTCGCCTTTATAATCGAATTTCGACCGACAGTACCTTTCCCAGGCGATGGCGGGATGCTATTGTCGTTCCCGTTCCGAAACCTGGAAAGGACAAACATCTCCCCTCTAGCTATCGCCCCATTTCTCTCACGAGTAGTGTCTGTAAGGTTTTGGAGCGTATGGTGAATTACCGCTTAGCTTGGTGGCTGAAATCCCGCAGTCTTTTAACACCAGCCCAATGCGGATTCCGAAAGCATCGTTCTGCCGTTGACCATCTTGTTGCTCTCTCCACTTATATCATGAACAATTTTCTCCGGAAACGCCAAACGGTAGCAATATTTTTTGATCTGGAGAGAGCATACGATACCTGTTGGAGGACAGGCATCCTCCGCACACTGTTCTCTTGGGGCTTTCGAGGCCGGCTGCCCCTTTTTCTTCGCGAATTTATGGCAGAGCGCACATTTAGGGTGCGGGTGAACACTACTCTCTCCCGTACTTTCTCCCAAGAAAACGGGGTACCCCAGGGCTCCGTGCTGAGTGTTGTACTGTTTGCCATCGCCATAAATCCAATTATGGATTGTCTCCTTCCTGATGTCTCGGGCTCCCTCTTTGTGGACGATTTTGCGATCTACTACAGCTCTCAACGGACCAGCCTTCTTGAAAGACGTCTTCAAGGATGTCTCGATCGCCTCCACTCGTGGAGCATCGAAACCGGCTTCCGTTTCTCACCCAGTAAGACAGTTTGTGTTAATTTTTGGCGACGTAAGGAGTTTCTTCCGCCCTCCTTACATCTAGGTCCTGTCAACCGTCCGTTTTCCGACGTCGCTAAATTCTTGGGTCTTATGTTTGACAGAAAACTGTGCTGGTCCTCCCACGTTTCGTATCTTTCGGCTCGCTGTCTGCGTTCCCTTAACACGCTCCGTGTCCTGAATGGTACCTCCTAGGGAGCGGACCGAGTGGTCCTTCTCCGCCTCTATCGCGCCTTAGTGCGCTCGAAATTGGATTATGGAAGCATAGTCTACTCCTCTGCTCGGCCGTCTATTCTTCGGCGTCTCGACTCTATCCACCACCGTGGATTACGTTTAGTGTCTGGAGCTTTTTACACCAGCCCTGTGGAAAGCCTTTATGCTGAGACTACTGAACCTCCGCTGTCCAATCGGCGGGCAGTCCTTCTGAGTCGTTATGCTAGCCATCTGTCTTCCATGCCTGCTAATCCAGCCCATGACCTTTTTTTCGACGCCTCCTTTGATGTCGGCTATGCAGGGCGCTCCTCCTCCCTACAACCCCCGGGAGTCCGCTTCCGTCAACTGCTCCATTCTCTTTCCTTCCGCTTTCCTAAAACCTTCTTGACAACTTGGGGTACAGCACCGCCTTGGCTCCGTCCCCGGATCGACTTGCTCAGAGACCTATGTCATTTTCCCAAGGATGGTACCCCTACACTTGTTTACCGTCGGGTATTTGCTGCTCTATGTGCACAAATGACGGAAGCCACATTTATTTACACCGACGGCTCGAAAACATCGTTAGGTGTAGGGAGTGCCTATATTGTTGGCGACACCCCAAATCACTTTCGGCTTCCCGACCAGTGTTCGGTTTATACTGCAGAGCTTTACGCTGTTCTCCAGGCTGTCCACTACATCCGCCGCCATCAGCGGATACAGTACGTAATCTGCTCAGATTCTCTCAGCTCTCTCCTAAGTCTCCAAGCTCTTTACCCTGTGCACCCTCTGGTCCACCGGATTCAGGACTGTCTGCGCTTGCTCCACCTGGGGGGCGTCTCAGTGGCGTTCCTCTGGCTCCCGGGACACGCTGGTATCTGTGGGAATGAGGCGGCCGATATAGCGGCCAAGGCTGCAGTCCCTCTTCCTCGGCCAGCTATTCAGTCTCTTCCGTTTACCGATCTACGGAGCGGTTTATGTCGCCTAGTTGCTCATTTATGGCATGCGCATTGGTCAACACTCCCCCATAATAAATTGCGGGAAGTGAAAGCCCTTCCTTGCGCTTGGACCTCTTCCTCCCGAACGCGTCGTCGGGAGGAGGTAATTTTAGCTAGACTCCGGATAGGGCACTGTCTTTTTAGCCATCGACATCTTTTAAGCGGTGATCCTCCCCCACTCTGTCCCCACTGCTCTCAGCTGTGGACGGTCAGACACCTTTTAATCCGTTACGCTCCCGTCTACAGCTATCGCCTGATCTATCGTCGATTTTAGCAGGTGACACGCGCTCAGCTGACCGCGTTCTACAGTTTATTAGTGACAGTGAAATGACGTCAGTCATTTGAAGCTTTTTTGGGGACAGCCAACCCCTTTCTATAGTGGATTTTTAAGCATTCCTTCTGCCTTTAGTTTCTCAAATTTTATGACTTTGTTCCCATTGCTGCTGATTTTAAATTTCGTTTTTTTCCTGTTCCCTACGTCACGGGCTGGGCGCTAATGACCATAGAAGTTTTGCGCCCTAAAACCACAAACAAAAAAAAATCTTCATCCCATCTGTAATATTCGTTTGAACAATCACCACTGGGTTCCCAGGGAATGGTGCTTTCTTCAGTATAGTATCTTGTAAAAGCTAGCTAATAAATTTTTCCATCACTAGTTGCAGGTGATGTGGTACTATGTATGGTTTACGATGCATACAGTTAATTCCAAGTTGGAATTCTGTGTCGTCACTCGGGCCCCTGGGAGAGACATGCGAACATTAAACAGGCCCTCATTCGCTAACAATAACTGCTCCATTACTATCCTCTCCAATCTTTCTGAGCGTGTTTGCTTCTCTTTTAATGCATATAGATTGATGGCTTACTTAAGCCCAAGGATAGAATTCGATCTATCCAAATTGTTTCCTGTAAAATTTTGAGATTGGTGACCATCACCCCTTTGGACATTTTCACATCCACCTTCCCAAAGTTATCTATCGCACCAATTCCTGTATGGATAAAACACTGATTTATGTGAATCACTGTGCTTTACCTAACTCCTTGATTTCCTTTAGTGGATCTACTACACACAATTTGTTTACTGACAAGTTAAATCTTACTCGTCCACAGTGGTTTTCCAACATCTTGCAGTACGTTGTGGTGTAAACTGATCCTTAGAGGACTTGTTCACAGTCTGAGTGGTTCCACTTGCAGCAGGCAGCAGTGATAAACATTTCAGCAGGGAGGCAGTGTTAGCTGTTTCCCCAGATAGAAAACTGCCCCGTCGATTTCTACAATACGCTGATCATGGCTGGTCTTAAGCAAGAAATCTAACCCTTATATTGCACAGTAACCATCATGTATACGAGGCAAAACATCCATACAAACCCATTTTTCGATGCACCCTGAAAACTCGGTGCCAATGAACCGAGCAAACGCATGCCGTTCTCCACCCATTGCGCTTAATCTACATCACTGTGGGCACAATATCCTTTTCCCATGAAGACTAAGCTTGCTGTGGACACCTATGAATGTGTGTCCAAAAAAAACTTTACGTTTCCTAAGCCATACAAGCAAAATTCCGCTACGGCGTTTATATCCACTGAGCGAGCTATGCGATGGCTCCAAGCCCCTGTTCCCATCCCGTCTTGTCTCAACCAGTTATGTCCTCTGTTAGGCATTTCCTGAAAGCTCATTCTGGACGACCTGTTGACTTAAATTTATTATATCGTGGGACACGACATTCCAGCAGTCTGTGGAAACATTTAACACCCATGGTAAAAATATCTTTTGTATACAATACTTGGGTCACCTTCTTTGTCTTTTCCGATACCACTGCAGTTACTATGGCTGAGGTAAGTTCTTAGGAAACACTGCTCATACATTTCTTGACACAATGGGCAGCAATTCCCACAGATAATGTATTCAGTTCAAGACCTCATTTGTAACACTGCATCTTGTCAATTCCTGTGTGTTGTCCTGCAACTTCCTAACCTTGTCCTCCGCCTGCTATTGTAACACATTCAACTGTTCTCAACAACTACTACAACCTTTTTACTCCTGTATAGTTGTACTGATTCCACCATGAGAATTTCAGATGTGTGTGCATTCTTTCATTTCTCGTGATACATTGTGATCAAAAGTATCCCGACATCTGGCTGAAAATTACATAAAAGTTCGTAGCGCCCCTCCCCCCCCCACATCGATAATGTGGGAAATCAATATGGTGTTGTCCCGCCATTAGCCGTGATGACAGCTTCCACTCTCGCAGGCATACGTTCAATCACGTACTGGAACGTTTCTTGGGGAATGGGAGCCCATTCGTCACGGAGTGCTGCACTGAGGAAAGGTATCGATGTCGGTCGGTGAGGCCTGGCACAAAGTATTCATTCCACAACATACCAAAGTGTTCTATAGGATTCAGGTCAGTCCATCATAGGGATCTTATTGTCGTGTAACCACTCCGCCACAGGCCGTGCATTATGAACTCGATCGTGTTGATAGATGCAGTCATCCCCGAATTGCTCTTCAACAGTGGTAAGCAAGAAGGTGCTTAAGACATCAATGTAGGCTGGTGCTGTGATAGCTCCACGCAAAACAAGGGGTGAAAGCCCTCTCCACAAAAAACACGACCACACCATAACATCACCTCCTCCGAATTTTACTGTTGGTACTATAAACGCTGGCAGATGACGTTCAGCGGGCATTCGCCATACCCACACCCTGCCATCAGATCGCCACATTGTGTACTGTGATTCGTCACTCCACGCAACGTTGTTCCACTGTTCAATCGTCCACTGTTTACGCTCCTTACACCAAGCGAGGCATCGTTTGGTATTTACCGGCGTGATGTGTGGCTTATGAGCAACCACTCAACCATGAAATCCAAGTTTTCTCACCTCCTGCCTAACTGTCACAGTACTTGCAGTGGATCCTGATGCAGTTTGGAATTCCTGTGTGATGGTCTGGGTAGATGTCTGCCTATTGCACATACCACATTTTGTACTGTACGTGTCCCGTCACGCTTCCACTTCACTATCAGGCTGGAAACAGTGGACCTAGGGATGTTTACGACTGTGGAAATCTCGTGTACAGACGTATGACACAAGTGACACCCAATCACATGACCACGTTCAAAGTCCGTGAGTTCCACTGAGTGCCCCATTCTGCTCTCTCAAGATGTCTGACTACTGAGGTCGCCGATATGGAGTAGCTGACAGTACGTGGTAGAACGACGCACCTAATATGAAAACAGTATGTTTTTGGACCCCCCCCCATGAACCATGGACCTTGCCGTTGGTGGAGGCTTGCGTGCCTCCGCGATACAGATAGCCGTACCGTAGGTGCAACCACAACGGAGGGGTATCTCTTGAGAGGCCAGACAAACGTGTGGTTCCTGAAGAGGGGCTGCTGCCTTTTCAGTAGTTGCAGGGGCAACAGTCTGGATGATTGACTGATCTGGCCTTGTAACACTAACCAAAACAGCCTTGCTGTGCTGGTACTGTGAACGGCTGAAAGCAAGGGGAAACAAAGGCCGTAATTTTTCCCGAGGGCATGCAGCTTTACTGTATGGTTAAATGATGATGGCGTCGTCTTGAGTAAAACATTCCGGAGGTAAAATAGTCCCCCATTCGGGTCTCCGGGCGGGGACTACTCAAGAGGATGTCGTTATCAGGACAAAGAAAACTGGCGTTCTACGAATCGGAGCTTGGAATGTCAGATCCCTTAATCGGGCAGGTAGGTTAGAAAATTTAAAAAGGGAAATGGATAGGTTAAAGTTAGATATAGTAGGAATTAGTGAAGTTCGGTGGCAGGAGGAACAAGACTTCTGGTCAGGTGACTACATGGCTATAAACACAAAATCAAATAGGGGTCATGCAGGAGTAGGCTTAATAATGAATAGGAAAATAGGAATGCGGGTAAGCTACTACAAACAGCATAGTGAACGCATTATTGTGGCAAAGATAGATACGAAGCCCACGCCTAACTCAGTAGTACAAGTTTATATGCCTACTAGCTCTGCAGATGACGAAGAAATTGAAGAAATGTATAATGAAATAAAAGAAGTTATTCAGATAGTGAAGGGAGATGAAAATTTAATAGTCATGGGTGACTGGAATTCGTCAGCAGGAAAAGGGAGAGAAGGAAACATAGTAGGTGAATATGGATTGGGGGTAAGAAACGAAAGAGGAAGCCGCCAGGTGGAGTTTTGCAGTGCACAACCTAATCACAGCTAACACTTGGTTCAAGAATCATAAGAGAAGATTCTATACATGGAAGAAGCCTGAAGATACTGACAGGTTTCAGATAGATTATATAATGGTAAGACAGAGTTTTAGGAACCAGGTTTTAAATTGCAAGACATTTCCAGGGGCAGACGTGAACTCTGACCACAATCTATTGGTTATGAACTGTAGATTAAAACTGAAGAAATTGCAAAAAGGTGGGAATTTAAGGAGATGGGACCTGGATAAACTGACTAAACCAGAGGTTGTACAGAGTTTCAGGAAGAGCATAAGGGAAAAATTGGCAAGGAGGAGGGAAAGAAATACAATAGAAGAAGAATGGGTAGCTTTGAGGGATGAAGTGGTGAAGGCAGCAGAGGATCAAGTAGGTAAAAAGACGAGGGCTAGTAGAAATCCTTTGGTAACAGAAGAAATATTGAATTTCATGGATGAAAGGAGAAAATATAAAAATGCAGTAAATGAAGCAGACAAAAAGGAATACGAACTTCTCAAAAATGAGATCGACAGGGAGTGCAAAATGGCTAAGCAGGGATGGCTAGAGGACAAATGTAAGGATGTAGAGGCTTATCACACTAGGGCTAAGATAGATACTGCCTACAGGAAGATTAAAAAGACTTTTGGAGAAAAGAGAACCACTTGTATGAATATCAAGAGCTCAGATGGAAACTCAGTTCTAAGCAAAGAAGGGAAAGCAGAAAGGTGAAAGGAGTATATAGAGAGTCTATACAAGGGCGATGTACTTGAGGACAAAATTATGGAAATGGAAGAGGATGTAGATGAAGATGAAATGGGAGATACGATACTGCGTGAAGAGTTTGACAGAGCATTGAAAGACCTGAGCGGCAACAAAGCTCTGGGAGTAGACAACATTCCATTGAACTACTGAATACTCTCTTGACTGGAATACTCTCTTTGAAATTCTGAATGTGGCAGGGGTAAAATACAGGGAGCGAAAAGCTATTTACAATTTGTACAAAAACCAGATGGCAATCATAACAGTCCAGGGACATGAAAGGGAAGTAGTGGTTGGGAAGGGAGTGAGACAGGGTTGTAACCTCTCCCTGATGTTATTCAATATCTATATTGAGCAAGCATTGAAGGAAACAAAAGAAAAATTCGGAGTAGGTATTAAAATCCATGGAGAAGAAATCAAAACTTTGAGGTTCACCGATGACATTGTAATTCTGTCAGACAGCAAAGGACTTGGAAGAGCAGTTGAAGGGAATGGATAGTGTCCTGAAAGTAGGATATGAGGTGAACATCAACAAAAGCGAAACAAGGATAATGGAATGTAGTCGAATTAATTCGGGTGATGCTGAGGGAATTAGATTAGGAAATGAGACAGAGTAGTAAAGGAGTTTTGCTATTTGGGGAGCAAAATAACTGATGATGGTCGAAGTAGAGAGGATATAAAATGTAGACTGGCAATAGCGGGGAAAGCGTTTCTGAAGAAGAGAAATTTGTTAACATCGAGTACAGATTTGTCAGGAAGTCGTTTTTGAAAGTATTCGTTGAAGTGTGGCGATGTACGGAAGTGAAACATGGACGATAAATAGTGTGGACAAGAAGAGAATAGAAGCTTTCGAAATGTGGTGCTGCAGAAGAATGCTGACGATTTGATGGGCAGATCACGTAACTAATGAGGAAATATTGAATAGGGGTGGAGAGAAGAGAAGTTTGTGGCACAACTTGACTAGAAGAAGGGATCGGTTAGTAGGACATGTTCTGAGGCATCAAGGGATCACCAGTCTAGTATTGGAGGGTAGCGTGGAGGGTAAAAATCGTAGAGGGAGACAAAGAGATCAATACACGAGGCAGATTCAGAAGGATGTAGGTTGCAGTAAATACTGGGAGATGAAGAAGCTTGCACAGGATAGAGCAGCTTGGAGAGCTGCATCAAACCAGTCTCAGGGTTGAAGACGACGACAACAACAACAACAACAATAACAACAACAACAACAGTGATGTTTTTGGAGGTATCCGAATACTTTTGATCGCATAGTGTACATTAGAGTTTAGTGTCTCCCACCAAACGTAGTTTGATCACATGAAAAAGCTGTTCCTCCGACCATCATGCGAGCTTAGCGGCTGACAAAGAGAGAAACTGTGATAGTGGTGCTAACAGTCACTAATGGATACTGACATACTGGATGAGTACTTATTCTCTCTCTCTCTCTCTCTCTCAGCAGATATAACTGCTTGGAGTACTATATACTATCTGCTTGTATTGGTATTGGTACTACCTGATTTATCAATGTATCAACTGCCTCTGCGTTGGTAACGTTCTCCACCGTTGGTTTCACCAGTGCAAAGCCCGTGTCCACAATAAAATAAGAAAAGAACCAAAACTCATGCCACAATCCCCATGTTCAAGTTATACTGCAAATCATTGTTCCATGATGTTACTCATAGGTACCGGCTTATCAGACACCACTGGTAAAGATGATTGGATTCCCGACTCAAAACCAACATCAGCACTTGCAGGTCGGCCACATGACCACTTCTGCCCATAATAGTTCTGCAGAATCTAGGGAATGGGATCTTCCAATAACTTGGCGAGCTTGAAGTCAAATTTGTTACTCAGTAACATTCTTTATTAAACGTTACCTCCTTACAGGGGGCTGATGATGGGGCCCTGCAGCGGGTGTGGATTCGAAGACAGTGACTTGCCACCTCAGCATAATAGTGGCTGGCGTCGTGTGTGACTTCGCTGATGCTTTTTACAGTAGCGCGGTGAGCGTACTGAGCAGCATTCACGGCTGGCGTGGTATGGCATCGCCATGGTGGTGACAGTTCCAGATGCGGGACCATAAAGTCTACCTGGGGGCTCGTAGACCAGTAGCGACACTTAGTTGAGGCTGTTGGATGCAGCTGCGGCTGCTTGTCAAGATTTTTTTTTTTTTTTGAGGGGGGGGAGGGATCATCAGTCTCCTGAGTGTTTTTATGGGGCCTGCCACTAATTCCTATCCTCTGCCAACCTCTTCATCTCAAAGTAGCGCTTGCAATTTACGTCCTAAAGTATTTGAGGGATGTATTCCAATCTCTGTCCTCCTCTACAGTTCTTGCACTCTACGGCTCCCTCTAGTACTATGGAAGTCATTCCCTGACGTCTTAACAGATATCTTATCATCCTGTCCATTCTCCCTACCGGTGTTTACCACACATTAATTTGTCTCCGATTCGGCACAGGACCTCATTCCTTACCTTAGTTTTACACCTAATTTTGAACAATCGTCTGTCGCAACATATCTCCAATGCTTCGATTATCTTCTGTTCCGGTTTTCCTACAGTCCATGTTTCACTACCATAAAATTTCTTGCTAAAGACGTACATTCTCAGAATTTTCTTCCTCAGATTAAGACCTATGTTTGATACTAGTAGACTTCTCTTGGCCAGAAATGCCTTTTTGTCATTGATAGTCTGCTTTTTGATGTCCTCCTTGTTCCGTCCGTCATGGGGTATTTTACTGCCTAGGTAGCAGAATTCCTTAACTTGATCTACTTCTTGTCCGTCATCCCTGATGTTAAGTTTCTCGCTGTTGTCATATCTGCTACTGCGCATGACTTTCGCCTTTCTTTGATTTACTCTCAATCCATACTCTGTACTCATTAGATTGTTCATTCCATTCAGCAGATGATGTAATACTTCTTCACTTTCACTAATAATAGCAATGTCATCAGCGAATCGTGTCACTGATATACTTTCGCCTTGTATTTTAATTCCACTCCTGAACCTTTCTGCTTCTTCGATGTACAGCACTTCGTTCTAGGACGCCCACTCTTATTATTCCCTCTTGGCTATTGTACATATTGTATATTACCGTCGCTCCATAGAGCTTATCCCTATGTTCCTCAAAGTTTGGAACATTTAGCACAATTTTACATTGTGAACGCTTTTTCCGGGACGAAAAATCATATGAACGTGTCTTAATTTTTCTTTAGTCCTTCTTCCATTACCAACCGCAAAGTCAGAATAGTCTCTGTCGTGCCTTTACCATTTCGAAAGCCCACTGATCGTCATCTAACACATACTCTATTTTCTTTTCCATTCTTCGGTATATTATTCTTGTTAGCAACTTGGATTCATAAGCTGTTAAGCTGATAGTGCGATAATTCTCGCACTTGACAGCTTTTGCCGTCTTCAGAATTGTACCGATGATACTTTTCCGAAAGTCACCTGGTACGTAGCCAGACTCATAAATTCAACATACCAACGTAAATAGCAGTTTTCTTGCCACTTCTCCCAATGTTTTTAGCAAATCTGATGGAACGTTATCTATCCCTTCTGCCGTATTTGATCTTAAGTCCTAAAAACCTCTTTTAAATTCTGATACTGGATCCCCTATCTCTTGTTAAACGACTCCTGTTTCTTGTATCACAACAGAGAAATCTTGCCCCTCGTAGAGGCTTTCAATGTATTCTTTCCACCTATCCGTTCTCTCCTTTGCATTTAACGGTGGAATTCCCGTTGCACTCTTAATGTTATTACATTTACCTTTGATGTCACCGAAGGTTGTTTTGACTTTCCTGTATGCAGAGTCTGTCCTTCAGACAATATCTGTTTTGATGTCTCCACATTTTTTCTGCAGCCATTTCGTCTTAGCTTCCCTACACTTCCTATTTATTTCATTCCTCAGCGACGTGTATTTCTCTATTCCTGAGTTTCCCGGAACATTTTTGTTCTTTCTTCTTTATAGATTAGCTGAAGTATTTCTTCTGTTAACCATGGTTTCTTCGCAGTTACCTTCTTTGTACCTATGCATTTCTTTCTTCAACTGTACTGGCTACTGAGCTTTTCCTTATTGCTCTATTTATAACCTTACATAACTCGATACGTATTTCGCTATTCCTTAGTACTTCTGTATCCCACTTCTTTGCGTATTGATTCTTCCTGACTAATGTCTTAAACTCCAGTCTACTCTTCATCACTACTATACTGTGATCTGAGTCTATATCTTCTGCTGGGGACGCCTTACAATCCACTATCGGATTTCAGAATCTCTGTCTGACCATGAAGTAATCTAACTGAAATCTTCCCGCCCGGCCTTTTCCATGTAAACCTTCTCATGTGATTTTTTAACAGATTAATCGCTATTTTTAGCTGTAAAATATTACAGAAATCAGTTAGTCCTCCTCTCTCATTCCTTGTTCCAAGCTCATATTCTCCTGTAAGCATTTCTTCTGTTCCTTCCCGTACAGCTGCATTCCAGTCCCCCATGACTATTAGATTATCATCTCCCTTTACTCACTGTATTACCCTTTCAATATCCTCACATGATTTCTGTCTTCATCTTCAGCTAGCGATGTCGGCATTTATACATGAACTATTATTGTCGGTTTGCTATTGATTCTCATAAGAGTAACCCTATCACTGAACTGTTCACAGTAACAAACTTTCCGCCCTACTTTCCTGTTCATAACGAATGACACTCCCGTTATACCATTTTCTGCTCCTGTTGATATTATCCTTTACTCACTGACCAGAAATCCTTGTCTTCTTTCCATTTCTCTTCACTGACCCCTACTATATCTAGATTGAGCCTTTGCATTTCCCATACCAGAATTTCTAGTTCCCCTACCACGTTAGTTTGACATTCCACGTCCCAACTCGTAAAACGTTATCCTTTCGGTGATCATTTAGTCTTTTTCTCATGGTCATCTCACACTTAGCAGTCCACTTTCGGAGATCTAAATGGGGGGCCTATTCCGGAATCTTTTTCCAATGGAGAGATCATTACGATAATTTTCCAATTACAGGCCACTTGCCTTGTGGATACACGTTACATGTCCTTAAAGCAGTGGTTTCCATTGCCTTCTGCATGCTCAGGCAGTTGATTATTGCTGATTCTTCCGCCTTTAGGGGCAGTTTCCCACCCTAAGGACAAGACAGTACCCTAAACCTCGATCTGCTCCTCCACCCTC